>NC_142880.1:54717500-55967500 GCF_051225735.1 Oryctolagus cuniculus
GGCCTAAAATATACAAATGGATTTCAGAGGTATATAAAAGGTGTTTGAGAGGGCAGGCTAATTCTGTGGGAATTTTACAATTTAAGTGTCCTTAAGCAGAGTTTCCTTGATATTATTTTTTGAAAAATGTAATAATATGAAATAACAGTTGAATGTGATGGACACGTAGCTAAAGAAATAGGATCAAATAAGGGAATTTCTGAAGCATGTAGTCAGAAGACCTTTCTACAGTGTGTCTTATCAAATTTCCTGAGTATAAGTATAGCCTATCTACTTATCTTTAGAGTAGATTCATTTTATATATTTCATATCGGTTATTCTTTATTAAGGAATGGACAATAGACAAGCACTGGAGGGAAGGCATCACCCAAAATCACATTCCATCATAACATTCCCTAACAATAGGATGAAAGTTAAACATTGTTTTATGATATTCAAGTTCTTCAAAAATCTTACCATCAACTTCCCCAGTAACCTCTTTCAAATTCCTTTAAAAAGCTATAATTTGAATCACTGTTTTATAAAAGCACTATATGCTTTCTCACATTATGGCATTTGTTTGAGTAATTGGTGTTATCAAGCTCTTCTGTTGCAAGTCCTGAATACTTACGTGGTCAGTTAACATGATATTTCCTCTATTAAAAATCCTCTAGTGTCAACAATGCAAAAAATACTCCTGTGACTTTATTATCAGTTAAATTTTAACTACTAATATCTGCATCATGCAAGTTTTGAGGTATATAGAATGTAAGGGATAAGTAGAAGTGATACTGACCCTTTAACTGAGTTTATCTTCTGCTTAAATGACAGGTTGCTTTGCTCAGCTTTAAATCAGCTACATCTTAGACACATATGAAATGATGCATTTCAGCTTCTCTGGGTATACTTCTTTGAGAAAATATGTTGTGAATCATTGAGGCAGACGAATGATTTCCTTTGACATTTTCAAGATACATTGGAGAAAGGAAAATCAAATTTTTGACTGTTTTGATTATTTCAATACTGAAAATCTCATATTTGAGAGTCATATCTTTTAACACATATTGTCTTTTCATGTGTTTTAAAACATACCATATAAGTTCAGATTTATTTAAATAGCAGCAGTTACAGCCCTAGGAAATCAGCCCCTTTAATATTCTATTTTTAAATAAAATTCTTTTCTGTTTATACAACTGTGGATGTTTATAAAGACAATATTGAATTTTATCAAGTATTTTCAAGTGACTTTTAGGCAAATCCTCCATAAACGTGAGGGATCTGTTTTTCCTCTTAGCCTTATGTCTATTGTGTATTTTTTTTTTTCAAAACAGTGTGTTTCTCAGTGTTGCCCCTTTCATTGTCGGGAGCCCAATGATGGCAAGTTGACACTTTTAAGAGAAATGTGTGAAAATTTGCAACTGCATGGAACAATACAATAAGATCTAATAAACAATCAAAGCCTAGATACACTTTATGTCCCAACTACTCTGCTCTGCTCAACAAGAAGCTTTTTTTTGTCATCCTGATGGAATCTTTCTGTCATTCTCATCAGTGTTGTTCATTTTCCCCCAATTCTCAGCAGCAGATTGTAGAGGAGTTTGTGGGAAGCCAAATGAATGAATATGCTTGGTTATGGTTGGTTCATTCCTTTTGTCCTCATTTCTTCTACAATTCATGAAGTGCCTTTTGAATTTTATAAAGCAGTTTTCAGATCAGTTGGAAGTCAGCAAAAATTTAACATTAATGAGTTCATTTCTGCAAAAATTGGCTTATTACCATGCAGACTTCCAGTATTATATTCTAGTAGTTTTATAGTCATTTTCTCTATTCACTTATAAAGATATTCTTTTACCTGCCACATGTGCAAATAATGAGATTCGTAATGCACCCGTTTTCTAAAAAGTAATGGCAAGTAATAAAAACATCACTTTGATGACCTATAGTCATTTAATTAAATAAAATAAAAATTGTATGCAAAGAAATTACATAGGCCAACCAGGAAATAATATTAATACTATCGTACTATAAAATAAATATTTGAGAGATGAATCTATCAGTAAAAAAGCAGGTCATGGGGATCTATGAATAAAAATCCCCTAGATAATTTTGATTACAATTAAGGAATGAATCTGATTACAAATAGCCGTCAATATGTTCTTTAAATGATACGACATGAGACTGTTATGTATTAAATAGATTTCACAATGGTTAGAGCAGACAAAATTACCTAAAGCAAATTTCACTATTACAAAATTTGCTGGTTTATTCTCTAGAGTAATTACTTATCATGATCTATAAAAATGAATATTAACTAACTATTTGCTTTTGTTTCTTATCTGTCCTTGATACAGCTAAAAGTATTAGAAATATTTTTATTCTCAAGGAAAACACAAATGTCACAAAAGAAGTCAAAGTTTCGTATGCTAAAAATTACAAAATACTTCTTAAATAATTGAAAGAAAATGACGGGTTATACTATGCTCCTGGCCCCAAATCAGCAAGATTCCAATTACACACCAACTGAAAATACCCATCAGGGTATTTTGGAGAAGTTGACGAACTCATTCCAAATTTACATGAAAATGGAAAGAAACTGATGAGCCAAAATAACACAAAAGCAAAATGAAGTTGTAAAACTAAGCCTATATTTCAACATTTACTATGAAAATTCAGCAACCAACACACTGCAGTACTTGTGTAAATATTGATACATAATCATTAGAACAAGACAGAGAATCCCCACATAGCCTTGATGAAATATATTGACAATTTTTACGTGCATCTAAAGGTAATTCAGCAGAGAGAACCACGTTGTCAAACTGTGTTTGGAGGTGGACATTTGGCCTAGATGCAAAGATTGTGGCCAAAACATCCTAATTCCACAGGGAAGTGACTGGCTTTGGTACTCAATTCCATTCCTGACTCCAGCTTCCTGCTAATGCAGAGACTGGGAAGCAGCATTGATGGCTCAAATAGTCAGGTCCCTATCACATTTGTGAGGGACCCTGGACTAAGTCCTGGCTTTGGTCCTGGCTGGGAAATGAAACAATGTATAGAGGATCTCTCTCTGCTGAAGGGAGCTGGCTCTCTCTCTCTCTCTTTATCTCTATTTCTATCTCCCCATCTCTCCCTCTCCCTCCTTCACTCCCTCACTATCACTCTGCCTTTCAAATAATCAAATCTTAAAAAAAAAAAAAAAACTATTTTCTACAATGGCATAGTTAGAATAAAAATAAAAGTGACAAATGAGGGGAAGTACTTAAAATTATATCTGAAATGGGAATACACACATGTAAATAAAAACTCACTGAAGTGAAAAAAAATGCCATAGATTTGACCAATCATCTCACTATATGGTGTATGAAAAGAAGAAAAAAAAACCGTATTATTAGGCTTTAGGTAAATGTTCATTGAAATTTTAGTTAGGTTTGAACACAAACCTATTAAAACTGAAAAGACCTGTCACAGTAAATATTTTCAAGGATGTAAAATACCAAAGTTATTGCTTCCTGCTAGCAATAATGCAATGATACATTTACTTTGGAAAAAACAGTCTGACAGTTTCCAAAGAAGGGAAATAGCCACGCACATATAGATCCAAATAGTCAACTCACCAAACAGAAATTAAATTGTATTTTGATACAAATATTTATAAATAAATGTTAATAGCATCTTCATACATCACAGAAAAAAATTGAAAGCAATCCAAATGTTCATCTTTAAATGAACTTATAAATAAATGTAACATTCACACTACAGAAAATTACTGTGCAATGTAATAAGTTGTTGATAGACACTATGACATGAGTACATCTCAGATTAGTTACATGGAGCACAATCTTCAACCAGCTTCAAACCTGAGAAGTTGGGCCTATTTTCTATGATCACTGAAACATTTCCAGGGGCGTGTAAGGATTCTGTCTATTATGTTTATTTGCTCTACTGAAAGGAAGGTATATCAGCCTTCGTGGGAGCTATCAGGGAGCAGCAACGCTCTCCTGAACTTATTAAACAAAAAGGTCAGTAGTTCGTTTTTTCAAAATCAAAGGTATAATTATTATTCAAACTATATGCATGGCCTTTTATTTAGAGAAGTCTTTAATTTTATTCACAAATTAGGAAATTATTTTGTCAAGTAGTGCACAAGGTTATAGGTTAATTATGTAACCGTTATTTAGACATCTGCAGGTATTTACTGTCCCCTTCTCAGTTAAGGTGGCTGTAACTTGAAGGGCTTGGAAGAGATTATCACCAAATCTTTACTGACTTGTGTGAAAATCAGTTATTTTATGTACACAAAATTCTGATGTTGTAAAGAATTTTAAAGCAACAGTAGGCTAAATAGCTTTTGTCCAGGGATGAAGGATAGCAGTTTGGAAAAGATGCCCTCAGGGTGATTAACTCCAGATGATTTGTTTCAAACCCATCTTCAATACCTGGTACCTGTTTCTGAGTGCAGTACTTCAAATTAGCATGCCATAGCAGAATACAGAAAGCAAATATACTCCCCTAATTGATTTCTAAGGAAAAAATACCCTATAACCATAAATTCAGCTATAAAACAAAATGAATAAACAAAAATAACATTTATAGATTTAGTTTTCCATATAAAATCTCGTTCATAATCCCTTGCATATATTAATCACATCTTCCTTCATGAAAATTTACTTGTTTGCCTCAACTAGTTTTTCTAATGACTTTCAAACCTTAATAAGGCATACTTTACAATAAATAAAACACACTTTAAATTTTCCACTAAATGTACTTCAACAGATATATACAGTTGAGTAACTATCATATGTGGGGAGCAATCCGGACTAGACTAAGTTACTCGAATTAGGACTTATTCTATGCATCTGCTCTCCCACAATATGGCGCTGGGAGAGAAGTAAACAGCTTCCGCACAGCTGCCTCCAGTTCAACCAATTAACTGTAGGACTTGCTCCTGATTGGAGAGCAGCGTACTCGGCGTGTGGGCAGCCGAGTTGGGATTGGCAGAGAAGGACTATAAAGGAGGAGAGAGACGGCATGCACCAGGGAACATCTATGGGGAACATCTATGGGGAACATCTAAGGGAACCCGTGCAGCCCCCCAGAGAGCCGGCCGGCGGTGTGCCGCTCCCCTGCGGAAGTGGGGAATGCGGCCAGGGGGAACTGCCCTTCCACGGAGGTGGAAGGGATAGTAGCCAACCCGGGAAGAACCAGCAGCAAACCCGGGGAGGGCCGAGCAGACAAAAGAACAGAGCAGGGTCCTGTGTTGCTCCTCCACGAAGAGGGGGAGCGACATAATGGTGCCGTGACTCGGATAGGAAACCTGACTCGGATAGAAAACCTAGGACGGATAGGAAACCTAGGACGGATAGCAAACTTAGGAGGGAAGAAACGGGAAGAAACGGGAAGAATTGGGAAAATATTGGAGAGAGAAACTAGCAAACAGCCTAGGGAAAAGCCGGACGAAAAAGGAGCCGGAAGAAGCTATTGAAAGCCTAGGCATAGACTCGAAACAGCCTAGGGAAAAGCCGGACGAAAAGGGTGCCGGAAGAAGCTGTTGAAAGCCTAGGCATAGACTCAGATACGGACTACGGGGGGAAGCTGGGAGAAATCTCTAAGGTCGAAAGCGAAAGTGAAAGCTAGAACAAACAGACTCGGACGCGGACTGTGGGGAGAGGCCAGGAGAAATGAGGGAGGAACATTGTTGGAAGAAAACTTAGGGAAATATACCGGGTAGAGAAAAGTGTTAGGGAAATTGAAGCCGCGGGGGGCAGGCCAAGGCGGAAACGAAAGCCACTTTGGGGTTCTCAAGTTAGCCCGGGAATAGGGGGCGAAAAGTTGAAACCAGAAGCTGAGACGTAAGCCAGATTGGGATCCGTCTGATTAGCCCGGGGAGCAAAGGACGGGAAGCCAAATCGTGGGGCGGAGACGTACGCTGGGTTGAATTCGCCAGGCTAGCCCGGGGAACTTAGATTGAATCCTAGTGGCGGAGACGCAAGCTACGCTGTGTTACTCGCGGAAGCCGCCGCGTGCAGAGAGAGCACGGGGAGTGAATAGATAGGGAACGCTGGCGTAGGCCGTGGTTCAGACGCGAAAGGGTTAAGCGTGGAGACCGCGGACCGCGCAAAGCCGGGAAGCCGCGCAGAGAGGCGCGCGGGCTGAAGCAGCGCAGAGCCGGGAACCCGCCGGCGGGGCGAGGTGCCGGAAAGCCGCAGGGATAAGAGAAACAGAAGTTTGGAAGTGAAGTAAAAGAGAAATGGGAATGCTGGAAGATAGAAGTGAAATGGGAGAAATAGGAATGCCCGGAGATAGAGAAATAGGGAGAAATAAGGCCTCCCCTCAACATGCCAATTAGAAGGCTTGGATTCGGTCTGCCCGATTAGTGAGGCGATGAGTACCTGGGCGGCTAGCCGCAGGTCACCGAAGACAGGCACGAATTAACATCAGTAAAGCTTCCCCACAATGCAACAATTAGGAGGCTTGGATTCGGTCTGCCTGATTTAAGGCGGTAAGCGCCAGCAAAGCTCGACCAGAGTATGAGCTGCAGGTCACCGAAGATAGGCACAAACCAACACTAATAAGTCTCCCCCACAATACGGCAATGAGAAGGCTTGGATTCGGTTTGCCTGATAGGTTTTGTAAACACCTGCAGGCAGTTCTAGCAGAGCAGAGCATGCGCTGCAGGGCACCGAACACAGGCACGCATCAGCGCCTAAAAACCTCCTCACAATGGCGAAGAGAGGACCCGGATTCGGTTTTCCTGATTGATAGGACTTGTAAGAGCCTGTGGCAACTCTAGCAAGTACAGCAGAGTGTGTGCTGCGGGACACCGAAGACAGGCGCGTATCAACGCCAAAAAATAAAAAGAAAGGGGGATCTGTGGGGAGCAATCCGGACTAGACTAAGTTACTCGAATTAGGACTTATTCTATGCATCTGCTCTCCCACAATATGGCGCTGGGAGAGAAGTAAACAGCTTCCGCACAGCTGCCTCCAGTTCAACCAATTAACTGTAGGACTTGCTCCTGATTGGAGAGCAGCGTACTCGGCGTGTGGGCAGCCGAGTTGGGATTGGCAGAGAAGGACTATAAAGGAGGAGAGAGACGGCATGCACCAGGGAACATCTATGGGGAACATCTATGGGGAACATCTAAGGGAACCCGTGCAGCCCCCCAGAGAGCCGGCCGGCGGTGTGCCGCTCCCCTGCGGAAGTGGGGAATGCGGCCAGGGGGAACTGCCCTTCCACGGAGGTGGAAGGGATAGTAGCCAACCCGGGAAGAACCAGCAGCAAACCCGGGGAGGGCCGAGCAGACAAAAGAACAGCGCAGGGTCTTGTGTCGTTCCTCCACGAAGAGGGGGAGCGACAATCATACCAATCAAGACAGGGTACTAATCTTTCATCCTGGAGCACGTCACCTTGTAGTCTAAGGAGTTTAGAACATACCACCCAAAATATGCCACAATGGCATAACAATATTTGCAGCTAAAGACAGTCAGAAAACTACAGAGGGTTTTGCTCTGTTTCTTAACAGAACAGAGATACAATTTCTATATGAAAGCTGCCCTCCTCATACTATAATTAAATTAACAATTTTTTGATTTGTCTCTGAGTTCAGGATGTTGAGGGCAGAGGAAAATCTCTACAAACAACCCAAACCTCCTGAGTCACTTCTTTATCTGAAAACTACCGCAGCCCACAAACCTATACCTGCCCAAATTTTCACAACTGACTGCAATTTGTTGATTTCAACAAGAAAGCCTGGTTCTCACGGTTTCATTGGATCACCACTTCCTTAACTTGGCTCCCATGCCATTAACCTTCTCATTAAATACACATATATGCTTTCCTTCTCTTGATATTTCTTGTACAAATTTAATTCTCAGACCTAGATAATTACTAAAGAAGATAGTGAAAATTTTGCCTACACTACCATAGTCAATCTGCATTAATCATCATTGATCTGCTTTTGCCATCACAGATAAATTTAGTGCATCCTAGATATTTAATAAATGAAGTCATACAATATCTATTCCTTCACTTTTATCATTCAGCACAATACTTCAGAGATTCATCCTTCTGTTTTTACATGTATTTTTATTTTTTTATAACTAAGTAGTATTTACATGGATGAATATATGTAAATGTACTTTTCCAGCTGTGTGTTGATGATATGGGTTTGTCATTTTCCCTTTGATGAGTAACAGTGCCATGAACATTCACATATAATGTTATTTGTAAACATATATTTTCTTTTCTCCTAAAATGACACCTAGGAATAGAATTATTAATGTGCTGTCTGTATTTAACTGCACAGGAAAATATTAAAGACTTCTACAAAGTTTTTGCAACATGTTTTATTCTCAACAGCAATCTATGTGTCCACAGGAATTCCCAACCTGAATACCATGTGACCTGGTCGTTCCCTTTAATTTCGGAATTTCCAATGGATGTTTCAAAATAGTTCTTAGTGTCTTTATCTTGTATTTCCATAATAAGTGATGATAGTGAACATATATGTTTGTTATATATGAATTATTTGATAAAATATTTCTCCAATTATTATTTTAAAAGATTTATTTATTTATTTGAAAGTCAGAGTTACACAGAGAGTGAAGGAGAGGCAGAGAGAGAGAGTGAGAGGTCTTCCATCCACTGGTTTACTCCCCAGATGGCTGCAACGGCCAGAGCTGTGCCGATCCAAAGCTAGGAGTCGGGAGATTCTTTCTGGTCTCCCCTGTGGGTGCAGGGGCCCAAGGACTTTGGCTATTTTGTATTGCTTTCCCATGCCATAGCAGAGAGCTGGATCTGAAGTGGAGCAGCTGGGACTCAAACAGGGATGCCGACACTGCAGGCGGTGGCTTTACCTGCTACACCACAGTGTCGGCCACTGTCCAATTATTACTAAATAATTATTATTATTAAATTTCAAATTTTTATTAGATTTTCTTTTTTTAGAGTTGTATTATGTATATATTCTTGACCAAGATATAATGTCAGATTTGAGTATGACAAATGCTTTGTTACAAAAATTGGTTTACATTTTAATATTTGTGATGGTATAAATAAATACATAATTAAATTTAATTCCATAATCATAAATATTTTAATTACTTTTCTTGCATAATTAGTGATCTGAGGTCCTGTTTAAAATATATTCTTTTTATTTTTCTATTATAAATATTTTTCTTTTGATTTCTACCAAATTGTTTTATGTTTATTTTGTTTTGTAATTGTCAAAGTACATTTATTTTTATTTTTTTCTAAATAAACTAATTAAATTTAATGAATTCATTAAAATGATATACCAACAATTAATTAAAGTTGGGATTACACTCCTTAGTAGTTACTACAATCTTTCATGAAAAAGTTATGTTTGTAGGATTAGGCAGTTGTAAACCTAATATCTTTTCAGTTTGTTCCTTTGATTTGTCTTTTTTTATGTAAAAAAATTTATTTATATAAGGTGAACAAATTTCATGCATTTCTTTTTCTTAGTTTTATTATTTTAAACTTTTATTTAATAAATACAAATTTTGAAAGCACAACTTTTGGAATATAGTGTTTTTCCCCCCATAACCGCCCTCCCACCCACAACCATGCCGTCTCCTATACTCTCTCCCATCCCATTCTTCATCAAGATTCATTTTCAATTATCTTTATATATAGAAGATCAAGTTAGTATATACTAAGTAAAGATTCCAACAGTTTGCACCCACACAGAAACACAAAGTATAAAGTACTGTTTGAATACTAGTTTTACCGTTATTTTGCATAGTACAACACATTAAGAACAGAGATCCTACATGGGGAGTAAGTGCACAGTGACTCCTGTTGTTGATTTAACACTTGAACTCTTATTTATGTCGTCAGTAATCACCCGAAGTCTTTTGAGTTCATAAACTTCAACCTTATTTAGAAAAGGCCATAGTCAGAAGGTCTCTCCTCCCTTCAGAGAAAGGTACCTCCTTCTTGGATGGCCCGTTTTTTCCGCTGGGATCACACTCACAGAGATCTTTCATGTAAGTCATTTTTATTTATTTATTTATTTTTATTTTTATTTTTATTTATTTTTATTTATTTTTTTTTTTTGCCAGAGTGTCTTGGCTTTCCATGCCTGAGAAACTCTCATGGGTTTTTTTAACTGGATCCAAATGCCTTAAGGGCTGATTCTGAAGCCAGAGTGCTATTTAGGGCATCTGCCATTCTAAGTACATTTATTTTATTTATTTATTTTTTTGACAGGCAGAATGGACAGTGAGAGAGAGAGAGATAGAGAGAAAGGTCTTCCTTTGCTGTTGGTTCACCCTCCAATGGCTGCCGCTGTAGGCAAGCTGCTGCCGGCGCACCACGCTGATTCGAAGGCAGGAGCCAGGTGTTTATCCTGGTCTCCCATGGGGTGCAGGGCCCAAGCACTTAGGCCATCCTCCACTGCACACCCTGGCCACAGCAGAGAGCTGGCCTGGAAGAGGGGCAACCGGGATAGAATCCAGTGCCCCGACCAGGACTAGAACCCAGTGTGCCAGCGCTGCAAGGTGGAGGATTAGCCTAGTGAGCCGCGGCGCCAGCCCAGTACATTTATTTTTAAACAACAATGATGTTAAGCTGTCATTACCGGCTAAAATAAACTGCTAATCACTGTATTATTTAATGGTTTTCACCATTATGTTAAGCTATGCACCACTGAAAGCAAGAGAAAGTATTTATTGTTCTCCCTCCCAGTGTGTCCCCCAATATCCTCAGTCTCATCCAAGCAGGATCTGCTTTCTACTTCTCTTGATTAGATAAATGTTTTCCAAAAGTTCACAGAGATATACTTAGAAGAGTTGTATTTATATGTGGACTGTCTTTCTCAGTAGTGAGGTTTTGATATTCATCCATGTTATTATAATTGTACCTCAGTATCTGCAGGGGTGTTCCACAACTCTCAGGGATGCAAAATAAAAGAAAGGAATCCTAATGTTCAATACATTTGTAAACATTTTAAAAACTGAAATCATAATTTAAAGTCTTACCACAAAGAAAATTACAGGCATATATATTTTTATTGAATTGCATATAAAATTTTACATAGAAATGCTACAAATGACAGAAAATATTTTTTACTGCAAAAGAGGTAGGAAGTAATGATTTATTTCATGAAAATCAATGGTAGGTATGGGCATTTGGCAGAGCAGTAAAGGCACTGCTTGGGACCTCTGCATCCCATGTCAGAATGCTTGGATCCAAGTCCAATTTCTGCAAGCTCCCTGCTGGTGAGCCCCCTGAGGGGCATCAGGGGATGGCTCAAGAAGTTGCAACCCTGAAACTTTTAACTTTCCTATTTCAGGCTATATTCTGTAACCAACAGAAATTCAAATAACTACATATAAATACCTTTAAAAAATAAACATACCCTTGTGTACCAATTATTGATTCTTTTTCACACAATTTACATTATTGATTTGATAACCAGTAAATCCAGCAACTTGATGCTGAGTTCAAAAGTTGAAGTAGCAATCTGTAGCAAATTGTTCAGCTTTACAGAATTTATTTTTCTGGTAAGGTAGAAGAATATTAGTGGATTATTCTGAGAAGCTAACACTAACATTATTCTTATGCCACTCATCTTGTGAATTTACAGCTCCACTTCACTGCCTTCAAAATAATGTAAAATAAGTTTTATTACATACTCATAAAGCAAAGCCTGTTATTACTTATTTCTGTCATTGCAAAGAATAGCTACTACAGGAACTCGAGAATTCAGGACTTATTCAGAGAATTTGTCAAAATTTAATACTTTAAATATAGAAACATTGATCAAATGATATATACTGAGGCTATTTTAAATATGAAGTCAAAGCATCCTAACACTTTACAACACTCAATTTGACACAAGTTATTCTTTAATAAACCTATCTTTGACATTTTAGTATTTCTGCTACTTTCTTTGGTAACATGGATAAATTGTAGATATTAACATTAAATTTATTAACAATAAATTATTTATTGGGATTTATATGGACCCTACAAGCAAATGAATTGGTATATTTTTGCAACCACAATAGGAGTAACAAATTTTAGCTTCCAAGAATATTTTCCCATGTTATAGAGTAAGATTTTAGCAATTCCGTTTCCATTGGTTACTGTGTCTGCATTTGTCATAGCACAACAATCCATGATAGAATGTGTCATACCAAATACTATTAGTAACCCTAAAATCCAAGACAATCCCTGTTTTATTAGGTGTAGAATCTCAGTATTTTAAACCAATCATTGGGGAGTTATTCCTTGAGAGAGAAGGGTTGGACATTATCATGATTAGGGATCTTTCAAATGAAATGGCAAAAGGTAGTTTTCCAATTTTTATGGCTGTTCATGTTATTTTTCAGAGGAAGACAAATGGAGAGAACACATTTTTTTGGAAGTGTTTTATGCTGGTGAATGTAGCTATTAACATCTGATACCTATAAATTTTGGAATCGAAATCGTAAGAACAGTGTTGTCACAGAGGCAATGAGCTCTACGAGATTGTTAACTCGTAGATTAACTAAATGCTCAACTATGTTCCTTCCATCTAATGATTTGCCACTCAGTCATTAATATATGCATATTTACAACTTGTATTCATGAAGTATACTAATAATTTTCTGTTAGTAATAAGCTTGTAAAGTTGGAATCATTAGATGGATGATATTTGTTATGTAAAATATTACAAAACATTTAAAATATTATTATCCAAAGATTTTAATGTCCAGAAAATACTTTGAGAGAAATAGCACTAAACTAAAGCTGTGCAAAGTATATGTACTAATTAAGGAATTTCAATTTATCTTCTCACTTTCTCTTTTCGTTGTATTTTGTATTTTTTTTCCAATTGATATATCGATAGATAGATAGATAATATATTATATATTATTTTAAAACCAGGACCTTACATAATTATATACTTCTCTCTGAAACTACATAGTAAAATTTAGCATGTAGTTTTTGATTCTCAGAATTAAAATGTTTGCACATAATGTGTTTGGAGTCTGTCTTCTCACTCTTGCTTTCTCTTGTATATGGTATTTTTTTCTCAAATGATATGTATTTTACATTATTTTAAAACCAGAGCCTTACTTAAGCATAAATATCTCTTTGAAACTATAAATAGAAACTAGCATATAGTTTTTGATTCTCTGAATTAAAATTTTTGCATACAGTGTGTTAGAAATAAAAGAACACTTTTTAAACAGTCTCTGCATTTTGAAACTCATTTATGTTCACTGTGGAATAATACAATATATCAGAACTAGCATTGTGGCACAGTAAGCTAACCTACTGCTTGTAAGGCCCACATTTCATATCTTACTGAAGGTTAAAGTCCTGGTTACTCCGTCCTAACCACGCTCCCTGTTAATGTGTCTGGGAACAAAGTAGAAGATGGTCCCAGGTGCTTGGGCCCTTGCCATTCACATGAGAAACAATGATGAAGTTCCGGTCTCCTGACTTCGTTCAGTCTCAGCCTTGACCATTGCAGCCATTTGGGGAGTGAAGCAGTATGTGGAAGATCTCTCTCTGTATCTCCTTTTCTCTCTGTCCCTCTGACTTTCAAATAAACAAAGAAATCTTAAATATGCTATAATGCATAGCATAGAAGTAGAGAAAAGCAAAGCATTTTGTTGTACATGTGAGAAATAAGTTCATGAAAATTAATTATATTAAAAAAGTATTGGAGTTTCTGTATATTAATAACATATGTATTAATTATTTAATAAAAATTAAATTATTCAGGGCCTGTGCTGCAAGCATCCTTATGGGACTGGTTTGAGATCCCGCTGTTTCACTTCTGATCTAGCTCCCTGCTGAATGTGCATGGGAATGCAGCAGAAAATGGCCCAAGTGCTTGGGCCCTGCACTCACATGGGAGACCTGGATGAAGCTCCTAGCTTTAGCCTGGCCCAGCCCCAGCCAATGTTATCATTTTGGGAGCAAACTAGAGGATGGAAGATCTCCTCTTGTCTCCCTCTCTTTGTAACTCTGCATTATAAATAGATAAATAATTCCTTAAAAATTATATTATTTTAAAATACATGATTTCGTAAAATTAATATTGTGCAATGCAAATATTATTTGTCCGAGTTACACATTTTTATGAAGAATAATATAAATAATACTATAAATAATATAATATAAATATAATTGTAATAAATATATTACAAATAATATAAATAATATAAACAAGGCAGAAAAAGTAAACTTCAATATTTAATTTCTTTCCATAATTTAAAATTTAGGATAAAATGTTAAAAAATTTCAAAACAGAATTATTTTAGTATTGAACAAAATACTTGAAATTATTTATTCTATTTAAAAGATTTATTTATTTATTTGAAAGGCAGAGTGAGAGAGAGAAAATGAGAGGGATCTTCCACTTATTGGTTTATTCCTTAAATGATGCAATGGCCCAAGCTGGGCCAGGCTGAAGCCAGGAGACTGAACTACATCTAGGTCTCCCATGTGGGAGCAAGCCGCCCAAACACTTGGACAATCTTCCATTGCTTTACCAGGTTTATAAGCAGAGAGGTGAATTGGAAGTGGAACAGCCAAGACTTGAACAGGTGCTCATATGGGCTGTTGGCATTGTAGTCAGAGGCTTAACTCTCTGTGCAACAATGTGGGACTCATAAAGTCATTTATTCTCATTTTCTCCTCAGTTCATATGAGCATTGGATTTATATTGGCTGTTTATTTTATTTCCTATAGATTCCTGCTGTTGGAAATTATTCATCAGTTTAATTAAATTTATGTTGTTAAATGACCAATAGGGTTGTGCCAGTAGCAATGAGTTAATTATGATCATAGTGAAAATGAAAACTACCTTGACTCTACTTCTTATGTTAAAACAGAATTAAGTAGTCTTCATAAGGTCTTTTCTGTTATTATTTTCATTAATTTTTACTGGGCTCAGAAGTATTGATGCTAATTTGCATTCCAAAAGATAGTTTCAAAAGGTATCATGGATTTGACTTGCAACATGAAAGCAAAGAAATTCAAAGTTAAGCTTATATTTGATTTTGCTATAATCTCCATTAAAACTGGACTATTTAAAAATGTGCATATTTTTCATTTGTAATGCTCCCTAATAGGGTTAGCCTTAGTGCTCAAAGAATTAATATAAATGCTTTAAATTCAAGGTTTTACGGACTTTTAGAAGTCTTTGTCCATCTTTGTCTATACCTTAGCTAACGTTAAACTGAATTTACTATGAAAGAACTGTTACTGATTTGCTTATTAATAATCCAAAATATTAACAAGCTGCCATATATTCAGAGAAGAATTCTGAATACTGGGACAAATAGACCAGACAGCATAAGTTTTTAAACTTTTTTATTCAGTGAGAGAAACGCATAGGAGAGTGAGGGCCCTATATAATAAATAAAGGGGAATCTGGATTCATACTGAGTACCAGGAGCCAGCCATGTGGAGGAGCATGCAGGTTGGGAAGCATGGAGCAGGTGGCCCAAAGGCCACGCACCCCAAAGGCGTGGGGGCAGCAAAGGGATGCAGGGCAGTGAGGGAGAATAAGGGGGCAAAGAGAAAAAGGGCAAAAGGGCTGGGCCCACCATGTTTCAGGCCTTTAATCCACTTCTATAGGGGAGTGGTTAATTAGCCTGATTGGCAGGTGGGCACACAGGTAGGGGCATGAGATCACACAGGGGGCGTGGTGGAGGGTGTGGTCTCCAGCTTACAGAACTAATAGGTTTTATTCTATCTGCCTGCATATATCAGCACTACATATCTTTTATTCAGTAATATTCCATGTATTCCTACTATGTGTGGCACTTAGCTTGCTTCTTGGCATTCAGAGACTAAAATCACAGTGTGTTGCTGTAATAATTCTCACAATGTGATGCAGAAGATGGAAAAGTATTCTCCAAAATTAAACTTCTGTAATGAGTACTTTAAAAGAAAAAGTGCAAGAAAGGACATCTAAGATTGGAGATGTGTAGGGTGCATATTTTGAAGGTTTCTTAGAGAGGAAAAAGTATTTAATTCACAAGGGGAAGCAATGGAGGAAAAGGACTTCCAGGCTTAGGCACACAGCTTGTCTTCTGATGGATCCTTTTGGTCTCCAGTTTTAGCATGCAAATGAAGCTGCTGAGTAGTCTAAATTGCAGAGTTCCTATTGTGAGTTCAGTGGCCTTTAGGTTTTTCTTAGCTTCACTAACCTTTAGACAGTCTTCTTCCTGACTTAGGGCACCTGACCTCCTTTCTTTTAGAGAATTTACCTAAGAAAACTTTCAAATGTAAATCCTTCTTTGCTCCTTTGACATGTAAATCTCCCAGAGTCCACCAGTTTTAGAGCCTAGTAAAGGTTTTCTCCAGGACCTGGGAGCCATCCCTGGGAGCCATCCCTTTGAAATGTAATTACAAAAAAAAAAAAAAAAAAAAAAAAAAAAAGGCTAGGGTGGGATAGGGATGTAAGGCTCTCTCTTCAGGTCTCTGAGGGATGCAGGAGCCTAACTTCAAACAGCTCCAATTAGCAAACACAAATGGCCCAATCAACATTGACCAGCTTTTCTCCTAATATCCTCCAGGATTTTTCTGCTAGTTCACCGCAGGGATTAGAAAATTTTCTGGCTTTTGATTTAGGAGAATTAGAGATACACTAAATGTTTTAACACTGAGGACATTTAAAATAACAAGCAGTTTGGTGAAGAAAAGATAAAATTCTGTCAATTTCAGAATTACAGAAATATCACTTTTGGTTGTGTTTTATCCAAAACATGGTGGAAGGAAATTTCTTATTCAAGTAATTCAGTTATATGCAAATAAAATAGATTATCTTGTGCAAATAAACAAAACATTAAAACAATTGAGCATGAATATAGGATTCTTATGAAAGTTTTACTACAAAAACGTGTATGTGTTTTAATACTTCAGAAAATAAATTTATAGACAAGCAAAATTTAATTAAGATATCTTTTTTTCATTTTTTTTTAAACTAGAGAGAGAGTGACAGAGGAGACACGGAGAAGAAGAACTGCTATACATCAGTTCACTCCCAAATACCCACAATAGCTGGAATTGGGCTGGGCAAAAGCTGGGAGGTGCGGATTCAATCCAGGTCTCCCAATTATCTGGGTCATTAACGCTGCCTTCCAGAGTCTGTATTAGCAGGAAACTGGAGTCAGCAGCCAGGAGTGATATCAATCCCAGGCAGGCACTCTGTTGTGAGATGTGAGTACCTTCACTAGGAAGTTAACAGTTTACCCCAAGTTTTGTGTATGGTTCTGTGTCTGTGTAACTATCATACTGCACTTCTGTAAGAATAGAATAAGCACTTTATCTGTGTTCAACTTAAAACATAACTTCACATAGACAAGTTAACCCAAAATTTATACAATTTTATGTAACAGATATTTGATTCCTTTCATTATTTTATGAACCTGGAGTTCCAGTTTCTTGTCTTTTATCTGGCCAAGGCTAGGTCTTGGAAGCATTTGGGGGACTGAACTAGAGGATGGGATCTCTCATTCTCATGTTCTCTCTCTCTCTCTCTCTCTTTCTCTCTCTCTCTCTCTGTTGTTTTGGCTTTCAAGTAGATGAAAATTAAAACAAATATTAAAAATGGAGACCTCTAGATACTATTCACATAGTTTCTGAGTAAGTAGGCTTCATATGTCAGAGTAAAAGAGTCTCCTTTTCTCACCAACATACTAGATAATAATCATGAATATGATTTCTGGGCCACATTTTAGAAACACTGTTTAACTGCTCATTCCCATCCATTTTAACATTAAGCTGAATTTCTGGCTTGTTCTCTCCCTCCACACCTCTATCTCTGTGTCTCTCAGCTCTAGCTCTAGCTCTCTCCCTTTCAATTCCTATCTGTAACTCCCATAAAGTAAACAAGGAGGGTTTGTGGCAAAAAAGAAAAAAAAAAAGCTAAAATATTGAGTTGGTTGTATATTTAAACATTTTTTGAGATGCTCCATCCTGATCCCTGGAAATCATAGTTGGCACTCAGTAAACAGTATTCCCACATTATAATTATATTTCCAACTCCTATGATATTATTGTCTTAATTTTATTACCCCAATTTTATTTATTTGTCCTGGGTAAGGAGTTTTAAAAAACACTTTTTGGTAATTTCACCTTCTCTTTGGAAAATGATGTGAGATAAAACCATACCTATATTTTGTCTAACCAATGCTGTAATCATTTTTGTGTTGTACTAACAAGGAAGAAAATACTAAAATTATAATTCAATGTGCTTTACTTACTTCATGTAAATTTAAAATATGAATCTTAAATCATGGAAACATAATAATTTTATAATAAATGATATTTTATTTATAAAATGAATTCATATTATTTAACTTGCGGGCATTGTGATTGAACATTTCAGCTTCAGTTACATGGTGGCTCAAATCATGTATTATTTACTTGAAATTATTCTTCCAATGTTTATAAGATGTATTAAATTCATTGACTTGCCTGTGATTCCCTATTCTATAGTCCATTTCCAGAAGATTATGGAAAGTTTTTTTAAAAGATTTATTTTATTTATTTGAAAAGCAGAGTTACAGAGAGGCAGAGGCGGGGTGGTGGTGGGGGGGAGAGAGTAGAGAGAGAGAGAGAAGGGAGAGAGAGAGAGAGAGAGGTCTTCCATCTACTGATTCTCTCCCTAAATGGCTGCAATGGCCAGAGCTTAGCCAATCCAAAGCCAGTAGCCAGGAGCTTCTTCTGGGTCTTCCACGCGGGTGTAGGGGCCCAAGCACTTGGGCCATCTTCCACTGCCTTCCCAGGCCACCACAGAGAGCTGGATTGGAAATGGAGCAGCCAGGAATTGAACCGACATCCATATGGATTCCAGCACTGTAGGCAGCGGCTTTCCCTGCTATGCCACACTGCCAGACCCAATGGAAAGTTTAAGCAACACTTTTACAGTAACTAACATAGTTTAAACATTAAAGACTATAAATGATGCAGCAATTGAAAGAGACTAGATTTTGCATCCATCATCATTTAGTTTCAGTTTTCCTTTGCTGCTTTACTAGTAATGCAAGTTAATGTCAGTGAAACTCAATTGTTTTAATAGCAACTTGTACCAAACACTTTTACAAGTGGTTGAAAATTATTTTAAATATCTCCTCAATACTTTCTCTTTTTTAGAGATACATAATTTTAAAATTGTATTTTTCAAAAACCGTGAATTACCAACTAAACATTTTTAATGTGCACATTAAACTCATTTTGGGTCTCTCCCAAATATTCTAATGTAAAATGTCCAAAACTGGGATTTGGAGTTGTTTGCTTTTGGACACTTCTGCACCTCCCTGATGATGTGAAGCCCTGAAACCCAGGAAGGAATTGAATTCGTGTGTTCTTTCTTTGTTACTCTCAGAATATCTTTATGGGTTGCGTTCTGTGGGTTGAACACTGTGGCAAGCACTGGGAATACATCAGTGAGAAGGTTGGAAATAGACTCTAATGCCACGGGACCTTTATATTAACAGTGCCCTGGGCATGTTGACTGAAGTCAGGGCAGTGCTGGTGCTGGTGTGCAGCAGTTCATTACAACAGATTTTCAAATGTTTAGCAGTTGTTCACTTTTTTAGGGATTTTGCAGACGTATTGATGTCACACTTCTTGAAATCAAACATGGGAGGCAACACAACATTTATATAATAAAAATTCATAAATTCTAACATAAAATGTTTTATTTTTTCCTGATGTTTTTCTGAGTGATTTTACTCACACCGCTATGTAGTGCAATGTAAGGTTTATATGTAGAACAAGGAAAAGGTATCAGTAAAGATCTCCAGGCATGAGGTGTTTAAATTGAGCAGTGACAGAACGACTCCATGGAAAGAGAAGATTGCTTCTTTGTTAGATGAGATATTATAAATACAAATACAAAGATACATAAAAATCAGTATGATGTATTGAATACAATGAAAGAAATGGGTGTGATTTAACATGGGACATGCACAGCAGAATGGCAGAAATTTAAAATTTGGATTTAGAGAGGAAAATTGTCATGTATATATTTCCAAGCCAAAAAAATCTTGAATTTCACCTGAAAAGCAAAGAAATATAACACAGGGTAATTTAACCACTTGTACATTAAAAAAAAAACTTTATGGGAGTGGGTATATGGTCTTGTGATTGCAACTCCTGCATTTCACATAGGCATGGCTCGATTTGGTTTCTGACTCTGGCTCCTTGTTCCACATTCCTGACAATGTATACTCTGGGAGGCAGTGGTGGTGATCACAGCTAAGTATATTAGGTTCCTGTCACCTATGTGGAAAACTAAGATGGAGTTTGTAGCTCCTGGCTCCTGCTCCAGCCTGGTAATGGATGCTGTGTTCATTTGAAGAATGAAATAGACAGACCTGATATATTTGTCTGTCTACCTGTCCAACTGCCTCTTGAAAAATATAGAATTAAATGTTTAAATGATGTTGACTATACCATGGCTTGCAGAATGGATTGAAGATAAATAGCTCTATAGAAACTGGATATAGGGATTTCCCCCTAATCATGGAAAGAGATATTTTGGGTTTCTTGGTGGTGGCAATGGGTTTAAAGAAAATTTTATGTAAGACAGCTATTTGATGAAAAATTGACAGGATTTTGTAAATTGAATATCTGAGGCAGCAAGAAAAAAAATGGGAAAGTTCTAACTGTCTTAATCTACTCTCTCAATTAGTGAGTGTCACTGGGACAGGAAAAGTGCAAAGGTCGACAGGGGACTAAGGGAAGTTTATAAAAACGTGTTTGCTATGTTTACTGTAACATGTCTGTGCAGAGAACTTCCTCACGGAGACGTTGAGAAGGCAGTTGGAAAGGAGTGATTTGTAGAACAAAAAACATATAGATAGATGATAGCCCTTTAGTACCAATGGAAAGAATATAGCTACATAACAGAGAACCATAAAGGACTCTTAATCGAACTGTATCATCTTTTTCTTTTTTTAATAAACCACTGTAAAAGTAACGGCTTAAAAATCCGCAGTGATTTTCTTGATTCCCAATATGTCAGCAATCTGGGGTCAACTGGGTGTTTCTATGGCTGCATGAAACCAAAATCACTCAGCATATGGTCTTAGGGTGGATGCTCTAAAATAGCCTTATTCACATAACAGGCAGTGAGTGCCAGCTGTTTCCCAGTCCGCCGATTTTCATGAGGCTAGTTTAGGATTCGTCACATGAGGACTTGTTTATAAAAACAGCAAAAGAGACAAAAATCTTCAATGACTAAGTATTTTTCAAGCCTCTGCTTGGATTTTTTTTAATGAATATCTCACATACTAAAGAGAGTCACACAGGCAATCAGACAATGTGGGAAGAAAATACACAAGGACATGGATTAGAGGATGCATGATGCTTTGGGAACTAGTTTTGTAATCATTTACCATAAACTTCAATGATCAAGTGGGCTACAGCATTTGATAATTTGAATACATGGGAAAGAAACAGCTATAATGATGATTAATAGAAAAAAAGAGCAGAAGATCATTGCACGTGACAAAGAACAAAGAGTAATAAAGTACTGTCAATGAGAAAAACTGACATTTTTTATTTGTGTGACTTATGTTTGCACCTTTACTGCTTCCTTTATCCATCAGTTCTCTATCAGCTAGGGTTACATTCAATTGCACACAGTGAGAAGTCATATTGTGGCACAAACACAAGGTCTCTATATATCAACAGGTGATGAGGTCCAAGCACAGTATTTCAGTTCCAGTGCCATGGTTTGCCAAAGACCTCGTTTCTACCCTCCATCCACCATTTTTTATTTTCATCTTCCTTCTTTTTTTTTTTATCTTTTATTTAATGAATATAAATTTCCAAAGTACGTCTCATGGGTTACAATGGCTTTCCCCCCCATACCGTCCCTCCCACCCACCACCCTCCCCTTTCCCACTCCCTCTCCCCTTCCATTCACATCAAGATTCATTTTTGATTATCTTAGTATACAGAAGATCAGCTTAGTATACCTTAAGTAAGGATTTCAACAGTTTGTTCCCACACAGAAACATAAAGTGAAAAATAATAGATGATTTTTTTTAAATGATGATGAAATCAGATCAGACCTATTGTCATGTTTAATCCCAGTGAGAGTCAAGTTGGGAATTGATAGTTTCTTTTTCTTTTTTTTTTTTTAACAGAAGATCAGTTTAGTGTACATTAAGTAAAGATTTCAATCGTTTGCACCCCCATAGAAACACAAAGTGAAATATACTGTTTGAGTACTCGTTATAGCATTAAGCCTCAGTGTACAGCACATTAAGGACAGAGATCCTACATGAGGAGTAAGTGCACAGTGACTCCTGTTGTTGACTTTACAAATTGACACTCCTGTTTATGGCATCAGTAATCTCCCTATGCACCAGTCATGAGTTTCCAAGGCTATGGAAGCCCCTTGAGTTCTCCGACTCTTATCTTGTTTAGACAAGGTCATAGTCAAAGTGGAGGTTCTCTCCTCCCTTCAGAGAAAGGCACCTCCCTCTTTGAAGACCTGTTCTTTCCACTGGGATCTCACTCACAGAGATCATCTTCCTTCTTCACGCATGTTTCCTCATTGTTGCCAGAGGGCTGCTACTATTCAAGGAATGCAGAATAAAGAAGAATGAAACATAAAAGCTTTCCTCTTTTTAAGGAGATTATAGAAAGTGTTACTTTTAGGATTTCTCATTGCTCTGCATTCTGTAATGTAGCCACATCTGATTTCAGGAAAGGAAGAAGGTTTGGAATCTACTTACTGGGTATAGGGTCCTCACAGGTGGAGAGTTCTGCTAATGACACAAACTGAGTGACACAGTCACTCAATGTTACTGGATTTGTTTTTTACTTCACTCATTTTTCTCACTCTTTATCTAGGCAGTACTTACTTATTTTATGGGTATTCACTAATGGAGTATCTGACAGAGTTGCTAATAATAGTGTTAATGTATATTGAGCTTTTAATTTGTACCCAGCATTGTTGTTTTTACATATATCAAATAAACCTCACAATGATCCTTTGAAATAAGTGCTGCTGGCGCCGTGGCTCACTAGGCTAATCCTCCACCTTGCGGCACCGGCACAGCGGGTTCTAGTCGCAGTTGGGGCACTGGATTCTGTCCCGGTTGCCCCTTTTCCAGGCCAGCTCTCTGCTGTGGCCAGGAAGTGCAGTGGAGGATGGCCCAAGTCCTTGGGCCCTGCACCCCATGGGAGACCAGGATAAGTGCCTGGCTCCTGCCATCGGATCAGTGCGGTGTGCCGGCCGCAGTGCGCTGGCCGTGGCGGCCATTGGAGGGTGAACCAACTGCAAAGGAAGACCTTTTTCTCTGTCTCTCTCTCTCACTGTCCACTCTGCCTGTCAAAAAAATAATAATAATAATAAGTGCTAATCCAGGGACCGCTGCTGTGGCCTAACAGGTAAAGCTGCCGCCTGCAATGCCAGCATCCCACTGCAGTGTGGGCATCCCATTTGGGCACTGTTTCTAGTCCCAGCTCCTCAACTTCCCATCCAGTTCTCTGCTGTGGCCTGGGAAAGCAGTAGAAGATGGCCCAAGTCCTTGTGCCCCTGCACCCGCATGCAAGACCAGGAAGAAACTCCTGGCTCCTGGCTTCTGATAGGTGTAAAAAGCTCTGGCCGTTGCGGCCATTTGGGGAGTGAACCAACGGAAGGACGGCCTTTCTCTCTGTCTTTCCCTCTCACTGTCTGTAACCCTACCTTTCAGATAGATAGATAAATAAATAAATAAATAAAAAGAAATAAATGCTAATCCTTTAATAAATTTATAGATAAGCAATTGAAGGGCCTGTGCTGTGGTGCAACTGGTTAAAGTCACAGCCTTCAGCTTTAGCATCCCCTATGGGTACCAGTTTGAGTCTCAGCTGTGCCACTTCCTATCCAGCTTCCTGCTAATGTGTCTGGGAAAGCAGCAGAGGATGATGGAAGTCCTTTGGCCCCTGTACCCATGTGAGAGACCTGGAAAAAACTCCTGGATCCAGGCTTTGGATCAGCTCAGCTCCAGCGGGTATGGCCATGTGGGGAGTGAACCAGCAGATGGAAAACTTCTCTCTCTGTCTGTGTGTGTGTGTCTGCCTCTCTTTGTGCCTGTCTTTCAAGAAAATAAACTAAATGAAAAAAAAAGATAAGCAATTGTTAAAGAGAGAAGCTAAATAACATAAAACTCATCGAATTTATAGGGTCTTCAATATGTACATAAGGACAAATGCTAACGGGTAGTGTTTAACACTCATCAATGTGATAAATAGGACAAGAAGTGCCTCATGTCTGATATTGACATTTTGAAATAATGAGTTTTTCTGGCAAAATAAAATTTTCTGGTAAAGAAGTATATTTTAGTGTAGAAAATTTCAGCTTCATTCCATCATTTTAGAAGCATAAATTTTTTCAGTTTCATTTCAATTATTTACGCACTGCACCAACATATTCCATAAATTTAATATCTTATTATGTCTATTCAAGTTAAGTCTCAAACAAGTTTTCTGGTTGCATTTAATTGGGCAAAAGCGATTTGCTTTCAAAATATTATTTCTATTATTATTCTAAATACTTTTATTAAATACCATAAGAGAAAGCTTCAACTTTTTATAATATTCTTGAATATAATTTTAAAACACATAATTCAAAACTCAAATTATTTTTGTACAAACTAATGTGAAGATTTAATGTGGAAATCAATAGAAGCCTCTTGAGTCTATGACTACTCTATGTTAACAGCCAAAGGTGTATTTCAATATATTTATCTCACACTGACAAAAAAAAAGTAATAAAACCCTTTTGTATCTTTCTTTTCAAAATTTATTATAAGGAAGATCCTGAGAACGTCTCTGTTGGTAGAAAGCCTGCATCTAATGAAAGTGTCAGTCCAGACAAGAACCCTACATATATTCAAACTATAAAATTGCAAGTATCTAGAGGAATTGTGCTGAATCAACTTTATTTAAAAGGAATATTGTTGCATGTTCACAGAGAAAGCCATATCTTTTCCTCTGCATGATAATCTGAGCTTTTATGTTTTTCAGAGAGGAAATTCTCAGAACATTAAAGTAGAAAGTCTTATTATTCAAAAAGTTAGGTAGAAGAAATGTGATGACTCTGACTTCAATAAAAGGCAAGTTTTATTCCAAACAGTGGATTCATTTTTATTAGACACTCTACCTCTTTATGGTAATTGCCAGTAGAGTTTATGCAGGAATGTATGAAGTATGGACTAATAAAGTCTTCATTATTTTCAATGGAAAAGAAACAAAGGTAAGTCTATCTCATCTCAAAGACTGATAGTATGATTGTTACCTAGATTTCTCACATTATTAAGTCTTAAAAATTAAATGTTTTATGAAAATTCACAGGTTGGCTATGTTAACTCACATTTATGTGTACTCAAAATGCCCTTAAAATTATCATTATCAATTTTTAAAATCTCTTTAAAGATTTTAATCCTTGCTGTATTTAACTTTTGGGTAAAGATTTTATGCATTCATTTATCTATTCCATTTTAGTTCATTACATTCTTTAAATATTTTTTTTAATTTATTTTTTATTTTTGACAGGCAGAGTGGACAGTGAGAGAGAGAGACAGAAAGAGAAAGGTCTTCCTTTGCCGTTGGTTCACCCTCCAATGGCCGCCGCTGCAGCCGGCACACCGCGCTGATCCGATGGCAGGAGCCAGGATCCAGGTGCTTTTCCTGGTCTCCCATGGGGTGCAGGGCCCAAGCACCTGGGCCATCCTCCACTGCACTCCCTGGCCATAGCAGAGAGCTGGCCTGGAAGAGGGGCAACCGGGACAGAATCCGGCGCCCCGACCGGGACTAGAACCCAGTGTGCCGGCGCCGCAAGGCGGAGGATTAGCCTATTGAGCCACGGCGCCGGCCTAGTTCATTACATTCAATTGAGTAAATTTTGTTGAGCACCTACTGTGTGCTGGGCATGCATGAAAAGAAAAAAAATGAATTTGGATATCATCCTAGCTTACTCATTGTTTAATTAATTCATCTTTTAAAATTAAGCATTAATCATTAAACAAATACTGTTATTCAACAACTATATTTTCCCTAGTTGTAACACACTAAAATAACCAAAAACAGACTTTTCAAGTTTCTGATCATTGTCGTAAGGAGAAACTGTGCTTTACATTTCATGGTAGAGCTTCTGTGTTTTAAACTAAGTTCGATGAGAAGTCTTAAAGAGTTTAAAGAAAATAAATAGCATGATTCAATTCATGTGTTCAGGGACATTTAAAGGAAGGAATAGAAGACTTGGAACATAGAAAACAAACTTCAAATGAATGAACTAGCACAGAACAATATCCAAACAGTGTTTTAGAAATAATGAAAAAATTGTGAGTCCTTAGACTGAGGAACCGTAGTTGTTTTGGGGCAAAATAAATGTGTATAATTGTATATCAGTAGATCATATTACCAGTACCGAGAAAATAATTTTATACACACCAGTGCATTGAGAGTTAGGCTGCAAACTTTTCAAGAATAAAATTATAAGTCAGAAAGCAACCAAATTGTTTCTTTAAAGCACACTTAAATAACACTCTCAACCTAGATCTCATTCCCTGATAAGCTATTTAAACATCACAAAATACCTTTAACTGAAAACACATAAGACTAAGATATATGAAGTACAAGAAGTATAAAAGATGTCATTTCAAAAGGAATAACACTGAAGTCAGATAAAAAGAATAAAATATATAAAAATAAATTTTGTGAAAACAAATTGTTCAATGTAGAGATACTTTAAAAGGTGTTCTTAGAATGTTCTTGATGTGTTACACTACTAACATGACTCCATTCCAAATGGCAAAAACAGGGTATAGAATCTAAACATGTTTTCTTTCCGTGTTACCTCCACTTAAGCCCTTAGGCTATTACCACAAAGGACTATTTTTTGTCTATTGACATTTGTTTCTATTGTCCAATGTTTATTTGATGTAAATAAAATATAATTTTCTTCTAAATAAAAATAATCAATTTTATGCTATTTTTGATATACAATGTCTCTCTTTGAATGCAGGAAACATATCTGTTTTTGTGTATTACTGAACTTAATCAACTAGCCCAACATTTGAACACTGATATTACATATCAGATTTGTATAGAAACTTCTGAATGCATAAAATATTAAAATACATAATAGCCATACTTAGAAGTGAAACAAACCATGAATACTATTTATTCATGGAAATGAATTAGCTACAAAATAAATTCCTATGAAGGTGAAATAAAATAATTTGTCTTTAATTGCAAAACATAAGAAGTATTTTATGAACATAAAATAATAATAATTAGCATTGCCTCAGAAAAAAGTTTTAAACCCATATTAGGTGCCAGATGTGTTTTAAATGCTTAATTGGCATCACACATAAAATTATCTGCAGCTAAACACTAATTGCAAGAAGAAGGTGGGGACATACTAAGATATACTGCAAGTGGAGAAAACTATCCTATAAATTTGGCAGATGATTAACTGTATTAAACTGATAAAAAAAAATAGAACTCTGCAGCTGGGAGACCGGTAGCATTTTTCATCTTTCGCCAAGGATGTGTTGCTTCAGAAGATAACAGAGAGGAAGAATAAGCCCTTGGCTTGTTATTCCTGCATCCACCTGTGCTGGGAAGCACATGAAGGGCAGATTATCTTTAGATTTTATCTTAAAATTAAATTGATTCTTCATTTCATTCTACGAAATAAATATAAATCTGTATATATTAAACTTTATACAAATAAATATTATAAAAAGCTAGACATTTGATTTATATATTAAATTTTCTTATACTAGATGGTAGAGGCTCCAACTGATAATTAACCATAAGCTAGAATACATTGGAGGTAATATATGGAGAAAAATAAGAACACATAGTTAATTATCTTTAAGTTTTTTAAAGGATAATTGAGTCTTTAAGAATAGGGCTATTGAAATATCTGTCAACTGTGGTAAAGTTAATATTTTTAAAAATTTAAAGTTCATTGATTCTAACAAATGAGTAGCTGTATGTCTATCATCACAGAGTTCCCTGTGGCCCATTGCAGTTAATCCCTTCCCTACAACCCAAGTTCTTTCAGCCACTGTTATTATGTTTTTCATTGCAACCTTGCTTTTTCCAGGATGTTATATAAATAGAATCATAACGTGGTAGGGTTTATTTTTACTTCTTTTGCTGCTTTTGAGATCCATCCATATATTTTCATGCTATTAGTAACTAGGTCTTTGTTTATTACAGTGTAGTATTCTATTACATGGATGGATACACCAAAATGTATTGATCCATTCATTAATTGGAGAGAGATTAGCTTTCTTTCTAATTTATACACACAAGGTTTTATATGAATATATATTTTCATATCCCTTGTGCGAATAAATAGAAGCAGGAATTGATAATAGAGTAGATGAATGCTTAATTTATAAGAAGCAAAGAATTATTCAAAGCACACATAAAATTGATTCCCATTAGCAATATGTGAGATTATGTTAGTTATTCCACATGCTTACTAGTATTTGCAATTTTTGTATTTTCTATACCTTAGCCATTCTAATATTATTACTCATATCATATTGTGGTTTTAATTGACACTTTCTTAATAACTAATTATGCTTACTATAATTTTACATATCTTTTGCAATCCGTATGCCTTCTTTACTGAAGTATTTTTTCAGATTTTGTGTCTGTTATTATTTTCATCATTATTGAGTGTTAAAAGTTATTAAAATATACTGGTATTTAGGATACAGTTCCTCTGCCAGATGTAAGTTTGGAAATGCATGCTGCTGATCAGTACCTTGATTTTTCAATTTCTTAACAAAGTGTTTTTAGACGAGTGTTTAGTTTTGTTGATGTATATTTTATCAATAGTTTTTCTCACGAGATCCCAAATATATGACATTTCCTGCATTCTTAAATGAAGAAATATAACATACAACTATCCAGATAGAAAACAAGATACCAGAAAGTAGGTTCTGGTAGTGGTATCATAGCAGATATCAATCGTCCCTAACAAGTACAAAGTTGTTACTGTACTGTATATTGTCATACTTACAGAGCAGGCACTAAGTCTAAGAAAGGTGCTTCGTTGTGCCTCCTGAGATGACTGACGGGCTTCACTACCTGTAGAACCACTCCAGGAACTGTTATTTCAGTTTTTTTCTTGTTAGAAAGGGACCAGGATTACAGGTGAATATTTCTTTTTTATTGTTTTTAAGGTTTATTTATTCATTTGAAAGGCAGAGTTACACAGAGGCAGAGATAGCGAGAGAGAGAGGGAGAGAAAGAGAGAGAGAATCTTCCATCTGCTGGTTCACTCCCCATATGGCTGCAACGGCCGGAGCTGTGCTGATCTGGAGCCAGGAGCCAGGGAATTCTTCCAGGCATCCCACATGGTAGAGGCCCAAAGTCTTGGGCCAACTTCTACTGCTTTCCCAGACCATAGCATAGAACTGGGTTGGAAGTGGAGCATCTGGGACTTGAACCTGTGCCCATATGGGATGTTGGCACTGTAGGCAGCAGCTTTACCCTCTATATCACGGTGCCGGCCCCTATACCTCTAACTTTTAACTAATCCCCGCCTTTCCAATTGAAAGAAATAATTAACTAGAAAGTGATAACAATGCAAGCATATTTTTCCTACATAATGAATAAACTTACACTACAAGGACTAGTAAAATGCAATTAATACAAATAAGAGAGGGAAGAGATATATAATTTGGGACATGCTCAAGCTGACTTGCCCCAAATGGTAGAGTTAGAAACATACCAGGGGACTCCAATTTAATCCCATCAAGGTGGCATGTACCAATGCCATCTCACTAGTCCAAGTGATCAATTTCAGTTCACAATTGATCATAATGAAAGGACTAAGAGTCAAAGGGAGCACATAAACAAGTCTAGTACCTGCTAACACTAACCGATAGAATAAATAAAGGGGAGAGTGATCCAACATGGGAAGTGAGATACTCAACAGACTCATAGAATGGCAGATGTCCTAAATAGCACTCTGGCCTCAGAATAAGCCCTAAAGCCATTCGGATCTGGCTGAAAAGCCCATGAGAGTATTTCAGGCATGGAAAGCCAAGACACTCTGGCAAAAGATCTCTGTGAGTGAGATCTCAGTGGAAAGAACAGGTCTTCAAAGAAGGAGGTACCTTTCTCTGAAGGGAGGAGAGAACCTCCACTTTGACTATGACCTTGTCTAAACAAGATAAGAGTCGGAGAACTCAGAGGGCTTCCATAGCCTTGGAAACTCATGACTGGAGCATAGGGAGATTACTGATGCCATAGACAGGAGTGTCAATTGGTAAAGTCAACAATAGGAGTCACTGTGCACTTACTCTTCATGTAGGATCTCTGTCCTTAATGTGCTGTGCATTGAGATTTAATGCTATAACGAGTACTCAAACAATATATTTCACTTTGTGTTTCTATGGGGTGCAAACTGTTGAAATCTTTACTTAATGCATACTAAACTGATCCTCTGTAAAAAAAAAAAAAAAAGAAATTATCAACTCCCAACTTGACTCTCACTGGGATTAAACATGACAATAGGTCTGATCTGATTTCATCATCATTTAAAAAAAATCATCTATTATTTTTCACTTTATGTTTCTGTGTGAGAGCAAACTGTTGAAATCCTTACTTAATGTATACTAAGCTGATCTTCTGTATATTAAGAGAATCGAAAATGAATCTTGATGTGAATGGAAGGGGAGAGGGAGTGGGAAAGGGGAGGGTTGTGGGTGGGAGGGACGGTATGGGGGGGAAGCCATTGTAATCCATAATTCGTACTTTGGAAATTTATATTCATTAAATAAAAGTTAAAAAAATACAAATAAGCTTAATGAAACAGTAAGGAAAAATGGTATAATAATATAAAACTTAAAATGGAAAAAAATCAATTAACACATTATGTGCTTGATTAAGTAGAAATGAGAAAAAAAAAAGACACTTTCATGAATGAAAATTAGGGGGAAACAACAGTCCAGTGGTTAACATGCCTGCATCCCACATCAGAGTACCTGGGCAAGAATCTCAGCTCCAGGTCCTGACTCCACTTTCCTGGTAATGCAGACACTGGGAGGCAGCCACAATGGCTCAAGTAATTGGATTCCTGCTACCCCTATAGACACATGGGTTGAATTCTCAGCTTTCAGCCTTAGCCTGATGTAGTCCCAGTTGTGAGAATTTGGGAAAGGAATTTTTGAATATGAACACTTGCTCTCTATCAATGTAAGTCTTTTCACTTCTCAAACAAATAAAAATTAATATAAAGAATAAGAAAAGAGAAATATTAGAGAATAAAAAAGGATTAAAGAAATCAAATGAGGATGGAGCTTGAATTTTTATTGAAGTTAAAATTTAGAATGATTAAACCTAATGTATAAAATAATCAAAATCATCTCTTGAATAATTTAATTTTAGAATTTAAAGTGAGGGGCTGGCCGGCGCTGCGGCTCACTAGGCTAATCCTCCGCCTTGCGGCACCGGCACACCGGGTTCTAGTCCCGGTCAGGGCGCCGGATTCTGTCCCAGTTGCCCCTCTTCCAGGCCAGCTCTCTGCTGTGGCCCAGGAGTGCAGTGGAGGATGGCCCAAGTGCTTGGGCCCTGCACCCCATGGGAGACCAGGATAAGTACATGGCTCCTGCCATCAGATCAGTGCGGTCCACTGGCCGCAGCGCGCCAGCCACGGTAGCCATTGGAGGGTGAACCAACGGCAAAAGGAAGACCTTTCTCTCTATCTCTCTCTCTCACTGTCCACTCTGCCTGTAAAAAAAAAAAAAAAAAAAAAAAAGTGAGGGCTGGCGCCAAGGCTCACTTGGTTAATCTTCTGCCTCTGGCACTGGCATCCCATATGGGAGCCAGGTTCTAGTCCCAGTTGCTCCTCTTCCAGTCCAGCTCTCTGTTGTGGCCAAGGAAGGCAGTGGAGGATGGCCCAAGTGCTTGGGCCCTGCACCCACATGGGAGACCAGGAAGAAGCACCTGGCTCCTGGCTTTGGATCGGCACAGCGCGCTGGCTTTAGTGGCCATTTTGGGGGTGAACCTACAGAAGGAAGACATTTCTCTCTGTCTCTCTCTCTCACCGTCTATAACTCTACCTGTCAAATAAAAAAAAATCTTAAAAAAAGAAAAATGAATTTAAAGTGAGGCATCAGATATGGTTTTTCAGACCTGACTTCTATTTAATTTTTAAAGAACAGTCTATTTTAATGTTATTTTAAAAATTGTCACCCTTGAAATGATACTAGTAGTAACAACAGCAATAATGTGACTGAAAACGCTGGAGTTCATTTCTTTTTTATAGATTTATATATTTCTTTGAAAGGAAGACTTGCAGAGACAGAAAGAGAGAAAGAGAAAAGAAAAATTTATCCATTAGTTTACTCTCCAAATGGGCACAAGGACCAGGGCTTGGCCAGGCCACAGCCAGGAGCCAGGAAATTCTTTCAGGTCTCCCACATAGCTGGCAGGGGCCCAATGACTTGGGCCATCTTTCTGTGCATTCCTTGGCTATTATCAGTGAGCTGGATTGCAAATGGAGGAGCTGGAACACAAACCAGTGTCCCAGAAGAGGGTGATGTTGCATGCGGAGGCTTAACCCTGTGTGCCACAATGCTGGCCGGCACAGTTCATTTATTAAGTCAACACTATACATAATAATACGTTAGTGTAAAAGAATAGACCATACTTCAGTGCAATAAAGTAGAGGGGCTCCAGAGTTTATTGCAGTATACCTGGGATTTTTAATAGATGAATAAATGATTATTTCATAAGACAATTAAATATTTAACTATAAATAAAACTGAACATTTACCTCCCATCACAATAAATATAAAAATAAATTTGTGGTGAGTCAAAAATTTGTAAACTTGAAAATTCACCCTTTTATTTGCTTAGCTTTGATTGGTAACTGAAACTATACAGGGATAAAATGTAGGATATGCATAAAAATTAAAACATAGTGATTTCAAAAAAATAGTCTAAAATATCAAGTATTAGGAAAAATGCTAATGGCCTCAGAAAAGCAATGGAAGATGGCCCAAGTATTTAGGCTCCTCACACCCACATAGGAGATCAAAATGAAGTTCCTGTCTCCTTGCTTTGGCCTGACACAGCAGTAGCCATTGCAGCCACCTGGTGAGCAGACCAGTGGATAGAAGATCTCTCCCTCTCTATCTGTCCCTCTCTCTCTGTAACTCTCTTCTAAATAAATAAATGTTAATTTTTAAAATTTTTATTTAATAAATATAAATTTCCAAAGTACAACTTTTGTATTATAGTGGCTTTTTCTCCCCATAACCTCCCTCCCACCTGCAACCATCCCATCTCCCACTCCCTCTCCCATTCCATTCATATCAAGATTCATTTTTAATTATCTATATATATATATATATATATATATATATATATAGAAGATCACCCGATGCTCTTGTCATGAGCTGCCGAGGCTATGGAAGCCCCTTGAGTTTGCCAGCTCTGATTGTATTTATTTATTTATTTATTTATTTTTTTTATTTTTGACAGGCAGAGTGGACAGTGAGAGAGAGAGACAGAGAGAGAAAGGTCTTCCTTTTGCCGTTGGTTCACCCTCCAATGGCCGCCGCTGCAGCCGGCGGACCGTGCTGATCCGATGGCAGGAGCCAGGATCCAGGTGCTTTTCCTGGTCTCCCAAGCACCTGGGCCATCCTCCACTGCACTCCCTGGCCATAGCAGAGAGCTGGCCTGAAAGAGGGGCAACCGGGACAGAATCCGGCGCCCCAACCGGGACTAGAACCCGGTGTGCCGGCGCCGCAAGGTGGAGGATTAGCCTATTGAGCCACGGCGCCGGCTGCTCTGATTGTATTTAAACAAGGCCATAGTCAGATTGGAAGTTCTCTCCTCCCTTCAGAAAAAGGTGCCTCCTTCTTTGATTGCCCATTCTTTCCATTGGGATCTCACTCACAGAGATCTTTCATTTAGGCCATTTTTTTTTTCCACAGTGTCTTGCCTTTCCAAGCCTGAAATACTCTTATGGGCTTTTTAGCTGGATCCAAATGCCTTAAGGGCTGATTCTGAGGCCAGGGTGCTATTTAGGACATCTGCCATTCTATGAGTCTGCTGTGTATCCTGCTCCCTATGTTGGATCATTCTCTCCTTTTGAATTCTATCAGTTAGTATTAGCAGACATTAGTCTGGTTTATGTGATCCCTTTGAGTCTTAGTCCTATCATTATGAACAAATATGAACTGAATCTGATCACTTATATTTAACAGGGATCACTTTTCAGTTAAATTTAAACACCTAAGAATAATTGTGTGTTAATTAAAGTGTTCAACCAATAGTATTAAGTAGAACAAAAAAATGTTAAAAGGGATAACGTATTAAGTTGTTCCTCGACTGTCAGGACAAGTGCTGATCAAGTCATTGATTCTCTTAGTGTCCATTTCACTTTAACAAGTTCTTAAAAAATTGGTTGTACAATTTGGGACATGCTCAATCGGACTTCCCCCAAATGGTGGAGTTAGAAATGTGCCAGGGGATTCCAATACAATCCCATCAAGTTGGCATGTACCAATGCCATCTCACTAGTCCAAGTGATCAATTCCAGTTCACAATTGATCACACTGATAGGTCTAAGAGTCAAAGGGATCACACAAACAAGACTAGTGTCTGCGAATACTAACTGATAGCCTTGGCAACTCATGACTAGAGCCTAGGGAGATTTCTGATGCCATAAACAAGAGTGTCAAATTGTTAAGTCAACAACAGGAGTCACTGTGTACTTACTCCTCATGTGGGATCTCTGTCGTTAATGTGTTGTCCACTGTGAATTAATGCTATAACTTCTCAAACAGTATTTTACACTTCATGTTCTGTGTGGGTGCAAACTGATGAAATCTTTACTTAATATATACTAAATCGATCTTCTGTATATAAAGATAATTGAAAATGAATCATGATGTGAATTGAATGGGAGAAGGAGCGGGAGATGGGAGGGGTGCGAGTAGGAGGGAAATTATGGGGGGGGAAGCCATTGTAATCCGTAAACTGTACTTTGGAAAATTATATTTACTAAATAAAAGCTTAAAAAAATACATTTAGGATGATCATTTGGGGCAGTGGTTAAGAAATGCTGTGGCAAGCCTGAATCACAAGTTGAGTCATTGCCACCTTCATGGGACACCTGGATTGAGTTCCCCGCTCCCAACCAGTCTGGCCAATCCCAGCTGTTGGGGGATATTTGTAGAGAGAACCAGTGAAAAGAAGCTCTGCCTCTCAGTTTATCTTTTTGATCCAAATAAATAAATATATGTTGATCCAACGTATTAACGTACATTATACTCAATTTTATCTTAATAATGTAAGTAATTTAATATTAGTAATTCTAGATACATTGGATCAAATGAAAGCCCAAGGAAAAAATTGCATTACTAGAGGCCAAAACATAATTTTGTACAATTCATATATCAGTTTTAAAATAAAACATCGAAAACCTTATAAGTTCTGACACTTATACCTCAGCTGTCACAGTTTTATCTGTAATATGCATTTAGATAAATGATCATGTTATGATGAAATAATTTCAAATGCTATTGTATTGTTATTAATTGATAGAAGTGTTGGTGATATTTATTACTTGTTTGCTTTCTAATTATTTATGTTTTCAATATACAGGAACTACTCAAATTCAAAATATGTCAGTAAATTTACTGCTAATTTGTTTTAAATTATTTATAACAGATTAAGCCTTTCAAACATTTAACACAAATTTTTTGAGGAACTTGTCTGCTATATAATTTGTGAAGAAGTCATCACTTGACATAATATTACAAAATATTTGTACAACTCATTGGGAATATGTTATGAGATATGTGATAATAGTTAATTATAGTAAGCATTTTAAGATTAAATATTTTTCCTTGTATGGCATGAAATTAAAATAATATTACTCTAGCCTCATCAGTTGTCTCAAAAGAAATGTTTTCTAGGCTTTACATGTATCATTGTTCAGTAACAGAGATAGCTTGGCGAAGCGATGGAGTTAGTAGATGTGCGTTCTTACACATGAAATTAAAACAGCGCCATATTTTACAGACCTGAGGAGGATGTGAGTATCTAGTTTCTCTAATGTCTGAAAATTACACTGATTAGCAGATTATTAATTTGATCACTAGTCAGTTATCACATAACTTACTGTCCTAGTTCATTCAGGCTGCTCTAACAGAACACAAGACTGAGTGACTTCTAAACAACAGAAACGTGCTTCTCACAGTTCCCGCTGCAGTGAAAAAAAAAAAAAAAGTCCAAGGTCAGGAGACCGATGGGCCTTGTGTCTGGCTCACCCACTCTCTCGGTTACCTCCTCACTGGTGTTCAGTTGTGGAAGCGGGGAACAAACCTCCTCAGGCCTCTTTCATAAGAACACTTAATCCCATTCATGAGGGTTCCACTTCCAGAGACACCACCTCCTATACTGTGGCCTTGAGGGTTAGTATTCATTTGTGAATTCTGTGGGACACAGATATTCAGACCATAGTGTATATTCAAAGGCAAAATCCAGGGATATGTCCTACAAGAAAGTGTGAGGATTCTATTTAGCCCTAGCGGTAGCCTGAGTGTCTGCTAAAAATCTGTCCGAAAAGCAAACTTCTATTGATTTAAAATATTTTTCTTTGTGTTTTCTGTCTGGAATGTACTCCTTAAGGAAAATGTTCTGACAACATTAAAAACATCACAATTGAAAAGCCAACTGATAAAAAAAGGGGAGGGGGATGGCGCTGTGGCCCAGTGGGTTGAAGACTTGGCCTGAAGTGCCTGCATCCCTTATGGGTAGTGGTTCTGGACCCGGCTGCTCCTCTTCCGATCCAGTTCTCTACTATGGCCTGGGAAAGTAGTAGAAGATGGTCCAAGGCCTTGGGCCCCTGCACCCACATGAGAGACCCAAAAGAAGCTCCTTTGCAGCCAACTAGGGAGTGAACCAGCTGATGGAAGACCTCTCTCTTTGTCTCTACCCCTCTCTGTAACTCTGTCTTTCAAATAAATAAAAAATCTTTAAAAAAATACAACTGCAAGCTCCCGTCTTTGGATAGACACAGCTCCAGCCATTGCGGCCAATTGGATCAGATGGAAGACCTCTGTCTCTGTCTTTACCTCTGTCTGTAACTCTGTCTTTCAAATAAATAAAATAAATCTTAAAAAAAAAAAAAAGCGCAAACTGAAATGTAAATGAAAAAGTTTAAAGAGAATAGTGAAGAAATAGCTAACCCTAGACAATTCATGGAAATTGTAGTGTTCCCTCTGCTAACCGTTTCACCACAGCATTAAACTTACTTATATAAGGACTCATTATGCAGGGCTCTGGAAAACATATCACCCCTGGAGTCAGTGCTCTGACCTCCCTGACATCACCCAGCTGGACTCCGCTCTCCAAGGTGTTCCTGACTTATGTGGATTTTCTGAACTTCATATTGCTTTACGCTGGCTCTGTTCGCTTAGAGGTCATGCTTTAGGTCACCATTCAAACTTATTCCACACAGACAGACCATGTCTCTTTCCTCTCTTGAGACATGCAAGCTGCCTTGAACTTGTAGCCTGACCCTAGTAGCCACATAATCAAAGCAGATGACAAATTGCCTTGCCTACTCTGAGAGAGAGAATGTTCACCAGAAGAATTAGAGCCCTTTCATGACTGCCATCTATCATGGCAGAGTTCACATTTCCAGAATACTTATTTTGTTTTTATGGAGGAGAGAAAGTAACGCATTTTTTCATGGCAAAATCTAGAGTAGCAAATTCAGTGTTCGTTATATGTTGGATATGCTTGGTTACTGTTCAAGAATGTAATTCTTCTTCCTTTCCCTTATGTTTATATTCTTTTATGTTTCATCCATTCCACCCTGAACCTTAATTTCTTGACCTATTTATATTCAGTGAACCTCACTGTAGTGAGCAATCACTCACTCCCAAGACTGTTTTCAGGAATTTTATTTTTCTCCAACTATCGAAGTATTAAGCTTATATGAAATACTCTCTAACCACATCATTTACAATTACTCTGCTCTGTTTCTCACATGACACCATATGTGTAATTTTCTTTTTTTTTTCAAGATTTTTTTTTTACAGGCAGAGTGGACAGTGAGAGAGAGAGAGAGAGAGAGAGAGAGAAAGGTCTTCCTTTGCCATTGGTTCACCCTCCAATGGCCGCCGCGGCCAGCGCGCTGCAGCAGGCGCACCATGCTGATCCAATGGCAGGAGCCAGATGCTTCTCCTGGTCTCCCATGGGGTGCAGGGCCCAAGCACTTGGGCCATCCTCCACTGCACTCTCTGGCCACAGCAGAGAGCTGGCCTGGAAGAGGGGCAACTGGGACAGAATCTGGCGCCCAGACCGGGACTAGAACCCGGTGTGCTGGCGCCACAAGGCGGAGGATTAGCCTAGTGAGCCGTGGCGCCAGCCAGTTTTCTTGGACTGCCATAGCATGATATCACAGCCTGGGTGGTTAAACAGAATAAATTCATTTCATGACAATTCTCAATGCTGGAAGCCCTTGATCAGTTCAAGCAGGAGAGTTTTCTTTCTGAACTTAAGATGCTATCTTCCTGTGCCCTGACATGGGGTACAGGAGGGAGGGGGAGAGAGAGAGAGAGAGAAGGCATATAAGAGAGCTTGAGCTTGAGCGTCTGTTATTAAATATACCAACCTCAATGGTAGAAACCCCCATCTGTACGGCCTTATTTAATCTTATTTACCTTCTTAAGGTCCTGTTTCCAAATATAATGACATGATATGGGGAGTTCCAGTTTTTTTTTTTTGTGTGTGTGTGTGTGTGTTTTTTCTTCCCCCCCAGGCAGAGTTAGAGTGAGAGAGAGTTATAAACAGTGAGAGAGAGACAGAGAGAAAGGTCTTCCTTCCGTTGGTTCACTCCCCTAATGGCTGCTATGGCGGGCGCTGCACCGATCTGAAGCCAGGAGCCAGGTGCTCCCTCCTGGTCTCCCATGAGGGTGCAGAGGCCCAAGCACATGGACCATCCTCCGCTGCCGTCCTGAGCCACAGCAGAGAGCTGGACTGGAAGAGGAGCAACTGGGACTAGTACCCGGCGCCCCAACCGGGACTAGAACCTGGGGTGCCGGCACCACAGGCAGAGGATTAACCCAGTGAGCCGAGGTGCCGGCCCGGGAGTTCCAGTTTCAACACATCAATTCAGTCCATAACACCTGCATTATAAAATCATGTGGATTCTATTCCTTTTAACTCTGTATTTTTTTTTCTTCTGCTCTTACTCTGTCTTTACTTATTTCTTGTTCCTACTTAGTATCTATTATCTAACATAAGGGCAAAACAGTTGTTCTATCAAAAGAGTGGTTAAGATTTCCACACCATGCAGTCCAAGCAAGATGAGGACATAAATGAGACAAAGATGGGAAGGTAAAAGCATCAAAGACCTGAAGATGATTGTGAAACATAATAGCATAGGTAAAGAAATGGCTTAAAGAATTAGCAGATAGTTTTAGACAAACATTGATTATGCAAGTTAGGAATGCACAAGGTAAGTGGTTAGGGCTCATGCCAATGAACTAAATGTGTACTTGAAGTTTAGTGGATGCTAAGGATTCTGTGATCTCAAGGCCCTGAAAACAATGGAAGGCAAGTTTTATTCTGTTGTTTGCTTGCTTCTCCTTTTCCCTCAATATCCCTCCCCCCAAAAAAACATTGAAATTATCATGGGTGGTCACAGCATTTATGGTTGGAAAAATTATTCAGAACTATATGTGAAACTCTTTATTGGCTTGAATAATTTTGAAGGTTGATGAATAGCTTACATAGTATTAAATATAGGATAGGCAGTAAAAAAATAAAAATAAATACAAAAAGAACCAGGTGATATTAGTATGCTGTCTGATTTTAGAAAATAACTTTTCTTTATGTTCAATATATTTTGAAGTGATTAAAAAATGTTAATTCTTGTTACTTACTGGAGCTTTCTATCAAGCTTCATGACTTTCTGAGATTTCTTATCTCTGCTGTGGTCCATATTCTTGGTTGGCTAACTCTTCCATGTTTCTTTGGAAACCTATAATATTGGACATCTCCTACCATTTATATTTATGTGTTCATATTTCTGTGTCACTCATATAACTGTAAATCTCTTGAAAAATTAGTACATTTCTTGTTTGTTCCAACTACAGTAGGTAACCAACATAGTTTTCATGAAGGAATGAATAAATGATCTATCTTTTCGACATTTTACAGTATTTTGTGTTATTCCGTCATGAAAAATGCACATCAAACTTGTTTATTTTACCTCTTGCATAAAAGCTTAAACAGTTTTGACAATATTGTGAGAGTTCCTATTACCAAAAGTTTAATACAGCTAATTTTTCAACAATACTAAAAAAGTTTTTAAAATTGTCAGTAATAATCCATATGTTATATGAGAATATTTTAAAAAGTTACTGGAAATCTGAAGTATAATATGTTTATTTTGGTGCAAAAAATTGAGATCCATGCATAGTGTTTACATAATATACATTTTATGAACTTTTTGAAGATCTGTCATATCATCTGTTTCAAAAATTCTTTTCACCAAAATAAATGGTTTACTGAATTCTATTTTCCATTAGTTTTCAAAGTATCTTCATTTAGTGATACAACAGAAATATGAAAACTAAATTGAAAAACAAGGAAATAATCATTGTTCAGAAAGTATTCATTGAAGGTTAATGAAGGTAATTACATTTATAGAAATCAGTGCGGGCAAGCACTGTAGCATAGTGTGTTGGGCCGATGCCTATGATACCAGTTACCACATCAGGCCAGTGGTTCACACCCAAGCTGCTCCTCTTCCAGTCCAGCTCCCTGCTAGTGCATCTGGGAAGGCTTCAAAGAATGGCCCAAGTACTTGGACCCATGAGCCTACGTGAGAGGCCTGATGGAATTCTTGGCTCCTGGCTTCAACCTGCCCAATTCTGATTGTCATGGCCATTTGGGAAGTGAATCAGCAGGTGGAGGATGCTCCCTTTGTGTTTGCCTTTCTTTGTCACTCTATACATGTGCACATTGTAAAATAAATGCAAATAAATCTTTAAAAAAGAAATCAATGACCAAAAAAAAAGTAAAGTTGTTACCCTCATGGATTTTAGATCTTACTGAATATAGATCACCTTAAAACTGTTAGTTATTATGCCTACTAATATTATTTTATTACATCATTGTTTTATGAAACGATATAATTAAATTTCACATATTTTTAATTACCTATATTTTGTTTCATAAATTAATAATTATGTTTACTACTATCTTTCTATTTTATTTGGAACTGTAATAATTTCCAAATTCAATTCTTTCTTATTTGCTCTACATATTTCAACCAACACTTCTCCTTTCCCAAGTGTCTATACTACACAGACACACCATGCTGTTTAAAAATTTTATAATTTTAGGATATATCTGAACAAAGATCATTACACAGCAACTAATTTTCAGGAAAACTGAAAATTCAGTTTATACTTCAAGCATATAATACATGTTGTTGAAAGACACTTCAGGATGCTCTATTTTCTAGTGTACTGAAAATACTAATATCTAGGATGTAAAGGATTAGCTTTCACACACACACAAATATTATACAGTTTATAAAAACACATCATGTAGTGTTTTGCCCTAAAATTCACTTTGAATCCAAATATTCTTTATTTGTTTTAAAGATATTATCTATATTGATAAGATATTTCAAAAATTCATTTATTATGAAACTGCTTTTTAAGCACCAGGTTCTAAAAATCAGCAAGTTTTAAAACTTGTGCATACCTTAGGTGTTTTCACATTGTGACCTGTCAATCTCATTAAAAGTCCTCTGTAAACCTGAATTTTGATTTAGTCCCTGCCCTAGTAATAGCCCTCTGTGACTTATAAAATTAAATAGTTAACATAGTTTGAAAAATCATTTTATTTCAGATTTTCACTGAGTATTTCTCACATACCTTAGTGCCTAATTTGACCCATGGTGCCTGACCCTATAAATGATTGCTTCCCACAGTACTTCACACCACATGATCACGGAGTTTATCTCCCTTTTAACAAGCAATGTCACAGCAACAAGACCTAATTTCACACATTAGAGGAAAAGAGACAGTTACAATCATTAATCAGTGATGAGGGAAAGCACATGTGAAATGAGTCTGGGGTGGCTGAACATTTTTCCAATTACCAGGCTATACGCTATAGGGAAAATATGATAATCAACAGGAGAATGAATATCCTTTATTCTACTCTTTTCTAGAAAAGAAAGATAATAATTATTAATACAGACTACTAGATCTAATGTATATGAGGTATGACAGCAAAGGAATACAAATTTGAACACAATAGAAACCTGATAGTGGCACAGGCAAATGGTAGTCATTATGCAATTCTCTCATTTCACTTTAATTTATTTAAAGAAACTGTTAAGTTCTATGTAATGCAATTAGAATGGAAAGTGCTCACATGTTAAGTGATTAGGTTGTTAGAAAATAAGAACAATATGAAAAAGAAACAACTCAGGTTTACAGAAAGAAACTAAAAGGAACCAAGGTTTTGAATGTTTTTCCCATAAAGAAATGCTAAATGCTTGGAGAGAGGTATGTTCGCCCTGATAGGACCTTATGTAAAGTGTACATGTTTAGAAACACAACTTGATACCCTAGTCAGTTAAAAATCAAGTGTTTAAAAATTGAAGATAGACTGGCAAATATAATAAATCAGGCAGCATCTTCCAACACTAATGAGCACACACGCACACACACATATGCACCCCCCACACCCCCTACAAACACCCCCCACCCCCCACATACCCCCACACACCCCCGACACCCCCCCACACCCACAAAAAACACACACACCCCACGCACACCCACACACCCACACACACCCACACACACCCCCACACACACCCCCCATACACGCACACCACACACACACCCCACACACACACCCACAAAAAACACACACACACCATGCACACCCACACACCCACACACACACACACACACGCCACACACACGCACACCACACACACACACCCCATGCACACACACACACCATGCACACACATCCCCCCCCACACACACTCCACACACACACACACACACACGCTCAGATAGGCCCACCCAGCTTGAGCCATTCAGAAAATCCTTTTGTACTCTCAACTGTTTTTCTCTGTTTTTCCGAGATCCTTGTGGATGCACATTATTAATGATAATCACACATGCCAGGTGAATATTATCCTCTGGGAGAATATTGTTCTATGTGTAAAGGAATAGTCAGAGGAATAAATGTGATCTAATCTTTGAAGTATTGTATTTTTTACAACAATTATAGGCTAATACTTTAGAAAAATAATAGATGGATTCTACTTTTACTGCAGGGGTAAAGTAAAAAGAAATAGTTGTAGAAGAAAATTAAATTTAAACAGAACTAAATATAGTTTTTTATTGTTCAATATACCAAGGGAAAACAAAAAAGTTATGGCATTCACAGATATTCCCCATGCTAACGTTCTCATTTCTTAACACTTTCCATGGTCTTGAATTTGCAACACTTATGATGCAGTAGCTTCTCTTACCTTCCATAATGTAAGGCTCTAACATCACTGGGTGCAAAATTAGCCTTGGTAATATGATTTGTTCTAATTCTATGGTCCATTCTTCTTGATGCCATATTTTAAAACATTTATGAGGTAATCTATCTAACAAAATATCCTAACAATTGAAAGGTCCAAAGACTTGCCCTTTGAGACTCAGTTTTTTAAAATTTTCACTAAGATTAATCCTCTAATGGGTAAAATTACAAAGAATATGGCTTCTAACATTCCATGTGTGGTTTCTTTGGAGATGTCCATGTTGTTGCACACCTCTTTTTCCCCCTCATCCTTCTCTCTCTCCCTCTCTCACTTGAAGTGAAGGATAGATGAAACAAAGATTTATAAAATAATAATTAATTAACTTCCTAAATAAAAGATAAATAGTATGAGAGCGGGAGGGAAAGAGGAAAGGTTAGAGAGAGAGAGAAAGAGAGAGAGAGAGAGAGAGAGAGGTGTCCGATAGAGAAGACAAACAGAAAAGCAGAAAAGATTTATCTTTTTATTTTTGACAGAAATTTTGTGGAGGAGTTAGTGAAAGGAATAGAGGAAAAATAGCAAATGAAAGAATAGAAAGACAATTTGAACTCTGAAAAACAAATATCAAAGAAAATTTTGCCACAGTGTTTATACAACTTACTAGGAATAATTTATAATTCTTAATGATAAATACTAATTCGTATAATAATAGGAGGCTCAAATAGTTTTCTAATTCAAATATTTTAATATCCAGTCATGGAGAGAGAGAGAAGGAAAGTATTCATGTGTAACGTAGATGTGTTGGGGTCAGTGAAGGATTATAAATGGGGTCACTAGAATTTTATGTATCACTGGAGAAAATCAATATGCATTACATCTAAAATAAATACACACACATATAAACACAACATTTACAAACATTTTTAACCATAAGGAAACAATTGTAAATATGTGGAAAATGTACCTTCTTGGGAGAGGTAGGGTTAAGGTAAATGTCAGAGAAAAGTGATATTTTCCTTCTACTCATTGAATATATATCTAATTATTTAAATTTTATTGTGGTATAACCTTGAAGTAAAAATAAAGAACAAAATATAATTTTTAGAAGTAGTAGTCCTTGACAAGGTGATATAAGCACACACTATTTCTTCCACTACATGTAGTTATCACATCTAGACAGAATGCTAAAATCAACTATTTTAAATTGAACAATAGGAGGCAGAAGAGACAGAATCTGGAGCTTCATTGAAATAGTTTGTTTCTTCTTTCTCTTTCAGTGTAGCCTCCTGACTCAGTACACTCTGAAACACTGTTTTATTAGAGCCACTAATTACAAGAGTCACACAGAGCTATAGTCAGATAAATAATGACCCCAAAGTTATCCAGGTCCTGGTCCGTGGCCCCTCTGAATGTTACCTTACACAGCCAAAGGAAATCTGCAGGTTTAATTAAATTAAGGTTATCAAAATGTGGGAAATTATCCTGTATAATGAAGGTGGTCTCAAAACGTAATCTCAAGTATCCCATAAAGAAGGAGGGTAAAAAAGATTTGCTGACTGAAGAAAAGAAAGCAAAGTGAACTTTGTATTTCTTTTTTACCTATTTGTAATTATTTTTTAAAAACATTAATTTACAAACATTATGATGTTACTATAATTCTTTATATTTATGGGATTTGATGTAGCATTTTACTCCATGTTAAGGTGTGCTTATCAAATCAGATAATCAGCAATTCCCCCTCTGCATTATAGCTGTGTGATTGGATCCTTGACTTGCCTCTCTTCTATTTCCTCATAAAATCTGCAGTAGTTAATTGGGAACACAGGTCACCCTACTGTGCTTTGTAACAATAGGAACATATTGCTTCAGTCTAGCTCTGATTTGCCATTCACCTTAATTTTTCCTCACGAAGTGTTCTAGCCACTGTTCATCACTATTTTATGTTTAGATTAAATGTTTTTAATTTAGCTTACATGTATGAAGAAGAATATGCGATATTGTCCTTCTATTTCTCTCTAATTTTACATAATAATGTCCTAGAGTTCATTCATTTTGCTGCAAATAACAAGACCTCGTTTTTCTGACTCAATGATATTCCATTGTGTGATGTATAGGTATCACATTTTCTTTATCCATTCATCTGTGAATGAACACCTTAGTTGATTCCAGGTCTTAGCTATTATGAATAGTATTATAATATAAATGGCAGTACATATATCTCATTGATATAATAATTTCATTTCTTTTGTGGGATTGCCAGATCATATGGATATCCTGTGCCTAGTTTTTGAAGAGGTCACCATACATTTTTCCATAGTGTTTTCACTAATTCACATTTTCCCCTTCTCCTTATCCTACCAACACTTGCCATTTTTTCCTTTTTTATGATAACCATTTTTACTGTACTGAGGGGATACTACATTATGGTTTTGATCTGTTAGACTGAGTATTTATTCATATATGTGTTGGTCATCTGTGTTTCTTCTTTTGGAAAAATATAGGTAAATAAATTTAAAATATTTTGAAATAATGTAAAGCTAAAAATTGCCAGCAAAAAACCACAGAAGTATAAGAAAAAAATAACAGAAATCTGATAACTGAAAATTTAGCCATTGAGATTAAAAACTTCAAAAGATGGTTGCAATATCTCAGAGGAATAATAGAGAAAAGAGTTATCAACAGGTGACTGATTCTTTTCCAAAAACAGAAAGTTGAGAAGTATGTTTAAGGTGCTTAAATACAAGAATTACCAATCTGTAATTCCATGTATCAGATAAAGAGAATCTAAAAAGAAGTTGTTCCTGCAATCTCACCCTAATTTCTGAAAGAAGGAATTGACACAAGGTGGAGACTGGAAACATTGAAATAAAGTAAGAACAAGGGAAAAGTGAAATATTTGAATATGAAATACAATTTTTTGCTTATTGAATTCCAAAAAATTTACATCTGAATTTTGAAAGCAATTATTATATTGGATGAATATAAACATTATATTACATACATTCTTTGTGTTTGACAATTGTAACATGAAAGATTGGGAATAAAGAGATACAGAGTGCTAATTTTTTAAATTTATTTTTTACTTATTTGACTAGTAGAGTTAAAGACAGTGAGAGAAAGAGACAGAGAGAAAGGTCTTCCTTCCATTGGTTCACTCCCCAAATGGCCACTATAGCTGGAGCTGCACCGATCCAAAGCCAGGAGCCAGGTGCCTCTTCCTGGTCTTGCATGCGTGTGTAGGGGCCCAAGCACTTGGGCCATCCTCCACTGCCCTCTCAGGTCACAGCAGAGAGCTGGAGTGGAAGAGGAGCAACTGGGACTAGAACCCAGAGCCCATATGGGATGCCGGCACCGCAGGTGGAGGATTAGCCAAGTGAGCCATGGCACCGGCCCTGGAGTACTAATTTTTTTTTATTCCATTTAAAATTGTTTATTTTATGTAGATTTTGAAGGGGTTAGCCATGCATTCTATAATCTTCATGGCAATCATTAAAAAAAAATCTATTGGTATACTCAAAAAACACAATGAATAAATCCATTCTAAAACTTTCCAAGTGATCTCAGTGGAGAAAGGAAAGGAGAAATCTGGCAACAACAGCACAAAAGGGACAAGCAGAATGCTACTAATAAAACAATAGACCTAATTTCATAATACAGGTACTTATAGATAAATTATTTGATTAGCCTAAACATAAAATTTAAACAGAGATTATTAGAATGGATTAAACAACAATAGGAATAACTAAGGAAGAGACAGGTATACATTACAAAGTGATACACTAGGGCTGGCGCCATGGCTCACTTGATTAATCCTCTGCCTGTGGTGCTGGCATCTAGTCCCGGTTGCTCCTCTTCCAGTCCAGCTCTCTGCTGCGGCCCGGGAGGGCAGTGGAGGATGGCCTGAGTGCTTGGGCCCCTGTACCCTCATGGGAGACTAGAGGAAGCACCTGGCTCCTGGCTTTGGATCAGTGCAGCGCCAGCCGTAGCGGCCATTAGGGGAGTGAACCAATGGAAGGAAGACCTTTCTCTCTGTCTCTCTCACTGTCTGTAACTCTACCTGTCAAAAAAAAACAAAAAGTGATACACCAATATTCTTGTTTGTATCTTGTGAAAATTTAAATGCCTACCAATCTGAGGATAGATTTCATATTATGTAAAAAGTATTTTGTTATTGAGTCTGATAAGATTTAAGAAGTCAATACTGCTGCTGTATTTATTTATTTATTTATTTAGACAGGCAGAGTGGACAGTGAGAGAGAGAGACAGAGAGAAAGGTCTTTCTTTTCCATTGGTTCACCCCACAATGGCCGCTGCGGCCAGTGCACTGCACTGATCCAAAGCCAGGAGCCAAGTGTTTCTCCTGGTCTCCCATGGGGTGCAGGGCCCATGTACTTGGGCCGTCCTCCACTGCACTCCTGGGTCACAGCAGAGAGCTGGACAGGAAGAGAAGCGACCGGGACAGAATCCGGTGCCCCAACCGACCGGGACTAGAACCCGGTGTGCCTGCGCTGCAAGTGGAGGATTAACCTATTGAGCCGCGGTGCTGGCCTGCTGCTTTATTAAGTACCAAAAGGCTTTACTCATCTTGCCTCATTTAAATTACAAAAAAAAAAATTATACATTTTATTAACTTAATTTTGTACATGTGAAAATTAAAGATTAACATCTTAGTTATGTTTCTTCACATAACTGATAATCTTATAAGATTAACTGGTAGACAAAATACAGAATACAGGTGTTTTACTATAGTAAAGAATATTACTTATTTTAATGAGTATTCTGATTGTTCTGAGCTGGTGAAAAACAGACTAATAAAAAATAAGAGTATTATCTTCCAAAGCATGGAGAGGAATATATTTATATTCTACAACCTAGAAATATAATATTTCCTGTTTTATAGATTTTTTGTGGAAAATTTCTTGGTGTTTCCAAGCCTTCTCTTTATTACCCACATAATAGTATTAGAGTTTTTGCTAGGTACCTGATTCTATACCCAGAAACTATTAATGTTTAGCTAAAAGTATCCATGAGATTTCATTCTCGCCTGTGAAATAAAAAGTTTTATACTTCATTGTTTGCATAAAATGAAACTGTTTATCCTCCTTTTCTGATTTTGGTCCTTCTAAGGAAGGAACATATACACTTGAAAGCTATCTTCACTCATGTAACTAACACAACACCTTTAACTGTGGTGGAGGAAATTTGATCTCCAAATGATATATGAGAAGTGGAGTTAAATCACACTACAATTCTGTTGTAGAATCCAGTCTATCACTAGCACGTCAAATGAAAAAGAGGCAAATACAACAAAGAAATCCCTTCTTTAATTTATGTGGCAATATTTTTGGATAACTTTGTTACAATAGTTTTGTCTTTGGTGGATATATGTGGCAAACCTATTATTTGTGTGTACAGAAACACAATGAAAACAACTTTTCACAATGACAGATGAAAAAATAAATGTAATAAAGTATTATGGAGGAAGTAGTCATGGCTTCTTGGATGTCCTGTTTTTTTATTGTATTATAACACATTTGATAGTGATAAAAATGTTACCAATACAATGATATGCTTTTTTTAATGGGCAATTCATGCATTTATATTTATATTTGGTTATGTCTTTTAATTGAAGATTTCAGGCATTAATAGATTTTAATATTTTGCATGACTATTATGATCTGAAACTAGCATAGACTATAATTAGCCATAAATTTAATACTAAAAACTATATAGTAGTTTTGTGATGGTATGTTAATAGTATGTGTAACTAGAAGCAAATGAATTTTTAAACCAAGGGTCTGGTGATTTTTTGTGACATTTGTTGAGTGAATGAATGAATGGATATACTCATACATTATTGGTTATATGCTGATAAATGATATTTCCATTTGATTCTTTATCCAGATGAATACAAATGCCAAGAGATAAATCTCTAATTGATAAGTTAATGCTGTCTAATTACACACAACTGTAAGGTGTAGAGTGTGTGTTTTTGATTCAGGTGTGGGGAATCTTGGATATTTACAACATCATTTGCAGGGCATATAAAATTATCTACTTAAGAAATACCCTATTGAAAATGTATTGAATTTCAAGTTCAACATGCAGTTGCCTTGGCAGAACCAGACCAAATGATCTTGTGGGCCTTTTATAGCTCATGGGCTGCACGTTTCCCACAGTAATAAAAAATGCAATAGAATAGTGTTTTAACAAGTCCTGCATTTAAAATTTAAAATTGAAGAGGATAAACAAATGGATCATTGATCTATTTTTGTGGTCACAGATGTTCACAAGTATATTTCCTGCAAAATCTAGCTTCTAGGGTTTAATATCTTATCAATTATGTTAAATGATCTAGGGGCAGCGCTATGGCACAGCAGGTTAAAGCCTCTGTCTGAAGCACCTGCATCCCACATAGGTGCCGGTTCCCAACTGCTCCACTACAATCCAGCTCCCTGCGAATAGGCCTGAGAAAGCAGCGGAGGATGTCCTAAGTGCTTGGGCTCCTGAACCCATGTGGGAGACCTGGAGGAAGCTCCTGGCTTCTGGCTTTTGCCCAGCCCAATCCTGGCTGTTGTAGGTATTTGGGGAGTGGAGCAGTGGATGGAAGACTTTGCACTGTGTCTCTGCCATTCTCCCTGTAACTCTGCCTTTAAAATACATAAAATAAATCTCTAAAAAAAAAGAGGACCAGCACTGTGGCTCAATAGGCTAATCCTCCACCTGTGGTGCCAGCATCCTGGGTTCTAGTCCCGGTCAGGGCACCGGATTCTGTCCCGGTTGCTACTCTTCCAATCCAGCCCTCTGCTGTGACCCGGGAGTGCAGTGGAGGACGGCCCAATTCCTTGGGCCCTGCGCACACATGGGAGACCAGGAGAAGCACCTGGCTCCTGGCTTCAGATCAGTGCAGTGTACCGGCCACAGCGGCCATTGGTGGTTGAACCAACGGAAAAGGAAGACCTTTCTCTCTCTCTCTCTCTCACTGTCCACTCTGCCTGTCCAAAATATAAATAAATAAATAATAAAAAATAAATTTTCTATACTCAGGTGGCTCTCCCCTTTAATTAATAGCTTTTAATTAATTTTTTATTTGACAGGTAGAGTTATAGACAGTGAGAAAGAGAGACAGAGAGAAAGGTCTTCCTTCCGTTGGTTCACTCCCCAAATGGCCGCTATGGCAGGAGATACGCGGATCCGAAGCTGTGAGCCAGGTGCTTCTTCCTGGTCTCCCATGTGGGTACAGGGGCCTAAGCATTGCCCTCCCAGGCCACAGCAGAGAGCTGGACTGGAAGAGAAGCAACTAGGACTAGAACCCAGTGCCCATATGGGATGCCGGCGCTGCAGGCGGAAGATTAACCAAGTGAGCCATGGGGCCGGCCCCTAGACTTTAATTAATTAATAATAGTTCAGAATTTCCTCATTATTTTGGTAAATGTTCAAGATATTTAAGACTTGTGATCCATCTACTTCATTTAAAAGTTGTTACCATGGAAGGATGGAGGACACGGACGTCGAAAGATTCCAGAATATAATGTTAAGTAAGTACCCGTGACATATACTTAAGCAAATTATTTCCTTCAAACGTATACACATACGAATATAGCACACAGATTTGCACAGAATAGTTTCCAAATTAATGGAAATTTATTCTCTACTTTAACATTTATATCTTATAGATTGTGCCTGAATTAGAAGCAACAAATTGAAAGCAAGACACACACACACACAGAGTGAAAGAGAGAGAGAACAACAAAGTGTGCATATAAATTCTGTTAAAGCTTTGCCATTTCATAATTCAAATAGAGAAAGTTTGCTTTTAGAACCCTTCATAAATTTGTTACACTATATTAATATATATGCACAAGACAATTTGAAAGCTATATATGTCTTCAAATGTAAATTCTACATGAAAGGAAATTAAAGTACAATTTATTGTACAATTTATTGTCTAAGATTAAACTGTGGAAATGTAAATAGTAGAGACCAAATAAGTATCTTTGCTTCTTTTGTATCCTTTATTCTAGTAAGACTGGTTTCATCTCCTTATATTCATACTTTAAGATTAAACTTTAGACTGGAATTTTTGCTTTAGTAAAGCTAACGGAGAAGGATCTGTTAAAGCGTAACAGCAATACTTGTCTACGCAATTCAATCATTTGTACATTCAAATTCAAATTCTATTTCAGCTGATGTTTCCAACTTGTTACTTATGTACCATAAAATAAGCTGGATTGTGATAATCATCATAACAAACTCACTATAAAGACATATGGGATGATTGTTCATCAAATATGATAGTTCTGAGTGCAATATGGGTTACAGGAACAAGTGAGGGGATGTTAAAGTCAAAGGTGAGAAGGAAACACGACGTAACACACATGATCATCATTTTTCCATCTAAGGTCTTTGTAAGAGGAAAAATATGGCCAGTCTTTATTATTACTTAAATAGGCCTTGATGCATGCATATCTGAAAGTTTTAATATTCGTTATATTTTTTGTATTCAGAATATAAAAACATTTGCATTAAACCAAATGTTATCCTTTTAAATGCCTTTTGTGAATTTTTAAAAGTGAGGCTGAAATCCAATCTTTTACATATTATATTGTTTATTTTGTAGCTGACAAGCTCTATGACATTGTATCTTACAATATTATGTGTGCTAATCTCCTGAGACCTCTTGCTTTAATAAATTGTCAGCCAACTGGGAGGTGATTTTCATTCTTGACATTCAAAAATCCCACTTCAAAGTAAAGTGGTGTCATAATGGGAAGCTTAATTCAAATTAATTAAAATCAAAGAGTCAGAGAGTTCTAAAGGCAAAACACTTTTCAAAAAAAATTTTGTCCTTTGAGCACTCTATAAAACCCATTTTTAAAATTTTTATTAAAGTTTGTATCACATCAAATCAACAAATATGATTATTATGCTACAGATCAGCAGTTCCTATTGCTAGCTATTGTAGAAATGAATGTTACTCTAAAGTCATTTGTAGAATTTAAATAACACATATAAACCCAATACCTTAAAAAAACTCAGCATTTTCAAGTAATGTTGTTATTCCTTAGCTACAGATGCCAAATTAGATGAAAAATGTTTTAAAAGGGATGTAGAGTTGTCAACAGGCTCTTTTCATAAATTTGAGGTGTTGACTAAATCAAGTCCAAAAGCCCTATGTGTTTGATCACCTAATGATCAAAAATACATGATTTTTTTCTATCTTGGATATTTTATTCTAAAGATATATGTGAATATATGCAAACTATTAGAAGATTATATGTATTATATAAAATATTTGCTTTAAATAAAAAATGCTCTTACAATTACATTCCATTCCATTGGAAAAATTATAATGTTATATACCAAGATATTATATTATCTTGAACACTATATTTATAATATGGTTGGTTAACATTAACTTACATACATAATAGCATTAATCACTTTATAATAGAAAAAGTATAAATTATAAGCACATAATATGTTATTTGTTATAAATTTCAACCCATCTTCTGCTAGAAAAGATCAATATCATATCTATGAAATAAGAATCACTAAATATATGAACAACTCAATTTTCCATGCGAGGCCTCAAAAAGTCTGTGAAAAATGGATTAAAAGACGAGTTTATCTGGATGCCAAAAGCCTTTGTGCATAGTTTTTCAAAATTCACATTTTCCATGAACTTTCTGAAGTCTCCCTGTTGTGCTGCTAATGCAAGAGTAAAAATGGTGAACACACATGTTTTATATTTTTTATGAGATGGCCAGCATAATGGGCTCATGGGAGGAGACATTGCAGTAATTCAGGGAAGCAAAGCTTATTGCATTTAAAAATCCTAGAGATTTGAGTATTGTTGGAGTAAATTTCACAAATCACATTGTCAGACTTTGTTTTGTTTTCTGTTTTTTTTTTTTTCGTTTTGTCCATTCGACAGTATGTATCTTTTTTCAAAATTTTTATAATTGTTTGAAAGGCATAGCAACACAGAGAGAAGGAGAGGCAGAGAGAGAAATCTTCCATTCTTTGGTTCAGTTTCCAAATGGCTGCAACTTCCAGGGCTGGACCTATTTGAAGGCAGGAGCTAGGAACACCATCTTGTTCTTGAACTCAGTACATGAGGCATCATCTGCTGCCTCCTAGGCACATTAGCAGGAAGCTGGATTGGAAGGAGAGTACCCGAGACTCAAACTGCCATTCTGATATAGGATGCTAGTATCCTATGTGCTGGCTTAACCTGCTGTACCACAATGCTGGCCCCAAGTCAGTGACTTTTGAGAAATTTAGTCCATTTACATTGAAGATTGTCATCAAAAAATAAAGTTTTCTCCTGTCATTTGGTTAATTTTCTTTTGCTTATTTTGAATATTATTTGCTCTTATACCAGTGTTGTTCTCCTTTGTGGTTTGGTGGTTTATTGCATTCACAATGTTGCATTCCATTTTCTTCCTCCTTTGTATATCTGCTCTTGTAGTGAGTTGTATACTTTTGTGTTCTTACCTTATAGAAGTTATCTCTCTTCTACTACTGTATGTAGAACCTCCTTAGGCATCTTTTTTTCATGGTCAGTTTAATGGTGATGAAGTTCCTGCTTTCACTAGTCTTGGAATGTCTTCAATTCTCCATCATTCATGAAACATAGTTTTGCATTGTATAGTGCTCATGGGTGGTCGTTATTTTTCTTTCAGAACTGTGAATATCTAAACTCATTCCCTCTGGACTGTGAAATTTCTGCTGAGAAATACAATTTTAGTCTAATGAGAATTCCCTTCATGTGACTTGATGCTTTTCTCTTGCAATTTGTAGAATTATCTCCTTTTCTTAGACTTTTGGCAGTTTGACTGGAATATGCTGCAGTGAGGATAATTTTTCTACTCATGACTCTTTGGGGGCCTATGGGCTTCTTTTATGAAGATACCTGCATTTCTCAAGATTGGGTGAGTTTTCAGCTATTATTTCATTAATAGTTGTTCTATGCCTTTCCTCTATTCTTCACCTTTGAGATCTCCATAACACAAATATATGTTTAAGACTGTCCCAAATATCTTAGAGGATGCCTTAACTCCTTTTTCTTTTGGTAAAACATTTTATCTGAATGTGGTATATTGAAAGACTTGCCCTTTGTTTTTGTGGCTTTTTAATTTTTGTTTTAATTTGAGCAAGTCATAAAGAGAGCAGAGAAACATATTTCATCTGCTGGTTCAGTTTCCAGATGGCTGCAGCAGCTGGGACTGGGCCAGGCCCATGCCCTAGGAGCCAGGAAATCCATCCAGGTGTCCAAAGTGGCAGGGAACCAAGCATTCCAGTCACCCTCTGCTGCTTTCTGCAGCACTTTAGCAGGGAGCTGGATTGCAGTTACAGAAGTCAGGACTCAAACTTGGGCTCATAACGGGATGCTAGCATTGCAGGCCTCAGCTTAGACCACTGTACAATTCTGGCCCCAAAACATCTGTCTTAAGGGACAGATATTCCTTCATCTGCTTGATACAGGCTGTTGAGGTTTTCACTGTAGTTTTCATTTAACTTATTGAAAATTTCTGTTTGGTTCTCTTTCAAAATCTCTGTCTTCCCTGAATATTTTATTTAGATTATTTAAATATCCCCAATTTTGTTTAACAGTTTATCAGTCTATTAGTAATCTTTTATCCTATTGGTTTTCCTTAGAAATATTCTTTTGAGCCGGTGCCGCGGCTCACTAGGCTAATCCTCCGCCTTGCGTTGCCGGCACACCGGGTTCTAGTCCCGGTTGGGGCGCCGGATTCTGTCCCAGTTGCCCCTCTTCCAGGCCAGCTCTCTGCTGTGGCCAGGGAGTGCAGTGGAGGATGGCTCAGGTGCTTGGGCCCTGCACTCCATGGGAGACCAGGAAAAGCACTGGCTCCTGGCTCCTGCCATCGGATCAGTGCTGATTGGAGGGTGAACCAACGGCAAAAGGAAGACCTTTCTCTCTGTCTCTCTCTCTCACTGTCCACTCTGCCTGTCAAAAAAAAAAAAAAAAAAAAAAAAAAAAAAAGAAATATTCTTTTGAATTCTTTGTCAGACATTTTGTGAATATCCTTTTCTTTGGAGCCTGTTGCTAAATAGTTATTGTGTTCCTTTCAAGAAATGTTGCCATTTATATAATTCTTGTGTCGCTGTGTTTATTTGTGTGCATATGATGGCTCAGGTGGCTCTATACCTTTTAAAGGATGACTTTCACAGAAAAATGTTTTTCCTGAAGATGTATCTTTGGCTGTTGGTTTGGTAGGCTCATTTGTCTCTGGTTTTAGTTTGATTTCATGGTGTAGACTACCTGTAGTTTCTTCATCTGTAATTCCTGGCATCAGTGGTAAGGCTGTAGGGTGCTTGTTCTCAGCCACAGCAATGCTCATGGGTCTTTGTAGCAACCAGCAGTGGGCGAGGGTCATAGCAGTGTACACACAGAGTTCTGTTCCTGGCACATGGATCCCAGGGGTGGCATGTGCTTCCCAAGGTGGCAGAAGGAGGACACTGGAGATGATGGACCAAGTGTTCCAGCTTCTAAGGACCTGCAAGCAGGAATCCCCTGCTGTGTTGTGCAGATCAGTGTGTAGGCAAGGCTTTTGGGGCCACAGTCGTGCTTTTGGCTCTAGTTGGATATTTGAGGCTGCAGTACTTTTCGCTAGTGTGGTAGCAAAGAGAACTGTAGGTCTCCAGAAATGGGGATATGCAGAGGCCTCTGTGCCCTAGGGCTTCTTGGTCACAAAGTCATCACACTGCCACAGCTTGTGCTCTGGAGGTGGAGGCAGACAATGTGAGCTCCTTCTCTGAGGAAAAAGCTGCTGCTGGTATTCCAGGTAGCTCCTCCTGCGTGGTTCTAAACCTGTAATAATTGTATATCCCTGTTGTCACTAGGGCTGCAGTGTGAGCATCTGTGGAGATGGAGTCCTCAGGGCTCTCTTGTACACTGTTTTCCCTGCAATGGGGATTTTCCTGACCATGTGGCTGGGTCATAATCTCTAGTGCATTCTGTTCTTCTCCATGCCACCATGCCAGGTCTTTGTGTCCCACAGCTTTGCTGCCTCTCTGTTGTTGAATGCCAGGGTTCTCCTTTGGGTACTTATTTAGAAATTCAGCTATTTACTTGTTTTTATTTGTTTATTTTCTTTTCTGTAGAGGAAGAGGAAAACACAGGGAACCTCTCTTCAGCCATTTTGCTATTTTCCTCAAAGTCATCCTAAATGCACCAACAAAAAGCTCCCAATCACACTTGCCAACTTTTCAAGGTAATTTGCTTATTTACTTTTAACAACTGAAGGACTGAAGAAATTCATGTAAAATTTGAAGTGCCCTTTATAGGTCTCATAACTCAGATATATTTGTACATATCTCCTGTTGAGTGAAAACACTTCTGTTTCATTGTCCACCTAACTTTTCTCTATGACATTTAGATTCACTTTTCCCCTGGCCAAATTTTCAGTCATCAATGTGATTTTATATAGATAAATGTGGTGGGCATTTTAAAAATTTTATTGATTTAATTGAAAAGGAGAGAGAGAAAGGGAGAGCGAGAGCCAAAATAGAAATGGGATGAAAGAGAGATACAGAGAACCTGTTGATTCACTCCCTAAATGGCTGCAACAGCCAGTACAGCCAAGCCAAATCCAGGAGCCAGGAACTCTTTCAAGTCTCCATTTAGGTGGCAGGAGTTCAAGTATTGGGCCATGTTCTAAGGAGCAGCTGCAGCTTAAACCATTACTCTGATATGGGTGCTGACATTGCAAAGTGGTGGCTTAACCTGTTGTACCACTAGGCAGGTTCCTAAATAAATGTGTCTGTCAAATTAATTAGCCTATTAGTTCCTAAACTCCTTTTGTTTTCTCACACCTGGTATTTTACTGATTCATCTTTCCTTTTTTCTTGAGCTTTCAAAATTTCAAGCTTAAATCCTACCAAATTAAATGTTCAGCCTAGCCAAAGAAGTCTGTTCTTTTTTTTAATTATATGTTTATTATCTGTAATGTTCAGTTAGCAGTTAATTATTATATATTAAACTCTTGTTTTTCCTCTGTTATTTATATATTTACAAATTTACTCTGAATCTCCATCAATACACTGTGGATTTAGGATATGGTGAGTGCTTATTATACTTGGAAGCCCAATTATTTTTAGTTGAACATTTTGAAACTTATTTTAACCTTAGAGAAATATGTATCTGGGGTAAAAGTTGGAATTTTTGCAAAGTTAAAGTTACCATTATGAAACTATTTGTTCCAGGGTCTAAAATCTAAAAAATTGAAGTCAATTAATTGTAAAAATTTTTATTGTGCATAGAATTGTTGTTCAGAAATACTTTAAATGTCTAACTTGAAAATGCGTGAATGTGACCTTATTTGGATACATAGTCTTTGCAGACAATTGGATTAAGATGAAATTCTTAAGGTGGTCCCTATTCCAGTATGACTACTATCCTTTATAAACATAGAAAATCTGGGCACAGTAATAGACTTGTCTAAGGTTGAGATGGTGTGGTGACAAATGGAAAATGCCATCTACAAACCTAGAACACCTGAGGTTCCAAGAAACCAGGAGAGAAAAAAGGAAAAAAAAAATCTCCTTTAGAGCTCTCAAAAGGAACTAATCTTGATGAAAACTAAATTTTAGATTTTTAGCCTCCAGAATTGTGACAGAATGGATTTTTTACTTGCATTGTCCATTTTGTAGTACATGATTATAGCAGTCCTAGAAAATTAATATATTTCTTAAATAAAATATTAGCAAATTGATGCAAATTGATGTGTAGGTTCTACAAATATTACTTGTAAAACAAAGTAAATAATTTTATGTATTTATACTTTAAATCGTATAGAGAGGAATCAAATTTAAAATATTGTCACTAAGGAAAATTATATGTCTTTATATAATGACAGAGAGATGAAACAAAGCTGCTGTATGTTTTTGGGTTCTTAGTCACTATCTTCAACTTTTACCTACAGATGTGGCTAAAATGCTACATTATGCATAGTTGATATTACTTATTTATCCTCTAGTTGCCTGCCATGCTAAACTCTGATATATTTCAGAAAATTGAGATCCAATCTTTTCTATTCTTGGATTTTTAAAAGCAAAATTGAATACAAAACACAGAAGTTAAATTAAAATGTATGTGTTTTATAAATAGCAGAGTGGTCTTTGATCTAAATAACTGATTGTATTCTATGTGATTAACCTTGAAAACAGAAAATAGGCCAATCATTTAGACAGAGGAATAATACAATAACATACTTGTTGTCATGCTGATTAACTAATTTTTGCCCTGCTATTCTAAAGGTAAGATACATTGTTCTCTGAAGGGCTTCCACTGTGTTGTGCTGCTCTGTATGCATTTCCCTGCACTTCCTATATGCTGCCTTTTCTTTGGTGCTAAGGGCTTCAGAGCATTTTGTGTATCCAGGCACATTAGGTACAAAAGCTTTTAATTACACGAATTCTTCTAACTGTTCCTAATCTATGTGCAAGTCTCATCTGTTCCTATTCTGACACAGCTGCTGTTGGAACAACAACAAAAGCTAGTTCTTACATTTGCTTTCAGTAAGCTGAACTTTGAGTACAGCTAAGATGAGCGTTGTCTTTTCGTTTCATGACAAGTCTGTCCTGCATGCACTGGCTACTGCCTACCTGTGCTGCGGGATGAGTGTTGGATTCTCCCCACTCAGTAGCATCCTAAGGCTGCCTTAAGTTCCAGCTGGAAAGTAACCGGGAAGAACTGACAAAGTGTGTGTATTTCCTCTTAAACTTCAAAGCACAGAAGTCTGAATTTTTGTTAGATACAAACTGCTTTCCAGTGAGTATTCCTTCTTCTTTTCTTTTCTGTTTCCATTTAAAACTTTGCACTCCATTGTAAAGACTTAAAATAGATACTTTTTCGTTGGTGTTGCTGTCATTGTGTGACTTAACACTGCAAATGCTTCTCTCCAATTCCTTTCTTGTCTATTGAATGCTTTCTCCTTATTTTCCTTGGATAGACTCACTTCCCTATATCTTTTATTTGTTTTAAAAAACATCATGCTGAGTGAAATAAGCCAGTCCCAAAGGGACAAATATCATATGCTCTCCCTGATCCGTGACAACTATCCGAGCACCAAAAAGGAAACCTGTTGAAGTGAAATGGACACTATGAGAAACAATGACTTGATCAGTCTTTGTCCTGACTGTTGATGTACAACTTAATACTTTATCCCTTTTAGTATTTTGTTTTATTCTACTTAATACTATTGGTTGAACTCTGTAATTAACACACAATTATTATTAGGTGTTTAAATTTAACTGAAAAGTGATCTTTGTTAAATATAAGAGTGGGAATAGGAGAGGGAGGAGAAATACAATTTGGGACAAGCTCAAGCTGACTTGCCTCAAACGGTAGAGTTAGAAACATGCCTAGGGATTCCAATACAATCCCATCAAGGTGGCATGTAGCAATGCCATCTCACTAGTCCAAATGATCCATTTCAGTTCACAATTGATCACACTGATAGGTCTAAGAGTCAAAGGGATCACACAAACAAGACTAGTGTCTGCTAATACTAACTGATAAAATTAAAAAGGGAGAGAGTGATCCAACACGGGAAGCAGGATACACAGCAGACTCATACTATGGCAGATGTCCTAAACAGCACTCTGGCCTCAGAATCAGCCCTTAAGGCATTCGGATCTGGCTGAAGAGCCCATGAGAGTACTATAGGCATGGAAAGCCAAGACGCTCTGGAAAAAAAAAACAAAACAAAACAAAACAAAACAAAACAAAAAGCACCCTAAATGACAGATCTCTGCAAGTGAGATTCCAGTGGAAAGAACGGGCCATTAAAGAAGGAGGTAGCTTTCTCTGAAGGGAGGAGAGAACTTCCACTTTGACTATGATCTTGTCTAAATAAGATCAAAGTCAGCAAACTCAAGAGGCTTCCATAGCCTTGGCAACTCATGAGTAGAGCCTAGGGAGAATACTGACATTATAAACAAGAGTTTCAATTTGTTAAGTCAACAACAGGAGTCACTGTGTACTTACATCTCATGTATGATCTATGTCTTTAATGTGTTGATCAATGTGAATTAATGCTATAACTAGTACTGAAATAGTATTTTACACTTTATGTTTCTGTGTGGGTGCAAACTGTTGAAATCTCTACTTAATATATACTAAATTGATCTCCTTTATATAAAGAGAATTGAAAATGAATCTTGATGTGAATGGAATGAGAGAGGGAGCAGGATATGGGAGGGTTGTGGGTGGGAGGGAAGTTATTGGGGGGGGCATTGTAATCCATAAGCTGTACTTTGGAAATTTATATGTATTAAATAAAAGTGGGAAAAAAAGAAAGTTTGTAGTAAGAAATACTTTATTCTGGGGCCAGTACAGTAAGCTAAACTCCTGTCTGCAATACTGGCATCGCATATGGGCACCGGTTCCCATCCCAGTTGCTCCACTTCGGATCTAGCTCCCTGCTAATGCACCTGAGAAAGCAGCTGAAGATGGTTCAAGTGCTTGGGCCCCTGCAGCTGCATGGGAGAATCATATGAAGCTACTGGCTTTGGCCTGGCTCTGCCCTGAGCTAGTTTTTGCAGCTAGATAAGGGGTAAACCACAATTGGAAGACTTTTCTCTCTGTCTCTCCTGCTCTCTCTGTAACTCTGCCTTTCAAATAAGTAGTGGAATATCATTATGTTCTTAGACTTGTATCTATAAATCATACTGAATCTGTAAAAAATTAATTAGAATTAAAAATGAAAAAAATAAATCTTAAAAATACTTTATTCTTATTTGATAAATGTAGTTTAATTCAAAGCAGGTACATTACACAGACATGACATTTTGTGTAGGTTGGGAGTCCTAAAGGAAAAAAGTAGTTAGTAGTTATGAAGAGAGTGTTGGTATTTGCAGACATAATAAATGGATGGGGGAAATCATAAATTGATGTGCAATTATTTATTGAAAAGATAATTATCTTAATGACTAAATAAGGCATTTCTTTAAGACACAAAAGAAATACACCCCAGACATGCTTGATAAATTGTTGCAGAAGACAATTTAATTTTTTAATGATTAAAATGTATACACCTTCATTAATTGATTCAGCATATAAATATGTAGCTGTGGTACATCAATCACTTTAATAAATAATGAGGACAGACCCCCCCAAAAAATCCCGTATTCAGGGATTCAGCAAAATGAAGAATATAGACTAAACTGCTTGATAAAGAAATTATACACATTGATACTCTAATTCTCAATCTGAATATTGTGATACATTTTAAGAGATGATACGCATTAATAATATAATACTTAATTTGTATATGTTGCTTATTTTTTGAAGTTTTTTATCACTATGCATAATATTACAATGTGAAATTCTACTTAAAGAGGACTTTGCCAAATTTTGTGGGCATATTTGAGATTATGAAATAAATATGGATTTGTTCTCCAGAATAATAGACAATGCTGGTACTTTTCAAAACAGATGTGATTGATCTAATAACTAGTTAGAATTATGATATATATAAGACATTTAATTTTCATAATATCTCTATGAGAAAATTTGACTGATTTAAATTTGAAAAGAATAAAATGCGTTAATGGAGCTCAATAATGTGTGGAAAATATCACAGTCGTTTTTATATAGCGCAGTCTTCATGTTTTATAGTCTAGTGTTGGTTGATTTGAAACCCTAGACAGGATTGTTCATGACCAATGTCTTCCTTTTATTTATTTTTACACATTTCACTTAACCTTATAAGAATCACTTTTGTGCAAGTACTGGTTATTTTGGTTCAAATGTATAAAGGTATTTTCTTTGGAACTGAGATTAAGAAGAGGAATTAGAAGAAAATTGTATGTTGTGATAATCTGTGGAATAAAACTGTCTCATTGCCGGTGCTTTAACCCTTAAAACTCAGAGAAACTGTATTATAACCCCCTTAAAATTAAGTACCTAGGTTTACAGAAATACCAATTAACTTGCCTGAGGTCATATAATATGTGACACACAAAATTTGAGATTTACAGTACACTCAGACAAAAGATTCTGTTTTAAAACTTTGATATCCTCTCTTTTAAAATAAATTGTGTTTTTCATTCTTTTAAAGATTTATTTACTTATTTGAAAGGCAGAAGTAGAGAAAGAGAAGGGGAGACAGAAAGAAAGTGAGAGAGAAAGAGAGATCTTCCACCTGCTGGTTCATTCCCTGAATGATTGCAATGGAAAGGACAGGGCCAGATTGAAGCCAGAAGCCAAGAGCTTCATCAGGATCTCTCACCATGGTTCAGGAGCCCATGGACTTGGGCCAACCTCCAGTGTTTTCTCAGGAGCATTAGTGGGAAGCTGATTCAGAAGTGGAGTAACCAGGACTCAAACGGGTACTCACATGGGGTGTGGTGTCTCAGAGGGCAGCTTAACCTTCTACACTGCAATACTAGTCTCAAGAATTTCTACTTTAAAGAAAAGCTTGGTTAATCAGAATGGATGTAATCTCAAATTTTCATTCAGCTTGAATTGTTTATAATGCAGTTGATGAGAAGAAAGTTATTATAAAATGATTGATTTAGGATGTGAGTACAATAAACACTTCGTTTGTAACAACCTTTTATTCAGCCTATACATTTCTATCTCTGAACTTGGTATGGCACCATGAAATGACATAGTGCATTTTATGTTACAAAGTGCATTCATACGTGTATTTAATTTCTGTTGGAAAACAACAGACTTCATAGTTTATAAAAATGTCTAGAAACTGCAACATGATTAATGACGGGATGGTTAATTAAATTATTACTAAAATACTGACATGAAAATTATGTGTCAGGGACATTGTAAGATTAAAATTAACTGTTGTATATCTAGGTCTTGAATAAGTTGTAAGACTAAGGGAATATTTAAAGGGAAATATTGTTTTCAGGAAAAGAGAAAATAACAGATAATGGAAAAATAAGTCAGCCAGAATTTCATGAGAGGAATGGAAAGACTGCGAGAGAGAGTGAAACAAATGTTGGTGAATATTGATTGAAATATCCATCACTTTGTGTTCTTCAAAAAAACCTAAAGTATCAATAAAACTCTTCAGCAAGTATTTTTAGTGAGTCTGATCTCAAGGCTAGAGCAAAATTCAAGCTGAAATAATCACTCTATAGTAATACAGAAAATAGAAAACTGGGAGTTGATAAGACTTTTCAAAAAGGGACAAAATTAGAAAGTAAGAATGGTTTTATCATTCCCACCCCCCTTAAACCAAACCAAACCAAACCAACCACATTGTTTTGAGTTGGTTTTGTAAGTTGGTTCTGCAAGTACTTCTAGTAACAACCCATGGCGTCATTCATCAGTCCTGGTCATGTCAGTGTGGGTGATAGAGCGTGCCACTGAATTTCATCCTTAGCTTATCTAATCTGGTCATCACCATAGGAGAAGAAAAGTCCAGGGCCCTCTGGGAAAAGTACAGAGCCTTTTCTCCCACTTCCAAATTGAACTTGTTCTGGAATCCATGGAATCACCTTTCCTGTTTGAATTAGTCCAAAAGAGTAAATATCAAGTTATATGCTTTTATTGCAATACGGAAAATTAGACAACTCAAGTATTTATTTTAAATAAATAAAGAAAGAGTGATCCATATCCCCATGTTTATTGCAGCTTGATTCAAAATAGCTAAGGTTTGGAATCAACACAGATGTCCATCAACTGATGAATGGATAAAAAAATTATGGTATATACACTATGGAATTATATAGAATGCTTATAGGATTTTTCTCATTAAAAAAACAGCTAGAGATTAAGCTTATGTCATGATTTCTCTGATGGAATCTCAAATTACATATTTTGAAAGGCTTACGCAAATATTTGTTTAGATTTAATGATGCGCTGCATCAAGATTTTTTTTCACTTTGGAGGAATAAAAGCATTACCATTAAATATTTTGAAGTTTTTAATGGAAAAATATTTCTTGAGTCTTATAAAGGCAAAACAAAATCTATCTGGAAAATATTTTTAAACTATTTGTATACATGTTTTTGTAATTGCGTCTTTTCCAATAATCTCATTATTTATATTATAAAGAAAACAAGGTCTTGGAGCACAGTAAGCTGCATCTATCACTCACATAACAGTGGTCATTAAGAAAATTCACATGATGGCTAGTGACTTACGGGTGTGTTCTCAAAGACACCAATTATTCTGAGGCCTTTAATTTTAGCTTAAAAGCAGTGGGGGCTTCCAAATAATACCAATGTAAAAACATGGTAGGACATAAACAGAGATATAGTCTAAGAAAGAACATTTTTAGCTAATAATTGTTTTAAAAGAAGACCTTCTTTCTTTCTTCTTCTTCTTCTTCTTTTTTTTTTTTTTTTTTTTTTTTTTTTTTTTACTTTATTTGACAGGTAGACTTATAGACAGTGAGAGAGAGAGACAGAGAAAGGTCTTCCTTCCCTTGTTCACTCCCCAAATGGCCGCTATGGCCGGCGCTGCACTGATCCAAAGCCAGGAGGCAGGTGCTTCTTCCTGGTCTCCCATGTGGGTGCAGGGGCCCAAGCACTTGGGCCATCCTCCACTACCTTCCTGGGCCACAGCAGAGAGCTGGACTGGAAGAGGAGCAACTGGGACTAGAACCCTGGTGCCCATATGGGATGCCAGTGCTGCAGGTGGAGGATTAACCAAGTGAGCCATGCCACTGGCCCCACTAATAATTGTTGATAATTTTTTTTTTAAAGAATCCTAAATGAGAGTGCAACACACAATTCTTATATTTAAAATGTTCCTTTAGGTCAGCTGTTGCTGTGATAGTTAAGCTACCACTTGAAATACTTGCCACCCATCTGAAAGACCTAGATTGGGTTCCTGGCTCCCAGGTTCGACTAGGTCAACTCCTGGCTGTTTTGAGCATTTGGAGAGTTAACTAACAGATTGGGGGGCCAGATTGGGGGACTCTCTCTTTATTTCTGGCTGTCTCTGTCTCTCAGACAAATTTAATTCATTCAATCATTAATATATGCTTTTAAAAAGTTACCCTTACCAAATTCAGGAGTCATATATCCAATAGAGAAAAGAGCCTGGAAAATGTACAATGGATATTATGGCTCACAATAGGTTCTATTTCACATAATATGTGAAAAGAAACTATAGTTTTGTATAGTAAAAGGAAAATAAGAGATTTGAAATATGTGCTTAAAAACAGCCTTAAATTATATTGCTTCCCTTGTATTCTTTAAGCCTATTTTTGCTTTAATTATTTGAACAAATGTAGATGGAACTAACAACCAATATTAATAAGGAACCTACAAATTTTAATGGACTTTAAATTCCAAACAAATTAGTTAGGAGTCAATCAGTTAAAAAGTAATGAAAACATAATTAACAAGTAATTAGTATGATGAGCAATTGACTTCCAAAAACATGGAAATTAATTTTACTATAGAAGTATAGCATTAATGTCAAACATAATCATTTTGGAGACTAGCAAATATGACTGTGGATCATTCTCAACCATGCCATATAAATTATGTGTACTTGGCTGAAATTTCTGCATGGTTGCTTTCTAAGTTATTAAACAAAATTCTTTTCTGAGTAAGAGAAATCTAATCTACCATGATAAATATTTGAAAGGCAATGTTTTACACATTGCTGCTCATAGTAAAAAAAAAAAGATTTTTAAGCATAGAGAACAAAAGTATATTTCAAACTCTGTAATGCATAATGCTACCATTACTGGAAGCATTTATTTATCTGAAACTAGAGGATTAGTTTTGAACATAGTACTAGAAGTTTGCTTGTGCGATTTTACATGAGCGATTATTATCCTTAGGCTTGCTGGATGGCTAACTGAATGTCACCTAAGTTATGTGTGTATGTGTGACTACATTCAGTTTATGAATGGGGAATAATATAGGCAATTAGGACAGTGTTAAAGAACATAATATTGGGATGGGAGTTTGGCACAGCTGTTAAGATGCATGGGGTGCTGGCCTGTGGATCAGCAGGTTAGGGTCCCGGCTTGCGGCTTCAGCATCCCATATGGGTGCCGGTTTGAGTCCCAGCTGCTCCACTTTTGATCCAGATCTCTGCTATGGCCTGGGAAAACAGTAGAGGATGGCCCAGGTCTTTGGGCCCCTGCACTCACGTTGAGGAGCCTGAAGAAGCTACTGGCTCCTGGATTCGGATCGGCTAAGCTCTGGATGCTGTGGCCATTTCAGGGGTGTACCAGCAGATAGAAGACCTCTGTCTCTGCCTCTCTCTGTAACTCTGTCTTTCAAATAAATATAATAAATATTTAAAAAAAAAATGCTTGAGACATCCACACCTTAACTCTAACTCTAAACCTAACCCAAACCCAATCCCTGCTCCTCAGCTTCCAGCTCCAGCTGCTCCTCAGCTCTAGCTTCTTACTAATGTGCATCTTGAGAGACAGTTTATGATGGCCCAAGGGTTCCTGCCACCGATATGGGATCCCCAGGCTGTGTTTCGGTTGTAGCTTCTGCTTTGCCCAGCCTTGGCTGATGCATAAATTTGAGGAGTGAATCAGTGGATGGAAGCTCTCTCTCTCTTTCTCTGCATTTCTAATAAAGTTAAAATGAATAAATTTTAAAAAGAAAGAAAGGAAATAGAGAAAGTGAGGAAGAAAGGAAGGAAGTGTCCCTTTAACATGAGAATTGATGAGAATTGTGTTGTCAGTAATTGTCATGCACTTGATCTGAACCTAAGAATCTAATGTATTAATAAAGTCCTAAAATCAACAACAATAATGCAATGAAGTATCACTTCATGCCAGTTGGAATGGTTATCATCTAAAAATGCAACACAATAATACTGGTGAAGATGTGAAAAAAAGGTATCCTGGCACACCATTGGTAGGGAATATAAACTGTTACAAACCATTAAGAAATTCAGTATGGAGATTCCTCAGAAAACTAAAAATAGATATACTATATGATACAGGATTCCCACTCTAAGGAATACATCCAAAGGTAATGAAAGTAATGTATGAAAGAGTTACCTACACTCAGTTCAATTCACTGTGGCTAATATGGAATAAACTGATGACTAAATAAAGAAAATGGGGTATGTATACATGACGGAATATTACTCAGCAATAAAAAGAGTGAAATCCTGACATTTGCAACAAATTAAATGTAACTGGAGATCATTACACTAAATGAAATTAGCCTTGAAAGAAAAATATCACATTTTCTCTTATTTGTGATGTTAATATATGTAGATATACCACTGTAGTCTTATTTTAAAATTCACTGTATATGAAATTTATAGCTCTTCATTTGATTGTTGTTTATAGCCCTTGCTTATATTCTTGCTGAACTATGATATGTTTATTTTATTTAAAAACCTTGGAGAATTATATAAAACTTTATATAAACTATAAAAAGTTTTATAAAAGTGAAACGCAAATATAATAGCACAAATTATTCATCTCCTGATATTTATCACATTTGAAATAAGAAAAGTGTTTGTCGCAAATCACAGAATCATTTAACATCACTGATGTAAACTTAAAGTTGAAATAATATAATGAATAAGTCTTATGATCAGTCAGTCGGAACTGAAAAGAAATGAATAAAAATATTGATTATTTTAGAAAGCCTAGAAAAATGAGATATAATTACCTAAAATGTCTATTAAACCTTATGTAATAATATCTGAGAATTACTTAGTTCTTAAAGGAGATGTTCACTCTTCATGTAATTGCCAAACCAGACAGACAACTCCTATTTGGCCAGGATATTTCTTTCTCAGAATGGCATTGCTGTTTAGTTTTGTTTCCTAAGTTGTTTTATTTGCATATAAATATGAACTTTAGAAGTTATTATAGTTGGAAGAATGGAAGTAAAAAAGAAAATTTTCAGTTCATGTATATCTGTTTAGGGTTTTAGAAAGGAAAACAAGAAAAAATGGGTGACAAGCCATTGTCAAATCCTCAGATTTTCTGTATGTGGTGCTGTGATGGAGGCTGAGAGTACCTGTACAGGGAGCATTCTATTTTGCTTTCAGCAAGCAGATTTACTGTGGTTTCCATAGATATGACTACTGTATTTGTCTGAAACTTGATCTGATTTATGATTGTACTACTTATTGTTTATTACATCTTTTAAATTTAGAAGAAACCAACATAAAATTATCCCCAGCAAATGTTTAATGCAGAGAAGAAAGGCACATCATCTTTATTTCTGGCTTTCAAGCTAAAAAATAATAATAATAAACTCCTCAAAGTAAATACAGACAGAATTATTGTTTAATTTCATCATTTTATTTCCACTGATTTGTTTCTACTTGCCTTGTAAAGTTTATGTGTATTACTTCCAGGTTCATGAGTCTTAATATTACTTTCATTTTACTTTTATTTTAATTTTATGCCTTATTTCTTTCTTCTGCATGAATCTTGCTTCAATTTTACATAATCAGAGTGAAAAGAATTACCATATTCTACAATAGAATTCTTTGGAGGTCTAATTTAACTTTATAAAGTCAACCCCTTTAAATTATTTTGTTTCTTAAACTGGGAGAATCAGGGACTTTTTTTCATCAGTTATAATAACAGCAAAAAATAAATAAACCAAACAAAACCCTTTCTAAATATGAATGTTTACTGATCTGAACAGGATGGCAGTAGAGACGGAGGAGTGTAATTCTGAATGCAGAATGGATTTATCTTATGCAATGGCATTTATAGAAGCTGCGCAGTACAAAATCAATCATTAGTAGTTCCATAAGGGTGTTCAGGAAGTTTATGCTTCATGCTTCAGATTTACTGGAAACTGAGATTATGGTATTCAATACTAGCCCAATAGATACCAATTCATCTAGTTTAGTTTACCAGTGTTTGAAGAACATCACCTGGAAATACTTATAGTTTATATAATTATTTTATGATCAGTCAAGTACATAATTATCTATAATCATGACAAATACCTCCACACTTATATTTATTGCTAAGTTAGGTGATCATCCAAAATTGACGATTGTCACCATTTTATTTCTTTCGGGCCATGATGCTGCAGAGGCTATGTTGAAGGTAAACTTTAGGTTATCCTTTCATTGTTGCCATTTGTTATCCTAGAGAATGAGAAAGCCACTGATTCACTTAAGCTCTACTGGGCAGAGCTGTCTCACACAACAACTTTCCTGAGATGCAACCTGTAGCTGCCAGAATGGGCTCCGTGCCATAGAGGTTTGTCAAAGTTAGCTCAGTCACCTCCTGAAAATATCAGAAAATTTCTAGACTGCAGCTACCACATTAGGCAATGTTTAAATTGAGCTAATGTCATTTTCATGTACATTTCTGACCTCTGTAATATTCATATAAAAGCAATTTTCATTTAAGTGTGTAAATTCTTATCATGACTTAAATTAAATTGACACTGCCGGCGCCGCGGCTCACTAGGCTAATCCTCCGCCTTGTGGCGCCGGCACACCAGGTTCTAGTCCCGGTCGGGGTGCTTGGGGCCTGCACCCCTTGGGAGACCAGGAGGAAGCACCTGGCTTCGGATCAACGGCAAAAAGGAAGACCTTTCTCTCTGTCTCTCTCTCTCACTGTCCACTCTGCCTGTCAAAAAAAAAAAAAAAAAAAAAAGATTAAAAAAAATTAAATTAACACTTCAACTGACACTAAGATTTTTTAAGTTCGTCAGAGTTTGATTCCAGGACCTAATTACAATGTATATTCTCTCCCAGGGAGCTATTGTTAATATACATTCCACAATACACAATCTCTCTTCTATAAACCACTATGTTTACATATTAAATCCCAAAGTTTCCTCATCAATTTACATTTGTATAACACTCACAGACACTATTGGTCACTACTTTTTAATCTATAGTTATACAAACATGACAGTTTTTAAGTTTTCCTACTTGTAAGGTTTCTGCTCTCTTCCATCACCAGCAGTGATAATATTGCCATCTGCAAAGTTACCAAATTGGGAAATCTAAGATAATGTCTTTTAATTTATGTCAACTACTGGACCTACTAGACCAAATTTTCTGTTTTTCCTCACTTTGAGCATATATTCATATTCTTGCTCACTTCAGCTACCATCCTGTCTCAATCTCTCCATTATGGCATACAAGGCTGTGACATTTTTACATCTTGGGCAGTATCTGGTGAAGATTTCCCTTTGGTGAAGGTCACTGAAATATATCGGACTTCTGAATATCCTATAAATCCTTACACTGTTTTACGGTAAGGTTTTCTTTCCCTACAGCTTAGACAGCTATCCCCCTGTTGTTTTACTGTGGATCTTTCCTGTTTTTCATTTGTTATTTTTGATTTAGGTTTTTCCTAAATTCTTTTCCATTTTATTCCTGATGTACTATTGCTCATTTCCATCTGAGATCTTACTACTTCTACTGATTTTTTTTCTCTCTTACTTTACAGTGATATGTAATCTGCATTTGGTGATGAAATATACTTGTCTGTATTAATTAGAATCAATGCAAAGCCCAGGGCAAAACATAATAGATCCTCAACATATAACATATGCATAGAATGACAGTGGCATATTATTTCTCACATGTTAATTTTTATTAAATAGCACAGGTTAGCTTATTATAAGATATAGCAGTTGTTTTTCTCAACTTCCCTATATGTAGTTCCATTCTCTAATGGCAAGGACATTTAGTCCTCTTAATTCTTCCAATTTTTGATTCCATCCCTCTAAATTATATTTATGCCGTAGTTATCATTTCCTGTGTCAATATCAGATGCTACTAACTTTGTGCTGGGGTACAGATTATTTCATGAACCCATGCTTCTTCAATCTCCATTCCTTCAATTCTTTCATCACAAGTTCATTACTATCTCCCTTTTTTTCACTAAACATATACAAATTTAATCTTCAAAATGTCTTCCATTACAAATAGGATGATTCTTTCCTATTCAGTTTTTTTTATATTTCAACATTTGTATTTTCAGTCCTTTGTCAATTTCATCTTCTTTTTTTCTACTTACCAAATTCTCTCCACTGTAGTATAGACCTCTAAATGTAAATAAAATGTTATTTTTGGTGTGTAATCATCTATGATAATTTAAAATTGCAAATTAAATTGTAGTTTTTGCATTAATATTAAAATTGATTACTTAGTATGTTGTTGGAGTGGTAGAATTGCATTTCTTTCTCTAAAATCCCAATGCCACAGCTAGATGCCAAAGTACATGATCATGGTGAAAAGTGCAAATATTTCCCCCCATATTTTGCCCCTGTTCTTCTCTATCTCTTTTCTATTGCTCACTCACCCAGTATCGTTTGTTCAAAATTGTACCATATTGGCTTCAAATCTTCTACAAAAGGTTTCTTTTACAACATTTGTTGTCTTTTCTGCTAGAGTTATGATAGTTTTATTTATTGATTGATTTCATATGATAACTTTATAATTTGATGAAGTTCTCGTAAAATGAAGATGATACTGAAAGAAAATTATGATTCATTTTTTAAAATATTTATTTGTTGACTGGTGCCACAGCTCACTTGGCTAATCCTCTGCCTGCGGTGCTGGCACTCCAGGTTCTAGTCCTGGTCCGGGCGCTGGATTCTGTCCTGGTTGCTCCTCTTCCAGTCCAGCTCTCTGCTGTGGCCCAGGAAGGCAGTGGAGGATGGCCCAAGTACATGGGTCCTTCACCTGCATGGGAGAGCAGGAGGAAGCACCTGGCTCCTGGCTTCGGATTGGCGCAGAACGCCAGCCACAACGCACCAGCCGTAGTGGCCATTCGGTGGGTGAACCAACAGAAAAGGAAGACCTTTCTCCCTGTCTCTCTCTCTTACTGTCTCACTCTGCCTGTCAAAAAAAAAAAGTTTATTTGTTCATTTGAAATCATTACAGATAGATATAGAGACAAACAGGTAGAGTGAGAGAGAGCGAGATAGAGAAAGAGAGAAAGAGAGAGAGAGTGTGTGTGTGTGTGTGTGTGAGAGAGAGAGAGAGAGAGAGAGAGAGATAGAGAGACATACATACAGAGAGATTGTCCATCTGCTTTTTCACTCCCCGGATGTTTGCAACATCCAGTGCTAAGCCAGGCCAAAGTCAAAAGCTAGGAAATTCCCCCAGGTCTCTCACATGGGTAGCGAGGGCCCAAGCACCTGATGCATATTCTGCTACTATTCCCAAGGCATTAGCAGGGAGCCAAATCTGTCGTGGAGCATCCCGGACACAAATCAGTGCCCATATGGGATGCCAGCGTTGCAGGCAGCAGCTTTGCCCTCCATGCCACAATGTTGGCCCCAGCATTCATTTTGCTTCACATTATTAATGACCTTTTTTGGGTCTTTATGGCTTTTGCAAAGTGTTCTGCTTCTAATTTTCCCATATTACTGCTAATGAGTATTTAACCTATACAGGTCTTGAATCTGCGGGCAATTAGGGAGATAAATGAATTATAAATATACTGTAGAATCTGAGAGTTTACAAACAAAGTGAGAAAATATTTGCCCCTTACTAGGTAACTTGACACAAACTCTACAATTTGATCTATAAATGCTTGGTTTATCTGTATTGCAAAGCTACATCAGGCATAAGACTGTTTTCTGGATGTTCCATTTATCAAACATGAGAATTTCTTTTTTCTAAGTCTTCAGAAGAAAAAAAATAGCATAATGAAATCTAAGAATAAGACCAATTTTTTAAATTTACAATTTAATTGTATTAAGCTAGCAATTTTACAGTTTTATTATCTGTCAAATGTTATAAAATTATTTCTTAATTGATATATCAAATAGTGCTTAATATGAGTTAAGGGAACTACTTAACTCGTGTTCAAATGTTTTAATAAAATTATATGTATTTATGGTGTACTTTGTGATATTTAAGCACATGTATGCACTGTGTAATCAGTGTAAATATATTTAATTTTCACTTTCTTCTGCCTCTTCCAGAACCTCCTCTTTCTATCCTTCTTTTCCCTTGTCATGGTTGCTCCCTAGTCCACCTATTGTACTGTCCATCTGAGAGATATCTGCTGCCCCAGATCAGAGTTATGTTTGTATCCTATCTTCCTTTTTTGCTGTGGTTCTTCCACTTATGCTGGATTAGATACGCTGCTGAAAAGTTGGACATAAGCATACAAGGGGGGAGGGTGAGAAAGAGACATATGTCTATATATCTAAATTTGGAATGTGTTTGTGTGTCTGTGTCGTCTGTGTGTGTTAGTATTTCAAAAGAGAATACTAGTTGCCACTAGGAAAGTCGATGTTGACAGTCACAAAAAGAAACTGAGTAAAAGATTTATAGAACTGGAGATGAGAGCTAGGTTGTTTGTAGAAAAAAGAGAAGTGAAAATAGAGAATATTGAGTCCTAGAATGACAAGGCAACTAGTCTGTGGTTAGTGAGTTCAACTTAGTTTGTAGGGAGAAGTGTGTTCTGGTGGAGATGCTAGAAGTCACAATGATAAGAATTATTGATAGATCTTCTGCCATCTGTAGTGATCATATTATGCTGCATATATTGCCCAGCCTAAGTGAGCCATTTGCTTTCATCATTTCTGGATTTGGTTTGAGTCCTTAACTTTCTTATTCATAAGCACCACCCTGGAATAAGGCCTTCATTAAATATTAAACCTGCAAAGTACAGTGCCAGCCTTCACGAAGAAGAGAAACTGAACTCTCTGGGTAGAGACTGTGGAACTAAGGGACTCCTAGTTACACGTTTACAGGGTGCATCTGATGCAACATGTGAAAAAGCTTTCATGTTGCTACCCCAGTCATCTCAAGAACAATTATGTACAGCCTGAAGATCAACGTTTCCTTTTATACCCACCAGATAATCGGAGTCACAGGGCACACTGCTTCCCGCAGACTTGGAGAAAGAGGGAGGCTGATATGGAGATGCGTTTTACCTGAGCACCATCCCAGTGTCAGAATCCTATAGCTGGAGTTGATATCAGAAAAGAGACTTTTACACATACAGTCACATTTGCTGCAGTTCAGCGTGGCACAGCTTGAGATTTAAATACAGCATGGGGGACCCTGTGTGATGGGATCCTCAACATTTTCCAGAGTTTTCACCATGAGCACTACACACAATGAACACATCACCACCAAGAAGCAGGAAAAATCTCATCTTTCTTCCAACTCAGGGAGGGTAACATACAACTTTCTAAGTTAGGCTCAGAGGTCTCTCTTCTCTGTAAAAGGTCCTGTTCTTAAATTAAAATATTTTACTACACTCTTAGCCTCTTGGGAATACAAAACCCAATTAACCTGGGAAGGGCAATATCCATCTCTATTTATTTCTAGTTATCTGCATGGGGGAATGGAAATACATGACTCCAGGTAACTAAAAGATCAAGACATAATAACAAAAATGTAGAATCCATTCCTTCCCCAAACACCTCACCACCACATCATGAATACTCTGTATAATGATGTGTTATTACAGCCCACAGAACTACAAGCCCCAGCCTTTATTTCCATAGTCTTTATAAAAAAAATCAACAAAAGAAATTAAAATATGACTATTAGGAGAAATTTTACTCGATAACACCAAAGCTACATACAGCAAACAGTAAACATAGTTAAATTTCCTAGCCGCATACCATTCTGTACTTTATTTTTCTCATTTGAAGAATATTTTTAATTTATTGGACAGGTAGAGTTAGAGAGAGAGAGAGAGAGAGAGAGAGAGAGAGAGAGAGAGAGAAAGAGAGAGAACTGGCGCTGCGCCGATCCGAAGCCAGGATCCAGATGCTTCTTCCTGGTCTCCCATACAGGTGCAGGGGCCCAAGCACTTGGGCCATCCTCCACTGCCCTCCCAGGCCACAGCAGAGAGCTGGACTGGAAGAGGAGCAACTGGGACTAGAACCCTGGTGCCCATATGGGATGCCAGTGCTGCAGGCGGAGGATTAACCAAGTGAGCCTTGGTGCCGGCCCCAAAGAAGAATACTTTATTAATTTAAAATTAATTCCATTCTTTTAAAAATCATTTTATTTATTTATTTGGGTGGTAGAATTACATAGAGAGAGGGGCGGGGAGAGAGAAAGGTCTTCCAACCACTGGTTCACTCCCCAAATGGCCACAACAGTTGGAGCTGGGCTGATCTAAAGCCAGGAGTCAGGAGTTTCTTCTGGGTTTCCCACATGGGTGCAGGGGTCCAAGCACCTGGACCATCCTCCACTGCCTTCCCAGAACATCAGCAGGGAACTGGAATGGAAGAGGAGCAGCAGGGACACAAACTGGTGCCCATATGGGATGCTGGTGCCGCCAAGCAGAAGCTTAGCCTACTATGCCACTGTGTAGGACCCAATTCCATTTTTTTAAAAGATTTATTTTATTTATTTGAATGGGCAGAGTTACAGAGAGAGAGGTAAAGACAGAGAGAGAAAGAGAAAGAATCTTCCATCCACTAGTTCACACCCCAAATGGCTACAACAGTCAGGGCTGGGCCAGGCCAAAGCCAGGAACCATAAATTTCTTTTGGGTCTCTCACGTGGGTGCAGGGGCCCAAGTACTTGGGCCATCCTCTGCTGCCTTCCCAGGCACTTTATCAGGGAACTGTTTGAGAAGTGAATCACCCAGGAAAGGAACAAGTGTCTATTGACAATTCAAGCGCTGTGGGTGGCGGCTTAACCCACTATTCTGCAACTTTAACCTCAGATCTATTCTTCAATTGTAGTCTTTTACTGCTAAAAGAAAGATAAATATATCACTCATTATTATTTCACTACATCATAATTTGTTTATGGAAGCATTTAAAATTAGAACATTTATTTTATTCTTTGTTCCATTATATGGTGATAAAGAAAATGAAGGTGAAACTTTAAAATAAATTAAAATTTTAAGTATAAAGGGAAATTAATCTCCCGGGCCCAGATTATAATAGAATGGGTGGGTGGATGGATAGATAGATGGATAAAGAATTTTAAGTAGCTAGGTGCTTGGTATTGAATTTTGAATAATCATTCTAATTTGAATTGGAAAATAAATGGAAGTGCAGCAGAAACACAAGTTAAAGGATCTATCCAAGGACTTTTATGGGATTCCAGATATAAAACCACAGTGGTTTGTCTAGCAAAGTGGTTCTGAATGTGAGAAAAATTATGGAAATGGAAATGTACATATATTCAAGAGTGAGATTACAGAACTTCCAGATTGATTAGGTGAAATTTCTTCACAGAATGGAAGGGAGATTTCAAGTAGGATTCAGAATTTTTGATAAAAGCTGATGAAAAAGTGTGAGAAGAGTAATAGATGTGGGAATCATAATTCAGTAGCATATATTTTGGGAGAATGTTTATTTTTGAGTAGTGCTTATATGACAAAAATTGACGTATCTTGCAAATATATATATATATATACATATACACACATGTATGTTTGCTTGCTTTTTTATATAAGAAATTATTTTATCTATTTGAAGGGCAGAATGACAGAGTGAGCAAGAGATCTTCTGTACTGGCTGTGCCAGACCAATGCTAAGAGCCAAGAACTGAGCCGGCGCCGTGGCTCAATAGGCTAATCCTCCACCTTGCGGCGCCGGCACACCCGGTTCTAGTCCCGGTTGGGGCGCCGGATTCTGTCCCGGTTGCCCCTCTTCCAGGCCAGCTCTCTGCTATGGCCAGGGAGTGCAGTGGAGGATGGCCCAGGTGCTTGGGCCCTGCACCCCATGGGAGACCAGGAAAAGCACCTGGATCCTGGCTCCTGCCATCGGATCAGCGCAGTGCGCCGGCTGCAGCGGCGGCCATTGGAGGGTGAACCAACGGCAAAGGAAGACCTTTCTCTCTCTGTCTCTCTCTCTCACTGTCCACTCTGCCTGTCAAAAATAAAATAAAAAAAAAAAAAAGCCAAGAACTCCACCCTGGCTTCCTGTAGGGATTATAAGAGCCCAAGTACTTGAGCCATCTTCTGCTGATTTCCTGGCACATTAACGGGGAGCTGAACTGGAAGCAGAGCACTAGGATTTGAACTGGTATTCCAATATGAGATGCCAGTGTCACAGGCAGAGGTTTAACCTTTACTGTTTTTAGAGATAGTTCCAAAGTAGAAAAAAAAAAAAAAAAGACAATGTAGATCTTTGACTTGAAACAACGGAATGCAAAGGTTTACTGAGGGAGAATGTGCTGAGTGTGAACAATTTGGGAAAAACAAAAACAGCAAAATCTTAAGGAGCAGGTATAGGAAGAAGGGTCTGTACAATTAAATGAGAGATGAAGTTTTGAACTAAGTAAAGCCTGGTGATGTAAGTCCTAAACAATGAATGCACTCTGAAAGTGGAGTTAATAGTGTTAAATTATATGCAATGTAAAGATTAAATACATCTTATCCTGGTAGAGATTTTTGGAAATTTGTCACAGAAAGACTCATTGGAGAGTTGGGCTAAATTCCAAATTTAGTGGCAAAAGTTTGAGCGGAAAATGATGTGATGTGAGTGAACGTGAAGATACTTTTAAACAGGGAGTAAAAGTAGACGGAGTGTGATATTTCACTGAATTCTGTGTGAGAGTGTGTGTGTATGTGTGTGTGTGTGTATGGTTGGTGTATATGCTTTTAAACAATGTGGTCATTTAAAAGACTGGAACAAAAAGTAGAGGACAAAGAAAAAGGGAGTATTGATGAAAGAATATTCTGAGAAACTCAGAAAAAAAGGAAAATTGTTCCATGTGAGGTATGATATTTTCCCCAGGTTTATATTTTGAAGAACTATTCAGTCTTTAATAAACCAAAATGCATTTTGAAACAAGGAAATGAAACTATTGAGTTCATATCTGAGTCAGAAGTCAATTTCTAGATACTAAACAATGATCTGCTATCCCTCACTAAGCCAGTCTCCCATTTTCCTCTGCCAAATGCTAGTACTTAAAGCAATTGTGAAAAGAGAGGATTATTTCTCTTGGCTTTTGTTCTCCCCAGAAAAACTGCAGTATGTTTTAATATCCAGGCATATACTTATCTCAGAAATATGCATCCTCTATAAAGGAACTTGATAAGTGATTTATGTCTACAGCAGTATTCCCAGATCACCATCACACAACAGGTTCACTGTGTGGCCCACTTAACTTAGGTGAGTTACTCTGTTTTGCAGAGCAAATATAATACAATTTGAATAAAACTACTTACATGCCACTGCGTTGTACTATATGAAACATTTCTGAGTTATTTATCACGCAATGTTTTTTACATATTATAGAACTCCATCTCAGTTGAGGCAAAGCATATGGTTTCTCATTCATAATGGAACCAACTGCACAATACAAGCCTGAACACAGTACAGAATTCAAGAGACATCCCAGCATTGCAGTTACCCTGCTCACTGTAGAAACTGTTACAATTGAGAAATGTTTTGTCCTTTATTTTTAGGTAGCAAAAGTGTCATTATCATTGTTCAAGAAGAAACTGAAAAATCAATATGAAATATTGAACATAGAAAACATAGATATATAAACATGCAATTTTTATATTGAATACTGCAATTTTATCCCTGTTAACCTCTGCTGGTGATTACACAAAGTGATTCACAAGGATAAATCTGCTTACACTAATGCACATTGATTTTGTTTGATATGAATGGCATGCATAATGAGATAGTCTGCGAGAGCTATGATCCCAGTGAGATAACCATGTTGAAGATAGCTCAATATGAGTTTTTCCTATTGTTATCTTTTATAGTTATAAATTATCAAATATGAAGATTACATTTCCTAATAATCTGTATTCTATTAGGTAACTTGAATGGTATGCTCAAGAATTCTACCCGTATCATACCACATGATGCTGACAAAGAAAACTTACTAGAGTATATGTGAAATAATCATTTAAGATGAATATTTTTATAATACATATAAACCCAATGAAACATGATTGTTAAACAAAGACTATACTAAAGAATTTTTGTGAGCCTTAGATATTGTTCAACAATAATCTTTAGAAGTAATAGGAAAAAATAAAGTATTCATTGGGAAATAGAATGTTATGCTTTAAAAGTAATTTGCAAAAGTATATTATACAGGTTGATAAAAACTAAAGGAAAACTCCAGAAAAAGTTATAATTTTTCCTGTGTTCTGATTCCTTGCATACAAACTTCTTCCCAATGTTCTGATTTTCTCCCAAAATCTATTACGTTTTAAAAAATGTAAGGTTCTCCATAATGCTTTTAGTAGTTCAATATAGAAATTATGTTGTACAAAACAGCCCCCATATTGGGATGATGCCATCCATGTTAAAAACAAACATTAGAAATATCAAACCAGAAAGAAATTAACAATGCTTTGTAAATTCATTGGAATTTTTCAATTCTTGTTAAGAAATAATATAAGTAAAATTTTCATTTCTTTATCAGTAAAGATTTTATAGACGAGAAGAAAAGTTGCTAATTGTTTATAGAACTCTATGAAAATGTAAATTGAATTAGAACATCAACAAAACAATAAAATAAGTTTAGCAGAATCTATCAGTGCTTACATGTTTAATAATTTGTATGATGTAGTTTCATTTATGCCAAGACAATATTTCACATTCTCTCTTTTGATACCTTTTTTTTTTTGACAGGCAGAGTTAGACAGTGAGAGAGAGAGAGAGACAGAGAGAAAGGTCTTCCTTTTCCATTGGTTCACCCCCTAAATGGTTGCTATGGCTGGCGCACTGCGACAATCCGAAGCCAGGAGGCAGGTGCTTGCTCCTGGTCTCCCATTGGGTGCAGGGTCCAAGCACTTGTGCCATCCTCCACTGCCTTCCTGGGCCACAGCAGAGAGCCGGACTGGAAGAGGAGCAACCAGGACAGAATCCAGCGGCACAACCGGGACAGAATCTGGCAGCCCAACTGGGACTAGAACCCAGGGTGCAGGCGCCTCAGGTGGAGGATTAGCCAAGTGAGCCACGATGCCGGCCTTGATACCTTTTAATCATAATTCAAATTGATTTACTGCTGTATCAAAACACTGTACTAGTGAGGTGTATTTTGCATACATCATTAGCAGTTAGGGAAATTTAAGAGTAAGGATGATTATATCACCTGTAAAAAATTACTAATAAAGAAAAGAATGAGATACATCATTATACAGGAGAGTTTAGTATTTTAAGTTTCCCTTCAAAAGGGTATTGATAGTACCTATACCATAGAGAGAACATAGAATGAATAAGACAGTAGAAAGTACAGCACTTCACAGAATAAATAATATTTCTTTTATTTCTTCTTGATTGGCATTTTAGTGATGCAAGTGAAAGTGAGTTTAATGCAAGTTGTAGACTTTAATAATTTTTTATAATTGAAGATTTTTTAGAAATGATAGTCTTTAGGTAATTCAGACACCTACTGAGTGTGGTGATCAATGTGAGTGAAAGTAGAAATAAGAATAATTTAAAAAGCATAGTAGGTAGGGGCTGGGATTGTGGTTCTGCAGGATTTATGTCTCTCCACCTCTCTCTATCACTCTGCCTTTCAAATAAATAAATAAATATCATAAAATGCTTAGTGTATAAGAATGAAAAGTGAGTTAGTTCATCACTGATCTGATTTTGTGGAATAACACAGGCATAGGGAGACATAAGAATTTACATATGGGGCCAGCTCTATGCCATAATGGATAAAGCCACTGCCTGCAGTGCCAGCATCCCGTATGGGCTGCTCTGCTTCTGATCCAGTTCTCTGCTATGAACTGGGAAAGCAGTAGGAAAAGGCCCAAGTCGTTGGTTCCCTGCACCCACATTGGAGACCCAGAAGAAGCTCCTGGCTTTGGATTGGTCAGCTCCAGCCATTGTGGCCAATAAGGGAGTGAACCAGAAGAGGGAAGACCTATCTCTCTGCCTCTCCTTCTCTTTCTTTTTTTTTTTTAAATTTATTTATAGAGTTTATAGAGTTGTAGACAGTGAGAGAGAGAGACAGAGAGAAAGGTCTTCCTTCCGTTGGTTCACTACCCAAATGGCTGCCACAGTCAGCACTGGGTCGATCCGAAGCCAGGAGCCAGGTGCTTCTTCCTGGTCTCCCATGTGGGTGCAAGGGCCCAAGCACTTGGGCCATCCTCCACTGCCCTCCTGGGCCACAGCAGAGAGCTGGACTGGAAGAGGAGCAACCGGGGCTAGAACCCTGGTGCCCATATGGGATGCCAGAGCCGCAGGCCAAGGATTAGCCAAGTGAGCCACAGCGCCGGTCCCCATCCTTCTCTTTCTTTATAACTCAGACTTTAAAATAAATAAATAAATCTTTAAAAATAAGGTTTTACATAGATTGATTTACATGGATTTATAATCAACACTAGGCAAAAATAAAGCTGTCTCTTTTCCTTATTTGGTGTATCTTTATCTAATAACTTAAATTCTTAGGTTTAATTTAATGAATTTGTATCTATACACAGAGTACAAGAAAAATATGAAAACATTATGTAGAAGATAACATGAATAAATAAAGTAAAACCAATTTTTTTTGACAAGCAGAGTGAGACAGTGAGAGAAAGAGACAGAGAGAAAGGTCTTCTTTTTCCGTTGGTTCACCCTCCAATGGCTGCTGCAGCTGGCGCACTGTGCTGATCTGAAGGCAGGAGCCAGGTGCTTCTCCTGGTCTCCCATGTGGGTGCAGGGCCCAAGCACTTGTGCCATCCTCCACTGCACTCCTGGGCCATAGAAGAGAGCTGGACTGGAAGAGGAGCAACTGGGACAGAATCTGGCACCCCAACCGGGATTAGAACCTGGGGTGCCGGCTCCACAGGCAGAGGATTAGTCTATTGAGCCACTGCATCGGCCCAGTAAAATCAATTTCAAGAGTTCCTAAATAAACATAAGAAAATTTCCTCATCAAAGATCCCAACAATGTGGAATCCAAGTCTGTGGTGAATTCTTACATCATTTGAAGAATTAAAAATAATGTAGAAGTGAAAAACTGAAGTGTTACAGAAGTTGTTGATACTGCACAAGGGAAAGCAGTACTATTGAAGCGATATATATGTTGGAGGATATCTTCCCAGAGGCAGGCTAAGGGCGGAGGAAAACACTGTCCCCATTAAGAAAGGTGTTGTCACCTTAGGATCAGTTATATATGCACTGGAATTTTCCTTTAGGTGAGATCGATGCTGTCAGGAACAGTGTTTCTATGGTGATGCAGTGCATTTGCATCACTGACTCAACCATGATTAAATTCAAATGAAGGACTGCACTCTCCTACACATTTAAATATTTCAAAATGTGTGTTTGCCTATACATGCATATGTGTGGATTGTATTTTTGAAATGTTACAAAATAATTCATATTTAACTAGACATGTATTAAAAACAATGATCAGATATGAGATCATCCTTAGGGAGAATTATTGGAGCTGGAAATACCACAGATACTCATCTCAGGACTTTTGAAAGGTTTTTAAAAATGTAGATATAAAGTAATTTGGAAGAATAGTGAAAATAATACAGTGGGTTTCTTTATGCCCTTTCATTAATTTTAAAATTTAGTAATATGCCTTTTATGTTTTGTCAATGAGAATTTACTTATTAACTTTTATTTGATTTTAATAAATAAGCACAAACTCTTTTCTTATTTCTCTGGTTTTCCCATAACATCCCTTTTCTTTTCAGGGATACAATCTAGCATATTACATTGTGCTTAGTTTTCCTGTTACCATAGCTTATTTTAATCTGTGGTAGTCTCTCTTTTTCCGTCCCATGATCCTTCAAAGGACACTGGTCAGACAATTGCTAAATCTTCTATCTAGATATGCCTGAATACTGTAGGAATGGTGAATCTCTTCATCCCATTGTGTTACTAGGTAATTACCAGCAGGAATTATGACTGGTAATTGCCATTTGGTTAACATGGTATTTGTCAGGTTCCCCTGTTATAATGGTTACTGCTTTTCCATTCTAACCTCTATTTGATAGGAGAAAGTCATCAGACCACACTCAAGGAAAGAGAAATTAATCTCTATTTTTGGGCATATGTTGAGAATATAGTAATTCAACATTTTGGTGGAGATTCTTTGAAGTAATGCAGCCATTCTGCTTCCCATTTGAAGTTTTAAATGTTTATCATTTTTTTGTTTATTTATTTTAATTTTTTTGAAAGATAGAGTAGCAGAAAGAGACACATAGAGAGAGAGCATTTATCCTGTGGCTCACTTCTCAAATGCCTACAAACCCAGGGCCAGGCAAGGCCAAACCCAGGAACCAGGAACTCCATCCAAATTTCTCATGTGGGTGGCAAGGGTCCAAGCACGTGAACCATCAACTTTTGTCTCTTGGGATGCATTAGCAGAGAGTTGTATCGGAAGCAGATGAACTGGGACTCAAATTAGCACCTCATTACGGGATTTAGGCATCCCAAGTACAGCTTAACCCACTGCATAACATGGCCACGGCCCCTTAGAAGTCTCACTGTGAGTTTTAATATTCATCAGTCTGCAGCAATTATTATTGTGCTGTCCAATGTTGATTTTCTACTTAATTTTTATATTTTTATATTATAAATCAGAAATCCTAAGAAAGAATTTTACAGGGTTTTCAATGTACTTATTTATTTAACATTTTATATCAATTTGGATTCATGAATATTTAATTTACATTAGGTCACATTGTCAGCAAATTCTTAGTTTACCTAATTTGTGGTTATTTTGAGTTCCCTTTCATTCTCTTTTTATTTTATAATTTTATAATTTATAAAAGATGAACAAATTTTATGTGTTTCTTATATACAGATTTTAGAGAACTATGATATGTTCCACTCTAGCCTCTCTGCAGCCCCTGCTCCCACCCCCTTCTCCCTTCCTTTCTTATTCTTTCTTTTAATTTTCCCCTCCATTCTTGACTGACTTTTTCTTCCCCCTCATTTAGAATTCTGAATTGATAGTTTTATGCATTCAACACTTGAGAAGTATTGGCCATTTACTTATGTCTCCATGATTTCTGATGAGAAGTATCTTCTTATTTCATTTTTTATCTGAAGATTTTTTTTTTTGTAAATAAAGTTTTATTTTAAGGCAATCATGCTCATTTCTTTATAAATTGCCTATGGATTCTTTAACAGTATAAGAGCAGAGTTGAATATTTGTGACAGATAACATAATGTATAAAGTCAGAAGCATTTAGTATCTGGCCCTTTACAGAAAATGTTTGCTGACCCATGGTCTACAGGAAAGATACTCTAATGCCAAATGAGACCCTTTAAAAGAAAACTCTCCTCCTGTTCAACTGGTACATTGAGGTTCATACACCTGCTTTCCCTAGCAACAAAAAGCAGCCAACAGTTCCTTATCTATTTGAAGGGCAGAGTTACAGAAAGAGAAGGAGAGACAGATCCTACATCTGGTGGTTCACTCCCCAGATTCCCACAAGGACCAGGGCTGGGCCAAGCCAAAGCCAGGAGACAGGAGCCTCCATCAGGTCACCCTTGTTGGTGCAGAGGCCCAAGTACTTGGGCCATCCTCTGCTGCTTTCCCAGGTGCATTAGCAGGGAATTGGATCAGAAGTGGAGCAGTAGACCTGAACTGGTTGCACATATGGGATGTGGGTGCTGCAGACTGTGGCTTAACCATATGCTCAACAGCACAAGCCCTTCAGATTTGTTTTATTCTAAAGAATTTTTTATATTTTGTCCAATTTCATGTATTTTCAGAAATTGCTACTATCTATTTATCGTTATACTACTTCACATACATATGAAGCTAAATATATATATATATATATATAATATATGTGTGTATATACATAAACAGGTAGGGGGCTACATGTATATACATACATGTATGTGAGGCTACCTGTGTAGCCTCATTTTCTTTCTCCTGTTCCTGTAGGAGTCCAATGACACAATGTCACCATTTGTTGAATACCCCTTGGACAGGTTCCTGATGCTTTGGTCATTGTTTACACCCTATTTTCTTTTCATTTAGATTGAGTAATTTCTAAAATTGACTTCTCCCATTATTGTATTCAGTCTTCTCTTTACCATCCTGCCCTTTAATATATCTACACATACCTGGGCTATGACTGTTTTCCCCAATTTTCTCCCCATATGGCCCATTTACAGTGGGTTTCCACCTGTATCTCTACATTACAAACTGTTGTTATTCCTGTCTTTTTATTTTTGGTCTATATAGAGATATGGGAGAGAATCCTGGAAAAAATCTAACATGCCTATTGCTCCCTTTCTGTGTCAACAGATAGGAAACGTTTCCTACGAATTCTCTGTGATCTGCGTATGTACTCCTGGTGGGGTTCCAGGAGGAATAGCTCCCAAGTGCAAGGAAAAAACGTTTTCTTTTTGCAACAGACATTTGGCCTAGTGTTTGAGATGCTGCCTATCACATTGGAGTGTCTGGGTTGTATATTCAGCTCTGACTCCTGACTCCAGCTTCCTGATAACACAGATCCTGGGAGGCAGTGGTTAGGATTCAAGTGATTCAATTCCTGCTACCCACATGAGAGACCTTGATAGAATTTCAGTTCTTGGTTTCAGCCCTGGCCATTATGATCAGTTGGGGAGTGACTCAACTAATGGTAGCTCAATTGCCTGTGCTCTCTATCTCTCAAATAATTAAAAACAAAATTTTAAAAAATATATACCTTTGCCTCTGGTTACCTCGATCTTCACTCTCTTGTTAGCCCATACTTAGTCTTTAGAAACTCATTCAATTTGTCTAATTTAATCTGTGCAGCAGATTGCAAGGCATTCAGGGATTTCTTTCACAGATAAGCACAATCTCAGTTTCCATTTCTATCCCGAATTTCCCCAATTACGTATGTATATCTATCCCACTTCACATAAACTATTCGAACTTCAGTTTTGACTTTTTAAAGAAAAATCAGTAATTTTTCATTGGTATAGCTTTTAAAGGATAGTAGCAACATTCTTTCCTGTTTGTTGTAATCCCCTTATCACTTTGTAGGTTAAGTAAATTAATCAGAAGTCATTATTTTTTGTTTTATGGAATCCTGAAATTTGAATGACAAACCTGATCAGTCAGTGAGAAATCTACTTCAAGTTGATTTAAATAAACTGGTATAGTACTGAATGCAATTTTTTTTCTGAATAAAACTAGCACTTTTTGATAGATTAATCAAAGTAGTAGGGTTGCAATTGATCATACTGGTAACTATGCTGAAGCTTAGCATGTTAATCTGCCTCCCATGACTCAGGCATCCCATATGGGCACCAGTTTGAATGCTTGCCGCTCCACTTGCAATCCAGATTTTTGTTAATGAACTTGGGAAAGCAGCAGCAGATGTCCCAAGTGCTTGGGTCCCTGTACCCATGTGGGAGACCTAGCAAAAACTCCTGGATCCTGACTTTGGTCTGGTCCAACCCTGGCCATTGCATAAGTTTGGAGAGTGAACCAGTGGATGGGAGATCTCCCTCTCTCTCATTCTCTCCTTCTGTCTCTGTAGCTTTCCTTTCAAATAAATAAATAAATAAATAAAATCTTATAAAATTTTTAAAAACAATACTTTTTACACATATGGAGAGTAAATGTACAAGAAGACAACTGAGTAATTTCTGTACTATTATTTTGTATATGCAAAGTTGAACATGTCTTTACATATGGCTGAATAAATCAGAATTCATTTTTCCCATGTCTTATCCAATTCCATCATTTCCCCATACATTGAAGCATAGCATTGCATAAATCTGATGAAATATAACCTAATAGATGAAACATTGATTTAGTTAACTTAACCAGTGTTATCTTCCTGAGCAACCATAGAATTGTTTTCGCTCTTTATCACACACATTTTCCCTCAAATACAATATTGCAATTACAGCCCTTGCATGAAAATGTCTGTGCATTGTACTAGTGCCAATGAGTAATCTCCTGTTTGGGGCTATAAACATTTCAGTTCAGCTGTTCAATGCATGTTTACATAAGCTCACATCTTCCCACTCAACAAAATTTCCAAAAGAGCACAGCTCAGTGAAAAATTGAAGAGAGAATGATGAGTGGCAAACAAGTCTATTCTTAACAAGCTATAATCAAATCATTATATGAAAGTCTATTCTTTATGCTGCATTTGGGAAGATAGTCCTTCAAATGAAGGAGAAAAAATAGGGGGAAAAAGTTGACAAATACTGTTATATTAAAGCTGGAATACTGTGTACCTTAAAATATGGATCCTCAGTTATAAAAAGGAAAGGTTGCTGATGATCATTAATATTTTCAAATGGCTCTGTTGGAAGTTCTGTTTCCAGATATGGGTTCCATGGGAATTATTCTCAACCAGGTTAAATTATAGGCCATAGCTTCAAAATCCCAGTAAATCCTTCAAAAGGTAACACATTACAGAGAACAGGGAAAAACATTCAAGCATAACACTGTGAAAGAAAAGCATGTACAACTTCACCCAAGCCACAGTTTGATGAATATTTGCTCTCTTTCTGCTATCAAGTCATGTTATTGTGTCATTCCAGGACAAGGGTAATCAAAGGTAAAAATGTATGCTTTGCTCTTAGTGAAATAGTGTGTTGCAGTGCAAATCAGCAAACATTTCATTAATGGTACTTGCACAGCTGCTGGAAGGGTGAAATGATACCAAGTTTCTCCCAACTCACAGATGGACAGATGAATGGTGGGCAAAAGCAGGTGCCTAATTTCATTTGGGAGTTTCTGTACTTAGCTTAGTGAAAATTAGATGTATCCAAATCGAGTCTTACCCTTCTTGTTGGAGATTTCAAAAGTTTGTGGTTTTCCTATATATTTGTTTTATGCATTATCTGTAAAGACAATAGTGGCATTTTACATGAATTATTTTTAATTGATGAATGGGGTATATAAGACTGTTATAATATGGTTTATGTTATAAAACATGAAGACAAAGTTGAAATTTAAACATTTAAGATAAAGACAAAGCTTATCTAATTTACATTTGAAATATATAAACTCAATAAAACTACTAATTTTTATAACATTTTTGGGAACTTTGTGATTGTACATTTTACACTTTTTAAATTTAATTGAGTGGAGGATCTGGTTCTATCTTCAGTATATTTTAACATTTAGTTTAAATGAATGTTGTCACTGCAACATATTCCTACTAAAGATCCATAGGCACCTTTGACATTGATACTTTAAATACAAATATAATTAAGCAACTATATATTTTAAGAATATATACATTTGTGCATGTAATTAAACAGTTACATTTGCAAAAATTATGGACACATAACCACACGCATATACACATTCTCTACTGTGTTTGTGGTTGCAGAAAATGGATGAAAATTCCTTGACATTTTTCTCATTTAAAGGAATAAGGGTTTATTTTGGGGAATTGGCTTAAAGAGTTTTGGAGGCTTAGAACTCCATGATCTGCCATCTGCAAGTTGGAGACCACGGAAAGTCAATGGTGTAAATTCAGGCCCAAGTCTAAAGGACTGAGAACAAGGAAGGTCAATGATGTAAGTTCGAATCCAAGGCACCAGAAACCTTGCTGATGTCCAAGCTCCAGTAACCAAGCAGAGATGGTGAATTCTTCCTTCCCCTGCCTTTTTGTTCTATATAAGGTTTTTGTTGTTGTTGTTTTTAAAGAGCTATTTATTTACTTGAAAAGCTGACTTACATGGAGAGAGAGTGAGAGAGAAATCTTTTACCTGCTGGTTCATTCTGCAAATGTTGAAATGGAAGGGATTGGGCCAGGCTGAAGCTAGGAGACAAGTGCTTCATTCAGATCTGCCAAGTGGGTTAAGAGGCAAAAGCACTTGGGCTATGCACTGCTGATTTCCCAGGCACATTATCAGGGACCTGGATTGCAAATGGAGTAGCCAGGACACAAACCGGCACCCATAAGGAATGCAAACATTATGGTCTCTAGTTTATACCGCTATGCAGTGTCAACTATTGAAGCCCTCAATACTCCATTAAACTCTCAAGCTGTATTAAGGACTTGAAGGATGCACATTGAGGAAAGCAACCCATTATTTGGGATGTCACCTTAACTGGATGAAGGGATATGTGGATGGTTGGCAAAGACTTTGCTGCAGTAGATGTTGAGCCCATTCCTTTTCTGTTAAGAGGAAAAGCCAGATTGTTTGGCATTGGATTAGAATGTTTGGGTTGTTCCAGATGTGTCTGTTACTGGGCACAAAAAGAGTCCGAAGGTTTGGGAGTGTCAGCGGATAAATAAGCCTCAAGAGGGAGTTGTTCAGAGGTAACTTTGTTCACTTGTGACAAGTAAAGCAGACAGTGAGAAGGTACAGTTCCCTAAAGAAATCACCTCCCTGAGAAGCAGGGTCCTTTATACAAGGGTTGGAAGATTGTCTAGCATGCAACAAAGGGAGGAATGGAGGTATCTTCTTGCTTCCAATAATCACCTTCATACATGGTGTTGTATGTTCAAACTTCTGGATGTATGTTCAAAATTCTAGTTCAAATGGCTTTCTTGCCTGTTCAGTCTCCCCTTCTTTGACCTGACCCCTTCTGAGCACAGGGTTGCAAGATAAGTTTTTCTGGAACATCCTCTGAAAAACAAGCTAAAGGGAGTAAACTGTTTTGAACTGTTTTCTAATCCCCTCTTTGTGTCTAGCTCCTGCACTCCTGGTTATACTGTGAGAGTTTGCAAAGGAAATTGGTATCTACATTGATGGACTGAGTGTGGATGATTCTCTTTCATTTGATCTCGTGGAATTAAGATAAAACTAAAAGGTGGAAGAAACAGTTCTTGATTTCGCTATAGAGTAGGGTTACTCTTCTATATTTGAACATCAGGGTTACAGATTCTCTGTGTTCTGGACTCTGAAACTCACACTAGTGCTTGCCTCCCTGGGCTTTAGGGCAGTTGTGCTCAGAATGAGAGTTATACCATCCACTTCCTCAACTCTCGGTCCTTCCGAATTGAAATGAGCCACACTTGCTTTTACTCAATCTCCAGCTTTCAAATGGCTTTTCAGGGGACTTATCCTCCAAAACTGAGTGAACCAATTCACCTAATAAATCCCTTCCTTCTATCTCCCACCCACCGCCCCCATCTGTCTTCAGAGTTACAGAACTGGTATACCTCACCAGAGGTCAGTCTGTTTTCCTTGGTCAGCTTATTCAAATGTTTCATTAACCTGGAAGATCTGCAATAGCATACCCAAGTAGCTATGTTAATTTATAATTGCTCATGTTCTTTACAAAATTTATAATTTTCTCATTTTCTTCCCTTCATTACACTGGATATCTCTCAATAATTTGCAATAAGGACATTTTTGTTAATACATAGAGATATAAACTTATGCTCTCCTTACAGTAACAACTTTACTTGTTAATCTGGCCTCCTAACTTCTCAATGGTATCCACCAAGACTTAACACAGAACTTTTCTATTTGTAGTTCTGCACTTCACAGAACATAAACTGTATGTGGCAACTTCAGATCAAAAGATTCCTGCTGGAGAAGGAAAAATTTGTAGATTGTAATTGAGCTTCTTTCTTCCTAGGCACTGCAAGCCCCCTCCCTGCCCAATCCCAGGAATAAGTTGAAATTTCAAAGTCAAGGTAGAGGCTTCTTTGTATATTTGGTTTGTCTAATACCTGCCATTCTTAACCATTTTTATTTTCACATTATCTTCATAAAGTTCTTATACATCCTTTTGATTTGAGTGGCACATCTAATTTAATCAATGATGGTACTGACACATGAATATATTTTTTGCCACATGGGATTTTGTCTTAAAATGATTGTTGTGCATTTCATTTTAATTATTCTTTTGTTAGCATTTTCCTTTTCTATTACTGACTAAAATTCACAGATACAGTATGCTTAGAAGAAAGATAATTCTTTTTATTTATTGCTTTTTATTGAACTATTTCTCAGTACATTTTTCACTGCATTTTTTGTACATGTGATGTATTTTGTATTTCAAGTAAGTAAATCAAAGCAAATTTTCAAAAGTTAATAGCAAACCATGAATACACAACAAAAAGTAAACATAATTTGGTAATAGTTTATTCACAACTGTATTTTAAAAATAAATATAGGAATGCAAATAAATTTATATTTGATGGAACTATCCAGAGAGACAATATCACAAATTATTAACAGTAGATAATAACTTTATGTATATTGTGACAGCCAGGATAATGGCACTAAAAGATACACATACTCAAATCCCTGGTGGTCATAGAAATATTATGTTACTATGCTACAGAGAGTTAATGCTGTAGATGGAAATAGTTGCTAATTAGGTGAGTAGCTTCAAAAAATATTATTGTTGGGTTATTCTAATAGGCCCAGTGTAATCTCTAGTGTATTTTAAAGTAGAAGTATGAGGAAATGTTTTTAGAGTCAGAGAGAAACACCGTGTCATTGGTTTAAAAGATGGAGAAAAGAATCACGAATCAAGAAAGCAGGTAGCCCTCTGGGGTGAGAAATGTGCACCACATGGGCCATATAAGGACTATAAGGTCATTTGATCTGGTCCCACCAAGGCAACTGTGAGACTCAAAATTCAATAAATCTATGGCAGGCTAATTTTTGAGGAGATCATTTTGTAGTCCCGGCTGCTCCTCTTCCGATTCAGGTCTCTGCTATGGACTGGGAGAGCAGTGGAAAATGGCCCAAGTCCTTGGGCCCCTGCACCTGCATGGGAGACCTGGAAGAAGCTCCTGGCTCCTGGTTTCTGATAGGCGCTGCTCCCGCCATTGCGGCCATCTGGGGAGTGAATGAGTGGATGGAAGACCTCTCTCTCTGTCTCTACCTCTCTCTGTAACTCTGTCTTTCAAATAAATAAAATAAATCTTTTTTTAAAAAAGAATGTTTCTGGCCGGCGCCACGGCTCAATAGGCTAATCCTCCGCCTGCAGCGCTGGCACACAGGGTTCTAGTCCCGGTCTGGGTGCCGGATTCTGTCCCGGTTGCCCCTCTTCCCGGCCAGCTCTCTGCTGTGGCCCGGGAGTGCGGTGGAGGACGGCCCAAGTGCTTGGGCTCTGCACCCCATGGGAGACCAGGATAAGCACCTGGCTCCTGGCTTCGGATCAGCGCAGTGCACCGGCCATGGTGCGCCGACTGAGGTGGCCATTGGAGGGTGAACCAGTGGCAAAAGGAAGACCTTTCTCTCTGTCTCTCTCTCTCACTGTCCACTCTCTCTGCCTATCAAAAAAAAAAAAAAAAAAAAAAAGAATGGTTCTTAACTTTTTGCTTTTACAAAAATCTTAACATTTGTTGTTTAAAAAATTATTTATACTTTTAAAAAATAATATTTTATCATTTTCCTCTTTATTATTTTAATCTAGTAAATAACATAAATGTTTTTACTTGGAATCTTGAGGATAAACCAATAATCATTCTTTTTGTATATTTAAAATTTAAATTATTGGTATTTATTAGGTAGGTGTGAATACTTGTGCATAGGCATTAATTTATGATCTATCCATGCCTACAGACAAAATGAATTCTCAGTTTACTAAATCAATTGTTAAAACTATATTGGTAACATTTAACCAACCTTTTTTATTTCTTGAATGTTGTCTAGAGCAAAATGCTTAAAGCAGCATAGAAACGCTTAGTTGGTCTTATTTTCCTTCTCTTCTCTGGCTGTTGTTGCATGTGCTCTCATACTCATTCAACGTAATTTGGAAGAAGCTAAATTATTACATAGCACTCAAGTATTGATTTGCATTTTCTCTGTCGTGAAATTATTCCGGCAAACCAGATATAAAATCACAGAGCCTATATACCTTAAATATTGCAGAAAATCCTGAACTAAAAGTTGAAAATGAAAAATATAGTTCCCATATTCACATTTCACAATTTTATATGTACATAGGCAACCTGTCTAGTGATCATATTTAGATGGACTTTGTAAAGTAAGGTTGGGAAACACAAATCTGCAACTTGGCTTAAAGAAGCTCTTCTACACTCCCATCAGGCACACTTGTGCCCACGGGGAGTGTCCTAGGTACAGGACATACATTGTCATTATCACCATCTTTGAAGATGTATCCAAAAGCCTAGATGGAAGGAAATGTGTTAAAGGTACTTTCAGTTTCAGGCTCAATTCAAAACCCACCTCAAAAAGTAGTGACTGTAGCTTTAATGGAAATTACATTCAAGAGATAACAAACAGAATCAGATTTAAAAAAAATTTCTTTAAAGTAAAGATTTTTTTCATATTTTAGCTATTTTTCATATATTTTAGCTTAACATGCATAATTGTTTCAAAGTGACTACTTTGCAACAGCAGTGCAGAGTATCATCAGCATCAATTTTATTACTTATAACTATTGACTATTTTTGAAAATGCTTCTTTTTTAGTATCCTGGACTATGAATTGCATGTATTTTTTCAATTAATATAAATTTATCTAAATAGAGACTATGAATTGCATGTATTTTTTCAATTAATATAAATTTATCTAAATAGAGATTTTTCCTTTTGATTGAAGTGATTTTGCAGTAAATGCAACTCAAAGCAGCCATTTTTCTATGATTGCTTTGCATACTAAATAAAAACTGAACTGTTACCAACAGTATTTAATATCTCCTCAATATCTGTGTTGACTTATAACCTATATTTCCCTAAGATGAACATCAGTAATACGTCTGTGACAAAATTCAATTGTTAATTTTTCCTCTCTGCAAATGCTATGAGGCATTATCATTATACATTCCTTTTAGGCAGGAAGGAATTTCAAAAGTCACGTGATGGTGCATGGAGGAACTAATAAGCAAGCAGACAACTACTATGTGCAATAGACCAGGTGCCTGATTCCCTCAGGTATCTTTTATCTGCTTTATTTTTAAAAATGTGTTAAAAAGCATGTAGGTGTGTGCCTGTAGAAATGCACAAAGACGTTTAATTTGAATCATTATATTCAAAGTAACAGAATAAAGATAATTTCTCATTTATTATTCTGTACTTAATCTTGTTAATCTCCTGTTCTAACCTGTTTATACAAAATATGCATTATCATTCAAAAATTGTTGAGGGATTAGTAATAGATACTTAGGAGAGATACATTCACAAAGCATGCAAGATCCATATGTTTATGTAGCATATACTATAGTACAGAATGATAAAACTAAACAAATCTGGTAAAAATGTCATTATGAGTGTATTAAAAAGTGATGCGAGGTAAGTTGTAACAGGAAATTGAAGGTTGAGAGATCAGTTTACTGTATTTAATAGTTTGGTTTGCATTAAGGAGATGACAGACATTCAAAAGGATGAGAGAATTAACCAAAGAGATGATACTGTTGGGAAAATACCCCATGTATATGGACTATCCAGTTCAGGATCACTGGAAGAAACATACCTCACCAATCCATGGAACAGCAAGGAGATCAAGGAAGCAGTTGAACATAAGAAAGTGAGATCAGAAGAAAAGTGGTCAGATTGGCAAAGGCAGATCAGAATATGGAGGGCTTACCAACAAATGTAGAAACTATTAGTTTCATTAAATTAAACAGAAAATACATGCAGGGTACCAAGCTGAAATCCTACTAAGAGAATACTACATTAAGAAGAGAGACAGTGATTATGGCTTATAAATGGGTATAGCATTGTTTCAAACTCTTGAAAAATTTTGATGGAAGAATTTGTGTGGATTTTAGCGTGGGGAGGCAAAGAAGCTAAGAGTAAGAGATCAGTATAGGTATTTGTCCTAAGCAACTTAGAAAATGAACTTGACAGAAAGTAGATGGAGAATATATTGGTGATGATTGGGGTCATGGGACTCGGGTCATGAGCTCATGAGTTTACATGGTTGTAATTGTAGCTAAAGAGCAGAAGTGGGTTGCGACTTCACTTTGGAATGTTCCAATATTTAAATCATTAAAGAAAAGAGAAGGTATATTCTAAGAAGATTTAAAAAGAAAAGATAATAACATAGGAGGAAGACTAAAACATGTTGGTGCCTTGGAAGCCAAGCACTGAGTTTCAGGAGGAGAGAACCTCCTGTGCCCAATGAGGTAGACAGATTACACAAGAGAATATTTGGTAATCACTAGGTTTTTCAGTTGGAGGCCATTTGTAATGCAGTAGAGAAAACTGAATTAGGGGAGATGAAATGGAAAAGAAATGAGAGACAGCTAATATAATCTTTCCTTTAAAGATGTCAGTATAAGCCGGCGCTGCGGCTCAATAGGCTAATCCTCCGCCTTGCAGCGCCGGCACACTGGGTTCTAGTCCCGGTCGGGGCGCCAGATTCTGTCCTGGTTGCCCCTCTTCCAGGCCAGCTCTTTGCTGTGGCCAGGGAGTGCAGTGGAGAATGGCCCAAGTGCTTCGGCCGGCCCTGCACCCCATGGGAGACCAGGATAAATACCTGGCTCCTGCCTTTGGATCAGCGCAGTGCAGCGGGCCGGCCGCGGCGGCCATTGGAGGGTGAACCAACGGCAAAAGAAGACCTTTCTCTCTATCTCTCTCTCTCTCACTGTCCACTCTGCCTGTAAAAAAAAAAAAAAAAAAAAAAAAAAAAATGTCAGTATAAAGAAATTGGAGGCTATTTGTAGAGCACAACCAACCAAGGAACGAATACCTATAGTTTTAACATAAGAGAAATAAATAAAAATTGATGTCATTTAAAAAAACAGGAGAAGAGGATGCAAGAAGTGGAGAAATAGAAAACAAATAAAGTATAGAGTATGCTGAAGACACTAAGAAGATGTAATTGGAATGACAAACATATTTAACCAGGGTTGAGATTCTGCATACTAAGATGAAGTAAACAAGAAACAGGACTGTAACTCAGATAGTAAATACACTGATTGACAGCAGTATTTAATCTGAGAACACAGAACAAGGAAACAGTGAGTCTAGAGATCCTGGAATGAGATAGGATTTATGGATAAGAACAGGGTCTGCAAGCTTTTCTCACAGTCCACATCCAGCTTGCCATCTGTTTGCTAAGTAATGCACTGTTGAAATACAAGTATCTCCATTTGTTTAAGCATTGTGTGAGCCTGCTTTTATGCAGATATGGCATAAAGCATAGGACCCAGGAAGACTAAAATTTTTGCTATCTCAGCCCATGGGCCACATTATAACTTTTTTGTATGTAGACATTCCTTGTCATTCTCAATCTCTGATTCTCTCTCTCTCTCCTCTCTCTCTCTTTCTCTCTCGTGATTGTAGATATGGTTGCACATGACTTCTCTCTCACCTTATATATTTTGTAGCTGGATGATTTGTTAACATATGTGCACAAGCAGTCTTTGAAATTTTCAAAAATGTAAAATTATCTTTTAATGTATTTTCCATGAACTTTCGGAAGTTTCTGTGTATATGTGCCATAAGTTGAGGTGGGGAAGTGGATGAGAGATAGAAAGGGAATTCTGCCTCAGGGCCTAATGGAAAGTTCTCATTCTTTATAAAATGCTTCCCCTCTTGGAATAGATGTCCTGGAAATAAGTGAATAGCTAATAAAATTAGCCTGGTAGAATAAATGATTAGGAAATATAGGACCTGATATTCAGAGGAGGATGACTAAAATCCAACTTGTGTGGATTATATTAAAGTACAATTTTCCAATTATAACAGTATTTATTTTTTTAAAAAAAGATTTGCTACCTCCAGAAGAATATATTTCATTTGTTTGAATGATATCTAAAGAGGATTCCATATTTTACAGCAACTGGGGCTGACCAGCGGTGATGTGAAAGCACCCTGAATTCTCATCATTATATTGTATAGTCTATGTTATATTTTGTTGCTAAAATGCATGACAACCCAGTTGAGATTCAAGGAGTGGGAAAGTGCATGCCCTACATTTGGGAGAAGAACTGCAGAGCCAATCAGAGGGAACAGTGAAGGATCTGAACCACTTTGCTTCCTATCTCTTCCCCAGTTCAGCATCCAAGACTGAAGAATGGATTCTATCAGTACACATAAAATTATTGTTTTTTTTTTTTGAGGAGTCCTTAAGGAAAATAAACAAGCTACATAATTCTGTAGCGAAGGTCACTGTTGACATTCCTCACCAGCATATCAGATATTCTACCAATTTTGAGTGACTTTTTTTATATATGAATACACAGCTAAGAATTGTCTAGGGACAGTCCACAGAATGATGGACAAATGCAGAAAGGAGTAATTTTGACAAAATAATGACTATGCAAGGAAAAGACACTTTTTTTTTTCTTTGACAGATAGTGAGAGAGACAGAGAGAAAGATCTTCCTTCCATTGGTTCACCTCCCAAATGGCCGCTACAGCTGGCACGCTGTGCCGATCCAAAGCCAGGAGCCAGGTGCTTCCTCCTGGTCTCCCATACGGGTGCAGGGGCCCAAGCACTTGGGCCATCCTCCACTGCCTTCCCGGGCCACAGCAGAAAGCTGGACTGGAAGAGGAGCAACCGGGACTAGAACCTGGCGCCCATATGAGATGTGCAGGCGGAGGATTAACCAAATAAGCCATGGCGCCGGCCCCAAGGAACTTTTATGAATTAACAATCTGATATATTTTACTAATATGATATTTATATTCATATACATACCTTTATATTTAATACTTGTGATAGGCAACTATGTACACACGCACAAGAAATACTATAGTTGATACAACTCTTAGAGTGTGTCTGCTCCAAAAGTAGCCCTGATCACCTCCTTAGAGCTTCAATATTACAACTTACGATGAATTCCTGGGGTTAGCATTGTGGTGTAGCTGGTTAAGACTACATCTGTGAAACCAGCATCCTATATGGGTGCTGGTTCAAGACCTGGTTGCTGCACTTCAGACCCAGCTCCCTGCTAACGTGATTGGAAAATCAGTGGAAGATGCATCAAGTGTTGAGACCCCTGCACTCACATGGGAGACCCAGACGAGGCTTCTGGCTCCTGTCTTTGTCCTGGCCCAGGCTCAGAAATTGAGGCCGTTTGGGGACTGAACCAGAAAATTGAAGATGTCTCTGTCTTTGTCTCTCCTCCCTCTTTGTAATTCTGTATTTCAAACAAATTTTATTTTTAAAGATGAATTATTTATAGATACTGTGGTAGTTACTCGGTGAGCTTGTCTTAGTCTTTTTAGCTTTATGTAACCATGTTTTCTGCACTTATATCTTCCCTTGTTACATTATCAATCACTAAAAATTTATGTTAGATTCAAATAAATCATAATCATTTTAAAGGGAATGAATCTCTCTTCTAGATCTAACCATATAGTGAATGTTAAAATCAAAAGACCCTTGGTCACTTTTCCATATGATACATGTCATGGATCTATTCATATAATACTAGGGCAATAGAACAATATGTCTGCTGATTTTCCCAAAGTACTGCAATGAGTGAAACATCTAAAAATGGCAAATTTTAAATGTGGGATACACAAATGTAATTCATGGTTGACTCAAAAACCACAAAAGGCAAAGCACTGCTGGCCAGACATTTCTATGCATGTAAATTAGAATTGATTTTCTCTCTGATAAATGAGTGAAAGGCTTGTGGGCCTGGGTTAATGAGGGACTGCTCTCTTGAATATGTAACATTTTGGCTGAGTGCTAACAGAAGACAGGGCTGTGGAGTGAAAAAAAAAAAAAAAGACACAGGTGATATTTTACTCCAAATGTCAAAGATAATTTAACTAAAGGAACAGAGGTGGGAGAGGGTGGAATATCTGAGGTGAATGAAAACTTGCGTTGTCCAGTTATAATTTAGAGTACAGGCATGTAAAATCTAGCTTGTGTGGATTATATGAGAGAATAGGGGGAAAATGTAGGCTGCAAAGACTTGTTTTTGACCTTCTTGAAGACATGTAGCACTCACTTGTATCATATATTTTAGAAAATAATGAACCCACATTCATGCTAATAGTGATGCGTTTATTAAGTGCTTTTAAATTTAAAATGTTTCTCAAGTAGAAGAGAATATCATTATGTTCTTAGAATTCTATCTACAAATCACAATGAATCTGTTAAAACTAATTAAAATTAAAATTAAAAATTAACAAAAATAAATATTGGACCCAATTTGAGGAAGACAGTTTTATAAAATTCACTTTGGGATCTGTTTGACCAGTTATCTTAACATTTACTGAATATCTTTCTTGCACCAAACATTGTCTTATGCTCTGGAAATAAAAGTGTATGTAAAACACTTCTTTAAAATAACAGTAGGTTTAAAAGAAAAAAAGTCTTTTTGGGGAGATGTATACATATAAGCAATGATCTGTGTTGTAGGAGCCTACTATATTTTTTAAACAAAAGAGTAAATAAATGAACTGAACTTTTACTTTTTACAATTTAAATTAGCAATCTTGATTGAAAGCATGACCATAAAACATATTCCAACATTTCCACATGCTATTTCAGTAAATAATGAGACTAATGAAAAATATGTTGCATCCCCAATTTGCAGAAATAATGCTTTCTTATTTCAACTGTGCATAAGTTGTATCTTTCTTCTCAATTATCTTCTAAAATACCTCAGGGAAGAACTTAATGTTTGAGGATTCTTTATTGTTACCCTACAGGGTAAGAAAATATCTTGCAGCAGTAAATTTAAAATGTTCATCAAATTTAACAGGTGTCTTTCTGAGTGATATATTGAAACATTCTGTTTACATAACAATATTTCACATTTCATTTGGTGTTCAAGATAGAAAAATAAAAACAGTAGGCATATGAGAAACTAACAAGACAAGAATAAACTAATTTGGATTGGATCATTGTTGTGAAAATAGAAAAATAGATAATGTATGTAGGGTTATACATGGGTTGAATATTTAAGCTGGAACAAACTATAGATATATATTCATATTTAGCTAGTGATTATAGTATATATTTTAATTTTTTGATATTTCTATTCTATTTCAGAGTAAAAAAAGATTTCCATGTTTTTTTTCAGTTCTTAAATTTATTGTCTCTGAAAATAAAACAGCAAATTAAGACGAATGTTACAAAATTAGAAATGTGTAGAGTTCTGTAGAATTGAGATTTCACCATAATGCAGAACGATATGTATTTGAGAATTTTAGCCACAAAGTTCTTCCAAATGTTAATTACTTACAATTATTCCTAACCTTTTTTTGATGACTTCTTATGTACTACGAGAAGATACATAGTACAGGATTAAGCAACTAGCATTGACTTAGTGCTAGCTAGCTACTCAGATAATAAAGAAAGGCTGCTCTAGAACACACGTTATTGAATTAAATGACAAGTGGATGGCAACAGACATGAGTACTTCTCTTACTCTGTCTCCAAGTAACATACATACACATCAGAGAAACCATCACACAGTACTAGATGTCTATATGGTCTCTGAACAGAATGAATTTGAAAAAAAGTCCATTTTTCAAATTTATTTTCCTTAAACCATGAAAAGCACAAGATTGTGCCATGCCCACTTTACCCTGATATCATTTGATTTCCTTGCTTTCTAGATATTCAGGTTAACAAAATAAGGAAGATGTCTTCAGGCCCCATCTTTTTGTAAACGCAAGAGAAAGGTGGACATAATGAAACAACACAAAGACACCACAAATCACTGAGAACATAAACTCACTGAAAATATTTGTCATATGGCTGCAATGGAGTTATATGGTTAACATATATTTTCTCATTTTATGCTAATGACTTCGTAGGGCAGATCATTTAAATAACCCACTTTTAAAGTTGAGAAAGCCAATCTCACAAAGCTCAAGTGCCGTCCAAAGTTACAGTTAGAAGAAATGACAAAAAATCAAACTCAGACTTCTTGAAATTCAAAGAGCACTGCAATTGGGAAGCTAGGTTTCAATATTTGTTTCAAATATATTTAAAGCAAACTACATTACTAATTACAATTATTTTCTGATATTTATTTCTACCATTTTCTTTGCTGAGAAAGTTGTACTTTTTCACTTTTGATTACCTGATGTTTTTTAAAATAAAAATTTACCTATCTTGGATTGTGAAGTTGGGAAATTATGTTTATTTTTAAACTTTGAAGAAACATTTCTGAAACATTCAGAACATGGTAAAAGTCACCTTGTGAGACAGTAAAAACTTATTAAATGTGTAAATGCAATTCTCCCCAAAATGTATGTATTTCTATATACATAAAATCATGCATGCTTATCCAGGTATTTTAATAGCAACAGCTTTGAATGAATCATTCTAAATGCATTTTTAATGTACTTTTTTAAAACTTGGGCTTTTACTCTTTCTATTTTTGCTTTTAGATTCTCTATATAAGTGACTTAAGAAACAGTGACAGATAATAATTTTTAATTTTTTAATAAAAATAATCTCATTGTTTCTTATCAATATGCCATTATACACATTTTGTTATATAATTGAAGATCACTAGTTGGGAGTATTAATAACCAGTTAAAAGTAAAAATTACACAAAGTTACAAGACTGATATAATTTTGAATGGAGTCTTCAGAATTAAGTCTTCCATGGTGTTCTATTCAACATTTTAATCATTAACTTGGATGAGCAGGTAGAGAGAGAGCTCACATGCTCATTAAATGTATGGGTCATTGGAAGCTTGAAGGGTTAGAGAATGCACTGTGGAACAATTACAATCCAGAAATGATCTTCATAACCTGCAATGATGGGCTGAATTGAACAAATTAAATATAGTAGAGAGGCACACATGGAAGAGCCTATACTTAGATTCAAATTACAAGTGATGTAAGTACTGAGATAACATCAGCATGTGACAAAAATATTTAAGTGATTTACGGGACAGTAAATCCAATATGAGTTAGCCTGTGATGTGGCTTTCAAGAATGCTAATCAGGCAAGCTCTGCCTGAAATAAAACAGAATTCAATTTAGTATGGGTTATTTCTGTACAAATGTTCCTGTTCAGATGGTATCTGACACTTTATTCTAAATTCTAACTACTATATCTTAAATATCATGATGTTAAAGTTTAAGGCAATCTATTTAGGAGAGCCTAAAGTTAATAATAATTTTACGAAAATGTGAGAAGGATTGCATGGATAAAACCTTCGAGGGAAGGTAATTTACTTTGGGGAAAATAATGGGAAAAATTGTTAATTAATAGCATAATATAGGGCAGTAATATTTTCCAAAAAATTTAAAAAAATTGTTGAAAAAGGGAATAATACATTTGATAATTTGGAATGGTTTAAAGAGGACCATCAGTTAAGATGAAAGGAATCATTTTGCACACTTTCGTTTGCATGTCACCTACAACATAGCTTCTTTTCTAGGACTTCAGCACGGAAGTACAGATACTGAGCCAGCTAGGAGATGTCACAGTTCACAGCCTCAATTTCAGAAACTGTCTTTTAAAGTCCCACTCAAAGATCTCATCTAATTTTGACATTCTATGGCTCTTTTTCTTATAATTTTATCTAATCTTGGCAATTATAATTATTTATATAATTATATACATTTTTAAACACCAAAGAATATTCCTTGATGAGTGCCAATCTGCATCTAATGATTGGCATTGTAAGCAAACAAAAATAAATTTCTTAATTGACCTGCAGAGCAACTGCAGACGCTGTCATAGTTGAGATTCTAAGCTTATTTCTTTGAAAACCCAGGAAATTCTCAGTCTAACGCAGAGGCTCTCATAAGAATTGCTCAGGCTTCAGTGAAAAGATTTGAGCATGCAGTTTTATTCAGCCAGAATGTGAGCACATAGACACTATTCAGCAGAGAAATAAAACCTTCCTTTTTGATGTATCTGCCAGAAGCCATGCCCTCCGAGAGACCAGCTTTCACATATACCCCCATGATGTACCTTTGTTAAAGAAAACTATCGCACTGGACAATGAGTCGACAGAAGGTGATTTTACTGCCAGCCATAGGGGAGAAAGTACAGTCCAAATCTGGATACCTTGCTCCATAGAACCAAAAGACTGGAGAGATTTTAAGAGTTGGGAAGGGAGTGGGTCGAGAACATAGGCCATCTGTGCTTGCTAATTGGCCTTACTCAAAGGAAAAGTAAACTTTCTCCTCTGTTTATAGCAGGTGGAGGTTTTACAGTTTGGAGCAAGATGCCAATAGAAGTTCGGCTCCTACAGTCCCATAGAGATTGAGAGATAGGGGTCGCCCTGTCTCTTTGATGATTTCATTTCAGAAGCATAGTATACTGGTCCTTGAGAAAGACATTACTGGGGAAGTGAACTCCTGGCAGGAGGCCTTTAAAGACATTTGGAACTCAAAGAAGCAGACAAAGGCTTTACAATGATAAGTTTTCTGAAGCAAATGCTCTAAGAAAAGGGATGCCAGGGGCTCTGAGCCAAGAAGAAGCCTGTCTTTAGCTGGCCTTACTTCAAGCTTAGTCCAAGCAAACAGAGGGGGCACTTAAAACCTGTCTTTGTCACCTTGTTAGTCCAGAAGCACCCTAAGAGGCCCAAGCCAGTCAGTGTGAGATTCTTTGTAGAAAAACAAAAAGGACCTAGAAAGGCTGAGATCATTTTTAAAAGTCTGTGCAGTTTTCCTTGTGGACTTGAATAACATATTGCATTACTGGTAATGCTCATGGTTGAAACACAGTGCACCTGTTGGGGTAGAGGTAGCCATTTTTCAGGAGAGGTCAGAGCCCAGAACATAAAGAGAATGTTTTCTTTTCAATTTCAGGAGAGAGCTGTTGACATCAATTTTAGAGAAAATAGCTATGAAAGCTAACTTTCACAGGAAAAGTGAGAGGTTCCCTTTTGCTTGTTTTATTTCTGATTTTTAGAGGAAAGAAAGCTTGGGTTCAGAGATCTCCTGAAAGATTTTATTGTTAAGATTTGGAGTATGAGGTAAGATATCAGGTAAGTTCTATCACATGCGAAAAAAATAAAGTACTACTCGAAGAAGCACAGAATCCAAGAGGACTAAGTGGAGATTGGTGTAAATTATTCATTAGGGAAAAAATTTATTTATAATTGCATCTCTTCTGACATAACCTGGTGTTCTCCCCAAACCCTGTGCTAAACATTTGCAAGAGAGAGAGGTGAGATTGATAGCATCACATGGATTCAAGAAGAATCTGAAAGCAAGAAAGCATGTCACTCATTCTGTGTAGAATTTGAGTTGGACTCTACTTCAAAGTATGTCCATTTGGAGCTTGAGTGGTCAAAATTATGTACAAATGGTGCTATGATGTGTATAAGACAGGGGAGTCCCTGGGATCTGACTTCCATCTCCCATACACTGTGAGTGTCAGATTGAAAATGTAGATATCTCCATGCAATTCAATAGGAAATTGACTAAATATTGAAACAGCCTGGAAAGGCAGAACCTTGAAGTTAAAATGAGTAAGGTACAGGGTGTGTACGACTTCAGATGGAGAATTTAGCAACATGCACAATTCTCAGCAGTGGATTAAGAACATTACCAAAGACCCAGGCAAGGGGAGATTCTGAACTGTCATGAATGAATACACAGGGGCCCCACTCCATGTTGGTCTTCCTAGAAAACAGACTCCAATTTCTGGACAACATGTCATTGAAAAATATTCTCAGGAGAATCACCTTTGGAGTGTAATGGTAGTGGGACTGGGCAGAGGAGAAGCTGCTGGAGCTCTGAAACTCATACAGGGAATCCTTGAAAGCAGCGCATGTGATGGGTTTGTAGGCTGACCGCTACATGAAATATATAGTGGCTGCTTCCTTCTACCCAGGGCAATTCCTAGAGCAGGGATCAGTGCTGAGGCCTCATCATGCAACATCCTTGGAAGCTTGGGGAGTAAGCACTTTGGTCCTAAAGAGAAGCCCATATAGACTCTGGAAGCCATATTGGAGGATGCAGAGCACTTTGGGCCAAAAAGATGCTAAGCAAGATTTTTGCAGCATGCTGAAACCCTTTCTAGAGCAAAAGAAGAAAAGGAAGGCTAGCACAAGAACGTTATGTTCTTGGTGCCTCTAGGAGTCCTGGACTACTTTAAATGAACTTATTTGAATTGTTTAGATTATGTAGATAATGAGAATTGGAGCTGCGTAGGTGTGGTTTGTGCTTCCATATCTTTGCAGCCTGTCCTCCCTGAATTGCTGAGAGTCACGCTTTCCTGTTGCTTATTTACGTGTGTTATATATTTTTTGTAACTCTTAGCTTTAGATTGCAATAGTTTGGACATATTTGACTATTGAGAAGAGGCCATCTCTTAGAATCTTAATGTTAGGTAAACCCATGATCTTTAATTCTGGCCCTATGCCACAGAAAATCTAGAAATCTTTGCGCACATTCTCTAGAACAGCAAATTATCTCAGGGGAATGTTTTTCTTATTTTTCAATGTATGTATGAATGTATGCATATAGTTTGATGTTTTATCTACTTTATTTGTAGATTTATTAATAGATACTTTATATAATAATTGTTATACATACTTATGGGCCAGAGTGTAACATTTTTAAAACTAAGTTCTTACCATCTGAAGAATTTTTCAAGACATTAAAAAATCTTTATTTTAAAAGTGTTTAAAAATTTGTTTGAGACTGACTTATCTCACTAAGCATAAAACTTTTCAGTTACATCCATTTTGTTGTGAGACACAGGATTTCATTCTTTTTATGGCTGAGTAGTATTCCATCATGTGTGAATACCAGATGTCTTTATACAGTTATCAGTTGATGGACATATTGGTTGATTCCATATGTTAGCAATTGTAAGCTGAGCTGTTTTAAACATGGAGGTACAGGAAAATAAACCAGTCCCCAAAAGACAAATATAATATGTTTTCCCTGATTTTTTTGCAAATTAAAAATTATAATATATGTGAGTGAAATTGACATTATAGGATTTGATTATTGCTTATAGCCTTTGTCTATATTCTTGAGGAAGAGTGATTTTTCTGCTTACTACTTGTTCAATTCTATTTTTAGTGAAGGGTTAAACTTGTGATGATAAATTAAAAGTATGTCATTGAAAAAATTAAAGGAAAAAAAAGAAGGAGAAGGGAAGATAGGAGTGAGTGACGGAAGGTAGGGTGGGGAGTATCATTATGCTGTAAATATGAACTATATTACATTTGTTCCCTTTATATAAATTTTAAAAAGCAAAAAAAAATTATTTGAAAATCAGAGTGATACACACACACAGAAGGAAAGTGATAGAACTTTGTTCTGTCTGCTGGTTTGCTCCCCTAAATGATCACATAATTGGGGCTGGGCCAGGACAAAGCCAAGAGACAAGAATTCCATCCAAATCTCTCACATGTGTAACAGGAACTCAAGTACTTGAACCATTTGCTGCAGTTTCCTGGGAAAATCAGCAGGAAGCTGCATAGGAAGCATTGGTTCAGGCTGGATTTGCGCATGGTCATTCCTTTATGGGGTGCAGACAGCCCAAGCAGTGGCTTAACAAATTCCAGAAGGCCCATCTTTAAAGAATACTTTTTAAAAGATCATCTTCTAGCTTTTGTATTTGTCTGTTTCTTAATTTTTTTAAAAAATTATTTATATATTTGAGAGGCAAAATTACAGAGAGAGGAAGAGACAGAGAGAAAATTCTTCCATCAGCTAGATCACTCCCCAAATGGCTGCAACAGCCAGAGCTAGGCCAATCCAAAGCTAGGAGTCAGGAGACTCTTGGGGCCACGTGGGTGCAGGGACACAAGCATTAGGACCATCTTCTTTTGCTTTCCTAGGCCATAGCAGAGAGATGGATCAGAAGAGGAGCAACCAAGATACAAATTGGTACTCATATGGGATATAGGTACTGCAGACAGAAACTTAGCTTACTATGTCACAGTGCTGCCCTGTGTATTTGTCTTTATTGAGGAAGCTGATCCAAATTCCTAGTGTACCTTACAAATAGAAAATTGATACTTCTTTTCAGAGTACATTAAGACACAGACTAAATTAACAAAATTATTTAATTTTCAGTGAAATACGTTTCTATTTACCCTTTTTTTGAAAGTTTAAACCATTATTTTGACATATTCTATGTGTTGAGAATGAAATATGTGTACATGAGTGTGAATACATAACAAAAGACGATAAAAGGAAAATCTATGCATAATGCATCATACTTTTCATTCATGATTTTAGTAGCACTTAAACTAGTCTAAGGTCAAATTGTAGTTAAAGAATAGTGAATGCCTTTCATAATTTTTTATAATAACTGGTTTCTTTCTCTATCATGCATTTTTTTAAAAAAAAGATTTATTTATTTGAAAGGCAGAGAGAGAGAGAGAGAGAGAGAAGTCTTCCATCTACTGGTTTACTCCCCAGATGGCCTCAATGGCCTGAGCTGCACCAACCAGAAACCAGGAGCCAGGAGTTTCTTCTGGGTCTCTCAGGAAAGTGTTAGGGCCCAATACTTGGGCCATCTTTTACTGTTTTTACAGGCATATTAGCAGGGAGTTGGAATGGAAGTGGAGCAACTGGGACTCGAACAGGCTTCCATATAGGAAGCCAGCATTGCAGATGAAGGCTTTACCTGCTACACCACTGTGCAGGCCCTTCTATCATGCTTTAATAAAGTACTATTAAGGACTTTTATGTATGACATGTGATTTTCTTTTGTCTCCTTGTGAATAATCTTAGTCGTCTAGGCTAAACATAATTATACTATTTGTGGATTTTTTTTTGTCAATAATCCAGTAGAATCACTTTTTTTTTATTTTTTGACAGGCAGAGTGGACAGTGAGAGAGAGAGACAGAGAGAAAGGTCTTCCTTTGCCATTGGTTCACCCTCCAATGGCCACCGCGGCTGGCGCGCTGCGGCCGGCTCACCGCGCTGATCCGATGGCAGGAACCAGGTACTTATCCTGGTCTCCCATGGGGTACAGGGCCCAAGCACTTGGGCCATCCTCCACTGCACTCCCTGGCCATAGCAGAGAGCTGGCCTGGAAGAGGGGCAACCGGGACAGAATCCGGTGCCCTGACCGGGACTAGAACCCGGTGTGCCGGTGCCGCAAGGCAGAGGTTTAGCCTAGTGAGCCGCGGCGCCAGCCCTAGAATCACTTTTTAAACAAAATATTTATAGATCTTTTTTCCTTTAAACAGTGAATTTATTTCTAGTCAAAGGAGCCATTATTAAGATAAATGCATCAGCTTTATTATCTTATTTAATAATGTCAACAGGAGATAAAATTACAAAACAAATGATTTGAGGAACATACATTTATTGACGGCAGATCAAGGGAAATGAAAAAATGCACAATTTGTCAATGTAGTGACTCTTGACATCAAAACTCTGGAAATAGTCACTAGAATACAGTACAATAGACAAATACATGTGAGCCAGATACATCAATTTGAATGCGCCCCAACATCCTCTCAGCTGTGAATTCAGGTTAATTAATTCAGTTACTGGCAAATATAAAAAAAGAACAATAGCAGAACAACATTATGGGCTCATTCTACAGGTTACATAAATTAATAATTAACTTTCTAAGTTCCTGAACAGTGTCTGACATGGGAAGTTCTTATAAGATAATAAAGATAAGGAAATTGAAACCTTGAAGCTTAATAAGATTTCCCATATCACACAGCTATTAAGTAGCATAAAGCTGAGAATAGAATCCAATATCATCTCAACCTAAAGTGTTCCTTCTTAATTACTACAGCAGACAGAAACCAAGTAGAAAAAAGATGTTATACTTCAACCAGAAAATGTGAAGAAAATTTCATTAAAAATAATTCACACAAATGTAGGAGGTGTTCAAGAAAAACAACAAAAACAATGCACAATCCCCTAATGTGTTGCAATAGAGAGATATTTCCTACCCTATGCATGGCAAGATGGTAGGAGAGACATGCTAAAACAATTTGAAGGTTGAGAGAGTCATTTTATGCAAATTTGGACTTAGGTAGAAGGAAGTAACCAATGCACAATGGTCTTAAAGTAAGTAAGGAGAATGAGGATTTAAAATATATATGCAATAGAGGTGATAATTCCATCAGTAAGAATTAGGAATAAGGCACATCGAAGAAAGTTTTAGTTCCTCGCTAGACTAAGAGTTCCCCACTACCTGAAGAGTTCAGAAAAAACACTGTAATTACGAAGCCTTTTAAGAGCAGCTCAACAGAAAGAGTGACATATACAAACAGATAAAGGACTAGAACACTAGACATTCCTGAAAATACTATTGAATATTAGCATAGAAATATGGATATGTGCATGTGTTTCTATTAACCTAATTATCTGCTAAACAGAGAAGTGATATATGTGTTCATTAACTTTTTAAACATATAAATAATAAATGAAACTTATTAGAGAAAACAACACCATTTAACAAAGAATAAAAATTATTTCACATGCAAGACTATAGTTTGAAGATACTAATGCAGGTGTTCTTAAATGCAGTATTTCCTATGTCAAGTCCAGTGCAATTACATTAGATGTTGTCACTTTAATATGCTACTCTGGAAAATATAAGTAAAACGACCATGGGAAGCTTAAAAGCATCATGATATTTCAGCTGACCCTTTGGATAACTTGCCTCAAGGAAATCTTGTTTGTTAGTTGGCTTTGCCACTTATGGTGGTCATGAAGATGCTCCTCACAGACATGCAAGTACAGTGAGTGTAACAGAACAAAAACCCTGGTTCCTGCATTTAGATTTCCATCATGGTTTTGCACAGAGTTCAGGCTGAACATAGCAAAGATCTCCAAACAGATCTGTTCCTAGGAATCACAGGTTTTTTGCTCCATGTATTGCTAAATAATAAATAAGCATTATTCAACACACTTGAAGATCCCCTTGGCAATGACAGTATCCTGGTGGTGGTGGTGGTGGTGTGTGTATTTGTGTGTGGAACGGCACACTAAGCTAATCCTCTGCCTTGCGGCGCCAGCACACCGGGTTCTAGTCCTGGTTGGGGCACCGGATTCTGTCCTGGTTGCCCCTCTTCCAGGCCACCTCTGCTTCCAATCCATCTTCTCACTAATGAGCCAAGAGGCAGTCGATGATGTTTGAAGTACTGTGGTTTCTGCTACCTATATAGGAAAACTGAATTGAAGCTTGGCCTCCTGTTTTTGGCCTGGCCTAGCCATGGGTACTGTCAGTGTTTAGGGAGTGAACCAGTGGATTAGAAGATCTTTTATTATCTTTCTATCTCTCCTGTTCTCTCTGGCACTCTGCCTTTAGTGAAAAACCTTTATAAACTTAAAAAAATGAATTCATTCAGAAAAATAATAAAACTTCTTTATTTTCAAATTTAAAATTATTAACATAATAGTTAGGATTTGATAATTATATGCCAAGTAAATTTCTTTAATTTTATTTATTTTGTTTTTAATTTTCGATTTACATCCTGAATGCATTAAATATTCCCCAAATTGCTTAGAAAGATACCCTCAGGCCAGCGCCGTGGCTCACTTGGTTAATCACGCCCATGGCACCTGTATCCCATTATGGGCGCTGGGTTCTAATCCTGGTTGCTCCTCTTCCAGTACAGCTCTCTGCTGTGGCCCAGGAAGGCAGTGGAGGATGGTCCAAGTGCTTGGGTGCCTACACCCACATGGGAGACCAGGAGGAAGCACCTAGCTCCTGGCTTCGGATTGGTGCAGTGCCAGACGTAGCGCCATTTGGGGGGTGAACCAGCAGAAGGAAGACTTTTCTCTCTGTCTCTCTCACTGTCTAACTCTGCCTGTCAAATAAATTAAAAAAAAAAAAATAGAAAAGAAAAAAGAAAGATACCCTCAATGGTAGTGAGATAATAAGAGACCAACGATTAGGGAAGACCTCAGAAGGGCATAGAACAAAGGCTAATGAGTAGCCTGTAAGATGAATTGCAATGAAAGTCTCTGTTCAATTAGAGCATTAGGAAATGCTAGTATCGGTACACTGTCTCTATCAGCTTTAAATTCTTTTTTTTTTTAAATAATTCATTTACTTCATTTGAAAGATAGAGTGGTAGGAAGAGAGAAATAGAGAAGGGAGAGAGATCCTCTACCCTCTGATTCACTACTTAAATGCCTGCAAAGACAGGACTGGGCCAGGCACATTCAGGAGCCAGGAACTACACCTAGGTCTCATACATGGGTTTCAGGAAACAGGAGGGCCACCCCATCATCCACTGCTCTTGGGGACTTTTGCAGGAAGCAGGAATTGAAGCTTTAGTAGCTGCAACGTGAACCAGGCACTATGATGTGGGATATGGGTGTCCCAAGAGGTGGTATTAACAATGACCACTGCTAAATTCATCGTTTAGGAAGAACAGCTATAGGTAAATATGAAAAGTGAAGATAAATTCTACACACATATATGTAAGTCTGTCACCTATATGTTTATCAATCATCTATCTTTATCTGTCATTTATCTGTCTATTTAGAGAATAAAGTTATCAGGATTCTGAAGTCATAATTCCTAAATGTAAATTTGTGTTAACCAAGTTTCACTTTGTCCATTCAGTGTAGGTTTTCTCACTTTAAAATGAAAAGAGTGTATCTACATCATAAAGACTTTTTGGAAGATTGAGTGAATGAATACATACACACAAAAGAGCAATCTGCCTGGTCCATAGCCAGAGTTGTACATTTCACTTATTCATGAACTTGTTCATTTAGGCAAAAATATGCCTTTCTGGGGGAAAATTTTCACAGTGACTAGTTTAACAGATGCTCAAAACAAAAGTTGTTGGAGAGGGCTGTGCCTATCCATTCTTTCCCTTCCTTTAACCCAACAATCACTCATCTTTTCCTGTATCTGTTGTTTTGCAGTTATAAAATGTCATAGAATTGGAATAACACAATAGGCTTTTCAAATTGGCTTCATTTACTTAATAATATGCATTTAATTTTCTCTGTTTTCATAGTGTAATAAATCATTTATTTTTAATGCCATGTAACCTTCTATTATTTTGGTGTACCATAGTTTACTGAAGTTCATCTAGATTGCTTTTAAAGTTGGAAATTATTAATGAAGCTGGTATTTATATCCATTTTCAGGTTTTTATTTGTGAAAAAAATGTTCTTAAGTTATGTGGGGTGAATGCCAAGGAATGTGATTTTGGAGTCATATGGTAAAATGTATTTAATTCTCTTAAAATACACTATTTATTCCACAATGGCTGCACCATTCTTGCTTCCCAGCATCAATAGATAAGTCATGTGCCCCCACAAGCTCACTGTCATTTGATGTTGCAGTTCTAATAGGTAAGGAGTGGTATCACATTGCTCTAATTTGCAGCTTCCTGATGACCTATGACCTGGAGCATCTTCTCATATCCTTATTTCCCACCTATATATCTTCTCTGGTGAGCTGCTTATCAATGTATATGTATCTGCCTGATTTGTAGGCATCGTTATTCATGACATTCCTTTATTACCCTTTCAGTGTCCGTGAGTTTTGTGGTGATGTTCCCTCTTTCATTCAGATTTTAGAAATTTGTATACTATTAGTAATTAATAATTTTAACTAATAAATAATATCAGTCTCATTGATTTTATTGACCTTTTATTTAAAAAGAAAAAAAAAACAGCTTTTGGCTTTGTTAGTTTTTCTCTATTGATTTCCTCTCTTCAATTTCATTGTCTGTGCTTTAGTTTTTTTTTTTTTTTTTTTTTTTTTTTTTTTTTTAAGATTTATTCATTTGTTTGGAAGTCAGAGTTACACAGACAGAGAAGGAGAGGCAGAGAGAGAGAGAGAGAGAGGTCTTCTATCCTCTGGTTTAATCCCCAAGTGGCCGCAATGGCCAAGCTGAGCTGATCAGGAACCTGGAGCCAGGAGCTTCTTTCTGGTCCCCACCATGGGTGCAGGGGCCCAAGGACCTGGGCCATTCTCTGCTGCTTTCCCAGGCCATAGCAGAAAACTGCATTGGAAGTGGAGCAGCTGGACTCTAACCTGTGCCTATATGGAATGCCAGCACTGCAGGCAGCGGCTTTACCTCCCACCCACAACCCTCCCCTTTCCCACTCCCTCTCCCCTTCCATTCACATCAAGATTCATTTTCGATTATCTTAATATACAGAAGATCAGCTTAGTATACATTAAGTAAGGATTTCAACAGTTTGCTCCCACACAGAAACATAAAGGGAAAAATAATAGATGATTTTTTTTAAATGATGATGAAATCAGATCAGACCTATTGTCATGTTTAATCCCAGTGAGAGTCAAGTTGGGAATTGATAATTTCTTTTTTTATTTTTTTACAGAAGATCAGTTTAGTATGCATTAAGTAAAGATTTTAACAGTTTGCACCCCCATAGAAACACAAAGTGAAATATATTGTTTGAGTACTCGTTATAGCATTAAATCTCAATGCACAGCACATTAAGGACAGAGATCCCACATGAGGAGTAAGTGCACAGTGACTCCTGTTGTTGACTTTACCAATTGACACTCCTGTTTATGGCATCAGTAATCTCCCTATGCTCCAGTCATGAGTTTCCAAGGCTATGGAAGCCCTCTGAGTTCTCCGACTCTTATCTTGTTTAGACAAGGTCATAGTCAATGTGGAGGTTCTCTCCTCCCTTCAGAGAAGGGTACCTCCTTCTTTGATGACCTGTTCTTTCCACTGGGATCTCACTCACAGAGATCTGTTGCCAGAGTGTCTTGGCTTTCCATGCCTGAAATACTCTCATGGGCTTTTCAGCCAGATCCGAATGCCTTTAGGGCTGATTCTGAGGCCCGAGTGCTATTTAGGACATCTGCCATTCTATGAGTCTGCTGAGTATCTCGCTTCCCATGTTGGATCACTCTCCCCTTTATTTATTCTATCGGTTAGTGTTAGCAGGTACTAGACTTGTTTATGTGCTCCCTTTGACTCTTAGTCCTTTCATTATGATCAATTGTGAACTGAAATTGATCACTTGGACTAGTGAGATGGCATTGGTACATGCCACCTTGATGGGATTGAATTGGAATCCCCTGGTATGTTTCTAACTCTACCATTTGGGGCAAGTCAGCTTGAGCATGTCCCAAATTATACATCTCTTCCCTCTCTTATTCCCACTCTTATGTTTAACAGGGATCACATTTCAGTTAATTTTCAACACTTAAGAATAACTGTGTATTAATTACAGAATTAAACCAGTCATATTAAGTAGAACAGACAAAAAAACTACTAAGAGGGATAATGTATTAAGTTGTTCATTAACAGTCAGGGCTATGCTGATCAAGTCACCCTTTCCCATAGTGTCCAAAACAGTTCTCTTTTTAAAATGTATTGTGCTAAACCAAGTCACATATTTAGGCACACCTGACTGTTAGAAGCACTGGATATAAAGTGTCGGAATTCTCCTGTTGTTGCAGCAGTCTGTAGTTGTAGTCACTTCATGACCAAGAAGATTGAAGAGCATTGAAAATAGAGGTCAAACAGCAAGGTCAAACAAGAGAGCAAAGTTGTATTAAAGCATAGGACAGCTTTTGCAGTGGAAGGGGTTCCTGGGAAGGAGCCTGTTATGGGAGGTTTCCTCAAGGTTTGTGTTTTTTGGGCTAGGAAAATTTGTACAGGGTTTTGCAAACATAAAAATGAGTCTCCTATAACCTTCTTGCTAGGACATCTGTATCTGGAATTGGACTGATCCATCTATAACTACATCCTGCTTGGTTTTTAGTTTCTCTGTCTCGTTTTTGTGGACATTGTTTTTCCCAAGCATGTTCTTCTGTATGTCAGGCTTGAGTCTCTTACCCGTTTGGCCCTTTTTGTCCCTGACCATTCAGGCGCGGCTGTCTCCTGTCTCTCACTCTGACTGGCTGCCTAATCTTGGAAAAGACATTTACTCTCTCCACGTACTAACTCCTTGGTACGTGTAATAGATAGCAAGTTAGACACTCTGGTGGAATTTTGTGAAGATTAAATTATAATATCTTAGGAAAGCCCACAATATTTTTTCTGCTACCTAGTACAAGATCAATAAACGTTAACCATTTTTATCTTCTTCTTGTATCATCATTGCCTATAAAGTTGTATCAGTTCAAATATACAGCTATCATAAAATTCTAAAAATGATTAATTGTTCCACAAAGAGCATTTTATACATCTACCCAATTATAAAGCACTTTTGAATTTACTTACCTATGGTTTACTAAGACTTCTTATAGCTAATGTAGCTCAGTGTTAAATTATTGCATGGGAAATAAAGCCAATAGTAAACTATTCAAATTTTTCACTAAGCTGGCAATAATAATTTATTCTAACTTCCTGATCACTAACTGGAAAGGAAAGGGACAAAAATACATCACTTGCTGAATATTTTACAATCCATTTACATAAATATGGGTGAAACAAGTGATATTTGAAAAGAGCACTGAACTGCACATCTAATAAAATATGCCATTCTCATTATTATCAACAGGACAGGTTCTAAAAACGTTGGCAGATCTATACAGTTAGTTTAATAGGATTCAGTTACTCACTTTTATGCTTTCATAAATATATCAAGGATAGAAATATATATTTGTATGTGTTCTACAACTTACTTTTAAAGCACATATTGAGAAAAGGAAATATTTCTCAGGCTATAGAAAAACATAAAAAGGAAACTATATATTCATGTGATTATGTGCCTGCATAATTTATTATAACCACAAGAAAATTAGATAGAATATGGCTACAAATTTCAAAAGGCAACTGCTATTGTATTAGAGATAATATTACAGTGACAATGTGTCACAAAGTACTGATTTTGGATTGTTAGGACTAGCATATGCTATAAGACCAAATGAATTGCTGGATTCAGGGAAAATCTGCTCAATTTAATAAAGCCATTATTAAGTTTTTAAAATAATCACTAAATTAAATTTTATAGATATAGTTGTCAAACTATATGTTATTTGTCACACAATTTAAACAAGTAGTTCTGTCTGGAAATATTTTTAAAACTATTTTTTAGACTAATACTTTAGAAGCCACTTCTGACTTCATGATGGATTTGAAAACTTAAGTTAAAAAGATGGAGAAGTTAATCCAAAATGAAAGGTAAATTAACAGAGTAGTTGCTGTCGTTTATCATATCTTAATAGAAAAATTCCCTCTCCTGCAGAATTTAGCAGTCTATCATCTTCAGTAATCACTTTTGTAGTTGTGAATGCTGGTAGCAGCTTCATTTCAGAATAGTCACATCAATCACCTCTTAAAGATTTCTAGTCAGTGGAGTTAATAAGAATTGGGCAGGTAATTTATGATTTAGGAGAGGTGAAAGTGAAACCTCTGTTAATACAACAGTCAGAGATATTGTTGGTACATCACTACTTTCAAGAAAATTTCAGAAAATATTTACAAAAATCTATTGAAAATTTCAGAAAGAAATATTAGTTATCGTAGTTGATTATAAGCTATTAAATCAATTATGTGTGTTTTCATTAAAGATACTTCAGGAAAAGTAGAAATGTTTATATTGGGTATATGACTGTGAATGAATGTATTTGGTAAATTCAACTGTTTAATTATTTTAAAATAATTGTCTTCCTAATAACTAATTTATATATCAGACCATAAAAAACTTGGCAAACATTAAAACAAATACATTTATTAAAATTTAATGTTGTAGAATAATTAATTGAAATTCTAGAGAATTATTGAGCTTCAGAACATGGAACTCCAACAGTGAAAACTCAAACAAAACATAAAAGGAAGAGTTGTATGAAAGAAAAATAAAATATTATAACAAATTGAAAAATTGTCTACATACAGAGATGATGACAGTATGAGTAAATTGTATCACATTTTATCTAATGAAAGCTATAATGTTGTGGAATATATGAATATTTAAAAAGCCTTAAAATGACATTCAGACATTTTATATACATATATATGTTTAGTTTAAATAAAATGTTTAGTTTAAATAAAGTACAGATACGGAGACTGGTATGTAGTTCTATAATTAAGAAATTCATTTATTGAAAAGCAGATGTTCTTTTCTATAACACTAAATTAAACAGAATGTCATTATCATGGAGCAGTTGGGTTTACACATAACCAATAAATGAAGAAGTCTTATGTAAGGTCCTCATAAATGATGTGAGAGAACAAAAGGTAAATATAAAGAGAGATGATAGGTTCACACATATATGTGCATATACACACTTGCATAAGTGCACACACACGTATATGTCTATGTCTACGTCTATGTCTATGTCTATGTCTATGCAAGTGAACAACTTTTTAAAAAGTTTGATTCAAGGGCTTACATTGTTGTGCAGCAGCATAAGCCCTAGTCTACAATGCTGACATTCCATGTCAGATTGCTGGTTCTAGTCTGGGCTACTACACTTCTGACCCAGCTCGCTGCTAATGCTTCTGTAAGGGAGGTAGAAAATAGGGTAAGTACTCAGGCTCTTGCCACCCATGTGGGAGACCTTGATGGAGTTTCTGGCTCCTGGCTTTGGCCTGGGCCAGCCTTTGGGAATGAAGCAATTTATGGAAGTCCTCTCTCTCTCTCAGTCTCTCCCTCTTTGACATTCTACTTTCAAATAAATGAATATTCTTCAAAAAATGAAAAAAAACACTTGAAGAAATAAAAGGTTGATTTATATAGAAATTAAAAAGTATGTCTTATAAATGTGAAGAAAGCATAATATATAAACATAAAATTTCCATAAAATAACATATTAATATAAAATTTCACTACACACCAAGAATGGTTTCGTATTTTGATTATATACAGTGTGATACTATCACACATATACACTACTTACAATAAATATTTGTACAAATCTTTGATAAGGTATTTTCTTTATGCTCCATCACAGATTTACTCAACTTTGGATCACCTTACTATCCCCCCAAAATATGTAACATTTTAGTGTTTCTATGTTTATGCCTTACGTGAATGATTTAAAAATTGTAATTTGCTTATTTTTATTATTTAAAAAGCACAGGGAAGAAAGGAGGATAGGATGGAGAGAGAGAGAAAGAGAGAGAGAGAGAGAGAGAGAGAGAGAGAGAGAAGAAATATCTTCCTTCCACTGGTCCACTCCATAAATGCCTACAACAGCTAGAGTTTGGGCTATTTCGGTTTGTGTGGATGATGCATGCAGCTGTTACAAATATTTGTAGGCACATTTTTAATTAATTTGCATAAACACTTTGAGGTATGATTGATGCTTAAGCAGTTTTTATTTAATTTTTTAAGATTTTTTTTGTTTGTTTGAAAGACAGAGTTACTGGGGCCGGCACTGTGGCTCAGCAGGTTAAAGCCCCAGCCTGCAGCGCTGGCATCCCATATGGACGCTGGTTTGAGTCCTGGATGCTCCTCTTCCGATCCAGCTCTCTGCTATGGTCTGGGAAAGCAGTGGAAGATGGCCCAAGTCCTTGGACCCCTGCACCCATGTGGGAGACCCAGAAGAAGCTCCTGGCTCCTGATCGACGCAGCTCCAGCCATTGCGGTCATTTGGGGAATGAACCAGCGGAATGGAAAACCAATCTCTTTCTGCCTCTCCTTCTTTCTCTGTGTAACTCTGACTTTCAAATAAATAAAATAATTCTTAAAAAAAAAAAAAAAAGAAAGTCAGAGTTACAGAGAGGGAGAAGGAGAGGAAGAGAGAGAGAGAGAGAGAGAGAGAGAGAGAGAGAGAGAGAGAAAGCCTTTCATCCACTGGTTCACTCCCCAAATGGCCGCAATGGCCAGAGCTGAGCTGATCTGAAGCCAAGAGCCAGGAAGGAGCTTCTCTGGGTCTCCCACACAGGTGCAGGGGCCCAGGGACTCAGGCCATCTTCCACTGCTTTTCCAGACCATAGAGGAGAGCTGGATAGGAAGTGGAGCAGTTGGGTCTCGAACCGGCGTCCATATGGGATGCCAGCACTGCAAGCGGCACCTTTACCCACTACGCCACAGCACCAGCCTCCGCTGTTTTCATTAATTAACCAGGAATTTAAATTAGTATGTATTTTAAAATCAATTAATTTTTTAGTTTATTTTCCTTTTTGTCACTTTCTTGAAATGAATGATAGATACATTTGTTTGTAATGTTATCAGTCTTGGGGCCAGCCCTGTGGTGCAGCGGGTTAACGCCCTGGCCTGAAGCACCAGCATCCCATATGGGCGCTGGTTCTAGTCCTAGATGCTCCTCTTCCTTGAGCCCCTGAACTCGTGTGGGAGACCCGGAAGAAGCTTCTGGCTTCTGGCTTCAGATCGACGCAGCTCCAGACGTTGTGGCCTTCTGGGGAGTGAACCATTGGACAGATCTCTCTCTCTCTGCCTCTCCTCTCTCTGTGTAACTCTGACTTTCAAATAAATAAATAAATATTTAAAAAATGTTATTAGTTTTGTTTTTCTCTGATTATATTTTCCCTTTCGTTTCCTCTAAATATTTGCAGGCTTAAACTGTCCTCCCTGTACTTTTCATTGGGTAATGTTATATATTAATTGTTTTCATGCAATACCCAGTTTCCTTTGAATTTTGGCATATTTTCAAGTGTGTTTTCTTTTATAATTAGTCCTTGCAATATTTTTTTCGACTTTTAAAGTTTTAATTTTCTCAAAATATTTCTTACTCTGAGTTTTTATCAATACCTATAAGCTTTTAAAACTTCCTGTATGTTGTTTCCCTGTATCATTTAGTATTTTGTTTTCAGGATTTAAGCGTTTTAAAGACATACTGAGGTCCAGCAAGTTAAGCCACCACTCATTTGATGGCATGCCAATGAGAGCATTGTTTCAAGGCTTCTCCACTTCCCATCCAGTTGTCTGCTATTGTGCTTGCAAAGGCAGTAGAAGACAGCTCATGTACTTGGGCCCCTGCTGTTAATGTGGATAACTAGGATGGAGTTTCTTGCTCCTGGCTTCAGCCTGGTCCAGCCCTAGATTTTGCAGCCATTTGGCAGTGAACCAGTGGATAGAAGATCTTTCTCTCTCTCTCTATCACTCTGCCTTTCAGATAAATAAATAAACTAATGGAGTACAAAAAATGGAATATATATGAGTGAAATTGTTATTTTGAGAATATACAATTGCTTACAGTCCTTGTCTCTACTGTTGAGTATTTATTCATTTATTTATTTGGTACTACTTGGAGAGTTCTTCACTTACTGGAGGGTTAATATTATGGTTATAAAATAAACTGAAAGTATGCCATTGTAAAAATTAAAAGAAAGAATAAGAAAAGAAGGGAGAGGAAGGATGTGGGCTTGGACAAGAAGGAGGGTAAGGTGGAAATTATCACTCTGCTCTTAGATCTGTATATATGAAATCTATGAAACTTTTTCACATTATATAAATTTAAAAAGGTGTAAAAAAATAGAAAGAAATAATTTGGAGCCTGCACTGTGGTGCAGCAGGTTAAAATCAATGCCTGCCCTGCCAGCATCCCATATGGTTGTCTACTCAAGTCCTGGGAAAACAGTGGAAAATGGTTCAAGGCTTGGGCCTCTGCACCCACCTGAGAGGCCTTGAAGAAGCTCCTGGCCCCTGGTTTCAGATCAGCACAGCTCCGGCAATTGCAGGCATTTGGGGAGGGGACTAGCAGATGGAAGATCTCTCTTTGTTTTTCTTCTCTCTCTCGCTCTCTGTGTCTCTGACATTCAAATAAATAAATAAATCTTTAAGAAAAAAGGTATTGACAACAAAAATGTTGACCTGCAAATACCTAATTTCATAATGTACTATGTAGAAGTTGTTAATGAGTATAGACCAACAATATTACAGTGCCTAAAGATGGAAACTGTATTTTTTTCTATCTCTAGAAAATAGTAGAAATTGTTGTCAAACAGTATGCTGTACAATTTTTATATGTCATTTATTGTTATAGCTGTCATCTATCTAAACAGAGAAACATTTATTTATTTATGCATTTTACCATTTACAAAGGCAAATTTCCACTGCTCTTTACAACAGATTACTTTTATAGGATCTTGTTTTATCATTCATTCTGTCTCTTTATTTTTTATTTTTTATAGAAAGCTCTTATTTAATAAATATAAATTTCATAAGTACAACTTTTGGATTATAGCAGTTCTTCCCCCCATACCAGCCCTCCCATCTCCTAACCATCCCACCTCATACTCCCTCTTCCATCCCATCACCCCATTCTTGATTAAGATTCATTTTTAATTATCTTTATATACAGAAGATCAACTCTATATTGAGAAAAGATTTCAACAGTTTGTACCCACATAGACACACAAAGTATAAACTGCTGTTTGAAGACTAGTTTTACTGTCAATTCTCATAGTATCACACATTAAGGACAGAGGTCCTACATGAGGAGCAGGTGCACAGTTACTCCTGTTGTTGATTTAACAATTGACACTTTTATTTATGATGTTAGTGATCACACGAGGTTCTTGTCATGAGCTGCCAAGGCTATGGAAGACTCTTCAGTCCACAAACTCTGACATTTAGACAGGGCCATAATCAAAGTGGAAGTTCTCTCCTCCCTTCAGAGAAAGGTACCTCCTTCTTCGATAGCCCGTTCGTTCCACAGGGATCTCTCACAGAGATCTTTCATTTAGGTCATTTTTTGCCAGAGCATCTTAGCTTTCCATGCCTGAAATGCTCTCATGGGCTTTTTAGTCAGATCCAAATGCCTTAAGGGCTGAGTCTGAGACCAGAGTGCTGTTTAGTGCCTTTGTCATTCTATGAGACTGCTGTGTGGCCTGCTTCCCATGTTGGATCTTTCTCTCCTTTTTAATACTATCTATTATTAGTATTTGCTCTTATTTACGTGATCCCTTTGACATTTAGTTCTATCTCTATGATCAGCTATGAACTTAAACTAATCATCTTAACTCATAAGATGCATTGGTACCTGCCAACTTAGTGGGATTTGTTGTCCCATGGCAAGTTTTAAGCTTTACATTTAAGGGTAAGTCAGAGGGAACATGTGCCAAACTGTACATTCTTATTGTCGCTATCTAGATCATCTGTTTCTCTCTTTTTTTCTATCTCTTTCTCTGTTCAATAAATACAATACTTGGAAAGTTCTGTATGAAATGTTCCCAAAAAACAGTGTGTGTATATTATATTTATCCCTTCTGTATCCCCTTGGTTTTGTGATATGAGATTGCAAGCTTTATAAAAGATAAAGATTTCTTAGAAGTCAAGAAAAGTTTGTTATCTGTCTCACACAGCTATTGACATGTGAGGATCAGGCAACTTTTAACCAGTTACCACGAAGCTAGGAAAAACATGGAAATGCATATGATTTTGTCTTCACTGCAGAAGAAATTAATTAGCAGGAAAGATCAATGATGCCCTGAAATAACTTTTGAGGAAATGACCCACTTTAAAGTTTATGAAATGGTAAAATAAAAATAAGTGCCTTCATGCCATTGCTTTTTAGGAAAATCAATTCTTATATATGATTCTTCAGGAAATATGAATATAATTTTACACATAAAATGAAACGTAATTTCTTGATGTTTACTTTTCCAAGTAAGAAGATACAGTCTCCATCAAAATGGAAGTTTCTTCTTTTAATGTATTTACTTAAAATGATGTTTATGAATAGGATATCTGATAATAATATTGGATTGAATTTGTGGATACTAAATTCTTTATTTCTACCTGAAGAAAATATATATGTATATCTTTCCAAAATTTGGTTCTTACTCCAAATGCTAATTCAATTATAGAAATTGCACAGACTAAAATTTACATGTCTTAGTTGGTCATTTTCTCACATCCTTTTCATGATCAGTCTATTAACAGTTTCTGCTACCTGAATATTTGAAATAGATACATAAGTTTTCTGAAACCCTTACTTCTGTCATTTTATTTACGTTACCATTATCATCATTCAGAAAATAGTGACAACAGAAAATAGCAACAATTTCCAAATTGCTCTCTTTGCTTCTGTTTTCGCCTGTTTGAATTCTGGTCTCTGCCCATCAGCCAGAGTGATGGTTTGAAAGTTGATGTAACTTTTGTACTCAAACGCTTTCAATTGTTTACATCTCATTGCAAATAAATCTCTAAGTTCTTATTGTACATTTTAAGGCCCTTTGTGATATAGCTAATCCCCTAATAACGTCTCTGACCTCATTACTGTCCACTCTCTTCTTTCTTCACATACCTGTTTTAACCCTGACTTCTTTGACTTCATTTAAATGAGTGACCCTAGGTGCGGAAGAGAAGGCCCTCCGCATTTGCAGCTATTTCCATGCTAATTTAAAATTTACCAAAAAATGCAGGACACTATTTAAAAAAGATCACATATATGGGAAAATATTTTTAGTGCTTAATAAAGGAGTGATTGTAGAGAAAATGGAAATAAAGTGAATATAAAAATCATTGAAGCTATGTTTGCATTAAATAGTAGTATCCTGGAAATGACTCATCCTGGTTATCAAAAGCCTATTTTTAAACTTCTAGCAATTTTATGAATTGGCTGCTAAATATAAACATTACTAAAATTAATGTGCATATGAGTATAAACAAATATATGGTATGTACTAAAACAAAATAATGAATATAACACATTGCTTCCTAAGTATTTTATTAAATTTTACTAGTATTTCTGTTCCTGAGATTACTTTTGTCTTCCATAGCTTTATGGTAGAGAGATTAGCAACATGCTAATATGCATTTCCTTTCCCAATACGCTTTGATTTATACCACATAAGTAGTGTTATGGGTTGAAATGTATTCCCCAACATTCCATATGTTTACATCCTAGTACCCCATAACTCAGAATGTGACTATATTAATTATAGGTTTCTTAGAAAAGTAGCCAAGATAAAAATGAGGTCATTAGGATGGTCATTATTCCTACTGTGACTGATGTTCTTTTAGGAAGGGGTAATGTGCACATGCAAACATGGCTAGATAGGTGATTATGTGAAGAGTTATAGGTAGAAGTCAATATTTAGGAGTAAGAGTAAGAACACAACACTTTCACAATCCACAGAAGAAATCAGTTGTGCCTCCAGAGATTTTAGATTTTATTCTTGAGAATTGGGAGAAAATATACTTTTTAAGCCATCTAGGTTTGGTACTTTTTAAGGCAGCTCTGGTAAACTAATACAGATTATAATTTTCTATGGGGGGAGTTTTTTCTTCATGAAAACTGATAAAGACTATTGATCACACCTTTTCTTCCCGAGAAACAGTTGGTAAACTTTGAACATCATGTCATTCCACACACGTGTGTGTATGTGTTTCTTTGTATATATTTCATGAAAATTATGAGAGGTTTTACTAGTGTGAATAAGCACCCCTCCCCATCAAGACTCATAAAAAGAAAGTCATTTTAACTTGCGAATAATTTAGCCTCTGGTTTAATAACCATTACATTTTTTAATAAAATACACTTTTACAAATATATCATCACAAAGATAAATGGAAAGCTGGGCTGGAACCTCTCCAGAGCTTATGAAGATACAAGATGAAAGTAGGACTACGAATTAATAAAGCATGGCGGGGCTGAGAAAGGGAATGTTACACATGTAGCATGTCAGTCAGGGAAATCTTACAGTCTCTTGCAATCCTAATGTCTAGCATGTCTATGCAGAGGGAGTTATGAGTCACGCTCTGTCTACTGGAGATTCTCCATGAAGTAAAATTCAAATACTCAATACCGTTAGCCACTTAGGAAACAATGAGGGTGATTTTTTTTTTTTCCTACAGAATCTAGCTCACTTATACCACTTTTCCTGATGTCAGGGTCAGCCATCTCCTGCTCCCTCTCCCATTTCGTTCACATCAAGATTCATTTTCAATTATCTTTATATACAGAAGTCAATTTAGTATATATTAAGTAAAGATTTATATTCTACAGTTTACAACTAGCTTTACATCTTTACATCAGAGAATTCAATGACAATGTCATTTCTTAAAATATTCCCAAATATTTGAATATTAATTGTGAAAGAAGGATATTTTTGTTAGTATTTTGTTAGCTATAAGCAATTTAATAGTTGTCACATTGTAGTTTATATTCATATGGGTACAGAGAAACATGTTAAAACTTTACTGATTCAAATAATTTTCTGTCAATATAGAGAATAGCATTTTTCAATTCATGAATTTACTCTTTGGGTACAATGAGTGCTAGCCTTTATTTGTGTGATAAATGTCTAATTACTAGTGAGCGTTTTCTAAAATAAATAAGCACTTACTTTCTCCCCACTTCATGAATATTGAATTTAAAAGAAAATGTTTATTTATTTATTTTATGTATTTTCATGTACTTGCAAGACATGGTGGGAGAAAGGGAGAGATCTGCTTTTTTATTTTTTTTATTTTTTTAACTTTTATTTAATGAATATAAATTTCCAAATTACATAATATTGATTACAATGGCTTCCCCCCATAACGTCCCTCCAACCCACAACCCTTCCCTTATCCACTCCCTCTCCCCTTCCATTCATATCAAGATTCATTTTCGATTCTCATTATATACAGAAGATCAGTTTAGCATATATTAAGTAAAGATTTCAACGGTTTGCTCCCACCCAGAAACATAAAGTGAGATCTGCTATTTACTGGTTCATTCCCCAAATGCCTACAATACCCAAGACTGTTTCATGCTTACTAAATTCCCTGTACTGTTAAAAAAAATCTGTATATAGCATGCAGAGTGTGTATAGTCTCTGCTCAGTTATCTTAGTTACCAAAAATTATTAATTAGTTTTCTCATTAAATACATTTAACTAATAAATGTATCAGCCTCTGCCTTAGTTTTGTGTGTGTTGCATAAACACATTTATAGTGAGATGATGTACAACTCTAACTCTCTTTTTCTTATTTTCACAAAATCTTGAAGTCATCTGATTAGGTCTTTCCTGGACTTGTGTGCATGGCTCAGAATGTACACAGCCTTCTAGATCTCCATGAACTAAACAGAGCTTTTCAACGTCCACTATTCACATCTGGTTTCCAGGGTATTCCTTTTAGGTCATTGGCAAGACTCTTGTTCTACTTGCTACAACAGCATGAAGTTACTTCAATGTTAAGCAATCACTGGTGGCTATTTTCTACAAATGTCCTGGAGATAGGAAATGTTCTGAGGAATGAACTGGGAGTTGAGTCAACCAATGATATTGTTCTGTGAGTGAAGCTTTTCCAGGGAGTTACAAGACAATTCAAAGAGTGGAAATGCTCTGACAATGAGAATTTTGAAAAAAATCCAAATCTACTTTCCCCCTCCATAGCTGTAAATCTATAAGCTTTCACAGCTATGCTTTCAGACTGTGGTGTTTAAGGCTAACAACCCTCTGGGAAGAAACAGATGGGAGTAGACCACAGGTCAATACCCTAAATCTCACTGTTCTTATGAGGGCCAGCAATTCTTGAACAATAATCTTCAGATTTTTTTCTGTAAGCTCTCAGTAAAATTCAGAGACCTGGAAGAAAAATTGTTTGGGACATTTTCTTCCAATATTTATGCTGCTTTGATGGAGGGACAGCTTTGTTCTCCTTTCTGGGAATCCCACTTTTTGGATAGTGTCTATTTCTTTGCGTTAATATTCACTCTTCTTTCATTTTTGCATATCTTATTTGCTTGCTATTTGCTGATCTTTTTCTCCTTAGACACTGCATATTTCAACTGTGCAAGTTTTATGTGAGTCTTCTATTAAGCTTTTATCCTATTCCTCTTTATGTATTTATAATAGCTCTTGCAATATCATTCCCTGCTCTATCATCATCTTTACAGTATCTGGGTCTAATTTTTTTATTTAAAGACCTATTTTACTTATTTGAAAGGCAGAGTGACAGAGAAAGAAGGAGAAAAGGACAGAGAGATCTTACATCTGCTGGGTCACTCCCCAAACTGTCATGATGGTCAGGGCTGGTCCAGGCCGAAGCTGAGAGTAGGAACATCATCCATATCTTCCCTGTGGGTGGTAGGATCACAGGTGCCTGGGCCATCTACTGCTGCTTTCCCAGGCACAAAGGCAGATAGCTGAATTGGATGCAGAATAACCTGGACTGGAACCAGCACTCATGGGATGCTGGTATTGCGGGCGGCACAGTGCCATAATGGTGGTCCCCAAAATGATTTTAAATAGCTCTTATGCTTTACTATTTTTTAAATCTGACTCAGTGTTTGGAATTATGTATATGTTATAATTGGAGTTACATGCTTCATTTTATAGTACATCTTTCAGTATGGATTATTGTTTGCTTAAATACATCTCCCATCTATTTCAGTAATTGCCTTCTTTCTCTTTCAAAATTGTCTTTGTGTGAAATGTATAATTGTATCACTAGATTTAAAGCTCTATTACAATTCTGTTCTCTATTACTTGAAAACAACAAAATCTGGATAATCTTAGTATCTTTTCCCCCCAGTGCAATATCATGGTCTTGGCTATTCTAATCTTACTTTTTTCAGTTGACAATTTTGCAGTTTTGTTAATCATAGCTTTTAGCATTATAACTTATTCTCATTATTAAACTTCTTTTTGTCATTAATAAAATATTCTTTCTATGTTTAGTTACTTTGGGATATATATGTATTTTCCTGCCACATATTTAGATTATAACCACTTTCCAAACTCTTACACATTGTAGCTTTCTTATGTTTTTAGGTATTATTCGAAAGAAAGATTTTGTATTTGTTTCATTAGTTTTAACTCATAATACTATTTTATTGCTTAATATATTACAACCAATTGATTTTAAATATTAAATTTATTGGTTTTTATAATTTTTATTTATATCAAGTGAACAAATTTCATATATTTCATATATATATAGATTGAGGAGTGTAGTGATTTTACATTTAAAATTTAATATGAATAAATATTGTGTTTGAAAGTAAATTTAATATAAATCTCTTCATATACTTCTACTTCCAAAAAATGTTCTCTGTGTGTTCATAATAGTTTATCATACACAAAAATCCCAAATTTTCAAAATATCCCAGAGGAAAGTGCTTGGCCTGCTTGTTAAAGAGTCCAGTTAAGACACTGGTGCTTCACATCAGAGTAACCTAGTTAGATGCCTAGCTCCAGCTTCTGACTCTGGTTTCTTCTCAGTGTAGACCCTGGGAGATAGCAATGAGGGCCCCAGTATAGTTCCTGCTATCCACGTGGGCTCTGGCGTCGAAGCTCAGCCCAGCTCTGACCATTATAGGCATTTGGAAAGTGAAGCAAAAAATAAAATCTCTCTCTCTTTCCTTCCCTTTCTTGCTCTGTCTGCCAGTCACATAAACAAATAATTTTTAAAAATAATTCCAGAAAAGATCTTGTGATTTTTTTCTTAATACTATTTGTTGAACTTTCTACTTAGTGTGGGTTAATCTAATGAGTATAAAGTTAACTGAAAATAGACCTTCCCAAAAGATTCACCTAAAAGATCTAAATAGTGGGGCCAGCGCTGTGTCGTAGCTGGCTAAGCATCGGCTAGCAGACCCTTCATCCCATATGGATGACAATTCGTGTCCAGGCTGCTCCTCATCTGATCCAGCTCTCTGCTTATGTTTTGGGAGAGCAGTGGAAGATGGCTCAATTACTTGGGCCCCTGCCCCTGCGTAGGTCTACCATGTTAATGGTAAGAAACCAAGTACTTGGGCCATCACCTGCTGCCTCCTGAGGTTCTCATTAACAGGAAGCTGGATAAGAAGCAGAGAAGGAATTCAATCCCAGGCCCTCTGATATACAATGCAGTTTTCCCACCACATAGTGACTTTACCCACTGCAATGCAACACTGCTCTCATTCTTCCTTCTTTCTCATTGGGGAATTTACTAGTCCTTATAATTAAATGCTATACAGTGATTTAGCTTCTTCAGGTACTGAGATGAAGACAATTCTGTGCTGTGTTCCTGTAACACTCTTTCCCACATGCATGTATGTCTCACTTGAGTGAATAAACTGTGAATTATTGCTCCTTATGCTTTGCGAGAATTTCCATTTAGTTTCCATGAATGGTAAGAGGAGGGAAAACTGAATTTCAACCACAACTTTTCCTTTCTGCTAAGATTATATATATAGCACATAAACTTCCCAGATATAGACAGCTGTCCTACTTCTAATAATGCTGTCTGGTTGCCTTAATAAGTGAACTTTGTTCCTGAATAAACTTTATCCATGATAATGAATGTTCAACACACCTCTTAATGGCCACTGATTCCCAAAGTTCCTTCTACTGTCTATTTGAAATCTTAACTGTTTCCAGAATTCTATTACAGTAAAAAATAATAGTAAATGAAGCAAATTCATAGAGGGTTGCCTAAACCTAAGCTTTAGATTTATTTCATTTGTTTCTTTTATTTTACCTGGGGAGGGGAAATTTCCACTAAAAGGTTAGTGCTATTCTCTTATTCATGATGTATCACAACGTGTTTTCCTGTTTATTCTGAAATCTCTGGAATAAATATTGGATTCAACAAAATTTAGGAAGGTGGTTTCATTGGCAAATCATCCTCAAACTTCAGGTTGAAAAAGCACAGTAGTATGAGACAAGAAAAATTTTAAAAAAGTCTCTTTCAGTTCTGCAATACGTCTTTTAAAGTTCTTTAAAATGAACTTCCACTTTCATCTGATATGCTAATCTGAGTGTTCATCACAGGATATTGTTTATGTACTTTGAAAACTACTTGGGAAGCATTACATGACAGCTGTCTTCTTAATACTCTCACAGAAATTAGTTCTTCTATTTCAGGAAACTATCCCAGTGATCCCAATACGGTTCCATAAATAAGTATGTAAATCTATTTCAGAATCATTTACAGACTGTATATTATAGATGTCTGTGATTCAAAGTACTTGCTTGCTAAAATATATACCTATACACAATGATAATATGTAAATGGATTTAGCATGATAGAATTAAAGCAATTAAAGTTAATGATGCAATAAAAATAAAAGACAGGTAGATAGACTAACCTGCAAACTATTCAGTGATGACCATTGTGCAATTAAATTTTCCTCAATAAAGCTAACACATTTGCAAGAACTCCATGCAGTTCACTAATTTAAATATTTATACTATAAAATAAAAATCTGTTTGAATAATGTCCATTTTTTTCATTTTAACAAGTCATTGAGAAATGAAATGAAAATATGTATAACAATTAAGAATGACCAAATTTACATTTTTGAAGAATGTTTGATACTGTGTATGAAATCAGTTATGTAAGCTAAAAGGTTACAAAAATAGCAATGAACATTCTGTTGTAAACATAATTTTAAATTATTAAATAAAATATAACTTAAAATACCATTTGGAATTCTTTGTTAACAGATATTTTTAATTTAGGTATAGAAAGAAATGCCTTTAAAATAGTGCTTCTATGAAGTCTCTGTGCTTCAATTGAGCAGGACACCCATAGAGATAATATTTCCTTCTTCTACCATATACTGTATACTGTGAAGATTACTAAATTCATATGTTACTAGTATTAATGTGTCTGACCATGTTGATATGTAAATTTTCAGTGAAATTTTCTATCCTTGGTTAAATATAGTTCAGTATGCAATCTATCACTTTTTAAACTTATGAAGACAACTTAGAGAGTAATATTCTTATGTATTATATAAATGTTGCTTTGTTCTCACTTTTGTATTATAACTTATTTCCAACAGTAACAAAAAAGAATGATGCTGAAAAAAAATTATTCAGAACTTTTTGCCAAGGTGCATTTGACATTAATCTTGTAATAGAATTTAGTGACATGACTGTTTTAAATCTAACAGTTTTGTACATTTAAGTATAATTAATGAATACTCAGACAGTAAATGAAAACTTACTCTGAGTATTTCAAATAATAAGTAGTATTGTTGTTAGTTATGTTCAGGAAATAAAATTCATTAATAAAAATGTATGTACTATAGGGAAATCCTGACTCACAATTACATGGAATTGTTACTTATAAATCCAAAATTTAGTTGTGATAAGTTCATTAACTTGCCAAATTCAAGTTCTAGAAAGTGTTCTAAAGGATAAGTGGTGAAACAGCATGGGTATTTTATAAAGTGCTGCATTGATTAGAGGTTAAAAAGTTCAGCAAATGTGTAGTGACATGATATAAAACAACTTCCTTATATTAACATTTTAAATTTTGTAAATTATTCATTCTTTTAAAAGGCATAGAAACAGAAAGAGAGGGTATACATATGTTGGTTTATGCCCCAAATACCCACAACATGCAGGACAAAACCAGGACCCTAGAACTCAATTTACGTCTTATGTATGGATGTCAGGAACCCGACTACTGCTCCCCACAGCATTTGAAAGAAGTTGGAATTGAGAGGAAAGGTTATACCCAATCCCAGTCATTCCAACATAGGCTGGGGGCACCCTACGTGGTGTCTTAGCAACTACACCAACGGCTACTTCCTAGTATTGATATTATAAATGAAAACTCACCAAATTATAAATATGAGAAGTTTTAAACTACTCATAAATGGGAGAGAGCGTTTACATTAAAGTGTGCTATTAATTTTTGAAAATCCAATTATTTCATTTGCTTTTTAAAATCATAAAGAGCAAATTATATTTTATTTTTAAGTATATACCTATCTTTCTAAGAATATATATTTTACAATAATTAGCATATGTATGGTAATGCCAAATATCAGTTAAATAGAAATGTATCCATATTTCTACCAGAAATGGCAGATAAGATTATAAAAATTAAGAGGGGTGGATTGAGAGGAGAGAGAGAAAGAATTTAGTGTGAACACATTTACTGCAACATTATTGAATATTTTACTTAATTAACATATCTATTCCCATAGGAAGATAAAATAATTAATATAGAATATGCTATGTTGGGTGCCTTAAAGATGTTTCAATTAATTTATATATTGGATCCTTTATTATGCTTCCTCCAAGTTAACTGTTTTCTAATAGAAAGATCCAATTGATAATAAAATTAGTTCATACTTCCATTTTAAATACTATTTATTAATTAAAGTTTCCAATAATGTTCCAGGAACATATTCAAGGCCTTTTTTTTTTTTTTCTCTTTTTTTTTTTTTTTTTACAAAATCTTTAAGTTCTTTTTTTTTTTTAAAACTTTTATTTAATGCATATAAATTTCCAAAGTACGACTTATGGATTACAATGGCTTCCCCCCCATACCGTCCCTCCCACCCACAACCCTCCCCTTTCCCACTCCCTCTCCCCTTCCATTCACATCAAGATTCATTTTAGATTATCTTAATATACAGAAGATCAGCTTAGTATATATTAAGTATGCATTTCAACAGTTTGCTCCCACACAGAAACATAAAGTGAAAAATAATAGATGATTTTTTTAAATGATGATGAAATCAGAGCAGACCTATTGTCATGTTTAATCCCAGTGAGAGTCAAGTTGGGAATTGATAATTTCTTTTTTTTTTTTTTTTTTTTTTTTTTTTTTTTTTTTTTACAGAGGATCAGTTTAGTATGCATTAAGTAAGGATTTCAACAGTTTGCACCCCCATAGAAACACAAAGTGAAATATATTGTTTGAGTACTCGTTATAGCATTAAATCTCAATGCACAGCACATTAAGGATAGAGATCCTACATGAGGAGTAAGTGCACAGTGACTCCTGTTGTTGACTTTACCAATTGACACTCCTGTCTATGGCATCAGTAATCTCCCTATGCTCCAGTCATGAGTTTCCAAGGCTATGGAAGCCCTCTGAGTTCTCCGACTCTTATCTTGTTTAGACAAGGTCATAGTCAAAGTGGAGGTTCTCTCCTCCCTTCAGAGAAAGGTACCTCCTTCTTTGATGACCTGTTCTTTCCACTGGGATCTCACTCGCAGAGATCTTTTGCCAGAGTGTCTTGGCTTTCCATGCCTGAAATACTCTCATGAGCTTTTCAGCCAGCTCCGAATGCCTTTAGGGCTGATTCTGAGGCCAGAGTGCTATTTAGGACATCTGCCATTCTATGAGTCTGCTGAGTATCTCACTTCCCATGTTGGATCACTCTCCCCTTTATTTATTCCATCGGTTAGCGTTAGCAGGTACTAGACTTGTCTATGTGCTCCCTTTGACTCCCAGTCCCTTCACCATGACCAACTGTGAACTGAAACTGATCACCTGGAACAGTGAGATGGCATTGGTACATGCCACCTCGATGGGATTGAATTGGAATCCCCTGGTATGCTTCCAACTCCACCACTTGGGGCAAGTCAGCCTGAGCATGTCCCAAATTATACATCTCTTCCCTCTCCCATTCCCACCACCATGTTCAACAGGGATCACATTTCAGTTAATTTTCAACACTTAAGAATAACTGTGCATCAATTACAGATCTAAACCAGTCATATTAAGTAGAACAGATAAAAAAACTACTAAGAGGGATAATGTATTTAGTTGTTCATTAACAGTCAGGGCTATGCTGGGACTTGAACAGGCACCCATATGGGATGCCTGCACTGAAGGCGGGGCTTTACCTGCTACACCACAGAGCTGGCCCCATTTCCTTCCAGAAATTCTAAACAAACTGCGTATTTATTTCTGAGCCTATGACTGCTTCTGCTTTTTTAGAACTTGCTACTGAAGTTTCCTGCAGGTAACTCACTTTTGTGTTGCTCAGAATGAGCTTGGAATATGCCTCAGAATGTATAGGCTGCCCCTATAAGCCTCTTCCTAGACGAGGGTAGGGTAAGATACCTAGTCCTGTGGCCACCAGTGCTATGATGCTAAATTATACCCAGAATCTGCAGTTCAGTGATACCAGCACAGCCCAGAATAAGGACCAAAATCCACCCTTTTATGTACTGTCTTCAGGTAAATCCCTCACAGTCTAAGGTTGTTCCTCCAAGTCTATAGCAGTGATGGTTTGAATATAACATACAAACTTGAGTCATGTAATATCACTAAAGCACTAAGGCAGGTACAAAGTCTCCTTCACATGCACTGTCTGTGGGCAGAGACAATTAAGATCTGTCCAATATTGAATTTTATCAGCCTGGTACCGAGTCTGTGGCTCCTTGCTTGTCTGCCCAAGGTTGTAGAAAGGGTGATATAAATAGTCATCACCCACTCAGGCAGGCAATAGGTGTGTCACATGAGGATCTCACAGTCCCCTAGATCCTTTGCAATCTTAGGTATGCATACAGCCTCACAATAGGCTGACAGTGATGCGTGGCAAAATAAATCCATCCCTCTAGGGTACAGGTCTACAACTGATACTGTGGCAAGCTGACAGGCAGAAACCAAAGGACAGAGAGTGTTAAGATCTGTCCAGTGTTCAATTTTACTAGCTTTGAATCCCAAGATTCATCCTAGGTTCTTGCTATCTGTCCAAAGTATTGGTAGGCTGATATAGCAGCCCACTGGCCACTCAAACTGGCAGTAAACTAGGTGATACTTGTGCGTCACAGTCCTAGATCCTGTGAAGTCCTGGGAGTACATGCCAGCCTCATTTGAAGCTAATGAATACTAACACTGAAATGGGTCTGTGCCACCAGCACACAGCTCTCCACCTGCTCCACATGCTGGCACAAGTTTAAAGGGTTTGTGCACTAACATTTACCTGGTGGTGGAGGGTTTTAGGCCTTTTCATGTGCCAGGTCTCATGGTACTGGCCTGACTCTGAGCTCCATGACAAGGTCCTGAGCTCCTTTTCCTTTCCTACTCCACAATTTGTAAAGCCTTGCTTTGTTTTCTGCTTGTGGTTGGGGAAGGAGTGGCACATGCATTCCCTCAGCTGCCTTGCTATGGAGGATCCTAATAGTCTGCAAGCACAGGCCAGGGGGAGGGACCTTGGGCCCAGACACTCAGTCTGACACTGAGACTCAAGTCTAAAGACTGGACTTTACTCCTGCCTTCTCCAAAATGGATGTGAATGTCTTCATGCAGCTCTACTTGGAGCTGAAGGAGGAATAATGCAGACACTTCTCTGAGTTTTGTTTTCTTCAGTGTGACTTTTCTTGTTATTATACTAAAACCAGTAACTATGATCTATCATTGGGGTTCCACAGGTCCTCTGAAGAGAGCTTTGTGTGTAAGAAAATGTTCCAATTGGTGTCTCTATGGGCAGATAGCCATCAGGTATCTTTCTCAGTTGCCTTCTTAGTGTACAACACCTTTGAGGTGCAAAAATTTTATCAAGAACCAATGCAGCTATTTTAGTTTTTTTTCTGATTAACAAGTGTGTGTGTGTGTGTGTATACACTCTGTATTATATATGCTATACTATGTATATACACAAAAGTTATTATATATACTATATATATTATATATACAAACTATATGTATATTTATTTTTTCAAGCAAATATAAAATGTAAAGATGTCTGAATAAAATAATAATATCCTACCTACATAAACAGGGTTAATTTTTGTTTCCTTTTCTTGCTATATTTTCTGTGTGAAGGTGTGTTTATTTAATTAACTTATGCAAAGAACAGAAGCGTAGTATAATTTTATTCCTTACAAAACAGAGATGTAACCCAAGGTCAAAAAAATCCCCTAGTTTGATATGATTTCTTGCCCGATTATATACTTAAATCCTTTTTAGATAATTTCTATATAGACAAGGATATATATATATATATAGCATACATTACATACACTGATCGACTACATCATTTCTCTAGCAATGAGAAATACATAATAATCCAATGTAGAAAGGAAGAGAAATGAAATTTCTTTATATCCAGTACAAAGATGTAATTAATTCAACATCCTTTCTTATCAGGTAGTTTTTTCAGGAGTTATTAAAATACCTTTTAGAGATCATGTTTCATTTGCTATTACAAGTGAAAACTCAAATGTATAATAAAACCCTAACCTGCTGTTGGCTTAGGCATTTGCAAAGTTTAAGAAAACTGTTTAAATTGTGACATCTGCAATGTTTGATAGGCTTTAGAGATTGGAATGAGACCTCAGATGATTTTAAATTGCATTTCACTTTCCAGATAATAACAAAAGAAAGTATTTTAATAAGAATCTGACTTTTCCTAATAAAAATGTATGAATGCTTTGAGAATAAAGTGCTCTATGTTTTTTATTTGCATTTATTCTAAATTTGACTTCTAAATTTTGTCAGTGTAAATTTATTTTTTCTTGTTTTTAAACTTTTATTTAGTAAATATAAATTTCCAAAGTACAGTTTATGGATTACAATGGCTCCCCTCCCATAACTTCCCTCCCACCTGCAACCCTCCCATATCCCGCTCCCTCTCCCATTCCATTCGCATCAAGATTCATTTTCAATTCTCTTTATATAAAGGAGATAAATTTAGTATATATTAAGTAGAGATTTCAACAGTTTGCACCCACACAGAAACATAAAGTGAAAAATACTGTTTCAGTACTTGTTATAGCATTAATTCACATTGATCAACACATTAAGGACAGAGATCATACATGAGGGGTAAGTACACAGTGACTCCTGTTGTTGACTTAACAAATTGAAACTCTTGTTTATAGTGTCAGTATTCTCCCTAGGCTCTAGTCATGAGTTGCCAACGCTATAGAAGCCTCTTGAGTTTGCTGACTTCGATCTTATTTAGACAAGGTCATAGTCAAAGTGGAAGTTCTTTCCTTCCTTCAGAGAAAGGTACCTCCCCATTCTTTCTACTGTGATCTCAATCACAGAGATCTTTCATTTAGGTTTTTTTTTTTTTTTTTTTTTTTGCCAGAGTGTCTTGGCTTTCCATGCCTAAAATACTCTCATGTGCTTTTCAGCCAGATCCGCGTGCCACTGACTGTTTTTCACCAAATATTTGTTTACATTATAGATATTTGTTATGTTATATTTGTTTACATTATATTTGTTTACATTATAGATACTCGGTATAGATTAATTTAAATGGAACTACCACCATGATAAAAAGACATTCAACTTTAATTCACTCTGAAATACCTGAAAAAAAAATCCCAATTACCCATGTTTTATTGCAGAGAAGATACACCTTACACGGATTTATATTTTCTGTTCATGCAGATTTAGTTTTTCTAATTAATAAAAACTTATCACAAAGATGTATTTGATGAAGAAATGCTAGTTTCACTAAGCAATGATACCTGTGACAAAGAATGCTGTTTTGAATGCCTCTGACCACGTATCCTTAAAATTTAGCACAGGGCTTGTCTTAAAAGAACCAATTAATTCTTAAATAATTACACAAATAAAATTTACAACAGATATATTACTATATATTTTTGTTAATTAATAAATTAATCAATTGATTCATGGGGGAGAAAAACAAAGAGAGGGAGCAAGAAAGAGTTTACCTCTGCCTGTTCATTCCTCAAATGCCCACAAGGGCTAGATCTGGACTAAAACTAGGAGCCGGGAACTCAATTCCCATTTCCCAAATGAGTGGCAAGAACTCAGTTACCTGTATCATCATGGCTGTTTCCAGGATCTGCCTTTTCAGGAAGTTGGAGTCAGGAGTCAGGAAACAGAGCCAGGCACAAAACTCAGGCTTTGCATATAGAATGGGGCATCTCAACCAGTGTCTTAACCACTAGGCTATACACCTGCCTAAGAATGTAGATAATGTCACTGTTCCTGTTTTAGCTTACATCAAAAATCACATTTTATTTTAAAATTTTCAAGTCAAGCTTCAACACACCGGCTTAGGTGACAATGATATAAAAATAAAACATTAAAAAATTGTAAGATGTTGAAACAGCAATATTTCAAGTATAGACACATGACTGTATATAAACATGGTATTTTGTGTACGTATATTTATGTGTATGGATATTTCGTGTTTATTTATATGTGTCTATTCCTTTATTTATTTATTATTTAGAAGAAAGTAAAGTAATAGATTATATTAAATACAATAGAGAACTCCCATGAATATAAATGATCTGCTGTCCTATAGCAGTTAGAGTAAGTCTCAGGGCCTCATACATAATTTGCACTTTCCAATGCAGTACCATGAAATAGCTATGGTGATACTATTACCATACATACCAGGTGAGTCATTAACCATCATATCATTAATCGGTTCATTATAGTCACTACAGTAATGCTGATATCTTTACTAACGTAAGGAAATACACCAGGTATAGTTGTAAGTCTTTGTGAATCTTGACTCTGAGTTGGAGGTGTACTAACATCCTTCTTTTACAAACGAGAAGCTAAGTAGCTGATCCAGGGTCAATGGATTAGAAAGTGACAGAGTTAAGATGCAAACACAGTCTAGTCTGGGTGACCTAGGGCAGCATGCGACTTTGTCATGCTACACAGAATGGTGCACAATTTTAAACTAATGGCTTTTATTTTCAAAAATCTTTTACTGATTATTTTCAGACCATAGCTAACTATAGATAACTGAAACCATGGAAAGCAAAATGATGGTAAGGAGGAGTCATAGTACAAATGCATATATAGCTCAAGTAACTATAAATCAAATAAATATGGATTAATCATATCGCTATAAAATAAAGTCATCTTATATGAAATGCCATTGTTAAGAATGAAGATGCAATTAATTTGATTAATTTTTGATAATCACACCTGAAATTTCACTATTATGTAGATAGAAAGCACATATGTTTATTTCAAAGGATCTCAAATTTTGGAGCAAAGATAAACTGGGGACATTTTTATTTACATATAAAGTTATAAATATGATAATTTGTTTTCAAGAAGGTTAATTATGATTAAAGACCAAAAGGAATAAGCATATTTCTGGGTATATATTTAGAAAAACATTGGTTTGAATCTCATTTATTACAGCTCCTCAGGTGGTTAACTTTTATTTTTTTTTGGTATATAATGTTTTTCCTTTGCTTTATTCTTGAAGAGTGCATTAACAAATGTAGCTAATGTCAATAGCAACAGTGAAACTGCTTTAATATGATGAGCAGATGAGAAGTTCATTTCCCTGTCATCCTTGTCATTACAGAAAACTCAAAGATGACTCTTATTATTGCTCTTCAAAAGTGTTATATGCCTCTTTCATGCTAGCTGCTTCCAGACTTTAATTTTGAATGGAGGTCCCTGTTTTTCTTTTTTTTTTTTTTCTTTTGAGAAAGGGTTTATTGGGGAACACCCAACAGACCGGAGTGAAGGGGCAGTGAGGAAAAAGAGAAAGAGAGTATAAGATAAACAGAGAGGAGAGGAGCTAGCAAGGAGAGAAGAGAGCAGAGAGGAGCCGAGAGAGCGAGCCAAGAGACCAGAGGAGGCTAGAGAGAGGAACCGAGAGAGAGCAGGAGAGAAGGGCCAAGAGAGCAGGGAGCAGAGCCAAGAGAGCACATGTTCAGCCGGCGTCACGGCTCACTAGGCTAATCCTCCACCTTGCGGCGCCGGCACACAGGGTTCTAGTCCCGGTCGGGGCCCCAGATTCTGTTCTGGTTGCCCCTCTCCCAGGCCAGCTCTCTGCTGTGGCCAGGGAGTGCAGTGGAGGATGGCCTAAGTGCTTGGGCCCTGCACCCCATGGGAGACCAGGATAAGTACCTGGCTCCTGCCATTGGACCAGCGCAGTGCGGCCATTGGAGGGTGAACCAATGGCAAAGGAAGACCTTTCTCTCTGTCTCTCTCTCTCACTGTCCACTCTGCCTGTCAAAAATAATAAAAAAAAATTTAAAAAAATAAGAGAGCAGGTGTTCAGGAACAGGCCCTTTTAAAACTTTGCCTGAGGGCGGGCAGGGAAGCAGGAGCAGCGAATCCCATTAGGATGGGGGTGGAGCCCTGTTTTTTGTTTTAAATTTTGTTATAATTTATATTGCATGAGATTGTATTGACATGCTTATACCTATAAGCTGAATTATTCAAAACTTTTGGAAAGTCTTGAACAGCTTTCTATCCAAAGAATGGAGATCTGAAGATATTTACAAGAATTTTCCATATTGTGATATCGATGGAAAGATATTAAGTTGAAAATTTTCTCTTTTCCTATAAGCCACATGGACAGCTCCAAACTCTCTACAAGATTAGGGCCAAGATCAGAAGGAGAACTGTGGGAATACATTTTCATGAGAATCATTTCTGGTATTGTTAAGTCTTTGAAACTGAGAACAAGGCTGGCGCCGTGGCTCAATAGGCTAATCCTCCACCTAGTGGCGCCGGCACGCTGGGTTCTAGTCCCGGTCGGGGTGCCGGATTCTTTCCCAGTTGTCCCTCTTCCAGGCCAGCTCTCTGCTGTGGCCCGGAAAGGCAGTGGAGGATGGCCCAAGTGCTTGGGCCCTGCACCCGCATGGGAGACCAGGAGAAGCACCTGGCTCCTGCCTTTGGATCAGCGTGGTGCGCCGGCCACAGCGCGCCAGCCGTGGCGGCCATTGGAGGGTGAACCAATGGCAAAAGGAAGACCTTTCTCTCTGTCTCTCTCTCACACTATCCACTCTGCCTGTTAAAAAAATAAATAAATAAATAAAACAGCGAACAAGTTAGAACTCTCAATCAGCTACAATAATGCTGAAAAAAAAACTCTCAAATTAAAGATTTCCCAAGGATACAGTTGGAATTTCTTCTTCAATAGAGCTTATCAAGTTCACATTTCCTATGAACTGATGCCACATTCAAAAGTAACCCCCTGCACCCACATGGGAGACCTGGAAGAAGCTCCTGGCTCCTGGCTTCAGATCAGCACAGCTCCAGCCATTGTAGCCATCTGGGGATGGAAGACCTCTCTCTCTGTCTCTACCTCTCTCTGTAACTCTGTCTTTCAAATAAATAAAATAAATCTTTTTTAAAAAATCTTATTCCTCTTTTTGTCCCTTTAAAAGCCATTCTGCTTATATCTTCTAAATACCTCCTATTACATGCTCTTCCTACAACCTTGTTAATTCTGATGACTTCAACCATGAAGTCTCCTCTCAGGTATCATTCGACTGTCTACAAAGAGAAAAATAGAATTTCTTCAATATTGTCCCAACTAGTTTGTTTGCCTCAAATCCTTTTCACCTTGGATCTCCCTAAAATATGCCACTTCATTTAAATTTTTAAGCTGCAGTTTATAACAAGTGCTAACCAAACTTTGCATTGTTTTCCAAAAGAATCATATATATTTGTATCCAAAGTCTTCACAGGTATAAATAACATAATATTTTTATGGATAAGTACCATTATTTACTCATATCTTTCACAGCTACTTGTGAAAATCAGTATCATAATGCCTTACTCTTTTGTTTTTTAAAGATTTTTTTTTCTTTGGGAGGCAGAGTTATAGACAAAGAGAGAGACAGAGAGAAAGATCTTCCTACCACTGGTTAACTCCCCAAATGACTACAGCCACCAGAGCTGAGCTGATCTTAAACCAGCACACAAGAGTTTCTTCCAAGCCTCCCATGTGGCTGCAGGGGCCTAAGCACTTGGGTCATTTTCTATTTCTTTCCCAGTCCATACAAGAGATCAGAAGAGGAGCAGGGACACAAAATGGCACCCATATGGGATGCCAGTGCCACAGGTGGAAGTTAGCCCACTATACCACAGCGCTGGCTCCATAACTTACGCTTTAAAATGAAATACGACCTTGCCATTTTCATTTTTATAATTAAGAGACAAATTTAGTTTTTCAAAATTTCTTGGCAAGTCCATACACAGATTTTTTCAGTGTTTTATAATGTGCAATGTTTTCTGAATTTATAAAAAGTATCATATATGTGTATAAATAGCTAATACAAATACATATGTGTACAAAATGTTGAATCAGGGACCCCATTCTTCAGAGACACACAAAATTGCTTGCAATACATTTTAAAGGAAGGAACATGTTACTTTTTTTTTTTTTTTTTGACAGGAAGAGTGGACAGTGAGAGAAATAGAGAGACAGAGAGAAAGGTCTTCCTTTTGCCGTTGGTTCACCCTCCAATGGCCGCCACGGCCCGCACGCTGTGGCCTGCGCACCACGCTGATCCGATGGCAGGAGCCAGGTACTTATCCTGGTCTCCCATGGGGTGCAGGGCCCAAGTACTTGGGCCATCCTCCACTGCACTCCCTGGCCACAGCAGAGAGCTGGCCTGGGAGAGGGGCAACCAGGACAGAATCCAGCGCCCCAACTGGGACTAGAACCCTGTGTGCCGGCGCCGCTAGGTGGAGGATTAGCCTAGTGAGCTGTGGCGCCAGCCAGAACATGTTAGTTTATAGACAGGATTGGTGAGAGGAACCAGATCTATTTTAGTGCTATAATCTGCTCGATGTAAATAATGGGATTTCAGAAAATTACCTTTTTACATTAGCATTTCTTTACCCTTAATTTAGAGCAAAAATAATCAGAGAATTCCTTAAAGAACATTACTTCATAGTAATATGAAGAATTACGGGGAAGAAAACAATTTCTAGAAGTACACTGACAGATCTAAGTTAAAATGATAAATAATAAAAAAACACTATTCACTGGGACATCATATTTTCTCCATCTGCTGCATTATATTACAAACCTGCTTAATTTGTTCTTCAAATGCTAACTAACAGCTGGTCTAAAGGTTTTCATATTTTCTTTGCATGGTCCAAAATTTGTACATTGCTTTTTAAAATGCATTCTCTGTTTGAAATAATAAAAATAGTCCATCAAGTATCAGTTATATTATGACATGTGTAAACTATGATGTAACTGTGTTAATTTTTCATAGTTTTTCTAGATTAATATCATAAAAAGCAGGCATATAACTGTATTTTTGCACACGATCTAATAAAACCAAACTAACACAATACCCAATTGACTTAACATGAATAATATGTTTTGACACTATTAAAATTAATACAGTAATATTTGAAACTTTATAAAGATTTGAAAAGGGCTTTGTTATTTAAATTTGGTAACTTTTTTATAGATTTTTTCTTTAAAGAAAAGACACGTACTAAAATAATTCAGTGGTTTTTTTTGTTTTGTTTTGTTTTGTTTTGTTTTTGACAGGCAGAGTGGACAGTGAGAGAGAGAGACAGGGAGAAAGGTCTTCCTTTATCAATGGCTGCTGCGGCCGGCGCGCTGCGCCAATCCAAAGCCAGGAGCCAAGTACTTCTGGTTTCCCATGCAGGTGCAGGGCCCAAGCACTTGGGCCATCCTCCACTGCACTCCTGGGCCACAGCAGAGAGCTGGCCTGGAAGAGGGGCAACCAGGACAGAATCCGGCGCCCTGACCAGGACTAGAACTCGGTGTGCCGGTGCCACACACAGAGGATTAGCCTATTGAGCTGTGGCGCCTGCCCTCAGTGTGTTTTTAAAATATGGCCATGTCTTTTTAAAACTTCTGATCTTAGGCAAAAGTATAAAATGTGATCATAAAATTATAGAATATACATGTTTTATGGATTACAGAAATTTGTTATAAATGCCTCTCCTGTATTTTCTAACATTTAAAATAAATAATAATTTTATAATGTATGCTAGTATTTTAAAAACAGAACAGATGCTATGACTTGAAATTTTAAAGACTATTTCAGTGGAACACATAGTAATTAACTCTTTTAAATTAGTAATTGATATAAAAAAAAAACTTGTGCTATAAAACCATAAGTTTTATATAATTTTATAGCATTTACCACATTTCCCTGATAAGAGCAAGTTTAAATAAGCATTTGTCAAATATAAGAATGGACAACAGGGATTTAATTCCATGGAGGATCTAAATGCATCTGTGGTCTTGAAACTCCAATTTTCTGGAAACTCAGGTTCTGAACAATTCACTGTTAGAATCAGTAGTTTTGAATGCACATCTAAGCCCAAGTCAGCAAAGCCTGGGACTCTAGCCCCAGCTATGAGTGCTTAATTTATCTGGGTTTGAGAAAGAAATCTACAATCTGAGGTAGCAGAGGTCAAACAAACCTACAAACTGAGGGTGGCTATAAAACTTCTTCCTTCTAGAACACATTTCAATAAGGGTAAGCCTAGTTTCTCCCTCATATGGCACAGATGTCTCCCTTTATCCTGTAATTTCTACTGGTCTACATGTTGAGGTTTGCAAATCATGGTTGGGATGGACCCTATCTTTCAGAACATCCATTTTTGTTAACTGAATAGTTTTCTGCTTTTCAAAGCTTTTTTTTTTTTTTTTTTCCATACAGGATTCAACAATTTCAATGAAATTGTTTTTCTCTGATGCTTTCTGTGCAGTGTCTTTTACCACTTTCTTATTAATTCAAGAACAGATTTTCCTTTCTCCCTAAGCTATTATTCTAACCTGCATGTGCGGATATTTTAATCAAATGTTTCTGGGAGCCTCATTTTGCATTTTCAGTTTTGAAATTTCAGAGAAAAGATTTAGCCTCAGACAATATGCATTTAAAGCAGGTTTTTTTTTTAAGATTTATTTATTTATTTGAAAGTCAGAGTTACACAGAGAGATGAGGAGAGACAGAGAGAGAGAGAGAGGTCTTCCATCCGCTGGTTCACTCCCCAATTGGCTGCAATGGCCGGAGTCGTGCTGATCAGATGCCAGGAGCCAGGAGTTTCTTCCAGGTCCCACAGTTGGGTGCAGGGACCCAAAAACTTCTGCCATTTTCTACTTAGAACGCGTATTTTTAAGTTTTAAACTTAAAACTTAGTTATTATAGCATTCTATTCTATTTCATTGTTAAGGCAAATGAGAGGTTAGCATTGAGAAGACATGCTAGGGAAAGTACAGAGATGCAGAATAAGTACTGAAAGCACTGGATTATATGGGTATCACTACTTCTTTATTATTATTATTATTATTAATGCTGTTCTCTCTCTTGCCCATTTCAATAAGATATTCCAATATTTGTTTTATTAATTACTAAAGTAATACACTGATAATATCAATATCAAGGAAGAAATAAAGAAAAAAATAATGGATAAAAGTTTATTATATTGCAAAAAATATTTTGTAGTGTTTTCCAATGAAGAGAAATTGCCTACCCTTAGTAAATAAAGAAGACACATCCTAAGTTTAAATGAGTTTAAAATAAAGAAGAGGTAATAATCTGGGGAAAAGGCTTGGGCTACTCTTTCTATATATTTAAATATAAAGGAAAGAAGAAAGTCAGGTGATAATTAGATAAGGATATTTGGTGGATCAAAGAATAAGTTCAGGGAAAGGGAAAAGTTAATGAAACAAACATGCTAGCAGTCAGATTAATTACCTGTGGCATACAAGAAGGGATATAATACCAAATGCAGATGGTAGTTGTAATTAAATTTTATCTTAAGTCAGTTTATCTGGAAGTAGAAAGTAAAATACAGGTTTTTGTGCAAGTGATTCATTAATAAAGTTTTAGAGTAGAGATGCAAAACAGCTCAAAACTGTGGAAGTTTGAGATTTCAGTTGAAACCTTAGCCTTATCCTATTTCTGCAGGAAACTCCAGAATAAAAATGACAATTGAGTTTCTCAGTCACCTGGAAATGGATTTGGACATTCAGACTTGTGTATCAGTGAGTTGGTTGCTTAATTGCTACCCTGAAAGAAGATAAATCCCCAGGAGAAAGCAATTCCAGTAGTCCACAGTTTCAGAGCCCCATGTTAAGTTCAAAGTCGCTGTGGAACAGGGACAAAGAGGTGAAGGGAATTGGCGAGCTATTCTCTGAAATAGTCAGTGACAGGCATTTTTTGTTTTCTTCTGATGCGGGAGAAAAATGGTGCAGCCTATTGGAGCCAGCATTGTGATGTAGCACATTCATGTACCTAGGAAATCAGCAGAAGATGGCTCAAGTGCTTGGACCCATGAACCCACCTGTGAGACCCAGAAGAAGCTCTAGATCCTGTCTTAGTTTCTGGCCTAGCCCTGGCCATTGTGGCCATTAGGGGAATAAACAAACAAATATAACACTTATATATTCTCCCTCCCTCTCCCTCTCCTTCTTTCCTCTCCCTCTCCCTCTCTCTCTCTTCTCTCCCTCTCCCTTTTTCTATCCCAGTAACTCTGTCTTTCCAATATATAAGCTAATTAAAAAAAAATGTAGCATATGTAAGGTCTCTGAAGGATGCAAAAATTTAATGCAGTTTCTGATGGCTTTTGTTTTCTGAAGGATGCATGTTGTGAATTCACTTGCTGCAGAAAGTGTGCTTTAATGTTTTCAGACCGGATGAAAGTTTCAAATAGAAAATAAGGCCGACGCCGCGGCTCACTAGGCTAATCCTCTGCCTAGCGGCGCCGGCACATCGGGTTCTAGTCCCAGTCCGGGCGCCGGATTCTGTCTCGGCTGCCCCTCTTCCAGGCCAGCTCTCTGCTGTGGCCAGGGAGTGCAGTGGAGGATGGCCCAGGTGCTTGGGCCCTGCACCCCATGGGAGACCAGGAAAAGCACCTGGCTCCTGGCTCCTGCCATCAGATCAGCGCGGCGCCGGCCGTGGCGGCCATTGGAGGGTGAACCAACAGCAAAGGAAGACTTTTCTCTCTGTCTCTCTCTCTCACTGTCCACTCTGCCTGTCAAAAAAAAAATAGAAAATAAGCATAAATCTTGATATATATCTGAAGCCGGCGCCGCAGCTCAATAGGCTAATCCTCCACCTAGCGCCGGATTCTGTTCCGGTTGCCCCTCTTCCAGGCCAGCTCTCTGCTGTGGCCCGGGAGTGCAGTGGAGGATGGCCCAAGTACTTGGGCCCTGCACCCCATGAGAGACCAGGAGAAGCACCTGGCTCCTGACTTTGGATCAGCGCAGTGCGCTGGCAGCAGCGCACTGGCCACGGAGGCCTTTGGAGGGTGAACCAATGGTAAAAGAAGACCTTTCTCTCTGTCTCTCTCTCTCACTGTCCACTCTGCTTGTCAAAAAAAAAAAAAAAAGATATATATCTGAATTGCTTAGGATAAGAACTGCTTCAGATTTATCTTTCAGTTTTTTTAAATATTTGCACATACATAATGAGATATCTTGGGGTAGAGATCAAGTCTAGATATGATGCCCGAAAGTAATTTTATATAACAGTTTTAGTGCACCTGCATTTTTTTTTTTTTTACTTTTTTGTGTGTGGACTATTCATTTATTTGAAAGGCAGAGTTAGAGAGGGAGAGAGAGAGGCAAAGACGGAAATCTATCTACTGGTTCACTCCCGCAATGGCTACAATGGCTGGAGCTGGACTAATCCAAAGCCAGGGCCAGGAGCCAGGAGCTCCATCCAGGTCTCCCTTGTAGGTGCATGGGCCCAAATATTTGGGCCACTTCTGCTGTCTTCTAGGAAAAATGAGCAGGGAGCTGGATTGGAAGTGTAGCAGCCAGGACTTGAATGGGCACCCATATGGGATGCTAGTGCTGCAGGTGGCAGCTTTACTCACTATGCCATAGCATGAGCTCCTGCACCTGCATTTTAACTGCAAGACATCAAGTAAGATCAGGTAAAGAATTTTCCACTTATGAATTTTCAATGAACATTTGGAATTTGGAGCATTCAGATTTTTCAGATTAGGGCTATTTAGCATATATGTGGGGGATGTCTCTGTGTTATTTAGTGAAATTACAAAATCCAGATCTTACAATAAAATATTAGAATTAAGACATCATTACAATCACCTTCAGAGGGATATGAATCGAGTGGGATATTAGGAGAGTAATTTATCCACATTTGAATTTATGATCAGTTACATTTCAATAAAAATATACTACTGCATGGATAACACTTCTTTTATTAGCATATATGTTGTACTTTGTCCCTGTTTTCGTAAGTTTAGGAGAGGACAAGCTATCAATAGAAGGGCTTAGTGTGATCAGATGGTCTTACAGATGGGATTGGAATACTTGAGATACTTAGCTGGATATTGCTAATGACGATGGCTGAGATTTTCCTTTTATTCTTCTTTCATGGGTAACCAACCCTTCTGAAACTTCTGGGTGTCACTCCTTCCTGACATTTAGTAACACATTCCATTATGTTTCACTCAATTCTAAGCCAGCAGGTGACATTTTGTCTCCTTGAGATGACTTTAATAGCATATTCTTATTCATTAAAGTTGATTTTATTCACATCTTTATGAGAATAACTTTGGGAAGACACAGAAGTAAAGAAATGTACTAGGAAAGTGAGAAAGGTTTAATATAATATGTTTTTAAAGGTGATAATTGGAAAGAGAACACAAAGTTGGACACATTACCACCTATTTACACCTGGAAAGTATTTCACAGTAATTTGAAAGACCTCCTACATAAAGAACACCATTCTCACTGTAAAAACTGAAGGCAATGTCATTTAATAAATATATGAGATATCAATGCATGCTTCAAATTGTTTTTTGAGTATTGGCAACAAATAGCTAGGAAAGATATTATGAGGAGTACACTCTGTGTAAGGTTAAAGACCTTATTGAGGAGTGGTACTGGAGATATGATTGAACAAGTTTTGGATATTGGACTGAGCAAAGAAAAGTTGTATACCTGACACAGGTATCTGTCAGAAAATTAGTAGGATAGGCAAATCCATGACCCTCCCAGAATTAACATGGACATTGAATAAACATATTATTTATAGGACTTGAGTTTGATGTACAAGTGAAGTTTCTATAAGAGAACACTTGAGATGAAGATGATGAATGAGGGAGAATGCTGAAAGAGAAGGATGTTAGAATGTAAGATTTCAGGGGCCGGCATTATGGAGCAACAGGTTCAGCTACCTCCTACAGCACGGGCAGCCCGTATGGGCAGGTTCCATTCCAAGCTGCTGCACTTCTGATCCAGTTCCCTGCTAATGCACTTGGGAAAGCAGTGAAAGATGGCCCAAGTCTCTGGGTCCCCGCACCCACATGGGAGACCCAGAAGATGCTGGAACTTGACTTCAGGCTGGCCCACCCTTGTTCATTTGGGGGTGAATCAGTTTATGGAAACATTCTCCTCCCTCTCCCTCTCCCTCTCCCTCTCCCTCTCCCTCTCCCTCTCCCTCTCCCTCTCCCTCTCCCTGTCCCTCTCCATCTCCCTCTCTCAGTAACTCTGCCTTTTGAATAAATAGATAAAGATTTTAGTCATTAGAAGGATGAATCAGGCTACATGTTAACATGGATTGCTGAACAGCTTAGACAGGATTATAATTCATTTAAAGTTAATATATACATACGTGGAATACTGACAAAAAAAAGAAAGTACTGCTGATATATTCAAGAGCCTGGATAAATCTCTGTGAAATCATTCTGAATTCAAAAAATGCCCAATACCATAAGGGTACATACTGCTTGATTCCATGTATATTACATTCTTAGATAACACAATTATAGAAATTGAAAAGAGAGCACTTATTGCCATAGGTCATTAAAGCCAATGGAGAGGGTGGCAAGGAAGGATATGGATCTTAAAGTGATGGAAGTGCCATTTATTTGGAATAAAATAATGTCGATAGTATAATTGTGACATTGGACTGATTTTTCAAGATGTCTTATTGAAGAAATACTTTCCTATATAAATGTTATACAGGATAGTATTCTATTAAGTGGTATATAGGATAATATTCTATTAGTCTTGCAACTGTATGTGATTCTTCAGTTATCTAAAAGTAATTAATAAAATGGTTAATGTTAAACTATTGAACTTTTCATTAACATAGAAGACATTTTCAAAGGTTAGCAAAAAGAGTGTAATTTGTGACATAAACAACTCCTTCAGTAGACACAATGAAGTGATCCAGATTTCAAAGTTTATAGTCTCTAAGAAAATGGAATGTCATTGCTCCAAGACATTTGAATGTAGAGGGGAAACAATGGCTTTCAATGCTCATGGATCACAAAGAAGCATTCTGATAACTTTTTGGCATTACAGAGAAAACTGCTATATATAAAAGAAAATACTTTACTCTTGGATGCTTCAAGGAAATTCCTATTGTGCTAAGAGAGCTAGGGGTCAGTAAAGTAATAGTTGGCAACACTGACTGATGAGCTGAAGAAAGTGTTACATAGTAAAGAAGGAAGTCAAAATGTCAGAAGAGTTTGAGAAAAAAGTTAGTGATGAAAGTTTCATTTCTGAGTGTGGCTAAGACATGGTGAATTGCAGGGACCGCACTACGCTGCTTGTATGAGTCTATGGGCATTTCATCAACCACATCTGATTGCCTCAGTGCTAGCCCCCACAGAAATCTCCATCTTCTGCCAAACTTGCAATGATGAAGAAATCTGACTGATTGAGACAAGTGAGAATTACAGCTAAAGCAGTGTTATAATCAGAGATTAGTAGAGGGTTTCTTATGATGTAAAATGAGTCATTAAAGTGCAAGGAAATTAGAGGATTGATATGCAGATTATGGGGCCATCTGCTGAAAGTATAGATTTATTTTCTTTGTCATGGATGCATATGCTCTATGAAATTTTCCATTTAAATACATTTAAAATTTTTATTTGATTGCACACACACAAATATTACATATAATGTAAAAGTCATTATACTTAAAGGATTTTCACCCAGAAAAACTAATGATTTAACTTTTTGGTTCTCTGTATAAAAGTGCATTTGAGTTAGTTTTGATAATTAAGTTGGCCAACATATAATTTTTGGTGGAAACAGTTGTAAAACATAAATTAAAAGGATCAATATTTTAATAATGGGCATATTAGGGACCAGCACTGTGGCATAGCAGGTAAAGCCATCCCCTGCAGTGCTAGTATCCCATATCTGCACCTGTTTGAGACCCAGCTGCTCCACTTCTAACCCAGCTCTCTGCTATGGCCTGAGAAAACAGTAGAAGATGGCCCAATTCCTTGAGCCCCTGTACCCGCGTGGGAGACTTGAAAGAAGCTACTGGTTCTTGGCTTAGGATCAGTGCATCTCTGGACATTGTGGCCATCTGGGGAGTGAACCAGCGGATGGAAGACCTCTCTATCGCTCTCTCTTTGCTTCTCCTCTCTCTGTGTAACTGTGACTTTCAAGTAAAATAAATAAATCTTTTAAAACATGGGCATATTAAACTGGAATTCATATTATGAAAAGATTACACATCTGTTTACAGGCTAATATGAATTGTATATAAGCATATATTTTCCAAAATACAAGGTACTCTTTATTCAATTATAGTGTTTAAACCTCCAATTACTGTATCAAAATGAAAACATAACTTTATTCTTCCAAATCAGCAAGGATAACTTTTACATACACAGCTCCCCCCACCATATATAAATAATATAACATAACATAACATAATATAGATAATTATGTGTACATTTAAGTACATATTTAAACATTTATATGTATAAAATGTGTGCAGCATTATTTTTTAAAAATTATTTGAAAGTCAGAGTTACACAGAGAGGAGAGGCAGAGAGAGAGTGGTCTTCTATCCATTGGTTCACTCCCCAGTTGGCCACAGTGGCTGGAGCTGAGCCGATCGGAAACCAGGAGCCAGGACTTCTTCCGGGTCTCCCAAGCAGGTCCAGGGGCCCAAGCACTTGGGCCATCTTCTACTGCTTTCTCAGGCCATAGCAGAGAGCTGGATGGGAGGTGGAGTGGCTGGTACTCGAACCGGCACTTATATGGGGTGCTGGCACCATAGGTTGCGGCTTTACCCTCTACTCCAGGCCCCTGCATTATTTTATAATTCCAAATGACTGGTCCTATTTACTTCCTCTTTTTTGCTAGAGTAAAATTCAAAATATGGTTCCTGTAAGGCCTGACAATTTCTCTGACCATAATAAGTGATATGATAAAATGCTGATTCTAGCCATAGTGGAAGTATACAGTAACTATAGAGATCCAGGGAGTCTATGTTATCCTTTCCCTTCTGTTACTGGCCCTTCTGGAACATAAAATTTCTATTATTACTCAATATAATGACAGTTCTAGAACAAGTTTTCTTTTGGCAAAATTATTATGTGCAGTTATATTTTCAATTCAACTAAATGACTACTGAGACATTTAAGTAAATGTTGGACAATAAAGATTCTGTATTTTTTTAAGGATTTATTTATTTATTTGAAAGTCAGAGTTACACAGAGAGAGGAGAGGCAGAGAAAGAGAGAGGTGTTCCATCTGCAGGTTCACTCCCCAAGTGGCCACAACAGCCAGGGCTGTGCCAATCTGAAGCCAGGAGCCAGGAGCCAGGATCCAGGAGCCTCCTCTAGGTCTCCCACACAAGTGCAGGAGCTTGGGCTATCTTCTACTGCTTTCCCAGGCCATGGGGAGAGCCGGATCGGAAGTGGAGCAGCCAGGACTTGAAACAGCACCTATATGGGATGCCAGCACTGCAGGCAGTGGCTTTACCCGCTACACCTCCACTCTGGACCCAAAGAAACTGTATTTTTAAAGTTCCAAATGAACATCTATTTTCTGGCTTTGACTGCCTGTGCTTCTGGGGTCTTTTCCAAGAAGTCTTTGCCTTTGCCAATGTCTTACAGAGTTTTCCCAATGTTCTCCTCTAGTAATTTGATGGTATGAGGTCACAGATTTATATCTTTGACCCATTTGGAGTTTATTTTTGCATAAAGTGTAAGGTAGGGGTCTTGTATCACATTCCTGCATGTGGTGATCCAATTTTTCTGGGCACCATTTGTTGAAGAGGCTGTCCTTTTTCTAGGCATTGATTTTAGCTCCTTTGTCAGTATTAGTAAAATGGCATCGTCTTTTCTGTGGTGCCATCTTAATCCCTGGGTGGCATCTTAGGTTCCACCCCCCAAAGCATCTTGCACAGGTGACTCAATGGCCCAAGCACAAGCGTCAGCTCCACCCCCACCCTAACGGATTCATTGCTCCCACTTTCCTACCCCTGCAAGGCTATAATAGGACCTGCTTCCTACACACTTGGTCTCTTGACCCCTCTATCTCTCAACACCTCTCCCTTTTCACCCTCTCTCGGCCTCTCCCTCCAGTCTGTTGAGTTTACCCCACCTGACAATAAACCTTTCCTTTAACTCCAGTGTTTGGTGTGCTTTTGTGGTGGCCATTCAGTCAAAAATTAGTCAGTTGTAAATGTATGGATTGGTTTCTGGAGTTCCTATTCTGTTCCATTAATCTACATGTCTATTATTGTGCCAGGACCATGTGATCCAGCAATCACACTCCTGGGAAGTTATTCAAGGGAAGTGAAATTAACATAGGAAAGAGTTATCTGTACCTCCACGATTGTTGCAGCTCAATTCACAAGAGTTAAGATATGGAATCAACCCAGATGCCATCAAGTGATGACTTAATAAGGAAATTATGGTATATAAACACTATGGAATACTACTCAGCTGTAAAAAATAATGAAATCTTGTCTTTTGCAACAACTGGTAACCATTGTACTTTCTGAAATAAGCCATTCCCAGAAAGACACATACCATGTGTTTTCTCTCTGAACTGTGGTAACTAACAGAGTACAAAAATGTAATGTATAAGAGTGAAATTGACATATTGAGATTCAATAAATTTTTAGTACTGCTGTAGTAGGTGTCTCTACTGTTCAGGAACAGAATTTTTTTTCTTCTATTTGTTGAACCGTTAGTGTAGTGTTAATCTTATGAGTATAAAGTAAACTGAAAGTAGATCATTGCAAAAATTAAGAGAAGGGATGAGAAGAAGGAGGAAGATGGATGGGGTAGGGCGAGAAGGAGGGTAAAGTGGGAAGTATCACTATATTCCTAAATCTGCATATGTGAAATACATGAAATTTATATCTTAAATAAAAAAGTAAACTCTTTTAAGGTATTACTTATCAAAAAATAGAAAATCTATTTCCTGTGCTTAGAAGTGCTGAACAATGCTTTCTGTCAAATTTAACTTTGTGGTTAAGCAATTTTCTTCAAAAGTAGTAAAGTTATAAACATGCTTATCCCCTGACAGAAAAACATATGGCTATTTGCTCAAAGAAATAAACAGTTGCTATATCCTAAAGTCATAAATATTTTGGGAAGTATCATAATATTCGGAACTATATTCATAAGGAGTATTATGACTTCTAAATAACTGGTATTGCTGTATATAGTTTAATCCTTACAGTGAATGGGTAAATCTATAAAAATCACCAAACTTTTCATTGTTGTTTTTACAGCTAGCTTTTTATTAATTACATATTAAAGCAATTCTTGTGTGCTATGGAATATATAATGTTGACCAAAATATAAAAATTATAGAATGGAAATTTGAAAATTGCAAGGAAAACAAATTTTAGAAGCATTAGTTTGATGGACTGTCTTTGTGGAAATCAAAGCACAAAGGCAGATGTCTTTTTTTATATTTGTTATTTCCAATATATCCTGTTCTTCAATTTCAGTTTATTAATTTTCAGCATCCTTCAATATTCAATCATCAGATTACCTTGCACATAATAGAAATTATTTGTATTCTTCCTTCATGCATCCAATATTTCCTGATTTTTTAATTTCCCCATCTTAAAATCTCATTTGTATGAACTAATAAAATATAATCTTATGAGTCTTTTGGTGCTTTGATGGGGTAATGTCACAAGATGACCTTCAATTATGAACGTAATATTCAATATATTTTATATAATAGCTGTAGATTGGATTTAGTTTTTCGATCTGTTTTAAGAAGTGTCTATATTCATTTCATTGAAATGTCTTGAAATGTAGATTCAGTATAAAACATAAGTTACAGGAGCAAGTTCACTAAGATGGCTGAAGAGGATATCCTAATTCTGTTCCCACAGATTTGTCAACTAGCAATTATCCACACATAGTAATACCTTGTCAAAACTTCCAAAAGATGGCAACAAGACTGTGACCTGCTTTTTCTCTTAAGCTGTAGAAAATTCTCACTGAAAGGGTAAGAAAAATAGTATTTCCTGAACCACATTATCCTTCCTTCTCTCACATGGCAGCACAAGATACACAAAATGAAATCTCTTGGTCCACAGTTCTCACAGAGGAAAATAGGAGAGGATAAGTATACACTCAACTTCCCAACCATTCTGAAATAGTTTTCAGAAATACTATTGTGTTCTCAGCACAAGGGAAGTGCAGTGGCAAACTGAATGGCTAGAGTGCCTGGGGTGAAATAGAAATAAAGCAAGGAGGCAGAGCCCAAAGAAACTAGTGCGATTTTTTTTAAAGATGTATTTATTTATTTGAAAGGCAGACTTACAGAGAGGCAGAAGCAGAGAGAGAGAGGTGTTCCATCCAATGATTCACTCCACAGATAGCTGCAATGGCCAGAGCTGAGCTGATCCATAGCTGGGAGACAGCAGCTTCTTAATAGGTCTCCCACGTGGGTGCAGGGGCCAAAGGACTTGCGCCTTCTTCTACTGCTTTCCCAGGATATAGCAGAGAGCTGGATTGCAAGTGGGGCAGTCGGGAATCAAACTGGCACCCATATAGGATACCGGTACTGCAAGCAGTGGCTTTACCCACTATTCCACAGCACTGGCCTCTAGTTCAATGATTTTAATGAAAGCATGATATGCAACCACAGCAGTGATGCTCAGTCATAGCCATTATCTAGTAGTCTAGTCAATAACCTGTTATTCAGTAGCCTGAAGTTGGTTCAGTAGAAGTGAACCAGTAGATCTGGTTTATCTCTCAAGAGATGGGAAGTGCTACATGGCTTGAATTCCTGTATAGCTAGCCTCCTGGACAAGCTTCAGTCCATAACCTAGAGTCTTCCAGAGGGATAAGAGCACCACAAAAATTCCAACAATTGCAGGTCATGCCTGGGAGAATAATGGCTTTAAAGATAACTCTCAGCCTGCACCTATGTAGGGATGTTGTCAAAGCTGTGGATTACAGTCACTGGGAACTAGTTCCATCATACGCTAGTGTAGAATCAGCACTCCCCACAGCCTCAAAGACCGTCTGCAGAACTTGCCTCGAGTTCACCATAGTGAATTGTAATAAGCTGTCACCAGTTTGTACCATGGGAAGTTGAATACTATTCCCCTTGACTCCAAGCCACTCTAGGACTCTGTTCAGGAATGAAAGTGATCCCAAGAGTAGAAAATACAAATAAGTAGTCACGGGTTTTACAACACTCATGAATTTATACAATACATGCTCAGTCTCAAAGCTTACTCTCAGAGAGTGAGGTATATCTCAACTTAGCATACCTACTGAGCATAGCATTTGATTCACTCATCTTGTTTCACTTAATTATGGGGCCATCCTACAACTTCTTCTAACTCCTGGATTTGTGTGGCATTTACTTCTAGTCAGGAAATATATCCTGTGACCCAGGTGTATCAGAGACAACTGGATTGTTCACTCAGCATTCAGTCTAATCACAGAGATCAACCAGTGATCTTGCCAGGTGGAAGAAAAAAATCCAGCTACTCCATTTGAATTCATAACACAGGCATCAGCCCAGTCATCAACAGAAGATGTAAACAAACTGTCAAAACAGGGACATTCTTTCTGCCCTGCCAGAATTACAGGAGAGTATAAATAGAAAAAAGTTTATCACAAGGGATATCTATGAAAGCAGAAAATATAGTTGCTTACACAAATGTGTAAGAACCAGTGTAGATACTCAAAATAACAAATACTTAGAGAATCATGACACCTATAAAATAATCTGTGAACAAAGCTTTAGCAATAGATCTCTCAATAAATAATTTGTAATAATCCTGGTTAGTAAATTTAGTGGATTCCAAGAATATGTACATAAAATTAAATGAAGTTTGGAAAACAATCTATACAAAATTAGAGGTCTAAAGAAGAAAGAGTAACAATAAAAAAGAAACATTCTATATATGAAAAATGTAAAAACTGAAGTATGAAATGTGACAGAAATCTTCAACAGCCAACTCCATCAAGTTGAATGCGGAAGTGTGCCTCGACATATAAAATTAGAAATTACCCAATCAGAGAAGAAAAAAAAGGTAATAAGAAAAGAGCATGAAGAATGCCTACAGGATTTATGTGATACCATCATGATACTTAACCTAAGTGTAGTAGTAATTAAGAAAACTAAAGGAAGAAAAATAGGGTCAAAAGGCATAGTAAGGAAACAGTGGACAAAAAATGGCCAACTCTGAGGAAGGGAGTCAACACTCAGTTACAGGAAACAGAGATCTCCAATGAAATACAATTGAGAGGATCTCATCACAACATGTAATACTAAAAATATTGAAAATCAAAGACCAGGAAAAAATTCTAAATGTGAATAAAAGAAGAGACTTGTATCATATGCAAAAGAGTTCCCAAATGAATGGCAGCAGACTTATCATCAGAAATTCTTCAGATAAGGAGAGAGTACATGATGTCAGTACTGCTTGTATAAAAAAAAAAAAATTGTAAATGAAGGTTACTGTACCCTTATGGCTATCCTTTACAAATGAAGTAGAAGTAAAGACATTCCAAAACAAATAAAATACCAGAAAATTTATTAACATCAGACTCATATTATCAGAATTACTAATGCAAGTTCTCTGTACTGAAAGATAGTAACATTAGTGAGAATGAGAAAAGACATAAACCTCCACTAGTAAAAGTCATCATAAAGACAAGCTTAAAAACTCTAATACTTCAATCATAAATAATAAGCAAATTATATCCTAAATAGAAAGATTAAAAGACAAACATAACAGCTACAATAAATTTGTTAATAGACACCTAATGTGAAATATTATGTATTGCATCATCAAATATTTAATATGGTGGAGAATAAAGTATAGGGGAATTGTTTTCTACTATTCTTCCATAAAAATTATGTTGACGTATTTTAAAGTAACTTTTGATATTTTAGTGAATCTTATAGCCACAAAGCAAACACTTCTGATATATACATTTAAATTGCAAAAGCAAGGAACCAAAACATGCTGCTAAAATAAATCACCTAACAACAATGAATGGCATTAAAAGAAGAAAGGACCAAAGATCTGTGAAATAACTAGACAACAGGCAACAAAATGACAAGTCCCCACCTAGCAATAATTAATTTAAATATGTCAATTACATTCTTCAGTCAAAATATAGAGAATCAGGATTTGTTTTTAAAAACCCAAGTATATGCAGCTTTCAGGAGACCCATTTCACCAATAAGGCAATACATAGACTGAGAGTGAATAGAAAAAAACATATTCCTTATGCAGAGGAACCAAAAGAGTAGAATAGATTTCAAATTTAAGTAGCCAAGCAGATAAAGTAGATCTCAAATTAATAACTATAGGAAGAAACAAATTAGACCACTATATAATGATGAAGAGATCAGAAGAAAATGTAATGAGCAACTGTGTACCAAAATATTCTAAAACCTAGAATAAATGGATAACTTCATCGACAAGCATAGCTTACCAAAATTGAATCATGAAGAAACAGCAAACCTTAATACAAAAGGAGCAATGAGATTGAGTCAAGAACAAAAGGTGTCCCATCCATAAAAAGCCCAGGACCTGATAAAGTCACTGCTGAATTTTTCTTATCAGTTAATGAAGAATGGTTAACAGTATTTCTCAAAATACTCAAAAAATCAAAGAGAAGGGAATCCTCCCAAACTCATTCTGCAAAACCAACATTTTTCTGATAAAAGCAAATAGAACAAAAAATAAATAAAACCACAGGTCAATATCTCAGATACATACAAAAAATCAACAGAATAGTTGCAAAATTAATACAACAGGGCATTAAAAAGAAAGTTTCCCATAAGCAAGTGGGCTCCATTCTACGAATACTAGGATAGCTCAACATAGATAAATTAGCAAATGGTAACCACCACATTAACAGAATTATGAACACAAAAATCAATGAAAGCCATTTATTATAAATACAGATTAAAATTGCAAACAGTAATAAGATGAAAAGATTTTGTTCTAATATCTAGAACAAGACAAGGATGTCATTTTCATAATTTTTATTCAAAAAAATTTGAAATTCTAATCATAGAAATTAGATAAGAGATATAGAGGGTATACAAATTGGAAAAGAAGAAATCAAATTCTCATTGTTTATAAATATTATATAAAGAAAGTCTCAGAAATCTACCAAAAACTATTGAAACTAATACGAAAATTTAATGACATCATATCATAAAATTCTGCACTTAGTAATTGCTACCATATCTATATACTAATAATGAACTATCTGGGATATAAATCAAGAGAAAAATCTCATTTACAATAACTACTAAAACAAGCAAAGAAAAACTTAAGGGGCCAACAGAGTGGCATAGTGGGTGAGGCTGCTGCCTATAGTGCTGGCATCCCATATGGGTGCCAGTTCCAATCCCAGCTGCTCCATTCCCAATCCGGCTCCCTGGGCTGGGCTGGGAAAGCACTAGAGGATGGTTCAAGTTCTTGGGGCCCTGCACCTGCATGGGGGATCCAGAAGAAGCTCCTGGATCCTTGCTTCGGATTTGTCGATCCCCATCTTCGTGGAGGAACGACACAGGACCCTGCGTTGTTCTTTCGTCTGCTCGGCCCTCCCCGGGTTTGCTGCTGGTTCTTCCCGGGTTGGCTGCTGACCCTTCCACCTCCGTGGAAGGGCGGTTCCCCCTGGCCACTTTCCCCACTTCCGTGGGAGAGCGGCACACCGCCGGCCGGCTCTCTCGGGGGCTGCACAGGTGTTCCTTCAGATAGATGTTCCCCTTAGATGTTCCTGGTGCATGTTGTCTCTCTCCTCCTTTATAGTCCTCTTCCGCCAATCCCAACTCTGCTATACACACGCCGAGTACGCTGCTCTCCTCCAATCAGGAGCAAGTCCCACAGTCTATTGGTTGAACTGGAGGCAGCTGTGTAGAAGCTGTTTCCCTTCTCAGCGCCATATTGTGGGAGAGCAGATGCACAGAATAAGTCCTAATTCCAGTAACTTAGTCTAGTCCGAGATGCTCCCCACAGATCCCCCTTTCTTTTTATTTTTGGCGTTGATACGCGCCTGTCTTCGGTGCCCCGTGGCACACACTCTGCTCTGCTTGCTAGGGCTGCCCACAGGTGCTTACAAGTCCTATCAATCAGGCAAACCGAATCCAGGTCCTCTCTTCGCCATGTTGTGAGGAGGTTTTTAGGCGCTGATGCGTGCCTGTGTTCAGTGCCCTGCAGCGCATGCTCTGCTCTGCCTGCAGGTGCTTACAAGCCCTACCAATCAGGCAAACCGAATCCAAGCCTTCTCATTGCCGTATTGTGGGGAGACATTGGTGTTGATAATGTGCCTGTCTTCAGTGACCTGCGGCGCATAAGCTGCTAGCTGCCCGCAGGTGCTCATCGTCCTAATCAGGCAGACCGAATCCAAGCTCTCTCATTGCTGTGTTGTGGGGAGGCCTTTCTCTATTTCTCTATCTCCGGGCATTCCTATTTCTCCTATTCTACTTCTATCTACCAGCATTCCTATCTCTCTCATTTCACTTCTAAACTTCTGTTTCTCTTATCCCCACGGCCTCCCGGCGCCCGCCCCGAGGCTGCTTCTCGGCGGCTTCCCGGCTCTGAGCCGCTTCAGCCCGCGCTTCTCTCATCTGCGCGGCTTCCCGGCGCCCGCCCTGCGGTGGGCTCCCGGCTCTGCGCGGCTCGGCTTCGCGCGCACACTCCGCGGTCTCCACGCCCTTTGCGCCCGCACCACGGCCTCGCGCCAGCCCCGCGTTCCCTATCTATTCACGCCCCGTGCTCTCTCTGCACGCGGCGGCTTCCGCGAGTCACACAGTGTAGCTTACGTCTCCGCCACTAGCATTCAATCCAAGTTCCCCGGACTAACCTGGCGAATTCCAACCTGGCGGCCCACGTCTCTGCCTCTGGTTCCAGATCTTCGCCTCTTGCTCCCCGGGGTGACTTGACGAATTCCAAGATGGCTTAAGTCTCCGCCTCAGCCTGCACTCGCGGCTTCATCCTCCCTAACATTTTTCTCTACCTGGTATGTTTCCCTAAGTTTTCTTCCAACAATATTCTTCCCTCATTTCTCCTGGCCTCTCCCCACAGTCCGTATCCAAGTCTAAGTTTCTTATACGTTTTACTTTCACTTTCAACCTGCAGTCCGTATCTAAGTTTCTTCTTGCTTTCACTTTAAATCCTAACTTCTTTCCCACAGTCCGTATCCAAGTCTATGCCTAGGCTTTTGATAGCTTCTTCCGGCACCTATTCTGTCCGGCTTTTCCCTAGGCTCTTTGCTAGTCTCTCTCTCTGGTATTTTCCACTTCTTCCCGTTTCTTCCCTCCTAGGTTTCCTATCCGAGTCACGGCACCATTATGTCGCTCCCCCTCTTCGTGGAGGAACGACACTAAGCCCTGCCTAGGCTTCCTATCCGAGTCACGGCACCATTATGTCGCTCCCCGTCTTCGTGGAGGAACGACACTAAACCCTGCCTAGGCTTCCTATCCGAGTCACGGCACCATTATGTCACTCCCCGTCTTCGTGGAGGAACGACACAGGACCCTGCGTTGTTCTTTCGTCTGCTCGGCCCTCCCCGGGTTTGCTGCTGGTTCTTCCCGGGTTGGCTGCTGACCCTTCCACCTCCGTGGAAGGGCGGTTCCCCCTGGCCACTTTCCCCACTTCCGCGGGGGAGCGGCACACCGCCGGCCGGCTCTCTCGGGGGCTGCACAGGTGTTCCTTCAGATAGATGTTCCCCTTAGATGTTCCTGGTGCATGTTGTCTCTCTCCTCCTTTATAGTCCTCTTCCGCCAATCCCAACTCTGCTATACACACGCCGAGTACGCTGCTCTCCTCCAATCAGGAGCAAGTCCCACAGTCTATTGGTTGAACTGGAGGCAGCTGTGTAGAAGCTGTTTCCCTTCTCAGCGCCATATTGTGGGAGAGCAGATGCACAGAATAAGTCCTAATTCCAGTAACTTAGTCTAGTCCGAGATGCTCCCCACAGGATTGGCACAGCTCCAGCTGCTGCGGCCATCTGGGGAGTGAACCAGTGGATGGAAGACCTCTCTCTCTCTCTCTTTCCCTCTACCTCTACCTCTACCTCTACCTCTACCTTTCAATTAAATAAATCTTTTAAAAAATAGAAAAACTTAGAAATAAAATTTAACACAACAGGTGAAAGATCTCTACAATAAAAATTGTAGAATTTCCATGAGCAAATTCAGAGAATACAAAGAAATGGAAAGATATTCTGGGTTCACAGATTAAAAGAATCAATATTGTTTAACTGTCCATATTATCCAGCTAAATCTACAGACTCAATGATATTCTCAACAAAATGACAATGAAAACTTTATAAAAATGAAAAAAAAAATCTTGAGCTGTGTATGGAATCATAGAAGAACTCATTTGGCCAAAATAACTCTTAGTAAAATAATGAATCTAAAGACATTACACTACTTTACCTCAAAATATACCAGAAAGTTATATTAACTAAAACAACATGGAATTAGCAGAAAACAGACACACAAACTAATGGAACAAAATAGAAACTCATATATAACTGCATGTGTATATATATCTAACTGATTTGGGACATAGGAGTCAAGAACAAGCAATTAAGGAATGATAATCTCTTCAAATAAATGGCAGTGGGAAAACATATATCCATAATCAGAAATGAAACTGCATGTTTATGTCTCATCATTTACAAATATCAACTCGAATACATTAGGGATTAAATATGATAACAAAAACTATGAAACTGCTTGGCCGGTGCTGCGGCTCACTAGGCTAATCCTCCACCTGTGGCTCCAGCACACCAAGTTCTAAACCCGGTCTGAGCGCCGGATTCTGTCCCGGTCACTCCTCTTCCAAGCCAGCTCTCTGCTGTGGCCCGGGAGTGCAGTGGAGCATGGCCTAAGTCCTTGGGCCCTGCATCTGCATGGGAGACTAGAAGAAGCACCTGGTTCCTGGCTTCGGATCAGCGCGGTGAGCCGGCCGCAGCGCGCCAGTCGCAGCAGCCATTGAGGGGTGAACCAATGGAGAAGGAAGACCTTTCTCTCTATCTCTCTCACTGTCCACTCTGCCTGTCAAAACAAAACAAAACAACAACAAAAATTATGAAACTGCTAGAAAAAAACAACGGAGAAACACTTTGTTCAGGAGTATGGGCTGGGTAATGACTTTTTTGATATGACCACTAAAGCATAGAAAACTAAAGAAAAATCCATCAGTGTGATTATATCAAACTGAAAAGCTTCTGCACAGCAATAATATTCAGAATTTATAAGGAATTCAAGTCACACAATAGCAAATGAACAACTACTCTAGTTTACCAATGAGCTAAAGACTTGAATAGATATTGCTCACAAGCAGACATGCAACTGGTCAACAGATATATGCAAAAATGCTTAACATCACAAATCTTCAGAGAAATGCAAATCAAAATCTCTATGAAATATGATCTCACCTCAATTAGAATGACTATTTTTGAAAATACAAAAAGAAAGTGACAAATGCTTGTTAGGATGCAAACAAATGGGAAATCTTTCACACCATTGGCTGTAATATAAATGGGAACAGTGTAGTAAATGGTATGGAGTGTTCTTGAAACAAACTATAAATTGACCTAACATATGATTACAGATTCCAACTATCAAAGGAAATAAAATTGGCATATCAAAAAGACAAGTACATTCCCATATTTATTGCAATAATATTCACAGCAACCAGGAACCATCCTAAGTGTCCATTCAGAGATGAATAGAGAAAGAAACCGTGATATATATATATATATACACACACACACACACACACACAAACACACATACATACACATACACACACACACACACGGACATTAAAAGGCTACTCAGTCATAAAAAATCATGATATCCTTTCACTTGTCACAAAATGGATATACCTGGAGACATTATGTTAGGTGAAATAAGTCAAGTACAGAAAACCAAACTCTACATGATCTTCAGTATGAACAATTTAATTAACCCTTCTGCCTTAATTTCTTGATCTTCATAATTTTTACATAGTAACTATACCAATGGCTTTTGTTCTCAGGATTATCTTGAAGTAGTCAGTGTATTTTATATACATATAAATACACTAACATATATTGATATCTCTGGAATAAATTTTACACTTACATGATATTTCCCAAGATTTGACTACACTTATAATTCAAAATAACATTTCCTTGAGAAATTTAAAGTAAAAATACAGGTTACAGCTTTTTAAAACCTGAAATATCCTTGATCAAGATAAGTCTTGAGAATAAACATTGAAACAACACACGGATATACCATTGTTTTCACTACAAACAGATCGTAGAAGAGATTTTGCAGAACAACACTCAGCAGATGAGATCCTAGCAAGAATCTATAAATTCCCTTCAGCATTTCTGCTGTCAGTGTGAACTCCCCTTAAGTGCACAATTTCATGGTTGACTAATTATTGTCCGTGGTTGAATTTATTTTCAGCAATGGTAAAAAGATCATTGGTTTTTCAGTTGCTTCTCAGCAGTCATAAATCTATATGGAAAATACCAATTTGAGTGTCTTGAGCTTTAGATTACATATGTATCTTTAAGGTAACAATGAAACAGCCCTAACAATGTAAATTTTGTGGAACTAAATGTGAAAATTAGCATTTCTATAAGTAACCTAAGATTGATTATGTAATTCAATAATAACTTAAAATGAATATAATATTTGAAATTGTACAGCAGAGAAATGAATATTTTAAAATTAATATTAAATATTAATGAAAAATTGGAAAATTGGAAATATAAATTAGAATAAACATTGTTAAAGAAACAGTATGGAGGTTAGGATATATGTTTCAAATGAAAATTCTTAGAAAATTTATAATTTCCTTTTTTTTCCCCAGATTTAACAGCTTGAAAAAAGACATTGATATTTTCAATGATGCTAAACATCTTGATTGATATCATACTGAGTGTAAAGCATTTAAACTACATTGGTATTAAAGTAATTCAAGATTAAAGAAACCAAAATGCTCAGATTACTTTTCATCTCTTTGTCAAAGAAATCATATTTGTGAAGCATAAATTAATATATGAATTCTTGTTATCCCACTGTAAATTGTATTTTATCCTGAAACATATGTGTAATTTCTTATGAGTTCATTTATGCATTCACATAAATGACTAGCTTTGATTGTTTATCTCAGAGAATATGTATACTACGATTTAACTGAGAATTTCTTTTTCTGAGAATTTTCTTTGTCACAATTAAGTCGATCCATCATCAGTCATAACGATGAATGTTGAAAAAAATTGAAAAAAGCACACCTTGATTTAAAAGATGCCCTTCAAACGGAATGCATATTTTTAGATAACGGTGTTTTCCAGGACATAGGAAAGTGCAGCCCATTAACTTTAATTCTACAGATATTTAGAAGAGCAACTGAGACTCATATTTGTGTTGTTGTATTAAATAATTGTTGCTGCAAACAAATTGCCTTAAAATTTAGTGCTCAAAACTGTGCACATTTATTAACTCATAATTTCAATGGGTCAAGATTTGGATGTGGCTTATATGGGTGGTTCAGGACGGTGTTTAATGTGGTGGTGGTTGTAATGTTGGCAGGAGCTACAGTCATCAGAAGGTCTGGAGAATGCTCTTCAGAAATGACTCACGCACAGGATTGTGGCTGAAGGCAACTTTTCTTTTTGACTGTTGTCCAGCGACCATCTCAATTCTTTGCTGTATATACCACTCCGTATGCTATAAAAGTGTCTTCATGACATGGCATCTGTTTTCCTACAGAGAAAGTAAACCTAAATGGAGAACAAAGAGAACACCACAGTGCTATTTATGATCCAGACTCAGAAATTGTGCACCATTTTTCTACTTTGTACTTCATTAGAAGTAAATATTTTCTGTCTGCATTCATGGGTTTGAACACAGGCAACCTGACAAACTAACTGTTGAAGGGGAAAAAGGAAAAAAAAATGTATCAAAGGGCTGGAGTACTGCAGCACAGGAGGTTAAATGCTGCTTGCAACAGTGAATCTCATATCAGAGTGCCCGTTCAAGTTCTGACTACTCTGTTTCCAATCCTGCTTCCTGCTATTGTGCCTGAGAAGGCAGTAAATGCTGCCTATGTACTTGGGCGCTGCCACCCATATAGGAAACCATAATGGAGTTCCTGACTCCTAGTTTCATTATGGCCCAGAACTGGCTGTTTCAGTGTGGGAAGAGCTCACCCATTCCCTGTCACCTTCCCACTTCTTCCTCTACCTCTCTTTATCTCTGTAGTTCTGCTTTTCAAATAAATAAATACATTTAAAAAAAAAAGAATCAAGAGGAATGAAGACAGTTTTGGGAACGTAATGGGATAGCGGGGAAAACAAATATTGGCGTTACTGGGATTTGAAAGATACTTGACAATGTCAGAGGGGCAAGAAGAATATTTAAATGATAATGACAGAAAACATCCTAGATCTGGAGAAAACCACTATCAAAAGGTACAGAGAGATTAGAGGCCACCAATCAGATATAACCCAACCAAGTTGAATCCATGGCATATAATCAAGCTCTACAAGGTTAAAGATAAGGAGAGGACCCTCAATGTTGCAAGAAAAAAAGCAAATAATTCATAAAGTCATGGCAATTCACCTGACTGCATATTTCTCAGCAGAAACATTACAGGACAGGAGGGTATGGGATGAGACTTCCACAAATCTGAAGAAAAAGTTGCCAGGCAAGAATACAATATCCTTCAAGGCTATCCTTCAGGTATGAGGAATAGAAAAAAAATCCCTTCACTAAAACCGAATTTATCACCTCCAGACATGTTACATGAAATGCTAAAAAGAGTTCTTCAAACTGAAAGAAAAATATGCTAATGAGTAAGAATAAAACAGCAAACGTTAGAAAATTCACTGGTAAGAGTAACTATACTGAGAAATACATAATGTTCCATTATTGTAAACAAGGTGTATAAATGAAGTATATTTATGTGAAATCTAAAAGAATCAGTCAATACATTAAAAGGTGAAGAGACAGAAGCTAATTAAAAAGGTAAAATATAAGATGAAAATTATGGGAAAGAATGAAACACAAATATTATTTTTGTAAATTCTTATCTCTTTGTTTTTGCTTGTCTTTTTTCCTATCTTGATAATCAATGTTACATTCTTGTTATATCAAGGAACATTATTATAGTCCCTGATAGCTTCCTTATTTTACAAGCATGAAGTTAAACACAAAGACAAATCTGTGCAAAGTCTTGTCAAAAAAAAAGCAAGGGGTCAAACTACACCATTGGGGAAAAATCACATAGCAACAAAATAAGATTTAATTTAGGGACGAAGAATGGAACTATAATAAAAATGCAAAACATGCATCAAAATGGCAGTAGTAATACCTTACATAGCCATAATTGCCTTAAATATCAATGGGTTAAATTATCCAATTAGATGACTTTGAGTGACTGAATTAAAAAAGTGAACCCAATTATATTCTGTTTGCAAGAAACTCACTTTGTCTCTAAGGACATACATAACTGAAAACGAAAGAATGGAGCAATATATTCCATGCAATGAAATCTGAAATAAAGTAGAAATAGTCATACTTCTTTCAAATTTTAATCAAAAGCAGCAACAAGAGACCAAGCTCATCATTATATAATTATAAAGGGTTCAATCCAACAAGGAGAAATAGCACTCATTTATGAACCAAATCTTGGAGCACCAGAATAAATAAAGCAGTATTAACAATCATAAAGAGAGATATAAACTCCAATGAAATAATACATCCCACTAATAAGAGTGTCAGTTGTTAAATCAACAATGGGAGACACTGTGCACTTACTCCCCATGTAGGCTCTCTGTCCTTAATGTGTTGTACTATGTGAATTAATGGTAAAACTAGTATTCAAACAGTACTTTATACTTTGTGTGTGTGGGTGTAAACTGTTGAAATTTTTGCTTAGTATATACTAAGTTGATCTTCTGTGTATAAAGATAATTAAAAATGAATCTTAATGAAAAAATAAATGGACAATTTATTTAAATAGAAAATTAACAAAGAAACAGGAATTAAATTGCACCCTAAATCAATTTGACCTAATAGACATCTACAGAACTTTAGATTGCACAGCTTCAGAATACATGTTGTTCTCAACAACACTTGGGACATTCTTCAAGAAAGAGTATTATAATAGATCATACAAGTCTCAACAAAGTAAAAAAAAAAAATAGAAATCATATGGAATTACTTTTCTAACCATGCACTGTAAAATCGGCAGCCAATAACAAGATAAACTTTAGAACTACACTAATATATGGGCCTTAAACAGCTTAGTCCTGAATGTTGAGGTGGATTCATTCTGGGAGGAGGAGCATGGTGGGGGCAAAAGGTGCGGAGTCACCACACAGACCCCAGGAGTTGGGTGAAAGCCGGCCAGAGGTGAGCAGCCTGCAGTCTCGTTTATTTCAGTTTGTACAGCAGCTTAACTAGCCAAGGCAACTAATCTGGTCAAGGTGCAGTTTATGCCCTAACCAATCACAGCCTGTTGCCAGGCAGTATCCAAAGCCATCCAATCACAGCCTGTTGCCAGACAGGCTCTGTTGCCAGGTGGGTTTCAAAGCCATCCCTGAGTAACTGATGCTCGCTTGCCAGCAGCCATCTTGACATGGCCTTCTCATTCCACCACACCTGAACAACCAATGAATAAAAAAATAAATCAAGGAATAAATTTTAAAATATCTTGAAATGAATGAAAATGGAAGCACAACATACCAAAACTTACGGAATACAGAATAAAGCAGTACTAAGATGGAAACGTGTAGCCATCAATGCTTCCATCAAAGAAGAAAAAAAGCAAAAGTAGGTCAGTGCTGTGGTGCACCAGGTTCAACAGGCCTATCAGAGTGACAGCTTATGTCCCAGCTGATTCTGTTTCTGACTAGCTTCCTGTTACGGTGCTTGAAAAGGCAGCAAAGAATGATCCAAGTACTTGGTCACCAGCCATCCGTGGAGTATACCACAATGCTGTTCTTGGATCCTGGCTTTAGCCTTGTGCACCTCTGACTATTCACGAATAGATAAAGAAAATTCAGTACATACACACAATGAGATATTACCCAGATAAAAAGAAATAAATATTGTCATTTATATAAACATGTATGGAACTGGAAGTGATTTTGTTAAGTGAAATAAGCCAAGCACAGTAAAACAAATATAGCATGAGCTCAATCACACGTGGAGTCTGAAAGTAGGTGATTTCTTAAAAGTTAAAAATATAATAGTGGTTACCAGAGGATAGGGGTGGATGTGGGGAGGGAGAGCTGGGGGGAAGGTTGATTGATGGATATTAGGTTATATCTAGATAGAGGAAGAAGTTCTGGGATGCTGTTTCAAGTACAGTGAATATAGAAAATGTTATTTTATAGATATATAATCCTAGGAGGCAGGGTTTGTATGTTTCATGGCAAAGAAATGGTAAATGCTTGAAAAGAGATTTTATATATGTATATATATATATATATATATAGAGAGAGAGAGAGAGAGAGAGAGTTTGGATATTATACAATAACTCCATGTAGTGAAACTCACAAAGAACACCATAAACATGCATAATTTTTATGTCTCATGAATTTTTAGACATAAATAAGAAATTTCAAAAACCTGAATATTCAGAAAATAAGCAACCTGATAGAAAATTGTGTGTAGATTTGAGAAGACTTTACTGACTAAGTATTATGGATTATAAGTAAGCACATGAAAAGTTTTTTGATATCTTTATTCTTAACCATATATTTTATTTTATTTTTTATTTATTTGACAGATAGAGTTAGACAGTGAGAGAAAGAGACAGAAAGGTCTTCCTTCCATTGGTTCACCCCCTAAATGGCCGCTATGGCCAGCTCGCTGCACTGATCCGAAGCCAGGATCCAGGTGCTTCCTCCTGGTCTCCCATGTGGGTGCAGGGCCTAAGCACTTGGGCCATCCTCCACTGCCTTCCCAGGCCACAGCAGAGAGCTGGACTGGAAGAGGAGCATTTGGGACAGAATCCGGCCTCCTATATGGGATGTTGGTGCCACAGGCAAAGGATTAACCAAGTGTGCCATGTTGCCAGCCCTATATATTTTATTTGTAAATTAAATGTAAAATGATATATCAACAAACACTTAATGTTTTAATTAAGATATGATAGTACATCATCATTATTTTCAGTGTACCCAAATTAAAAGGAATTCAATGTCCATTAACTTGTGAAAATAAATACTCTGCGGTGTATCCATAAGGTCAAGTGTTACTCAGAAAAGAACTAGCTACTGGTATAAGCAAGATCTCTAATTAAGGTCAAGTATTTTGCACTTCATAAAACAAACCAGATCTGAAAAATCACATTCATTCTGAACAAATTTATATCTCACTCTTGGAAAGGCAAAATTGTGGATAAAAAAGTAAAAAAATAAAATCAGTTGAAAAGGGTTGTTTTTGAAGTTTTGTTTATAATGTATAACAATATAATATTTCAGAGTGATAGAATTTTCTTGAATTTGATTTTAGTTCTATTAATTATAGTTTTTCCAAAACATATAGTACTGTATATTGAAATAGTTAAATTTTAATAGGTGTAAATTATGTGTCAATTATGAGAACTCAATAATTAGGAAGCCCCTCCATGCTACTCTGTCTGGAGATCTTTGACTCTAATGAATCATGTTTTTTAAAATTTCAAATAATCATAAATATGTACAAATAACTGAATGAAATACTGTTTGTTCACTTTGAATATATCTTTTAGGGTACAATTAATGGAATTTGTGCTTATTCACAGTAAATTTAAAAACCTATATATGTGTGTGTGTGTGTGTGTGTGTGTGTGTGTGTGAAAACTGCACTCAACTGAGAAAGGCCTCATAGAACATTATGTGAATTATTCCTCAGGAATGCATTACTGAAGTCTTACCAATGATCTGTCTTTAGATAGAATTTCTAACTATTCATATCAGACGAGATTGGGCGCATTCAGGGTGGTATGGCCATATACTATTCATATGTATTAGTGTGGATATAGTTAAACTTCTTTTGCATTGGATTAATACGAATACATTCTCAGTCACTTATGCTGCCCTACATATTCAACCTCACCTAATGTGGACCAGTTTTCTACTAACCTTCCATAACTGTTCTATGTAATTCCATCTAAATGTTATCCCTTGAAGTTTCTATGTCATTTAATACAAAACATCTTATATTAGTCCGTTTTTCAATACTACAGTGAAATACTTGAGGCAAATTTATAAAGAAAAAAAAAAGTGTTTATCTCCCTGTTTTGGAGATTCTGGTTCCAGATTGGGCATTCTGTTGGCTTGGACTCTGAGGTTGGTGGATGACAAAGACAGATCACACATGCAGGAAGGATCACAAGGAAAACCAGGAGTAGACACAGGGGCTGGGCCAAACTCACCCTCTGCAGCCAACCTTCTAAGAGAACTGTGTTCTGAGAGCATATCCTCAAAAACCTAAGAACATCCCACTTGTCCCCCCCCTTAATACTATAATTGGATTAAGTTTCTACCCTCCTGGTACTATTATCATATGAGCTATGAATTTAAAAATCTTCATGAGTTAAGGGGCCAAATCATGTTATCACTATGGAATACCTCCTGTGTAAATTATTTGTAGCTTTAAAAAATATTTTACAGCACTTACAAGATCAAACAGGAAAATGCCTATTTCATAATTCCTCATATATATGTCTATGAGGAATCTATTAAAATTATCATTTTGTTCCACTTTAAGTTTATGGTACTATGATTACTTTGGAGCTACAATAAATGAAGGATGTATTGTCAGTGGTTGAACACTGATGTTGAGAATATATTTAAAAAATGCAACTTAAAAGCAGCACTCTTCTTGGTCAAAGATATTAGAACAAACACAAAAGGTTGCAAGCCCAACACCCAGTGAAACCTTGGCTTTTAGATACAACTTTTGAAGTCAAGCCAAATCAGCATTTGTTCCAGTCCAGTTTCCACACTGAATCAGTCAGAGCCTTAGCTTTATTTTAGAAGTCTGTCAAAATTCTGAACGTCTCTAAGATCCAAAGGTCATTAAATTTCTTAACTCTTTAAGTCTTAGAAAAGTTGATTTTCTGCAGATATGGGTCTCCTTATAACATATTCAGATGTATTTCAAATATGTGTGTGTGTGTGTGAAAGTTCTCTCCACAACAACTCACAATGTGTTTTTTTTTTTTTTTTTTTTTTTTCCTGACAGGTAGCGATATAGACAGTGAGAGAGAGAGAGAGAGAGAAAGGTCTTCCTTCCATTGGTTCACTCCCCAAGTGGCTGCTACGGCCGGCGCTGTACTGATCTGAAGCCAGGAGCCAGGTACTTCTTCCTGGTCTCCCATGCAGTTGCAGGAGCCCAAGAGCTTGGGCCATCCTCCACTGCCCTCCTGGGCCACAGCAGAGAGCTGGACTGGAAGAGGAGCAACTGGGACTAGAACTAGTGCCCATATGGGATGCCAGCGCCGCAAGCAGAGGATACAATGTTTTAAAATGGTCTTCACTAAATAAGACTTTTAATAATAATTCCCAAACTTTGGGGGATAACTAGGGAATTATTACAAAGCAACTGATTACTTTGTAGTTCTAATTTAGAACCACAGCACAGACCAAAGTTTTAGCACACTTAAGGAGACAATAAGGAAAATCAAGTAGTGAAAGCAGCCTGAATGCTAAAATACTAAGCAGTAGATTCCTTAAGAAATCAGAAATATCTAGACCAACAATAATATCACCATGTGAAGGGTTTTTTAATCATCTGCATTTTTATTTTATAAGTCTCTGGACCTGAGTCCATTATGCACTTCAGATAGAAGATGTGCCTGATAACTCAGTGATAGCAACATCTAGTAAAATGCTGCCTGAATCCTCAGCACACTCTTGACATTATATTTCTATTACTATTCGTCATGTTATACAACACCCAGTAGTGCTTTGTCACTAACTCTCATATGTGTATTATTATGCATCATTTGTTGAGGTTGACATCTTTTACAATTTTCCCACATATTAAATGAATTTTTATAATGTAAATGTCATCTCACCTTCAAATATTCTTCAATATCTTGGTTGTCTTATGCTTTTTTCATGAAAATATTAATAATCATTGTACATATTTATGGGTTGTGGTATGATATCTTAATACATGTATATATGTATGCGTGTGTACAGATCAAATCACAGTTTCAATATTTCCTCTTCTTTGAAATTGCTTTTTATTGTAGTCTTCAAGCTCTTTTCTTCCACCTGATTATAAAATGTGTAGTAGGTTACTGTGAACTGTTGGCACCCCACTACGCTGTGTAACACTAGAAACATATTTCTTCACTCTAACTCTTACACAGTACCTGTTATCCAAATTTTCTTCATCTCCTTACTCTCCTTAATCCCTTGTAATTGCCATTTTGCATTTTGTATAATGCTTATAGCAAACCTTACACAGTTTAAAACTCTTAAATAAGAATATTCCACAGCACGTATGTTGGTGCACATATTTGTGCACTGGGTGCGTGTTGTGCTCCAACTCTGAGACAGAAGCTCCTCGGCTTGAGACTCTTCTGGAACTGGTCTGTACACCTCTAAATCTGGCTTTCATTTATTATGCCTTACAATATCCTTTATAACAAACCAGAGAGAATAAATAAAATATATTGTTAGTAATCATAACAACAAGAGACCAGTGCTGTGGCAAAGCAGGGAAAGCCACTGCTTGCAGTGTTGATAGCCCATCGGGCACCGGTTCAAGACCCGGCTGCTCAACTTCTGATCCTGCTCCGTGCTATGGCCTGGTAAAGCAGTAGAAGATGGTCCAAGTCCTTGGGCCCCTGCACCCACTAGGAGACCCGGAAGAAGCTTCGGCTCCTGGCTTCAAATCAGCGCAGCTCTGGCCATTGCAGCCAACTGGGGAGTGAACCAGAGGATGGAAGATCTCTATCTCTCTCTTTCTCCTCCTCCCTCTCCCTCTTCCTCTCCCTCTCCCTCTCTCTCTGCCTCTCCTTCTCTCTCTGTGTAACTAACTTTCAAGTAAAATAAATAAATCTTTAAAAAAATCATAACAACTTATTGATTCAGAGAAGTGGGTTATGGGCATCCCCTGGTAACAGGTAGAAATCCCTAGGCTCAGAATGTGCAAAAAGCCTCTAAAGATGAGGAAGATCCGAGTCTTGTGAGACTGAGCCCCTAAAAGGAGAAGCCTGTACTAACTCTGGGTAGCTAGTGTTAGGATTGAATTGAATGGTGGATATCTGCTTGGTATTTGGAAAATCAGTGAACTGGTTGCTGTATACCACAGAAAAGAGAACATATAAATTGTTAAAATGATACAAAGATGCAATTCCTCTTAACTAAAACCAATTTTAAATAATAAAATGTCATTGGTTTAAATTTTTCCATACCCTCCATTCTAACTTTATTTCCAAGAGTTTTCTTTCCCTTATCTTCCTAAGTTTACTGCCAGTTTGACAAACTCAAAACCCAAACAGGGACTCAACAAAAATGTTAGTAATGGGTTTCTGCAGGATTCAGGGTTGAAATATTGATTCTTGTCAGACATGAGAAACCAACTTCACAGTCCAATATATATAAATCTAATGTGATATGTTAAGAACTTCTTAATGGTGAATATATGATGTGCTGTTTTTTCATAATTTCTACATTCCTATTACATAGCTTTTAATTTCTGACATTTAATGTATTTTACAGAATGTATGTGTTGATTTACTTATAACTGACATTTCCTCACTCATTATTCTGTCATTTGGTATATTAGTATTATAAGAACATACATATTATCATTTTATGAAAGCTTATCTAGGCATTATTAGATTTCCATAATATCTAGTAATATCACCCATTATTTGCTCAAAAGAAGGAGTTACATCAGGACAGTTTGATCATGACTTGAGAACAATGAGAAATTTTGTCGTTTTGAAATACTTAATATCTGCTCTTTTCTGAAATTGTTTTAAAAGAAAAAGTGTGTAGGAGGGAAAAGGATCTCAATGCCAAACGATGGCTGCAATATATTCTGGTAATATAGGTGGCTCTGCACATGATTCACTGTCACTCTTTTTCTACTTGTTTCTGATGTGCTGATTTGATACTTTTATTTTTGCCACAGTTTATAAAACTTCTAGGATCCCAAGGCTTTCAGTTACTAGTTGTGTTAGAAAAAAGTGTCAAAAAAAAGTTGCATCAAATATATTCTAATGTCTAAAAAGAAATGTAGATAATAGATGAAATAGAATGTGTGTTTCAAGTTTGTTAAATTTCATTGGCATATTCTTTATAATTATCCTTAGTTTCTAATGCACCTTCTATTATTTAGATCATAGTTTTCCCCTGTGAATTTCTGAGGGAACTATCTGACATAAATAAATAACTGCACAGCCACACAACTGTTTTCATAGAGATTAATTATTAGTATTATTTTAGTTTTCTTTACTCCTATATATCAAATTTTCATTTTAAGAATCTGGTCATGAATTTTGTTTGGCAATCACAGCTTCAGGAAATACGTTTTACTTAAGTGATATTGATGGATTTGTACGATATTTTAATTCTATTTCTTTTTTTTTTTCATTTTTTTTTTTTTTTTGACAGGCAGAGTGGACAGTGAGAGAGAGAGAGAGAGACAGAGAGAAAGGTCTTCCTTTGCCGTTTTTGCCGTTGGTTCACCCTCCAATGGCCACCGCGGCCAGCGCACTGCGCTGATCCGATGGCAGGAGCCAGGTACTTATCCTGGTCTCCCATGGGGTGCAGGGCCCAAGGACTTGGGCCATCCTCCACTGCACTCCCTGGCCACAGCAGAGAGCTGGCCTGAAAGAGGGGCAACCAGGATCGAATCCGGCGCCCCGACCAGGACTAGAACCCGGTGCGCCAGCACTGCAAGGCGGAGGATTAGCCTAGTGAGCCGCGGCGCCGGCCCTTAATTCTATTTCAATTAAACATATATTTTCTTTTTTTATAGAAAAGTTTTATTTAATAAATATAAATTTCATAAGTACAGCTTTTGGATTATAGCAGTTCTTCCCCCCATACCTGACCTTCTACCCCCAAACCATCCCACCTCCTACTCCTTCTTCCAAACCATCATCCCATTCTTCATTAAGATTCATTTTTAATTATCTTTAAAGATAATTTAGAAGATCAACTCTATACTAAGTAAAGATTTCAACAGTTTGCACTCACAGAGACACACAAGTATAAAGTACTGTTTGAAGACTAGCTTTACCTTTAATTCTCATAGTAGAATACATTAAGAGTAGAGGTCCTACATGGGAATCAAGTGCACAGTGAATCCTGTTGTTAATTTAACAATTGGCACTCTTATTTATGATGTCATTGATCACCCAAGGCTCTTGTCATGAGCTGCCAAGGCTATGGAAGCCTCTTGAGTCCACAAACTCTGACATTAGCATATATATTTTCTTGTCTAGCTATTCCCCTCATTATTATTGTATCATTATCTTTGTGTTTAACAGCATTATTATTGTTCTATTATTATTAACATATTTCTTATATTAAACAGGTTTTAACGAAGAAAAAATGAACATGTGGTATTATTTACTTAATAACTGGAATCATCCACTTTACAATAATTGTTTAAAAGAATGGTAAGTGTCCTGGCTGCCAAATAATTTGGTAAAACTATTCTGTAACTAAGAATTTTTCTACAGACATAGGACACATAATTTATATATATGTATGTATATTTATAATAAAACATGCACACATAATTTCTTGGGTTATTTGTGCTACACATGCTTTGTTATTAAGCAAAAAGTTCTTCAAATGATGGATCCTTAAAGGTGAAATCTAACACTATTATAATAGTTGATTTATCTGGGAATACTACTTTTCCTTCATATAGATTGATTCTTTTGTAAATTGGAAAAGACTTCTATATACTCTAAACTTAAGAAGGAGATTTTGAATATAAATTGTATATGTGTGCTACTATTTTTTGTTTGATGGAAAAAAGTTATTTTTGATGGTTAATGTAAACTCAAATAGTGATTTATGAAACTATTTCCTTATCTGATCTATGTAAATTAAGATGACAAAGATTGAAATGATAAGGTACCTACCACGATCAGTTCAGTAACATAATTGTGAAAGTTCTGCATACTTCAGAATATAATTTGGTAGAAATAGCTTTATTTTAATAAAAGTTTTAGAAAAATATTCACATTTCTTTCCTTTGGACTGTCAGTCTGAATTGCAAATCATAAGAAATTCTGAAAGAGGACTTTGATTGTCTAAACCCAAGTATTCTAAATTATGGAAATGTACCTCCAAAGAAATGAAGAAACATCATAATGAAGCTGCTTTTTCTTTGGAACATATTCTCCTAACATATTCAAAGTAGAAAATATAAATACATTTAATACTATTTTTTAAAAAGATGAAAACTTCTACCATTGTAATTTTATAAATTATTTTATAAAATACTATAAATTATTTTATGACTAAAGAAAATTATACATTACCTTTTCACATAATGTGTTTTTAAGTAAAAATGGATAATATTGCTGTGAGTGTTCCACATAGAATTTCAAAAATTTCTTGGGATGCCCACGTATCATAACAGGTATCAATATTAGGGTTCCAGTACTGGCTCTGCTCCTGATTCTAGAGTCCTGATAATGCTCCCCCTAGGAAGAAGTAGGTGATCTTTCATGCAATTAGGTCACCATCACTCACATAGTAGATTTACACTGAGTTTCTGTAGAACCAGCATACCAAGTCTCTCTATTGCTCAATGTGATGCTCACGTTGAATTTGCATAGGTTGCAATTTATGATGGAAATGTTATACAAGTTTTTAAACTACTAGTAGAACTCAAGGATCCAATGTTACAGATTTTCTAATATCATCCAGTAGTCATGCAATTTTACTCCCATTTTTACAAAGATAAAGCTGTAAGAAATAAACTGAAATGAATCAATTATTGACGTACTGGAAACTAATAATAAAAGATAGGCATTTATCAAGTGGCAATGGAGAGAATTTGTAATCTCTTAACATTGCTGAGATTGATTTTTTTTTTGGAATTTGTATTCTATGCTGGCTATTGTATGAATGCATAGATGGGTGTAAAGGGATTAAGAAAAAATTTTACTCACACTTACCTTCTCACTTGAATTGGTGACCTGGGGGCTAAATTAATTCACAAAATGAGACAACTATGTTTATTAACGTTTAGCTAACTATGTTTTACCTTTAGTGGAATATCTTACTATCTGTCCCCTATCAACCCCCCAGCTATTACAAATTTTATTTGGCCTAATCTTTGCATATGTTCTTAGAAGCTATAATTTCCAGTATTCAAGAAAGGTTTATTTTAAAATGATGACAGTTTGTGTCTGGAGATATATAATGTTCTCGAGTACTTAATAGGCTAAAAAACTATTAGTAAAGAAAATTAGTTATTTTACTAAATCATTTATACTTATAGAACCAACTACCAAAAGCATATAACATTATTTGATGTTTAAAATAGCCTGAAATATACCTGAAGAGATCATTATTTGAATAATATTCTAGAATGTACAGTTTTTCAGAAGTTTGAGGGAAAAAAAGTCTAAAAAATCAAAGGACTGCCAGCTACTTATGTTTTATTCCTATAGATTATACGTCATTTAGATTTATAGGCATTTCTTTTTAAAAAGTATTATAAGTTAGTTTGCCAAAGATGGCCATTCACCTCACATATCTCGGAATAATCACACACACACACACACACACACACATGTTTACATGCCCACAAATATATATATATATATATATATATATATTTGTTATTTTCTTATGATGAGACAGAGACAGGACAGGCAGAGAAAGATTGTACATCCCTGGTTAACTCCCCAAATGCCCACAACTGCTAGGCTGGGCCTGTCTAAAATTGGGAGGCTGAAACTTAATTAATTTGGAAACCAAATTAATTTGGGAACCAGGGAAATAAATATTAGAACCATGACTTACTGCCCCCAGCATACAAACTAATGGAAAACCAGATTAGTAGTGGAGGTGAAACTCAAACCCAGACCCTCTGATGTGGGATGCAAATGTCCCATGTTCTATCCTAACCACTTTATCAAATACTGGCCCCATTAACTAGGATTTACTACTGTGTGGATAAAGATCATATAACATATAGGTGTATTATAATTATCTAATACCATGTAACTGTTAGAGATGGAAAGCATTAACCAAAAAGAATGGTTGAATTGTAAGAAATTTAAGCTCAATAAGGATAAATCCAATGCCAGCCATATTTTCAGAATTTTCTCCAAAAAACACTTTTCTTTTGTTGAAACTCATGTTAATATTGGTTTATTCTGTTTGTGCCAGCATATGCCTCGTGAAATTATCTATTGAACAATTCAAAGAAGATATTTCTTGTGTAAAAATATTCAGGGGCCAGCGTTGTGGCTTACCGGGTAAAGCTGCAACCTTCAATGCCAGCATCCCATATGGTTGCCAGTTCAAGTCCCAGCTGCTCTGCTTCCTATCCAGCTCTCTGCTATGGCCTGGGAAAGCATAGAAGATAGCCCAAGTCCTTGGGCCCCCACACCCACGTGGGAGACCCAGAATAATCTCCTGGCTCCTGGCTTCAGATCTGGAGCAGCTCCAGCTGTTACAGCCTCTGGGGAGTGAAACAGTGGATGCAAGACCTTTCTTCTCGCTCTCTGCCTCTGCCTCTCTATACCTCTGCCTTTGAAACAAATAAATAAATCTTTAAATATAAAGATATTCAGATAATAGCAAGCATTGCTATTGGTTTATGAGCTGTTAATATCTGTGTTTTAAATTTCTAGTTAAATTTCCTAGGTACAAAATATTTTTGACACTGTAAGATAAATTGCTTAGGTTTTAACTGAATTGTAATAACGTGAATATTAATATAAAAAGGAGTATTCAGTAACTAGTAAACAATGAGTAATAAAATGTTATTATTTAAGTGTTTGAGATGCATATGTTATGAAAAATTACAAAAGAATAGGTTTTAAAATTATAAAAATAGCTACTCTGGAAATAATACAAGACAAGAAGAAATGCCCATTTATCACTTAGATTCACCATATCACTATTAAAGTAATATTAATTTCAAAAATCTACGAATATGTGGAGATGCCATTAACTCTCTCTTTTTTCATTTGCTTTTCCATATCCATTAAAATTACAACAAAAGGATATGTTTAGACAAATGAAAAAATATATAATGGGGAAAAAGTAAGCAGGTGTTTTTAGATGGCTTTGTGTATAAGGCTGAAGAAATATTTGTCTTCAGAACATAGGCCTTAACATTATGGATTCTGTTTAACAATAGTATTCATTTCCATCTGGGTTTATGTTTTGTACTTAAACTCAACAACATTTAAAAATATATTATTCAGCTTTTAAAATGTTGTGTGTGAATATTTCTCTATAGCAGGATATGAAGAGTATTACATTGTGTTATACACTCTAAAGTATCATAAAAAATAACATCTGCAGTGAAATCAAAATGGTGAAATTTTATAATTTTCATGGGGTAGTTATTTGCATTGCTCCTCCTTTGGTATTCTATACATGAAGAAGTGTCCCACTTTTGTGGCTAACCTTCTATCTTTTGCTATTTAAGACTGTGTTAGTTTCCTATGGCTGCTATAACACATTTTCACATGCATGGTGGTTTAAATCAGGAGAAATACGCAAATATTATCTTACAGATGCTAGAAATTCCAAATCTGAATTCTGAAAGGTCTGTACTCCTTCTGGGGTATCTGGGAAAGACTGTTCCTTGCCTCTTTCAGTTTCTTGTGACTACCAGATTCCCATTTCTTGATTTGTGGCTGTATTATTACAACTATTTCCAGATTCACATGATTTTTTTTGTGTGTATTTCCAAACATTCTCTGCTTCTCCTATAAAGATATATGTGATTGCCTTTACATCCTTCCCAAATAATCAGGATAAGCACCTCTCCTCAACACGTACAATCTAATCATACTTCTCGTGTAAGGGGATATTCATTCTCTGGCTGTAATAAATGTAGATGCATCTCTGGGGTAAGGAAATCATGTAGTTTGCTACTACAGCAAGCAATTTTAGTTTCCAATAGTAGTTTGGAGGATGTTATTCACAACATTCATCCATAACAGGGCCTTCTTTCCGCCATGTATGGTTTAAACCAGTATATTAAGAAATTCATGTTCTTTTAAACTCTTGGTTAAGAAAATTTGTCCATGGCCGACGCCGTGTCTCACTTGGTTAATCCTCCACCTGCAGCACCGGCATCCCATTTGGGTGCCAGTTCTAGTCCCGGTTGCTCCTCTTCCAGTCCAGCTCTCTGCTCTGCCCGGGAGGGCAGTGGAGGATGGCCCAAGTGCCTGGGCCTCTGCACCCACATAGGAGACCAGGAAGAAGCTCCTGGATCCTGGCTTCTGATTGGTGCAGCTCCATCCATCACAGCCATATGGAAGGAAGACTTTTCTCTCTGTCTCTCTTTCTCACTGGCTGTAATTCTATCTGTCAAATAAAAATAAAAAGAAAATTTGTCTATATTTGATAATAAAGAAATCACTATATCAACATAATTCCTTTTACCCCATAAGATACTCTTTTGTAATGTCTACTACTTCCATTGCACTACATTCTACACTGTGGGAAGTTACCACTTTCTCAATGACCCAGTGCAGCATATGTGGAACATGATGAGGAATGTGTTTGTTTACGGTTGCTATTATAGCAATGCCCATAACCCTGGTGGCTTTAAGCAACAATCTGTTTGTTTCACAGTTCTAGAGGCCCAATATTCAAAACAAGGTCTCTGTAATTCTCCATTCTCTCCACAGACTGAGCAAAAAGTCTCTGTCCCTTGACACATCTAGATTGTAGTGACTACCAGCATTTTCTGGATTTGCTTAGTTTAGCTCCAAATCACTCCATGCTGTAGGAAATCAAGCTAACATTCTAAGTTTTCATGTCTGCCTTATGATAGGCTATGAGGAAATGACTAAAAATACAAACAACATTGAGGAAATCACAAGTAAACTAAGGATGCTTGTATGTGAGAGACTGAGTAAGAAATTCTATAACTATACTTTTTTTTAACTTTTATTTAATGAATATAAATTCCCAAAGTACAGCTTATGGATTACAATGGCTCCCCCTCCCCAAAACTTCCCTCCCACCCGCAACCCTCCCATTTCCCTCTCCCTCCCCCCTTCCATTCACATCAAGATTCATTTTCAATTCTCTTTATATACAGAAGATCAGTTTAGCATATATTAAGTAAAGATTTCAACAGTTTGCACCCACATAGTAACACAAAGTGAAAAATACTGTTTGAGTACTAGTTATAGCATTAAATCACAATGTACAGCACATTAAGGACAGAGATCCTAATGAGGAGTAAGTGCACAGTGACTCCTGTTGTTGACTTAACAAATTGACACTCTTGTTTATGGCATCAGTAATCACCCTAGGCTCTAGTCATGAGTCGCCAAGGCTGTGGAAGCCTTTTGAGTTCACCAACTCTGATCATATGTAGACAAGGTCATAGTCAAAGTGGATGTTCTCTCCTCCCTTCAGAGAAAGGAACCTCCTTCTTTGATGACCCGTTCTTTCCACTGGGACCTCATTCGCAGAGATCTTTCATGTAGGGTTTTTGTTGTTTGTTTTTTGTTTGTTTGTTTGTTTGTTTGCCAGAGTGTTTTGGATTTCCATGCCTGTAATATTCTCATGGGCTTTTCAGCCAGATCCGCATGCCTTAAGGGCTGATTCTGAGGCCAGAGTGCTGTTTAGGACATCTGCCATTCTATGGGTCTGCTGTGTATCTCGCTTCCCATGTTGGGTCGTTCTCTCCCTTTTTTATTCTATCAGCTAGTGTTTGCAGACACTAGTCTTATTTATGTGCTCCCTTTGGCTCTTAGTCCTATCATTATGATCAATTGTGAACAGAAATTGATCACTGGGACTAGTGAGATGGCATTGGTACATGCCACCTTGATGGGATTGAATTGGAATCCCCTGGTATGTTTCTAACTCTACCGTTTGAGGTAAGTCAGCTTGAGCATGTCCCGAATTGCACATCTCTTCCCTCTCTTATTCCCACTCTTGTATTTAACAGCAATCACTTTTCAGTTAAGTTTCAGCACTTAAGAATAATTGTGTATTTATTACAGTATTCAACCAAAAGTATTAAGTAGAACAAATAAAGAAAAAAATACTAAGAGGGATAACGTATTAAGTTGTTCATCAACAGTCAGGGCAAGGGCTGATCAAGTCAGCGTTTCTCATAGTGTTCATTTCACTTTAACAGGTTTCCTTTTTGGTGCTCAGTTAGTTGTCACGGATCAGGGAGAACATATGATATTTGTCCCTTTGGGATTGGCTTATTTCACTCAGCATAATGCTTTCCAGATTCCTAACAGGGATCACTTTTCAGTTAAAATTTAAACACCTAAGATAATTGTGTGTTCATTACAGAGTTCATCCAATAGTACTAGAACAAAAAAAAAAAAAATACTAAGATGGATAAAGTATTACAGTGTACATCAACAGTTAGGGCAAGAGCTGATCAGGTCCCTGTTTCTCATAGTGTCCATTTCATTTCAACAAGTTTCCCCTTTTGTCCTCAGTTTGTTGTCGCAGATCAGGGAGAACATATGATATTTGTCCTTTGGGACTGGCTTAATTCACTCAGCATGATGTTTTCCAAATTCCTCCATCTTGTTGCAAATGACCGGATTTCATTGCTTTTGACTGCTGTATAGTATTCTATAGAGTACATGTCCCATAATTTCTTTATCCAGTCTACTGTTGATGGGCATTTAGGTTGGTTCCAGGTCTTAGCTATTGTGAATTGAGCTGCAATAAACATTTGGGTGCAGACAGCTTGTTTGTTTGCCAATTTAATTTCCTTTGGGTAAATTCCAAGGAGTGGGATGGCTGGGTTGAATGGTAGGGTTATATTCAGGTTTCTGAGGAATCTCCAGACTGACTTCCATAGTGGCTTAACCAGTTTGCATTCCTACCAACAGTGAGTTAGTGTCCCTTTTTCCCCACATCCTCTCCAGCATCTATTGTTGGTAGATTTCTGAATGTGAGCCATTGTAACCGGGGTGAGGTAAAACCTCATTGTGGTTTTGATTTGCATTTCCCTGATTGCTAGTGATCTTGAACATTTTTTCATGTGCCTGTTGGCCATTTGGATTTCCTCTTTTGAAAAATGTCTATTGAGGTCCTTGGCCCATCTCTTAAGTGGGTTGCTTGTTTTGATGTTGTGGAGTTTCTTGATTTCTTTGTAGATTCTGGTTATCAAAACTTTATCTGTTGCATAGTTTGCAAATACTTTTTCCCATTCTGTCGGTTGTCTCTTCACTTTCCTGACCGTTTCTTTTGCAGTACAGAAACTTCTCAATTTGATGCAATCCCAAATGTTAATTTTGTTTTTGACTGCCTGTGCTTCTGGGGTATTCTCCAAGAAGTCTTTGCCCGTACCTATATCTTGCAGGGTTTTTCCAATGCCCTCTAGTAATTTGATGGTATCGGGTCATGGATTTAATTCTTTAACCCATGTTGAATGGATTTTTGTGTAAGGTGAAAGTTAGGGGTCTTGCTTCATGATTCTGCACATGGAAATCCAGTTTTCCCAGAACCATTTATTGAATAGACTGTCCTTACCCCAGGGATTGGTTTAGGATCATTGATCAAATATGAGTTGGCTGTAGATGTTTGGATTAATTTCTGGTGTTTCTATTCTGTTCCATTGGTCTATCCATCTGTTTCTGTACCAGTACCATGCTGTTTTGAAAACAACTGCCCTGTAGTATGCCCTGAAATCTGTTATTGTGATGCCTCCGGCTTTGTTTTTGTTGTACAAGATTGCTTTAGTTATTCGAGGTCTCCTGTGTCTCCATATGAATTTCAGCATCATTTTTTCCAGATCTGAGAAGAAGGTCTTCGGTATCTTGACTGGTATCGCATTGAATCTGTAAATTGCTTTTGGGAGAATGGACATTTTGATGATATTGATTCTTCCAATCCATGAGCATGGAAGGTTTTTCCATTTCTTGGTATTCTCCTCTATTTCTTTCTTTAAGGTTTTGTAATTTTCATTGTAGAGATCTATAACATCCTTGGTTAAATTTGTTCCAAAGTATTTGATTTTTTTTTCTAGCTATTATGAATGGGATTGATCTTAGAAGTTCTTTCTCAGCCATAGTATCGCCTGTGTATACAAAGGCTGTTGATTTTTGTGTATTGATTTTATATCCTGCCACTTTGCCAAACTCTTCTGAGTTCCAATAGTCTCTTAGTAAAGTTCTTTGGGTCCCCTAAGTAAAGAATCATATCATCTGCAAAGAGGGATAGTTTGAGTTCTTCTATCCCAATTTGTATCCCTTTACTTTCTTTTTCTTGCCTAATAGCTCTGGCTAGAACTTCCAGAACTATATTAAATAGCAGTGGTTAGAGTGGGCATCCCTGTCTGGTACCAGAATGTAAATTCTTCAAGTGTAGGATGAAAATTTCTGTAGCTATCTGTTAAGTCCATTGGGCAATAGTGACATTTAAATCTACTGTCTGCTTGCTGATCTTCTGTCCTGTTGATCTGTCTATTTCTGAGAGTGGGGTATTGAAGTTCCCCAGTACTATTGTATTGGGGTCTAAGTCTCCCTTTAAGTCCCTTAACAAAACTTTTAAATAAACCGGTGCCCTGTAATTAGGTGCATATACATTGATAATTGTTATATCTTCCTGTTGAATTGATCCCTTAATCATTATATAGTGCCCCTCTTTGACTCTCCTAACAGTTTTTGTGGTAAAGTTTATGTTGGTCGATATTAAGATGGCTACACCCGCTCTTTTTTCATTTCTGTTGGCATGGTATATCTTTTTCCAGCCTTTCACTTTCAGTCTGTATGGATCTTTATTGGAAGGATGTGTTTCTTGTAAGCAGCAAATAGATGGGTTTTGTTCCTTAAGCCAATCAGCCAATTGGTGTCTTTTAACTGGACAGTTCAGGCCATTAATGTTCAATGTGACTATTGATAAGTAGTAGCTTTGCCCTGCCATTTGCCAAAGATATTTTCTGATATATGTTTTGAACTTCCTGTGATCTTTTGGTGTGAGGTTTCCTTCCTTTACCTTCTTTCATATTGATGAGCGTGTTTCTGTGTTTCTGTGTGTAACACATCTTTAAGCATCTTTTGCAGGGCTGGATGAGTGGCAACAAATTCTTTCAATTTCTATTTGCTATGAAAGGTCTTTATTTCACCTTCATTCACAAATGATAGCTTAGCAGGATATAATATTTTGGGCTGGCAGTTTTTCTCTCTTAGTACCTGGGCTATATCTCGCCATTCCCTCCTAGCTTGTAGTGTTTCTGATGAGAAGTCTGCTGTGAGTCTGATTGGAGATCCTCTGAGAGTAATCTGACGTTTGTCTCTTGCACATTTTAGGATCTTTTCTTTATGTTTCACTGTGGTGAGTTTAATTACAACGTGTCGTGGTGAGGATGTCTTTTGGTCATTTTTACTGGGGGTTCTATGAGCTTCCAGTATTAGGATGTCTCTGTCCTTCTCCAAACCTGGGAAATTTTCTGCTAGTGTTTCACTAAAAAGGCCTTCTAATACTTTCTCTCCATGCCTTCAGGAACTCCTAGAACCCGAATGTTGGTTTTTTTAATAGTATCCTGTAGATTCCCAACAATATTTTTTTGATTTCTAATTTCCTCTTCTTTTCTTTGGTTTGACTGTATCCTTTCCTGTTCTCTGTCTTCTAAGTCCGATATTCTCTCTTCTGCTTCACCCATTCTGTTTTTAAGGCTCTCTAATGTTATCTGTCATTTGATCTATTGAGCTCTTCACTTCATTATGATTTCTCGTTGCTATCACAGTTTCATTTTCTACTAGTTGTTTCATTTCATTTTGATTCCTCCTTAATATTTCATTTTCACGAGAGAGATTTTCTATCTTGTTCATTAAGGATTTCTGTAGTTCGAGAATTTGTTTTTGAGAACTTCTTAATGTTCTTATCAATTTTTTGAGATCTGCTTCTTGCATTTCTTCTATCTCATCATCTTCATAATCTTGAATTGGGGTGTCTATTTCATTTGGGGGCATCATAGTGTCTTCCTTGTTCTTGTTACCTTGGCTTTTGCATTTGTTTTTCATATTGGAGATATTCTTTGTCTTTTTCTCGTTATACTGTGACTCTAGATTAAGAGGACTGTCTGCTTTTGATGGGTCCTTAGAGGCTGTGATGGGTGTGACCACAGAGCTCTGTTTAGTTCTTCAGGGTTAAGGGTGTGGCAAAGGTGATTCACCCTGATTCTGATTGTTCTCTTGCTCTCTCTCTTTTTTTTTTTTTTTTTTTTGACTCAGTTGGGAAGTAATTCCACACAGCTGAGTGGACTTGAGAGTAGTTGATGTATGAAATCTGGCCCCTGTGGGTATTCCTTTGCTTACCAGAATCAGGTTTTTCTGCTTGGCTAATGAGAGACACCCGCTATCCCGTACTGCTTTACTTAAGTAAAATGGTGCCTGCCCTTTGTCTTGCTCAGCTTTATAAGGTGAGTGGAGAGAGAGGCTAAATGTCCGTGCAGGTTCCCCTTATTTATTCGATTTTTTCTCTCCTCCAGCCAGCCTGGTGAACTTTCCCCAATGGGGTTTCAGGCCTCTTTCTCTGCAGGCTTTTTCTGTCTTTCCCCGCCAATGTCTCAGGTTACCGAGAGGTTTTTAGCTCACCTCCCCTTCCAGCACTGGCGGGCAGACTCGGCGGGTCTGGCGGGTCTGGCGGGTCTGGCGGGTCAGGCGGGTCCAGCAGCCCTGGCGGCTCCCACGGCTCAGCTTCCAAGAGGTGGGCGACCTTGTTCTCCCCAATTAAAAGCCTGTTAATATGTGGTGGTACTCAGGCCATATTTAGAGAGCTCCCTATAACTATACTTTATATTGAAACATTTTTGGGTTAAAATCCTGGCCCAGGAGTGCAGTGGAGGATGGCTCAGGTCCTTGGGCCCTGCACCCACATGGGTGACCAGGAGGAACACCTGGCTCCTGGCTTCGGATTGGTGCAGTGTGCCAGCGGTAGCGGCCACTTGGGGGGTGAACCAACAGAAAAAGGAAGACCTTTCTCTCTGTCTCTCTCTCTCTCACTGTCTAACTCTGCCTGTCAAAAAAAAAATATCCTACTATCAACTTTGAAAAATAATTTTAACATCGGAGGCTTATTTTAATCAGGTATAAAGTATCTTATCTATTATACCTTCAGAAAAGTATTATTGTAAAGATTTGTTGAATGAATGAGTGTCTAATTGATGAGAAAACACACATGCTGGGCCTTGCATTTGTAGAAGATAGGAACTTAGCACTTGATAGCTAGGTACTCAGAAATGAAGGCATTCTACGAAAAAAAAATTTTATAGTCCATGTTTATTTGTATACATGTATATTTTTAGAGATTTATTTACTTATTTGAAGATCAGAGTTACAGTAGGGGTGAGGGTAAACACACACACACACAGAAAGAGAGAGAGTGAGAGAGAGAGAAAGAGAGAGAGGCTTCCATCTGCTGATTTAAGAGAGAGAGAGAGAGAGAGAGGGGCTTCCATCTCCTGATTTATTTCCCAAACAGCCTCAACAGACAGGGTAGGGCAGGTCGAGAACAAAACCAGGCGCCAGGAGTTTCATTCTGGCCTCCAACATGGCTACAGAGGCCTAAAAACTTCAGCCATCCTCTGCTGCCTTCCCAGACCACTAAAATAAGGAGCTGGATTGGAAATGGAGCAGCTGAGAAATAAACGAGTGCCTATATGTGATGTAGGGATCATAAGTGGTGGCTTTACCCAGTATGCCATTATACTGGCCCCATATTTGTATATTTCTATATTTTGATAACTAAGGCACACATATTCAAGTAGGAGAGTTGTATATGAGTTATGTTTTTAAAATATTTTTGAAACTAAAGAAAAATAAGCAATGTATTGAATGTTTTGAGTACAAATTAAATCTACCTACTTAATTATGTATTGTATTAGCTACATAAATATGAAGAAAACCTTCCTTTAGTGACAACAAGTAAGTCTGGATCTCTTTTACTTAAAGCTCTCCAATGCTGGTGTTTGTGGTATCCAAATTTCTGTCAAAATTGGTAACATGTATGTTTTGGGCTATATTTTGTTCCAAGTCATTCTTTGATTGCAAAATAATTTCCTACCTGCCTGTTTCTTCTTTAATATAACTGAGTTATTTGGTAGCATCTACCATTTGATTAATAACTTTATGTTCTTTTGGTATGACAGATTCAAATTAAGTTTGAGAATATATCACAACAATAAAAAATGTGATACAAGACCTTTCCAAAGAAGGAAATACAGTTCCGTTTTTAAAAAAATAGCAATGAGTCACAGATAAAATATTTGGTAGTATATAAAATCAGGTACAACATACTTTCAAATAGATTTATAACATAATGAAATTGAGTTTAATGCCTTCCAAAATCAGGAGAAATATACCTCTCTGTGAAGGAAAGAGAAATGGTTTCATGTTAAGAAGAATCCTGTCTTTTTATCTATCAACCATGCCAAAGCTATAAAAAAAATTCAAAGATTTCATGCCATCACTTTATAAAATCTTTCAATTGACCTGGACATATTTGTAAAATTTTTGTGCAACAATAAAAACCCAGACTATTAAGACCCAACTCAAATCCAAAAATATAATTCTTATCTCTAAACTAGCAACGTTTCACACATTTTCAATAGGTTTAGGTATATATATATATATATATATATATATAGTAGTTCATATATATTTAAAAAGAGAGAAATCAAGGGATTGTTCCATATATTTTAAAATTGAAAAATTGCACAGCTTCATTGGTTATATTTCATAATATATTTGAGTTTTTATTTGGGCTATCTCAAATAGTTTCACCAACTAAAGAATGATTTTACAATAAAGTTAAGGAAAATGACAGTCAGCTATTCAAAATGTGATGTTTTCCTTCAATATTAAGAAATTTTCTTAACTGAGTCAAAATCAATAGACATGTTTATGTATCTAAGAATATTAATAATTAATGACAAATGTGTCTCACATGTTATTCCATTGAAGATGTGACTATTTTGAGTATGTTCTCAGTGAAGTGTTTCCATATTATATCATACACAGCTTACCAGAAGTCTCCTCTACATTGTAGGTATTTTCGTCAAATCTCAGAATTCTAAAGTTATATTAACAGAGGACTAACTCAAGACAGGTAAGTTGAACTTTGAACATCTAAAAGAATACTTCTGTTCCTGTGTGTAGCACTGGGTGTTGATTACAACTATACTGTATTGGTAATTTTAAGACATTCTCTCTATTGAAGAACACATTTTAAAATTTTCAATAGAAATAATTTATAACACCTTTTCTAACAGTTGAAAATGCATCAATGTGCAATTATCTGGCTCTATGCATTTATACTTTATAATGTCCAATATATGCTCTAAATTCTCTTGTGCTTTCTTCCTAATAATCATGAATTTTACTTTAAAAAACCTGACCTCCACTTTCTTCATAAGACTGTACTCATTAGTTTTGCATGTTATTATCATTAGTCATTTTCAGAGTATTTAAAATTATTTTTTAAATGTGTTTAGCTTTCTCATCATCCTTTCTTTGAAAGATTATTAAATTAATTTTCCTTCATAAGAGGCTTCCCTCAAAGTGCCAATAAATTTATTTGGAATTATCTTCTGATATTTGTAAATAGGGCTTTGATTCAGATACATTGCTTACAAATATTTTTGAAGTCTAATTAATACTTTCAACTCTCCAAACATTTTTAGGAGCTCTACTAATAATACAGATATGTTCAAAAATGTTGTTTTTAAGTTTGTGCAGAAGGGCTTTTTTCACAGTGGAGTTAGCAATTTCTTGTGGGGCTGTTTGGGGGTCTTGCATATGTCACCTGTTCTGTGGTGTCTCAAAGACTGATTATATGCACAGAAAGTGCAGAAACAAGCTGCTAAGTGAAACAGGTCATGCAACTGCTTCAGTCCTTTAAAATGTACCCCATCAAGAGGTGCAGGGCCACCGCCATAAGAAAACAAACAAAACAAAACAACAGAAGAATGCTAATATCCCTCCACCACTGTGGAAGGGTTCTTCAGTTTGTTTCTTTTAAATATTGGGGCATGAAATGGGGTGCAGGAGAGAGAGTTCTTTTGCTTGTACAGAGTACCACTACAATGAACCATCTCTATCACCCTGATTATTGGCATTATATTTCAAGAAATGTGTGCTGTAGTAGAAAGGATGCATCTGTTAGGATTTTTCAACAATGAAATTTGTGGTGATTTGAAAACATATTTCTTAGGTCCTTTAATTACATTTTCTATTATGTGTAGTTATAATCATTTTTCTTCTGTCAGCCTTTTTTGACTAGAAATAATCACTGATTGGCCGGCGCCACGGCTCACTAGGCTAAATCCTCCGCCTGCAGCACCGGCACCCCAGGTTCTAGTCCTGGTTGGGGCCCCGGATTCTGTCCCAGTTGCTCCTCTTCCAGTACAGCTCTCTACTGTGGCATGGGAGGGCAGTGGAGGGTGGCCCAGCTGCTTGGGCCCTGTACCCACATGGGAGACCAGGAGGAAGCACCTGGCTCCAGTCTTCGGGTCAGCGTAGTGCCGGCCATAGAAGCCATTTGGAGGGTGAATCAACGGAAGGAACACCTTTCTCTAAAAAAAAAGAAATAATCACTGATTTATAAGAGAATCAAAATCAGAAAAACAAAGTAGTTGAGCAAAATGATAAAGCAAATCATATTATTCTTCAAAAATTGAACAAACTTTACCATATTGTTTTAAAGATCTATTTATGTATTTGAAAGGCAAAGGAAGAGAAAGAGAAATTTTCTGTATATTGGTTCACTCTCTAAAATGACACAGCAGCCAGGGCTCTGCCAGGCTGAAGCCAGGAGCTTGAAGACCAAGTGAGTTTCATAACGTCTGTGACAGTGGCTCACATATTTAGTCCATCTGCTGCTGCTTTTCCAGGTACATTAGCAGGCAGCAGCATGAGAACTGGAACAGCCAGGTCTTGAACCAGTGTTCAGATGGGGTATGCCACAACAGACAGGGCTGGGCCAGGCCAAATTCAAGAGTCAGGACCTTCAATCAGGTTTCCCACATGGGTGACATGGGGCCAAACACTGGACATCATCTGCTGCTTCATTAGGCACATTAGCAGGGTGGTAGATTTAGAGTAGAGCATCTGGGATTCAAATAGGCCCTCAGATATGGGATGCATGCATTGAAAATGGAGGCTTGACCTGCTCCATTAAAGTGTCAGCACCTATCTTTTGAAGATTTTTTTTCATAGATATTCAGGTTACTTTAAAGTTGACTTAATCAATCTGGTGATACTGGGTACAAATTATTACAATGGGGAGAAATAGTTGGAGCTCACCATGGATATTACTACTTCCTGTAGAAGTCTAAGTTGTATTTGCACAGTGAGACATAAACCACATACATTATATATTTGCCTTTATTAAGGTTTCAAATTTGTGAAAACTTAAATGAACAAGATGAACAAAATAATTATGAGGCCATTAATATATATTATTTATATAGAAATATATATATATATATATATATACCCCCTTACTCACAAAGGGGATGGAAGAAAAGAAGATGTGATGCGTAAGCAGAAAAAAAAACTTTGCCTTTAGAGCAGTAGTATTAATTCACATTATATTCAAATAATGTTATATAGAGCAGCAATAAAGTTAGCAAAGTGACATTGTTCTCAGCATGGCATTTTTTAGTATTACTGAAAATTACTTTTCTTGTTGAATTGACTGTCAATTAGTAACCACCAGACGGTAGCCATGTTCTTAGTTTTCAATTTTTACTAGAAATAATTCCCACATAATGCTGCTCCTTTAACAAGCACCTTTACCATGTGAGATGCATATAAAAGTAATTAAATTTAATAGTCTCATTGCTTTTAAGCACAGCCATATGGTCTACTTAGATTGCAAATTCTAATTGAAGTCAATGAGATTTTATGTAGAAAATGCTTTTGAAAATGCAGCTGTGTAATCAAATGTATATACAATGCACCATTCTTATTTTGACAGAATCATCATCCAGTACCTTTTTTCATTGTCTTTTTCATGCATACACAAGATTATTACAACTAAACTATGTCTTTTCATGAAAAATAACTTTAAAATTAATGATAATAGTTGCTTGTACATACCCAATGCATCTTTTTCATTACCCTAATACCTAAATTTTAATATTGCAGTAATTCCTAGAACCATGTCTTAGATTACAGGGGCAGTATGTAACTGAAACCTGGCCCAATAAATTCATTCGCATTTATTTGTTCTTTTCTGAACTATGAAATAAAATCTCCATTAAAAAAAGCTGTAAATGTAGTTTAAAAAGAAGACAAAAAAGCCCTATGAATATTATGGTTTGCCTTGTTTTGAGTACATGTTCAGAAACTTTTATGGTTCTTATATCTGAAGAGATGGAGAGAAAGAGGGAAGGAGAGGGAGAGAGAAATTCGCCAGAGAATGTAAATTAATGGAATTATGGAAGGAGAAAAAATGATGTGCCTGTCAATATCTGAATTGTCATATTCAGTTTAGAAAATAAAGGACTTGGGTGATTCTGACCTCCATTTGGCAAAGAGTAAATGCTGTAAGTCTTGAAAAGATTCATAGTCACTGTAGCCACCTTAGAATCAATCATTTCTTCTAGCAGTAGTTGTTCCAACTAATGCTGGAGAATAATATTAGAAATTGATCTTATGCTTGATTCTCTCATTGATCCTGGGACATTCCTGCTTCTGGGACCATTGAGTTGATAAACAAGGTGAAATATTTATCTATACTAAAGTTTCAAATATTATATGTGGATACAAATATTTACAAATATCTTATATGTAACTGCTGTATCTATATTAAGCTAAATGTAATGTCATACTACTGCGTCAAACTCAAAGTCATGAACACACATGTTATTCCAGCCTCTTCTGTTGTTTGTAACCTCTCCCTCCAACAATGAGAAACGTGATTTCTACCACTCTCCATCTATTTACTTAAACATTCAATTTTAATGCACAGGTACACTGATATAAGAAGTGGCAACCTATACCCTTGAATGTGTGAATTTCTTATAAAATTTAATTGCATCAGAATATTTTGATATTTTAGTTGATGTGTTTGGGAGACTAGACTGTATCAAATTTATGCATATGTAGCAATGTGCTTGTTTTAGTAATTTGTGTTAGACTGTGTATGAGACAGAGCTACTTTACAGCTGGACTGGATCAGCTCTCCAAAAATCAGGAGGATGGAAGAGCCCCCTTTTCATTTTTCTCTGTAAGTCTACCTTTTAAATAAGTAAATAAAATTTTAAAAATAAGTAAAAGTTTGGGAAATCTTTTGACCTATGAATAATGAGATCATGAGATTATTATTCATACCATGCTATTTATGATTTCAAATTCTCCTAGTGACAGAGAGAGACAGAGAGAGCCCCCATCTGCTGGTTTATTACCCAATTGCCCATAGATGGGGCTGGATGGAGGCAAAAACCAAGATCGAGGAATACAGTCTAGGTCTCCCACATGAGTAGCCATTACCCTATCACTTGAGCCATTGCTGCTGCCTTCCAGTGACTGTGTTATCAGAAAACTACAGTCAAGATTCAGAGTTAGAACTCAAGCACTTGGATACGGAATGGGAATGACTGAACTGCTGAGCCAAGTCCATGTTCTCAAATCTAATTATTTATATTATTTAAAAATGTATAGATTGATATTTTATGTCTGCTTTGCATGGCTAAATATCATAGTCTGGTACTGTAACCTATAAAGCATATAAAGACTAAACTTTTGCGTAAACTCCTTGAAACTAAGATTTCTTGCACATGTCTTAGTGGTTATCAGCTGGATATAGTGCACCCTGGGGAGTTGGCCAAGAAGTCTCAGTCTCCACTCAGTCTCCACCGCTTATCAGTGTTTTTCCCCCACATATAACCTTTGCCTTTAAGAAAGCTCTATGTGAGTATGCTCTGCGTTGATTCTTGGTAGTGCAGTCATGTGACCTTGTGACAAAGATTCACTGAGCTGTCTGAGGAGTAATTTATTACTTTTTAAAAAAGATTTACTTATTATTTGAGAGGCAGAGTTACACAGAGAGAAAAGGAGAGAGAGAGGGAGAAAGAGAGAAGGAGAGAGATAGAGAGAGAAAGAGAGAGAGAAGTCTCCATCCACTGGTTCACTCCCCTATTGGATACCACAACCAGAGCTGCACCAGTCCAAAGCCAGGAGCCAGGAGCTTCTTCTGGGTCTCCCACGTGGGTGCAGGGGCCCAAGAACTTGGTCCAACTTCAACTGCTTTCCCAGGCCATAGCAGAGAGCTGGATCAGAATTGGAGTAGCTTGGACTCAAACTGGCACCCAAATGGGATGCTGGCACTGCAGGCAATGGCTTTACCCACTGCGCCACAGCGCCGGCCCCAGGAGTAATTTATTATGGTAACCTTGGACTCACATAGAACTTGGGCATTTGGCATAACTGGGACGAGAAGAAAATAAATTACTTATTCTCTTTAGTTTATCTTTTTAATCATGTACATCATTGATAATATTCTTTATATTTTGACATTCTGTGATTTGTTAAGCCCCTTTATAAGAAAACAAGCAACAGAGTTTATCTTAGGTTGCCGGTAAATTGTTCTGGAACAAAATCTTATTCCAACCCATTAAACCTTCCTCAATATGCATCTCCTCCCAACAAAATATTGCCCAGTAAAGAGGGAATAGAACATGGAATTGCCATTGGGCTGATATTTTGTGAACAAATGTAAGCAAACCTGTTAAATATCAGAATATTTTCACCGGGATGTTCCCAGCAGATTAAATTTCTAGAAATGATGGAAAGATCAAATAAAACCAATAGTAAGCTCATGTTACTTTAGTGGTATGAGAAACAGATTTTTACTTATACATTTCATTCATAATTCATATTAAATTATTTATCTTTTCTGAGCCCACCTTGAATGTCTTTATGTTCTTATCACTTTCCTAACAAAACATAAAACTATATTAAAATATTGGCCCTAATCTAGACTAAATACGTGATCCTAATATATATTTTGTATGTGAAAAATTTCTTAGTTTTCTTTTTTGTATCTTATAAAACTTAGCCTTTTATTCACATTTGATTTTATTCCACTTAGCTTAAATTGAAGAAGTCACATATATACTATTTCAATTAAACTTTATTTCCCTTTGTTTTATATCTGATTCCTTTCACATTTTAAAATGTTTAAAATCCTAATTTTTTTATTTTTTCATTTTTTCTGCTCTATGTACATATGTTTCTGAAAGTTTTATTGGTTATTGGCCCATATTTCTGTTTAGCACTTTTCATTACTAGATCCTTAGTCAATATTTTCATTATTAAATACCCAAGAAAAACATACCAATAAATACAGTAGTGTTGTAACAAATAGAACACCAAATTTATATGAAAGAGCTGACGTTCCTCTGGAAGAGATGAGTATAGGTAAGAGATTTGGCTTTTGAATTATTGAGATGACGTGTGAGAAAGATGGTATGACTTAATTTTTGTGTCATCTTCAAATTTTTTATGTTGAATCCTAATCCTCAATATGATGGTATTTGTAACTGGGACACACTGAGTTAGTCGGGTTCACATGAGCTCCTGAGAGAGTTTCTCATGGTGCCATTAGTGTCCTTATATGTAAAACCCAGAGAACACTTTCCTTCAGTGAAATGTGAAGCACAGCTAGGAGATGGGCCATCTGCAAAATAGGTGCGAACCCTCACCTGAAGTCTCATCTGAGACTTGCAGCCTCCAGGCCTTTGAGAGTTAAGTCCCAATAATTTAAGCCACCCAGCATGGCATTTTTGTTATAGCAGCCTGCACTGTCTGAGACAGAAGGGCATTATCAGACTTTAGGTGAAACATGGGCAGGGAGGGAGGAATTGATGACTGTGGTTCAATTTCTTGTTCCTTCTTTACACTGATTTAAATACAAATCTGTGTGTTGTGTCTGTTTTCTCTTGTCATGAAGAAACTCCTCAGATGCTTCCAAATGGAACAAAATAGTATAAAAGGAAATTTTGCCATGCTAGGCACTGTTATCATCGTCCTCAATCCATTGAAAGGGTTTTCATTCCCATTTAAAGCAGACAACAACTATGACAGCTTTGATGTGTTAAGTTCTTGTTTCAGCTGGCTTTACCCATCAGGTTTTCCTATGTGCTGAGTTAATCACTTGACGCACAGTGCTCTATTTGATTTCTTTCCAGAATGTGTATTACAGTCTCTTCAATATTTATGGCCTCTCTTTTTCATTCACTATTTTGGCTCTCAATATCCTGGAGATGCATTCATATTTTGGATGATTCATCAATTCTGTTTATCAAAAAAAAGTATTTGTGGAGGTATTTGGACAAGTGGTTAGTATGCCCATGTCCCATATTGAAGTACCTGGCTCTGGAACTGAATTCCAACTTTGCCAATATGACCTTAGGAGACAGTGTGTGATGATTCAAATAGCTGAGGCCTGCTAACTATGTAGGATACCTGGATTGAATACCCAGGCCCAGACTTCTGCCCAGTTTAGCTCTGTCCATTGTGATCATTTCAAAAATGAACCAGAAGATTGGAATGCTGTCTGTCTGTCTCTGTATTTTCTTCTCTCTCTCTCTCCCTCCCTGCCCCCACTCTATCTTTTTTTTTTTTTTAATGAATATAGATTTCCAAAGTACAGCTTATGGACTACATTGGCTCCCCCCCCCCATGACTTCCCTCCCACCCGCAACCCTCCCATTTCCCGCTCTTTCTCCCCTTCCATTCATATCAAGATTCATTTTCAATTTTCTATATATACAGAAGATCAGTTTAGTATACATTAAGTAAAGATTTCAACAGTTTGCACCCACATAGTAACACAAAGTGAAAAATACTGTTTGAGTACTCGTTATAGCATTAAATCTCAATGTACAGCACATTAAGGACAGAGATCCTACAAGAGGAGTAAGTGCACAGTGACTCATGTTGTTGACTTTACAAATTGAAACTCCTGTTAATGGCATCGGTAATCTCCCTATGCTCTAGTCATGAGTTTCCAAGGCTATGGAAGCCTTTTGAGTTCTCCGACTCTTATCTTATTTAGACAAGGTCATAGTCAAAGTGGAAGTTCTCTCCGCCCTTCAGAGAAAGGTACCTCCTTCTTTGATGACCTGTTCTTTTACTGGGATTTCTCTCACAGAGATCTTTCATTTAGGTCCTTTTTTTTTTTTTCCCCCAGAGTGTCTTGGCTTTCCATGCCTAAAATACTCTCATGGGCTTTTCAGCCGGATCTGAATGCATTTAGGGCTGATTCTGAGGCCAGAATGCTATTTAGGACATCTGCCATTCTATGAGTCTGCTGTGTATCTCGCTTCCCATGTTGGATCGCTCTCCCCTTTATTTATTCTATCAGTTAGTATTAGCAGGTACTAGACTTGTTTATGTGCTCCCTTTGGCTCTTAGTCCTTTCATTATGATCAATTGTGAACTGAAATTGATCACTTGGACTAGTGAGATTTATTGATACATGCCACCTTGATGGGATTGAATTGGAATCCCCTGGTATATTTCTAACTCTACCATTTGGGGCAAGTCAGCTTGAGCATTTCCCAAATTGTACATCTCTTCCCTCTCTTATTCCCACTCTTATGTTTAACAGGGATCACATTTCACTTAAATTTCAACACTTAAGAATAATTGTGTATCAATTATAGAATTAAACCAGTAGTATTAAGTATAACAGACAAAAAAAATACTAAGAGGGATAATGTATTAAGTTGTTCATTAACAGTCAGGGCTATGCTGATCAAGTCACCGTTTCTCATAGTGTTCATTTCACTTCAACAGGTTTCCTTTTTGGTGTTCAGTCAGTTGTCACCGATCAGGGAGAACATATGATATTTGTCCCTTTGGGACTGGCTTATTTCACTCAGCATGATGTGTTCCAGATTCCTCCATTTTGTTGCAAATGACTGGATTTCATTGTTTTTTTTACTGCGGTATAGTATTCTAAAGAGTAAATATCCCGTGCAGAAGCATGAAGCAAGACCCCTACCTTTCACCTTACACAAAAATTCACTCAACATGGATTAAAGACCTAAATCTACGACCTGACACCATCAAGTTATTAGAGAACATTGGAGAAACCCTTCAAGATATTGACACAGGTAAAGAGTTTCTGGAAAAGACCCAGGAGGCACAGGCAGTCAAAGCCAAAATCAACTATTGGGATTGCATCAAATTGAGAAGTTTCTGTACTGCAAAAGAAACAGTCAGGAGAATGAAGAGACAACCAATAGAATGGGAAAAAATATTTGCAAACTATGCAACAGATAAAGGGTTAATAACCAGAATCTACAAAGAGATCAAGAAACTCCACAAAAACAAAACCAACAACCCACTTAAGAGATGGGCCAAGGACCTCAATAGACATTTTTCAAAAGAGGAAATCCAAATGGCCAACAGGCACATGAAAAAATGTTCAAGATCACTAGCATTCAGGGAAATGCAAATCAAAAGCACAATGAGGTTTCACCTCACCCCGGTTACAATGGCTCACATACAGAAATCTACCAACAACAGATGCTGGAGAGGATGTGGGGAAAAAGGGACACTAACCCACTGTTGGTGGGAATGCAAACTGGTTAAGCCACTATGGAAGTCAGTCTGGAGATTCCTCAGAAACCTGAAGATAACCCTACCGTTGGACCCAGCCATCCCACTCGTTGGAATTTACCCAAAGGAATTTAAATTGGCAAACAAACAAGCTGTCTGCACCCAAATGTTTATTGCAGCTCAATTCACAATAGCCAAGACCTGGAACCAACCTAAATGCCCCACTCTATCTTATTTCCTTCCCCTCTCCGTCTCCCTGTCTCTCTCTTTTTTACTGTTTCTCTACCTCTTGAATAAAGAAAAACAGGAAAAAGAAAATTGCACAAATGTGAGAGAAGACCACAATACCCTTCTATTCATTACACATTTAAATAATAGGGGTATAGAAAAAGATGAGGTGCTTTTCGTGTGTTTTTTCCACTAGGAGTCACTACCTGTATTTGGACAGAAATTTTCATGTTGAACTCAAGATCCTTGTTAGCTCAAAGAATAGCCAACTACAGATAACTGACAGGACTATTTTTTTTTTTGAATTTTGGTGCTATTTACTACTTACAAACACATTTTACATTACAGAAAGGATGTTAAGATAAAAAGCAAATACTCATGTTGTTACACAGAAAAAAGATTATTAAAACTGTCCATATATACAATGATTCATGTTTTCTAATTCTAGGAAAATAAATGATTAAAATCCACAATTGAACAATAATGTTATAGGATAATGTTGTAATTTAAAATGTTTTACATGATTTATGATTATTCATTATAGTAAAATTCTGTTTATTCATAATAATTACACCTATTTGACTATAATTTCCATTATAAAAAATAAGTGCATTTAATATGTATACTATATGCTTTATATGTTATCAAACAAATCCTATAGGGCATTCTAGAGTAAGATGCAAGGAATGATCCATCTACAAAAGTTCACCTTAATTTAACATATTTGTAGAGATAATTAGAATACTAGATCTGTTCATTAACATTTCAAATCTCATTTAAATGTAAATTGTAATATTCTCTTTTTCTGCAACACTAGGTAGTTAGTGTCTTTCATGAGTAATAAGTAATTTGTTCCCCATTAGGTATAAGAATGGATAAAGAGATAAATCAAAATCTGATAAAAGTCACAGTTAAAATGGCAACCTACTTGGGAAGGGAGACATAAAAAAAACCAGTGTTTTCACTATATTCTGTTATTAAAAATACAAGCAGTTCATATTTCAATAGCTTCAGTACTAATTAGTTGCCTTTGTCATATCTGTAATAAATGTGTGTGATTATAAAAGTATCTTTGCAAGATTATATAAAAACTGAGACCTACTTTTTAAAAACATTTTCATGATAACAGATTTAAAAATGTGTATCTCTTCACTTATATTGTAAATAGTAAAAACATAATTCTTTGTAAGAAAATAGGCTATGGAAGATCTGTATGTTTTATACATGTAAATGTTTCAAAAGAATCAACTAAATTGTTAGCAATGAAGTAGTATAGATGGCATCCTAAGCTGTGATTAAAGATATTACTTTAATGTTCTGTCACTAGTTAACCATGTGCCTTTGTTATGACAACTAAGGTCTCTCTCAAATTGGACGTTTATAAAGCAAAATGGTGGACTGTGTTGTCTCAAATTTTTGAATATTTTATTTAAGAATTGTTTCAAATTACAAAACAAAAATTGTGAGGTAGCAAAAAAAAGTTTTCCAATATACCCCTAATCCCATTTCTCCAATTAGCAATTAATTAACCAAATTCAGAATTCCTTATTTTTTAATCCAAATTCTTTTTATCCCTCTCACCCCTGTGAGCCTATAATAAACCATCTTGTTCTGATTGAACTCCCTCCCTCCTTTTCTCTCTCTCTCTCTTTCTTTAGCCTCCACATACATCAGAGAACATGGGGTATTTTTTCTCTGGGTCTGGCATATTTCAATTAAGGAGATTCCCTTATATTCCATTCATTCTGCTTCAAATGACATGTTCTTATTCTTCATGACTTATATAAATATCGCATTTACATACATATATATCACATTTTATTTATACATTCATCTGATGATGCACATGTTGGTTGATTCCATATTTTAGCTATTGTGAACAGTACTGATATAAACATAGTGGGACAAGCATCTCTTGGATAAAATGAGGCAATGTCTTTTGGGTACATGCTCAGCAGTGGGATTGTTGGATCATATGGCAGATCCATTTCCACTTTTCTTAAGAAGTCTCCATACTGTTCTCCACAGGGGCTGCACTAATTTATATTCCCACCAACAGTGTGAGAGTTCTGCTTGCTCCACATCCTGACCAGCTCTTGTTGATCTCAGTATTTTGGATAACAGCCATCCAGATAGGAATGAGGAGATTTCTCACTGTGGTTTGGATTGATATTTCCCTCATGGCTATTGATGTTGACCATTTTTTGATATATCTTTTATCATTTAGATTTCACCTTTTCAGAACTCTGTCCAGGCCATTCTTAACTGTAATGATTGTCTTGTTAATGTTGAAATTATTTTACTTATTGATACATTCAGGATCTTAATGCTTTGTTGGATAAGTAGTTTGCAAATATTTTCTCCTATTCTGTTGTGTCTCTTCACTCTTGATTGTTCCCTTTACTAAGAAGAAGATTCTGAGTCTGATATAATCTTTGTTTAGTTTCCTTGCATTGACTATGCTTTTGAGGTTTTATTCAAAAAATTGTCATCAACCTAACGTCTTGAATTATTTTCCATATATTTTACTCTTTTTTATTACTTAAAAATCAAAAGTTAGAGAATCTTCCATTAATTGGTCCTCTCCCCAGATGGCCACAATGGCAAGGGCTAGGCCAGGTGGCAGGGTCCCAAACACTCGAGCCAATTTCTGCTGTGTCTTCCAGACCATAAGCAAGGAGCTGAGTCAGAAGTGAAGTAGCTGGGGCATGAACTGGTGCCTGTGTGGAATATTGACATTGCAGGCAGCAGGCTCACCTGCTATGCCAAAATGTCAGCACGTTCTATATTTTGTTCCAGTAATTTTAGAGTTTCCAGTCTTACATTTAGGTATTTAATACATTTTGAATTGGTTTTCATATAGTAAGAGGTATGATACAATTTCATGTATGTATGTATGTATATGTATATATGTATGTGTGGTGTGTGTGTTTCCCAGCACCACTTATTGAAAAGACTGTCTTTTTTCCAAGGTGTGTTTTTGGTGTCTATGTCAAAAATCAATTGGCTGTATGGGTATGTAATATTTTCTGGGCTCTGTATTCTGTTCCATTGAGCTATGTGCCGATTTTTATTCTAATACTATGTTGTTTTAATAACTAGAGCTTTGTGGTTTGCTTTGAAGTCAGGTTTTATTATGCCTCCTATTCCCCCCCACCTTCAGGATCACTGTTGCATTCCATGATTCCATAATAATTTTCAGATTGTTTTTTTCTAATTCTATAAACCGTGTCATTGATATTTTGAAAAGGATTGCATTAATTCTGTACATTGCTTTGGGTATTATGGACATTTTAATAATATTAATTATGCCAATCCATGAGCAAGGGGTGTCTTTCTTCATTTGTGTATGTGTCCTTGATGATTTCTTTCATCAATGTTTTATAAATCTCATTGTAGAAATCTTTATACTCCCAATACTATATTGAATAAGATTGGTGAAAGTGAACTTCCTCATCTTGTTCCAGATTTGAAAGGAAATGCTTTCAGCTTCCCCCAATCAGGATGATATTGGCTGTTAGTTTGTCATATGTAGCCTATATCATTTTGAGGGATGTTCTTCTAAATCTAATTTGTGTAGAGTATTCATCATGAAGGAATGTGATCAAATGCTTTCTTCACGTCTATTGAGATGACCATAAGATTTTTGTTCTTCAGTCTGTTGATGACATTTATTGATGTGCAATTATTAAACCACTCTTGTGTCTCTCTCTTGATTGTGATGTAAAATCTTGATGTGGTGTTCCATTCTGTCTCCTGATATTATGTTAATAATTTTTGTGTCTATGTTCATCAAGGATATTGGTGAATTGTTATTTTTTTAAAAATATTCTACACCTATTATAGACATTTCAGAGGAAGGTTTGAAATGTTACTTGAAATAATGTCAGGTTTATATATATGTATATTGTTATATATTTATATGTATACACACATACACACACACACACACACATATATATATATATATATATATATAAAAACTTCTTACTGTTAACTACATTTCAAACAGAATGGAAAAATCCCATAATACTTCAAGTACACTCCTACATAAACTTTAAAACTGCTAACAGTATTTTCCAAAAACCTGCAGTACTATTTTAACTAGTTAATTTAAACTCAAATAAATGTTTATGTATGAAGAGAGGCTTTGCCAGTTTGTATGTCTTTTATAAATTCACTCCTATACTTTTAAAAATCTAATGTTTAGCTGTGGGAGGATAACATTATCTGTTCCACCATCTGTTAGGGAGTAAACTGAAAGTATAACACTGGTTATTGCTGGAAACAACCATGTGCAATCATACCTGTGAACTCATAGTGTAATAATCATTAAAGTATACCAATTCCTGGATTTTTTTCAGTCTCAGAAGTTAGCATATATAATGCTGGCTTTGCTTTTAAATTTCTACTCCTAAATTCCTGTTATTATTATTTCTTTCTGTAGATGCTGGAAAAAATAAGAAAATATATCAGTGAATCAAGAACCATTCCAAACTAATACAATACATAATGAACTAAATTTGTGTTACAGCTATTATGAATTTTGCATGATTATATTACCAAATAAAAATGTATTACTCTGAAGAATGACCATTATATAAGTACGTGATGTGCAAAGGAGAAAAGTAATCTGTACAATATGATCTCTAAGTTCACCCATGGAGGATCCGTGATCTGACACTCTTCATGTACATAAAATATTAGTTTTTCCCATAATACTGAAAAACTCATTGGTGAAAGATAGCAAATGTTTATAGAAGGATTGTTGTTTTCAAAAGCAAGTCTTTCTATATCAGTGATTTTTATTGAGCTCTGTACAGTGGTACACAGCTTCTCGACATTTGTTTTAATTAAAAAGTTGCTATTTGTTCCAAATGTAAATATAATCTAACCACTTGAGTGAACATTATTCTCATTCTTTTCCAGAACTTTCATTCTAAATTTCCCCTAAATCTTGTAAACCATCAAACTCCCTGACTTAATTTGCTGTTATCATGATAGTCTTTGAGTTTAAAAATAATAATTTATTTAGAAAAATTATACAGTAACTAATTTTACTTTATCTTTCATTTTCAAGTTTAAGCTTCTAATTTTTATATTTTCTTTACTAAAGCTTTCACAACATGATGCTATTTTTTTTATTCGTGTTTCACAGATAGTTATAGTTAAACATCTGCTTCTAGGTTGGCAAAGTGCTGTTAGTTGCTGAGTTTTTTCCCCAAATAGAATTTTTCCCTTCGCTTGGTTCTCTCATATCTCAGCAATCTTTTAGTGATTGAGTTTGTCCATCATTCTATATAGCAATAATTTAGATGCTATGTAAAAAGAATTTATGCCAATGGGGAGGAATTGCAACATTTGCTTAAGTTGTTTGAGTAGTTGTTAGCTATGTAAGAATATTAATATGTAATTATTCTAATATAATTTTATTGATATATTTATTTTTAATCTTAGTTACATTATACAATAAGATTTGTTAATTTCAGAAATTATTAATAAATGCTGTGGATATTTTGATGGTATGGCTAGGGTAGGAGTACCCTAGAACTATTAGCAGTGCCAAACTTTACACCCCAGATCTGAAGGGGCAAGAGAGAGGAGGGAGGAAGTGTTAACAGAACACAAAAGGAGAATTTGACAGAGTCACATCATAAACTCTTGGCTTTGGTCAAAGCAAGCAGTCAGTATGCAACAAAACTTCAAAAAGAATATGACCCGGCCGGCACTGCGGCTCAATAGGCTAATCTTCCGCCTAAGGCACCAGCACCCCGGGTACTAGTCCCAGTTGGGGCACTGGATTCTGTCTCGGTTGCTCCTCTTCCAGTCCAGCTCTCTGCTGTGGCCCAGGTCCTTGGGCCCTGTACCCGCATGGGAGACAAGGAGGAAGTACCTGCTCCTGGATTTGGATCAGAGCAGTGTGCCGGCTGTAGCAGGCATTTGGGGGGTGAACCCACAGAAAAAGGAAGACCGGAAGACCTTTCTCTCTCTCTCTCTCTGTCTAACTTTGCCTGTCAAAAAAAAAAAAAAAAAAAAGAATATGACCCAATTAATTCAAAAACCTCATTCACTTTCTTCCCTTCATTGTCTTGCTTGTACCCCACTTTTATCATCAGCCACCAGAGAATAGAAAGCAAGGGGGATGTTTTATTTTGTAAAGATATATCACTCTTGGGGAGCAAAAGTGAAGGTAGATTAAAATATATCTCCTATGTCACACCACTTCTGTGGTGGAATGAAAAGGGCATGCCAAGATGGCTGCTGGCAACGAAGCCTCCCTGGCAACAGGCTGTGATTGGACGACTTTGGAAACCATATGGCAATGGAGCCTTTCTGGAAACAGGCTGTGATTGGATGGCTTTGGAAACTGCCTGGCAACAGGCTGTGATTGGTTAGGGCATAAATTGCCCCTTGACTGGATTGGCTGCCTCGGCTATATAAGCTGCTGTACCAACTGAAATAAACGAGTCTGCAGGCTGCGGGCCTCTGGCCTGCTTTCACCTAACTCCCGGGGTCTGTGTAGTAACTCTGTGCCTCTTTCCCCCACCGTGCTTATCCTCTCAGAACAAATCCACAGCAATACCACTTCTACATCACAACATTTACTATTGCTTCTCTTTAGTAGAAAGTTGTATAACACAGGATGTGAGAAGGCATATGAGCTATGGAATCATCCTGGTGTAACAGAAGTGCAGACATATGTCCAACTGCAAGTTAATACCCTAGCAACCAGGGCAGGCATTTGACCTAATGATTAAGAGAGTGGTTGGGATACCTGCATGCCATAACAAAGGCCCTGAGTTTGAGTCTTGGCTCTATTCTCGATTCTGGTTTCCTGCTAGTATCTATACTGCCAGACAGCAAGTCCTTTACCCCTAAAGGAGTTGGGACCCTGATGACCTGGGGTTTATTGATGCAGTTATGAAATTGGTCAGGATTATTGAGCAATAAAATATTAGATGGTTTAGTACATCATCCTCCGTTTCTGCAGTGTCAAGCAGTAATCTATTTCACTACTATAATTAGGATTCCCTGGCCAGTGTCACCGGATCTGCTTGTTCAATCAGAAGTAGATCATGTAGATACAAATCAGTGCAATTTCAGATAAAATTGAACAGTTATTGTGTTCCTTATTGGAAGCATTCCTCTAGGCCACTAGTCACTCCAAGACAACTAAGTCCAAAATGATAGCTTAAAAAAAGAGAATAAAAAGCAACAGGGAATGGCATTGTGATACAGTGTGCTAGGCCACTCCTCACTCCAAGGTAACCAAGTCCAAAATGATAGTTTAAAAAAAGAGAAAAAAAAACACATAGGGACTGGCATTCTGGTACAGTATGTTATGACACTGACTGGGATGACCACATCCTGTAATAGAATGCCTAAGTTTGAGTCCTGCCTCAAATTCTGATTCAACTTCTTGAAAATGTGTATCCTGAGAGGCATCAGATGATAGCTCAAGTACTTGGATTCCTGCCACTTACATAAAACTCCTGGATGGTGTTCCTGGATCATGGCTTTGGGCTTGATCCAGTGCCAGGTGATGTGGGGATCTGGGGAGTGAACAAGTGAGTGAAGGATACTTTTTCTTTCTTTCTCCTTCTCTCTCCCTCTCTTCCCCTCACTACCATCTCTTCTCTTTTACCTCTAGCTTTCAAATAAATAAAAAGTAAATAAAACTTAAAGAAAAAATATTAATAACTTTTTGTATCCTTATTATGATCAGAATGATGCCACTCACTGGCTTTAGATTTAAAGCGTGTATTCAAACAGTCTTCTGCAATAACTCTCTAAGTTTTCAGGATGCTATTTCTCAAATGGTGTGATATCTTAATTTTTAGCAAAGAACCTCACTGTTTTATCAAACAAGTTGATCCCAGAATCAATGTCTTTTTAAGCACTAATTCATAGCTGTATATAAAATAGGTTGTCTCAATGAAAGTGATCTTGAGTGGAACACAATGGTGCAAATATTCTGCATCTCCATGAATGTTGGTGCTGGTAGAAGCACTGGAGCCAAAGATGTGCTTGTCTTCTCTTGAATGTGTTCTGTTCCAGCGTTGAGAAGGCATTGACTTTCCATAATAAAAGGTGTCCAGTACAATTACTGTGCAACCAGAGAGCCTTCTGATTACTGTTCAATCTAGAACATCCATCTGTAGTTATATGTTAACTCAGTCCTAGTAGGCACTAGTGGTGATAGCTAGATCAAAGTTGGTGAGAGGAAATATCTATTGTTGAGTCTGACATTCAATTTGATCCTTACCCACATGGTGACTACTCAGTACATAGGCATTTTGAGTAGAGTACAGGGGTGAATTAAATTTGATAAGGTGGACCTCTATATTTATATTATTACTTAGGTTGTCTTCCATAATTGCATATGTTCTGGTTGACATTAAGGAAGAAAGCAAGCCCTTAATATTCTGACACCAAATTTTCAAGTCTGTTAACTCAAGTCTGTAAATCACAAGCCAAAATATTTTTCTCTGTTCATGAGTTATTACATATAAGTAAGCAGCATGCAATGCACAGTAATCAGTAAGTCAGGTCATGATGTTACTCCTGCCTCCAAAAGTTATAACTAATATTCCATGAGATCTTAAAAACTTTTTTAAGAGTGTGATGATAAGACAGCAATATATGGACTGAATTGTCCTCCTAAAATTCCTATGTTATAGCTTTAATATCAAATATCTCATAATGTGACTGTATCTAAACAGAGTCTTTAAAGAGGTTATTTAGTTTGAATGATATGATTAATGCAGAATTCAATGTGACTGGTTTCTTCATAAGAAGAATGTTGACAACAACAACAACAAAAATATATCAGGGGTGTTCAGACTCAGGGAGCAGATTAAAGACACAGAAAGAAAGTGGATCTGCAGGTCAGGGAGAGGATTAATAAGTAAAATCTTCTAGCACCTGGATGTTGGACTTCTTTCCTACAGGAAAAATAGATGCCTGTGGTTTAAGCCACCAGTCTTTAGTGTTTTGTTATGGTAGCTATTGTAAAATAATGTAAGTGAGAACTGGAATAGGAATCTGAACCAGTATATGCTATCTGAACTCATCATATTGGTCATCCAATTAATATCTCCATTTTAGAACTGACTGTTTCAGTGAACATCGTATTTTATGGATCAAGAAAATAATTAACCCCCAGTTCAAGATACGTTGATCAAGTCAAATATTAACTCAATGAAACTATGGTTATGGTTAGGCGATTAACCTCAATTAAAACAGAATCAAGCCATACTTTTTTAATAGGGTAAAATGGCAGGCTGTTGTATTTCCCAGTGGACATTATTTAGTTATTGGATTCAGGCTTTAATATAGTATAAATTCTGTCCATGTTGTTGTGCATACCTGTAACTCATTTATCTATATTACTGTATAACACATAGTTATATTAGTAAGCCACAATTTATATAATAATAGATGGAATGCAGGTTCCTTTCAGTTTTAAGTTACTGTGGGTAGTGTTATCATGTGTATTCTGGCTCACTTGAATAGTCTTTCAAGCTGGATATGTATACAGAAGTGGAATAGCTGAGTCACAGGAGAGCAAGTATTTTTACTGTTGTAGATAGGGCCAGTTTTCCAAAAACAAACAAAAACACCGATATAAAATCTTACCAGCAGAATAAGATTATTCTGAGTTTTCCTTATTCCACCTCCCTTCTGATACTTGTGATCATCCACCTTCTGCTTTTTGATATGTTACTAAGTTTATATTGGCTTCTCCATAGATTTTAGTTTTTATTTTCCTAATTACTGAAGTGGAACATCTTTTTGTATGAGCTTGTGGCTACTGGGAATCTCTTTTGTGAAATGCCTATTCATTCTCCTGCTAATCTTATACAAGCAAACTTGTAACTTTTAATTTTAATATGTATTAGTTATGCCAGTCACCAATATCCAGCAATAATTTCTTCATACTAGATTTACTCAATTCTATTCCTTAATTTTAATATATTAACATTTATCAAAAATCACATTAGTATATTATTGAGAAATATGAGTGAAAATAGCTCAAAAGCGCATTTTGTATCATAGGCAAGTATCATATGTTTTCTCTGATATGTGGCAGTTAATAAATGCAAACAACATATAATGTATAAAGTGAAGCTGATATCTTATGATTTGCTTATTGCTTATAACACTTTTCTATATTCCTATAGATCAGTGATTTTTCTACTTTTTTACTTGTTGAACATGTGGTTATTGGTACACTAATCCCATGATTAAAAAGTAAATTGGGGCCGACGCCATGGCTCAATAGGCTAATCCTCCACCTTGCGGCGCCGGCACACCGGGTTCTAGTCCCGGTCAGGGCGCCGGATTCTGTCCCGGTTGCCCCTCTTCCAGGCCAGCTCTCTGCTATGGCCAGGGAGTGCAGTGGAGGATGGCCCAGGTGCTTGGGCCCTGCACCCCATGGGAGACCAGGAAAAGCACCTGGCTCCTGGCTCCTGCCATCGGATCAGCGCGGTGCGCCGGCTGCAGCGGCGGCCATTGGAGGGTGAACCAACGGCAAAAGGAAGACCTTTCTCTCTCTGTCTCTCTATCTCACTGTCCACTCTGCCTGTCAAAAAAAAAAAAAAAAAAAAAAAGTAAATTGAAATTATGTTATTGCAAATATTTTAGGAATAAAAAGAAAAGGAGGGGGACTGAGGGGTGGAAGGCATGATGCAAGCATGTTTATCTTCTTAGAACTTTATCTATGAAATAGAAGAAATCTGTTCTCTTTATAGTAATAACAATTTTTAAAACTAAATTACTTTGGTCTGATTTTTTTGACTCTCATTTGTCAATGGCAGAAATTTAGATATATTCTAATTGGATAAAGACATTTGGTTACTAAGCATACTTTAGGTAATACTTAGAAAACTTTGCTCAAACCACACCTTGTCGGAGTGGTTGTTCATGTCTCCCACCACAACTAAAATTTAATGTATTTTCTCCAAATCAAACCACTATCCACATTTTATAAAGGCACTACTTTGTTGTCTGCATATCAAAACAACATAACTTGGCTAGCCAGCTTTTAATCACTGCAGCAAAATACCTGAGACAAGTTATTTATGAAGCAAAGTGAGGTTTATTTGATTCATGATTCTGGAGCTTCATGTACAAATTTGGGTGACTCAACTAATTTGGGCTCTGAATAAGGCATTTTATGGTTATTTGAATGAACACATGAAAGGAAAGTATTAGGAAAAGAGTAGCAGATTGGTGCCTCCTCACATGGGACACCAAAATGTTTGGAAAAGAGGTGCAGAATAGAGAGGATGTGGTATATGAATTTACAGCCAGAGCAATTTATTCAGAGAAAGTAAATTCGTAGAGGTGAATGACCAACTGCCCGCATGCACACCGATGGAACACTTGGCAGAAGGGCTTGACCCTAGGGGCCTAGCCTTCTTATATTTTAGGAAAGCTGGGGATGGGGGTGGGGCGGGGGCAGCAGGCAGAGAGGAATTCCAGGAACTGGTCTTTCTAGTTTTCAGAGCAACTCCTCTTTCAGGTATCTGAGGGGGGTGGAGTATGAAGGCAATAGGGTATGAGATATCAAGTTTCAAGGGCAAGGAATAAATGCCAATATTTATCTCTTTTGAGCAATGAGGGGAATGGCTGAGGCTTATGTCTTTGTTCCATCAGAAAGAATGTCCTGTTATGCAGAACAAGTTTCTTCAGAAGAAAAGGTGTCAGGCTGTACAAAGGTCTCTCTGTGTAAGGTGGAGAGTGATCTTTCATTTTCTTTCCTGTGATATGAGATAATCTTCACCAGTTAATGACATTGCAAGGGCAGATAGATGGCAGTTGTCTTCTACAGTAGGAGCTGTTTTTAGTCAAGTAAAGAAAATTCAAAGAAAGACCCTCCCAATATTTAAGGAGGGAAAGAGGCTATGGAGATAGGAAGTCTGGAGGTCTGAGCTCTTGCTACTGACATTGCCTCTTTAAAGTACTCAGTATTCCATAGCAAAATAATTTGTGGTATTGCCTTCTGAGTTCCAACAGGGTCACATAATATGGGCACTCAGTATGGCAGATTTTAATTCTAAATTTTCTGATTCAACTATCTTTCTAAAATTAGAGAAAAAGAGGAAAGAACTTTCTTATGACTTTTTTATTAATTGTCATCACTTATAAAAACTGAGAAATTTTCTTACTTCCAATCTCTTTCAAACTCTGTGTGTGTGTGCATGTGTGTGTATGTGTGTGTTTCACCAGCATTACTGGCAGCAATAGACACAACAAGATCATTTCACATTATTTTAGTGATCCAGAGTTTAATTAAAACAACACTGGGTAATAACCTAGGTTGACAACAGAAGGTACAAACTTATAAAATATAAAAATATTTTTGAGTGACTGATTATGTAACATGAAGCTTTAAATCAAATAAAAATTGTAACATTACTAACTGCTGGACATAAAGCAGATGGCCATGTTCATAATTATCACATTATCTAAGCAATCTGTAAACCACTGCTTCCATGAGAATGAACTATTACTTTAATTTCGATCAACATCTGTGATTTTTGCATCAGAGAATAACCTGGCAATATAAAGAACAATGGTGCATACCAGGGGTGCTGGATTGCTTTTTCTATTTTCTCACATAGCATATTTAAAATAAAGCAAGATGATTGCACTTTTATTAATGCGACAGACTGACAATGGAATGTTCATGGCTCTCATCTTTGGTTATGTTATTTCCAAGTACCCAATTATCTTTTACTGTATGTGGAATTGAAAGGTACTACTTGTACTTAGAAGGAGGGAAATGAGACACGTTAACAATGAATAAAGGATTCATCTAATGAATGTTAATACCTTCCCTTCCACTCTTCAAGGGTTTATGGAATTATCTGCTCCAACAATAGACATTCACATTTCAGAGTAATAATATTGGTAAGAAACACAAATACTGCTCCTGGATTATTGAAGTGACCTCTCAGACTTATATAATACTTCATCATAAGGATTTTTTGGCATTATTTCGAAAAGACTAGATCACCTTGTTACATTGTCTTTCTAGTCACATAAGTCCAGGTATGTCATCATCACTCTTTAGCTGGCAGTGCTGGGGCATCAGATGGGATAGAAGTAAGATCAAGCCACAGTGACTAACCCACTGCTAGGTAAGGATGATGCTGTTGTAGCTAAGCATCTACAGTCATTGATGAGACAGCCATTTGTTGCAGTGTTGAGGACACCAAATAGGATGCTAAGAACCCACATCAGATCACTGGAGTTCAGTATCTAGCTCTGGCTCCTGACTCTAGCTTCTTGCTAATGCAAATCCAACTAATTGGATTTTTTTTTTTATTTTATTTTATTTTTTGACAGGCAGAGTGGACAGTGAGAGAGAGAGACAAAGAGAAAGGTCTTCCTTTTGCTGTTGGTACACACTCCAATGGCCACTGCGGCTGGTGCGCTGCGGTCAGCGCATCCCGCTGATCCAAAGCCAGGAGCCAGGTGCTTCCTCCTGGTCTCCCATGCTGGTGCAGGGCCCAAGGACTTGGGCCAGCCTCCACTGCACTCCTGGGCCACAGCAGAGAGCTAGCCTGGAAGAGGGGCAACCGGGACAGAATCCGGCGCCCCAACCGGGACTAGAACCCGGTGTGCCGGTGCCGCAGGTGGAGGATTAGCCTATTGAGCCGTGGCGCTGCTCAGTTTTGACATGTACATGGAAGAGCTGGATTGAGTTCAAAGCTCCCAGTTTTAGCCTCAACCCCAATGTTGTGGGCATTTGTGGAGCAAACCAGAAGATAGGAGTAATTTATTCGCTCTTTCTTTCTTTCTCTCTCTCTCTCTCTTTCTTTCTCAAATAAATATTAAAATAAAATCATTACTAAAAGGGCACAAAATCACTCATTCATTTAGCATTTATTGAACTACATTTATCTATCAGCTACTTTTTGAAGTGTTTCCTACAGTTGTGGACAAAGCAAACAACATACAAATAAATGAAAGATCAAGTACATGAATAGGAGATAGGGAGTCCTGGTAGATCCTCACAGAAAATCAGTCTAATGAGACATATGTGCAGGAAACAAGGTCTGGGTATGGGAAAGAATTCCATCTGAATATGGAGGGGCAGGAAGTCCTCTATCTGCTGGTCCTGAAATGAGTGGAAAGTCTTCAGAGATGAGATCAGAAAGATAGTAAGAGGCAAATTATGCAGGACAAACAGTGAGAGGCAAATTATGCAGGACATTTAGGAGATTTTGGGGATGTTAACTTTTATTCTGAGTGAATTAGGAATGAACAGTTCTGAGCAGTGTAATGAAATTTTAGCCCATTACATTGACCTGTTCTGTTGAGAACAGATTGTAAGAAAGAGGGAGTGACACCAGTGGAATTATCTGGTTTAGAGAAGTAGAGTGTGTACCTGAGTGACACCATTGAGCTTTAGGAGGGATTTATTTTATGAATTATATTCCTTGTCGCTTATTTTCTGTAAGAAAATAAGTGGAAACATTCAAGTATTTTGACTTATCAACTGGTGTGTGTGTGTATATATATACATATATATACACACATACACATATATGCATGTTTATGTATTGTGCAGGAAATGATATGGTTTGAATGTATCCTCTCCAAAATTCAGGTGATACCAACATGATAGTATTAGGAATTATGACCTTCAAGAATTGATTATGCTATGCGAGTTCCTCCTTAACGAATGAGATCAGGTCCTTATCAAAGGGGCTGGTGTAGCATTGGTCTGGCTTGCTCTTCATCTCTTCTGCTTTGTGAAAGTGCAGCATTCTGTCCCTCTGGAAGGTGCAACCCTATTGGACAACCAAAACTGGGAGTACCTTGATCTTGGGGTTCACAGCCTCCAGAGCAGCCTGTTGTGTATAAGTTACCCAGCCTCAGGTATTTGTTAGAGTGTCACAAAGAAGATTGAGCCACACATTTTATCTACGGAAATTCAGAGTTGAAAATACTTGAGCAGATGCTCTGAGGTCATAGGTGCATGTCTTTGAATCATAGAACTAGTGAGGAAGTTTAATTAAATGCAAGTCACTGCATGTTCTGGAGAAAAACACCTTAAGTGTTAGGAAGATCATGAATACCTGTATCCCTATGAAACAATGTTTTACTAAAATAAGGACAAAAATAATAAGATGGGCTGGCAGTTGACATCCCCATCAGATTGCTTCTGTAACATTTGAAGTTGTTGATGGATTTATTGTCACTCATGAGTTGTATCTGTATGTAGCTTGGTGTAGTCCCTGCTAAGGAACATGTTGTTACTAACTATTGAAGAAAGAGATTGTAAAGCTCATTAAGTACATGTTATGCCCTTTCATGAGACATTCTGGTGTTTGACACCTCTTAAGTGAATGTGGCCTCAGAGTGCATGCTTATATACAAAAGCAAAGACAGAGAGGGGAGGCCCATGAATCTTCCTAACTTCAGTAGTGCCATGTACAGAATACTCATGTTCAACAGACACACACACACACACACACACACACACATCACTGGTATCAGTTGAATGCAGTCATTTGCGTTGGTCCTATTTTAAAGCAAAAAGTGTAGTGACTTGGCAAACTATTTTTGTTGATAACTCTGACATTGTCTAGAACTGACCAGAGTGTTTACAAACATATAAAAGTAAAAAGAATGCAATAAAAACTAAAAGTAGTGAAATCATTTCTACATCACTTTATTGTAGATAGTTTGTAGATCTATCCAGAGGAATTAGATGAAGTGGAAAAAATAATAAATCAATAGACAGTTTTTACTTTATTATTCCTATTATTTGTAGTTCTGAATGTACTATTCATTTCTACTTCCCATTTTTCAATAGGTAAAATTAACAATTCATTGGTCTTACTAGGATAACATTTCAGTAATTCACAATTTAAACTTTTGTCAAAGATTCTGTTTCATTTATAGATGCACTTTATCTCTTGTGGAGTTCTGGAATAATTTAGGTACACAAAGATTAATTTTCAAAAAAACAGATTTCATTTTCAAAAATGCACTTACTTCTATGATACACACAAATTAATACTATATTGTGATGGATAAGCTAAAAACCAAAAATGCTTTGGGTTCAACGGACAGATCTGAGCTAATGTTTCTAGTGGGAAAATATAATAATGAAGAAATTTCAACAAGATCTTTTTTTAAAAAAGACAGGATTTGGATGTTAAAGATACAAAGAAATTGTTAAAAGAGAATGAAGCTGAAAACATGAGGTGAAATTGACATTTTGAGATATGATGATCATTTATAACCCTTGTCTACTGTTAAAGAGTAAGATTTTTTTGCATGCTATTTGTTGAATTCTTTAATTAGGATTGGGAATAGGAGAGGGAGGAGGAAGAAAGGTGGGAATGCAGGCAGGAGGGAAGACAAGGTGTGAGATATCACTATGTTTCTGAATCCGTATATATATGAAATACTTGAAATTTGTGTACCTTAAAAAGTCTAAAAAAAGAAAAAAAGGAAAGAAGAAAACGGATGTGTATCATATGTTTCACTATGGAAAATAGATGGAATCTAAGAGAAAGTTAAAAAGGGATAGTTCTCCCAGGGTGGATACAATGAGAGTAAAAAGGAGAAAACTGATGCCACATACATTGAAAACATAGTACATATGTTCGGCAGTCAGAAGAGATGATATTAGACTAATACTGCCCTAAGGCTTCCAGAAAAAAAAAAACAAAACACTATTTTGACAAAATGAAATTCAATGTCATTATTTTCTCAAAATTATACTTCACATGTTCTATTTGAAAAAGCAGAATCTTATAGCGTTGACATAGGGCAATTTTGCTATGGAAGAAAAAATATGTCTTTAGTAACCAATCGACTGATCAATTGATTGATTAATTTATGTGTATTCTCTGTGTGTGTATGAAGAAGGGCTAATGCAGAGTGGAGAGACTGATGAAATGTTTTAAGGGCTAGGGGAGGGAATCCATTTTCTATAAGTCACATAAGTCATTCCTCTGATAAAGCTAAATTGAGCAGGGATGTGAAGGAGCAAGGTATGAATATCAGGAGAAAAAAAAAATGTGCTGAATGGAATGAGCAAGCACTAGGACACTACTGTGGAAATGAACACACTTATTGTGTTGGATTAATAGCAATGAGACCAAAATTTCTGGGACAGGATAGGAGAAAGTAAGAATGTTTTTAAAATGAGGTCAATTGAATTATCTTCAAATTTTGACACTTCTATGGGCATTATTCTGCATAGCACTGAAAAGTATAACAAGGAATTCAATCACTAATATATAACTTAATGCTAGTGGAACTACATTAACTTTGAAATATTGACTCTGAAGAAGTCAAGTTTGTAGCTGGAGAAAGATAAAAAAAAAATTACAGCAATTGCTTAGTTGAGAAATGCTGGCACCTTAGATCAGCGGACTTATCTTTTTTTTTTTTAACTTTTATTTAATTAATATAAATTTCCAAAGTACGATTTATGGATTACAATGGCTTCCCCCACATACCATCCCACCAACCCACTACCCTCCCCTTTCCCACTCCCTCTCCCCTTCCATTCACATCAAGATTCATTTTCGATTATCTTAATATACAGAAGATCAGCTTAGTATACATTAAGTAAGGATTTCAACAGTTTGCTCTCACACAGAAACATAAAGTGAAAAATAATAGATGATTTTTTTTAAATGATGATGAAATCAGATCAGACCTATTGTCATGTTTAATCCCAGTGAGAGTCAAGTTGGGAGTTGATAATTTCTCTCTTTTTTTTTTTTTTTTTTTTTTTTTTTTTTTACAGAGGATCAGTTTAGTATACATTAAGTAAAGATTTCAACAGTTTGCACCCCCATAAAAACACAAAGTGAAATATATTATTTGAGTACTCGTTATAGCATTAAATCTCAATACACAGCACATTAAGGACAGAGATCCTACATGAGGAGTAAGTGCACAGTGACTCCTGTTGTTGACTTTACCAATTGACACTGCTGTCTATGGCATCAGTAGTCTCCCTATGCTCCGGTCATGAGTTTCCAAGGCTATGGAAGCCCTCTGAGTTCTCCGATTCTTATCTTGTTTAGACAAGCTCATAGTCAAAGTGGAGGTTCTCTCCTCCCTTCAGAGAAAGGTACCTCCTTCTTTGATGACCTGTTCTTTTACTGGGATCTCTCTCACAGAGATCTTTTGCCAGAGTGTCTTGGCTTTCCATGCCTGAAATACTCTCATGGGCTTTTCAGCCAGATCTGAATGCCTTTAGGGCTGATTCTGAGGCCAGAGTGCTATTTAGGACATCTGCCATTCTATGAGTCTGCTGAGTATCTCACTTCCCATGTTGGATCACTCTCCCCTTTATTTATTCCATCGGTTAGTGTTAGCAGGTACTAGACTTGTTTATGTGCTCCCTTTGACTCTTAGTCCTTTCATTTTGATCAATTGTGAACTGAAATTGATCACTTGGACTAGTGAGATGGCATTGGTACATGCCACCTTGATGGGATTGAATTGGAATCCCCTGGTATGTTTCTAACTCTACCATTTGGGGCAAGTCAGCTTGAGCATGTCCCAAATTATACATCTCTTCCCTCTCTTATTCCCACTCTTATGTTTAACAGGGATCACATTTCAGTTAATTTTTAACACTTAAGAATAACTGTGTATTAATTACAGAATTAAACCAGTCATATTAAGTAGAACAGACAAAAAAACTACTAAGAGGGATAATGTATTAAGTTGTTCATTAACAGTCAGGGCTATGCTGATCAAGTCACCGTTTCCCATAGTGTACGTTTCACTACAGGAGGTTTCCTTTTTGGTGTTCAGTCAGTTGTCACCGATCAGGGAGAACATATGGTATTTGTCCCTTTGGGACTGGCTTATTTCACTCAGCATGATGTGTTCCAGATTCCTCCATTTTGTTGCAAATGACTGGATTTCGTTGTTTCTTACTGCGGTATAGTATTCTAAAGAGTACATATCCCATAATTTCTTTATCCAGTCTACCGTTGATGGGCATTTAGGTCGGTTCCAGGTCTTAGCTAATACCAATCAAGATACCTAAGACCTTCTTCTCAGATCTGGAAAAATTGGTGCTGAAATTTATATGGAGGCACAAGAGACCTCGAATAGCTAAAGCAATCTTGTACAACAAAAACAAAGCTGGAGGCATCACAATACCAGATTTCAGGACATACTACAGGGCAGTTGTAATCAAAACAGCATGGTACTGGTACAGAAACAGATGGATAGACCAATGGAACATAATTGAAACACCAGAAATCAACCCAAACATCTATAGCCAACTTATATTTGATCAAGGATCTAAAACTAATTCCTGGAGCAAGGACAGTCTATTCAATAAATGGTGCTGGGAAAACTGGATTTCCACATGCAGAAGCATGAAGCAAGACCCCTACCTTACACCTTACACAAAAATCCACTCAACATGGATTAAAGACCTAAATCTATGACCTGACACCATCAAGTTACTAGAGAACATTGGAGAAACCCTTCAAGATATTGGCACAGGCAAAGAGTTTCTGGAAAAGACCCGGGAGGCACAGGCAGTCAAAGCCAAAATTAACTATTGGGATTGCATCAAATTGAGAAGTTTCTGTACTGCAAAAGAAACAGTCAGGAGAGTGAAGAGACAACCGACAGAATGGGAAAAAATATTTGCAAACTATGCAATAGATAAAGGGTTAATAACCAGAATCTACAAAGAGATCAAGAAACTCCACAAAAACAAAACCAACAACCCAATTAAGAGATGGGCCAAGGACCTCAATAGACATTTTTCAAAAGAGGAAATCCAAATGGCCAACAGGCACATGAAAAAATGTTCAAGGTCATTAGCAATCAGGGAAATGCAAATCAAAACCACAATGAGGTTTCACCTCACCCCAGTTAGAATGGCTCACATACAGAAATCTACCAACAACAGATGCTGGCGAGGATGTGGGGAAAAAGGGACACTAACCCACTGTTGGTGGGAATGCAAACTGGTCAAGCCACTATGGAAGTCAGTCTGGAGATTCCTCAGAAACCTGAAGATAACCCTACCGTTCGACCCAGCCATCCCACTCCTTGGAATTTACCCAAAGGAATTTAAATTGGCAAACAAAAAAGCGGTCTGCAGCCTAATGTTTATTGCAGCTCAATTCACAGCGGACTTATCTTTAAAGAGAGTGGGGGAATAATAGAAATATAATTTTAAGGTAAAACCAGCGCCACGGCTCAATAGGCTAATCCTCCACCTTGCAGCGCCAGCACACGGGGTTCTAGTCCCGGTCGGGGCGCCGGATTCTGTCCCGGTTGCCCCTCTTCCAGGCCAGCTCTCTGCTGTGGCCCAGGAGTGCAGTGGAGGATGGCCCAAGTGCTTGGGCCCTGCACCCCATGGGAGACCAGGATAAGTACCTGGCTCCTGGCTTCGGATCAGCGCGGTGCGCCGGCCGCGGCGGCCATTGGAGGGTGAACCAATGGCAAGGGAAGACCTTTCTCTCTGTCCCTCTCTCTCACTGTCCACTCTGCCTGTCAAAAAAAAAAAAAAAATTAAGGTAGAGGAAGGAGAGCTTTCTTAGTGGAGCTGAAAGAGTTGCAAGAATGGTGTTGTAATTTTCTGAAGTGGAAAAGACGGAGAGGAATAGGTATGAAGAGGAAATACACCTTTTGTTTAGAACACATCAAATGTGAGTTGATTAGGTATTAAATAAAAAGCTTAAAATAAAAAAAGGCAAAGAGTCTGAAGTTTTTTAAAAAAAAAAATGGTGGATGGCCAGCACCACGGCTCACTAGGCTAATGCACTGCCTGCAGCACTGGTACCCAGGGTTCTAGTCCCAGTTGGGGTGCCAGATTCTGTCCTGGTTGCTCCTCTTCCAATCCAGCTCTCTGCTGTGGTTCAGGAAGGCAGTGGAGGATGGCCCAAGTGCTTGGGCCCTACACCCACGTGGGAGACCAAGAGGAAGCACCTGGCTCCTGGCATTGTATCGGTGCAGCGTGCCGGCCGTAGCGGCCATTTGTGGGGTGAACCAATGGAAAAGGAAGACCTTTCTCTCTGTCTTTCTCTCTCACTGTCTAACTCTGCCTGTCAAAAAAAAATGGTGGATAATGACACAAATTACTAAGTGTACCAAGAATGAAGGGTATTTAAACACATGCATGAAATTTCATAGGCTCATAATGCTCTATAGCTTGGGATATGTATTTTAATGGTGTTCTTCAACTGTAATTTATCTCTCTGTTTTTTCTATTTTTTTCCAACAGTCCCTAAGCACTTCTTATTTTTTATGTAACTTTTGTGGTATCCAAAAGCCCTCTCCTGATCATTACAACTTGTACAAAAAGTATATATGATCGTATATACTGGAAAGTTATTCTTATTTGTTTTGGGATTTTGTTATAAAAGCTTTCTTCGGTTTATATTGTATAATAGAAATCTTCCCATGTGCTCCAAGTACAAAATGTCTGCATGAAATTCCATTGTATGCACTAATAATGTTTCTGAAGGCATTTAATAATCTATTATACTTATTTTAAATATATTTCTACTGTAAGCTCTACACATATCTGTATTTGTTTAAATATATGTATGCATATGTACACACATACATATAGGTATATACTTTTCATATTACATATTTTTGAGTATTTCATAAGAAGGTTATAACATTTCACATTTCTGTAATAACATTTCATCTGCATTTCCACCAACAGTGGTTGTTGGTGATCTCTTTATTTTTTTCTGATTACCTTGATGATGTAGAGTTCTAACTCCTGATGATTAGTAGAGTTATAACTCATTGTTGCTCTATGATTGTATAGTTATAACCTCTTGTTGCTCTATGCATTTCTTTGACTGTTTAGGAAATATTACTTTAGATTGCTGCAATATCTAGAAAACATTCTCCCCTTGCATATGCATTCTTTATATTTTGGTTGACTTACTACCTTACCTGAATTTTCCTTTGTTTTTTCACCTCATTTTACATAACTGAGTGTATTTTTTTCAGGATCTACTTTGCTGAAATGTCCACTTCTCTAATTGTGGATCCTTACCCATTGAAACATTAATTTTTAAAGTTCAAAGTTGGGCTGGCACAGTGGCTCACTTGGTTGCTCCTCCGCCTGTGGCGCCGGCATCCCATATGGGTGCTGGTTCTAGTCCCGGCTGCTCCTCTTCCAGTCCAGCTCTCTGCTGTGGCCTGGAAGGGCAGTGGAGGATGGCCAGAGTGCTTGGGCACCTGCACCCACAAGGGAGACCAGGAAGAAGCACCTGGTGCAGTGGTGGCCATGGCAACCATTTGGGGAGTGAACCAATGGAAGGAAGACCTTTCTCTGTCTCTCTCTCTCTCACTGTCTCTAACTCTACCTGTAAATAAATTTTTTAAAAAAGTTCAAAGTTAACACAATTAACCAATTAATAGATGGCCTTATTTCATTGAAATATCCTCTACCAAGTGCACTATCCTACTTTTTTTGTGAACCACAGGAATGGGGGTATCCTGAAGCTATTCTTCTATCCTGAACATTGTCCCACAACAAAAGAACTACTATACTTTTGATGAAGGATGTGAAGAGATTGATCTGTGAAAGCAGTTATTTTCTAATTTTTGTAGATATTACATATTATTTCCTTTGTAAAATATTTCTAGAAACATTAGTTCAGATGAATTGGTCTTTGGACACTTAAATGCTTTGCACCAAGAGAAAACACAAGGTAATAATATGCTTGGACTCTGCACAAACAAAGCACATAGGCTGATGCTATGCTATTTGCAATTTGAAGAAAAATAATTGGAGAACTACCTGACATTTGTTAAGTGCACTATTGATAGTACCAGTAACAATAATCATAACATCCTTCTCATCAACAACAGCCAATTAAATACGGACACAGATAGAGATGATAACAGAATCATACACCCCTGTATTATCATATCAAATATTACAGATAACTTTATAATTTTTGGCAAAAAAAAAACCTTCTGTAGATATCAAGAAAAACTTCTTCATGAGTTATGATGTTTCCTGTTAGCTTTATGTATCTCTGATGTAGCCAAGTAAAATGTAATTCAGCTGAAATACTGCAGGCATTTTAGTCATTTAAATTACTAGTGTTCTAACAATAACCTTCTCTAAAGTCTGGTTAGCAGTTGCAATAGTTACTTGCTCTTTTATAGATGAGAAAATGACCCAATGATTTCCTGTCTTAACTGGTCACAAATCTGTCAAGAACTCAAGGCCTTGCTCATAAATATAATGCATCACAATGCTTGGAAAATATTTGTTTTTATTAGGGACACATAAGATATCATTGACAGTGGTAGAGACTTTTATATTCCTATAAAGTCTTAGGAAAAAAAAACACTTTAGTTTTTCGAATTACACTATTGGTACTTTGCCTTTAAAGCCATTTATATAACATATGCTTTGATGTTGCAATAACCACTATTTCAAAGCTTATGTTTAAATACATGATAAATCAAACAATGTTATAATTTTGAACATTTTTATTAGAGGGGGGTCACTTTTATCCTTCTATGCTAAAAATCCTTGAAGCATTTACACATTTTATAATGTACTGACTTTTTTGTTTAGCTCAAATCATGTAAATGTCAAAATAACAATCTCTTGCTTTTTGAAGTGGAAGTCAGCAGCATACTGTAACAATCTAAAGGGCAGAAAATAATCATACTGTTGATAATCCAATTATTTATAAAACTTGTGAACTACTTCAGTAGACAATGGGTGTCAACCTATTATAGGTATATGTATACATTGAAGCATACTGGCACATAATTTATTAGATTCACATTGAAAACTCCAACTGAAAAGGAAAGAAAAATCTCATCTAGTCATTTGAGGTAAACATTATCTACAATGTTTGAGTTTTATACATTAGTGTTATTCTAAAAAATTATAGCTTAATTCCTCAATGAGACTAACAATGTAGATAAAAATAATTGTTCTAACATGAGAAAGGAAGAATTCTGCAATCCAGATACTCTAAATGATGAGTCTTTGTTTTCTAAATTGTTCTATGTTATCAAGTATTCTGTTAACAAGAGAATATGTAGGAATGCCATCTGCTTGCTTGTTTGTTTTTATAGCCAACTTTTTCCTTTGTATTTATTTTTATTTATTTATTTTTTACTTTACTATATCACTTCCAGCATTGCAAACCAGAATGCTTTCATTTTATTCCTAACTTCTAAACTCTCCTTGCCATTATTGTTATATTAATTTTACCTAGTAACTTGCTCTTATTCTCTGGTTGTGTTTGATTCAGTTCAGTCCTGAAAATTAGCAACTTCAATTTCTTTTTTTTTTTTTTTTTTTTTTTTTTTTTTTTTTTTTGACAGGCAGAGTGGACAGTGAGAGAGAGAGACAGAGAGAAAGGTCTTCCTTTTGCCGCTGGTTCACCCTCCAATGGCCGCCGCTGCAGCCGGCGCACCGCGCTGATCCTGGCAGGAGCCAGGAGCCAGGTGCTTTTCCTGGTCTCCCATGGGGTGCAAGGCCCAAGCACCTGGGCCATCCTCCACTGCACTCCCTGGCCATAGCAGAGAGCTGGCCTGGAAGAGGGGCAACCGGGACAGAATCCGGCGCCCCAACCGGGACTAGAACCCGGTGTGCCGGCGCCGCAAGGTGGAGGATTAGCCTATTGAGCCACGACGCCGGCTTAACAACTTCAATTTCTAATTCTGACTCTTTATTCTTTTTGGATCTTCTATGAATTAAGACATTGCCTGTGCTTTTGATCCCATCATAATACTTCTCTCAAGTCTATTTACTGAATGAATGAGGTAATGAGTCAATGCAAAAAACTATCACTAAGGTTTTTTTTTAAATTTTTATTTGTATAGAGAGGATTTCATGTTTTTTCACAAATACATTTTTTCTTTTTTCTTTAATTTGTGCAAATAATAATTTCCACCCAATCTATAACCACAGGCTTAATTCATCACTAACCATATTAAACAAGTAAAAAGTAGGAAATAAAAAAGTAAAAAGTAGGAAGACCACATTTCAACAGGAGGATAAACAAGGGCTAGAAACCACAATCATATCATAAGATGTCTGTTTCATTCCTATACATTTTTGTACTCTGTATTAATTGACATATATCAGAGAAAATGTATGATATTTATCTTTTTGGAACTGCTTATTTCACTAAGAAAAATGGTTTCTAGTTGTATCCTCTTTGTTGCAAAAGGCAATATTCATTCTTTCTGATGGCTGAGTAGTGTTCCATAGTGTGTGTGTGTGTGTGTGTGTGTGTGTGACATTTTCTTTATGCAGTCATCAGTTGATGGACATCTGAGTTGATTCCATATCTTAGCTATTGTGAATTGAGCAGAAATAATCAAAACATGTGAGTACACATAATTCTTTCATATTCTGATCTCATTTTGTTTGGGTAAACTCCCAAGAGTGCATTGGCTGGGTCATATGGTAGATCTATTTTCAGATTTCTGAGAAATCTCCATAGTGGCTGTACTAGTTTACATTCCCACCAACCACCACTAAGTTAATAAACTCTTCTATTCTGCCTTTTTTAAGATTTATTTATTTATTTGAGAGGTAGAGTTATAGACAGAAAGAAGGAAAGACAGAGAGAGAGAGAGAGATCTTCTATGCACTGTTTCACTTCTCAAATGGTCACAAAGGGCAGATCTGGGAAAATCTGAAGCCAAAAGCTGGGAGCCAGGAGTTTCCTCAGGGACTCCTATATGAATTCAGGAGCCCAAGCCATTGGACCATTTTCCATTTCTTTCTCAGGCCATCAAGAGCGAGCTGGATCCGAAGTGGAGGAGCCAGGTCTTGAACTGGTACCTATATGGGATTCTGGCACTGCATTAAGAGCCTTACCTACTATGCCAGTGCTGGTCCTCCTTCTAATCTCTTTAGGCAAGATGAAGAACAACAGTAAATAGTAGTTAAATCTTGGAAAACTTGACATAATTCATCTGTACACAAATAATATCTCTCAATCTATGTAGCTATTAAAAAATGCTGGATATTTCTTTCTTGGAGTAATTGTAATTTCAAATCTGTAGCAGAAAATCAGAATTATCCCTACTTTCTTAAGCATTCAGGGCATTTGAATGAAAATTAAAACTATAAAAACTTAGAGAATCTATAAATCAGAGTGCCATGCAATTATCTGGTACATTATAAGCCTCTTTTGATAGTTCTTATGTTATTTCTATGAGGCACATGTAGCAAACGTGGTTATTGCACAAGTCATCTACATTACACTGCTAACAGTTTAAGCAGAGCTATTAAATGTGGATTAGCATTTTAGGGTGAGCACAAAATCTTGAAACATTTTTAGCAATATGACACCATATCATATTGAAAAACAGTATCAATTTCATTAAAGCAAATTACTCAGTCTCTTTGACTTGAAGTTTCACCATCTCAGTGCAAATTCCCATCCCTTAGCACCTTTGTGGCTATAGACTTAGATTTAAATCAGTTCCTTTTTCGGGAACTGATTTATCCTGAAGTGGTAGATAATTTTGACATAAGAGAAAATCTAGCTTTAACCCCAGTTGGTCACAATCCAATTGTTCTAGGAATATTTCTTTTCTCATCTCTGAATTTATTTGCTGACAGTCTTGATTTTCTCCTTATATTGTTAAGGTTTTCATGAGAGCTAACTAGAGACTTCAAAATGCAAACGAATGTTTCTATTTAATTTTATGTTTAAAAACAAAACTCTCCCAGATCCCAACTTTTCAATATAATCTTCTTCATTCAACATTTTGTTTTAGGAATTAGATAAATTAACTCCTATAAGTTTTATGTTTAAAGCTAGTTTTCCTGTAGTCCTTTATATCTAAACAAATAGTGAAGTCAATAAAATATTTGGTTGGTACAAAAAGCACATAAAGATTAGAACTTGGATGGTGCTGATTTGTGTATGCTGCTTTGTCTTTAAAGAGAGCCATGTAAGAACAGCTACCACTACATCTATCCACTAACAGTTTCTGTCTATTAGCACTGGTCACAATTCTCTCCTCTCAAATATGCCCACTTAGTTTATAAAATGTACCACACTTGGTATTAATATGTCTCTCGTTTTATTTTTCTAAAATCAACTTTCCTTTCTCTTGCTCTCATAATTTTTGCTTTATTCCTTTGAATCCACATTGTCATTTTTTTTAGAGGTTTTATCCATTCCCTTGAATTACACATTAATTTTGTGCTGATACTGCACATTTTTATCAGTTCTTTTCATTTTCCACATACATATTATAAATGTGACAATATCTCAACTCCAAAGATGCATTTAATATTTTCTTCCCAGATCATAGATTCAGGAAAGGGATCTGTAACAAGGCATCCCACAGACAATGAAGAGTCCCGACATGGAAACTCCTGTGACATTCCATTGTTAACGGAAGCAAGGGGTCTATTCCCTTGGTATGTATCAAATGATCAGTTTCAAGCAGGAATTGCTCATTATTTACTTCTCACAAAGGAGATAGCAGAAGAGGACAGTCTTCTAAAGAATCTGCCTCCCTGAGAAGCAGTTTGATAGGATTAATTTTTAATTAATTTATTTAAATAAGCAGAGTTACAGAAAAAGACTAGGAGAAATGGAGAGTGATGGGTGGAGAGCTTCCATCAGCTAGTTCACTCCCCAAATGGCAGCCATGACCAGAGATGGTCCTGTCCAAAGCCAGGAGCCAGGGACTTCTTCCAAATCACCCAGTGGGTGCAGGGGCCCAAGAGCGTGGGCCATCATTCACTGCTTTCCCAGGTGCATTATCAGGGAGCTGGATCAGAAGTGGAGCATCCAGGACTTGATCCAGCAAGCAGAGGAGATGCCAGTACTGTGGGAAGTGGTATTACCTGCTAAGCCACAGTGCTGGCCTCTTGCCAGGGCTTGTAAGGAAAAGTTTAAGGTAATGGCCAGAATGTAGAAAGAAGTGCCCTTCCTACTTGCAGTACACCTCTTTGTACATCAGTATGTTTAAAACTCTAACTCAGGCTGGTTTGTTGCAGGCTTCCCTTTCTGTGGTGGTTTGACTCCCCTACCTCACCTTTCGAGGGGAATACTTCAAGGGAAACTTTCATGGAACACCTTCTGACAAGCTCACAAGAGTAAAATGTTTTAGATTTTCTGCAGGTTTGTTAATCCCCTTCCTTTTTCTGAATCTTACACTCTGCAAGACATTGGCATAGGTGAAGAATTCTTAGAAAAAGCCACAGAAGCACAAGCAATCAAAGCCAAAATTGACAAATGGGATTACAGCAAGCTGAGAAGCTTCTGTACTGAAAAAGACATACTCGGCAAAGTGAAGAGGCAACCAACAGAATGAGAAAAAATATTTGCAAACTATGTAACTGATAAAGGAATAATACGCAGAATTTGTAAATACCTCAAAAAAGTCAACAGCAAACAAACAATAACCCAGTTAAAAAATGGCCAAAAGATTTGAACAGGGATTTTTTCAGCAGGACAAATTCAAGTGGCCAACAAGCAATTGAAAAAATGCTCAGGATTACTAGCCATCAGCAAAATGCAAATCAAAATCACAATGAAGTTTCACCTCACCCCAGTTAATATGGCTTTCATACAGAAATAAAAAAATAGCAAATAGTGGTGAGGATGTGGGGGAAAATAGCACCCTAATCCACTGTTGGTAGGGATGTAAACTGGTATAGCCACTGTGGAAGACAGTATGGAGATATCTCAGAAATCTACATATAGACCTATGGTATAACCCAGCCATGCTACTCCCAGGAATTTATTCAAATGAAAAGAAATCAGCATATGAAAGAGTGATCTGTACCCCAATGTTTATTACAGCTAAATCCACAATAGCTAAGATATAGAATCAACCCAAATATCCATCAACTGAAGATTAGATAAAGAAATCATGGAATATGTACATCATGGGGTATTACTCATTGGTTAAAGAAAAAATCCTGTTATTTGCAACGAAATGGGTGCTACTAGAAACCATTATACTTAGTAAAATAAGACAGACACCATATATTTTCCTTGATCCATGATAACTAATAGATTACCTAAAAAGTAATCAATAGGAGTGAAATTGACATTTGGAGATTTGTTGATTTTTAACAGCTCTTGTCTCAAATAGTGCTTTTTTTCTTCATACTATTTAACTTTTTTTTTTTTTTTTTTCAGTCAGAGCAGACAGTGAGAGAGAGAGAGAGAGAGAGACAGAGAGAAAGGTCTTCCTTTGCCGTTGGTTCACCCTCCAATGGCCGCCATGGCCGGCACGCTGATGTGAAGCCAGGAGCCAGGTGCTTCTCCTGGTCTCCCATGCAGGTGCAGGGCCCAAGCACTTGGGCCATCCTCCACTGCAGCCCCGGGCCATAGCCGAGAGCTGGTCTGGAAGAGGGGCAACCAGGACAGAATCCGGCGCCCCTACTGGGACTAGAACCCGGTGTGCCGGCGCTGCAGGCGGAGGATTAGCCTATTGAGCTGCGGCACCAGCTACAATTTAACTCTTTACTTAGTATAGAGTTAATCTTATGAGTATGAAAATGGAGTTTTGTAAAAAATATGAATGAGAATAGGAGAAAGAGGAGGAAGAAGGGTAGGACAGTGGGTGGGAAGGAAGGTGGGATGGAAAGTATCATTATGTTCCTGAATCTTTATATAGGAAATACATGAACTTTGTACACCTTAAGTAAAATTTTAAAAAATATGAAAATACTCCAAAAATTAATGATTGGATTAGAAGAAGGAAAAGAAAGATTAAGAGCATGAGTAAGAGGGATTAAAGGGTGAGTAGTATCATTATGTTCCTGAATCTGGGTGCAGGAAATACATGCAAAGGCTTGATCTCAAGATTGTGAGCCAATTTGTGAAACTTTCTCTGAATGTCTACAGTACTCTGAGACAGGAAATGGGTGTTTAGAAATACTGACTTTCCTGAGCTTCAGGGTCCAATGCAAGCTGCTGTCTCAGACACTCCCTTAGTCTCTTTAAGAAGGCAGAAGAGTTTTCTCCTGGTCGCTGCTATATGTATCTTCATTTGCTCAATTTATGGGGGATTGGGTTACTTCTTCCATTCCTTAGCAACACATTTTTAGTGCTAAAATCTCTTTATGCCTTTTGACACTTTAAGGTTCCAATTTGGGGTCAATTATGGGACTTATTCCTCAGCATGCCTCCACAAACTGCTTTTCAATTTGATTGGCATATTGATTGTCACCCTTTTTTCTGATCTTTGGAAGTACAACTGAGTTTTCATCCACTGTCAGAAATGTGGTTATTACGAATTACATATCCACTCAGGGTGGATTGTGTGTGTTTTAAAAACCATTTATCAGTGACAGGAATTCCTCAGGACTAGCTTGCAGGTCTTTTTTTTTTTTTTTTTTTTTTTTTTTTTTATTGACAGCTAGAGGTATAGACAGTGAGAAAGAGAGAGAGACAGAAAGGTCTTCCTTCCGTTGGTTCACTCCCCAAATGGCCGCTACAGCTGGTGCTACGCAGATCCGAAGCCAGGAGCCAGGAGCTTCTTCCTGGTCTCCTATGTGGGTGCAGAGGCCCAGGCACTTGGGCCCTCCTCCACTGCCCTCCCCGGCCACAGCAGAGAGCTGGACTGGAAGAGGAGCAACTGGGACTAGAACCCGGCACCCATATGGGATGCCAGCACTGCAGGCAGAGGATTAACCAAATGAGCCACAGCGCTGCCCCCCCAAGCTTGCAGGTCTTTAACACATGTCTTCTAATTACATAAGTTAGAAATGGTGACTTTCACATGCACATTTATCAATTCCCACTTCATCATCTGGAACCTGAGAGAGATGGAAACATACCTCCCCAGACTTACAGCAATCGCATGCCAGGAAATGCTAGTTGTGTTATTAAGGAAGGGTGTATCTGATGTCTGTCAGTGAAGCTGTTCTTGCACATGGAGGAGTGCAGGTAGAGTTAGGAGAACAGCATGAGGTATTTATGGATAAATGCACTAGCAAGGAAGAATAAAATCTCAGACGTAATACTAGAAAGCAGCGGAGAAACTAATCAATACACCAAAATTTTTACAAATTATAAAATATAAAATTTCCTATATGTTTTCAGTCTCTAAAGCAGAACAGAATGTTGCCACATCTGTGAAACTAGGGAAGGTGGGAACAAGTAACCCAGAAACCTGACAGATATTTCTCAGATCTTTTCTATCATGACCCTCAGTTTCCCAGAGCAAAATTTAATGGGCTCTGAAAATTTTGGAACTTCTCTGGCATTCCTGTGTCTCACAGAGTTAAAACTTTTGTTCTGATACATCATGAAAATGTTAGGTTTTCTTAGCCTTTGATCTTTTTCTTACAGCACATTTCCTGTACAGGATTTCACTTTTAATAACTCTAGGGTATTTATTAGTGTTAAAATCCTGAATTATATTCTCCTTAATTCTGTAAGGTGCTGGAAAAAATCCAGGTGGCTATTTTACCTCTTGAGACTCCAATCCAGCAACTCAGGGCTCCCAGGCATCAAGCAGAATCTTCATAAGCCAATGGGACAGAGAAACCTTTCCCCTATAGTGAGAAAGCTCAGGATGAGCCAACACTGCTAGTTTCTTCACTCTTGATTCTAAGTCACCCTGATCATAGTTTATGGATACTCCCATCTGGGTCATCAATTTTTTTAGCTGACACAGAGAAGGTATATTCACTTAGGTGTCTACAAATAATAAGCTTCAACTAGAAGTTCCTCAGAGGAAAATCTTATTTACTTGTGACAAGAAAGGGAGATAATGGGAAGTTATAGATCTCTAAAGAAACTGCCTCAGTGAAAATCTGGGAGTTTCTCAGAGCTTTCACACTAAGATTTAGGGGAGTGTCCAGGATACATAAAAGGGAGAGTGAAACAACTTTTGCTTCTTGTAATACATATATTTATATATATATTTATACATCATATATTCAAACATTTAATTCATACTCCCCTTACTATGCCTAAGTACTACCGTATTGGGTGCACCATCAATGGTCACCAAACTCTCCTTACCCAAACTTCAATATTATTGAAAGTTGAGGCATAGTCTTGAGTGTAGACATTAAATTGAATCCCAAAACTTGTTCAGCATGATGTTATGTTATGCAATTATTTTATGCAATAAAAAGACTTTATTCAGAAAAAGAATAAGCATAATGACAAGCAATCTATATGTTGTTTTAAAGAGGAAAAATGAATTTACATAAGTCTATGAGGGCCAAAGGTTTTGGACTTTTTCCCTCTTGTATCCTCACTATGTAATGCAAGACTAGTCACAAATGTGACATTCAAGGTATTTGATAAACAAATGAATGAATGGTTGAGTAACTAGATGTATTTTCTAATGCCTGTCATTTTTATTTTGACTTTTGACTTTTCCTTCTTCATCTCTTTGAAATTCTAAGTAAATATTTCTCAAGAAATAAAAAGGGATTATGCATTTTCTGGATGTGAAACCTTCTGTGTATATCCTGGATGTAATTAACATTATATTAGTGCCACTGTAGTATATTATATATCAAAGCAGATTTGTACAGGCCACATTTTTCACAGACCTCAGTTTCAGAAGTTTTTACCTATAAAACTATTTCTTATTGGAGCTTTGTCTTCAAGATCACCCACATAATTAATGAATGATTTACCAGCTTCAAAGCTACTTTTGCATTAGATTATAAATAGTAATTTTTGTAATAATTTTAAAATAACAATAAACCCACTTGTAGCAGGTAGGCATTTAAAAATGCTTCATATGGCCCGAAAGATAAAACCTCATATTATTTCTTTTTTTCCCCCCCCCCAGGGCTAGATCTAAAGAAGAACTATTAAACTTTACTCTGTAGCTCCAACAAGTTAGCCTTTTATTTCTGACTGACTTAGCATGGATACCTGTCATTATCATGTTCATTATAGTCATTAAAATATTTTTCCATGAGAAAAAGTTCTTAGTCAAAAGATATATAAGCCCCTTTGCATCTCCAAGCAAATAAATATCATTTAGAACTGAATGCAGTTAAAGGAGGACACTCTAAAAACAAAGCTGGAAAAATCTGTATTACCTGTTTACCAAAAAAACCACTTTTAAATTAATAGGAGCAATCTGATAGTGCAGTGGAGGATGGCCCAAGTCCTTGGGCTCCGCACCCGCATGGGAGACCAGGAGAAGCACCTGGCTCCGGGTTTCGGATACGTGCTGCGCGCCAGCCGCAGCGCCATTGTGGGGTGAACCAACCGAAAAGGAAGACCTTTCTTTCTGCCCCCCTTTCACTGTACACTCTGCCTGTCCAAAAAAAAAAAAAAAAAAAGTGGAGCTGTTGGGACTAGAACCCATGCCCATATGGTATGCCAACGCTGCAGGCCAGAGCTTTAACCTGCTGTGCCACATTGCTGGCCTCAAAATGACTATTTTATTGGAATGGATTTTACAGCATATTGAGGATCGATTTACCCTATCTGTATGGGCCTATTTTCTATTTTTTTCATGGACCTACTATCTCACTCCCTGTCTCCCTCTCTCTTGTTCTCTTTCTCTCTTATTTTCTCTCTCTCTAATTCTGCCTCTCAAATAAATAAATAAAATCTTTTTTAAAAATCATAGTTTTGTATGTTCCATGTTTTCTTTTTCCAAAAATCTTTTATTTAAGGTATACTTCATGCATTTCATAAATACAGATTGAGGAACATGATGATTCTTCCCACCCTACCTGTCCTCCCACCTGCATTTCCTCCCTTCTACTCCCTCCCTCTCTTATCCCCATTTTTATTTTTTAATATGGTCTATTTTAAATTAATTTATCCACATAAGATTAACCCTATACTAAGTAAAAAAATAATGAAATAGTATGAAAAAAAAAGCCTCAACCTCAACAGTTGAGATAAGGATTGTTCAAAGTCACTGTATCTCAAAATGTCAATTTCACTTTTTATAGGTTACCTTTTAGGTGCTTTATTAGTTACCACATATCAGTGAGAGCATATAATATTTGTCCTTCAGGGCCTGGCTTGTTTCACTAAATATAATGTTTTCCAGTTGTACCCATTTTGTTGCAAATGACAGGATTTCCCTTTTTCTTTTTTTAAAGTTGTGTAGTATTCCATGGTGTAAATATCCCATAATTCCTTTTTCTAGTCATCAGTTGATGGACATTTGGGATGATTCCATATCTTCGGTATTGTACTTTTCTTTACATTCCCATATGAATTTTTGAAAGAGTATATCAATTTCTTTTTTATTTTTTAAAGATTTATATTTTATTTGAAAGAGTTACACAGAGAGAGAAGAGGCAGAGAGAGAGAGGTCTTCCATCCACTGGTTCACTGCCCAATTGGTTGCAATGGCTGAAGCTGTGCCAATACAAAGCCAGGAGTCATGGGCTTCTTCCAGGTCTCCTATGCTGGTGTAGGGGCCTAACGACTTGGGCCATCTTCTCATTCTTTCCCAGGCCATAAGAGAGCTGGATCAGAAGTGGAACAGCTGGGTCTTGAACCAGTGCCGATATGGGATGCCGGCACTGCAGGCAGTAGCTTTACCTGCTATGCCACAGCACTGGCCCCGCATATCAATTTCTGATAAGAAAAAAAAGAACATCTTTATTAGGAATGCAATGTGGGCAATGTTATCTCAAGAGTGTAGGATAATCAGGATGGTCAACTGATGATAGCCATGGAGATAAAATTGAAACGAATTAGAGACAGATTAAAAATATAAGTTAATGATAGGTTCAAAGGCAGTCACTGACGCAAAATTTGAGGGATAGTGGGGATTTGTTGGTAAATCCTGAATGAGTATTTGGATGACTAATAATCTATTCGCTGAAATAGAGAACAGGGTATGAATTATCATGTACCAGATTAAAGAACAAAGATTCCTGTTTATAACATATTAGGTTTAAAATGCTACCACAAATATATTAGAGAATTATGTATACAAGTATGCAAGTAAGTATAAAAAATTAGAGAGCAAGGTAAAAGGTATATGTATAAATCTGGTATTTGCAAACTTATGAAATGATGACATGAATTTTGATAAATGAGAAAAAAAATAAACAGGAAGTGGGAGAGAATCAGACCTGACTGTCATTATCTAGAATGAGCCCAAGTGACAATAGAATGAGGGGCTGTGATCCAGAAACAAAAATGAAGTACTTATGCCAGAAAATTCAAGAGAAGAAAGTATCTTCTAAAATAAGTGCTTCTGGCAAATAATACACAAAGACAGAAGGGTATTCCTTTCTTGGCAACACTGAGTGAGTGAATAACTTTCCAAAGAGTCAGTTCAGGAGAGCTGTAGAGAAATACATTATTCTGAGATACAATGATAACAAGAAAGCCTTTTTCAAAAGATTCTTAATATATACTTATTATGCTATAGTTATTGGTATCAAAATAGTTAATCTATTTGTCAGTAATTTGAAAATTCATTTGCTCAAAAATATTTTGTGCCTGATTGTTAGTATCCATTTTAGTAAACTTTCAGAATCTAAGAAATGATGATTATTGGAGGCTACCAAATCTATTTTGACTAATCTGCAAATATAGAATTGGTAAACCTTTGCCACGTCTTTTCTTGAACCAATAGCTATAAAGAACAGATGTAAATTCAATATTGTGTTAACTAGGACTGATTCTTATATTATTCACTGATAGGAAGGTTAAATTATAATCTATACAAAGCTCGAGGCCGGCACTGTGGCATAGCTGGTAAAGCCGCAGCCTGTGGTACTGCCTTTCAAATAAAATCCATAAATCTTTAAAAAAATACACAAAGCTAAAAATACAAATAGAAAATCTTGGAGAAGATAAAATTCCCTAACGTTTATTTACTTCAGAACCTTAGTCAAGAGGTGGAATAAAAATATTTGCAACTCATTCAAAATATCTGCTATACAAAACCATGAAAGATTCAGTATGGAGACATAAAGTAAAGATAATAAACAATTGAATGTGTTACACTGTACAATTTAAAATGTTGGAAATCTTAGGTTGAATGAAGGTACAGAGAGAAACTGTAATCAGTGATTGCAAACAATTAACATTGTGTACCCGTAGGGTGGGGAAAAAAAAAAAAAAACTAGTTAAACAGGAAAAATTAGGATAGAATTACTTGGGAGGAAAATAACAGTAATTACATTATATTTTGTTGTGTTCTGTAATAAATCATGAACAGATGCTCCCAGCCATGCAAACTTTGAAAAAATGAAATATTTCAGGTTTAATTAGGAAAGTAATAAACTTTTGATATTATTATCAATATTTTTGACATGTATTTTCTTCTACTTGGGAATTGAATATACCATTCAGGATAGGGGGAATATATTATCATAATGTAGTTTGTCATTCTATACTCTGATGCCTCTAACTTCCTCCCACAAACACACTGTGCTTTGCTATTTACAGCAACTAATAAGGCAGTCAATAAGATCAGGATTAATTCTGGGAATTAAAGTTGGGGAGTAATATAAGGGGTTTTGCTGCTGCCACTGCATAATTTTTGTGTAATTATAACTTTAATTTTGTTATGCATTTCAGAACAAGGACTTTACTCTTTTTTTCTATATTATAAGAACTAAAAACAGTCCAGTTTTAGCAAGTCACGTTATTATATTCTTAGAGACTCTTTCTGGATTCTGTTCTCTAACATCAGGGAGAATTGAGTGCACTAGTCCTCTGGGAGGCTGTTTTATAATTCTTTTGTGTCTTAAAGAAATTATGAATAGTGTTTTCCTCATTTCTTTCATTTTAAACTACGTTTCATAAGGCTGGATAAGCATAATTTTTTTCCAGCTGTTTCTATGCTGCTTATTTTTTTTGAGCATAGTCTTTGCAGCACTGATTTCTAATTCATAGAACATTCAGTGCACATTGTTCTTACTCAGTATGCATATTACTAAAAGAGTCTAAATTGGTTTCAGAAAGTTTAGGTACTTAAAACTATAATGATATATATAAGCCTGTGGTAATCATTAAGATAAAAGAAAATGCAATTTGGCAAATGTTTTCTTTTAATTTTCTACATTGGTTCCCTCTTTAAAAATTTTATGGATAAGGATATTTAGTCTATTTCCTTAAAACAACAAAACTAAATAATCCTCAATTATCCAGAATAGATTTCATTGTAGTAAAAATAGGAAAAAAGCTTACAAAGTACAATTTAATTACGTAAATTTTGGCATTCCTGGAAATCAATACTAAAGTAATAGTAATGATAATAATTATGATGGCATGTGTAGTGTTATTTGCATAAACTTCCCATTCTATTGCATGTATTCAAAATTTATTTTTGTTTATCTTAAACAGTGAATACTACTTGTATTTTTTTGAGAGAAAGTATTATATACATAGAAAAGAAAGCATTTACCAAATTGCTAATAATTTAAGGCTTACTAGTATGCTCTATGTAGTATGTTTCTCCTGCCACCCCATACTGGATTGATTGCTCACTCTTTGCTGAGATCCTCACAACTTCATACATTCTGTATGTGTCTTGTCACCACTTTTTATTTCAAAAGGCTGGCTTGAAGATACTCTAAAGATCATTTCTTATGAAGATGAGATAGTTCATGTAAACAATTGGTTTAAAATTCACACCATATGAAATTTTGCTAAAAATAGCTTGACTATTCACTTGTACCCATATTTTGTATAATAATCCTTTGTGCCAGCCGGCGCCATGGCTCTTTAGGCTAATCCTCCGCCTTGCGGCGCCAGCACACCGGGTTTTAGTCCTGGATTGGAAGTGGACCAACTGGCACTCCAATATTCGATTCAGGTGTTGCAATTAGAAGCTTAACCCACTGCACCAAAACATCGTCTCACATATCCACTATTCTGAGAACAAGATACCAGGTATTGGATTTGACAGTTTGATTGGGTTCCCGGAGAGCTCCCTATCTGGAATGCCTTCCATTAAACTGGACTTCATCTTCGCCATCAGGGTCTATCATTCCATGTTACTCGTATCTCAAAGCTTTCATTTTCAATCTTTCAAAGAGTTGTTTTGGGGGAATCTTCCAATATGTTGGATGAAATAAATTTGAGTTAGATTGCTCATTAGAAAGGTTAATTGACCAAGGTTTGACCTACAGAGTATCTGAAAGAAAAAGTGATAAGCAGAAGTTGGAAAAAAAGGTATTTCTTAGCCTTGCAATTTTCTTGATAACTTTTCACCTATTAGAAACCACTGGGACTGTGGCAGACATTTGATCTAGTGGTTAAGATGCCAGTGAAGACTCTCGAGTCCCCTATCACAGTGCTTGGGTTTGATTCCTGGCTCCAGCTCTTCAACTTCTTGCTAATGCAGACCTTGATAGTCAACAGTAATGGATCAAGTAGTTGGGTTCTCAGCATTCACATAGGAGATCTAGATTGTGTTCCCAGCTCCCCACATCATCCTGGCCCAACACAGGTTGTTGTCGGCATTTGAGGAGTGAACCAGTGTATAGAAGATCTCTGTCTATTTGTCTGCCTCTGTTTCTCTCTCGCGTATGTGGGCACACTCCTCATCATTGTTGCTGTCACAGTGTTGTAGGAGTCAGTGGTTCTAATCACTAAGGATCATGTCTCGTAGCCACAAAGAATTAGGAGCACAGACAAGGAAAGTTGTCTAAAGCAGAAGTGGTTTATTAGAAAACAGAAAAACAGAGAGAATGAAAGCAATGAAAAAGCTTCCAGCAATACTGAAAGGCATCCCTGAAACAGGGAGCCATCAGGGGCTGATCCCATAGGGGTTTTTATAGGCTAAAAAAAGGCAAAGTTATCATGATTGGTCTGGAAGAAGCAATGAGAAGTCATGGTTTGCCTTGTTTAATTTGTTGAAACTTAAGTCTCTAACTGAAACTCAAGAAAAACAGAAAGTACATGAAAGATCTCCACCAAGATGTGTAAAATTTTGGTTACTCAGGTGAGTTACAAGGTTATTGAAAAACATTGATTAAAAGAACTAACACATGACATCAACATACTTCTCAGAAGCTGGGTGCTTGACTTTTCTCATGTCCTCCAAGACTCATCCCCCAAAAATGGGGAGGGAACCCCTTGGTCCCTAACTACTTAGCTTGGAGTCTATCTCTCTATCAACAAGAATGAAAATAATCTTTGCCATCAAACACTGATCTTGAATTTCTTTGGGAAATAGTAACATGCTTGTCTTCACTGATACTACCAGAGATTATAAATGTCAGATGACATAAATAAAATCTGCAGACAATTACTTAGAACTTCATGTAAAGTATGAGAATCTCAACAAAGCTAATTAGGTCAATCATCATCCAGAGTTATCTTTCTATCAGTTCTGAGGAAATGTATAACCATTTGTAATTCCTCATGCTTTATTTTTCTAGTCAATGAAAACTGTTAACTGAGATTTTTTAAACGGAGAAATATACAAGCTTTATCTAAAATTAAGCAATTCCGTAATCATCTTTGTAAAAATAAAACTCAGAAAAATATGATTAGGTCACCCTTGTACTTGAATTTCATGCTCCTAGGATAGTGTTTTTATAGTAGTCGTTACACACTCAAGAGAACTTGCTGCTAACAAAATAGATCCATCCATTTGGTTTTTGTCTGAGACTTGCATTTCTAATCAACTTTCAACTTGTTCAAGTTTTTTTTTTTTCTTATGTACAGCAAGTACATGTTTCTGGTTTATATTTATCTACTCAAGATTCATTTTCAGATTGATATCCTTTGGAATTTTCTAGAGCATAAATATGTTCTAAATGGGATACTTTCCTCTTTTTCTGGCTGGAAATTTTTACTTTCTAATGTAGAAGGCACATTTTTTTTCCATATCTAACTTGAGTTATTCACATCTAATGATGATGTGGCAGTAAAAATAGAGATGCCTACATTCTCTAAAAAATCATCAAATGATGGTTTGAGTCAGTTTGCTACCTTTGTGGAATATACCTTTTGTGTAAGAAAAGTTTTTGATGTAATGAACTTTAATATTTCCCATCCATTGTATGCCAACTGTAGTGCATTAAGGTATACTTCACTTTTTGGTTATCACCCCCAAACAGGCAGAGAGGAGGGAAGGAGTCCAGCCTTTGTTCTAGATGGAAGGCACCCATCTGGCCCAATCCAGGACAGCACAGAGCCTCTTAAAGGTCCTATCACTCTCCCTCTTTCCCTTGCCTTGACTTTTTTTTTTTCTTTTTATTCCTCCCCCTTGCTTCTGTTCTGAATTTGTTTATTATTGTTATTTAATATAGAACAGGAAATACCCTATGTGTTGATAGATAAAAGTGAGAAGGGAAATGAAAGCACATTTATCTTGATCGTTAAGTGACAGAAATCCCATCCACTAGAGTTCAAGGAAAACATCGGCATCAAAAATCTATCTGAATAAAAGTTATCACATAGTTTAGCTATTTTACACCTGTACTGAGGGTAATAGGCGTATGAGAGAAAAATATAGGTCACCACAGGAAAGCCCTCGATGGAACTTCTGCCCTTAAAACTGCAGCCTTTTTTGGGGTAAAAGGAGACATATAAAATATGCTCAAAAAACTTGGGATCGTGGAAAGGTTGCTCATTAAGGGTTCATATGTTAAGGCTGTTGAAGAAGAGATCTGAAGCTTCAGTGAATAAACTAGACTGGCACTCTGGGGTTTTGGCTGATTTTGAGATAATCTCTTAGTATTAATTAATTCTGAGGAAAGTACATTGGCTAGTTCCAGAGCAATCATGTATGGAACAGAGGCAGAACAGAGTATAAATAATCACATGATCCCTTTCTCTCATTCCTCCACCACTCAGAAGAAAGTTTAAAGCAGCAGAAAGAACATGGGATTTGGCATTCTAATAACTTTTATTAGAGTTCGGGTTTCTGCCCATACTTTGCGTGTAGCTTTAAATGTTGTACAAATTGGAAAACAGTGTAAGCATCATTTATTTCTTGGATATATTATTTTATACTGTTCTTTGTTAAGGGCTTTGAGATAACCATGATTGTGGAAATGAGACTTCTGTGTTCTTCCGGCTCGGTAACCTGGACTCTGTCATGGATGAGCCAAGAAAATAGATAAGCTGAAATTCCCCAAAGAATTCACCAATTTCCCCTTTCCTTTCTATTTTCCAGCAAACTTTCTGATTGTCTCTCTAGAACCACTGAAATACTCTCTCACTATTTACTCCTCATCCACAGCTGGAGAAATCTGTCTGCTTTTGACATTTTCCATTCACCTTGAACATGCAAACATTGGCCCTTCTTTCTGCAAAATTGTTTAAGTTACTTTTCATAACATTTTCGAACGACTGACATCACCATATTTTCTGACCCAGGAAACATTTAGTGAATCAATTTTGAATATATCTTCTGAACTTAAAAACATTTTTCAATAGTTTATATGCATTAATGTCCCTAAACATGAATGATTTTGCACTCTACCCACAGATCATATTTTTGGACACAGGATCCAGCTATTATGGTTCTAAAGACACATTGGAAGACCACATTTATCCCCCAGCTTTTGGGGAAACAGGTTTTTCTGACACAGCAAATTCTCCTAAACTTCCAACATATATAATTAATACTGGTTTCTGAAAGAATTATAAATTTTAGGAGCCTGTGCTATGGTGCAGCAGGTTAAGCCATGGCCTACAGTGCCAGCATCCCAGTTAGGCCCAGGTTCAAGTCTTGGCAGCTCCACTTCCAATCCAGCTTCCTGCTAATGACCTGGGAAAAGCAGCAGAAGATGGCCAAAATACTTGGGCCCCTCACTCTATGTGGGAGAACAAAAGAAGCTCCTGGTTCCTGACTTTACCCTCACCTGGCTAGGGACCTGGCCATTGTGGCCATTTGGGTAGTGAACATGAATTTTGAGGACACAATCGTTCAGCTTAGACACAAAATGAGTCCAATTCTTGTTTTTAGATACTTGGGGAAATTATACAACATTGTGTTTTGAATATTGAGAGTTATCTTTAAGTTGGTAGTACTAAATATGGAGAAGCAAGGGTTAACATCAAAGTAAATTCATGCAGTAACTTTCCTGTACAAAGTTAGGACTTCACTGTTGTTTTTGTATGTATTTTGCCTTTGTGTATGGTATATGTGATTAGTAGGATTAATCCTGCATGCAAATGGTGCAATTTTCATTAATAAACCTGCCTACAATTCAGGAAGGCTTCTATAATCATTCAATGTTTGGTAGTTGTTATACACAGGAAGAAAGATGAGAGGTTTATTTATCTATTTAACTTATTTGCATTGGGGGGAGAGAGAGAGACAGAGAGAGAGCTATCTTCTATATGTTTGTTCATTTCCCAAAACCTTATATCAACCAAGGCTAGAATAAGCAGAAACCAGGATCCTGGAAACCATTCTAAGTCTCCAATGTAGGTAGCAGCGACCCAAATCCTTGAACCACACCTGCTGTCTCATAGGCATGCAGGAGTAAAAAGCCAAATAAGAGGCTGAGAGAGGGCAAACCCAAAGACTCCAACACAGCACGTGAACATTTTAATCCCTGCATGAAACTGCCACCCCAAAAATGGGGTTTTGAAAGGAGTAACTGTGTTCTTCATTCATCCACTTTTACCCTGGTGGCTATGCGTCAGGCACTTACTTCATCATGAAGTTCCATCTGGGTGGTGGTAAAAACAAATTAGTGACTCAGGATAGAGGCAACAGTAATTAAGAGCACAGAAAATAGTAACTGCTGAATAACTGAGCGTCTTCTGGAATAAAATTTTCTCCTTCAAGTCTATCAAAGAAAGTGTTCTCAAACAATACTAGAGTATTAGGCTCTGTGGTTATATAGAGGAACCTCAGTAATGTTTGTCCCATCCTCCCCTGCCATCCCATATTGGAGACCCAGTTAGAGTCCTGGTTTGTGTTCTTCAACCCAGCTTCCTGCTAATGCAGCCAAGATATTCCAGGTATTCAAAGTATTCAGGATCCTGCTACCTACACAGTAGATCTGGATAAAATTATAGGCTCCTGACTTTTACTGGCCCAGTGCCAGTCATTGTGGCTGTTTGGGGAGTGGAAGATATTCTCTCTCTCTCTCTCTCTCTCTCTCACACACACACACACACACACACACATACACACTTACTGCTTTTCACATAAATAAAATAAATCTTTTAAAAAAGACTGTCTCACTACCGGGTATATAATTTCACATAAATGAAATCAGGATATCGAAGAGATACATGCACTTCCATGGTTGTTGCAGCACTATTCACAATAGCTAAGATATGGAATAAACTGAGGAGGAGTGGTTGTAGGTAACAATAACCTATTTGAGAAGAACGAAAAGAGATAGGCTCAAATTCTCCAAACATAAAGGATAAGGAAATTGAAATGCTAATTACCCTGATTTGTTCATTATGTACATTCATTCAACTATTGAAGAATCACACTGAACCATTAAATATGTACAGTGTTATTTGAAAATTGAAAATATTTCTTTCTTATCAAGTACGCAATGGCTAGTGGTTTTTATGTAGCTTTTGTATGTAGATTTTGTATTCTGAGACTTTATTAAACTTTGTGAATCAGTTTTGCCAGTCTTTTGCTGTAGTTTTTAGCTTTTTTTATATGTAGAATCATGACATCTGCAAACAGGAATAATTTTACTTTATCTCTTCCTATTTATATGATTTTTATTTCTTTGTCTTGCATAATTTCTGTAGCTGAGACTGCCATGTTTTTGTAAGAGTAGTGGAAGATAGGATCCTTTTCTTTCCAGATTTTAAAGGGAACATATTCAACTTTTCTCCATTCAGTAGGAAGTTGGCTCTGTGTTAGTCATCAATGCCTGTTAGTGTGTTATATTAATTTTTTCTATATCTAATTTTAAGAGTTTTTATTAGGATGGGATATTGAATATTAAAGAATGCCTTCTTTTGTCAAGATGATTATTGCATTTTGTCCTTTTTCCTACTGATGTGACATATCACATTTTTAAATCTAATTATGAATCATCCTACCATCGTTGAGATGAATCCCACATGATCTTCTTAAAAAATATTGAATTGTATTCACTAGTATTTCACTGAGAACATTTGCATCTTTGTTCATCAGGGAGATTAGCCTTTAGCTTTCTGTTCCTACTCCAGCATGAGGGTAACACAGGCCATATAGAACGAGTTTGGAAGGGCTTCCTCTTTTTTTTGGGGGGGTGGGGTGGGGTGGGGAATAGTTTGAGAATCATTGATGTTACTTCTTTAAAGATTGAGTAAAATTCATCTGTACATGGTATTTTCTTTATTGAAAAACTTTTATTATGGATTGAATCTCATTGCTTATTATTGCTCTCCAGGTTTTCTGTATCTTCATGGTTCACCTTTGGTAGGTTATATGGATCCAGCTGTTTGTCCATTTTTTCTGGGTTTTCTAATTCATTGACATACAGTTCTTTACAATGTCCCCCAAACCTTTGTGTTTCCATGATATCAGTTGTAATGTCTCCTTTTCTTTCAGATTTTTTCTTTCTTTCTTAGTCCAGCTAAAGATTTGTTGATTTTGTTGATCTTTTCCAAAAACAAGCTATTCATTGTACTGATCTTGCAAGTTATTTTTCTAAAAGATTTATTTGAGAGGCAGAGTTACAGAGAGAGGGTGAGACAGAGAGGAAGATCATCATCCACTGGTTCACTCCCTAAATGACTGCAACTGCAGGGGCCAGGCTGATGCGAAACCGGAAGCAAGCAGCCTCTTCTGGGTTTCCCATGTGGATGCAGGGGCCCAAGCACTTGGGCCATCCCCCACTACTTTCCCAGGCCATTAGCAGGGAGCTGTATAGGAAGTGGAGCAGCTGGGACCCAAACAGGCACCCATCTGAGATGCTATTGCCACAGGCATAGGCTTAACCTACTAAGCCACAGTGTCTGCCACCATTGTTTTTAGTCTTTACATTGTTAATTTCTGCTCTGAAGTTTTTTTTAGGACTTATTTGTTTGAAAAATGGAGTTACGGGGAGAGGGTAGAGAGAGAAAGAGAGAGAGAGAGAGAGAGAGAGATTGATTCACTCCCTAAATGGCCACAATAGCAGGATCTGAGCCAGAACTAAGCCGGAAGCCAGGAGCTTCCTCTGGGTCTCTCACATTCGTTACAGGGGCCCAAACACTTGGGCCATCCTCAGCCACTTTCCTAGGCACATTAGCAAGGCATTAGATGGAAAGTGCAGTAGCTGGGACTTGAACCCATGTCCATTTGGGGTGCTGGTACTGCAGGTAGTGACTGAATCTGCTATGCCACAACACTGGCCTCTCTGCTCTGATTTTTGCTATCTCTGTCTACTAATACTGGGTTTGACTGTTATTGCTTTTTGTAGTGCCTTCAGTTGCATTTTACGTTGTTTATATGAAATATTTCTTCTTTGTTAGTACACTTTTTATTGCTGTAAATTTCTCTCTTTGTAATGCTTTGCTGTATCCTATGGGTCTTGGTGTAGTTTTACTATTTCCGTTTGTTTAAGAAATATTTTAATTTCCTTTTCGATTTATTCTATAAAGTTGCTCAAGTGTATACTATAGTCTCCATGTATTCATCTAATTTCTGAAGTTCCTGCTGATTTATAGTTTACTTGGTTGCAGTCAGAAAAGCTCCATAAAATGTTTTCAGTTTTTTTGAGTTTATGGGGATTTGGTTTGTGGTTTAACATATGATATATCCTAGAGAATATGCCTTGTGCTGATGAGAAAATATGCTCTGTGACTGTTTAATGGAATACCCTGTGCCTGCTGGGTTCGTTTGGTCTATAGTGCAATTTAATTCTGATGTTTCTTTGTTAATTTTTTGTCTTAATATTTTACCCATTGACAAAAGTGGGATGTTAAAGCTCATAATTCTTAATGTATATATTGTTTTCTTTAGTATCAAATAATATTTGCTGTTTATAGGGCAGTGAAGAAAACACAGGATTTTCAAGTTTTAAAAATAAAAAATGGAAAATAAGAATTAAAAGTTCCTGGATACACACCCAGAAAGAGCAACAAAGTTCTGACACAGGAAAGAGTATGCTTTAATATTAGAATTTAATTTTCAGAGCAGGAGTTGGACCTAGCAGCTGTCTACATTCCTTAATGGAGTGCCTGGATTTGATACTCATTTCTAGTTCCTCACCCCATCTTCCTGCATTCAGGAGGCAGTGGTGATGGCTCGAGTAGTAAGATCCCTGTCACTCATATGGGAGACTTGAATTGAGTTACTATCTCCTGGTTTTAACCACAGCCCAGTCCTCATTGTCCAAGGAATTGGGGGAGTGAATGAACAGATGAGAACTTTCTCTTCATCTCCCTGTCTCTCTGTCTCTAATCTCTGAAATAAAAGTAATAATAATAAAGTAAAATGAAGTACAACCTGTTTTCAATTATGTACAAAAGGTTTTAAAAATAATTTTTCTGAAATTTCTATTTCCATATTTGTATTTTTAATTAATTTTAAATAAACATTATCAAGTTAAGGTATGATCTTATGCTATTCAGAGAATAATATTAAATAATTCTAAGCTAGAAATGTGATTTGATCATGAATGGAATATAAGCTGATTTGAATATAAGAGAATTTATATTAAAGACAAAATAGTATCCACTGTTTTTACAAATTGGAGGAACTGTAAACAGTAGATCTGACTTTTAGTACATTAATTTGATCTCTCTCAACTTAAAGGCATGAAATGAATAGTACAAAATATATGTCTGCTGTGTTCAATTACTATTTTTAAAATTCAGTTACAAAAAGCATTTACATCATTTTAAGTTGTGAAAATACAGAATGTGTCACTGATTGCCAGTTGTTTTTCATATCCAATCTTAGTCATATTTATTTGAAGAAAAAGATTATGATTTTATCAAAGTTGGATGCTTTTCCAAGCACTTTTTTTTTACTAATTATTTTTGGAATTTCAAATAGTCAGGAACACTTGAGAATTACATTGAGAATAATAATGAGATGGAAACCTCTGTTTCTGCCAAAATTGTTATTTTTCATAAGCCTCAGTTTTTGTATATAGCAATTTTTTGTGGTTATTTCAAATGAATTAATGCCCAAGCATATTAAGGATACAGTGCTTAATAATATGCAAGTACATTGCCAAGAGAGACAATTGTTAATCATATGACCATATGGAAATCTTAAATGTTGAGTGTTAATGAAATTGACAAAAGGTGAGTAAAATAATGATATATATTTGTGTTTCTCTTTTAAAGTCAAAGCTGCATCCAACTACAAAATTTTCTTGGTTTTTTTGAGACAAAGTTTATGGAGTATTTCTGAAGCACTCCATTGATAATTAGCTTCCATTTTTATGTGTACAATTTTAGAAATAATTAGTTGCAAGTTCTGATGATTAAAACTTGGGTTTTTTTCATCAGCAATAGAATGCTGTAGACAATGTGATGATTAGGATAGAAGATACTAAGCCAGGAGGCTAAGGTTCAAATTCCATCTCATTTTCAGAGTGTGACCCTGGACCAACTACTTGGTCTGTCTGTGATATTACTTATACATGAAAGTGATATAATAGTCTATATTTCATACATCTTTTGGGAGCACATAGGAAATTAACATATGTTAGTATAAAGAAAGGAACGTGTTCTCCTATGAAACATTATGTCCCTTTCTCTAAAATCTTACACTCTAGTCAAAGCATTTGGAATATCTCTCTCTTCATGTGTGTGTACATATTCACACATATTACCTACACGTTCTATGTATATACACACATTTATTCATATATACATACAAATATATTTTTCTCCTTATGAATTTCTTCTCATTGAATTCCAATCCACAAAACTTTTAGCCTCTTTTCTCCTCCAAACCAGAGTGTAGTACTGTCAAATAGAATAATTCTGGATGAGTTAAAATAAGTCCTTACTCAAAATCACTATTGCAGAATTCCCACCGTAAGACCAGCAAAGTCTCAAAATCAAAGCAAAAAATAGTTTCCTCATGTAAGAAAGGATGGGCAAGAATACCAGGAACTTTTCAAGGAAACTTTAGTCGGTGGGGGAGAACACATGGAATTATTGGGGTTTTTAGAAATAATTATGCCCTCCTGTGATCAGCCTGTTCTCAGCATTACACACAAAGGGTAGGTGCTCACCTTTGCTCTTGTTTAAGCTCACGGGTAGAGCGAAGTCCAAGAATACGTCAGTAGAGAAAGCCTGACTAACTTTTCCTTATGCCCAGTCACTGTATAAGTAATGGGCAATTGTGAGTAGTTGGGCATAATCTGTCTCCTCTATTGCCTAAGAATCAGTAGATATCTACCACCAAGTAAAGACTACTGAGATAACGAATCAGTACTGCTCATTATAGACTCTGAAGAAAACTCAGCACAAAAAGTCATCACAGTGGAAAGAGTCAAGAAATTAATTTTGGCAAAAAAAGAAGTCTTATTTAACTCTAAATTACATAGGGAAATATATCTTCAGAAATGGAAAATGAGTAAGGAAAGTAAAGGAATACCATCATAACACTAATAGGTACTTTGTACTTGATTAAGTTTGCTGATGAATTTTTCCATAATCTGGTGTTGTTGTATGGTGGGTTAAGCCCCTGTTTGCTGATAGTCAGGAACATCTGAGACTTACATAAAGAATAATATCACACATTGCAGTGCTGGTTTAAGTCCTAGCTATGCTGGTTCTGATCCAGCATCGAGTTTTTTCATATGGGAAAGCAGCAGAAGATAAATCAAGTACAGTAAGTATGTGGATCCCTGTCACTCATCTTGGAGACCCAGATGGAGCTCTAGGCTCTGGGTTTGCATCTGGCTGAGCCGAAGACTTGGCAGGAATTTGGAGTGTGAACCAGAAGATGGAAGAGCATGTTCACTCTCTTGATCTCTCATCACTCTGCCTTTCAAATAAAAAATAAATAAATAAATACAACAAATGTTTTTCTAGGACTAGTTTCCTATTAGAATAAAAAATGAATTATAGGGGCAGGAATTCAGTACTGTGGTTAACATGCTGCTTGAAATGCCTGCATGCCATACCAGAGTGCCTGGTTCAAGTTCTACTTACTCCACTTTTTTTTATATAACTTCCGGCTAATGAACATTGGGAGGCAGTAAGGGATGGCTCAAGTACTTGGTTTCCTGACCCCCATGAGGGAGACTGGAGAGTTTTTGACTCCTTGCTTCAGCCTGGCTCTGTCCTTGCTGTGGCAGGCTTTTCGGGAGAGCACTGGCAAAGGGAAGGTCTCTTTGTGTTTGCCTCTCTGCCCCAATCCATCTGTCGGCCTCTCTACCTTTAAAATAAAAATGAAAACAAATAAGTAAATATTTTTAAAAGGCTTTAAAAAGAAAAAAAAAAAAACTATAACTTTTCAGTTACATGGCATCCCATATGGGCGCTGGTTCGAGTCCTGGCCACTCAACTTCCTATCCAGCTCTCTGTTATGGCCTGGGAAAGCAATAGGAGATGGCCCAAGTGCTTGGGCCTCTGCATCCACATGGGAGACCCAGAAGAAGATCCTGGTTCCTGGCTCCAGATTGGCCCAGCTCCAGCCGTTGTGGCTAATTGGGGAGTAAACCAGTGAATGGAAGACCTCTCTCTACCTCTGCTTCTCTGTGTAACTCTCACTTTCAAATAAATAAATAAATCTTTGTAAAAAGAAAGAAAGAAAAGTTAAGACTAAGATAGGGGTCCAGCATGTGGCAAACTGCCTGTAACACTGGTATCCCATATGGACACTGACTTGAGTCCCAGATGCTCTACTTTAAATTCAACTCCCTTAAATTGTGACTGAGAGAGCAGCAGAAGATGATGAAAGTCCCTGGGCCCCTGCTACCCACATGGGAGACCGGAAGAAGCTCCCAGCTCCTGGCTTTGGCCTGGCCCTGCACTGGCTATTGGGGCCATTTGGGAAATAAACACACAGATGGAATATTTCTCTCCCTCTGTCTATCTATAACTCTGACTTTCAAATAACTAAGTAAATCAAAGTCTAAGGTAGATGGGTAATAGATATAAAGATACATATAAAATTTCCATGTTACACAAATGTAGTATCACAATTTTTTTTTTTTCTTGGACAGACAGAATTAGACAGTGAGAGAGAGTGAGACAGAGAGAAAGGTCTTCCTTTTCCGTTAGTTCACCCCCCAAGTGACCTCTATGGTCGGCGCACTGCGCTGATCCGAAGCCAGGAGCCAGGTGCTTCCTCCTAGTCTCCCATGCGGGTGCAGGGCCCAAGCACTTGGGCCATCCTGCACTGCCTTCCTGAACCACAGCAGAGAGCTGGACTGGAAGAGGAGCAACTGGGACAGAATCCAGGCCCCAACTGGGTCTAGAAACCGGGGTGCCTGCACCACAGGCGGAGGATTAGCCAAGTGAACTGTGGCGCCAGCCACACATATTTTTGTATTGTGTCCTTCACATGTATTTTCCCCTTTATTCAGTTCTTAAAATAATCTCAGGAAATAGGAATCATTTCCCTCATGTTATGGGTAATCAGGTTTAGTTCCATGTTCGCATTTAAATATCTAATAATTGGAATTTTATTTAGAACTATATGACAACTGAATTTGGTATTTTAATTTATTTGTTATTTTTTAAGATTTATTTATTTATTTGAAAGTCAGAGTTACACAGAGAGAGAGAGAGAGAGAGAGAGATCTTCCATCCGCTGGTTCACTCCCTAGTTGGCCGCAATGGCTGGAGCTGCGCCAATCTGAAGCCAAAAGCCAGGAGCCAGGCGCTTCCTCTGGGTCTCCCACATGGGTGTAGGGGCCCAAAGACTTGGGCCATCTTCTGCTGCTATCCCAGGACATAGCAGAGAGCTAGATTGGAAGGAACAGCTGAGACTCGAACTGGCACCCTAATTCACTTGTTTTTATTTTTATTATGAACTAGGATAAACAATGGTTATAAAATCCACCTGGACAATTATTTAAACGGTATTTCTGACCATCATGGCATAATTTGAATTAAAAAGTCAAAAGTAGAGGTCCAAGAGAGCCGGTGATATGCTTCACTGTCATCCCCCAAATCTGGGGAGCCAATGGCAGAAATCCGAGTCTGATGGAAGAGAAAACTGATGCCCTAGCAAAACTCCTAGGCAGTGCAGGATGAGTGCCCCCTCTTCCTTTTGTTCTACTCAGGCCTAATGAATTAGGAAAGACAATCTGCTTTACTAAGTCCCCAACTCAAATACAGTCTCATCCAGAAACATCATCACAAGTACAGCCAGAAATACTGTTTAGTTAAATACCTGGGTTTCCAAATATCAGTCAGATTTATACAAAATCACTCATTGAGGGTAATTTTTATAAAGTACAGACAGTTAATGTGCAAATGATCTCTAAACCAATTTTATATTTATCAATTAAGATTTTATAGGAATTTAACTGAAATGGAATTCACATTCAATTTTTTACAATTTTTTTTTAAAGATTTATTTATTTGCAAGTCAGAATTACAGCGAAAGAGGGAGAGAGAGAGGTCTTCCAACCATTGGTTCACTCCCCAAGTGGCCACAATGTCTACGGATGGATCAAGCCGAAGCCAGGGCCACAAGGTGCTTTAGAGTCTCCCACATGGGTGCAGGGGCCCAAGCATTTGTGCCATCTGCCACTGCTTTCCCAAGCGCATTAGCAGGGTGCTGGATTGGAACTGGAGCAACTGGGACTCGAACTGCCAGCATTGTAGGCAGCAGCTTTACCTGCTACTTTGCAATGCCAGCTCCCATTTTTACGATTTTTAAATTATATATACTTATAAATCCATTTTGTAATAGACATTATGCTAAGCTAAACACTAACGAAGTACTATTTATTTTCACTCTCACCGCTCCACTCCAGTTATCTTAAATATGTTAGTGAAGTTTAGATGGCTGACGTTCCTTACTGAAACACATGTAACTTGAAGCAGAAGAGACAGTATTCATATCCAGATTTAATTTCACTACTATATTCCATTCTCTTATTAGTTATGTAAGTCTATCGTCATCATAAATAATTTTTAAAATTCAAGAACAATTATATTTGTAGCCCCAGGGTATAATTCACTGTAATATACATAAAGAGCACCACTCACTCAAGGCTGAAAGAGTTGAGTTTTCTTTATTTGTATAAAAATTGGCTACAGGTCAGGATCCTTGTCTTCATATATCAAACATATTTGATCATTTTCATTTCACTCCAGTACTATAATCTGTTTCTACAGTTTTTTCTCAAAATTCTCTTGTCTAGGAAGATCGATCTAGCAAGTATCCTATTTTAGGCCTATACCTTCTGAGAGCTAGAGAATATGGCAATTTTAAATAATTGAAAATGGCAAAAACTATTATAAAACCACTATCCACAAACTTCATTTAACACAATCCTAGGCATATTACTCTGTTTCATTGTACTGTGAGATTGTTTTTTAGATAGAAGGAAAATATTCAAATACATATTTTTTACAAATATGTCATTATCCTTTTTTTAAACAGAAAATAATTGTGAAAGATAATGTGCTAAAGAAATGTTAACTTGTAGCTGTAAATATAAACCTATACTTAAAATATTCTCTTATAAAAATAATAATTATGAATTTAAGTTATTAAAGAAAATAATGCAATACATGTTTTAAAATTCTTTGGTGTAATATTTTCTTATTGATGAACTTTATCCAAATAAGCTTTTAATTCTTATGCTAAGGTATATTTTCATCTTAAAAAAATTCAAAATAGTTTTTATACAATTTTATAAATGTATATTTATATATATATTTATTTTATTTACACAATTTATTTATTTATTTTACACTATATATGATTTATTTATTTCAAAGGCAGAGTTACAGACAGTTGTCGCAATGGCTGGAGCTGAGCCTATCCAAAGCCAGGAGGCAGGAACTTCTTCCAGGTCTCCCGTACAGGTGCAGGGACCCAAGCACTTTGGCAATCCTCTACTACACACCCAGGCTATTAGCAGGGTACTGGATTGGAAGTAGAACAGCCACGACTTTAGGCATAGGGGGAGACTTAACCTACTATGGCACAATGTCAGTCCCAGATGATATTTACAGAATAATTGCAAAATTAAAAGAGTCCTTTCCCAAATATCTCTGGACAAGTTGCCCATATTATTAAAAGTTCCAGCCAGCGCTGCAGCTCGCTAGGCCTGTGGCGCCGGCACCCTGGGTTCTAGTCCCGGACGGGGCGCCATATTCTGTCCTGGTTGCTCCTCTTGACCAGTCCAGCTCTTTGCTGTGGCCAGGGAGTGCAGTGGAGGATGGCCCAGGTGCTTGGGCCCTGCACCCCATGGGAGACCAGAAGAAGCACCTGGCTCCTGCCTTCGGATCAGCGTGGTGCGCCAGCCGCAGCAGTGCAGGCCGCAGCGGCCACTGTTGGATGAACCAACAGCAAAGGAAGACCTTTCTCTCTGTCTCTCTCTCTCTCATTATCCACTCTGCCTGTCAAAAAAAAAAAAAAAAAAAAAAAAAAAACTTCCATCACTGTGATTCATTTATTTCAGTTAGTGACACAACATTGAAGCACAATTTTCAACTAAAATCCAGACCCTTTGGAGTGCTCCCATTAAAACTGTTTACTTGACTTTGTTGTTGTTGTTTGAGTATGTCTTTATTTTTTTGGAGCTACAAAATGCTCAATAGTCATGGTTTGGGCTTTGACTTTCACTATTAAATTATATTCATCTGCATTGTCACGTTTGGAGGGCTCCAAGAGAGTTTGTATTAGATTTGAATTCAATCCTTGGAGTATACCTTGATTCCTCTATCTTTGTAAAGAAGGATGTGAACATGTGAACCCAAGAGTCATCCGGTAAACATTTTATATTAATGGGAAAAGGTGTTGTGGCTTTACCCTATTTCGGTCCATCGGTAAATGAAAAACATGTCTGTCAAGAACTCAAGAGGGAGATTCGGACTTATTCTGAGAAATCACACTGACAGTTTTACTGCTATAATCTCTGAAGAGATTTGCAGCATATCTAAATTTGAAGGGAAAAAAAAATCCTAGAATGCTAAGCTACATTTGCAAAATGTGATTCCTACAGATGTCAGAAGTATTGTCTCTCTAATTTTACCTTCATTATGCAATGCCTCAGGCTCAGGCTGTGTAACTTTTCTATGAAGCACTTAATCTCTACTCATGCCCCTTAGGAAAATGTAATAGCAATCAGTAAATAACAGGGCAGAGATTGTTGATTACTATTGAATAAACTCAAGGCTTTCCATACACTGCAAACTAAAAATGGATCATTCTCCTCACTTATCTTTTTTTAATGGCATTTTAAAGTCTAAGGGCCTTATTAATCAATGCTTTATATGATGTTCTCCAAAGACATACATCCACATTCCTTAGAAATAAGAGAAGCAGACATAATAAGCAACTTTTCAGGTAATTAAATCAAATCAGTATTCATACATTAGGCACTCCTGGGAGAAAAAAAAAAAAAGATGCCAAAACAGACATAATAAAAGGAAGGAAGGGTAAAAAAAATATATAGAAAATTATTGCCCATCAATGACGGACACTTTGCTGGTTAGTTTCTCAAACAGTGCTAAGTATTTTGCCATTTCCCTTTTTTTTTTTTTTTTTTTTTTTTGACAAGCAGAGTGGACAGTGAGAGAGAGAGACAGAGAGAAAAGTCTTCCTTTGCCCTTGGTTCACCCCCCAATGGTTGCTGCAGCCTGGACGCTGGGACCAGCGCACCACACTGATTCGAAGCCAGGAGCCAGGTGCTTACTCCTGGTCTCCCATTGGGTGCAGGGCCCAAGGACTTGGGCCATCCTCCACTGCACTCCTGGGCCATAGCAGAGAGCTGGACTGGAAGAGGAGCAACCAGGACAGAATCTGGCGCCCCGTCCAGGACTAGAACCTGGTGTGCCGGTGCCACAGGAGGAGGATTAGCCTATTGAGCTACAGCGCCGGCCAACCATTTCCCATTTTTTAAATAATAATTTTGAAAATGTCATTTTCTTCAGATTTTCTAAAGAAATCACTACTAAAACCAAGTGTTATAATCAAGACTATTTCGGCCGGCGCCGTGGCTCACTAGGCTAATCCTCCACCTTGCGGTGCCGGCACACCGGGTTCTAGTCCCGGTCAGGGCTCCAGATTCTGTCCCGGTTGCCCCTCTTCCAGGCCAGCTCTCTGCTGTGGCCCAGGAGTGCAGTGGAGGATGGCCCAAGTCCTTGTGCCCTGCACCCCATGGGAGAACAGGAGAAGTACCTGGCTCCTGCCATCGGATCAGCGCGGTGTGCCGGCCGCAGCGCGTCGTCTGCGGTGGCCATTGGAGGGTGAACCAATGGCAAAGGAAGACCTTTCTCTCTGTCTCTCTCTCAATGTGCACTCTGCTTGTCAAAAAAAAAAAAAAAAAAAAAAAAAAAGACTATTTCGTTCCAGAACTTGTGATTCACTCACTTTATATAATATCTCTGATACATGACAATTTGGTAACATTTTTATATAAATGGTAGTATTTAGCTGTCATTTCCAAAAGGAGAAGGTTACATTTTCACTTTTAGTTTATTTTACATGTGTCATTAAGATAATTGCTATAGTATAGAAAATTTTGAAAGATAATTTTAGTATGTTGAGTGAAGCATCAGAGATGATATTTAAATATTTTATTTACAGTGTTTATACTTTCAAAAATTAATTCAAGAGAACTTTTTAATGCTTATTTACGAGTATATCATATTTAAACATTATGCCTAACTGTTACTTTTGCAAAGTAACTTCCATTTCAAAATTATCTTTTAAAAACACTTTCAAAGTCATTCTAACATTCTCCAAAACATCCAGTGCTAATGAGAAATATGTATGTGAACTTCTCTTAAAATCTTTGGAGGTTTTCTTCAATTTTGGAAAAAATAGTAAATATTTAGATTGTTGTGCTAAGTCAAATAACCCAGACACAGAAAGGCACATACCAGAGGTTTTTTCTTATATGTGTAAATTAATACATATTAAGACTATAGATGTCATATTATTTGGCGTATAAACAGTGACAAGTATTGTTTTCACTGAATTTTATGATCCACATGATGATAAACTCTTTTTTCCTCACTTTATGATGATTTCATGAAAACCACATTATATTTTCCTTGTTGCCAAAAAATTATATCCATGTACGTACATACTATCTACATATAAAGTGAGTATGACAAAATGTTAAAGTTTGTTAAATCTTAAAATGTATTTTACAAATGCTAAAAAATTAAAGTGAACTAGCATATGGGACACCTCTCTCACCTTCAATTAAATAAATAACAACTTTTAAAATAAATGTTTAAATTTAATAAATGACCCTTTTATTGTTTCTATAGTCTGTTGCCATAGTTTTGTTAATCAGGTATTGGGTGTGAAGTGATATAATTCTGTATTTTTTGTTCTTGTAATTAATATTATAGTTATGATCATGCCATCTGGAATAACTACTGAACGTTTTACAACTGTTTTGTAAGTTTTTTAATATTCTTAAATATATCTAACAATAGTCACTTAATCTCTTATAATAGATACTTCCTTTGGGATAAGTGATTTTTCTGATGTTTCTTTGCTTTTCCATATTGGTGTGGCACACTGTATTTGCAGTGTCACTTAGCCAAAGTTATATTTGATTTTTCTTAGTAATACCCATGTAAAGATAAAATCTTAAAATTTTTAATACCAATAAATCTAAGTCTTCATCATATTTCTTTAAGATTACTAAGCAAATTTCTAGTGGCTGTAAGATGCATATGTATGAAAATGTAACATTTGAAAGAAAGTGAGTAAGAATAATGATTTGTAACATACATGTAAGATATTTAAATAAAGACATTTGAATTGGGAGATATGAGATACTGGCACCACAGGAGGCTGTTTTACCCACTAAACCGCAGCGCCAGCACCCTACCTTAACTTTCAATTCAGTCACTTATTCTAAAATTTTATTTTAATCCCTTTTACCTCTTCCTCTATAATAAAGTATAGGAGTTTACTGTGAGAACTAAGTTTGCTTTAACCACCAAGTCTATTTCCTCTTTTAGTTACAGCTGTTGGTGAGGCCTGCTTCAAGTACATAAAACACAACTATGTGTACAGTATAAAACCTACTCTACTGCTCCCAGTGTGTTAGAAGACGCTGAGTTCTGCAATGGCAATCAAATACTGCCTTTGTTCTCAGTGTCAAGAGTACATATGCCGTTGGCATTGTGCTTGAGTAAAGTTAAGGAGAAAAAGGACATGTTATTTTTCTAAGCATTGCATTTATTTCACTAATCTTAACTCCAACTACCCATGGACTTCTGATACCAAATACTGTCCAACTTTCAACTTGCTTCATGATATGCAATAAATACTGTATCTCACCAACTTCTCATTACATATCAGTTGATTGTATGTTTTAATCTCTTCCATAACCAAAGACTTTATAGGCAGAAGTATTTTGAGTACAGACTTTCAGTTTGGCAGAAAATATAAAACTGACTTAAATGATTGGAGTTTGGGTTCAAAGATCAATATGATCCTGATCATCACAACACCAGATGCATTAGAGTTGCATTGCTGTTGTAGCAAATTGCCACAAATATAGCAGACTAGAGAAGTACAAAAACATTCTCACAATCTGGTAGATCAAAAATCCAGGTTTACTCAGTTGCTTTTTCTGCTTCAAGCTTCACATGGCCAATATCAATGTGTAAGACAGCTGAATATAGCAGAATTACCTTCCAAGTTCATTTGATTTTTGGCAGAATTCAGTTGCTTTGAGTGTTATAACTGAAGTCTCCATTTCCTTGCTACCACTTGTCAGTTACTAAGAGCAGAGGCTCCTGTCTCAAATCCTTGTATACAAATCATTACCACAGAGTCAAAAGCAGCATATTGAATCTTTCTCATACCTGGATTGTCTCTGGTCTCTTCTACTACAGTTTTCTGATATTTCTTTTTTTTTGTTCCCTCATTTCAAATGATCATGTGATTACATTGGGGCCATCGGGATAATCTAGGATGTTCTTTCTATTTGAAAGTCAGCCAGTTACTACCCCTAATTGCAAGAGCAAAATCATCTCATGGCAGTACCTAGATTAGTGACAGACTGTACAATCAGAGGACTCCATAAGGCAGACATCTTTAAAACTCTACTTAACCACATCTACTATAGATACTTTCTGAGGTCTGTATTTTTACAGGGCCATAATTGTGTATCCAAATATAGCCATGAAGAAACAATAATAAGATGGCAATGAACTCTGATATTGCAAATGTGCCTGAATAAACCTTAAGTAAAATTAACTTCTGATAAGAATTCTCATTAGTTAGCACCTATAAATTAATTTTTATTGGAAAGTGAACATTTAGCTGATTGTATAAATGATGGGTAGCTACATCTACATTATGTACTGATGGAAGAATAGGTCATGCATTTACATATATCTTCTCTGAATGCTGACATCATTGCCCCTAAATCATCACAGACTTAATTTCAGCACCCCTTGTACTTATGTTGAGTTGCCATTCAAAATTTAACCCAAACATCAAAATCTGCCTAGAAGACAATAAATAATTCTTTGTTTTTAATTTTTTTATTTATTTATTTGAGAGGTAGAGCTACAGACAGTGAGAGGGAGAGACAGAGAGAAAGGTCTTCCTTCCATTGGTTCACTCCCCAGATGGCCGCAAGATCCGGAGCTGCGCAGATCCAAAGCCAGGAGCCAGGTGATTCCTCCGGGTCTCCCACGCAGGTGCAGGGGCCCAAACACTTGGGCTATCCTCCACTGCCCTCCCGGGCCACAGTAGAGAACTGGATTGGAAGAGGAGCAGCCGGGACTAGAACCAGCACCCAGATGGGATGCCAGTTATGCAGGTGGAGGATTAACCTACTGCACCATGGTGCCAGCCCCAATAAATAATTCTTAATTCTTCCACCCCAAACTTCTCCCTGGTTTGTCACAGGAAAATGGAGCATCAAGCTACTGGTTTTTGTATAGTCTCTTTGTATTTATATGACCTTCAAATTATAGAAATATATATGTTGGGTCCAATCACAAGATGAACATCTTACATACATTCTTTTCATTCAATCACAAAAATATATAGAAGGCACACTGGATAAACTCAAGTTTAAGTAAACAGTCTCCAAACTCTATAAAAGTAGAGGAATTAACATATTTTAAAATTAACATATTTTAAAATTCCTATATCAACCGCTTACATTTAATTTAAAAAGAAACAAAACTTAAAAAGAAATTAAAATTATACCTTTGTAAAAACATGTGAATAAGGAAAAAGAAATTCATGTTAGCACCAAATTCACTGGTTTTTAAAATCTATTTTTTTTTTTTTGTTTTTATCAGTTTTGTATTCATTTAAATGGAACAAATCTCCTGTATTTCATACAAAAGTTTTAGGTACATAATGACACTTCCCATTGCATCTTCCCTGACTCCCTCGCTCCCACCCTTCCTCCTGCTTCCTTTCTGACATTTCTTTTAATTTTTGTAATAATATACTTTTTTTTTCTTTTGAGAACAAGTTTTATCATTAATTGAAGAAGCACCTAAGGAAACAGGCAATCAAGTTGGGCACTTAGGCTTATCTAAAATTTCTGAGACTTAAGATTATCTTCCACTTAATACATTAAAGTGAAGTAAATCTGTGAGAACAAGTTTTACTATTAACTCTCATAATACAACTCTTTGAGGATAGAGGTCTTGTATGGGAAGTTAGTACACAGTGATTCCTGTTGTTAATTTAAGAATTAACACTCTGATGTATGACATCAATGATCACCGGAGGCTCTTGCCATGAGCTGCCTAGGCTACGGAAGCCTTTGGAATCCACAAAATCTTTCAATATTTAGACAAAGCCATAAGCAAAGTGGCAAAGTAGCTTATGGCTCTCCCCTCAGAGAAAAGTACAACCTACTTTGATGACCACTTCTTCCCCCTGGGGTCTCCCCCAGAGAAATCCTTCATGTAGGTTTCTTTTTGCTGCAGTGGCTTGGCTTCTATGCCTATTATTGCACAACTTGTAATGAATAAATGATTTCAGACTTTTTACAATTGAGAAAAATATTTCTAAGCCAGCCCATTAAAATGGAGAATGGCTATGTCTGCATGTAAATACCTACTGTGCAGAAAATTTTTCTAAAACTTAATGGACTAAATAATATAAATTCTCTCATGATTTCTGTATATTTTTAATATTTAAATCCTCATATATTTTGAAGGGTCTCAGTTCCCCACCTTCTATGTCTGGATTCTGTTCTTGATTCCTCTCTGCCTGATTCCTCGATACCTGGCTCTTTCTCACATGGCCTTTCCCAAAACATCAATGCAAACAAAGAGTCTAATAGCAAGGCAGAGGTCATGACACCCAGCAGGCTAATCACAGAGCTGACAACCCATCACACTTGCTATTAGTTGACAGCAAGTCATTAAATTCACCCACTCCCAAATGGAGGAGAAAATGCAGAAGGAAATGAACGCCAAGAGATAAACATCACTGGGGATCATCTAGAAATCTTTAACTACAGCTGGGTGGAAAACCAACGGGAAATACAGACTAAAAAAATGATTAAAATGTGAAAAAGAGGGATGACTTAACCATTCTCTTATTTTGATACAATCTATTTCTTGTGGGTTTTAGTTTTGTTTACAGTTCATGATTGTGTGGGAAAGAGATAGATCAATAGTAATTAAGTAAATCAGACATATGGAGGAAATGGAATTTTCTCTATGTAATAATTTATCAATTCATTAACCTCTAGTACTGAAGACTTATTAAAATTTCTGGACTTACTGACTTTAAAGTCACATAGTGATATTTCTTTGACTTCCATTTTTAAAATTATTTACATGTTTCATGACTGCTTCCACACCATAATAAGTAGGAAATGATCCAATTTCAGAAATAAAATAAGCTAAATTTAAAGGCTGACACCTAAGTTATAGCATGTAGAAAAATACAAGGTCGTCTTGTTGCTCTTGTTGCTCAGTACTGTTACTATTAAGCTCCAAACCTTCTTCTAAGGGCTTCCTCGTTTTAGACACATTATTCATACTTTTAAAATCTGGATATTTGTTATGAAATAGAGAGGAAATTTTGGTAATCAAATATGCTGATTATTTGGGGGTAGGTACAAAAGAAAACACATCAAAACTGTTCAGTTAAATTCATGGTAATTAAAAATTATCAATTTCTTGGAGAAAATAAGCCTAATCATAAGTACACTAGAGAAATCAACTATTATAGACAATTTTCTGAGTAAGAATTAACCAACATGCTGTTATAACTGATTAAGTAAAACAATCAGTCATCAGTTAAGCATTGCAATTTTACCACCTCATGGAAAGATGCTTTTAAATCTGTTCTGTTTATATTAGTAAAAAGCCTGATAGAAGTGATTGCATGAAATTTTAAAGTAATTTATCAAGAACAGTTAGACCATCTTTTAAAAATTATAGGTATTTCATATATTTTAAATTTGTGAGAATATCTTGTTTAAGATATTCCTTTCAAAATGTATTTTTATGTTTACCTAATATCAAAATCAGACAAAGACAACACAGGAAAGGAAAACTATGAACCCATGCCTCTTATAAACACACATGCAAAAAAATCCTCAGCAAAATACTAGTATATCGAATCAAAAATATTAAAAAAAAAAAAAAACTCCATGGCCAAATGGGATTTTTTCAGTGTATACAAGTATATGGGTTCAAAATTCAAAAATCCTTGTATCAGCAGGCTAGGGAGGAAAATCATATGATTTTATAATAGATTCAGAGAGTTATTTTGTAAATATAATGCTCACTAATGTTAAAAACTCTTAGTAAACTAAGAAAAGAGGAAGCAACTTGACTTGTTAAAGAATTTTTTAAAAAACTGGAATAAGCATTTAGCACAGTATTTAAGACGCTGTTGCAGATGCCTACATAGTATATTGAAGTGCCAGAGTGCAGGACCAAGCTCTGCTTTCCATTTCCACTTTCTGCTAAGGTGTATTCTGTGAGGCAGCAGGCAATAGCTCAAGTATTTGGGCACCTGACACCTTGGCAGAATAATCAGATTGAGTTCTCAGCTAGCTCCTGGCATTGGCCTGGTCTGACCTTGACTGTTGCATGAATGTGGAGAGTGAATGCATGGAGGTGAATGCATAGATGAGAGAATTCTCTATCATTCTCTCTCTCTCTCTCTCTCTCTCTCTCTCTTTCTCTGTATGTGCCTTAGAAAAAATAAGTGCAATTTTAAAAATATAGAGTTTACAAAACCCACAGGTGACTTCAGGATCAGTCAGGATAAGAATAAGAATCTTGATACATTCCTGTTAATATCATTAACAAGACAGGATGTTTATTCAAACCACTATTTTTCAATACCATAACAAGACAGGATAATGAAATTTGAAAGTGTGAATTTTGGTTAATTTTAGGAGTCATCTTGACTGGCTTTAGAAATACATAGATTGTTTATAATTCATTATTTTGGGTATATTGTTGGGGGAATTTTTAGAAGCAACTGATGACTGAATGAATGTACTGTGTAGGAAAATTTATGTTCACCCAGTGTGTATAGGCATAAATCAATCAGCAGAGAAACCTGACTGGACAAACGTACAGAGGAAAGATGAGTTTTCTCTTTCTCTTTTGGAGCTGGCACATCAAGCTTCTCTGGACTTTGAACTCTTGGAATTTGTACCAGCAGTCATCCTCCAATTCGCTCTCCAATTTCTCAAGGCTTCAGCTTTGGAATGAGAATCACACCACTTCCTTTTCAAGTTTTGCGGCTTTGAACTTGGACTGAGTCACGCTACTAGCCTCCCTTATTCTCCAGCTTTCATACATCATATTGTGGGACTTAGTTTCCATAGTGTGTGAGCTAATTCCTTTAGTAAATCTGCTTGAAGTTATCTGTATCTATTATCAATCTGTCATATTGGTCTGTCTCTCTGGAGAACCTGTAATATAACAGTGTAAAAATTGGGAAAAAGGGAATAGCACTTTGCGTAGTTCATGGTTATTTATGTAGAAAATCCAGTAGTGTCAACCAAAAAAATTCTTGGATTTAATATGTGGTTTAAGTTAATTTTTTTAACTTTAAAAAAATTTGTTTGAGAGGCAGAAAGATAGAGAAACAGACACAAAGAGCACAAACTTCCATCAACTGATTCATTTCCAAATGCCAGGAAAGGCCAGTGTTCAGCAAGGTTGAAATCAGGATACAAGAACTCAATCTAAGTGTTCCATGTGAGTGACAGGAACCCAACTACTTAAGTCATCATCTACTGCATCTGGTGGTAGACATTAGCAAAAAGCTAGAGTAGGATGCAAAGCTGGAATGTAAACCTAGGCACTCCAATAGGTGATGAGGACACATCACAAGTGGAAAGTTGACTGCTAGACCAAAGCCTGCTCCTAATACATGATTTTAGCAATGCTGCAGGTTAAAGGAATAATACAAAAATCAACTTTTTATTTTATTTGGAATTAAGAACTAAATATCATTTGTACAAAATGTGAAATGTTTAAATGACTTGTTTGAAAAGCAGAGTGACAGAGACAGGGAGAGACAGAGGGAAATCATCCAACTACTGGTTCACTCTCCAAACACCAGTGAAAGCCAGGGCAGCGACAGCCTGAAGCCAGATGCCAGAAACTCCACACAAATCTCTTACACTGGTGGCTGGAATCATTCCCAGGGACATTATCAGATAGTTGAGTCTAAAGTAGCGTGTCTAGAAATGGAGTCAGCACTCTGATATTAGACATGGGCATCCTAATCACTAAACCATAATATGTTTCTATATAAATCTAATTATATTTATATATAATATCTCTATGAGGAAAACTACAAAACTCTGTATATAAATGGAGAAATATTCCATTTTCAGGAATGTAAACTTTTAATATTATAAGCTGTCATTTCCTCATAACCTGGTTTGTAGATTCAATGCAGTCAAAGTAAAAATCCCAGTAAGTTAATTCATAGATCTTTAACAAATTGATTCTAAAGTTTACAGGTAAATTAAAAGAACAATTATTGACAATGCAATATTGAAGGAGAAAAAACAGCATCAGAGAATTAACAGTACCTGATGCCAATACTCACCATGTAGCTTCAGTATTGTGTTAGCAAAAGAACAGACAAACCATTGAAGTCGAACATAGAACTGAGATACCAAAAAATGAAACATTTCGTTAACTGATCTTGGATAGAAGACTGAGGCTATTTCAATAGCAAAAGGTCATACACATACAAAAACATGAATCTAGATGCAGACTTAACACTTTTCAGAAAAATGTATTCAGTGTAGATAATACACTTAAACATAGTTTGTAAAAACTATGAAAACATTTGGGGAAAATATAGGATGAAAATAGATGACCTTGGAATCAGCAATGACTTTATGGACACAACATTGAAAACACAATCCACAAAAAAGTTGATAAAATGTATTTCATTAACATTTAAAATCATGCTTTGAAACATACATTCTCAAAGTAATGACAAGCAATCCACATAGTGTGAGAATATATTTTCCAAAGACATATCTGATAGAGAACCACACTCAAAATCCATGTAACACTTAAAACCCATTATTAAGAAAATGATCAACTGAATTCAAAAAATAGGTGAAAGAGGTGAGCAGATAATTCATCAAAGAAATGTCATATAAGTACAAGTGGCATATAAGTACATAAAATATTTTCTATACCATATATCATTAGAGAAATTCTAATTAGCACTACAATGAGATGAATTATACATCTATTAGAATGATAAAATCTGGAAAAATTTTTTATCAGCAAAGGCTGATAAAGCTGTGGAATGAAATAATTTTAATTCACTGCTGGACATAACATTGAAATTATATATTTACTTTTAAAAACTAAACATGCAGTGGCCATATCATCCAGCAGTCATACTTGGCATACATATTCAATTGAGTTGAAAATGTTGTCCACACACAAATCTGCATGTGGATGTGTATTTCAAATTTATTCACAATAGTCCAAACCTGGAAGGAACCAAGATTTTTTCAGTATGTTATTGGCTATAAAAGCTCTTTTATACTCATAAAAAAGAACATGATCCAGTGAAAAAAATGAAATAAGCTATCACACCATGGAAAGACATGGAGGAAGGATAAAAGCCTATGGCTAACTGAAAAAAAAGCCAGCCTGAAATATTATATACTGTATGATTCCATCTCCATAGTAAGCTGGAAAAGCCAAAACTGAACACCAAAATTCCAATGGTTGATAGGGGTTGAGTGGAGAGAGATAGGAGAATGAGTAATTAGAGTGCAGGGACTTACTAGGGCAGTAAAGCTGTTTTGTGTGGTGCTATGATAGTGGATTCAGGAAAACATATATTTCTCAAAACTCATTGAATGTGCAAGAAAAGGAAAAATTTGTAACATAAACTATTGACTTTTAAATCATGATGTGCCCATATTAATTCATTAATATTACAAACATATCATACTTATGCAAGACACTGCTAATGGAGAAACTAGCGGATTGACAAACAATATACGGGAACTCTCAGTATCATATGCTCACATTTGTCTATAAGTCTAAAGTTGCTCACAAATAACACACTGTTATATATTACATATATTCCTTCAAAACTTAGGTAACTTTAAAGAATAAAATATCAATAGCTTCGCAATAGAAAATATTTCCAAATTTCAGTTCACATGTTATATTTTCTATAAGAGAAAATATAAAGTAGCCAATTTTGGATAACATTTACATGACTTGACAAATAAATATTCAGGAAACAAAGATAAAAGAAAATTCCAAGTGAGTGAAAATATTCAATTCTGTATCTCCACACGTAGGAAAATGATAAAGAATAGCACTAGACTTCAGATTAGTCTCAGAAATTATTTCCACCAGAGAAGTTCAAACAGCCCATAAACATGGAATGAAAAGGTAAGTTTACTTGGGAGAAAAAATAAATTGAAATGCATGCATATTTTTTCATAATATGCATGTTCCATGAATTTTTGAGTGGCCTTCATATGCATGAATATGAAATTTTGGAGGCAAAATAAGCTTTTTTCATTGAATTTTAATAAACCTATTAAAGTGTCCTCATATATGAGAATCAATATGAATATGTAACATGAACAAATGCATCTTTCTTTTCCTTTGAATAGTCCAATGAATGGAAAACTACTGAGCTTGTGACTGACTTAAGTGTCTGTTCAGACAAATGATGCTTGCTTGTGAATTCCAGAACCTAACCTTGAGAATGAAGACTGTACCTGCCAAGTAATCTGGCCCTCCCTTGTCAGCATGAATGGGGGTTTGAACTTTTTGCAACAAAATGCAATGGGGTATGTATAACTAATGGCATGGTAAGCAGTGGCTCTGGATTGAGTGGGTGTAATAGCAATTAAACACTGAATCTCTTACCACAATACTTTGTCTCTTTTATAACTCAACCAAATGATGTTTTGTAGCTACTTAGTTGAACAGAACATCCTGCTATGTCCTCGTCATGATAAAGGCAAACCATCAAGCAAGTCTGCCAAGGAATTGCATTTATATCTGAGATGCACTGAATTCAGACATGCAACCAATCTCAGCAACTGGTTCAGCAGCCTGACTTCCTTTCAGCTTCCTTGAAAACCCCAAATTGTCCTCAGTAAGGAGGTCATTACTTCTTGAAACCCCAAGGTCTCCTGTTGGTCTCATATATTGACAAATTGAACTTTCTCTGTTTTGACTCAGCGTCATGGACAGGGACCAAGCTTTCAGTTGTAATTACATAATCTTTGAATAACACATAGAAAAACCAATGAGAAAAATTGATCATGATGGAAATACTTATTTAGTTACTTGTGAAGAAACACAAGTGATAAAACAAAATATATGATAAGGCTGCCAGGAACCTTCATTAAAGAAAAGCATAGCTGGATACTATGTCATAAGTATAAAGAATTACAGTGTTTAAGATTTTAACTAAATTCTTTAATTGATGAACTAATTCTCTATGCAAAGTTACCGGCCTATCAGAAAATAGTGAAGAAAAATACTGCATGGGTATTATCACCATCATCATCCCTATCATCATCCTTCTAATCATTATAGTTTATATTTGCCAATTTTTCTTATGCCCTAGACTTTCTATTAACTACCTTACTTGTATATAAAGGTGGCTCAGGATAATAATGATGAATATCTTCCATTTGATGGTAAGAAATGGAGGGCATGTCTCAAGACTCAACCTATTATTAGACTGTATTTACATACAAAGTAAAACCTCCAACTTTATTCTTAATGTGAATATATTTAATTTCTGTTGTCATAATTTAACTACAATGATGACCTATAAAGCCAAAACTTGAAAGTGATAAATTATATTGAGTCCTAAATTCCAACTTAAGATTCTTGGAGAAGCTAGGAGAATGGAGTCAGTACGAAAGAAGTTGGAAGCAATGTATTCATATAATTCATACACATTTTAGATGATAGGTTAATAGGATTTTAAAAGTTTTGAAGTGCTCAATTTTCTTAAAACTTACAATTTCACCACCTTTTCACAGTTCCAGATTCTCTCTGTGCACTCATATATATGACTTAATTTAACTTTTAATCAATAAAATTAATTGATGTGAAAAATAAAATGTAACCAAAACTTCAACTTGTCTCCTTACTTAGTCTTGAAGCCATGGTTCCCTGAGGCAAAGCTAGAAGCAGAATTTAAAAGACCATAATACATTTTTAAAATATAATTGTCTTAAGCTATTTTCTGAGAAATATTCAGAATAGGAGAGCTGTAAGTATAAAATTGTGATGCTTGGGAAGGTGATTAGAAGAGGACATTGCTACAAGGTGGAAAGAGGGATGGTAAGCATAAATTTTAGTGTTTAAGTAAATTTCTTCATGAGTTATTGCATATAAAATGTAAGACAGTTTTATCATCTTCAGGAACCTATCACTTGCAAAAATAACCAGTTTTTGAGGAACAGTAAATTACTTTTGTGGTACTCTTTCTTAAATAGACAAAACCTCATCAGCTTTCATTTCCTGAAACATGTGAACCCTTTGACAAACTATTTCTGCAAGTTGTGTAGGTTTTGCTGTGTGTGTGCTACTACACATATAATTGTGCTCGCATTGTAACATAGAACATTAAATTGAAGTGTCTATTCAAGCTAGAATATTGATTTATGAGCCTCAATAGGTCACCTGCTTTATTTACTGAGCAATATACAACATAAACCAAAGCTTTCCTAATCAATTACAGAGAGAGACTGAAATAAATCACAGCTGTCCAGCAGAAATCCTATCAGAGAACCTAATGAAAAACAGGAGTAAAACATTTGAATTTATTCCCTTTCCTCTTTATACTGTTTCTTTCTTACTTTTTGGAATTGACATTTATTAGAAAAGAAGCTATTAAAGATTTGGACAGAATCAAATATTCTACCTGTCATTTTATAAAAGAACCACAACAAATGAATTTTGAGCCCCAAATACAAATAAATATGTCTGATTACCATTACATAAATTAAAAGGGATTTCTAAAAGACCATGAAATGAGTGTTAAGGAAAAAATGATGCATGCATTTAGAATTATTTTTGCACCAAAAATAAGCTAATTTTTAAATTGCATCTTAATAAACTTATTTTAGTACCCTCATATTTATTTCTTCTGACACAAATAATTGCTTTAAATAGGTAAATATTAGCTCCCAGAGAATAAATCTTTTGTTCCTAACTATTTCAGAAGTAGTATTCCTTTGGTTTCAGTGAATGTATGCCTAAACAAGCAATGCCTTCTCCCATCCTCAACACTTTCATTCTACCTCTCAGCCCCTGAATTCATTTCTCATGCAGCCAGGAAAGAAGAGGTTACCTTCTTGAAGATCTTGGTAGTGGTGCTGCTGGACCTAAGAAAACTGAGTTGAACTATTATAGATATAAATGTTTCTTTTGACACACACACACACACACACACAAATACTTATTTACTGTGGATTATGAAGCTCTAAAACACAGGAACTATTTGGAAAGTGTCATTAGCTATTTAACTACCCTTAACTTTATCTGTAAGAAAAGGTACAAGAAAATACAGTATTGAAGGAAGAGGTAAACACACAAATATAGAGATTTTTTCTAATAATCTGACCTCTTTTTGTGAAATCGTAGTTACCTTTCTCTGCTTTGTCTGTCCATTGGAACTTGACAAAACCCATTTAGTGCTGATATCAGAAGTCTGGCACTGAAGAGAATTCAAGGATCTAGAGAACTGTGTCACAAAATCAAATCAGTTACACATGAGATTAAGGTATATGATTTAACATCTATGATGCATGAATTCAGAACCCAAATCAGGTGAGAAGATGGAATTCATCAAATGTGTCTGTTGTGGAGGTAATGATTCATTTACTGTCAGTTGTGAGAAGATGCAGGTCATCTCTAAAGATTTCTAAAGATGCATAGAGTTCAGAATTTTCATAGACACCAGTGAGCCTTCATTCCCTTACTGTATGTACACCAATCTTCAGACATTAGCAACTTATTTTTGATAAACTCATATTGCCTTGTTATCCCTAATGTTAAGTTCCTGGAATTGCTTGTTACATTATTATTTTCAACAACTTTAGAGGGAATGTTTTACCATTACTATAGCTTCACAAGGGGAACCAGCACAAGGAAATTTACAAATCACTATGTGAAATAATTGTTTTGGAGCTACATATGTATGTGTGTGTGTTTATCTTAAAGTAAGTTCATATTTTATTTCTTTCCACAATGTTATGTGTTTTGCTTGATACAAAATATGTTAAAATATTTTAAATGTGGTCTAATTCTGTTAAACTTCATATTCAGTAGGGCATTAAGCTTTTTACTGTAATATAAATTTAAATTATGTTATCTCAAAATCTTAAAAAAAAAAGAAAGAGAAGAAAGTTGGGTGGGAGAAAAGGGGGAAGAGAGGCAAAGAGGAAGGAAGGTAATATTATCTTCTTAGAATTGCATATACAAATCATGTTGAATCTGTTAAAAACTAATTAAAAATTAAAATAAGAAAATTTAAAATGACAAGTACAGATGGGTAGGCAGCTAGCTAATAATATTTGGATAGATAGATACAATGATACCTAGAATCCTCAATGGCATAACTTGTAATCAGATTTATGCTGAATCTTGGCATAATTTTGAAGCAATATAAAGCAGTTCTGCTAATTGACAGAAATGATGGGACTAGAGTTACTGTGAATTAAATAGATTTTTAGTATTTTTTCTAAACACATGTATTTATATTTTAATTGAATATTTTTGTGGAGCACAGTATGATATTTTAATTTATGTATATAGTATGAAGCGATTAAAATAGATAGCACTTCTATTGAAGGATTTACAAAATTTTGATTAACATGTAACAATGGGATCTATTTCTAGGGTAATGTAATATTTCAAATTATGTATACAATGAGAATATATAAAGTTAGATTGATTAATGTTTCTGTTTCCTTATCATTGCTTTATGCTTGGAGACTGAAGTTATTCATAAAACACACAATGTTATAATGAACTAAAGTCATCTACTGTAATTTGGAATGCTGGAATTCATCCCATTTAACAATTTTGTACTCATTATCCAACATCATATTTTTATTTCAATTTTACTTCTTACTAGTCTATTTTCCAGATTTTTTTCTTCTTTTATTTTTTTAATATAGAAATGCCTCAGGATCCATCTTTGATCAACTTGTTCCATCCTTTCTCTCTTCATTATTTCATGCAGTATAATGGCTTTAAATCTTTATTCAAAGCACTTTAAAATTCACATCTGTAGCTCAAACTCTCACACATTTCACATAAACTTCAATAACCTACCCTTTATTGACACTAGATATCTAGCAGACACCTCAAATCAGACATGAACAATGTTAGTTCTCTGATTAGCTCACCAAAATGCGCTCCATCCATGTATTTCCATATTTCTTTTCATAGAAAGTGCATACTTCCAGTGTTCAGGTCAAAGATCTTTTATTATTCTCAGCTATCTTTTCTTTCATGTTATTCCCTAAAAAGGAAATACTGATGGTTTCAAAACAAACCCCAAAATTGAACAGATCCCAAACTTTCAAAACTTCCATCTTTATCCAAAGCAAGATCATTTCTTTTGTGGACTATAGCAGCTTTCTAACGTTCCCCTTCTTCCTTAGCTCCTCTAGCTGCTGTACAAAAGGGATTGCAATGATTGATTCTTTTAAAACACAAGCTGTGATGTCGTTCAGAATTTACTAGTGGGTTCTGATTTCATTCAGCATAAAAGCCAAGTTCCTTAAATATACTTGTAAAACTCAATAATCTGGTCTTTCTATTTCCTTTCTGACTGCTCATCTTCCTTTTCTCTTATCACACTTCCATTCTAATTATTCCTTGAATATGTGGACCATGCTACTTCCTCACTTCTTTTGCTCTCGTCATCTTATGGCCAGAATAATCCATTATATATTTATATAAAACTAATATATATAACTATTAACTATGAATTATATATTTATAAAAACTCGATTTTTTCCCTTATGTGCTGCGTTTGTTTTTTTTTTTTTCCTATACCACTATTCTTTAAAAAATCATTCTTTTGTTGTTTGGATGTTTCTTTTTGCTTTGCCTCTAAGCTTAAAGACCACATGGCAGAGATTATGAGTATTTACCTTTACCTAGTATATATCAATAAATATTTGCTAAATATATGAATAGTCTATAAAATAGTATACAAGGGCATGCTTTTGAATTATCACTGAATTTTATCATGGCTATTATATTTTCAAAACAAATATAAAAATTTAATGTATACTATATTCAATGATAAAGTAAGAAAAATACAGATAGATAATTTTTTTACATAAGAGGTTTTTCTATGAATATTTATGCAACTTGGACATGTACAAACTCACATTTGCTATAAAAAACATATCTATTGAATGTATGAGTTATAATTTCAATATTTTCAAAGTTACATCCAAAACTGAGGATAAGATTTCAAAAGACAACTGTGGAAAAAAATTAACTTCATGTGCAAATGAAAATGTGCATATTTGCATATTTGTGCAAGGGTTGTGAGTTTGTTTTCAGACACATAAGTGTTTAGAATGTGGTAGGTCAACAATGATTCTCATCAGCATATCTGGGCTAAAATTTTCTGCTCCGAAAGTGAGTTGTCAAGTGTCCTGCAGCTGGTTACATAACTTTTGAAATCCTCAACTCCTTCATCTGTATAATGGGGTCTGTATGATGTGTAACCATGAATGTTTAGGATTAAACAAGATAAAGCAGTAAGAGCAATCAAATTTGTTTCCAACACAGTAAGCAATCAGTAAATGGCTTCTGTTCTAGCGTATGGCTTAAGAGTTCCTCAGAGAAACTAACAGTATCAGGAATAGTACAAAAAGAACCAATGGAAGATATGTGCATGTGTGTCTTTTTTGAAGAAATTCATATGAATGGATTTTTTCAAAATTTTGCACCAAAATAAAACTGTCTTGAAAAATTTGAGAAGCAGACTGAAAGACAGATTCTATCTGCTGGATTACTTTCTAAAAGCCCACAATAGCCAAGGCTGGGCTTGGGCCAGAGCCAGGAGCCAGGAGCCAGGAGCCAGGAGCCAAGAGCCAGGATCACCATCCAAGTCCACCATGAGGGAGGCTTGAAAAAATACTCCAGTATCATCACTACCTCCCCAGACTCTGCACTGGTAGGAATATGGATCAAGCTGCTGGATGAAAGTATCAAATGCAAGCAACCCAATGTGGAGCCACTAATTTTAAATGCTAGGCTAAATGCCCACTCCTAAACTTATCAATTAGTTTTGTTTTCCATGAACTCTACAAGGTATACACACACATACACACACACACACACAGAGAGAGAGAGAGAGAGAGAGAGAGAGAGAGAGAAATTTGATAGTCTTTTTGCCTTCAATCTTTCTGAGCCCTTGATTGATTATACGACATCCATCCACAGTGATTAGAGCAGATCTTCTTTAGTTAGCCTACTAATTTAAATGTTATTTTCCTCCTGATAGGCTTTTAGAATTACACTCAAAAATAACATGTACTAACATTTCAGCATCCATTAATCCTGTGAAGGAGACATATAAATTAACCATTGTAGTTACAGAGAGAAATTTTGGATAAAATTATATCCAGTATGATAAAATTTTATGTATGAAAATGGGATCAAGATCAGTTCCTGTATCTGAGTTCAGATCCTTTAGAGGGACTCCAGCACTGTTCACTCCCCTCCACACAGGAATACTCAAGTCTCCATGCTCTCAAAGAAGGCACTTATGACAGGTTTCAGAGTGGATCCGGAGCTTTTGCTCATTCAAGAAAGAGAAATGAAGAGTATCCAGATTACAGCCAGTTCCAATAACACAATTTTTAGGAAATGCACTCAACTTCCAGGCTACATAAAATAAATATCCACTGGATTGGAAATGATAGTTTGCAGCAGGGGCTGTACTGGACAATACTGGAAATCACTAATTTAAAATGGACCACATTTAAAAAAAAAAGATTTTATTTATTTGGAGCTGTGCTGATCCAAAGCCAGGAGCCAGGTGCTTCTTCCTGGTCTCCACTGTGGGTGCAGAGGTCCAAGCACTTGTGCCATTTCTACTACTTTCCCAGGCCATTGCAGAAAGCTTGGTGGGAAGAGGGGCAGCTGGGACTAGAGCTGGCACCCATATGGGATGTCGGCACTGCAGGTGGAGGATTAACCTACTGTGCCTCAGAGCTGCCCCAACGGGCTACATTTTGTGGACTACATGACAGCGTGTCTCCTCTTGCTTCAGGGGTGCACCTGTTGTGACAATCACCAGGTTGGAGTCTGCAGTCACATGGTAACCTGTGCTGTAGACAATATTTGGCATTTTCATGACAGCACTGTTAAATTGAAGTCCATTGTCTCACCATTCAACTTCATCAATATCCACAAGGGCTGTGTGTCCCTGGCAGGAGACTCGCATGTTCAAGATGGTGATCATGAAGTGTGAACTGATGGAGAACTTCACCTCAGAGTAGCCGATTTGTCAGAATAAAATCTCTGTCCTCAGGGTTGGATCGGTTGGCATGCCCTGCGCTATCAGCGTCTTATTAAAGTGATTGCAGTCAAGGGCTGTCCAGGCAAGAGAAGACCTGCTGTCTGTAAAGCAGCCGCAGACATTCTCCCCTTTCCCCAAGAAAGGCCCACCATCTGCATGTCCCCCAGCCTCCCCACCCCTAGTGCCAGTTTTTCCATGTTCCAGTCCCCATCACTGCCTCCTGCCGGAGCTGATGCTTTTAAGGAACTAGAGGGGCTTAGGACACCCCATATGAGCAACAGTTGGTGTCTCAGCTGCTCCACGTCTGCTCCATCTCCCTGATAAAGGCATAGGGAGGGCAGTGAAAGATGGCCCAAGTGCTTGGGCCCCTACTACTGATGTGGGAGACCCGGATGAAGCTTCTGGTTCCTGGCTTCCACCTGGATCAGTTGGCACCATTAAGGAGAGAAACAGCAGATGGGAGATCTCTCTCTGTCTCTACCTCTCTCTGTACCTCTAAATTTCAAATAAATAAGTAAATATTTTTTTAACTTTTATTTAATGAATATAAATTTCCAAAGTACGGCTTATGGATTACAATGGCTTCCCCTCCATAACGTCCCTCCCACCCGCAACCCTCCCCTTTCCCACTCCCTTCTCCCCTTCCATTCACATGAGGATTCATTTTCGATTCTCTTTATATACAGAAGATCAGTTTAGCATACATTAATTAGATTTCAACAGTTTGCTCCCACACAGAAACATAAAGTGAAAAATAATAGATGATTTTTTAAATGATGATGAAATCAGATCAGACCTATTGTCATGTTTAATCCCAGTGAGAGTCAAGTTGGGAATTGATAATTTCTTCTTCTTCTTCTTTTTTTTTTTTAACAGAAGATCAGTTTAGTATACATTAAGTAAAGATTTCAACAGTTTGCACCCCCATAGAAACACAAAGTGAAATATACTGTTTGAGTACTCGTTATAGCATTAAGTCTCAATGTACAGCACATTAAGGACAGAGATCCTACATGAGGAGTAAGTGCACAGTGACTCCTGTTGTTGACTTTACCAATTGACACTCCTGTTTATGGCATCAATAATCTCCCTATGCACCAGTCATGAGTTGCCAAGGCTATGGAAGCCCCTTGAGTTCTCCGACTCTTATCTTGTTTAGACAAGGTCGTAGTCAAAGTGGAGGTTCTCTCCTCCCTTCAGAGAAAGGTACCTCCTCCTTTGAAGACCTGTTCTTTCCACTGGGATCTCACTCACAGAGATCTTTCATTTAGGTTTTTTTTTTTTTTTTTTTTTTTTTTTTTTTTTTTTTTTTTTTTTTTTTTTTTTCCAGAGTGTCTTGGCTTTCCATGCCTGAAATACTCTCATGGGCTTTTCAGCCAGATCCGAATGCCCTTAGGGCTGATTCTGAGGCCAGAATGCTGTTTAGGACATCCGCCATTCTATGAGTCTGCTGAGTATCTCGCTTCCCATGTTGGATCACTCTCCCCTTTATTTATTCTATCGGTTAGTATTAGCAGGTACTAGACTTGTTTATGTGCTCTCTTTGACTCTTAGTCCTTTCATTATGATAAATTGTGAACTGAAATTGATCACTTGGACTAGTGAGATGGCATTGGTACATGCCACCTTGATGGGATTAAATTGGAGTCCCCTGGTATGTTTCTAACTCTACCATTTGGGGCAAGTCAGCTTGAGCATGTCCCAAATTGTACATCTCTTCCCTCTCTTATTCCCACTCTTATGTTAACAGGGATCACATTTCAGTTAAATTTCAACACTTAAGAATAACTGTGTATTAATTACAGAATTAAACCAGTCATATTAAATAGAACAGACAAAAAAAAAAAAACTACTAAGAGGGATAATGAATTAAGTTGTTCATTAACAGTCAGGGCTATGCTGATCAAGTCATTGTTTCTCATAGTGTCCATTTCACTTCAACAGGTTTCCTTTTTGGTGTTCAGTCAGTTGTCACCGATCAGGGAGAACATATGGTATTTGTCCCTTTGGGACTGGCTTATTTCACTCAGCATGATGTGTTCCAGATTCCTCCATTTTGTTGCAAATGACTGGATTTCATTGTTTCTTACTGCAGTATAGTATTCTAAAGTGTACATATCCCATAATTTCTTTATCCAGACTACCGTTGGTGGGCATTTAGGTTGGTTCCAGGTCTTGGCTATTGTGAATTGTGCTGCAATAAACATTAGGGTGCAGACCGCTTTTTTTCAATGCTCAATATCCTTCATTCAGAAATCTTTAATTATATGATTTTTCTCTCAGGCCATTCAAAAATTTGAATAAATAAGAATATTCATAAATAATGCTGGTCAGAATCCCAGGATTATAGTCAAACAAATATTTTCACATAAAAAACAAATTCAGTATTTTTAAAATGTTCCAAGAGGTGGATAAAAGTAAAAGATTGCTTTAAAGATGAAATTCAAGTGAATGCTTTATTATCTCTTGAACCTTATCATTTAGCTGTGTTCAAAATACTTGTCTTTAAAATGTTCGTATCATTATACTTCATACACTTTTTATTAATTTAAACAAGGTCAGAATAACCATTCAATCTATTAAAATGTTGCTATTCTTTTAAGATAATCTTTATATCAGTTCTAACTACTGTAACTTAAAAATAATTATATGTGGGGCTAGCGCTGTGGCTTAGTAGGTAAAGCCACTGCCTGCGGTGCTGGCATCCCATGTGGACACTAGTTCTAGTCCTGGCTGCCTGACTTCTAATCCAACTCTCTGCTATGGCCTGGGAAAACAGTAGCAGATGGCCCAAGTACTTGGGCTCCTGCATCCATGTGAGAGACCCAGAAGAAACTCCTGGGAAACTCCTGGCTCCTGGCCCTCAGCTTTAGATCTAGCCATTGCAGCCATTTGGGGAGTTACCCAGTGGATGTAAGACTTTCTCTCTCTCTCTCTCTCTCTGCCTCTGCCTCTCTGTAACTCTGCCTTTCAAATAGATAAATAAATCTTTAAAAAATAATTCCGTGCAATAATATCAAAGATAATACTAGACTTTGGGTACACTAACAAGACTAGTATAATATAAAAATACTTCCAAGTTATATGAAATAAGTAAAATAAATAGAAGTGCATGTTAAAATAAATTTTATCTTCATCATTCATGAACATGGTTGAATCATAAAGCTAATATAAACAGATGCACTTTGTGGAATAAAGAAGGGATTCTCTAGATAATATGTCCTCCAATATTACTGGCAAACTCATTAGAGTAATGTTTGTTATTTGCAACACCATAACAGAAAGAGCTGTTAAATGAGAAAATGATCGTAAAATGAATCAAAAACAACTATTTAAGTACAAATATGAATATTTTTGAATTTAAGTACACATTCATGTGTTTATATATGTATACTGTATTATATTATTTGGCTATAATTTATTATCCCATGGAGTATGTGAATAGAGGTATGTTTTGTTTACCTTTAGAGCAATGTTGCATGATAGATCATGTTAACGAACTGAAGGATGATATTTAATACTCTGTGTAATATGCTTAATATGTCCTCCCCTCTATAACTTCTTTTTTATTTTTTTAAAGGAAGTTAGAGACAGTGAGAGAGAGAGAGAAAGATCTTCCTTCCATTGGTTCACTCCCCAAATGGCTGCTGCGGACGGTGCGCTGTGCCAATCAGAAGCCAGGAGCCAGGTACTTCCTCCTGGTCTCCCATGCAGGTGAAGGGGCCAAGTACTTGGGCCATCCTCCACTGCCTCCCCGGGCCACAGCAGAGAGCTGGACTGGAAGAGGAGCAACTGGGACAGAACCAGTGCCCCAACTGGGACTAGAACCCAGAGTGCTGGTGCCACAGGCAGAGGATTAGCCTAGTGAGCCGCGGCGCTGGCCTATAAATTCTTTTAAAAGAAATCAAATAAAAGTGAAAATGTGTAATCTTTCATTGTACATCAACATTCAACTTATTTTAGAATAAAGATATCTTTAAATATGAAATAGTTTTATGTCTTTCTTATGGTTGAAACATCAGAAATCACCCCATGGGAGACCAGGATAAGCACCTGGCTCCTGCCATCGGATCAGCGCGGTGCGCCGGCCGCAGTGCACCGGCCACGGCGGCCATTGGAGGGTGAACCAATGGCAAAGGAAGACCTTTCTCTCTGTCTCTCTCTCTCACTGTCCACTCTGCCTGTCAAAAAAAAAAAAAAATAGGACAGATTTATATTGAAAAGCAGGTTACTTTCACTCCATTCCTGCTGGAAATATTGTTTAAATGTGAAAAACATAAGTATGCATCTTTGTATCTTCACATTTATGCTATATCTTTATCCATTGCTCTGTCTGAATATATTTTTATGTATGTGCATGTGTGCAACCTTACAAGAAATGTTGGGCATGGACTCATAAAAACAGGAAAATTCCCATTTTCAATACAAGATCAATGATATAAGAAGCAAAAATCAACACCACAATTTCAAATCCACAAACACATGTGTTATGTAATAACGATAACTAATCTTTGATAGATTAGTTTATTCCGAAATATCTCGATAATTTCAAGGTGATAAAATCCTTTGTCAGGTTGGCCAACTAATAACAGAAGCAGGATGAAAATCTTATCCTTCTAACCTAAGAAACTAAATTGTCTATACTTCAGTACTGTGCTTCTCTTGTTTTTTTTTTTTCTTCAGAATTCTTGAATCTGAAATTGTTAACACATGTTATAAATATTTTCTCTATATATATTTAGTACCATTCTTTTCCATCCTTATCTAATGGTATCATTGTAATTAGTAAAATAATATTGATAATTATTTACTTGTTGATTTGTATATTTAACTTTTTGCTAACATGTTAGTTTCAAATAGTGTTCTAATATCATGAATAAATTCATACTTGTATTCAACTAAAACTACTTAGAAAGTTTTGTGTCCAAGTACTCAGCTGGATTCTAATTCTAAAATGAAGGAAACATAATGGTCACCTGATTGTCATCAGTTCATTTTCCAATTTTCTAAGTATAGTTCTTCTAAGCTCATTCCACTAAAGTTTGATTTTTTAGTAGTGGCTCAAAAGTTGTATGTTCACAGCCAAAAATCAGATATTACATCACTGCTTGAAACAATATTTTGTTGCAGTAATATAATCATTAATTTTAACTGCTTTCATTGTAAATTATTATTTGAGACAAGTTAGCAAACTATTTACAGATCACTTATCACAGAGGAACAATATGCCAGGATGAAATATTGCAATATATTCTTAGCTCTTTCATCAACTATTTTATTAAATAAATATTTGAAAAATTAGCATCTATATACATAAAACAAATTGTGTCCCCCTTGTTTTATGACTTAATCTCCTTCTTTTTAAAAGGAGAAATACTGCAATGTCCTCTCTCAAGAATATTATAGGAGACAGATAAGAACCCATATGAAACATTTTAGTTGATAAATTATGAAATTAGTATTATAGAAAAATAATTATTTCAAATTTGCTCTTTTAATATAGACACCTAAAATCTTTCTTTAAAAGTTAGAATTAAATTGAAATTTCTTGAACATTTTTAAATTAATTTCTTTACAGGAAAATTTAATCAAGAAAATATGGATTATTTCTATGAGCAATGGTGCTGACTGTTCTGAATTCCTCAGGACCCTATCCGAATGTATCTCATCTCACTGACAGAATCTTAAGGAAGCTGATGCAGTTCAGGACACTTAACTACCGAAATTCTGGAAAGCATGTTCTTTTTAAAATTTTGCATTTTGTCTTACTCTAATTTAATATATTCACATGTTTAATTTAGAACTTTTATATGAGTATGACACTTTTTTCCATTTCTTTGAGTTATTTGAGTGGTTATTTGAGTTATAGGAATGAGTTAGTTCGGAGAAAAATGTCATTTATTTTCTTCTTCATAAGATTAATTAATGCATTTTAGCATTTTTAGCACACATTAATGAAAATGTCAAAACTAGAAAATATTTTCTAATTTTGTGACAAATCCACAAATGTATTCACATTTCATCAAATGGTTGAAAGAAACTAATTCTTGATTCCAAGACATATGGATAGAGAAAAAATATACATTTCATATTAGAATGCATATTGAATTTTACAAAATGTTGTTTGGACATCAAGAGTGGATTTGTTTGAGATATTTGATTTCCATTTTATCTCATATATTTAATAATTTGGCAACTATTATTCATTCATAATTTTATTTGCTAAGTTATGCCCACTCACCTGCGAACTGTCAAAGTTGAAACAAATTAGCTAGATTATTCCTAGTAAATATTTGTAACTTTGCATCATAGTAGAATTTACAATTGAGTTTTTTGTTTCCTTCCTCTATTTAATCTTTCTTATTAATTTTTATTATTATAGCTATCTTAGCTACATTCAGGAATTGGATATTTATCATGATTTTGTAATATTTTGAATCTTTTTACCTAGTTAATCAAAGGCATATCTACTGAATTATCCATAGAACTCAGCCAATAGAATAGAATTTTTAATTTCAAATTTTACTTAGCACATAGTAATTTTACTGACGGGATACATTGTAATAATACATGTGTACTTATGTGTAAAAATTAAATGAGGGTAGTTAGAATTTCTTTCTCCTTAAAAATTTATCATTTCTTTGTGTTGGAAAACTTCAAGCTAATCTCTTTTAGTTGTTTTGAAATATATAATAAATTCTTGTAAACTGCAGTTATCCTGCTGAGCTATACAACGGTAGAAATTATTCTTACTATCTAACTGCATTTTGGTTTATGTCACTCAGGTTTTCTCAATCTCTCTACCACTAGTCCTCTCACAGCCTCTGGTGATGTCATTTTAAGTTTGTGCTTCTATGAGATAAACATTGCTAGCTTCCAACTATTGGTAATAATATGTGTTATTTGTCTTTCAGTGCTGGGCTCATTTCACTTAGACTGATGTCCTCCAGATTCATCCATATTCCATACATGGCAGGTTTTCATTACTTTTTATAGCTGAATAATATTCCTTTCTGAATATGTAGCATTTTTTCTTTATCCATTCATCTGTCCATGGACAACTTAGTTGATTCTATAATTCTGTTGTTACAAATAGTACTAAAATAAACATGGAAGGAGAAGTAACATTTTGATATGTTGATTTGATTTTCCTTTAGTTATATCCAATGGCTGCCGCGGCTGGTGCACTGTGCTGATCCGATGGCAGGAGCCAGGTACTTATCCTGGTCTCCCATGTGGGTGCAGGGCCCAAGCACTTGGGCCATCCTCCACTGCCTTCCTGAGCCACAGCAGAGAGTTGGACTGGAAGAGGAGCAACCGGGACAGAATCCTACACCCCAGCTGGGACTAGAACCTGGTATGCCGGCGCCGCAGGTGGAGGTTCAGCCTAGTGAGCCATGGTGCTGGCCAGGATCTTTCATTTTCATACTTAAATTTATTCCTAGAATATTCTTTGTAGTTTTTTTTGAATGAAATTGCTTTCTTGATTAGTTTTCAACAAATTTATTATTGTTATCTAGAAACACCATTGATTTTTTTTTTTTTTGATAGGCAGAGTGGACAGTGAGAGAGAGAGAGAGACAGAGAGAAAGGTCTTCCTTTGCCGTTGGTTCACCCTCCAATGGCCGCCGCTGCCAGTGCATCGCGCTGATCGGAAGCCAGGAGCCAGGTGCTTCCTCCTGGTCTCCCATGCAGAACACCATTGATTTTTAAAGATTATTTTGTATCCTGCAACTTTACCAAATTTACAAATCAATTCTAACAGTTTGTTAGTGATGTCTTTAATTTTTCTGTTTGTAAGACCATAGTGTCTGATAACAGTTATAATTAGACTTCTCCCTTTCCTATTTGATTGAGTTTTATTTTTTCCTCTTACCTGATTTCTCTGGCTAAGATTTCGAATACTGTGATGAATGGAACTACTAAAAACACACTTTCTTGTCTTGCTCCAGGTCATAGAGGGAATTCAACTTTCCCTATTTATTGCGATGTTATTAGTGCATTTGTCACATACGGCCTTCATTGTGTTAAAGGACACATTTGTACCTAATTTGTGGAATTTTTTCATAAATAGATGCTGGGTTTTTTTTTCCCTCAGATGTTGGATTTTACTGAATGCTCTTTCTGCATCTTTGAAACGATCATATAAATTTGTTCTTAATTGTCAAATGTCATATATGTTGATTTGCATACATTGAACCATCCTTGCATGCATCCTTACCTGGGACAAAGCTCAATTGATCATTTTGGTTGTATCTTGCCCCGCTTTGTATTGATGAAGGTCATAGGAGGCAGCAAGAGATAAAGACCTGGACTGAGTTAGTGATTCCGGACTTCAGCCTGTCACAACCCTAGAGCAAATCAGTGGAAGGAGTTACTTGTCCTCCCTCCCTCCCTTCTTTCCTTCTTTCTCCTTCTCAATCTCTCTCTCTCTGCCTCTCAAATAGAACAAATAGATAAGGCTTTTAAAAACATTTTTGATGTTAATTGGATTCAGTTTGCTAATATTTTATTGAGAATTTTTGCAGCTCTGTCCATCAACCTTGTCAGTACATAATTTTTTTGCTTGTGTTTTCATCTAATTTTGGTATATGACTAAGTGGCTTTATTGAATTAATCTGAGATAATTTTCTCTCTTTCAGTTTCAGAATAATTGGGAAGAGTTGATGTCAGTTCTTTGAAAATGTGGTGAGGGATGACTGCTGTGGGAGAGTCTTCCTCTCTGTGCATCAGTGTTGGGTGCACATATATTCATAGTTATTGTATTTTCTTGTTGAATCAGTGCATTTGTCACTATATAATGAATTTTTGGTGTCTTTATAGATTTTTACTTAAAGTCTATTTTATCTGATAGTCAAGGATACTTGAAAATATTTCTGGGAAATACAAGTTAAAGATAATTTCATTTCAGTGCAAGAAATTTTGAATTTCATACATACATAGAATTTTTAATTAATATGCACTTTCTGTGAGATTTTGAAGAATTCTCTCAAGCATAGCTATCTCCACTAATTTTTTATTTCCATTTATATGGAATATTTTTTCATTCCTTCATTTTCAATTTATATGTGTCATCAGTGATGCAGTGAGTGTGTTGCAGGGAACAAACAATTGAAAATTGTTTATTTTTTATTCATTCAACCGGTCTATGTCTTTTAATTGAGTTAGTGACTCCAGACTTCAGCCTGAAACAGCTCTGGAGCAATTCAAGGTTATCAACGATATGTAAAAACTAAGTCCTGTGATTTTGTTAACTGTTCTCAAATTGTGTTTTATATCTTTTGGTGCTTTTTTCTCCCTTTCTGGTTATTAATCCTTGGTTTTCTGTGATAAGATTTGAATGTGATAACATTCTCTTTATCTTATATGTGTAATCCACCAGTAGATTTTATGTACTCATGAATTTTTATGATGGTAATTGTGGTCATTTAGCTCTAGCTGTAGGACACACTTAAACATTTCTTATAAGGACCTTTGGAGGAGCCGGCGCCGTGGCGCAGTAGGTTAATCCTCTGCCTGTGGTGCCGGCATCCCATATGGGCGCTGGTTCTAGTCCCAGCTGCTCCTGTTCCAATCCAGCTCTCTGCTGTGGCCTGGGAAAGCAGTAGAAGATGGCCCGAGTCCTTGGGCCCCTGCACCCATGTGGGAGACCCAGAAGAAGCACCTGGCTCCTGGCTTCAGATCAGAGCAGCTCCAGCCATTGCAGAAATTTGGGGGGTGAACCAATGGAAGGAAGACCTTTTTCTTTGTCTCTCCTCCCTCTCACTGTTTCTAACTCTACCTCTCAAATAAATAAATAAAATCTTAAAAAAAAAAAGAAAAGAGGACTCTTGGGCAGATGAGGTCACAAGATGAATCTGTGCAACAAAAGTCTGGGTGGGTAGGGGAAGAGCAATGTGGGCTTGCCTCTCTCTGCAGCTCCCCAAGCTGTGTCCTGGACCTGCAAAGGCAATGGAATTCCCAGCACTAAATGCCTCAGAAGCCAGTGAGGTGATCAGAGTCTAACAGAGCCCCCTGTTTAACCTCCTGCCATTGAATGAAGTCTCCCTTGCCTAATTCCCTTCTTTATTATACATACCTTGGGGCATTGGCACTCCTACCCCACTCCCCAGAGTGCAGTATTTTCCTTAGTGCTGTATTGCCCAAAATTGTGTGAGTGGTGGTAGAGATTACCCCTTGTAGTTACCTGGCTAATATGATTCCAGAGGCTCAGTCCATGGCAACTGACCTGCAGGTAGAGGCAGAGTAGTTCTACCTGGCCCTGTGTTTCATTGCAGCAGAAATTGTACTAGATTTCAAGTTCAAACCCTGGAATTAGTTATCTTTCATTTGTTCAAGTGGGAGGAGTGTCTCATACTGCACTGTTTAGAATTGAGAGAGGATTGACAAAAGTAATGTTTTCCTTCTTTTTTCAATTTATCTTATTATTATAGTAAGATCAGGCACAGTCTTCTCTCATTTGGCTTTCCCATCTCTTCTAGGGTGGATTGATTAATGAAAAGCTATTCAAATCACTATCTCCACAGGGGAAGTTATTAGTAGAGGCTCTTACTTAGCTGCCTTCCAAGTTGTTGATTTTATCAATTTTCCATATTCAGTTTTAATATTTTTATTCCATAGCAACATACAGTGAACTCAAAATGTTATGGGACTGGGGCAGGAAATTGAGAACAGGAATTATAAGCTGTAGAGTGCAAAGACATGCCGTGGTCTTGTGTCAGTGGTATAAGCAAGATATAGCCTGCAGTGAACATAAAACTGCTATATATTGTTTATAGACAGTCACCAAATTATGATGGTTTGACTTCCAATTTTTCAACATTACTACAACGATAAAGTATTTAGGAGAAACTCTATTCCAAATTTTCAACTTTGATCTATTTTGAACTAGTGTTATGAAGTATGATATTCCCACAAAGCTGAGTAGCAGAAATGAGCCAACATTCCCAGCAAGTCATAGGGTAATGAAGAAAAATAAAAGATAATATAGCGTACTGATACTAAACTATGATGTTCAATAGATTATGTGTTTCAAATGTACTTTGACTTGCAATACTTTACATATTATCTTCTTTCATAAAATTTCTATTATGGACGGTATCCTTTATTTTCTGACAAAATATAAAATTTCCTATAGTAACACTCTAAATCTCACAATGGGTGTCTACAAGTCTTGATTTTTAAACTGTCGGTCTTTTTTATATATAGTCTGCTTAGAAGTTTAGGAGTATTTTTGATCTTTTTAAATAATTTTAAGGAAATTTATTATTTCTAAGGACATTGTTGTGTTTATTTTCATGCAATTCTTTCCTTCTAGTTTTGTTAATGATGATTGTTTCTAATCTGACTTTCTCATTTTATCTTTCATTGATCAATCTGCTTTTTATTTCCTGAGTGGTTTTTGACCCTGGTTCCCAGTAGATTCACATTTTTGCTATGTTAATAATCAGTCTTTCATTTTTTTAAAAAATCTTTTTTTAAGATTTATTTATTTATTTATTTGAAAGTCAAAGTTACACAGAGAGGTGAGACAGAGAGAGGTCTTCCATCAGCTGGTTCACTCCCCAACTTGCTGCAAGGCTGGAGCTGCGCCAATCCGAAGCCAGGAGCCAGGAGCCAGGAGCCAGGTCTCCCACATGTGTGCAGGGGCCCAAAGACTTGGGCCATCCTCCACTGCTATCCTAGGCCATAACAGAGAGCTGGATGGGAAGCAGAGCAGCCAGGTTTCGAACCGGCGCCCATATGGGATTGCCAGCGCTTCAGGCCAGTGTGTTAACACAGTGCGCCTCAGTGCAGGCCCCCAAGCCTTTCATTTTTAACACCTAATTGTTCAGTTCAGTGTTTATGATTTTGATATTTTTAGGGCCATGATATCAGTCTGAATACGTTCTTTGTGTTCCTTAATAGTTTCCTTTTTTCATAAATTCTCCTTCCTCCATGATATATATGTTGGTTTTTCTCTCTTACCTTCCTAGATATTTCATTATTTTTTTATTTTTTTTATTTTTTTTAACTTTTATTTAATGAATAGAAAGTTCCAAAGTACAGAATATTGATTACAATGGCTCCCCCCCATAACGTGCCTCCAACCCACAACTCTCCCCTTATCCACTCCCTCTCCCCTTCCATTCACATCAAGATACATTTTCGATTCACTTTATATACAGAAGATCAGTTTAGCATACATTAAGTAAAGATTTCAACAGTTTGCTCCCACACAGAAACATAAAGTGAAAAATACTGTTTGAGTACTAGTTATAGCATTAGATCTCAATGTACAGCACACTAAGGACAAAGATCCTACATGAGGCTAAGTGCACAGTGACTCCTATTGTTGACTTAACAAATTGACACTCCTGTTTATGGCCTCAGTAATCACCCTAGGCTCTTACCATGAGTTACCAAGGCTATGGAAGCCCCCTGAGTTCACTGACTCTGATCATTTTTAGACAAGGCCATAGTCAAAGTGGAAGTTCTCTCCTCCCTTCAGAGAAAGGTACCTCCTTCTTTGATGACCCATTCTTTACTCTTTACACTGGGATCTCACTCGTGGAGACCTTTCATTTAGTGTTTTTTTTTTTTTTTTTTTTTTTTTTTTTTTTTCCCCCAGAGTGTCTTGGCTTTCCATGCCTGAAATACTCTCATGGGCATTTCAGCCAGATCTGCATGCCTTAAGGGCTGATTATGAGGCCAGAGTGCTGTTTAGGACATCTGCCATTCTATGGGTCTGCTGTGTATCTCACTTCCCATGTTGGATCATTCTCTCCCTTTTTGATTCTATCAGCTAGTATTTGCAGACACTAGTCTTGTTTATGTGATTCCTTTGGTTCTTAGTCCTATCATTACGATCAATTGTGAACAGAAATTGATCACTGGGACTAGTGAGATGGCATTGGTACATGCTACCTCGAAGGGATTGAATTGGAATCCCCTGGTATGTTTCTAACTCTACCGTTTGAGGTAAGTCAGCTTGAGCATGTCCCGAATTGCACATCTCTTCCCTCTCTTATTCCCACTCTTATATTTAACAGCAATCACTTTTCAGTTAAGTCTCAGCACTTAAGAAGAATTGTGTATTGATTACAGTATTCAACCAAAAGTATTAAGTAGAACAAACAAAAAAAAAATACTAAGAGGGATGACATATTAAGCTGCTCATCAACAGTCAGGGTGAGGGCTAATCAAGTCACTGTTTCTCATAGTGTTCATTTCACTTTAACAGGTTTCCTTTTTGGTGCTTAGTTAGTTGTCACCTATCAAGGAGAACAAGTGGTATTTGTCCCTTTGGGATTGGCTTATTTCACTCAACATAATGTTTTCCAAATTCCTAACAGGGATCACTTTTCAGTTAAAATTTAAACACCTAAGAATAATTGTGTGTTAATTACAGAGTTCAACCAATGGTACTAGAACAAAAAAAAATACTAAAATGGATAAAGTATTACATTGTACATCAACTGTCAGGACAAGAGGTGATCAAGTCACTGTTTCTCATAGTGTCCATTTCACTTCAACAAGTTTCCCCTTTGGTGCTCAGTTAGTGTCGCCGATCAGGGAGAACATATATTTGTCCCACCTCACCCCAGTTAGAATGGCTCACATTCAGAAATCTACCAACAAGAGATGCTGGAGAGGTTGTGGGGAAAAAGGAACACTAACCCACTGTTGGTGAGAATGCAAACTGGTTAAGCCACTATGGAAGTCAGTCTGGAGATTCCTCAGAAACCTGAATATAACCCTACCATTCAACCCAGCCATCCCACTCCTTGGAATTTACCCAAAGGAAATTAAATTGGCAAACAAAAAAGCAGTCTGCACATTAATGTTTATTGTAGCTCAATTCACAATAGCTAAGACCTGGAACCAACCCAAATGCCCATCAACAGTAGACTGGATAAAGAAATTATGGGACACGTACTCTATCGAATACTATACAGCAGTCAAAAACAGCGAAACCCAGTCATTTGCAACAAGATGGAGGAATTTGGAAAACATCATCCTGAGTGAATTAAGCCAGTCCCAAAGGGACAAATATCATATGTTCTCCCTGATCAGCGACAACTAACTGAGCACCAAAGGGGAAACTTGTTGAAGTGAAATGGACACCATGAGAAACAGTGACTTGATTTTTTTTTTTTTGAGATTTCCTTTTTTTTTCTTCTTTTTGCTTCTCTGCTGCCAAAGTCTGTTAAATTTGCTTTGCCCTCTTTGTGCCATTTTAAGAAATATATAAAATAATGAATGTGGGGATCTCATAAAAGGAAGGATTTTTTTTTTTTTTTTCCTGCAACCAGAGTAATAAGCCCCACCTTCCCTTCCCCACTCTTGGCCACAATTGATTTTTCCATCTATTTCCAGATATACCCCCATATCTTTCTTCATATCTGAAAGTCCCTTTGATTTTTTATTATTACCATAGGAGATGTAGAAGAAGCTCAGAGAATCTAGCCTGCTATGCTACTCTTGGAAAAAAATATTGGCTACACTTAGGAACGTCCCCCAAATAAAATAAATATTATCATTCATTAACCTTCAATATTTATAGCTTAGTTAGTACTGTTCTAAACTTTACATTATATATAATTTATGTTAAAATGAAGTTGGGAACTATGCAAGGAGAAGCAGAGGTACTTTGTGGGAGAGATTTATTTCCATCACTAGTAGACTATTATGGGAACACTGTGCTTTTTTCTGGCAGATTCTTGTACCTATATGGCAACTGTATTGTACAAGACTGAGATGGATACTAAATTAAAATTGACAGTCTTGTTGATAAGGAATTTCTATTATTTTATAACATAACTTTTACAGATAATTTTGAAAGACAGCATGTATTTATTACTCAAAGTAAAACAAATTCTATCTTTTCAAATACCACTTTTATGTGATACATATAAAGGAAGTCATCAAAAAACAGGTATCATAGCCATTCGAGGTCGTTTTGTAATTTAAACTCTTGGAAGTAAATTATGGGGAGCTAGTTTGGATTTGAGTTAACTTCAGAACAGGGATTGTCTAACACTAGAGAGTCAGATAAATTATTTGAGCATTCTTGAATGTAGGCATTCTTTCCTTCAACATTTCAAATTAACTCTAAATGCCTTATTATACAATATTTTGAATAGAATAAATTAATGAATGAAATTGATATATAAAGATGTTAGGATAAAACTAAATATGTCCTTTGCTAAAATCTATTCCTATCTATTATCCAAATAGTTTTCAAGCTATATTTTATCTTTTCTAAAAAGGCATTTTTCAAAAACTTCAGAGTCTGAAATTCTTTTGAGGTTAATTACTTCTTTTGCCCTCATTTAATGCTTGAAGAATACCAACTTAAAATGTTATAAAATTATTTATTCTTGTCAGTATTTATCATCCCACTTAAATAATACTTCTGAAAATATGTTACAACATATAATTAAAGTTGAAAAAATATAGTATGCACACTAATATTATTGATGTTACCTTTTATGCTACAATTAATTTATATGAAGATGGATGTATATTAATTTGACTTAGAAAATGTATCATATTATAAATTATGTAGTTACATTGTTACATTCACGATATTCAGAATTTTAAAAATTGTATTCACACGGGAATTTAAATACTCGTTTTTTACAAATTATTATTTTAATATTAATTTTTAAATTTTATTTAGTTGAAACATAAAAAGACATATAAAGAGAGAAGAATTCAGAAACAATATAGACAGCAAACTACTTTCCAACCATTGCTTTATTCTCTAAATCCCTGCAAGAGCTAGGGCTGAACTATACCACAGCCAGGAGCTGGAAACCCAACCTAGTGTCACATGTGAGTGACAGGGAGTCAAGTTTCTAATCCTCACCTGCTGCCTCCCACAGGGCACATTAGCAGGAAGCTGGAATCAGGAAGGAGTTGGTACTTGAACCTAAGCCCTCCAACATGGGATTTGGTGTTCCAAGAGTCTTTTTAACTGCTCTTTCAAATGCCCACCTCAAAACAAAGTTTTGAGCACCTAAAGATAAGATCTGTTATAATAATGTTAGACTCCTACCAGTTTTCCAAATTTGATCATTTTCCACCAATCATCAAGAGAGGAATACCATGCCAAATTTTATTTTTTAGAATTGCCTCATCAAATTTTGATACAATGATTTTTTATTAGACTTTCAGTAGAAACCTAGTCATGTTCTCTTGCTTAAATACTTATTGTTAACCAAAATGCATTACTGGATTTTTAATACTGATGGCTAAGTAATTTATGCAGATAATTAAAGAAGTGCTTTAATTTCCATTACATTCTTAAACATACTCTCTTTTCAATCTAGATTAAGTTTAATAGAGTCATTTGCATGCACTTTTCAGTGATTTGGAGTTTTGTTTGCAAACAAATTGGTATTATAAAACTTACTGACTTACTTTTTGTGCATTTTCTCATTTTACTAATACATTGTCAGTGCCATAGGTTTGTTTTTTTTTTTTTAATTTTTTTTTTATTTTATTTTTTTTTTTTTGACAGGCAGAGTGGACAGTGAGAGAGAGAGACAGAGAGAGAAAGGTCTTCCTTTGCCGTTGGTTCACCCTCCAATGGCCGCCGCTGCAGCCGGCGCACCGTGCTGATCCAATGGCAGGAGCCAGGATCCAGGTGCTTTTCCTGGTCTCCCATGGGGTGCAGGGCCCAACTACCTGGGCCATCCTCCACTGCACTCCCTGGCCATAGCAGAGAGCTGGCCTGGAAGAGGGGCAACCGGGACAGAATCCGGCGCCCCAACCGGGACTAGAACCCGGTGTGCCGGCGCCGCAAGGTGGAGGATTAGCCTATTGAGCCACGGCGCCGGCTAGTGCCATAGGTTTTTAAAAAGTCTTCATACAAGCCAAAGGCTTTATACTATATCATTTATATAATAACAAACAAAATTATTTACAAAAACATGCTAAATATAAAAATTGCTATCTTAAGTCTTAAAGTCTTAAACATTCTAAAAATTGAAGATACAAACATAGAAATGGTCAATATTGTTTTCTTGTCATTTAGTAGATTAAACCTTTTTTCCATTTCAATTCATTAGGGTTTTTTTCTGTTTTCTAATATATTTTTAATTTGTACATAATAATTTACATATTATAAGGAGGCAGTGTGACAATCCACTCTATGTATACAATGTGTATAAACCACTTTTATAAAACACATATTCTCCTATCTAGAAAATGAGTAGTATTGACAATATAATGAGGAAAAAGTAAAGTAAATGTTTTCTGCATCATGCATATGGATTTAGCAGTTTTTCTTAGATAACATTTTCTTCTTCCCGAATATATTTTAGGATGTTATTTTTCCCTTCAAGGTATCATTCAGAGAAGTAAATAAAGTAAATCTTTAAAATGAAATATTAAAAATACTATTCATCCCGGTATTGAAATACCAAACAAAATTTATCTCATTATTGAAGCTTTCATATAGAGTTAGCTTTTGTTGTTTGTCTGAGCTAATACATACAATACAATTTGGAACAAAGGCCACCTACTTATTATCTACAATCTCATTCAATTTTATTTGAAAAGAAGATTTATATTGCAAGTTATACAAGTTTCCACTTCTCCCAGTTGTCTTTACCATCTTATGTACTTTTTCTTTCTCTATGTCTTGATAATCTGCAAATCTGATAATGTGACAATTCATGGATATTAATTCCTTTGCTCTTACACCTCATCCTGAGTGACAACTTACAAAAGGGTCAATTACAAATTTACTACTCAATGTCTGTATTAAATAACTTTTCTTGCATATAATTTTAAGATGAATAAATGAATAAATATCTTAGAATGAGAGAATACTACCATGGTTTGGATTTTTATGTGGGCATCCCAAAGGGCACATATATTGAAGACTTGGTTCCCCAAGTTATATATCAGTGGTACAAAGAGGGTGAAAACTTAATTCAAGCAAGTGTTTAGAGTCAGGGCAATTGGGAAGTTTGGATTAGTAGTATTTGTTAGAGTAGAGCCCTCCTGATTGAAATGTGGTGGCTTTTGAAAGAGGGATATAGATAGAAAAATGCTTCCTTCTTTCATTTATTGTTCAGTGCTACACTGGGGCTTTTACCAGAAAAAATGTCACCCCAGATCCCAAACCATAACTCCGAGATCTTAAACTATGAACCTTAAAACTGTGAACTGAAATAAACCTCCTTTTTAAATGTATTCCACTATAATAAAAACCTGACTAATACCGATCTTCTCAAATTATATTTTTAAAATTGCCTTTCAAATTCACCTAGATATGCTTACACAAATAATACTGACAGTGTCAATTGTTCTTCTGGATTTAAATTCTTAATAGGTCTGCAAATGTATAGGCATTTTTTGAAAAGTAAAATCAATTCAACTGATTTACACAGATATCTGGTAAAATTCTCAGAGTTCTAATAAAAGTATCAAAATATAATTTATTACAAGTGAAATATAACTATTAAGGTGAAAATGTCATTATAAAAATTGGTAAATATCTGAAAGTTGCAAAAATTTGAATCACATTATTTTTAAAGATCTTAAAATATATCCTGGCTTATATAAATCTAAATATTGAAGTAAATAATAAATACTTACATATGAATTCCTTTGCTCATATTTTGTGTAATCTTTATTGACAACATAAACAAAATAATTTTATTTAGAAAAAATTGAAAATATGTTGGCTAAAGAAAAATTAAATCATTACAAAAGATTTATAAATTACACCATTAAGTTATTGAAATATTCATTTTACCTTTATACAAGTACACAATATTCACTTTTAGAAGGCAATGATTTAGAATGAGATCATAAAAGTGATGAAATGAGATAGAAAGTTAATAATAAATAGATTTTGAGGTTAAACTCAATGACGATGATTCCTTCTATTGCTATGCTTTGTACTCTTACATTGCTACCTCATGCAACGTTTGATTTGTTCCATTGTTTTTTATTTGAATGAGGCACAAAGATAAGCTTTCAAGTATGACTTTGAAACATGCCCTGAGTGTTGAAGAAAGGAGGTTATGTTATAGACTGCCCAGCTTAGTGTGTATTAATGAAATCTTAGTTGTTTTATCCTTTAATGGAAGAGCTCAGAATATAGACAATATTTTTGGTTATCTGACATGAAGGTGTAGGGTTATCCTGCTCTCTAAATACTGTTACACAGAAATGATTTCCAGCACTCTGGAAAATACTGCCTTGCTTTTTCTCTAACATTCAAGGTTTCATTTTCCAACATCAACAATGCACTAGGGTACTTCAGAATGTTTATTTAAAAATAGGATTGAAGAACACTTAAATTTTCATTCTTTGTAGGGGCTGCTCTTTTGGACCCACAAATATCTGTTGATGAAGGTTTCTCAATTTCTTAGTAGCAAGGATTGTTCAGTGATTGATTGATGCTGAAATCCAGTCAAGGAATCATTTCGTTATGTCAGTTTATTTGATGTGATCTTAAGGTATGAGTCAAATAACAAACATCCTTTTCAAAGAAAACAAAAATGCTCAGGAAAACCCATGGATCCTCTATTTAACAAAAATATGTTGTTCATAAGCTTGTTTTTATAAACCTTCCCAAGAATAAAGTCTCAAAATTGCTGTGCTCTTTTTTAACCCCACCCTGAAAAATTTTAATGTCTCTTTGATATTTTTTATATTGTCCCTGACTGAAGAACTCCCAAGCCAATATAATTACAGTAGGCAAAATCTCTATTGCTTTGGTATAATAGCTCCATTCTGTTTTTCTCTCTCATAATGTTGCAAATGTTATGAATAGCATAAGGGAGAAAGTGACAGCAACTCACTTTACGTGAAGAATTATATTGTTATTCCCATGGAGTTATCACTTGTTTTTAAAGGTTGAGTATAACTCTAGGTAAAGTCTCCCCAATAGAAGTAGATGCAGGAATACATGCCCATCTCCTGCCAATTTTATTTTTCCTCTTTCTAACCATGGTAAGATACGAGCATTAAAGAATAAAGGGAAAATAGAACTAAATTGTATAGTTATGGCTAATTCAAGCCACTCTATACTCTCTGCATAATATGCTATGTAACAGTTTGATAGAACAAAAAGATGGAAAGATTACTAGTGAAAACTTACAGTATTTGATCTTTGTCATAAAAAAGAAATATATTAAAATGATGATAAATATAACATGCTTGTAAAAACATAGAAGATATTTTTGTCAATGCTTTACATGTATTTGTTACAGTACTATATTTCCCTGTGCCTAATAAATGAATAATATCTTATTTTACTTAATTATTTTATATGTATTTCTAATAATATTTTAATAGGAAGATTTTTATAGAGTTAAGTTAGCATGGTTGAAAAATTCATACAATTCTGTTTTGCTTTTAGTAAATTAGTTATATGGACAAGCTCATCACAAATATTTGGGTATATGCAGTATATAATATACAATATACTCTTTTCCAAAAATTTATTAAACTTTGTATTTGGCTCTTCTTGATTCAATTCACAGTTGAAACAATTACATTGGTGATCAAATTCTCTAACATTCTTTTAGTGAAAATGCTAAATAAGTTTCAACTATGTGTTCTAGAAATACAAATTTTTTTCTTCTTTTCAGCATATTTTAGGGGATGAATTTAAGAGATTGACTTGAAGCCTTCCAAGTATCCATTTTCCAATACTCATTTTGCCTACTGCAACAAACAAAATAAAGAAAAATTATCTACCAGAGAAATTTTACTATACAAAGAATTTTTAAATAAAAACAAGAGGTGAAAGACTAAATGATATTATTATTTAAGGAAATAGTAAGAAGGCCTAACTATGCCTATGAGGGAAATGGCAGGTTGATGGAAAACCAGTTATGATAATAATCCTAAGTGGGGCAAAGATTATTGGCTTTAGGAAAAGTTGACAAAACAAAGACTAAAATAAATTATGAATGAACCATCTTGGGGGAAGAGAAACTAGGGTTAATTTCAGAAGAATTTTTTAAATGTTAAATTAAAAGGAAGGGTAAATAAAAATCCAAAATGAATATGATGGAAAATTACTTTCAGTTCCTTGACATAGGTCCAGAACTCCCAGGCTGAATATGTAGGCTTAAAAATAAAATCTGTGATTCATTATAAGGCACTAGTGCTTTGCTTAGAAGGACAACTGGGATTACTACTCCAGCATGATAGGTACAAATATCTGGGGAAATAAAATCTAAGCATATGAGCATGGAAGGAAAAGATTTTTTTTTTTAACCATGGTAGTCAAGAATGGCATAAATTTTATTTCTGGCAAGAATTTGAAGTATATTTCTAAATTTTCATCCATTCTGGGCATCATAGAATCATACAGAATCAGTTGTAGAAATATGGGTAAAGCAAAAGACCATAATGACGCTTCCTACCCTACCTTCTCTCTCTCCCTTTCTCCCTCCCACGCTTCCTCCCTCTTTGTTTCTAAAATTTTCCCTTAATCCAAGGAAATAAAGTGGCTGATTTGTCTCATATTTATTCTGCCTTTTGAAACCAGTTAAGTGGTTTGTACCAAAATAAGATATAAGCATTGCATGCTTTTTTCATCACCCATTTCTCTAATTGGCAAATGATAGACAAATAAGTTAACTTTTAGCAATCACCATCTGTGGTCAATTTATAGAGGTATAAAATGCACATGCAATTATAATGTTGAATTCTACCAGACCCTATTATACATTCTTGTTTCCCTGCAGTGATTTTTTTTTTTTTTTTTTTTTTTTTTTTTTTTTAGAATCTGAAAGCTCTATGGGCCTGCTGTGCCTACTAGGTTAGACTAACTGTCTCTGTGTCCCCACTGAGCCTACATTCTATAAAGGTAAGGAAACAAGAACAGCTTATTCAAACATAAGTACCAGACAGCTCATTAAAGTTCATTTTCAATTACCTTTTCTATTTTTGAGAAGAAAGTGATTTATACAATGAGAATGATCAAAATATATTCAAGAAAAAACATGTTAATGATGAATGAATAAATCAAAGGTAATCTTGAGATATGCTTATTGTCCCTTTATGTTTCATTCCAGTAATGTAAGTTATAATAGACAAAACAGGAAAATATCTGGGAATGCACATAGGTTTTCAAATAAAAATTAGTAGCACTTCTCTCATCTCCTTTTTGTCTATGAGCTATACTTGCATATTTTATGTGCCTTTTTAGAAAAATGGTTGAATGTTGGAACATTACGGTTCTTGCTCTACTTTCCTCTTATAAATCAGAGTGACATGATCAATTAATTTTCAAGAACTTGAAATTAACTCAGAAAACACCTATGTTTTCAGTGTGTTCTACTTCCACACTTAAATTTTCTTGATAAATTGTAGTGAAACCTTTTCGGCTAACTAGAAAAGGATATGATATTCTGGTAAGTTTCTCCTTACAATTCTGAATTTTAAACTTTGTCAGCCTCTACTTGTGTGATATTTACTCAAATCGAACAAACAGTATTTAGCATTTAAAATTTTTAAACTACAATTTCCAAGACAGATATTGTGGTGCAACGAGTTAAGCTGCTGCATTAAATGCCAGTTCCAGTCCCAGTTATTTTTCTTCTGATCCACTTTCCTGATGATATTCCTGGAAAGGCTACAGATGATAGACTTGGGCTATTGCCCCCCATGTGGGAGACTTAGAGTTCTTGGCTCTTGGTTTGGTCTGGTCAGCCCTGACTGTTGCAGCCATTTGGGAACTGAATTAGCAGATGGAAGGTCTTGGGAAACTGGAATTTGAAAATAATGCAAATTTTCTGTGAACTCGGTGAGGCCCATTACTTGCCTATTCTGATTGGAAAAACACATATTTCCTGTGAAACCACTAAAATCCTAACTGACCAACTTCACTGCTCTCCCTCATCCTGCACAAAATCCTCCTGCTCACCATGTTTATTAATTTCCTTTTTTTTTTTTTTTTTTAAGGCTTTTACTGTTTGCTTGTGAGAAATTTAGATTCTGTGATTGGGGAATTATCCTATTATTCCAGATTTTTCCTTTAAAGAAAATACTTATTTATTTGAAAACCAGAGGGAGAGAGAAGAAATCTTCCATCCACCAATTCACTACCCAGATGGCCACAACAGCAAGCACAGGCCAGGCCAAAGTTAGGGGCCCAGAATTCTATCCAGGTCGCTCACATGCGTGGCAGGAACCCAAGCGCTTGATCCATTTTCTCTTTTCTTTTCTTTTCTTTTCTTTTCTTTTCTTTTCTTTTCTTTTCTTTTCTTTTCTTTTCTTTTCTTTTCTTTTCTTTTCTTCTTTTCTTTTCTTTTTTTTTCTTTTCTTTCCTTTCCTTTTTCTTTTTCTTTTCTTTTTTTTTGACAGGCAGAGTGGACAGTGAAAGAGACAGAGAGAAAGGTCTTCCCTTTTCCATTGGTTCACCCCCAAAATGGCCACTGCTGCCGGTACGCAACCAGGGCAGAATCCAACCGGCACTAGAACTCAGGGTGCCAGCACCGCAGGCCGAAGATTAACCTATTGATGGCTTTTCAAAGCACATTAACCAGGAGCTGGACCAGAAGCAGAGCTTCCTAGACTCCACCTGCCACTCTGATATGGGACACCAGTGTCTCAAGCAGCAAGCTAACCTACCTGGCCCCTGAATCTTTTCTAATAGCATTTCTCTTTACCAAAGTCCCAGATTCATTTTGAAACAGATGTTTTTTCTTCAGCAAATTCTTAATACCCTATATTAGAAGAATTTGCCACATCTGGCTGAGAATTAAGGACTTCACTGTCAAAATATGTAGTGAATTGAACATGTGTGATTCTTTCAAAAATAGGAATCTAAGGTGGAATGGACCATTCACAAGAATGAATAAGATTTTATATAAAGGTAAATTCAGGCCATACTACTTTTTATAATTTGGTGTTCTGTGAGTGAAGAGAAATGGATTTCAGAGAGTAGGAACAAATGCAATTTAGCCTGGAAACCCAATTGTAGTAACAGACAAGGTGAAAGGAAGTTACTGTATTAAGGGACATGACATAAACACACAGAATATATACTCCCTATTTCCTCTAAAGAAAGATAAAAAGAAACCACGGTGATTTGTGATCATATAGACCAAGATTTATTTACATATATGAATGGAATGTCATGAAAGTAGGATAAATAGTTCGAGGACCAGAAAAACAGGATTTATTTTTTCTTCCTGGTATCTCAATTGCAATATTGCTTTTAGGTTAAGAATAATACAAATGAATAGCTCTTGCAAAGAAATGATTCCAAAATTTTTGATATGTGGATTTTGTGCACATGTGCTTACATCATTGAGACAGTAATGAAGAAATATCTGCTGGTAGAAAACATAATGCTTTTCTTTTCTGCAAACCAATGTAGCCAAGGAAGCAACCTCAAAGCTTCCCTTCCTTTCACTGTGGTTTCTAAGTCAATCTTTTAAAGAGGCTGTGGAAACTCTTCATCAGAGGGCTGAGCTTTGAAACAGCCAGTGAGAGTCTCATGAGCCATTCTGAGCAATGGTGTGATTATGAGAGATCCAATCACCAAGGTCCCAGGTACTTTGGATTTACAACCTAAGGTAATTGGAGCAGTTGGATATAGCCCTTAATGCAAGGTCACACAGGTGAATGGGAGAGTTGGGGAACAACAGAGGATTGCCTCAAGAGAGGATTCTCAAAGACTATGGCCCAGCTAACTGTGAAAATGATCTTTGTTGGTGGCATTAAATAAGCTGCTGAAGGACATCATACACACATTGTTCTGAGCAACGTGGGAAAGTCAAAGTGATTGATACCATGACTAACCCACTCAACGGACAGAAGAACCTCTTTGATTTTCTGATCTTTGATGACAACGACTCTGGATAAGATTGTCATTCAGAAATAGCAAACTGTGGAAGGCCCTTCTGAATCAAGAGATGGCTAGTACTTCATCAACCCTGAGAGGTTCTACTAGCTCTGGTGCTGCTGGTGGAATTGGTTTTAGTGGCAAAGACAACTGTGGTCATGGAGGAAACTTCTGTAGTCATGGTGCCTTCGTGGCAGCTGAGCTGTCAGTGGATATGGCGGAAGTGGGAATGGCTACAGTGGATTTGGTAATGGTGGAAGCAATCATGGAGGTGGTGGAAGGTACAGTGATTTTGTCAATTATAGCAATTACATTATGGTTGCCCAAAGAGAAGAAAATTTGGAGGTAGCAACTCTGACTTCCCTGATGGTAGTGGCCAATATTTTGCCAAACCAGGAAATCAAGCTGGCTATGGCAGTTCCAGCAGCAGCCTTAGATATGGAAGTGGCTGGAGGTTTTAATAACTGCCAGGAAACGAGAGGAACGCCAGGGCAGTGACAGGGAAGCTGCATGCATAGATCTGTGGATTCAGGAGAACTCAGACTAGTACGATAGTGGCAGGGCCAAACTGCTACCAAGAAGGCATGTTATAAGACAGCAATACTAATGTGTAGGAACAAAAAACAACTCCAGGGCTGTATTTGTGACTTATTGTGTAAATTAATTTAGGTTCTATTGTGTGAAAAGCTTAAAGCATTCCAACAGAGATTTTAATGTACATTTTCTTTGTTTTCTTTCTCTGTACCTATGCTATTGATTGCTAAATGTAATATGCTAGTCATGATGCTAAATAAAAATGTCTTAAAAAACATGAAAGAAAACACAAGTAGTTATTATTAGGGAGGGGTTAGTTCTCATTTTGCTTGTAGGAGGGTATTTATATCAGAATGAAATACACCATACTCTTTTTTGTTATTCAGATATAGCAACCATTCATTTACTTTGATTTATTGCATTTTTATTGCTTATTCACCTTAAATTACATTTCGTTGTTTCTATCTTGAACAGTAATAATGTCATCATCATGAATGAGTTTCTTGCATCAAAAATGTGTACCTGCTGTTTTCCATCTGCTTTACTTGCTCTTTCACCTTTCGAGGACATCTAGGAAGACACATAGTAAATCAGGTAAAAGCTCCGGGTATAACAAATCTCTGATTGTTATACACAGGACTCAAAGAAACAGAGTAAACTTGCAAAATGATAACAAAAACTGCTGTTTCTCATTTTCATGAATAATCTGCCTCTTGTTTTTCTTTTATTATTCACATGGCAATGTAACACAAAAACGCAAACCTCATAAGTGTGTACCATAATGAATATTTATGAATTTTATACATTTCATAATCACTTTAAGAAATGGAATACAAGATTGTACACTCAACATAAGGCACAGGAAAATGTCATTTTCTAAAACTCTGGATACTGAATTTGTTATGTTTTCTACAGAAATTTGCATGAGATATATTGCACTTCTTTTCAAATTTCCCTGAAGCTTAATCAAAGGTATATCTGTCTTCTCAAGTGGTCTATTTTTAAGATATGATGCAAAAAAACCTTTGTAAATGATACTTCATTTGATTTCAATGGACCATTTATCCTTGTAGATTTTATTGCTCTGGGAATAGAAGTGAAGAACTAAACAGAATACATGCATACTGTCAAACTTTTTTATTAATGCATCCATGCTATATTCAATCATTTTTTGCTTTTAAAGACAGGTAGAAGTGAGTAGAGATAATTTAAAATCTTTATAAGCAGTTCAATCAAGTCATCTTACCCTCCATAGTTCATTCAAGCAGATATTTAGAATCTTATGGAAATAAAGTGTGAACATAAAAATTAATGTCTATAAATATATACAAGCATATTTTTCTGAGTATACACAACATTTTCTAAGTTACTGTATATGAAAAGAAATTTACCTGAAAAGTGGTCCCTGTTAAATATAAGAGTTGGAACAAGAGAGCAAGGAGATGTACAATTTGGGACATGCTCAATCGGACTTGCCCCAAATGGTGGAGTTAGAAATGTGCCAGGGGATTCCAATATAATCCCATCGAGATTGCATGTACCAAAGCCATCACACGAGTTCAAGTGATCAATTTCAGTTCACAATTGATCACCCTGACAGGTCTAAGAGTCAAAGGGATCACACAAACAAGACTAGTGTCTGCTAATACTAACTGATAGAATCAAAAAGGGAGAAAACAATCCAACATGGGAAGTGGGATACACAGCAGCTCGTAGAATGGCAGATGTCCTAAATAGCACTCTGGCCTCAGAATCAGCCCTTAAGGCACTCAGATCTGGCTGAAGAGCCCATGAGAGTATTTTAGGCATGGAAAGCCAAGACACTCTGGCAAAAAACAAACAAACAAACAAACAAACAAACAAAACACCTAAATGAAAGATCTCTGAGATTGAGATCCCAGTAGAAAGAACAGGCCACCATCAAAGGAGGAGGTACTTTTCTCTTAAGGGAGGATAGAACTTCCACTTTGACTATGACCTTGTCTAAATAAGATCGAAGCCGGTAAACTCAAGAGGCTTCCATAGCCTTGGCAACTCATGACTAGAGCCTAGGGAGATTTCTGACACCATAAACAAGAGTGTCAAATCGTTAACAACAGGAGTCACTGTGTACTTACTCCTCATGTGGGATCTCTATCCTTAATGTGTTGTCCAATGTGAATTAATGCTATAACTAGTACTGAAACAGTATTTTACACTTTGTGTTTCTGTGTGGGTGAAAACTGATGAAATCTTTTATTTATATATGCTAAATCGATCTTCTGTATATAAAGATAAGTGAAAATGAAACTTAACGTCAATGGAATGGGAGAGGGAGCGGGAGATGGTAGGGGTGCGGGTGGGAGGAAAGTTATGGTGGGGGGGGGAAGCCATTGTAATCCATAAACTGTATTTTGGAAAATTATATTTACTAAATAAAAGTTTTAAAAAAAAATGAATGATCATAGCAAAAAAAAAAGAAATTTCTTTTCTTTTTTAAATTTTTTTTGACAGGCAGAGTAGACAGTGAGAGAGAGAGAGACAGAGAGAAAAGTCTTCCTTTGCTGTTGGTTCACCCTCCAATGACCACCATGGCCAGCCCATCACACTGACCCGAAGCCAGGAGCCAGGTGCTTCTCCTGGTCTCCCATGCTGGTGCAGGGCCCAAGGACTTGGGCCATCCTCCACTGCACTCCTGGGCCACAGCAGAGAGCTGGCCTGGAAGAGGGGCAACCAGGACAGAATCCAGTGTCTCGACCAGGACTAGAACCTGGTGTGCCGGCACCACAGGCAGAGGATTAGCCTATTAATCCACAGTGCCGGCCTAAGAAATTTCTTTTCTAATATATATGCACTTTTTAAAAATACATGCTGATTTGAAAGAGTTACACAGAGAGAAGGAGAGTGGGTCAGGGGAAAGGTATCTTCCATCTGCTGGTTCACACCAAGATGGCCACAACAGCTCAGGCTAAGAGAAGCTGAAGCTTCTTAGGGGTCTCCCACACTGAATGACAAGGGCCCAAATACATGGGCCAAATTCTATTGTTTTCTTATGCCATTAGCAGGGAGCTAAATTTGAAGTGGAACAGCCAGGACATGAACTGGAGCCCATAAGTGATGCAGGTATTGTAGGCAGAAGTTTTATCTACTATCCCACATGGCCAGCCCCACACAGGCAATTTTAGATCAGGCAAACTTTTCATCTGCAAAAGGAAAGTTTATTCTCTTATTCACTCATTGTAAAAAAAGAAACATTTATTTATTTGAAAGGCAATATTAAAGAGAGAGAGAGAATGGAGAGAAATTCCACCCTCTAGTTTACTCCCTAAGTGGAAAACAAAAATTAAACACCTAAGAGTAATTGTGTGTTAATTAAAGAGTTCAACCAATAGTATTAAGTAGAAGGATTAAGAAGAAGGATTCAAAGTTTAAACCACATCAAGATATCTATTAGATTTCCAACTGGATGAATATGGAAACAGTTGGAGCTTCGAAAAATTTTCCAGTATGGAGACAGAGAGAGATCTTCCATTTGCTGCTTCTCTCCCCAAATGGCTGCAATGACCAGGGTTGGGCCAGACCAAATCCAGGAGCCAGAAGCTTCTTTTGGGTCTCCCATATTGGTGCAGGGGCCCAAATATTTGGATCATCCTCTGTGCTTTCGCAGGAGTATTAGTAGGAAATTAGATTGGAAATGAAACTGCCCGAACGTGAACAAGTTCCCATATGGGATGCCTACATTGCAAGTAGTGGTCTTACCTGCTACTCCACTGTGCTAGCACATTTAGGTGATATTTAACTCCTAGAAAATTAAAAAACATTGTTGGGGCCAGCTCTGTGGCACAGCGGGTTAACACCATGGCCTGAAGCGCCGGCATCCCATATGGGCTCTGGTTCTATTCCTGGCTGCTCCTCTTCCAACCCAGCTCTCTGCTATGGCCTAGGATAGCAGTGGAAGATGGCCCAAGTCCTTGGGCCCTTGCACCAACGTGGGAGACCCAGAAGAAGCTCCTGGCTTCGGATCTGCACAGCTCCAGCCATTGCGGCCATCTGGGGAGTACATCAGCAGATGGTGGACCTCTCTCTCTATCTCTACCTCTACCTCTCTCTGTAACTCTGTCTTTCAAATAAAGAAAATAAATGTTTAAAAAAAATTGTAAGGAGATGAATATAGACAAAAAAAAGATTAACATTTGAACGAAGTGAGTACAACAGCATTAGAGAAATGAGAAACTCTAAAAAGCATGACATTGGGTTTTAAATCTCTAAGCTGGAATGTCTTTGAAGACTATAACCATGGTTGTGTGTGAAAAAGTCAAATAAAGGATTCAGAGTCCAAGGAGCTCGGTCATCTAGGATACAATCGGCTCCTTCAGAGATTGAAATCATCACTTACGGAACTGTGATAATTGGAAAGAATTGTGTTGGCCTAGTTATTGACTCCTTCACTTCCTTGCAGTTTGAGAACTAGAGGATTGTTGTTCATGGCAATGAGTGAAAGATTATAGACATGAAAGTCAGAATCTGAAATGATGTGGCTGGGAGAGGGTCAGGGATTGCTATCATGCTTCAAATATGAATTTTCTTTTCCTAGGTAGTAAAATAATTATTAGCTGGACACATGACTACTCAGGTATATCCATTTGCCAGTCTTCCATCACATTACTAAAATGTGATTAAGAATACATGAGTATAAGTGAGATGTTTACATTTTTCATCATTTCTGTAAGAGTAGCAAGGCATTCCTCTTCTTTTTATTTTATATGAAATATGAAAGTGATAATGGGAGGAGCGGCAACTGTATTATCATAAAATAATATCATATTAAATATTTTCATTAGTGTCTCATACAGCTCTGGAAGTTACGATGTTATAAGAGAAGCTATTAAGACCACTGATCTGGGGGATAGTGCTGTGGCACAGCGGGTTAAGGCCATGGCATCCCATATGTGCTCTGGTTCGAGTCCCTGCTGCTCCACTTCTGATCCAGCTCTCTGCTTTGGCCTGGGAAAGCAGTGGAGGATGGCCCAAGTCCTTGGTCCCCTGCACCCATGTGGGAGACCCGGAGAAATCTCCTGGCTTCTGGTTTTGGATCAGCTCAGCTCTGGCCACTGTGGTCATTTGGGGAGTGAACCACCAGATGAAGACCTCTCTCTCTCTCTGTCTGGCTCTACCTCTCTGCGTAACTTTGTCTTTCAAATAAATAAAATTAAATTAAAAAAAAAAAAAAAGACCACTGATCTGATGATTTAGACACATAGGGAATGTGTTGTTATTCAAAGTAGACTTATGATTTCATAACAATTAATGCTGATTTTATCACTTTTTCAGAACTTTAATAAGATTTTCTGTTTCTTGATACTGGTGATAGAGGAAAAAAAGGAAGATCTGATTCTGTAGATATTAATAAAATATATGTATTGTAAACAGCCAAAGTAAATTTGAGTAGAAAGATGAAAGGAGAGTGAGGGAGGGGGAGAGAGAGAGAAAGGGAAAGAGGAAATACCAGAAATATCAACTGTAAATATATAGGTGTTTCTTAGTTTATAATGGGATGATAAGGTATTGAGTATTGCATGTAATTTATTGAATATCTTGATCCAAAAATTCTGGCAACACAGTACCAAAATATGTGATGTGAACCATTGTGAGCCTGTGGCAGACCAGGGGCTGAGAATACTGCTGCTGTCCAGCAAAGCAAGCTCCATTATTGTAGCCTAGGAAAGGATGAAAACATAAATGTAGAGTTTATACTGAATGTTTATGGCTTTCACACTAAAGCAAACTGAAACAATCATAGGTTTAAATATCTCAGAGACTGTATAGAATTTCATTCTAGAATTATTTTTCTATTATAAAATTTCTACCTCCTTGCAGATCCTTTGTAAATATTGGGGCTTTAAAAAGACAAAATCCTAGCACACATTATCCATCTATTCTCCCAGCACTAGCCCTGATTTATGCAGTCTGTAATTTTTATGGAAACATTTTTTATGAATTGTCATCAAAATTCCCATCTTATCTCTTCCTGCCCCTAAATATGCTTCAATTATCCATTCTTTGACTCGCATCAATGAAACAGATAAATTATTTCCAGGTAAGCACGCCCTCAGAATTCTGACATTTGTAATTATTCATACAGTTCTACTTGATCTGTTTGAAATTACAAAATAAGCTGAGGATTGATATTTTATCTAATTCTATTTTCTCATGACTGTAATAATCAAAAACAAAAACCCTGAAAATTGTTTATTTAAATGATTAAATAGCATATTTATGCTAATTGCAATTCACGCAAGAATTATTCTTGTAAAATAACCATTTGACATTGTGGGATTTCTACATACATTAATAATAAAACCAAAATTAAATATATTCTTGGAGATAAACATCAGCTGAATCATTAAACAAAAGAGATGAACAGTTATTTTTCAAGGGATTTCCAATAAACCTTGGTGACCAGAGCAGCATCTGTAGGTAAGATTTTCAAGCAACCCATGTGTTACTGCAGTACGTAGTGTGAGAACATAGCATATGTAGTGTTTGATGTTTTAATCATGAGACTTAGGTATGAATTAAACTAAATGTTAACTTTAAATAAATGGAGACATATTGCTCTAATACTTTATACTTACAAATTATTTTCTTAGCTATGTTTCAGATAAACAAGTAAAACTTCACTAAAGAAAGTGATGTGAACACATTCAGTATTAAATAACAGTATTCCAGAAATCCATAGTCTCAACTGTAGCTTCAAAATATGTTTTAAATGTTAATATTTGCCATTTTTATCTATAAGTAATTGCATACAGACTAAATGAGAATGATTTTTTAACACGATTTTAATTTTTTTGATGCTCAATAGTTCGATGATTTGATTTGGAATGAATTCCAAGTTTGTTTGATGGATGTGTCTGGAGCTATGTTGAAGGTAAATCAAAGTAGTAATTCGTCTGGCAAATGCTATTCAATGATATGTAATTTTGCATTTATTTCCAATCACCTGTGTTTTCCTATGACAGTATGGCTTCAAGATGTTAACTTTGACATCTGCCAAACTTCTGGTTCATTAAACAACTGTTCAATATTTTGCTCACTTAGAAAAATGAATGATTTAGTGAAGTCAGGTTAGTTGCCTCTTGTTTTGACTTACAAACAAGAGAAAGAGTAAGATTTCTGTACGTTAAGTGAATGAATATGTGAGGAGATAACTATGGACTCATCCTAATGTGTCTGATACTTTCTTTTGAATTTATATCAACATCTCAGAAATCCCAATTAAAGGAAAGAATACATGTAGACAACTCATTATTTTTAAATGTTTATATATTTATTTTATTTATCTGAGATATAGAGTGAAAGAAATGAGAGAGAGAGAGAGAGAGAGAGAGAGAGAGAAGGAGAGAAAGAGAAAGTAAATCTTCCATCCATAGGTTCACTCTCCAAATGACTGCAACAGCCAGGACTGTGCAGAAGCCGGGAGTCAAGAACTCAATATGGGTATCCCAGCTAGGTGACCAGGGATCAAAATTTGTGACTTTTTACCTATCACTTCCAATGGTGCACATTAACAGAAAGCTAGAATTGGAAGCAGAGCCAAAACCCGAACAGTCTAATACAGCATGCAGGTTTCCCAAGTGGCCTCTTACATGGCCACCTTTGACATGTTCTTAAAAAAAAAAATCTTCACCTTACGATTTATATATATATAATTTATACGTTTGAAACAAATTTTATTAAGGGTATCCTAAGATGTTTTATAATTATTAGTTTACAACTAGTTAATTTTTCAATATTTATAGGAAATATACAAAATTAGTGTTGGTAATGGCTTAGACTATTATATACTGATTCCTTATTCAAATTAGCACAGATATTTACACATGACACAATTAGTGCTAGTATTTTCATGGCTTCAGTATCATAATTCATTGCACTGTGACACAATACAGGTTAAGTTTAAGTGATTATGATGTATATGATAAATGTCCATATCTTTTTTCAATGTAAATTAGTGCCATTGGTTTATTATCTTTCAGATTTTATTTAATTTATACAAATTTCATGTATTCATATATATAGTTTTAGGATCACTGTGATCCTTCCCACCCTACCTTCCCTCTTTCTTGCACTCCAACTCTTCTTCCTCTTCCCTTCCCCATTCAAACTCTTAATTTTCACAAAGATCTACTTTCAGTTTACCCAGTGATGGTAAGGTTAAGCCTACACTAAGTAGAAGAGTTCAACAAATACTATGAAGAAAAAAAAACACCACTGTCCCTCAACAGAAGAGACAAGGAGTATAAGCAATCACCAAATTTCAAAACATCCATTTGTCTACAATACATTACATTTTAGGTACTCTGTTATCCCAGATCAGGGAAAACATATGATACCTGTCTTTTTGACACTGTTTCATCTCACTATTATTATGGTTTCCAGTTGTATCCATTTTGTTGCAAAAGACAGGATTTCATTCTTTTTTACAGCTCAGTAGTACTCCATAGAGTATATATAGCATAATTTTTTTTTACAGTTTTCAATTGATAGATATCTTAGTTGATTCCATATCTTAGCTATTGTGAATTGTGTTGCAATGAATATGGGGCACAGATAACTATTTCATGTGCTGATTTCTTTTGGTTGAGGTAAATTCCCAGGAAAGGGATGGCTGGATAATCTGGCAGGTCTATATTCAGATTTCTGAGATATCTCCATACTGTCTTCCACACTGGCTGGACCAATTTACATTCCCACTAAGAGTGGATTGGGGTAACTTTTTCCCTACATCCTCACCAGTACTTGTCACTTGTTGATTTCTATATGAAAGCCATTCTAACTGGGTGAGGTAAAACCTCATTTTGGTTTTGATTTGCATTTCCCTGATGAAATGGCTATATCTTAATTAATTGATAAATATTATACATGCTTCAAAAATACTGCCTGGGGTGGATGTTTGGCCTCTCAGTTAAAATACAAGTTGGGGCCAGCCTTGTGGCATATCAGGTAAGGTTGTTTGCTGCAAGGCCAGCATCACGTATGTATCCTGACTGATGTCCTAGCTGCTCCACTTCTAATCAAGCTTTTGTCTAATAGCCTGGCAAAAGCAGCAGAACTTGGCTCAAATGCTGGGGGATACACCACTCATGTGGGAGATGCAGAAGAAACTCCTGGCTTAGGCTTGGCCAAGCCTCAGCCATTAAGTCCATTTGGGGAATGAACCAGCAGATGGAAGATCGCACTCTCTCTGCCTCTCCCTCTCTCTGTGACTTTCAAATAAATAAATAAATAAATAAATAAATTATGGATACAAAAGATACAAGTTAATGTCCCCCCATATCTGATTGTCGAGGTGTGAGGATCAGCTCTGCTCCTGATTCCAGGTCCTCGCTCAAATACACCAACTCAAATAGTCAGTCCCTGCCATATATGTGGGATAGTTGAATTGGATTCCTGGCTCCCAGTTTAGTCTGGTCCAGCTTAGGCTGTTGCATGTATTTAGCGAGTGAAACAGGAGTTGACAAGTCTTTGTCTGCCTGTCTCTCATTATCTGCCTGTCTCTTCTTGTCTTCAAATAAATAAATAATTTTAAAAAGAATACTGTGAGGCAAAACTGTGGTGTAGCAGGTAAAGCCACTTCCTGCAGTGCCAACATCCCATATGGGTGCCAGTTAGAGTCCTGGCTGCTCCACTTCTGATCCAGCTCTTTGCTGTGGCCTGGGAAAGCAGTGGAGGATGGCCCAAGTCCTTGGGCCCCTGCACCCATGTGGGAGACCTGCAAGAAGCTCCTGGCTCCTGGCTCCTGGCTCCTGGCTCCTGGCTTTGGATCGGCAAAGCTCCAGCAGTTGTGGTTAATTGGTGAGTGAACCAGTGGATGGAAGACCCTTCTCTGTCTCTGCCTCTCCTTCTCTCTCTGTGTAACTCTGAATTTAAAATAAATAAAGAAAAAAATTTTAAAAAGAATACTGGTTAGATAAATCCTTCAGCCACTTCTTTTTTTTTCCATTTTCCTTCCTTATAATCAAATTAGTGTCTTAAGTTTACATTCAAAAAGAGAGATTTAGTAATTTGTATTTATCAACTAAAATCTTCTCCAACACCAGAGAATATAATGACAGAGCAATGATTTGAATGATTAATTTTAAACCTCCCACATTATATGACTCAACATCTGGTAAATTTACAAGGGAAAAACATTAGAATTTTTATGACATGTAGTCCCTGTCCATTCACCGTAACTAATGTTGATGAGCTGTAATGTAGAAACCTGTTCTGGTTCTCTATTTCTATGCCTTTGCCATGGATAACACTACTGGAACAAGAAGTTTTGTGTACCAATTAGTGAGCAAATGGACAGGGTAAATGTATACATCCACAAAATGACAACATGCTTACAGTTTATAAAGCTTTCATTTTTTTCATAAATTGTTTAAGCAACCAAAATTATGAAATTGATTTAAATAATAAAATATAAGCTGAAGATAAACTTTTGGATAGTAAAACATGGATAAAAACATGGCAACTGCATAGCAGTTAAAGGGTTTGGGTTATGAAGCCCATCTTTTAAAAGCAAATTTTAAATATTCATGGCATATGTGAAATATATTCACTGCACATTTGTATACACAAACAAGAACACTTCAAAGAAGTTTGTGGAAAACAGAATTAAAACAGAAGTTTTTTTTGGTATGAAAAACTTTAATTCCATACTTATGAAATATCCTCAAAATTTCATAGAAAACACATATTATGAAGAAATTGTAGATAAAATTATCTATATATATATATTATTCAGAATAATTATGCATAGTATCCCATGAAACAAAAACACAAAATACCACATTTGATAAATCTGATAAATTTTACTTTACAAATCTACTGTTGTGCACACATGTATGCATCATTCTGAAAATAGGAATTTTTTTAAAAAAATGATTTATTTATTTTTTGTTTGAAAGGCAGAGTTACAGAAAGAGGAGAGACAGAGATCTTCCATCCGCTGGTTTACTCCCCAAATGTGTGCAATGGCCAGGTCTGAACCAGGCTGAACCCAGGAGCCAGGAGCTTCTTCCTGGTCTCCATGTGGAGCACAGAGGCCCAAGCACTTGGGCTGTGTTCCTCTGTTGTATTGGATGTGGAGCATCTGGGACTCAAACCCGTGCCTGTGATACAAGCAGCAGCTTTATCTCCTACGTCATACTGCCACCCCCGGAACATTTTAAAAATAATCCAATTTACTACATAGTCATTTGTCTTAAAAGTGTTAAAATTCTCTCCTGGAAATTTTGCAGAAAACTAAATGGAAGAAGTCGTTTTGCTTTGACTGAATATAAGCATAATCTGTCGATTTTCATCTTTTTAACCAATAGAAGAACTAACTTTACTGATGGTTTTAAAGGATATGTGGATATGTACTTTGAGCATGTGTACTTTGAGAAATATATTTCTGCAGCTGAAGAATAAACACATAAAACAAATATAGAGGAAGAAGCATGTTATTGTCAGTGCTGATAAGTTCTTAGCTGGTAGAGCCTTCTGTAGCAAGCAAGAAGATTAGAAAGAGAAAAACAAGTTAAAATTTATTATCGTGTGTGTGTGTGTGTATTAAGATTCACTTATTTATTTGAAAGTCAGAGTTGAAGAGAGAAAGAGAGGGAGAAATTTTAAAACCATTGGTTCACTCCCTAGATGGCCACAATAGACAGGGCTGGGCTAGGCAGAAGCCAGGAGCCAGGTGCTTAATAAGGGTCTCACACAAGGATGGCAGTGGCTCAAACACTTGGGCCATCTTCCATTGCTTTCCCAGGCCACTAGTAGGGAGCTGAATCAGAAGTGGAGGAGCAAGGACTCGAACCAGCTCTCATACAGGATGCCCTCATAGCAGGTGGAGGTTTTACTCACTGGGCCATTTGCTGATATGGGATAATTTGATTAAATCCACTAGCTGGAAACCATAGGCACCTGCCCTTCCTTGTTAATCAGAACCTTCCTATTCCTGTATGGCTCCTTTATTGAGACCTGGGGGAGGTGCCAAGTATCTATGCCCTTTCCAGCCTCATAAAAGAGACCGAAAGCAGGTGCTGAAGGTGCCTTCTGTCAACTTCCCTCTACTACCCTTTTTCCCTTCCAGGCCCACTCCACTCCTCACTATGCTCACGTGTTTGTGTGTATGTGTGATTGTTGTGTGTATGTGTGTATGTGTGTGTGTGTGTATGTGTTTGCTTTCTCACCTTTTAAATAAACTCTACCACTTGTGAACTGTCTGTGTGCCTGCACTTAAAATGCATCTCTAAGTAGAAGGCAAGGACCTGGATTAAAACAAAGCTCTACCTCTCCCACTTCTTATGTACCTATGAATCCATTCATCCTCCAGCCATGCGAAGGACATCTCGAAAGTAAGTAGTTCTGAAAGACATGGCTTTGAATTCTGGCTTATATGGTGTCTACAAAAAAAAGAACAATGAAATTTTAGAGAAGGAGTGAAACAAAGGATGTTGACTGGCTAGGGGAGTGGCAGTGGGAGGTTGGCACTAACTTTTTTCTTTGTAAATCTGCTTTCAGGCAGATAGACAAGGAAAGAAATGCTTCCTGACTCAGTTTCTTCTCAGGTACCTTCAGCTCAGCATTTAGGAGTGATATGTTCTGCGTCCCCACACTATCGAATAGTCCCATCATCTTATTGGTAAGTGAGTCCACACACACACACACACACACACACACCCCTTTCTGCAATGAACAATGAATAGCTTTGTCATGTGACACAAGTTGATAAGCTGTCATGTGACACAGAGCTGCTAAGATCAACCAAGTAAAACAATCATGCTTGCATGTTAAAAAAAAAAAAAACTGTACCAAAATATTGAATATTATCTTTGGGATCATTCTTAGTACATAACAACAATGGAAATTCTTACTTCCCCTTAGTTGGATGTATTTCTCCTAACATTTAAGAGCAGTATGATGATAATCTAGGTATATTGTCTGCTAAGTGAGTTCAACACCTCTCAAATGGTATAATCACATTTTAATTTGAAATTTCCTTACAATATCATTTTATGGTAAACCATTTTAATAAAACTCATAAATATCCAACCCAGGAAGAAGAAAAAGGTCTGCTACTAAATCCTTGTCTTGCTTTGAATTTCTGCTTTAATTTAGATGGTTATATTTCAGACAATTAATGCACACCAAAACTATTGTGTTTTGGGAGACTAGATAAAAATACCTTTGAATAAATAAATCTATCCCTTTAATGCTCATACAAGGAGATCAAAAAGTTAAAGGAAAAATGTGCATTTTTTTAATTTCATTTTGCCATAAACTCTTTGAAGTCCCCTTGTATTTTTTAGTTGATAGGTAGAATTGTATTAAAGACCTTATTGCTTATAAACTTGGGTTCATTAAATTAAAATTTAATGTATCATGCTGGAATGTATGTTAGACTACCTGCAATTTTACCTGACATTTTCATGAAAAGTTAAAATTGTTTGTCTGACATCCTAATTACAAAAGTTAGTCGCTGAAAATTCATGCTGTTTGAAGGAATAAATAGATGTAACTGTAACAGGAACTGCTATTTACACACAGGTGTATATATAGAGTGATATATATTGAAACACTATGTTCCTCATCTTTTAAAGTAAATTTTTGGTGTGGGCAATTAGATGGCAATTAAGATGCTGCACCCATATCAGACTATTTATATTCAAAGCTGGGCTCTGGTTCCTGGCTAAAGCTTCCTGCTAATGCAAACTTTGTGGAAGTAGCAGTAATGTGTATTCCTGCAACTACCAGACCCTGTTTGTGGGTATTTTGGAAGTGAACCATCATTTGAGTTGATTTATCTCTTTGTCTCTCTATTTCTCTGCAACTCTCTTTCTCAAATAAATCAATAAAGTATTTCATAAGTACTTGTATGATAATATCATGAACTATAATTTCTTCAGGAAAGCATGTTGTTGTGAGCATGATTTATTCATGTCTTCCTCTAAAGAACCATATGATTATTGTGCAAGTTGACCAAATTCAAAAATTATAAACATAATTTTGATTGAGGTATAATGCCAATATATAAACTTTGAATTATTCAAAACAGCACTTAGGTTTATTTTATATTCATAACACAGGAACTTATTTCCATATTGAACAAAGACAGAACTCAATATTAAGTGAGCATAATTTTTATTTCAGAGCACTATGGAATGGCAGCATTGTGTTGGTATTTGTCTCACTGCCTCATTCAGTATCACTGCTGCATTTTAGAAACAATGAGCCACTTCTTACTATCCAAAACCATTAATGCAATAGTTATAGTTGAATATGTGTCTGATCAATTATAAAAGCTATGAAGTAAGGCAAAATGAAGTTCCTATATCTGTTTAAATTCAAAATGTGTGTCACATGAAAAGTATCTTTACTGCATTGTTCCTTTCTGACATTTCAGAATCCTTAATACTTTATGTTTGCATATGTAGCTCTTTATGTTTCTCTTTTAAAAACTACCTGTCCTGAAAAACCACTTCTACCTTATGAAAAAGCATATCTATAAAATACAAAGAACCACATGGTGTCTTTCCTAAGCAATTCCTTGGGCTTCTTTTAAAGTCTTTTTTTAAGACCAAGGAATCTCATTTTAATATTAATTGTAACATTTTGCACTTAGATAATGCTTTTCCTCTGAATAAAACCAAAGCACTTAGGAATGAAAAATCTCAGCCAACAACCAGGACAAATACATGAGGAAGAGCTCCATAAATGAAAAGCCAATTTAAACTAGGAAGTGATTTGAATTCATACCCCTTTCAATCAGGCAACAGGAAAAGAACCGATTTTTCACCAACCCTAAGAGTTTGTAGCAGAAGATAAAGGTAAATTCTTCTACTGGAGATCTTGCAGTTCAAAAGACTTATGGGAGGGAGGGAAGAACAAGAATTACATACTAAACCTGTCCACATGAAGCTGATAAAGTGGATTCTGGCATGGCAGGCATGACCCAATTCATTCCAGGGAGCAAAACTTCTTAAGTGATAGATGTCTGGGCACTGCATACTGATCAGGAAACCTGCCCAGGAGTTCAGCAGAAAACACACACACACACACACACACATACACACACACACACACACACACTGCAGTATCTGTTCTACTCCTTTGTGTATAAATGGTGGATAAATGCATAAGCCTTAGAGTCAAAAAGAAAACTTTATTTAAATCCTCATTCCATCCACTGCCAGCTTAAAGACTCTAAGCCATTTTACCTTCACCAGAGAGGGAGATATAACAATGAATTTCTTGCCAGATTTTGAAAACATGGTTAAAGTTAGGAATATATCTAGTGTTCTAAGGTAGTATTTAGTTCCTTGGAAGTATTTAATCAGTGATAAATGTTATTGATATAGTGATAAAGACAAAGTTAAACTTCTAAAAATTAATATTTTTTATACTTACCTCAATATAGTATAGCTGTTAAAATATATTTAAAACATTTTAAACAAATATTGCTTTCAATATTTCTTAGAAAACAAAATTATCTAAAACATTGTTATTATATCCCTCTTGATATCAATTTCATTTTGCAAGTTTGTTACTTGAGCTGAAATGGAGCTTTTGAAGCTCCAAATGGGCTTTGAAGGCAGATGATAGATACCATGGAGTTCTAATCTCCCACAGTTTCTCAGCCTCATCCTCTTAGCTTAAAGTTGATTTGTCCTGCTTTATGATTGCATGTCAACTTTTTACTAAAATTATCTCATTGCCTTGAGAGGGTGGTGTAACTGGCTCTACAAGGCCCATAATCACTGGATTAGCAAGGTCATTTATTTCTGCTATAGATAACATAGATGCACATCTTGTTTGAGGGGTTGCTTTTCCAGGAATTTCCAGTCCCTGAGCAAAAAAAAAAAAAATAGCTTCCATCTGCACATAGATCTGAGACTATTAACTAAAATTCCCTAAAACCCAAAATTCCCTAGAGGGCCCAGTATCACCAACCAACTAAAGAAAGGCCATGAGTGCTGAAAACCAACCAGGAATTAGAACGTCCTCTGAATGCACACCTCTGTGCCCTAAATGCAATCTTTCAGAACCATTATCCCCAACTCCTAGGGAGCCTGGGAATTAAGCAACAACTGCCTGGATGCTTGTTCTGCACTTTCCTAATGCACCTCAGTTCTTCTACCACCCTATGTCAGTGATTGGCTTGTTGCATGTTGGGTGAGGGGTTTAATAGCAATTCTTCAAACCAGTTTTGAATCATTCTACAGCAGAATTTTTAAGTATCTGTTTTAAAAATTAAAACTCAAAATCTGTATTTCTCCATGTATTTATTTCTCTTTTGTTTAAAAATTGTAAGATATGAATATTTTAAATTAGTTATTTAATTTTATGTGGAGAGTGAGAGAGATTGAGAGATAGGAACAGAGAGACAGAGAGAGTTCCAATCTGTTGGTTCACTCCTAAAATTCATTCAACAGCTGCACTAGGTCATGTGAAGCCAGGAGCCAGAAAAGCAACCCAAGTGTCTTATGTGGGTGGCAGGAACATAATTATTTAATTCATTGTCACTGCTTCTCAAAGTCTGTATTAAGAGGGAGCTGGAATCAGGAGCTGGAGCTGGAACTAAGTGTTAGTCCCTCAAATGATCATGTCTTGAACAGAACATAGGACAGGGATGTCATTATGTGTGTCTTAATGACTAGGCCAAATACCCACTCCCTGAATTTTATTTTATATTAAAATGCAAACCTTTCCGTATTCAGGCACTTTTAATCATAGCTTAAATAGAATATCCTTCTGTACAATCTTTAGTAAAATGGTACTATCAACTTCTAAAGAAAATTTTGATTTTGATGAATATTATCAATAGAAAGGGAAAATGTACATATATAATTTTCTTTGTGAATTAATATGGATTAATATTAAAAGGCATTGGGATCAACATTATGGTGCAGCAAATTAAACTGCCACTTACAACACTGACATCCCAAATTGGAGTGCCAGTTTGAATTATAGTTGTTTTGCTTCTGATCCGACTTCCTGTTAAGGTGCCTGGGAGGGCAGTGGAGGATGGCCCAAATATCTGGGACCATGACACCATGTAGGAGACAAAGATAGATTTCCTGGCTCTTGGTTTCAGTGTGGCCCAGACCTAGCTGTTAGAATTGTTTGGGTAGTGAACCACGGAATGAAAAAAATCTCTCTCTCTCTCTGTCTCTCTCTCTCCTTCTGTCTCTCTCTGCATCATCACTCTGTATTTAAAGAAATAAATTTTAAAAAATTAAGAAGAGTCCTATTTTGTTTTTTTAAGTAAAAATTTGCTGTTGCATATATTCTTCTTTTTTTTTTTTTTTTTGACAGGCAGAGTTAGACAGTAAGAGAGAGAGAGAGAGACAGAGAGAAAGGTCTTTCTTCCGTTAGTTCACCCCCTAAATGGCCGCCATGGCAGGTGCACTGAGCCAATCCGAAGCCAGGAGCCAGGTGCTTCCTGCTGGTCTCCCATGGGGGTGCAGGGCCCAAGCACTTGAACTATTCTCCACTGCCCTCCTGGGCCACAGCACAGAGCTGGATTGGAAGAGGGGCAACTGGGACAGAACTGGCGCCCCAACCGGCGCCGCAGGCAGAGTATTAACCAAGTGAGCCATGGCACCGGCTCTATATATATTCTTAAGAACAAAAGTGGCTCTCGGGGGCCAGTGCTGTGGCGCAGCAGGTTAATGCCCTGGCCTAAAGCACTGGCATCCCATATGGGCACTGGTGCTAGTCCCAGCTGCTCCTCTTCTGATCCAGCTCTCTGCTGTGGCCTGGAAAAGCAGTAAAAGATGGCGCAAGTCCTTGGGCCCCTGCACTCACATGGGAGACAAGGAGGAAACACCTGGCTCCTGGCTTTGGATCGCACAGCTCTGGCCGTTGCAGCCATCTGGGGAGTGAACCAATGGAATGAAGACCTTTCTCTGTCTTTCCCCTCTCACTGTCTGTAACTCTACTTCTCAATTAAATAAATAAATAAATAAAATCTTTTTTTTTTTTAAAGTAGCTCTCCTCATTTGAAATTCCTTTTAACTTGCAATAGTCATCATACTAGATTCTATTTTTTAATACTGAGAACATTGATCAGATTCATTTCTTTAACTGACAATTTCATGCAGCAATTATGATAACAGCATATTCTATTTGAACTTCACTATGTTTTCCAGCATTTGCCTATCATTCCAGTTAGTCTATACTCTCTTGTAGAAAAACTTGAAAAATTCTCATCTATTTCATCATGCCACTTTTGCATTATTCCCAGTGTACTTTACTCCTCCATATATACCTGTGTTTACATATCATCTAGTAACTTTTAAATAACTGAGCTCTAGTTGCATTCAGTAGAATACCCATGACATTTTAGGGAACTATTATTTTATTTATTTATTGTTAGTATTTATTTATTCGAGAGGCAGAATTATAGACAGAGAGAAAGGTCTTCCATCCAGTGGTTCACTTCCCAAATGGCTGCAATAGCTGGAGCTGTGCCAATCTGAAGTCAGGAGTCAGGATCTTCTTCCAGGTCTTTCATGTGAATGCAGGTGCCCAAGGACTTGAGCCATCTTCTACTGCTTTCCCAGGCTATCAGCAGAGAGCTGGATCAGAAAAGAAGCAGCCGGGATTTGAACTGGCACCCATATGGGATGCCGGCACCACAGGCAGAGGCTTAGCCTACTATGCCATAGCTCAGGCCCCTGAAACTATTATTTTAAATCACAGAGCATGAATCATCTTAATGACAGCAATCAATGCCAAGTCCAACTTTACTTGAAAGAAACATCAACAGTCTTTCCCCTTTTTCAAAATGGTAGATCTTCTTAATAATTATAACAATTTATTATAAATTTATAGCAAGTTATAACAACTTCTAGTAAAAATTATAGTGCAATTTTATTTGACATATTAGAACTCATTTCAGTATTTGCTGTGATTTGACTGTGTCCACTTGAACACATGTTGGACGTTTAATCCCCAGTGCAACATCGTGGGAGCTGGGACCTAATGAGAGGGGCCAGCACTTCTGCAGCTGCTTAAGCTGCCGCCTGCTATGCTGGCTCCCATATGGTGTTAGTGTGCCTTCTGGCTGCTCCACTTCCTATCCACCTCCCTACTATCATGGTGCTTGTAAAGTAGAGGAAGATGGCCCGAATGCTTGGGCTCCAGCTTTTGGCTGGCTCCTGCCTTCTGCCTGGCCCTGCCCCGGTTGTTGTGGCCATCTGGGGAGTGAACCAAGGTAAACTTTGACTCAGCTGAAAAATCAATGACTCCTAATCCTTAAGATAATTTGTAACTATGGAGTACATTTTTAATTATAAGAGATCTTATAAAACATTTAGTGATGCAAATCCAAAAGTCAGGCAAATAGCAAACATTATATTAAGCTTCAAATATTTTAAGACTAGATATGTGATACTTCAACTGGACACAAATGATGAACTGCAGTTTACTCAATCAACAAGTATATGATTACTTCTATGATGTGTATGAGAGAACTTCAAAAATATTTCAGAAAATAAGCTTTATCTTTGATTCCATTTTCCCTAAACTTTTGAAGTATCATCATAATTCAATGGCTAGGAAGGTGAGAGGATCACAGCTAGGAAATGGAGTTAAAGAATACTTCTGGAAATAAAATTTCAAATCTCATTTTGTATCTCCATTTTCAGTCTGGTAGCCATTTAAATTATATTTATACTGAAACTTCAAAGGAATGTCTAACTGTTAACCTAGCAAGGTTGTCAAAGAAGACAAGATCCAACATCGTTTTTTGCTTTCATGTTGTGAGGAAATGTAGTGCTATAACAATGCACTTATCTGTGCAACATCAATGTAGAGTTGATCCCAATATTAATATGTGTTATTAAGCTTCTCAGAAGTCTGCTAACTCAAGTGGTCTATAGTTGAATACACTCTAATGCCAGATGGAGTATTAGAAAATGTGTATGAGGCTTTAATTATCTGAAAACCCAAAATGAACTGCTACTCATGATACCTGGGGATTTTAATGAAGAGCATACATATGTTCTTCTTGCTAATTGAAGACGAGCTTCATTTTAACGGATTTAATCCCTTGAGAGTTTGAAACATTAAAAAGAAGAGGATTGAAAAGAATTTTAAAAACTCCAAATAAACTTTGCTAAACCTCAGCCTCTTGAATAGAAAATTATTGGAGGTTTTACATGGCAAATGACTGTGTTGATCTATAAAATATGTATAATGAAGAGCAGAAAGTATAGTTATAATATTTTCAGTATTAACAAAATGTAATATTCAACCAAATAATAGTTAGATATGTGAACAAAATATTCGATGTATAGATTTACAAGTATTCATTAGATGTATTTTAGAAATTATCTGTAAGTAGTATGTTAATAATAGCTAGTTTTAGAGATAGAAAATTCTTAAATGCGAAGTTTAGAATACTTGACATTTTATTTCATGTATCCAATAGAGAAACCTTAATATTAAAAAAGAAAAAAAATGAGTTCTATTTGAAAATGAAATTAAAGCATCAAAATTGAGAGGGGGGAGAAACCAATGCAAATGCATTTTAAATGTAATAAAATATAGACTTTACTTCCAAAAGTCGCCATGTCTCCTTTGAAATGCCAGAAGTTAGGTTGAAGAAGAGAATGCAGAACGACCGAGCAGATGTAGGGCAGAGGAGACGCTAGCTGGCTACTGTTTCTGTTGAGAGGGGATCAGAAGCCACGTGGTGCAGGCGGCCTATGGTAGAAAGAAAGTCGTTGGAACTGATGCAATGGCCCTGCAGAGCCTTACAGACTTCTGGCCTCCAGGTCTTTAGGAGGGGAAATTTGTGTTGCTTTACAACTCTACAGTTGTGGCTATTTGCACTCAGCAGTGGTAGGAAAACTATACCTGTGGCAACTGAAAGATAGATAAGGTGAGTGAGGTAAGGTATGCAGGAATGAATAGCAATCACTGCAAAAAACTGCAGGATGGCCTAAAACATGAGCTTTTACATTCCTGCACCTCTACCACTACAAACTGCTTTACCATGTGGATCAGACAGTGCATGAGCAAGTCATCAGTTCATTTGGATTTCTTGACAGAATGAGAAGTTACTCATACAGTACCACTGGTTTTCAATTGCTCTGATTTTATTATTATTATAGAATCATGATAATAAATAACCTAGAGCCACTCTACATTGGAAGCTATTAACTACTGCTATGCAAGTCTCTCACATCAGTGGAATTGAAGAAATCATTCCAAGCTGGGAGTTAGGGAACAGAAGGGCCGGGAAGAGGATGCACAGACTTGATTCAAATACTGGTAGGGGGAAGCTCATCTTCTCTGTAGGGCCTTTTGACCTGATAGAATGGAGGATTTCACAGAACAGCACCAGTAATAGCTGTTATCTCATCTGATATCCTAAGTATCATATGCATTTGAAATACCTTCAAAATTGTAGATTAGAATGTTAAGTGTTAGTTGGCCCCTCCCTCTCCTCCCCCCCTCTTTCTCAGCTGATAATAACCATTAGAGAATTTACAGTAGGAGAATGTACATATTTCCTTGCTTGAAAAAAGGAATTCTCAATTTTGTCTGCACACCAGAATTGCTTGGAAGGTTTTTAAAAATCCCAGTTTTGAAGACACATCCAAGAGCAATTAAATGAGGGAAAAAATGGAAACAAATTAAGTTAGCTGAAAGCCATGTGAATGGTACAATGATATGTCTGTGCACAGAGTGTGACAGGGTCATAGCAGTGACTAATTCAAACATTACTTTGGGGGAAAAAAAGGAAAGATGTTCTTGGGAAAAAAAAAAAAAAAACAGGAGTGTAAGTATGAATAATCCTGGAAAACAGAAGCAAGGGGGACGCTTATCAGAAAGAAAAGAAAATAAATTAAAATCAAGAAAGGTAGCTTAAGGCTCAAACATAGAGGATGGAAGTGAATGGCTAGAGAGAGGCTTGAATAACCAGAATACGGATATGAAAATAGTGGGAGTAGCATAGAAAGTGACAATTTTTGGGAGAGTCTATCTCAGAACTATACAAAGTAACAGCATGGTACAGGACTACCTGGCAGGATGTTGCTCATCCTGTGTTAGGTAAAAAAATGCCATGACTATGTGGTGTTTTTACTCATTTGCTTAAAGAAACTTTCAATATTAGCATTGCAAATTCAACAACAACAGACTATGAAATTTACCAGTATGTTGACTTTGCCAGACACATGTTTGTATTGCAAACTCATATGTTCTTTTGTAATTTTATATATTATGCTGTATCTAAATAATACTGTGAGTGAATACTCCAAACCTTCTCATCTCTGACCCCTGAAGAAATCAATTGTCTTGGTTGACGTCTTGAACTGAGGAAACAACCTTATTCAGAGGTACATATGTGAGTTCCCATACAGTCTTTACCAAGTGAGCATCTGAATAAAAATAAAGTTATTTTCTTTCTGTTGAAAGGATGTCATAGTTATAGGGACATTTTTGTTTTCAATATACTTACTCTAAAGCTATTTCCATTTTCAGTCTACAAAAAGACATCATTTGGTCAGCTTTCTATTTTGCTGATGTTGCTGCAGGGAGAACGACATTTCTTGAAATTTCTATTGTGCTGGTGATACTACTGAAATCCTGTTATCTTTGAGAACTACATGCATTTTAGGATTCACTGATTTTAGGACTTGTTGTCAACACTGTTTTAGAATTTAAAGAAGTATGTTGAAGGATGATATATCTGTTTGGCAATAAGGGACTTCTGTGATAAACTTATTAGTTATTGAATGCTGTAGTAGCCCTCTATGAGTTGTCATCTAATGGCACAGGCAGTGAGGAAGAAAGGGCCCAGGACCTGGCATCAGCCTCATACAAAGAAAGAAAATGAAGTCTTGGCTGACAAATGAAGCACAGCATTTAAATGGCATAAATGATAAACACTGGACCTCCTAAACAGGAGAGTTATGCTAGCAGATATGTAGAATGAGAAAGGAGATAATGAAATATTGTCATCTTAGAGGAACTAATTAGCAAGAACACAACTTGGATAACTGCCCATAGCTTTATTGGTCTTTGGCTTCTAAATGAAGATTAAAAGAAATTATCTCATCTTTCACTTTGGAGCATAAAGTACAACATCCAAAAAAATGGAAGAACTTAATTATTGCATTACGAAGCACTACATATTTAAATTATTAGGCCTATTTATCCAAAAGTATTTCAGTAACATGTTACTAAACAGAAACTGTTTAAATACTGCTTAACTTAACTTTGTATTATTTTGCAAACTTCCAGGGGAACAAGTAAAAACGTTGAGAACAAAATAATGAAGTTAGGTTGATAGGTTATTGAAAATAAATTTTATCATAATTTTCTGCTTTTTCAGAATGGTTTGCTCCAGCTTAGTTTCTGATTATCTTAAGGAACAACTGGTTTGTCATTCTAATGATTTTATATGACTGGAGTAAATGATAGAAATCTAAATGTGCTTATTTTTAAAACTTTCCCTATTAAAATGTTTTGAATCCACACCCCACTGTTCTAAAATTTTGGTTAATGAATATTTGTTTGCTGGTAATTGTGTATTTTTCACCTTTTCTGGAAAATAAAATTAGCTTTTAACATAGCCAGACTATGATAAACTCCAATATGAACATACTTTATGCCAAATATGATTTTATGCTTATAAAATAAATTGTATATCATTTTGAATTCAAATAAAAATGGAGCATAAATCACTCAAGTTAAACATAATTTCTTCAAGCATATTTATGGAATAATCTATTCGTGTTGGTTTTTCTCTTTTAATGGAATTTTTCTACAACTCTATGTTTTTCTTTAAATTATAATCACTAGTGACCCAACACAAGGACTTTTCAAGGACAGGTGACATGACAATGAAAGATAAAGAATGAAACTTGTTACCCAGATAAATATCCTCTCTGTGGCGATAGTGAAAGTGCCTGCATTGACTTTGGTCGCTTTATCATTGTTATTGAATCAATGTAATTATAACATTGGGAACCAAGTTTCTGGTATAAACATTCACTGAAGGATATGTTTGAAGGTGCTCAGTGTCCTCAAGGGAGGTCAAGAATTATTTCTGGCATTGTGGGTTTCACTTTTTCCATTGTTTTAGATGAAGCAATTAATATTTATTGTGAAATTCTTCGACACAAGGACATTGTTATACTCAGGAGTTAACTCGTGCTTAACCACCAGAGAAATACCAGAACTTGTCAATTAAAGCTTTTACATTTTTTCCCCTCTGTGATACTAGGGCTGGGAGTTTGCCAACTTCATTTCCCAATGTCCTTGCTAACTCCTTTCAGTGAGGTCCTCCCATTGGGTAGTATTGGTTGGAGATTGGAGAGCAGTAGGACAGGACACAGTCTGCAGTTTTCCAGGCTGAGTGACTCCCAGGTAACCCCGCCCTCAGGAGACTGAGACCACCCTCATTGCTCTTAATACCAATCTTTAAAGAACTTTTTTCAAATCCTAATTTCTGAAAACATCATTTTGTCTTCTGTCAGCCTTGGAAGTACTGTTTCCTGTGATTGTTTCATATTATATGATTATATTATAGTTTGTCTCTGTGTGTGTGTGTGCAATTTAGCTAACACCAGGATCATCTTTCATTGACACATCTTTCATAGTTTGTATCTCCTTAAAGTCTCTGTTTATGATAAAATCCCATACTCCTGTCTCACTCTTCTTGTATTCTAATTCCTAGGGACAATTTAAGAGTCTTATTAAACATATGTAGTCAATTTTTGAAGTTTAATCTTACTGGAGAAGAGTGCAAATTGGAGGTTTGGGTTAACTTTAAATCCATGATTAAAACCTCTCAAATGCATAGTCACAATTGTCCAAAAATATTTTCCCACTTTGTCAGTTATTTATCATCCAAAGTGATACTGTTCATATACTTCGATTTAATATAGCCATCACACTCTCTTTACCCTTGTGTCACAGATATTAAAGATTTTTTTAAAAATAAATAATATTTTGTTGAGGATTTTTGCATCTATGTTCATCAGGGTTATTAGTCCATAGTTCACTTTCTCTGTTGCATCATGTTTTGGCTTAGGAATTAAGGTGATGCAAGCTTCCTTGAAGGAGTTTGGGAGGATTCCCTCCCTTTCAATTGCTTTGATTAGCTTGAAAATAATTGGAATTAGTTCTTTAAATAGTAGAATTCAGCAGTGAAGCTGTCCTGTCTTGGACTTTCTTTTGTTTGGAGGGTCTTTATTACTGATTTAATTTCCATCTTGGTTATTGGTCTGTTTAGGCTTTCTATGTCTTCATGGCTCAATTTAGGTAGGTTGGATGTGTCCAGGAATCTATCCATTTCTTTTAGGTTTCCTGATTTGTTGGCATACAGTTCTTTGTAGTGATTGTTTTTATTTCTGTGAAATCTGTTGTCACATTTCCTTTTTTGTCTCTGATTTTATTGTTTTGCTCCCTATTTTTATTTATTTATTTATTTTTGGTTAGTTGTGCCAGTGGTGTATCAATTTTGTTTATTTTTTCAAAAACCTTCTCTTCATTTCACTGATTTTTGTTTCAATTTTATTTATTATCTAATTTTAATTATTTATTTCCTCCTACTAATTTTGTGTTTGATTTGATGTTTTTTTTTAAGTCCTTGAGATGCATTGAAAGTTCTTTTATTGGTACCTTTCCAATTTCTTCATGTAGGCACCGATTGCAGATTGTGAGAGACTTCCCTCTTAAAACTGTTTTTACTGTATCCCATAAGTTTTGGTATGATCTGTTGTTGCCTTTTTGTTTTTTGTTTTTTTTTGTTTGTTTGTTTGTTTGGTTGGTTGTTTGTTTTTGTTTGTTTGTTTGTTTTTTTTGACAGGCAGAGTGGACAGTGAGAGAGAGAGAGACAGAGAGAAAGGGCTTCCTTTGCCGTTGGTTCACCCTCTAATGGCTGCTGCAGCCGGCGTGCTGATCTGAAGCCAGGAGCCAGGTACTTATCCTGGTCTCCCATTCGGGTGCAGGGCCCAAGGACTTGGGCCATCCTCCACTGCACTCCTGGGCCATAGCAGAGAGCTGGCCTGGAAGAGGGGCAACCATGACAGAATCTGGTGCCCCTACCAGGACTAGAACCCTGTGTGCAGGCACCGCAGGCGGAGGATTAGCCTATTGAGCCCTGTCGCCGGCGTGTTTTTGCCAGAAACTTTTTGATTTCTCTTTTGATTTGTTCCATGACCCATTGTTCATTTAGGAGCATGCTGTTCATTTTCCATGTGTTTACATATTATTTAGAAATTCTTGAGTTGTTGAATTCCAACTTTATTCCATGTGGTCAGAGAAGACTTATGATATGATTTCAATTTTTTTTTTTTTTTAATTTGCTGAGACTTGCTTCATGGCCTAGCATGTGGTCTATCCTAGAGAAAGTTCCATGTTCTGGTGAGAAGAATATGTATTCTTCCTCTTAAATCCATTCAGTCTATCATATCAGTTAACTCTGATGTTTCCTTGCTGATTTTCTGTCTATTTCAACTGTCCATTGCCGAAAGTGGGGTACGGAAGTCCCCCATTACTATTGCATTGGAGTATGCCTCCTTTTAGATCCATTAATATTTCTTTTCAATAGACAATTCCCTGTAATTGGGTGCATGTACAATAATTATAGTTACATCTTCCTGTTGACTGATCCCTTATTCATTATATAGTGCCCCTCTTCATCTCTTTTAACAGTTTTTATGTTAAAGTCTATTTTGTCTAATATTAGGGTGGTTACACCAGCTCCTTTATGGCTTCTGTTAGTGTGGAATATCTTTTTTTCTAACTTTCACTTTCAGTCTGCATGTATCTTAGTTGGTGAGATGTATTTCTTGTAGGCAGCAAATAGGTGGTTCTTGTTTTTTAATCCATTCTGTTACTCTGTATATTTTACCTGAAGAGTTGAAGACATTTAAACTCAAAGGGACTATTGATAAGTAACAAATTGGTCCTACAATTTTTCCATAAATATCCCTATTGTTTGCTTTGGATTTCTTTTATATTTTTACTGGGGGAATTTTCTGCCATTACCTTCTTTCATTGCTATCTTTCTGTGTGTATGTGTGTAGCACATCCTTAAGCATCTTTTATAAGTCAGGATGAGTGGTCACACAATTTCTGTTTGTTATAGAAGGTCTTTATTTCACATTCATTCATAAATGAGAGCTTTGCAGCATACAGTGTTCTGGATTGACAGTTTTTTTTTTCTTCAAGATTTGGACTATATCTCATCATTCCCTTCTATTCTGTAGGTTTTCTTATGAGAAGTAATCTGGTGCTTCTCTTGCGCACACTATAGAATTTTTCTTTATGATTATTGTGGAAAGTTTGACTACAATGTGTCGTGCTCAAGATCTTTTCTGGCCATTTCTGTTAGGAGTTCTATGTGCTTCCTCTGCTTGGATGTCCCTTTCTCTCTCCAAATTGTGGACGTTTTCTATAACTATTTCACTGAATAGGTCTTCTAGCCCATTTTCTCTTCCCATACCTAAGACCTGTATGTTGGGTTGTTTGATAGTATCCCATAAATCTCCAAAACTGTTTATAAGTTTTCTATTTTTTTGTATTTTTTGGTCTGACTTAAAGGTTTCCAAAGATTTTCTTCTAGTTCTAATATTCTTTTTCTGTTTTACCAAATTTTCTGTTAATGCTTTCCACTGCATTTTTATTTGACCTATTGAATTCTCCACTTTTAATATTTCATTTTGATTTTAATTTAAAGTATCAATTTCAAGGGATAAATTTTCATTCGTGGCATGGATGGTTTTCTTTAGTTCAAGGATTTGTTTCTGGTTGCTTTGGAATAATCCAATGATTAATTTTTTGAATTCCATTTGTGGCATTTCCTCAATGCCTCATCTTCACATATTAATATTGAAATGTTATTGTGTTCCTTTGGGGAATGGGGTCATGGTGTCTTCTTAATTCTTCTTTCTTGAATTTCTGCATTTGTTTTTAGGCATGTGTGTAGTTGACTTTTGTTTTTATCTTCTGATAGCTTTTATCTTTGAGTTATGCCTCTGTTACATTGTTGTTATCATAAGAAAGACCATTCACCAAGACAAACTGGGGTTTATCTCTGTTAGGCAAGGATGGTTCAACATTTGCAAATTAATCAAGGTGACAAATCACATTAACAAGATGAAGAACAAAAATCATAAGGTTATCTCAATAGATGCAGAGAAAGCATTTGATAAAATACAACATACTTTCATGATGAAAACCTTAAGCAGTTGGTATAGAAGGAGCTTTCCTCAAAACAATCAAGAGAGTTTGTGACAAACCCATGGCTAGCAAGCATGGAAAAGCTGCAAGCATTCCCCCTAACATCCGGAACCAGACTAGGGTGCCCACTCTCACCAATACTATTTAATATAGTCCTAGAAGTTTTAGCTAGAACCATTAGGAATAAAAAGAAAATAAATTGGGGCTGGCGCCATGGCCCACTTGGTTAATCCTCCACCTGCGGCACCAGCATCCCATACAGGAGTTGGGTTCTAGTCCCGGTTGCACCTCTTCCAGTCCAGCTCTCTGCTGTGGCCAGAAAGGGCAGTGGGAGATGGCCTAAGTGCTTGGGCCCTGCACCCACTTTGGAGACCAGGAAGAAGTACCTGGTTCCTGGCTTCGGATCAGCGCAGAGCCAGCTGTAGTGGCCATTTGGGGAGTGAACCAATGGAAAGAAGACCTTTCTCTCTGTCTGTATCTCTCTCACTGTCTATAACTCTACCTAACAAATAAATAAAAAAAAAAGAAAATAAATCAAAGTGATACAAATTGGAAAGGAGGAAATCAAAAGATCTCTGTTTGCAGTTGACATGATTCTACATATAGGTGACCCAAAAGACTCCAGTGAGTGACTATTGAAACTCATAGAAGAGTCTAGTAAAGTGGCAGGATATAAAATCAGTGCAGAAAAATCAATAGCCTTTGTATACACAGACAATATCATGGCTGAGAAAGAAGTTTTAAGATCAGTCAAATTCACAACAGCCCCAAAAATAATTAAATACTTAAGAATAAATTTCACCAAGTATATCAAAGATCTCTATGATGAAAATAACAAAAAATTAAAGAAAGAAATATAAGACATTAAGAAATGGAAAATTCATCCATGTTCATGGATCAGGAGAATCAACATCATAAAAATGTTCATACTACTAAAAGAAATTTAGAGATTCAATGTGATTTCAATCAAAATACCAATGACATTCTTTGCAGATCTTGAAAAAAAATGATGCTAAAATTCATATGGAAACACAAGAGACCCAGAATAGTTAAAGCAGTCATATCCAACAAAAACAAAGCTAGAGACATCACAATACCTGATTTCAAGACATACTGCAGGGCAGTTAGAATCAAAACGGCCTAGTACTGGCAAAATACAGACTTGCAGATCAATCGAAAAGAATAGAGACCAGAAATCAATCCATGCATCTAAAACCAACTTATGTTTGATGAAGGAGCTAAAATCAATCCCTAGAGCAAGGGCAGTCTCTTTAACAAATGGTGTTGTAAAACTGGATCTCCACATGCAGAATTATGAAACTAGACCCCTAAATTACACCTTACACAAAATCCACACAAAATGGATCAGAAAACATCGAAGTATTAGAGAACATTGGGAAAACTGTGCAAGATGTTGGTACAGGCAAATTCTTTTTAGAAAAGACTCCAGAAGCACAGGCAATCAAAGCCAAAGTTGACAAATGGAATACATCAAATGTAAAAGCTTCTGTACTGCAAAAGAAACACTCAGCAAAGTGAAGAGGCAACTAACAGAATGGGAGAAAATATTTGCAAACTACGCAACTGATAAAGGGTAATCACCCAAAACCTCTAAAGAGCTCAAGAAATTCAACAATTAAACAAACAATCTAGTTAAGAAATGGACAAAAGACTTGAACAGGCATTTTTCAAGAGAGGAAATTCAAACAGCCAACAAACACTGGAGAAAATGTTCAGGATCATTAGTCATCAGGGAAATGCAAATCAAAACCACAATAGGGTTTCACTTCACTCCAATTAGAATGGCTTTCACAGAAATCAACAAACAACATATGGTGGTGAGGATATGGAGAAAAAGGTGACCTGGTGTACTCTTGGGAATGCACACTTGTGTAGCCACTGTGAAAGACAGTATGGAGATACCTCCTGAATATAGACCTACCATATGATCCAGTCATTCCATTCCTGGGAATTTACCCAACCAGAAGAAATCAGCACATGAAACAGTTATCTGTACCTCAATGTTCACTGCAGCACAATTCACAATAGGTATGATATGGAATCAACTAAGAGGTCCATCAACTATTTACTTGATAAAGAAATTATGGTATATATACACTATGGAGTATTACTCAGCTGTAAAAAAAAATGAAATCTCATCTTTTGAACAAGGTGGATTCAACTGGAAGCCATTATACTTAGTGAAATAATCCAGTCCCCAAAGATAGATATCATATATTTTCCCTGATCCGAGATAACTAATAGAGCAACTGAAATGCAATGTATTGAAATGAAATAGACATTTTGAGATTTGGTGATTATTTATAGCCCTTGTCTCTTCTGTTGAGGAGTGGTTTGTTTGTTTTTTTCTTTTTTTTTTGTTTGTTTTCTCTTCATACTATTTGTTGACTATATGATCATTAAGTATACTGAAATTAGGTCTTTGTAAATATATGAGTGGTAATGTGAGAAGGATTTAGGGAAGGGTTGCCACATGACTGGGAGGGAGTGTGCGAGGTATCACTATGTTCCTAAATCTGTATATATGAAATATATTAAATTTGCATAAATTAAAATTAATAAAAATAATTAAATAATTAATTAAACAACAAATGCAGGCATTCAGACAAGAATTATTGCCAAGAATAAATATATCCTTCTTCCTGTTTATCAAGCAATGCTCACTGTGGGCATTGTATTGAAAATTAGTCTCTCTGACTGTATTCAGAAACCCATACTTCATAGTTTTCCAAAGATTTTTCCAATGGAAATCTCTTTTTCCCATGTCATCAATACTTGGGCTTCTATTCAATAATACATTAATGTATTTATTTTTTCTTTAAAACATCACCTTAAACCACATTTCTTCACAGCAAATGACTATTTCTTTGTCCTTTTTACAGCACAGCATAATTCCCAACAGTTGTTTAGACTTGCTTTTGCATGTCTTCATTTCTAATTCTCTTCTCAAAGCATTCAGAATCTCACTGAAACTACCTCTTCACCCAAACTACCATTAACAAAATCCTCAGAATTCTCACAAGGACAAATCCAAAAAAGATATCCATCACACAGTGAATACCCCTTACAGAAGGCTTAGTCACAGTTTCTCCTACCTCTCAGCCTTTACCTATTCAAGTCTTCTTATCTGCTCCTAACTCTTCTATATTCACAAAGTTGGTGCAATTGGTACTCACCTCTGTATCTTCTCTAGACATGATTTTGTATACATATCTATTAGGACCATATATTTCTCCTGTTCTCCAAACTGATACATGCAGCTGCTTGAGCAACGTTCTAAGCGAAAGCTCGAAAGTCTCTTCTCCAGTTACTATCATCTTCCTCTGTTTTATGGCACTCATATTGTGTGAAATTTATTTCATTAAGGTATCACGAATCTAGTCAATCCCTTCCATATGAATGCATGTTCCAAGGAAGCAATGATGCTTCTGCTTTGTTCACTGCTGCAATACTACTTTCTAGAATAATGTATCATGTCAGCAAATGTACAAATTTATGTTAAAATAGAAGAAAGATAGATAATTTCTGGTAAGCTCTTTGTTACTTAAAAGAGTATTTACTTATTTAGTTTTGTTAAATACTAGGAATAGAGTGGTTCCTCAGTATCATAGAGGATTAGTTGCAGGATACCAAAATCTATGGATGTAACTAAAGTCTCTTGGGTAAAATATATAATATTTGCATATATCTCGTGCATAGCCTCTTGTAAACTTTATATTCTCTTTAGAGTATCTGTAAAACTTAATGCAATGTAAATGCTATACAAAAATTTTTGTATTGTATTGATTAGAGAAAAAAAGGCAAAAAGTCTATATATATTCAGTACAGATGTAATTTTCCCATTTTTTTTTAATTTGACAGAGTTATAGACAGTAAGAGAGAGAGACAGAGAGAAAGGTCTTCCTTCCATTGGTTCACTCCCCAAATGGCCACTATGGCTGGCGCTGCGCTGATCCGAAGCCAGGAGCCAGTGCTTCTTCCTGGTCTTCCATGTGGGTGCAGGGGCTCAAGCACTTGGGCCATCCTCCAGTGCCTTCCCGTGCCACAGCAGTGATCTGGACTGGAAGAGGAGCAACTGGGACTAGAACCCAGCACCCATATGGGTGCCGGTGCCAGAGCAGAGGATTTACCAAGTAAGCCATGGTGCTGGCCCCCAATATTTTTAATTAGAGTTTGGCTTCACCTGAGGATATGGAGGTTCACTTCAATTTTTATGACTATTTGAGTGAAAACACAATCGTCTTGTCAGAGTTGTTGCCTAATGTGTATAGCATGTCTGTTATGCAAGATGAATAAATTCCAGAGATTTGTTATGTCACATAGGGTCTGTAGTTATCATCCTGGCATTGTGCACATAAAAGTTTAAGAAGGGGTAGCTCATGTCAAGTATTGCAATAACAAAATATTTTTAAAATGCATACAACTTTGTGATGTTTATTACCTTTATTTACCTTGATTGTGGTGATGATATTACAGGTGTATGCATGTATCCAAGCTTACCGCATTGGATGTATACTAAGCCTGTGAAATTATTTTTTGTATGTACAATTGGACATCAATAAAGTGATTTCTGAAAAATAAATAGATAAGAGGTATGCTTTGCCAAATTATTTATTTAGAAAATGAAATATTTATATGTGTTTGGGTACATGTAGAGTATCACAGAAGATAGACATTGTAACTCTTTTTTTTTTTTTAATTTATTTGACAGATAGAGTTAGACAATGAGAGAGAGAGAGACAGAGAAAGGTCCTCCTTCCGTTGGTTCACCCCCAAAATGGCCACTGCGACTGGCACACCGCGCTGATCCTAAGCCAAGAGCCAGGTGCTTCCTCCTGGTCTCCCATGGGGTTGCAGGGGCCCAAGCACCTGGCCATCCCCCTCTGCCCCCCCTGGCCACAGCAGAGAGCTGCACTGGAAGTTGAGCAACCCTGAGCCCATACGGGACACCAGCACCAGAGGTGGAGGATTAACCAAGTGAGCCCCGGTGCTGGCCCAGACATTGTAACTCTTAAGATATAACTTAAAAGCACATATTTCAAAGCTTTTCATAAATCTGACCCTTTCTGCTCTAGAAATTATATGCCCATAAAATTCATAAATGTAGCAACTGCTTTTCAGGTACTTATTATAGTTAGAATAATTTAATTATCTCATAAATTTTTTCACTGACAGAAAATACTTTGAGAATTAATGATTATATAATAATGTGTGATTATGATCTATATAATTACAGTTATAATTTTGTTTAATAATTATGAAATATAAAGTTATATTGTTATCAATAATCATTATTGTATATAATCATTCTTGGTCATATACATTTGTATGTGTGTAATTCACTTATAAGTTTAAACACATAAAATCTTTGGACTAAATCACACAGATAGGAAATTACAGTGGCAAAGATTATAACCAATGGAAAATAAATACACTGCCTTCCTTGGTTAGGAATTATTGGGAAAATTCTTTGTTTTACTTGATTTTTTTAATCAACTATACAATTCTTTCTGTATAAAAGTTTCTCCAGTAACACATGGATCTTTTTAACTGTTTGATGAATTCATATTATTTTCCTTTTTTTTATACTAAATGTCAAATATAGTTTGCAAAACTGCCAAGAATGTTCACTTATTTTCCTTTATCTGGAGAATGCTAGTGTCTTTACCATAAGTAATTCTGAGTCTAAACTGGTTCTTTACATATCTTATATATTTATTTTTCTTCATGAATTTTTAGCATATATTTTAGGGAAAATTCACAACTCAGCTACACAGTGCATTTTATATCTAGATATATTTTAGATCTTTTATTAAAATGTGGACTGTATGTTAAGTGTTATTTTATTGTAGTGATAAAACTTCATTAATTGTAATCAGATAATCTCACAAATAAGTATGCAAGAGAAACAAGCTTATGAAGCCAGGACAATAAAATAATTTAAAAGAAGAAGAAAATCAAGATTCATGGAAAGGAAAGATATGTGTGAAACAACTGAAGTAGCTCCAATTTTTTTTTAAGTAAACTATCAGACAAGTTAAAGCAAGGGAATAAATTAAAGTTCAATAAATAAAGATAAATTTATTAAATAGTTATTAAATATATTCAATAAATAATACAAATTAGATCAGGAAAGGAAAAAAGAAGTCTTGTTCTATGAATTTCTCATATAACAGAGTTGGAGTTCCTGGTCAAGAAGTGACTGTTGGCTTCCAATCCTGTGGTCTTTCCTAATTCATTTGTGCTTTCTTCTAGGAAATAAAACACACACATTTACATGACCACTATAGGAAAAAAACAATGAATAAAGTATTTCACTGGCTAAATTCCATAATTTTTTCTTGACAGGCAGAGATAGTGAGAGAGAGAGAGAGACAGAGAGACAGAGAGGAAGGTCTTTCTTTTCTGTTGGTTCACCCCCGAAATGGCCACTACAGATGAAGCTACGCCAAACCGAAGCCAGGAGCCAGGTGCTTCTTCCTGGTCTCCGACTTGGGCGCAGGCACCCAAGCACTTGGGCCATCCTCCACTGCCCTCCTGGGCCACAGCACAGATCTGGACTGGAAGAGGAGCAACCAGGACAGAATCTGCCTCCCCAACGGGGACAGGAACCTGGGGTGCCGGCACTGCAGGTGGAGGATTAGCCAAGTGAGCTGCAGCGCTGGCCAAATTCCATAATTTTTAAAAGATTTATTTATTTATTTGATAGGCATAATTAAAAAGAGAGAGAGAGGTGAGAGAGAGAGATCTTCTTCCTGCTGGTTCGCGCCCCAAATGGCTACAATAGGTGGAGCTAGCTGAGTCAATCCAATGCCAGGAGCCAGGAGCTGCCTCAGGATGCCCCACATGGGTGTAGGGACCCAAGAACTTGGGCCATCTTCTATTGCCTTCACAGGCCGTCATCATGGAACTGGATTGGAAGTAGAGCAGCTGGACCCGAACTGGTACCCATATGGGATGCTGGGGCTGCAGGTAGAGGCTTAACCTACCCATGCACAGTGCCAGCCCTTGAATTCCATAATTTTACAAAATTTACAGAAAAAAAAGTCTATGCATGCTTTTGTATGTGATAGTGATTCTTTGGTATTAGGGTAGTTGTCTCAATAAGTTTGATATGCCATGATGAAATACTGTAAACAAGGTGGTTTATAAACAGAAACTCACTGGTCACAATTCTGTAGGCTGGGATGGCCAAGACCAAGTTGCTGGCAGAGTGAGTGCTTGGTGAGGGCCAGTTTCTTGGTTCACAAATGGCTGCCTCATGACTGTGCCCTCACAATGAAAAAGACTAGCAGGCTAACTGGAATTAATCTTACATGAGCATTGATCCCATTCATGAAGGTACCACTCCTATGACCTAATCAACTCGCAAATCCCGTACTTCATAATGTGATCACATTTATTATCTGGTTTCCACACATTCTTTGAGTTTCCAAACATTCTATACTGACTGACTATAGCAGCAGTCATATATAGTCCATAAAATGAAAGAGGTGATTGTGTGCCAATACTACCTTATGAACATTAAACTTTGAGTTTTATCTAATTTTAAAGTGATGAAAATGATGTGGTTTTTCGTGATTAAAATATTTTTAAATTCTCAATTTGTGGTCTGTACAGAAACAAGTGTTAGTGTGGGTCTGACATGCATACCATGGATTTCAGACTCCTCTGCAAAAATTCCCACTCCCCAGCCCACCCCATCAAAAGGTGATTTTGCGTTTGCGGCATGGTTAAGCAGATATTTCATTTAAACAGATATAGATTACTTCTGAAGACATTTAGAAGTATAACTTGTAGTCGAGTTGGGACTATAATTAATTAATTCCAGTAGTTTGGTATTGCATTCCTCTTTGAGTTTTGTATTTAACATGTTAGTGACCCTCTTTGTTTCAGACAGATTAGCATGACTAATTGTGTCTAATTTCCTTCTAGATTACAAACTTTCCGCAGTTTGTAAAAAGCTTTTATCAGGCCCAGCAGCAACTCAGTGTTTAGTAGAAAGTTTTACTTTTTACCACTTAAAATGTAGCCTTCAGAGTAGTTCCATATTGATGAATGTCTTATTGAAAATGCAGACATTCTACTTCCAATTCAGGCAAGCTTAATCAGAATCTACATTTTAACAAGGAATTCCAATGTGCATTATAATTTGAGAAGTTCTGTTCTAGCATACAATGAACACTTGCACAATAATGGTAAATGTTTTACTAAGATAATTTCTTTATGTGCTGTGAAATATATTTACCTTACATTGTGCTACATTAATAAGACCAAAGTATCAAAACCTCTACTAGTAGGTTACAGCATTGGTAATAATATCCATTCTTTGTAGCCATTTTGGGGACAAAATGATGTATTTCATCCAACTAATTATTGTTATGGAAATTCGTAGAAACAATGTTACCCTGGGATTTTAAATAGCCCAAGATCAGTAAAAATTTTGAGAGAAACTTTGCTAGTTTACTATGTTGTTGACTTCTTGTGATACTATCTGAATACATATTACAAAGTAACTCTGGGCATCATGAGAGCTGTGGTTCACAATCCTGGACATTAATAAGTGGGTGTTCTTTCTTAGAAAATATATTACTAATAACAAGACTAACAGTTTTTAATGTAGATCTAAATGTTTAATGTTGCTTTTAGATTATCTTTTGAATATGTATAAAATATTTCTGGCTATTCCACTCACTATGTATTTAAAAAATTGAGCATTTTATTACTCAATTGGTTACATTTACTCAGACACAGAAGAAACAATGGTATTTTCTTGGGATTCCCTAGTCTTACTCTGCACCTTCCCTTATTTTCTCTGAGCACTCTGCCCTCAATATCTCTTCAGAACTTCCCACACTGTGAGTTCTCTCAAGTTGTTTACAGAGACCGTAAAGTGAAAGTGTTAGGGAAGAGGTAGTGTGCTGTAAATTAATCCAATGAAAATGTGAAATATTTGGTAAGTGATTAAAGAACGTTGTTTGTGTGTGAGAAAATGATATTTCCTTAGTGCTCCCAATGGAAGAGGCTTCCTATAGGCTCTTGTGGATACCAAGTTTAAAGATTATAATAAAGCGTGCTCAATGTGCCTTCCATCACAAATTTACATATGTAAGACTTGATTGAGTCCTTCATCTGTAAACCACAATTATGGTTTATATTCCCAAAAATGCATGCATGGTTATGTTATTTGCAGGAAAAATATCTCAAGATATCTAAAGATCCCCTCCATTGACTCTGATTGATGAAGATGATCTTTATTTTTAAAAAAGCCACTAAGTGGAAAAAGACCATCACTGGCAAATATGCTGAGGGAAAAAGATGGTTTTCATCAAAATACTGTCTTCAAAAGACAACTTAGGAGAAATAGATGAATAGAGAGACAAAACAGTCATAAACAACAGGTGAAATGCACTCTAGAAATACTATCATTTAATAAAAAATAACAGTTTAACATAATTGTTTATGAATTGTTTCTGAGATAAGTATTATTCAGTTAATATGGAATGGCAAAAATGTTAGTAATGGATCCAGAACATTGGCTGACATTCAAATGTTTGAGGCTAATCCAATACATGTATTTGGTTGTAATTCATATTAGTCACATATCATGTAATTGTTAATACCTTGGACTAATCTGTGGGTTATTTTTGAGGAAATTTTGTTGATAAATTTGTTTTCATGTTGCTTACAGAAAGCGTGCTTTCTAATGCACGTTTTTAATCAATAAGATTAACTTACAAATTGCATGCATTTGCCAATTTTAAAAGTAAATTTTGTTGGAAAATAGTCTGTGATACTAAATAAAATAATTCTCTACTTAGTGTATTAGAGAATTCTATATTCAGGTTTTTACAAAGGTGATTTGAAAATCAGTCTAGTAAGTGACACTCTAATGGATTATTTTCTGCTCACAATAGCTTTCAGATCTGTGAATGATTCAGTTTCTATTGTGTGTTTTCATTTACCAAATATTTAAATATCTAAAATCTTTACTGCATAGCTTCTGTTCTTTTGAGGACATTGTTCAATATTACTATACCTAGTCCTGTCTAGTTAGTGTTTGGCCTAGGTATTAAGTGTAGCTAGATTAATAAGAAAGAGATATATTCCATCCCCTTGATATCCATGCATTGTTCAGTTTAGCAAAGGTTTATATTTTTGCCTGAGAAACATATATATTTGCTGTCTTTTTCTTTGTACACTACAACTTAGATATGTAAATAAAATATACATCCTGTATTTTTATAACTAACTTTAATAATATAATTTTATTTGATGTTGCAGTCCTGTTGGCAAAAAAAAAAAAAAACAGTAAGGAAACTTTCATATGGGGAAACAAACTTTTTTTTAATTTTTAGGTATAATTGACAAATACAAATAGCATATATTCAAGGTGTTAGTAGTGTTTGGTGTAGCATTTAAGATGCCACTTGGGATGCCTGAATCCCGCATCAGAGTGCTTGAGTTTGATAACCAACAACTCTGTTCCTGATTCCAGCTTTCTGATAGTGTATACCTTTGAAAGCAATTGATGATCCAAGCAATTGGACCCTTGACACCCAAATGGAGACCAGATTAGAGTTCCAGGCTCCTGTTTTCTCCCCAGCCCAGTCCCAGTGATTCCGGTATTTGAGGAATGATATGGCAGATAGAAAATATATTCTCTCTCTCTCTAGCTCTCCCTCTCTCTCTTTTGTCCCTCCATCTGCCTTTAAACAAATTCAAAATATTTAATTGCATATACTCAAGGTGTACTATATGATTTTTAGATACATCTCTATATTGTGGTGATTTTTGTAATTGAACTAATTAATTTAACATCACCTCACACAGTTACTTTCTTCATCTTATAACTGTAAGTTTATACCCTTTGAACAACATCTCATTTCTTCTACTACTCAATCCCTGGTAATAACACTTTTACTGTCTGTTGCTATTCATCTGACTATTTAAACAGCTTCAAATTTAAGCAGTAGTTTAATAATCTCAGATTTGTAATCTTTCTATTTTTACAAAAATATGACATAGTAATTACACAAAATCTCTTGCAAGTTGGTTTTCTTATCAATATTATTTTGAAGACAAAGTGCCATTTGGCAGTTTGATGAAACTAGTAGATGCATTCTTGGGATAATATTGCTCATATTCATAAAACAAAAAAAGGATTATAAACTAAAATCAGTATTCTGAAATGTAACTCTCAAATAATTAAAAACTGGTACAGTAACATATAATTCTTTATCAATGAAATAAATAGCAGGAATTCTAGCAAAAACTATAATTCTTACTCTAACTTTGAAGTAGTGATAACTTTAAAGATAATTTGGGAAATCTGCAGCAATGTTAATGCAAAATTAAAATACATGGTTAGAAAGCCACATGTCTAACTATAATACTGTACTTTATTGTTTACAAATTGATGGAAACGCTCCATTTGCATTTCATATTCAAACTTAAAGATCTCCTAATACCTTCAACATGAGACCCTTCACGTTACGGCTGATCGCCATGATTTAGCTCTCATTCCCATGATTTTTTTTGATGGCTATATTTCACGTTGACTGGCCTGAAAATACGGTAGGTGAAGCTATTAGTATGGTTTCCTTGGTCATTTTGGTTCCCTAGCAGCAAGTCTGCTTGGAAATAGCCATTAATATCTGCCATTGAGTTTGTTTTGCCTTCTTTTGTCATCTACTGATGAATGCATTGACAGCAAAGTTGTGTTCTTCACTTGTGACAATGTCTGAATTGTCCACACCATACTCAATGGCTTGCTCCCACCTTGGCTTTTATATAGCTACATGTCCAAGCTAAGCTTCTAAATCTTACTATCCTTTGATTCTTGTCCCAACAAAATCTGCATTTCTTGTTTATCATAGACACTTACCACTGCAGTGACAACATTTGGAAAATTCCTAAGCAGATGTTTAGCTTGTCTTTGCATTCTGCAATCTCAAAACATGTTAAAGTTGGGTTTCTTCCACTCTTTGCATGGTCCATGGAGAAGCCTAAGTCTTTCTACATTTGTCTTCTTTTTTTTTTAAATTTATTTTTAAATTTCTTTTTTCTAAAGAAACCTTTTATTTAATAGGTACAAATGTCATAAGTACAACTTTAATGATTCTTCTCACCATACTCACCCTCCAAACCCCAGTTCCAACTCATATCCTCCTCCTTTTCCCATTCCCAATCCCACTCTCCATTAAGATTCCTTTCCAAATAACTTTATACACAGAAGACCAACTCTATACTAAACATGTCAACAATTTGCACACACACACACACACACAAAAAAAAAACTATTTGAGAACAAATTTTACAGTTAATTTTGTGTTCTAATATTTTTTAAAAATATTTTTATTTATTTACTTGAGAGGTAGAGTTACAGACAGTGAGAGGAAGAGACAGAGAGAAAGGTCTTTCTTCCATTGGTTCACTGCCTAAATGGTCGCAACGGTCAGAGTTATGCTGATCTGAAGCCAGGAGCCCGGTGCTTCCTCCCAATCTCCCATGCCAGTGCAGGGGTCCAAGGACCTGGGCCATCTTCTGCTGCTTTCCCAGGCCACAGAAGAGAGCTGGATTGGAAGAGGAGCAGCCGGGACTAGAACCAGCGCCCATATGGGATGCCAACACTGCAGGTGGAGGATTAACCTGCACACTCCCCAGTGTGCCACAGTGCCGGCCCCTGTCTTCTAATCTTGTCACATCACCTTTTACTACTCAATGCCTCAAGACCATCACTTGTGGTAGTCTTCTGGGTCCAAATGGAATATGGCAATGATAAAGTATCTATTAAAAATCAGTTCCTTTCTTATAATTATCTGAACTGGAAAGGGCAGAATTTCTACTTTCTCTTTTTGACAGTTACATCATATACTATATTCTCTCTGCCCTATGATTTAATACGACATTATTATATGATAGATTTTTCTAGACCTGTCCTGAGTATGCGAAAAGCCATTACTATTCAAAAATTTCTCTTTTTCCTTCTCTTACTAAACCAAATTTTCAAAAGGGTGTTCTCATTATGGATGCAACAGGATATTGGCTGTGTGATGTTAGGTGCTATGTAATCTCTCTATAACGGTAAATGTCACTGATTACATTTAAGGAAGCCAAAAATGACAGAATTTTGAAGAAAGGAAAAAAAAAATAACAGAAAATGTAAATGCCTGTTCACAGCATATTAGATCACTCTGAAAGTTAAACCGAAACTAAGATTTCAGGAAAGCAATTACATTTTCAGAACTTTGATTTTCAGTTGCTTAGTTTATAATAAAAGTTGAACTTCTGGAATTGAAGCAGATGGAAGTCTGTTTGAAGACTCTTCTTATTCTACCATCCCACAGTCATTTGTGCAGATTCTGATGGGTTTGCAGAGCTGTAAGAAGCAACATATATTATGATGTAAATGCCATCATTATGACATATGCTTAAACTTCTGCTGAGAAATAAATAAAATATCTTGAAATGCCTGCTGTTTATCCCAGCTGTTTATTTCTCACAGCCCATAAATGGAAAAGTCACACAGTTTAGCATTTATATGCTAGAGAGGCATTTAGAAATAATTAAAATTCTTTCAGAGAGTACTTTCACTTTGTTCTCTATTAGAACTGCCTTATAATTTCAACAAGAGGGACAGGGCATTAATGAAGAATAAATAAAATATGTTTTTTTCCTAGCAAAATGAAGACATGATCAAGGATTTTTTTTTTCTCTCATATTTCTGAATGGTTTAATAAATAAGGTGGAAGATATGCTGGAAGCAAGCATGGGTCACCCAATCCATACAACTGTCTGGGTTTCTAGTGAAGATACAATTACCACAGGAAACCTGCTCTTGCGTATAAACTGGGTTGCTTCGGATGATCCTGGCTTATGCTGACATTAATATTCCCAAATCAGGGGGTGTCAAGGGAGGTATATTTCCCCTATGAGAAAATAGTTCAATATCTTATGAAACCAAAAGCAAACTATTTACCATTTCCTACAGTTATAAACTAATATATATTTATGTAAAATATTTTAATAATTACTGTTTATTTTTTCATAAATGTGCTACAGATATATAACACAATTGTAGAAATTTCCCATTTTATTTAAGATTAATTTTTTAAAGATTTATTTATTTATTTGAGATGCAGAGTTACTGACAGAGAAAGGGAGAGACAGAGAAAGGTCCTCCATCTGTTGGTTCCCTCCAACAAATGACTGCAATGGGTGGTGCTGATCGGATCTGCAGCCAGTAGCCAGGAGATTCTTCAGGTCTCCCATATGGGTGCAGAGGCCCAAACACTTGGGGCATCTTCCACTGTTTCTCCAGGCCATATTAGGAGAGCTGCATTAGAAGTGGAGCAGCCAGGACAGGAATGGGCATCAATAAAGTATGCCAGTGCTGCAGGCAGAAGCTTAGCCTACCGTGCCACAGAGCTGGCCTCTTCAGATAAATTTGCATTTCTTTTTTGGGGGGGGGAAGTTTAGGATTTTATTTGAATCTTTTCTAATGACAATGATTAAATGGGCCACTTTTTAAAGACTTATTTATTTATTTACTTGAAAGTTAGAGTTAAACAGAGAGGGAAGGGGAGAGAGAGAGAGAGAGAGAGAGAGAGAGAGGTCTCCCATCTGCTGGTTCACTCCCCAGTTGGCCACAATGGCTGGAGCTGTGCCAGTCCAAAGCCAGGAGCCAGGAGCTTCTTCCGGGTCTCCCATGCAGGTGCAGGGGCCCAAGGACTTGGGCCATCTTCTGCTTTCCCAGGCCATAGCAGAGAGCTGGATGGGAAGAGGAGCAGCCAGGACTCGAACTGGCTCCCATATAGGATGCTAGCACTGCAAGTGGCGGCTTTACCCAGCCATAGCACCGGCCCCAACTTCTCACTTTCAAAAACTATTAATCGCTAGACATCACAATGACAGAAAAAAAAATTATTTCACAGAAGTCTCGGTTTTTAATTATGGCATGTTAGATTGCAGGTTTTTTTTTTTTTTATGATTTTTTTAACATTGCCCAAACTAAAATGTTGTTTGTATGTCTCAGACATTTTATTCACTATCCATTAATATAATTTAGCAATCCAACACTTCACATCCTTACTATACAACATAATAGGAAAGAAAATTATTTATTTCTGCTGTTATATTAATCCCAATTGCATTTCAATATTTTAATTAATTATTTTTAAATATTTTGAGAATCAAAGGGAGAGACAGATGACAGACAGGGCTCTTATCTCCTTCATTCCTCATTTGCTTACCATAATCCTTAGATGGGGCCAAAACTAGGAGCCAAAAAGTTAAACCATGTTTTTCACGTGAGTGGCAGGAAACCAGCCATCGGAACCATCTGTGCAACTGCTGCCTCCCAATGTGCACGTTAGTAGGAATCCGGTATCGAGAGAGGGGCTGGTGTTGTGGCGTAGGGAATAAAGCCATTGAGTGCCACACTGGCATTCTATATGGGCACTGGCTGATGGCCAGGCTGCTCCACGTTTGACCAAGCTCCTTGCTAATGGCCTGGGAAAAGCAGCAGCAGATGGCTCAAGTGTCTAGGCCACTTGCACCCATGCTGGAGACCTGGAATGAGCTCCAGGCTCTTGGCTTTGGTCTGAACCCACCCTTTCCAATGCAGCCATCTTGAGAGTGAACCCTCAGATGGAAGCCCTCCTCCCCATCTGTCTCTTTGTCTCTCTCTTTCTATAACTCTTTCAAATGATTAAATAAATCTGAGAAAGAGAGAGAGAAAATCCAGGACTCAAACCCAAGCACTCTGATATTCTGCTAAGGATGCAGCCATCACAACTGATGGTTTAACCATTAAACCAAACACCTGTGCCACAATATGTACTAATTAATTTTCTTTAGTCAAGTGGAGTTATGTATGAAGGATCTTCAAACAGATCATGCATTAAATTTTTTACATAATATATATCTATTTATTAATTTGTTAATGACCACTCATATTTACAGATTTCAAAAATTTTACACTATAATAAAGTTATCTTTTAATTCAATATTCCATGAAACTTTGAGAACACTCTTATTTATACCACATATATATTCATGATCCTTTAAGTTATAACATGTTTAATGACTTCCATGTCTCAATTCATAGTTATCTGTTTTCTTATAGGTAAGGAGCTCAATGTATTTTAATTTTTTTAATATAAAAAGCAAATCTTTTACCCAAATGTAGGCTTTGCTTATATATGTGTGTAGGTGTTGTGATGTCCTTGAGAAAAAAAATAGCCTCATTAGTTTTAGCATAAACATATATTTATTTTTAATACAAATGAAGCAGCAAATGAACCTTGGGTAATTTTGACTTTATTCTTCACGTCAAAAAAACAGGCATAGGGCCAAAACTATGGGTTGGTTAGTTGTTGTGGTGGTGGTTGAATTTTTTGAGATGTTGATATAATCTGAGTATCAATTCTTTGTTGCTTTATGTTGTTTATTTATGAAGATAGTCTGAAACAAAAAAAATTGTAGCAAAACTAAATTCCTAAGAACATGTGTTTTACATGACTAGTTCATATGGACATCAACACTCAGTTATTTTTGGAATTTCATAATTTTTAAGTGTGTAATATTTAAACTCGGTGCCCTAACAGTTAGACAAAAAGGTCATTTATATTCACAATTTACAAGCTTTACATTTGTAAACACCAAGTTATAAACAGTGTCTAATAATTTTGTCCTTAGAAGACCTAGAAAACTAAATTTATATCCTCTGAAGTAAGAAAATTGAGACTGAATCACTTATTATCATAAATATGCTTAAAATATCACTAGAATTTATAGTGTAATCATGAATGTATTCATTTTTTTCTAACACTCATGTTAAGATAGGCAGAAAAAAAATTCCCAAATCTTAGAGACTGTGTTGAAAATTTATTCTATTTTTTTTTTTGTGAAATAATACTGCATTGGTCCAACTCAATAGTATTTTCAGTTTAATAAGATATTTTCTATTTATCCCTACAGTAAAGTTATCTTTTTCTATATTTTAAATTATTAGATTGTTTATATTTTTAGTAAAATTTCAGTTTTTTTCTTATATATTTAGGAAATAAACATTTTAGATTTAGATTAAGAAAAAGGATAAATTCAGCTTAAAAACTGCAGCAAAACATTCTGACTTTTCAACTAAAGAGGGTTGATTATGTCAAGATGTTAATGAACTCACTGTAGGAAATGTTCCTAGGATCTGAAATGCCTTCAAACTTTCCTGAAGTTATCTGAATGTTTTATATCTTCACATTTAAATGTTTCTAAGACCTAGACTTCTCACTGTCTTCAGCCCATTTATGTAAACTACCATCAGCTTTTACCTAATGCAATTCAAGGACCTTTCCAAACTCAGGTATTTTTGGTCAGTTTTAAATATTATTTTCATCAAAATAAATACTACAGAGAACATTCTCATTCCTTGTTTCTATTTTACTTTGAATAATTTTAGTTTCTTATTGCTTCTAGAAACATTAAGAAACATTCAAAAATGTTTCTTAGCATATCCTCCAAAAACCTCTGAGTTTGACATGTTAATCTATTGTCATATGCTATCTATCCCTGGTCTTCCAAGTTCAAGTTCCGCCAGATTGTACATTCAGTAAATTTTGTACTTGCTGCTTCACCTTTAAACAGCCCTTTTTTCTTGTCTGAACCAAGATAAATTTGAATGAGTTATCACAAAAATCACATTATAAGTTAAAATAAAGGCCGGCGCCGCGGCTCAATAGGCTAATCCTCCGCCTGCGGCTCCTGAACACCAGGTTCTAGTCCCAGTCGGGGTGCTGGATTCTGTCCCGGTTGCCCCTCTTCCAGTCCAGCTCTCTGCTATGGCCCGGGAGTGCAGTGGAGGATGGCCCAAGTCCTTGGGCCCTGCACCGGCATGGGAGACCAGGAGAAGCACCTGGCTCCTGGCTTCGGATCAGCACGGTGCACTGGCCGTGGCGGCCATTGGAGGGTGAACCAGACCTTCAGACCTTCCTCTCTGTCTCACTCTTTCTCTCACTGTCCACTCAGCCTGTAAAAAAAAAAAAAAAAAAAAAAAAAAAAAAAGCAGTTAAAATAAAGCTTCCTGATCTCCAAAATATGATTCAATTTCCTTATTGGGTAGTTCTAGAACATCAGGTCCCTCCCCATAGCTCTCATTTATTTCATATGGCACCTATCTGCATGCATATGTGAGATCATGCACCTATATTTTCATGTAGCCACTTCTCTGATTTATAGTAACTTCTGTTTACTCAACAGAGTTTCAAGAGGAAAACTAGTAATAAACAAAGCAATCTTAAAACAAACAAACAAAAAGATTGATTTTGTTTCTTTGATAGGCAGAGTTACAGAGAGAGAAGGAAAAACAGAGAAAGAGATCTTCCATCTCCTGGTTCACTCCCTAAATGGTCACAACAGCCAGAGCTAGCTAGGCTGAAGCCAGATGCCAGGAGCTCCATCTGGGTCCCCCACGTGGGTGCAGAGGCCGAGGCGCTTAGGCAAACTTCAGCTACTTTCTCAGGTGCATTAGCAGGGAGCTGGGTAGGAAGTGGAGCAGGCAGGATTTACTGGCATGCCAGCCAGCATTGCAGGTAGCGGTTTAACCTGTTATGCCACAATGCTGGAATTCTAATAACAACTTCATAGTTTAAGAGAAGGAGAGGGGCTGGCTCTGGCGCAGCAGGTTAAAGTCCTGGCTTGAGGTGCTGGCATCCCATATGGGCGCTGGTTCTATTCCTGGCTGCTCCTCTTCCAATCCAACTCTCTGTTGTGGCCTGGTAAAGATGGCCCAAATCCTTGGGTCCCTGCACCCACATGGGAGACCTGGAAGAAGCACCTGGCTCCTGCTTCGGATCCGCACAGCTCTGCTCGCTGCGGCCAATTGGGGAGTGAACCAGCAGATGGAAGACCTCTCTCTCTGTCTCTACCTCTCTCTGTAACTCTACCTCTCAAATAAATAAAAATAAATCTTTAAAAAAAGAGAAGGAGAAATATACTCCTATATTATATGAGAGAGAAGACAAAGTATTTGGAACAGCCTAAGTCACTACAGAATGCCTTGCATTTAAAAATGATTTATTTCACTTTGATTTACAACATATTCCCTAGACCTTGCAACTTACACTTGACCATGACCATGCTCAGTTTGTAAACGAAAAATCTGAAAATCTAAATCATCTTTGTGTGTAGATCTTTGGATTCAGGACCCCAGGGACAGAGATCTGCCTCTTAAAAAGATAAGTCTTCTGATCTGAAACAATCCTAAACCCCATATATATGCCATACATAGGGCAATAACTTCCTGTGGCTGCTAGAACAAATTCCACACAGTTGATGGCTTGAAACCGTATACTTTTACTCTTTTACAGTGGAAAGGTAAAATCTAAATTACCTCCCTTCTGGGAGCTTTGGAGGAAGAATTTGTTCATCTTTTCTAGCTTATGTTGGCCATTGACATGCATTGGCTTCTGCAACTCTGTCTGCCGGACTTTGCATCTCTTTTCCTTGCAGGTGTGTCTTTGTCATCTGCATCTGCCTCTTGTTTATAGGAATACATAAATGGCATTTACAACCACACGGATAATCCAGGACAAGCATCTCTTCTCAAGATCCTTTACTCATAACATGTAATTTAAGAGGAACATAGCACCTTTGCATTATGAGATAACATTCAGAGTATCTAGGGATTAGGAGGTAAGCATACTTTGGGAAGCCACCATTCAGGCCAGGAGAGATAGGATCCAGCAGTTTCTAGTAGACACTCATTGAAAAGCTAAAATTCAAAACAGGATCAGAAAGCACATTGCAGGCATTGTTTCACAGCAATTGAAATTGAGCCTGACACATATTGCCAATTTCTCCTGCTTTGGAGATGGTAATGAACTTTGATTGGGCTAACCTCTGGTCCTTAGGAACACTTCTTTTGAGTACTTTGCTCCAACTTCTGGGCTCTTGGTTGTGTCTTAAGGTTTCATTCTGTTTTTGCTTGTTACAAAGAAAAAAAGCCTGTGCTTTAGCGGAGTAGTTTTTTCTGGGTCTCCTTCCGAGCCTATGGAAGCTCCTTTTAATTTTAAAGTGTCTGTGTCCCTTTTAGTCCACACTGGTGATTTAGTCTGCAGGGTGAGTCGTCTCTTGAATAATTCTCCTGAAAGCTCTATGGATTTCTGATACTTGAATCTTATTGGCATTCTGTCCTTTATTCCAGAGAAGCAGTAACCATCAAACGTTTCTGAGACAAGCCGCTGTCTAATTAGGGCTGAGAGTGCTGTGTTATACGCCATTTATGAGACTTGGAGTTTTTTGAAAAGCTCTGCGACTTTATAATGCAACACTTTAGTTGTGATTTTTTTTCCTTCTTCTTCTTTTTGTTTGTTAGTTTTAAATAAAATGCTTCCTATAGGGTTCTCGAATTCACCTTGATATTTTTCTGGCAGTGCCCAATATTTGATCTTTGTTTCTTCTGAGGTCTTCGTTGCTTTAAGAACTCTTCTCTTTCACTTGTTAGCTGAAACTGAGAATTGGAAATATTTTTGTTGTTAAGCCTCACAAAAGTAGTGAGTTAGATATTATTTCCCATCTTCCAAAATACAGAACTACAAAACATCCCAGTATCCATAATACACCTACCTTATTTTAAGCCTTTGATGACAATACTCTTTCTTCCCAGAACCCATTTACATTTTATTCACAGCATATACAATGTAAGCTATAATGGATTTTTGCACAATAACACTTTTAACTCATATTAATAACTGTATTAGATAGAGTTCATTCAGAGAAACAGAATATCACTATTATAGAATAAGTCATCTATTATATAAGTCTTCATACAACTCTATCTAAATCTGGGAATATATAAAACACAAAAACTGAAGAATTAGAAAAAAATCATCAAGACTCCTGAAACACTGGTATTGGTGGAAAATCAGAAATTGATGGCAAATTTGGGAAATCGGGTACATACTACTAATGGGATGGGGATACTAGGGTTGAGCTGTGGAATAGTCTATAGAGTATGTTGTCTGTGAACATTTCTAGGACCACAGTCAAGTGTCCAGTGGCAGACATGGAGCTGCTGTAGTGAGCAGGCTGGCAGTAGGAGGAAGAACTCTTTGTGAAGAGGAAGAGAGCAGAGGTAGCTTGAGAGTTTCCTGTGCATAACCAAAGCAAGTGATCATAACTTAGGGAGTAATGACTGCTTCTTTAATTCTGTTTTCCATATGTCACAGAAGTTGTCTCTTCCACCAATTTTAATTCAAAGACAGGAATCTGATTATATTCTAGTTTAACATATAAAAGATTCTGGACAATATTATTGGGACAATAGTAAAAGTGGAGAGAATGGATTTTATTCAATAAACACAGACAGAAGGGGAAAGAGCCGAACCCCACTGCAATTTTTGCAGAGGTAATTGTACATTTTAAAAGGTTCATGAAGGACTGAGTGGTGCCAAGTGCTCACTACTCGGCAGAGGAATGCAAATGGACACAGGGTTGGAATATAAAAGCACACTGGTAGATGTAATTAGACAGGCTATGTCTGCTGGCTGGCAGATATCAAAGGCAGGATCCCATCTTCCCAGGAACTGGGAGATAAAAGATCTTCATCTGAGATAGTACCTCCCAGATGAATGACTCTCAAGTCCTTTACAGACATAATTCTGAGTTGCCACAATGTGCCTCTCTTAACACTCCAGGAAAAGGTGGTAGGGTCTGATGTTGGGTGTTATCAACAGCAAATGGTTGATTCCTATGGCAATTGAAATTTTTCAGGCAGACGTTGCAGTGAGCAGCTAGAATCATCCTGGGGACACAGTTGTATGATCCTGGAAGCCATGCTAGAGTTTAGTAAAGTTTCATGGTGTAGAGGGCTGGCGCTGTGGCGCAGTGGGTTAACACCCTGGCCAGAAGTGCCAGCAACCCATATGGGTGCTGGTTCTAGTCCTGGCTGCTCCACTTCCGATCCAGCTATTTGCTATGGCCTCTCTCTCTCTCTCTCTCTGCCCCTCCTCTCTCTGTGAAACTCTGACTCTCAACTAAAAATGAAAAGAAAATGGAACTTGGAAAAAAAAAAGTCTCATGGTGTAGAATTTTGGACAGATATCTTACAGCTTGAGAATTCAATAGTTTTCAAACAAAGTTGATCCAGTATAACCTGGTAACATGAATTGAGGAAAGTCATTGTATTTAAATTGTTCTTATAGAAAAATCAATTATATTTTTGTAGGTCAACCATATTTAGAAAATTAAACTTAAATTATATAATTAAAATAACATTCAAACAATTCAAAAATTTGGGGAAAAATCTAAAATAAAAAATATTTAAATCTTTAAGAGATAACTAGAAACTATTATTGGATAAATTCAAGACAAATGAATCAATGTTGAGAATGTACCATGCTCATATAATTATAAGCTCAATTTTACAAAGATTTCAGTTATGCTTAAATAGATTATAGATTCCTCCAAACCATAAAAAACCCCTCTAGGCAATTTGTGGAAATTTTCAAGTAACTCTGAAGTACAAGTATATCTGGCTGTGGTCCAACAATACAAAGTAGCAGAGCACTAATAAAATTATTTTATTAAATTCTTAGGAATACGTTGTAGAATCTGCTAAAGAGTAATCCAGTGACTTCAATTTTTTTGCTGAGTACTTAACCCCTCTAATTTAAAGTGTCATTTAATGAAAAGGAACACACATACACATTTAGATATTCAGATATAAAATATACATTTTGTATTGAAAATGAGCCGGTCTCACTGCACACTTACACTTTCATTTGCATGAGTAGAAAATTGATTCGAACATTCAGTGAATCCATTCAGTAGCTGTAAAAAAAGAGAAATGCATGTGCATTTAAAAGAAGCCCTAGATTGAGGATCTGTTTCAATATTTATACTGGAAGTTTGAGCTAGCAAAAGATCATGTATAATCACAAGACCGTGAAGTTGCATAATAATACAGGGTTTTCATAAACATTACATAACCTGTAATATATATTTAGAGCAGACACTTGTTTCTAGAATGATTTTTAGTACTATTAAAAAACAACTGATGACAAATGGATTGATTTTTTTAAAAAGAGAAACACTTTATCCTCGGATAAGAGAGTGGTACCTAGTTGTTTATTTTGTGTGTGTGTTGGCTTTTCTTGTTTTTAAATTATCAAGCTAATGTGATAGTCACAGATAACACATTCAATATAGTTGAATAGATATAATTCTAAGAGTATAATATTTCCCTTCTCTCCTTATTTCCGTCTTCCTTCTTTCCTCCCTTCCGTCCTTTCTTTTTCTTTAATTTTTGAGATACAATTTTTAATTTACATTATACTCAAACACTTAATGCTCCATTAAGTGAAAAGTTCAACAAATAAAAATATCACAATTCATTGCAAATATAGGCAAGGGAAACAATCATCAAATGAAAAGGTGACCATTTCACTCATACACAGTAAATTTTAAATGAATCACATATCATTAAAACTGTAATAGCTGGGGCCGGTGCTGTAGCATAGTGGGCTAAGACTCCCCTGTGGTGCTGAAATCCCATATGGGCACCAGTTGAAGTCCTGGCTGCTCCTCTTCCCATCCGGCTCTCTGCTACAGCCTGGGAAAACAGTTGAAGATGTCTCAAGTGCTTGGTCTGCCACACCCATGTATGGGGCAGAAGAAGCTCCTGGCTCCTGGCTTTGGATCTGATCAGCTCATTTGCACCACTGTAGCCTCCTGGGGAGTGAACCAGTAGATAGAAACCTTTATCTCTGTCTCTCCCTCTCTTTGTAACTCTAAATAAATATGATCTTTAAAAAAAAAACTGTAATAGCATATCTTTCTTAACCATTGGCTTGACATAGATATAAAACAAAGTTTGAGAAAGCTGTATTTGCAGCCACATTGACACTCAGATTTTTTTTTCCTTTTAACTTTTATTTTTTCATTTTTTTATAATTTCAGCCATACATTTAAAAAAAATATTTATTTATTTTATTTTATTTGAAAGTCAGAGTTACACAGAGAGAGAAGTGAAGAAAGAGAGGTCTTCCATCCGACGGTTCTCTCCCCAATTGGCTGCAACAGCTGGAGCTCTTACAATCCAAAGCCAGGAGCTAGGAGCTTCTTCCAGTCTCCCATGCAGGTGCAGGGGCCCAAGGACTTGGGCCATCTTCTGCTTTCCCAGGCCATAGCAGAGAGCTGGATGGGAAGTGGAGCAGCCAGGACTCAAACCGGTGCCCATATGGGATCCCGGAGCTTCAGCCCAGGGCATTAACCCGTTGCTCCACAATGCCGGACCCTCAGCCATACTTATATTTTGGGAAGAGAAATTGAACAAAAACATGTCAGAAAAGAAATTGTTGCTCAGTGAGGAATTGATTTCAATATTCTGTTGAAGCATAGAGTATAAAAATATTACATATTTCCATAGGTGTGTGTGTGTATATATATATGTAAAGTGACTCAGTTTTACATATTTATCTTTTATTCCTTTTTTAAAAATATTTATTTATTTATTTGAAAGTCAGAGTTACACAGAGAGAGGAGAGGCCAAGAGAGAGAGAGAGAGAGGTCTTCCATCAGATGGTTCACTCCCCATTTGGCCGCAATAGCCAGAGCTGTGCTGATCTGAAGCCAGGAGCCAGGAGCTTCTTCCAGGTCTCCCACATTGGTTCAAGGGCCCAAGGATTTGGGCCATCATCTACTGCTTTCCCAGGACATAGCAGAGAGTTGGATTCAAAGAAGAGCAGCCGGGACTAGAACCAGCGCCCGTATGTAATGCTGGCGCTTCAGGCCAGGGTGTAGCCCTCTGTGCCACAGCATCAGCCCCAGCATATTTATCTTTACATCATTGGTCTCAGCTGGGAGTGATACCTTGTCCCTCCCATCACACTGGGCACATTTGACAATATCTTGTCACTCTTTCCTTCTAGCACCCCCAGGTTTCCTTGCATCCCTTTCACGTGAAGAGCTGAGAATTCATGATGCCTCATTTAGGGATGAATGTGTCATTCTTGCAACTAGGGAGAGATTTTCATTGTGCAAATTGGCATCTTGTATATCTGAGTAGTTATTTGTTAGGATGGTTTAAAACAAAGTTTTCGGATCCTCATTGGGGAACAAGTGGGTTAAGCCATGGCTCATGGCTTGGGACTAGCACACAAAGTATAAAGTACTGTTTGAAGACTAGTTTTACCATTAATTCTCATAGTACAACACATTAAGGACAGAGGTCCTACATGGGGAGCAAGTGCACATTGACTCCTGTTGTTGATTTAACAATTGACACTCTTATTTATTACATCAGTAATCACACGAGGCTCTTGATTTCTGTATAAAAGCCATTCTAACCAGGGTGAATACTATTCTCTCTAATATGCATTACACTGGAAACAGAAGTCTTGAATATTGCCCACACTTGTACATTAGAAATTATTCACTACTTTACAAAAGTATATATCAGTAACTGAAAACAAACTTATTTAACTTGATTGCAGTGACAGCAAACATAGATCATAAACCAATGTGCCAGATAAATATATAAGCATGTTTATAGTATATATAAAATTATCCATTATATGGGAAACATGCACAAATATATATTTTTGTTTTCATTATGATTTATAAATGCTTGATTTTTAGTAGATGTCAAAGTGGAGAGATATATCAGTCAACTCCAATTAAGGGTTGGAGCAACGTTACATTTGATATATTGAATAAAACATCAATAATGATAAAATAATGCTATGTAATATGTATGCAATAGGAATCAATTGAATGAAATGATTGTTAAAATAAGAATAGAGAAAGCCTGAAGTCAGAAGTGGGGTACAGCAATGTTTAAGAAGAGTAGGAAAGCAAGGATGTTGAGGGGATAGGATATGGATAATAAGTGAATTACAAAAATGAGGAAAAATATTGTAGAAATAAACAAAATACATTTTCAAGAAGTCAACATTAAATAGGTTTTTGGAAATAATGAGACTCGTAAGTCAAGTTAAATAATTTTTATTAACAGTTTCTATATCTATCTCTAGATAACTCATCTGTGAATGAATAAGGGCATGCCTACGATACCTTCAAGAATTTATATTCTCGGCCGGCGTCGCGGCTCAGTAGGCTAATCCTCCACCTTGCAGCGCTAGCACAATGGGTTCTAGTCCTGATCGGGGCACCGGATTCTGTCCTGGTTGACCCTCTTCCAGGCCAGCTCTCTGCTGTGGCCAGGGAGTGCAGTGGAGGATGGCCCAAGTACTTGGGCCCTGCACTCCATGGGAGACCAGGATAAGCACCTGGCTCCTGCCTTCGGATAGGCGCACTGCGCAGGCTGCAGCATGCCAGCTGTGGCGGCCATTGGAGGGTGAACCAACTGCAAAGGAGGACCTTTCTCTCTGTCTCTTTCTCACTGTCCACTCTGCCTGTCAAAAAAAAAATTATATTCTCAGAAGACTGAAAAAATGCCATTATCTTTGTCAAAATGGTGTCAGTAGTGTATTAGAAATGGCCCCAAATTTTCAGTTATTTGAGAAAACAACAGAAGCTTAAACATGGGCTCAACTGTAGGAAGTTGAAGAATTGGATGGTATTATTAAAAGTGCATAAAGATTTAGTTATCTAAGACAGATGTGTTCTGGGAGTCTAACGTACAGTGTGATGACTATAGTAAAAGTATGGTACTGTGGCCAGTGCCTCGACTCACTTGGCTAATCCTCCACCTGCGGCGCCAGCACCTGGGGTTCTAGTCCTGGTTGGGGCACCGGATTCTGTCCTGGTTGCCCCTCTTCCAGGCCAGCTCTCTGCTGTGGCCTGGGAAGGCAGTGGAGGATGCCCCAAGTCCTTGGGCCTGCACCCACATGGGAGACCAGGAGGAAGCACCTGGCTCCTGGCTTCAGATTGGTGCAGCACAACAACCATGGCGGCCATATGAGGGGTGAACCAACAGAAAAGGAAGACCTTCCTCTTTGTCTCTCTTTCTCACTGTCTGAATCTGCCTGTCAAAAAAATTAAAAAAAAAAAAATCTAAAAAGTATGGTACTGTATACTTAAGTTTTACTTAGAAGAAAACTTGTGTTCTCATCACATACCAATAAAAAATAGCCATGTGAAGAATGAATCTGCTAACATGATCATGGTGATTATTTCAACATACTATATTTGTGAAAACATCAAGTTATACAACTTAAATATAAATAATTCTGTTTTAATTATATATTCATAATGCTAAAGAAATGGGTTCAGATTATTGTGGGTGTTTTCAAAACAGAAATAGGAAATGAATGAACTTTAGGGAAAACTGTAAAATCAAATGTTCCTCGAAGCTTAGCTAGTAGACAAGGGCTATGTCTTATTACTTGGTGTTGCTGGCTGCCCATGAATCTTCCTTAGACAGCACTTTCATTGGCAAGTAGTCAGTGACCTTTCAATTGTCCTTGACTTGACTAGATCACCCTGATATATTCTCTCTACTTAACCCATCATGGAACTTCTTACAGGCCTCTATAATTTCTTGCTTGCTCCTTGTCCCCAGACAACTTATGCTGAGGACAGGGATCATGTTATTTATGAATCATATCTATCTTCAGTGCACAGTACTCAAAACAAAGAACAATTATAGCTTCCAGTTTAAATAGCAATGATACACTTAAATGAAGACAGCATAAATATATTTCCAGGAATATACATTTGATTATTAGAGATTTTTATGCTCAGGCAAAGGATGAAGAAGATAATTGAGAATGCTAGTGAAAAAGTTAATTAAATTATTTTACGTGTCTGAAGAATATGGAAAAAGCAAAAAAAAAAAAAGCTGTGAGCTGCTCAATCACTTGATTTCAAACAGTGAGAGTACAGTGTAGCTAAGATTTGTGTCTACAGTCAAATGTGAGATATTAATAGTAATTCTGGAGAAGGTTCACAAGTTGATCATGAAGAGTTCAGTTAATGTTCATTAAAATTTAACAAAATAGGTGTAAAGGTAGTCAAGAATTCTGCTTCCAGAACATTTCATTTCTCATGTACAGAAACGTTAAAATCTCCAATGAGACAACAGGAATTTACAACCCAATTCCTTTGTTTACCAGACATGTATACACACGTTAAGTGGTTTGCAGAACATGACCAATATCATTGAAAATATTTATTACATTTACTTTAATGTATGCATGTCATTATGCATATAATTATCTATTTAATTTTTATGGACATTTTCCATTAATGTATTAAAAATACCTTATTTACCAAGGGCCAACAAAAGAACATTTTCTATATTTTATAACAAATGTGGCAAGAGTTTAATACAACTACAGATTTAAAGGTAACACAGCTGTTAACAACACCAACAATACCCTCCCTTCTCACACCAACTACAGGTCAGGGGATTGCTAGAAGATCCCACAGAACTCACTGTTGGCTATTATTCAAATACTTTTGGATTACGGGTAGGAACAAATATAGATTAAGATCAGCTGAGGAAAGAGATTCAGAGAGCAGAATCTGGGAAGAGGCAAACACAGAGCTTCTGCTGTCTTCTGTCTGCGGAGTCAGATGATGGAACTTTCCTAAAATCAGTGTGGGACAGTATCTGCCACCTAGAAAAGCCCACCCCACCTTCAGCACTCAGGACTTCCTGGGTCTCCAGTTGTCTATGGAGCCGATGTCAGTCTGTAGTCCAAATGATATGCTTTAAATCAAAGTTCTGATCTGAACTACATGACTAGTCTTTCAGTCCTAGTTAACTATCACCCAGATCTAATGTGGTCAGTAACCACTTCACACAAAGCTGCTCCTGCCAGGCATGAAGTTACAGGGGGAGCTATTTTCTAGAAGTCAAGGATAAAGATCTTTTTTTGGCAAGGTTAAATTCCTTATACCGTAAATACATTCATTAAAGTTTTCTTTAAGATTATAATTTTAAAGATTTGCCACAAAGATTTTTTTTTTTTTTGACAGGCAGAGTTAGACAGTGAGAGAGAGAGACAGAGAGAAAGGTCTTACTTCCGTTGGTTCACCCCCTAAATGGCCGCCAGGAGCCAGGTGCTTCCTCCTGGTCTCCCAGGCCCAAGCACTTGGGCCATCCTCCACTGTTTTCCCCGGGCCACAGCAGAGAGCTGCACTGGAAGAGAAGCAACCAGGACAGAACCAACACCTCAACTGGGTCTAGTACCCAGAGTGTTGGAGCAGCAGACGGAGGATTAGCCTAGTGAGCCGCAGCGCCAGCCGTGCCACAAAGATTTCTAAGGTTGCTTTAAATACTGCTAGTAAAGTTGCTTGTTCCATTTTTTTCTGCTGTTAAAAAATGCTTACCAGTCAGGGCTATGCTGATCAGAGGGCTTCCATAGCCTTGGAAACTCATGACTAGAGCATAGGGAGATTACTGATGCCATAGACAGGAGTGTCAATTGGTAAAGTCAACAACAGGAGTCACTGTGCACTTACTCCTCATGTAGGATCTCTGTCCTTAATGTGCTGTGCATTGAGATTTAATGCTATAACGAGTACTCAAACAATATATTTCACTTTGTGTTTCTATGGGGGTGCAAACTGTTGAAATCTTTACTTAATGCATACTAAACTGATCCTCTGTAAAAAAAAAAAAAAAAAAAAAAAAAGAAATTATCAATTCCCAACTTGACTCTCACTGGGATTAAACATGACAATAGGTCTGCTCTGATTTCATCATCATTTAAAAAAATCATCTATTATTTTTCACTTTATGTTTCTGCGTGGGCGCAAACTGTTGAAATCCATACTTAATGTATACTAAGCTGATCTTCTGTATATTAAGATAATCGAAAATGAATCTTGATGTGAATGGAAGAGGAGAGGGAGTGGGAAAGGGGAGGGTTGTGGGTGGGAGGGACGGTATGGGGGGGAAGCCATTGTAATCCATATGTTGTACTTTGGAAATTTATATTCATTAAATAAAAGTTTAAAAAAAATGCTTACCAGAATATGGAAAAAGATTCAACCCTAATGGAAAAGTGTGATATGTAGATATAGCTTTGTTTATATACCAACTCCTAAGATGTGGCTTTCCTGTTTATTTAGCTTACCAGAAAGTTATTTAAATTTTGTGACTTTCTTATATAATCATTTCTGTACTTCTATGATTCACCTTCTTCAGTAACTTGAAACAAAATTTAATATTTGCATTATTTTTATTGTATGTGTTCTGTGATATTAGAAAAATGTCACTTAATTTATAAAAATTAGATACAAATATTTTTATCATCTATAGATCTTATTTATATTTAGTAAAGCCCTTGCCATCATCGGATGTTTTTCTAATAGAAACTTTAATAAATGCCTTGTAACCATAGAAATGATTTGTGAGACAGCAGGAGTAGCCAAAATAGATTAAATTAATGTGTTAGGTTTAGTGTTCACGCAGCATGCTTTACTTTAATTGATTACTTTATGGCCAAACTTAAATTACTAATATAAGTGCTGATAGAATAAAATGAATTTTTAATAAAACACCCTTTGTATCATAGCAGCAGATTAATCTAAGTGAAAAAGCCATCATTTGTAATAAGCTTTTAAGGCTACTTTGATATCTTGAATACATGCAAGGTTAAAGAGCTTATAAGTATAAAAAGTAAGATAAGTTGAAATGATTTAACATAAAGTCTTTGCAATTAACTTTGAATTATGATGTATTTAGATTTTAAAATTAAGTAATATACTGTAATTGAGAAGAAGTGGTGATAAATTGTTTCTAGTCCTGACACTGCAAAAGACTCATTTATCAATGGGTTATTTAAAATAAAATTATATCAATAAAAATCAAAGAATGAGTAAATTAAAGAGATTCATTTACAAACTTTACAACTGTAACTTACAGTTCAATGATTCTTCCTTAGATAACCTGAGCTCAAATAATTAATGCATAATGTGCACTTAATTCCAGTCATCATCTTTATCATTCTCATCATCATTGTCATCATATATGAAACCAGAATTCAGAATAAAATTCAAGTCAATAACACTGCAGAATAGCACTGTGTCACACATCCACAAGAACAGCAGCAACAAAAATATCCCTTTTATGATAGTATTGAGAATGAAAGCAGAGTAATATTTTACAGATAAAAGCGGAAAGGGAGGGGCAGGCGTTGTGGCATAGCAAAGTAAGTCACTACTTGGGATGCCTGAATGTCATATCAGAGGGCTTGGGATCAAGTTCCAGCCCTGCTTCTGATTGAGTTTCCTGCTAATGAGCATGGGAAGCAACATGGTTCAAGTACTGGGGTTCCTGCCACATGTTTGGGCCACCTGATGGAGTTCTCAGCTTCTGGTTCCTTGCTTTGGCCTGGACCATGCAAGCATTTGAGGAGTAAAACATCAGATGATAGATTTATCTGTCTCTCTGTCTACGTTTCTCACTTGCTCTGACTCCCTTCCACACATCTCTCCTTATCTCTTAGCTTTTCAAATAAATAAATAAATTTTATAAGGTAGGAAAATTTCAAGCATTTTTAAAACACAGTCTCATATAACCAACCAAACAAAATTTTGTAACTGTTAACTTGCTTGAATTCCATTATCTGGATATGTGTAACAAAAGAAAATCATTTTTACCCTAAAAATTAAATTGTTTAAGACTCCCATGGGTTATTACAACTGTAATACTTCAGTTATGACTTAGGCTTCATAGATTTTACTCTACTGTATGTTAAAGTCGAAAATCCATGACTAGGAATGAAATTTCTGGGCTTTCCTCTTAACCATATGGTCTCTCTGAATATACTGAGCTAGGAAATGGGAGTATTTCTAATGAAAACCAGGAGGCAAAAGGAGTACCAGCCTCAATGGGCATGTACTCATTGCAGCCACACGGTACCACACACTTAGAGGATCCTGCATTTCTTTCAATGCTTACCACCTTGAAATTCTTAAGAATTTTCAGGAAAATGATCCTGCATTTTCATTTTGCACCCTGCTCCACAAAATCTTTTTTTTGCAAAATTTACTTACGTTTGTATGCATGTATGTATTTGAAAGACAAAGTCACACAGAGAGAAGGAGAGACAGAGAGAGATCTTCCATCTGCTGGTTGTTCATTACCTATATGACCACCATGGCTGGAGCTGGGCCAATCAAAGCCAGGAGCCAAGAGCTTCTTCTAGATCTTGTACACGGTTACAGTGGCCCAAACACCTGAGGCATCTTCTGCTGCTTTTCCAGGCACATTAGCAAGGAGCTGGATTAGAAGTGGTGCAGCCGAGACTCAAACTGGTACCCATAAGGGATACTGGCACTGAAAGCAGAGGCTTCATGCTGGCTACAGGGCTCCATAGATTCTCTACCCAGTGCTGTGTATATATAGCCATAGATTGTGTTTAACTGTGTAGTGACACGAGTGAGGAGAGCTGTCACGCCTAGGTCAGGGAAATATTGATTGGGCTTTGCTGCTGACCATGAAAGTTAAATGAGCCATTCACTTCAGGAATAGTTGGCAAGAACAGGGCTGTTCTCTATAGCTCTGAATAAGCCCATAACCTGTTTCATTCCTTTCTAATACAGCCTCGCTTTGCTGAGTATATTTTCATTGGCACAGTAGTGAAGAAACCCTTCCAAATTGATGAAAGGCAACAAATAAAAAATAGGAGGATTAACATAAATACTAACCAAGGAAAATTCTAGCAGAAACTACATTGAGTACAAAGAGAATTATTTTTTATGAAAAATTGCTATCCACAATGAATATATAATAGTGTGATCACTAAGCAACTTGAATATCATGAGAATATGGTTAATTAGTTTTTGCGGTATAAGTGGAGTTCTTTAACTCATGTTAATTATTTGAAGTAAATCCTCAGAAAAAAAAGTAAATGATATAGATTTTGAAGAACATAATTAATAAGCTTGAGTTAGTACATTTATGTGGAAATTGATAAAGTAGACCAAATAGACATATAAAGAGCTCTCAGATGCCCAGAAAATGTTCAAAATTGTTATACTCAGGACAATAAAAACACTAGAAACAATTAATAAAACTAGAAAGAGACTACAGTCCCTGGTCTCAGTAACATAAGAAATTAATAATCTTAATTCCACAATAAGAAATTTTAATGTAAAACTCATTTAAATAGCTTTAATTGTTCTTAGGAGGAAATGAAAATTATAATTATTTAGAAATTAAATATTCATAGAATACAACATAGTAAAGTGCATAATATACACTTAAAACTAAGTGAACTTGAAAAGCTGTAAATGCTCTCAGTATTAATAACAAGAGATTGAATACATGCCATGGAATCATTAAATTTCAATTTATTTATTGGAAAAGTGGGAAAAAATAAATTAAACTAGAAATGGATAATATTCAATGTGTGCTTAGTACATGCCAACGCTGTTGTACCAGTCATGATTTCCCAGAGAAACAGAAATGATAGAGCAAAAGCAGATATGTATATTCATATTTGAATATAAGCAGATTTATTATGAGGACTTGACTTCTGTGGTTTGAAGGTAAGAAATTCCATAATATACCATATGCTAGCTGGAGATGCTGTGAAGATACTGATACAATTTCCAGTCTCAGTCCCAAAGCCTGAGAACATGGAGTGCTGATGGTATAAGAAAGACAAGCTCATGTACTTACTGACAGAGTATTCATTTTTCTGTGAGTTTGCTCTATTCAGGCCCTCAGTGGATTGGATGGTGTGCACCCACACTCTGCTTTACCATGTCTAGACTTGGATATGATACATTCTTTCAGGAACATCCTCACAAACATAGCCAGAAACAGTTTATAACTAAATACTGAGGACTCTGTGTAAACTGGCACATAAAACTGACCATCACAGATCCAGCCTTCTCAACTTGATACTCATATATATCTCCTTAAAACATACTTAATCATAAAATAAAAGAAATAGCTGTTGTAATTTGGTGTAACATAAAAAAACATTTTACTTAGAATCAAATATGTACTAGCCTCTTATTTTTTAAAGATTTATTTTTATTTATTTGAAAGGCAGAATTACAGAGAGAAGGGGAGAGACAGAGGTCTTCCATTCACTGGTTCTCTCCCCAAATGGCTGCAACAACCTGACAACACCTGGGCTGGGCAAGGCCAAAGCCAGGAGCTTCTTCCGGGTCTACCCACATAGGTTCAGGGCCCCAAGCACTCAGCCCATTCTCTGCTGGTGTTCTAGGTACATTAACAGGGAACTGGATCAGAGTGGAGCAGCTGGGACACTAACTGGTGCCCAGCCCTACAGGCTGGGGCTTTAACCTGCTGCATGACAGTCTGGACCCTTAGCCTCCTCTTAAAAAAGAGGTAACTTCTTTAGTGATGATTATTCTTGTTCTTGATATCTATACATATATAACTTGCCAAATTAATGATACATAAAACCTATTATATGAAACCAATTCATCTTATGTCAGATCATAGGAGAACAACAGAGGAAAGAAAGCAAAAGTATTTTCTTAATGTACACATACATACACACAAGCATAAAAAAAGAAAATGTTTAAGATATCTATAGCTCTCTTTTTGATAACTGGTCCTATGATTGTACTTGGAATTTGTAACTACAGAGTTTCACTATTTATTATATATTCCCTTTGCCTTTTGCAACTTGCTAGCTGCCATATTGCCTCACCTAGTGGGGTGACCAAACCTTCATTATTGAAGGGTCTGAGTCACTAGTGTTCTTCCCGGGTTGAGTTGTAATAGTTCTCTGTGGGGAGCAACTCGGACTAGACTAAGTTACTGGAATTAAGACTTATTCTATGCATCTGCTCTCCCACAATATGGCGCTGAGAAGGGAGAAACAGCTTCTACACAGCTGCCTCCAGTTCAACCAATAAACTGTAGGACCTGCTCCTGATTGGAGGAGAGCAGCGTACTCGGCGTGTGGGTAGCAGAGTTGGGATTGGTGGAAGAGGACTATAAAGGAGGAGAGAGACAACATGCACCAGGAACATCTATCTGAAGGAACATCTAAGAGGAACACCTGTGCAGCCCCCGAGAGAGCCGGCCGGTGGGGTGCCGCTCCCCCGCGGAAGTGGGGAAAGTGGCTAGGGGGAACCGCCCTTCCACGGAGGTGGAAGGGACGGTAGCCAACCCGGGAAGAACCAGCAGCAAACCCGGGGAGGGCCGAGCAGACGAAAGAACAACGCAGGGTCCTGTGTCGTTCCTCCATGAAGAGGGGGAGTGACATAATGGTGCCGTGACTCGGATATGAAGCCTAGGCAGGGTTTAGTGTCGTTCCTCCACGAAGAGGGGGAGCGACAGTTCTCCATTGACCATAATCACAAGACAAATGAATGATAAGAGATGCCCTCAAGAATCTCTTGTATTCTAGACACCATATTTCTTATCTCCAGTGGACTGTAGTAATGTTATGTCCCCCTAATAGTAAGAACCAATCACCTCAACCAACAAAGTGACTCCTGTCTTTGTCAAAAGACGAGTTTAGAGGCAGAAGAAAAATAGCCCACAGTGGCTAGGTACAATCTTAGCTTGCAATAGATTGGAACTGTTGTTATGTCTCCTAATATAACAATTCTCCCTGCAGCAACTAAAACTCAAGTTCAGCAAATCATAATTTTGTACATGAACAGCACACAAAAAATTGCAAATGAGTCAATATAGTTAATAGTGAGGATACTACTCCTATTTCCAACCCTTCATTCCTAGGGCCATGAATCTTGGCTATGAAAGAAATAGAACATATATCAGACTTGAATCAGAGCATATACAACTAACTGTCTGGAGATCTTTACCTCATCCTGCAAGGTATTGCCATCTAGTTGGTACTGCATTAGAGTCTTACAAAAGACTATTCTACCATTTTATCAAGCCAAACTCTTCAGGATGTTAGGGAACATGGTAAGATTAATTCCATGAGGTTAGAACTCATTGCCACACTTCTGAGGCTGAGAAGTGAGTCCATTAATCAGGAACTGTGATGGGATGAATTATAATTTTGGATCAGGCCTTCTGGAAATCCATTGATGGTAAATCTTTTGGAGTTTAGTGTATCTCCTCATAAGTTACACTTTGCTTTCAAGGTCCCACTGGAACTTAAGCCTCATTACAGAAATAGAAAGAGAAATTGCAAGGGGGGCATGAATTCTAAGGAAAATTTTCATTATCTTGCATGGCAAGATCATTTTAGGTGATCGTTTTGAACATCACTGTATTTTAGACAGATGTGCACATTTGAAGGATATGCAAATTAAGAACCTTGTGGAATCAAGGTGAGACAGAAATTTCAGAATTGTAATGAGGTACAATGGTACTTCAAAAACTAGTGAATAAATATAATTAAAAGATAAGTTTTTTATACAAAAAATAAAATATGTAACCCATGCATAGCTTTTTCATAATACACACTTTCCACGAAAATTTTGAAGAACCCTCATACATGTCAGTGAATGTCAGAAAGCAGGAATCACATCTAATGACACAGAGAACTTGAAACTGTTTAAGATACCAGTAGTATCTCTGTCAGTACAAATGAACTGCCCCAGCTATAACTACCACACCTTTTAAGCTGCCGCTACTGTGATGAGTCAACAGTGAAAAACTTGCTTACATGCTCTAGTCAATTATCTCACAGTGAGAGGCCATACTGAAAGGATGATTGTGCTATTGGTGAAACCTGGGTACATGTCTGAGCATAAGGACCCATGAATCCACTGCCATTTGCAATTCTATAGCAGGCATTAAGTGAATACATAATTGGCATTGGACTGTCCTCATGTCAATATTGCACACATGGCAGAGAGGAATGCTTTGCAAGCAGACTTTCCCACAAGCACACAAAAAAGAGTTCATGTTTAATAATATTTGGTCACTGATTTCTCTTGCAATTCCATGATACTCATAATGGCATAAACTATTCTATAGTCACCTTTGTTACGTAAGTGATTTTTAAAAATTCATTAGACATGTGATGTTAGCATGCTTACAGAATTGTTGAATATTTAAATGAATGAATGAAAGAAGTATATAGAACACACCCACCAAATAAGGTACACTAGTTAAAGATACCACAGAAGAATAGCTTAATACATGTGTTTTTTTAAAAATAATCTATGATTGACCATAGCATTTTAGTTTGCCTTGACTGTCATGAAAAATACAAAGAAAAATCTATTCACACTGAAAGGTGGCAAAAAATGTTAATATATTGCTCATGTGCTGTTGACACCATGTACCATTTCTTGCAAAATGAAGAATGACAAATTGCAAATTACATGACCTGTGAAATACACAATCATTTACCACAAGCCTCCCTTCGAGGTTTTTATATAGTAGGATAAATAGGCTGTCAAAAGAAGAAAGAAGTGACTTATAAAACTGCCAGCTACTTGAGTGGCAGGTTTTTATATGAACATTTTCTTGGCTAAGAATGAGGAGTTATAAATGTTCATGAGCACTAATTCTAAATGTATGCAGAAAATAATATCTGTTTGGAAAATTCAGAGTTTGCTTACAGTATGATTCATTTTGGAAATATATATGGGCTCTAATTTGCACAAGAAGTGAATTTAAACATTATTATTCAGTTTTAGAAATCAAATGAAGAAGGAGAAACATCTTCATACAATTTGGAATGGGAGAGGCATTAATAGATTAGTTCTAAATTACTTTAAAAAAACTTTCATAAAATTTATATTACTTTGGGAATTCAATAACAATTCAAGGAAAAAAGTGAAACAGGAAAGATAAAATAACACAAGGTAAATATGGACATCACAATCAATTTCAAAGTTTTTTTTGTGATGCTGTTTAGGAAGGAGTTGACAAAGTGTGTAGTTCAACAATGTAGCTCTAAAGATGTTTTGACTTAGTTCACTAAAATTTTTATATTTAAGATCTTCTTTAACCAATTTACCAAGAAAACCTTGAAATTTCCATGAAGATGTGATTACTTAATCTTTTATTTCAGTATTCTGAGGAAAAACTTTCACATCTGAAACATAATTGACATTCAGTTTGCTTATTTTACTTGCCAACAAGTACATGCGTATGGTTTTTGGAAGTTTGAATTACAAGTAAAATTGTTTCTTTTTTGAAATCATTGTCCCTTCTGCTTTTCTTTGATTGCATTTGGGACCTGTTAAATTCAAATACTTTCTTTTTATTAAATTTTTATTGGAAATGCAGTTACAGAGAGAGATAGGATGGGGATGGGGGCTTTGGGTGGGAAGAGGTATTCCATCTGCTGGTTTACTCCCTAAATGGCTACAATGGCAGGGATTGGGCCAGGCTGAAGCCAGGAGTCTGGAACTCCATCCGGGTTTCCCTAAGCCCAAGGACTTAGGCTCTTTTTCTCTGCTGCCCTTGGCTCATCAGCAGAGATCTGGGCAGGGACCTGGGTCTGTAGTGGAGCACCTTAGACTTGAACCAGCATCTGTACAGGATGCAGGCATCACACACGCTGCCTTAACCACTGTGCTACAATGCTAGCTCAATGTGGCAGATTTTGAACCTATGTAGGGCAGCACATGGTCAATCAGCAGTCTTAGGGATTGATGGTGGTAAAGAGGGGAAACAACACTGATGAGAGAACCCTGACATAGGATGCTCTGGGAAGATTTCACAAGCTGTCAATTTCAGTGTGGTCACATAGCCAAAGTTATCAAGCATATGAGTGAACCCTGAGGTCTTAGGTTCACTTGGGACAGCCAGGGACAAAGGAGTCCAAGAGACTCCAACGTGATGTGCAGAGGGCAACTTAAGCCTAGTGTACAAAGGCATATGTCTAGAACAAAATGACTCCTCTATTCAAAAACAAGACAGAGGAACTGAAATCAAAACAGGATGCAGCAGGACCCATCCAGCTCCAGAGACTGACTCCCTGGCAAGGAAAGGGGCATTGGTACTACATGACATGTTTGCAAACAAACTTCCTGAGAACCCAAAGGATGTAGGCCCCTAGGCAACTTCCCTAGCAGCAACCCTCCTTCGGTTACCTTCCCTCCTACAGGAGCTGTCTCTTGCTTCAACACACTTTGCTTCTGCACTTACCCTCCCTTGCACATGCTCCTCATTCAAGGTCATGAGATATGAACCCTAGTGATTAGAACCATAGCCTCCTGCAGCGGTGTGGAGTGGGAACTGTGGGCTTTAGATGTAAAGACTTTGGGAGGTGATTGATATCAGATGATGTCTTTAGAGTAGAGTCATTATGATTTAATACTGATGATTTTATAAGAGGGAGAAAGACAAACATATGCACCTGTCTCTTCCTATGTGATGTTGGATGCTGCCAGCAAGAAGGCCATCACCTAGTGTGGCCCTCTGCCTTTCAGACGCAACTATGAGGCAAAATAAAACTCTCTGTTGCAATGTACTCACTCTGTGTATTATTTATAAGAGAAAATAGATAAATGCATGGAATACATAGAAAATGACTATAAAAGAAAAGTAGAATGCTAAAGAACACACTAATGAAGCAGTGACTTCTCCTAGGCTGACAGGTAGTACAAAAGGAAGACACAACTTTATAATAGTTTCTTCCCAACCCTCATCCCTCTTCTATGCCACGCACTCTATACAAACTGAGACTCCTGGGCTGCTGGAGAGGGGGTGGCTGCAGTTCCCCAGATGGCAGAGAAGCTCACTGAAGTTTCACAGGGTAAAGATAGAAATTTTCTCTAGGGATGTAAAAGAAACTCGGGCAAGCTACATTCAGGGGGCGGGCAGGGGTGTTGTTGGAAAGTTGGCTGCATAGGGTTGAAGTGGAACTGTGCTGCATTTGCTGGGAAGTTGCCTTCAGAGGGGTAATGACACTTACCTCAGCTCCACTGTCCTGAACACCAAGTGAGCACCACTGTTGGAAGACAACAAGAAGGCATGAAGGAATCAAGAAGCCTCATTGTCATGCATTGGTAACCCTTTACTAGCAAAATGTAATGTCATGCCAGCTGGTGAGAAAACACATGTTTACAGAAAATAATCACTCAGGATGTACTATTGAAAGATAATTGCAGGGCCGAGCCGTGTGACATAGCTGATAAAATTGCTGCTTGGGATGTTAAACCCAGGCTTGACGTTGTTCTGCTTCCCAGTCACCTTCCTGCTACTGCACCCTGGGAGGCAGCAGAGGATGGCTCCAAATGCTTGAATTCATGCCACTCAATACCTGGCCTGCCATTGCCTGCTGTGGGCATTTGGGGACTGAATCAGAGATGAAAGACATCACAGATAAACACTAGAACAAAAAAAAATCACTAAGGACTTAATGCACCATTCTAAGCGGGCTTTAAAGTGTGTATATTAATCAGGAGGCCAATGGGGAGAAACTCATGATCTTGAACACATAGAAAGGCTCAAAAATCTGTGGTCAAAATATCAGTTTCAGAAAAGAATCACGATAATACCAGCAGATCAAAGTCTAAGAGAGTAAAAATATAAGAAGCAAAATTAATGAAACAGAAAGCAAACATACTATTAAAAAATCAATAAGAGCCTTTTTTAATATAACACTACAAAGAGGAATGGTATCTAAAATAAATATAATCTCACAAATGACATATCCATTTGTGTGGCTCAGAAAATGAAACTCCAAAGGATGGTGCCTTGGCAGACTGAGCACTTTTCAGTTAAAGGAAAGACCTCAGACTGCCTCACACCTAAGGACTTTCTAACTTTCCCTTTCTGCTTCTCCTCGTCCAGGTACACTGAGGGGCTTTCCCTGAAATTTCCTGATCTGGCTGAGGAAACTTCTTCCCCAAGAAACACAATTGTCTTAAACCCCTTCCCTGGGGATTTCCTGAAAGAGGCAAGAAAGGTAACACCAGAGGAGAGACTAAAAGTCATCTCCATGCTCACTGAGACTTGTCTTTTCTCTGGGAGACTTCTTGCATCACATGACAGCCTTGTTCCCAGTGTAGCTCCACCCTTCACCTTCCTGCCCCTTACTGCGGCATCTCCCCAAGCTGAGAAGAAGGCATTGTCTGTTCTTCTGGCCTAGACATTTCCCCTAAAGCCACTGAGTACTCTGAGTTGCCTATATCTGCATTTCTCTCTCCCCTAAAAAGAGGGGCAATCCCACAGGAGTCCCAAAAATAGAGTCACAGATCACCACTTACCTGACCAGCAGAAGGAGGTGAACTGTAGAAACTCCACAGGGAAGCCTAGAGTCAAAAACTACCACTGAGTGAAAGTAAAGAAAAATGGAGTCACTTGTGTCAAGCCAGAGACTGATGACATCACTTAGGCTAAGCTGCTGCATGCCAAGAAGGATGCTCCTCATCAGACGGAACAGACCCCTCTGGACAGTCTGATAACATGTGCGCTGTGGACAATAACCCCAAGTTACCTTCCTACATGCACAATGATTGGACGCACCCTGAGAATGAGCTGGAAACACCCTGTCCTAGGTATTGGATTGATGGCACCCGGGAAACTCCAAGAGGGAGCACAACCGATTATTGACACCCGGACACCTACTGGAGACTTCCCCTTCAGAGTGGCAAGGATGAAAGGAGAGCCTTGTCCACTGCCCTCCATCCTCTTGAGTATCATGGCCGGGTGTGTATGAACCTCTGGATCTCCACACATTTGGAGCTGAAGAGCCAGCTCACTAGCCCTCTTGCTAAGCAACACAAGGTGACTATGGGATCAAAACTCCAGCGGAGCCATAGCCTCGCTGCCTCACCTGGACCCCTTATCAGCCTGCTGTCAGACCCGACCACAGAGCCGGCCCAGGCCTCTCAGCTGGGGACCTCTCCAAATCCTCGCCTTGCTGTCCTCCTGGGAACTCCAAGCTCACTGCCCAGAATGATAGCCATCCCACGCCTTCCTGCCTGTAAGTGACTGATCCTAGATCTGTCTCTGCTGAGACATTGAGCTCCAGACTTTGAACACTGACTCTTTTTCGTGACCACGATACGAACCCTGAGAATGCAGCCTTTATAAATGACATTAGCCATATGTAATGAAATATGAATAGGCTTTGACCCTATGATTAAGAGTAATGATACGAGGCCAGTGCCTTGGTTCAATAGGCTAATCCTCTGCCTGCAGTGCCAGCACACAGGGTTCTAGTCCCAGTCGGGGCATCAATTCTGTCCCGGTTGCCCCTCTTCCAGTCCAGCTCTCTGCTATGGCCCAGGAGTGCGGTGGAGGATGGCCCAAATCCTTGGGCCCTGCACCTGCATGGGAGACCAGGAGAAGCACCTGGCTCCTGGCTTCGGATCAGCAAGGTGCGCCGGCCGCAGCGGCCATTGGAGGGTGAACCAACGGTAAAGGAAGACCTTTCTCTCTGGCTCTCTCTCACTGTCCACTCTGCCTGTCAAAAATAAATAAATAAATAAATAAATAAATAAAAGAGTAATGATACGTACCTTGCTGTGGGGAGCAACCCGGACTAGACTAAGTTACTGGAATTAGGACTTATTCTATGCATCTGCTCTCCCACAATATGGCGCTGAGAAGGGAGAAACAGCTTCTACGCAGCTGCCTCCAGTTCAACCAATAAACTGTAGGACCTGCTCCTGATTGGAGGAGAGCAGCGTACTCGGCGTGTGGGTAGCAGAGTTGGGATTGGCGGAAGAGGACTATAAAGGAGGAGAGAGACAACATGCACAAGGAACATCTAAGGGGAACATCTGAGGGAACACCTGTGCTGCCCCCGAGAGAGCCGGCCGGCGGTGTGCCGCTCCCCCTTTTTTTTTTTTTAATACTTTGAGTTGCCATTTATTTAGTTACAGGGAATGCAGAGACAGGGGGAGTAAGGGGAAGAGACAAGAGAGAGAGCGAGCGAGCAAGCAAGCGCACTCCCCTGGTTCACTCCCCAAATGCCTGCACTGTCCTCAGGGCCAGGGGCCAAAGCCAGGATATCTCAGAATGCAACCCAGCACTCCCAAGTGGGTGGAAGTAACCCCAGAACTTGAGCCATCATTGGTATTTCCCAAGGTCTGCATTAGCAGGAAGCTGGAGCCAGGAAACTCAGGCCTCATGCCCAGAGATGCTGACTGAGTAGTTCTAGGGTTGATCCTGCACAGGTACGCTTAAGTGCCCAGGTGATCCTAATAGGCAATCAGAGCTTGAATTCTGTAACTTCTTTTTGCTATGAGAATGCCATTTAAGAATGCAAGCACCAACAACAAGAATGACAGCCACCCCAGCAGAGATTCCTACTCCAATGTAGACATGGATCCTGGTGGTTGCTGTGGAACCTTGGAATTCCACGGAGGTGGAAGGGTCGGTAGCCAACCTGGGAAGAACCAGCAGCAAACCCGGGAAGGGCCGAGCAGACAAAAGAACAGCGCAGGGTCCTGTGTCGTTCCTCCACGAAGATGGGGAGCGACACCTTGCTGTACATATATTATTATAATTGGATAGCCCTTGAGGTTACTTTAATGCTGTATATTGTGTTCTGTGGTTTAATGAATATAATTGATGAGTAGTAAGAAAATAGTATTATTGTTAATATTTGATTCCAGTAGTCCTTTAGTATTGTCTTTAGGGAAATGGTGTTATAATAGTTATTAAGTGTTATTGTAGTAAGTAAGTTAAGAATTAATTAAGCCATAGATTGGACTGATAAGTCTATAATAAGTATATTGACAAGTATATTGATACTGATAAGTGTGTTGACCTTAATGAGCATATTGATAAGTAGTGTGATAGAAACTCCTAGTGTGTAAGCAATAAAAACCTTTCATTGGAAAGACAGTCTTGTGTCCGTGTGTTCCTGTTTCCCCATGCTCTGACACATCGCCCTCAAGCCCTTTCGAGCTGAGTGACAGCAGGCACTCGTGACACTGAGCTATTGGGTAATCATTTCCCTGTGATGCTCCTGTAGACATAAATTATTTGTATGTATTTCTCCTTTTAATCTGTCTACTGTCAGCTCATTTCAGCGAACCTTCAGAGGAAAAATTCCTCTTTGTTCTATACACATAAAAATTTTAAAAAATATCCTGGTCTCACATCATATTCAAAATTATAATTTTTTAAAATAATTTAAGTTTTTTATGTCAAAGGATCAGATTTCATATATACAGTGTTAAGAACATAATTATACTTCACACTGTACCCTCAATCCCACCTTCCTTCCTCCTGCCTTTCTTGTTTTTCTTTTAATTTTTGTAATGGCATAGCTTCAATTAATCACAAGCTTAACCCTCCATTAAATGAAGAATTTAACAAGTAGTAACTAGAGAAACCACTGTTTGATTCCAAAGGGAGCTTCTTGAAGATAATTCTAGGAAATAATTTCCTGAAACAAGTTTATGGAATATTGCATTAAAAAGGGCATGTAAAGTATAAAGCAAAAAATAGAAATATTGATAAGTTAAACCACATTCAATAAACAAATTTTGTTATGATAGGGAACTTTAAAGAGGTCAGAGAATAATGGATATAAAATATATTTATTTTATGCAAAATCCACACATTGAACTTTCAGAATATGTATTTTCCATGGACTGTTTGAATATCTATTATACTACTTAGGAATCTAACAGGCAAGTCACAGATGGAAGACAGTTAGATGTGTATGGTACATATAACTCAGAATGGTCTCATTTGTTGAACTTTTTATGTATTTATTTGCATATATGTTTGTGTTCATGTTTACATTCTATATAAAACAAGAAAAACTTGCTCAGAAATACCACAAAGTATATCCAAAAGGTCAATACAATATGGACATAATTTCAACATAACTTGTCAAAGAAATGCAGAACAAGCCCATAATGAAATGCTATTAAACACGAAACTGACTAATTGTATTAAATATTGGATAGGATGTGGAACAACTGGATTTCTTGGCCAACATTTTGAAAAACCACCTAACTGCTGAGATGATGAATTTATTATGAAGCAGCCATTCCATTGCTGAGTTCACATCAATCAGATTTGTATACATTTATGCATAAAACACAAAGTGTTCATGGAGGACAGAACATGGAGTTATCTCAAATCCCATTTAAATTAGAACTGATAAACATAACAGTATTTATGCAATAAAATAGAAAAATATATAATAAAAAGGAACATATAGCTATAGAGTACATGATGAACATCAAAAATATTGAACAAAATTGGGTAAAAAGGAAATCAATTCAAACAATACAATCATTTATATAAATCAAAACCAGAATAAGCAAATCTATGGTGCTAGTAGCCAAATAAAACTCTCTCTCTGTAACTCTACCTTTCAAACAGATAAATCTTAAAAAAAAATGAAGGAGGAATGGAAGGTACAGTGAGTAGCACCTGTACTTGACTATCTAGGATCATGGGGAAAATCAGATTCATCTTCTGCAGCTCCTGTAACGGTGAATTCATTTGGATATCCAAATAATCATATGTTCACATCCCTCCAAAATGCAGATATTGAAACCCTAAACCCCAATCAGAAGCTACTAGAAGATAGAAACGACATCCCGTATCAGGGTGCATGGTTCTAGTCTTGACTGCTTTGCCTCTGATCCAGCATCCTGGTAATAACACTCCCTGGGGGGCAGTAGGTGACGGCAGAAGTATTTGGATCCCTGCCACCCACATGAGAAACTTGGAATTAGTTCCTGGCTCCTGGCTTCAGCCTGGCTCTACTCTGGCTGCTGGGGACATTCAGGAAATAAACAGGCAGATGGGAGATCTCTTTCTTTCTGCCTCTCTCTCTTTATCTACCTCTCTGCCTTATAAATGAAGTTAAATAGACAAAACATTTCTAAAGAAGTTATTATGTTTGGAAGATACTCTGGTGGAATTATGGTCTTTGTTCCAAGATGAGGAGTTAATCATTTATTTGGGCCATTTACTTTTTGAATTTTTTTTTCAAAATTGTGATATTTTATTTCACAATGCAACATGAGGTCAGTATTAAAAAATATGAAAACAAAATAGGATAAAATAAATAAGAACAACAAGAAAAACAACAACAACAACACAACTTGTAAAAACATACAGGAGAGTTGGGGCTGATGCTGTGGTGCAGCAGGTTAATGCCCCTGGCCTGAAGCACTGGATCCCATACGAGCACCAGTTCTAGACCCAGCTGGCTCTACTTCCGATCCAGCTCTCTGCTATGGCTTGGGAAAGCAGTAGAAGATGGCCCAAGTCCTTACACCAGTATGGGAGACCTGGAAGAAGCTCCTGGCTCTTGGCTTCAGATCAGCAAAACTCCCGCTGTTGCAGCCAATTAGGGAGTGAACCATCGGATGAAAGACTCTCTCTCTCTCTCTCTCTCTCTCTCTCTGCCTCTCCTCTTTCTGTGCAACTGTGACTTTCAAATAAAATAAATAAATCTTAAAAAAAAAAAAAAAGCATACAGGAGTGGCCATTAGGCCTACAGTTAAGATGCCATTTGGGATGTCCCCATCTCATATCTGAATGCCTGGGTTCTAGTCCTGGCTCTACTCCTAAATTCAGAATTATGTTAATTCTCCCTCTGGGAGGCAGCAGATGATGGCTCAAGTACTTCGGCCCCTTCCACGCATGTGAGAGTCTAATCAGGATTGAGTTCCTGGTTTCTGACTTATGCCTGGCTAATAAGTTGCATTTATGGAGTGAACCAGTAGGTACATGATCTCAATCTCTTTCTACCCTTCAGAGAAATAAATAATTATATTAAAAGCATACAAAAATAACTATAAAGTTATATATAGCATATTATATTCTATACAGTCTAGATTATAACAAAATGTATTTTAAAGGATTATAAAACGATATGCATTTCAGTAAAATAAATCTAATTATCTTTTGAATAAAACTTTCCTAGCTACATTTGGCTCCCTGATTTTCATATGTATTTTAGTCCCAAGTTGTCAGTTTTCAAAAGCATACATATTCAAAGACCCGGATTTTAGATTCCTGGCAGAATTTTGATCCTATAATATTAAAGTAAATATATTTGTTGCCCTTTGTTTTTATAGGCTATGTATTTATCATTTTGATAGCATCAGAATAATGCATTTTGTGATGTAAGAAAAAATGCTATTCCTTAGTATTTGGAATTCTGTTTCCCAGGCTTTCAGTAATAGGAATTATGATGCTGAAAATTGCATTTGAGGATTTTCAATATAGTGTCTATAAAGTTTATACATTGTGCTGCTATAACAAAACATCCTAGACTGAGTAATTTATAGTACTTATTTATTTTCATCTCCTCGAAAGGCGGAAAAGGAGAAAAAGAAAAGGTAGACACAGAGAAATCTTTCATCTACTGGTTCACTTCTCAAATGGGTTCTGTATAAAGAACTGCAATTTATTTTCTCACAGTCCTTTTGGCTGGAAAGACCATTATTAAGGCAACAGCACGTCTAGTTTTCTGTCTTGAGAGGGCTGCCCTGTGGGAGTGACTGCTGTGTTCTCACCTGGCAGAAGGCAGGGGGCAAACTAGCTCAAAGCTGTCTGAAAGCCTCTTTTAGAAAGGCCTTAACCATGAGAGGGGCCCTTCCCAACAGAATCACCTCAGGGTCTCACCTCCTCCCAATACTACCACTTTGCAACACAGGGATTTTCAGATTTAGAAAAGGGCACATTTTTTGTCTTCTATATAACGTTAAAATTTCGTCCATTCTAACCATCAGCATAGGTGAGGTGCCTGAGGGTACTTCTAGGAGAAGACATAACAGCATTAAGATGATCTCCCTTTCTTTATAGTTTTAGATCAAAAATATCATTTAAGTAGTAGTCTTCAGAATTTGAGGGGAAATAATATTGCAGTTTCTGTGTGTATGGTTTTGTATGTTTGAGCAGGAGAAAGCAAGAAAGAGATACTAAAATTATAAAGATAGAACAAGATTTTATGTTTGCTTTTAGTTATGTAAATAATCATACTAATAATTGAAAAATCTTGATGGCCTAAATTCTGCATGTTAAAATCTATATTTAATGTTTCTCTTATGTTTGCTATTTTAAGTTACCTCAGACAAAATACTGACTTGAGGGATTCTTTTCAAAACTGCATGGAGTAGGACATTTTTGTAGTAATTCACTGTAATGCAATAATACAGGAATTTCTTTCTGAAAGTACAAATTTTCTTACATTAAAATAGTTTCAAATTGTCTGTTCTTTGGATGAAAGCTTCTTTTATGTGCAAATGTATTTAATTAGAAATCTACATTTAAAAAATCACAGTAAAGGGAAACTATTTTTACTGATACAAGCCAGAGGGTAAATAATATTAATGCTAAATAAATGTCTTTCAAGTAAAGAATAAAATGAACTGAGATATGTCTTTGTTTAAGCACAAAGTTCTAATACTCTACAATCGTCCTTTGAATGAATGTTGAATCAGATTTTCTTTATTCAGGCATCAAATCTGAGGATTTCAAGAGGTAAACATTCACTCTTTGATGCTTAACTTCAAACCATCCAAGGAAATTAATCAAATTAATCCATCCTCTTCTGTATTAGCAATGACTTTTTTTTTTTTTTAAACAGCTTTTGACTCAGGGCATTTCTTAAGACCCTAATGAGAATTGGGAAGAAGAAAAAAGTACTAAATGATGGCATTAAGGAGATTTCCAACTACTCAATTTTTTTTTTTTTTTTTTAGACTAGATTGACAACACAAACCAATGAAGTGGGCCCCAGGTGGCTGAGATACATTGTAAAGCTGCCTAAGGATGGCAGCTGCCACCCAGCAACCATGGGTCCTTGCCACAGTGGAATTCAGAATCATGTTTGGCAGGTATTCCTATGTTTTCAGAAAAGAAGAAAAAATAATATTTTATATGCACTCTCAATTTTTTAAATGCGAATATTTAAAAAAATTCCTTTGTAAGCCAAAAAAAAAAAAAAGGAAAAAGTTGGTAAGTACCTCTTTTCAAGTGAGCAGAAAATAGCATTGGGGAAAAAAGCATTACTTCATCATAGAGCTGTACCATCTTCAGCTATGCCAAACAAAATCCTTACAAGCATGTTTAAAATACTTGCTTTTCACACCAGTGTTTCCTCGGGGATCCTCAGATTGCATTGGTAGAGGGGCAAGCAACTTTAATCACATAGTTAATGTAAGATGACGAATACATTTCATAACGATCTTAATTGTTTTCCATTTGAAAAGGAAGAAGAATACTTAAAAGATTGTTTAAAAAGTCACTGTACCTCAGATGTTGTCCGAAACAAAGAGAGGATGCCCATTAAAGCAAGGTTGGTCTAAAATACAAGTTCCTATCCATATCTCATCCAATATCTATAAAACAATGACCATATTTTCTGCCCAAAACATAGCTTGACACAGTATTAAAACACTGGTTGCACAGCCAGATTTTTTTTTTTTTTTTTTTTTTTTTTGACAGGCAGAGTGGACAGTGAGAGAGAAAGACAGAGAGGAAGGTCTTCCTTTGCCGTTGGTTCACCCTCCAATGGCCGCCGCGGCCAGCGCGCTATGCTGATCCGATGGCAGGAGCCAGGTACTTATCGTGGTCTCCCATGGGGTGCAGGGCCCAAGTACTTGGGCCATCCTCCACTGCACTCCCTGGCCACAGCAGAGAGCTGGCCTGGAAGAAGGGCAACCCGGACAGAATCCTGCGCCCCGACCGGGACTAGAACCCGGTGTGCCGGCACCGCAAAGCGGAGGATTAGCCTAGTGAGTTACGGCGCCGGCATAGCCAGATTCTTTGATCCTGAATCCATGTTCTGCAATTTACCAGCTGTATCATCTTTTGTACACGTGTCGACCAAACTTCCAGAATCCCAGGTTATTCCACCATTGTTAGTTTAATAAACGAATGATCATTGTGGTATCCAGCTCCCATATTTACTGAGAATTTGTAAGAAAATCTTTAAAACATCGTTGTAATTTTTTTATTTAATTATATTTATTTGAAAGAGAGAAACAGAGAGAGAGATTTTCCATTAACTGGTTCACTGCTCAAATGTCTGAAATAACCAGGGATGTGCTAAGCTGAGGCTCAGATCCTGGAACTCCATCTAGGTCTTCCATGTGAGTGTCAGGGGCCCAAGTACATGAGTCGTAACCTGCTGCCTCCCAAGTTGCAAATCCACAGGATTCTGGATCTGAAGCAGAAGAACCAGAACTGGAATCAGGCACTCAGATATGGAATGTGGGATCTCCAAGCAAAGACTACACTGCACCGAACTCCTTCTTCTATAGCAATGTTTAAAGCCATCAGCATTACTTCTGGTAAATAGAATGGAGTCCATACATCTCGTTATTATGATGTCCTTTGAACTCACTCTTTTTCTGGTTTATGTAGAAATACTGCTGTTAGTGGCAGAAAGATTTTTCTCACAGCTAAAACTTCACACATCTATAGTAATCACCTTCTTGGTTAAAATAATGATTTTGGGAGCAGTGTTGTGGCATAGTGAGTAAAGCCACCTCTTTCAATGCCAGCATTCCATATGGGTGCTGGTTCAAGTCCCAGCTGCTCCACTTCCAATCCAGCTCCCTGGTAATGTGCCTGGGAATGCAAAGGAGAATGACCCAAGTATTTGGGCCCCTGCACTCACATGGGAGACCAAGAAGAACCTCCTGGCTCCTGGTTTAGGTCTGGCTTAGGCCTGGCTATTGTGTCTATGTGGAGAGTGAACCTGCCAATGAAAGATCTCTGTCTCTCTGCCTTTCCCCATTCTCTCTCTAACTCTTTCAAATAAATAAAATAAATTCTTAAAAAATAGTGATTTGGGGGCCGGCGCTGTGGTGCAGCAGGTTAAAGCCCTGGCCTAAAGCTCCAGCATCCCATATGGGCGCCGGCTCTAGTTCTGGCTGTTCCTCTTCCAATCCAGCTCTCTGCTAAGGCCTGAGATAGAAGCAGAAGATGGCCCAAGTCCTTGGGCCTCTCCACCCACGTAGGAGACCCGGAAGAAGCTCCTGGCTCCTGGCTTCGGATTGACACAGCTTCTGCCGTTGTGGCCATCTGTGGAGTGAACCAGTGGATGGAAGACCTCTCTCTCTGTCTCTACCTCTCTCTGTAACTCTGTCTTTCAAATAAATAAAATAAACCTTTTTTTAAAAAAAGTAATTTTATTAACTGTTATACACATTTAATGTATGTTGTTGCAATTACTCTTTTAAATTTTTTTAAAAATTATACAGTTACAGATGGCATTGGCAATTACCTAATTATTAGAATCGAATGTATACACAGAACTCTGAGATACTGAGTGATTTGTCTAGAATCAAAGTTTAAAGACAAGAAGTTACAGACCTAGGGCAAAAATCTAACGTTTTCTTTTCTGTGTTCATTATATGTGTATAAGTGAATATATTTCAATCATTTCAATTGAAAATATAGACATTAAAAACTTTTAATGCCTTCATTAATAGAATTGTTCTGTCATATTGGAAAAAAAAGGACAAATTTAGAGAAAGGTTCTACATTCACAGAGAGGAAAAAAGTTGTCAGGTCAGCTTTGGCATGTCAAACATCTGGGTGCCTGTTAACCCACTCTACCTTACTGGCATAGTTGGCATTCATATCCAGATGTTTCTGCATTTTGATAAGGTATTTCACACATTGACAGTTAATCTCAATGATCAACAGAAAATTATATTTCATGGACAGCGTGAATAAAGGTCAATAGATTTAGTTTACTTTTCTCTAAATACATATTTCTTAAATGTCACATTTGCACAGTATTAAGCATTTTAGGCAAACACTTATGAGAAGTGCCCTTGTGACACTGTTGATTGAATATATTGTTTTACCTCTTTTGAGTGAAGAAGTAACCATGCTTGCCAGCCTTATTGGAATTAAAGGAAGCTCGCTGACCACTTAAGATAGATTTCATTTTGAAGGTGATTTTATGCTAAAACAATCCGAGATTTAAGTTCATTGCTTAATAAAGCAGTAAAGAAAATACAATATTGTGGGAATTATTTTGATGCTGTATTCAAGAGAACATTTGTTGTATATAGAACTTTGTTTGCTTGTTCCATTTTCCTCAATTTCTGTACATGTTGGGATTCTTGGGGCTGAGAACTTCAAACTCCACAATGCCTCTGTCTAATGAGATTGCAGGAGTAGTGTGCTTTCCATCATTTCCTTATCAGTGACAGCCAGTCCATTAAAAAACGCTCACCCCAAGAAGAGAATTTCAGCTTTAAACGTTTGCATTCTAAAAAGGATCTTCCCTAGACTGTTAATAGATAAGATGAATGCCACATATGGTGACAGTTCATGACACTTCCCCTCCAAGAATTCTTTGGAAACCTGCAACAGACCTATTGTCTTCTTTTACAAAGACATTTTATAGTGCTTTTTAGTGAAATGTGTAATTCTGAAGGAAGTTTTAGTTGTATTTTTCTGTTTTTGTTTTCTGACACTATGCATTATCATGTGAATAATGATGTTTGTAGTCGACATTGTAATTGTACCTTTTCAGAAAAGTTGAAGAGATTCAGGAAAAACAATCTTCCACTGGAGAAAATTCCCATTTGTTCTGGGAGCAGAAGAGTCATGGCTTATCTTTGGGTTCTTAACAATCTGGGCCACAGTAAGTTAGACATGCTCACAACTGAAATTCAGAATTATAGCATAATCAAAATAACCTTCCTACACTTAGAGTGAGCCAATTTAAAAGGAGAGATTTAGGGGGAGATATTTGGCACAGTAGTTAAAACAGAGTTTGATATCTGAATCCCACTCTGGAGTACCTGATTCTGAATCCCAGTTCAATTTCTAACTTCAGCTTCCTGCCGCTGAAGCTGCCCTGGGAAGCAGCAAGTGATGTCTCAAATATGTGGGTCTCTGTCACTTACTTGAGAAACCGAAATTGAGTTGCAGTCTCCTGGCTGTGATCTAGGAGAGCCTCTGTTGCAGGTAATTCAGGAGTGAACCAGAGGATGGAAGATACTGACTGTTTGTTGCTGTGTCTCTATCTCTCTTCAAAATAAATAACAAAGAAAAATATTGTTTTAAATGAAGAGAAATTTGACAAGCTATATCACAAATATTTGATTTTATCTCCTAACAAAGAAGGAAGGGGAGACTCCCTCCCAGTTTGAGTGTTAAGAAAACAGCCATGACTGTGTGGTGTGCCCTGTAAGGAGGGCATAGCCTATGGACAGGACTGGTATTTCAAATGTTTAGTATTTGAAATAATTTTGTAAGTGTAAAAAATTATATAGTCCCTTCTAGGGATACGGTTGGAACAAGGCAAAAGGAGCAATGAATTCAACTCCAAGTTTCAACCTCAAAGATGATTTCAGAAAATAGTAGGGAAAGCCATAGGAAAGTGTTGCACCTTTGGGAAGAACAGAACACAGAGAAGCGCTCTAGCAGGGACAAGAGATTAGGGCATGGATCTAGGATTCTGGAGTTGCAATCAATAAACTGTGTCTTTTAGATATGAAATAACCAAGGGCCTGATCAATCTATACACAGGATGATCTTGTGACAGAAAATGAACAGAAGCAAATGTCTCTAGAAACATTGATAAAAAGAACTGATTTACAGTATGCAGGAAATAGGATTCACAGGACAATGTTGTCAATAAAGGGAAACAGTCTACATGGTATGCTGAGGATGTGAGCTGACTGTACTGCTAAGTATCAGATTAAGATTTGTTTACAAAATATAACAAAAATTGCCTTTCTTTAAAGAATTCTATGTACATTAAAGGACAATAAATAGAAACAGGACCAAAGATATTTTTTGTAAGATTTATTTATTTATTTGAGAGTTAGAGTTACAGAGAGAGAGAGAGAGAGAGAGAGAGAAAGGTCTTCCATTTGCTGGTTCACTCCCCAAATGACCACAATGGCCAGAGCTGGGCAATCCAAAGCCAGGAGCCAGAAGATTATTTCGGGTCTCCCATTCAGATGCAAGGGCCCAAGCACTTGGGCCAGCTTCTACTGCTTTCCCAGATCATAGCAGAGAGCTGGCTTGAAGAGGAGCAACTGGGACACAAACTGGAACTCATATGGAAGGCTGGCGCCACAGGCAGAGGCTTAGCCCACTATTCAACAGTGCCAGCCCCCTAAAGATATTTTTGAATGAAGTGTATTTAAATTCTTTCCTTCCTTTCAGAGGAATAGTTTTCACAATACATCAGATGACATATTGGCAAGTTGGGATTATGAAATGAATTTACTTACATTAAAATTAACAATAATGGCAGGTGGTTAGCCCAATGGTTAAGATGCCTCTTGGGATGCCTGCCTCCATAGGCAGTGTCCAGGTTCAAGTCCAGGCTGTATTTTTTATTTTAACTTCCTGTTGGTGTGCATCATGAGAGGCATCAGGTGGTGGATCAAGTGGTTGGGTCCTTTCCACCCACATAGGGATCTGAATTGAATGCTGGGCTCCTGACTTCAGCATAGCCCAGTCTTGTCATCATCCAGTGAGTGAATCAGCAATGGATCATCTCTGTCTGGCTCTATCTCTTCCTCTTGGTATTTCTGCCTTTAAAATAAGATAAAATTAATGAGTAAATAATTGGTATTTAATTAACATTAACCTACTCAATTATTGTTTATAGCTTTTGTCTATATTCCCACTAAACCTGAATCTTTTTGTTTTTTACCTGTTAAACTTCTTATTTGGTAAACAATAAAGTCTTTTTTACTATAACATAATTTTAAATTATATTTCCTCGAAAAATAACAAAACAAGAAAGAAAGAAAGAGAAAGAAAGAAGGTGGGAGGGAGAGGGAAGAGGTAGGGAGTGAGAGAAGCGATAATATAATATGTTCTTAGAATTATATCTACATCAAAGTCGGCAAGCTCAGGCAGCTTCCATGGCCTTCGCAACTCATGACTAGAGCCTGGGGAGATTGCTGACACCTTAAACAAGACTGTCAATTTGTTAAGTCAACAACAGGAGTCACTGTGCACTTACTCCCCATGTAGGATCTCTGTACTTGATGTGTAGTTCAATGTGAATTAATGATATGACTAGTGCTCAAACAGTATTTGGCAATTTGTGTTCTGTGTGGAGGCAAACTGATGAAATCTTTACTTAATATATACTAAATTGATCTTCTGTATATAATCGAAAATGAATCTTGATGTGAATGGAATGGGAGAGGGAGCAGGAGATGGGAGGGGTGCGGGTGGGGGGGAAGTTATGGGGGAGGAAGCCATTGTAATTCATAAACTGTACTTTGGAAATTTATATCTACTAAATAAAAGTTTAAAAAAAGTAAATGATCTCATTAAATTATTTTTATGTTTATTTTTGTGCTGTAATTGTATTTTGGATATGTTGGATTAAATAAAATATATTAAAATTGAAAAAAGAATTATATCTACAAATAACACTGACTGTTAAAAACTAAAAGGTAAGATTAAAAATCACTTGAAAAGTATCTTACAAAATACAAAAAAGTCAACATATAATTCATAACTAATGTGAGTAAGAAGTCAATTTTTCCAGATTTTTGGCATATGGTATTTGACACTGAGGCTAACCTAATCCCTCTGTGTATAAATTGAACAGTAAATACATTTCCCCCCACATAAATCACGTACAGAAAAACACACTGTGTTTTGTCATTTAATTAAAGATATTCTAAGTATGTTTTTAAAGTTTACTTTCATAATCTACCAGAAAGATACTTGAAAATGCTTTCCATAGTTCAAGATGATTTAGATAAGTTTATGTACTCTTTAGGCTAATTAAAAGATAATCACAATAACATGTCTATGAATAATTACAGGAAGTTAGTAAGTTGAATACCTTGTGTCTATCATAGCTTTCATTTGCTGAACGAGAAAATATGTTGTAGTACCCATTCAAAGCACAAAATCTCCCTATTGCAAACACATGTTAAATATAACTGTTCATGTAGAAAACTGTGTAACACTTTATCCGTTTGATTATTTTATCACAGATTTACTTTCCTCCTTTTTCTAATAAATAACTGGAAGTATATTCAATTTCAGACTGATGAGTTATGTATGGCTATAGCTCCTTAGTCTGTGTTGTTAGGCTAACTACACACACACATACATATTCAACTTTGTTCTATATGTTGACAACAATGTAATGAGTAAGCTTATGCTTTCTCAAACTTGTGCAATCTCAAAATCACCTAAAATGTAACACATTGGAGACATTTTGAGATTTGATGATTGTTTATAGCCCTTGTCTCTTCTATTGAGGAACTATGTTTTTTTCTTCATACTACTTGTAAGGGTTAATCTTATGAATATTAAGTAAAGTGAAAACGGTTCTTTGTGAAAATTAGAGTGGGAATAGGAGACAGAGGAGGAAGAAGGATTGGAGTATGGGCAGGAGGGAGGGTAGAGTGGGTAGGGTATCATTATATATAATCTGTATATATAAAATACATGAAACTTGCATAACAAAATTTTTAAAAAATGTAAACAAATCTAATTTTAAAAAATCACATTTGTTATTTTACTTTGACACATTGAGGAAGGAGATAGCAGGAAAATCATGGTGTTTTAGATCTTATGATATAGACTACACATTTTTCCCCCCTAGGTGATCTGAGGCATCTTGACAAGTTAGGTGTTTTGCTTTGCAAAGCATGCAATAATTGCATTTTTAGTGTTAACTTTTAATGAGTTATTTACAAAGGGCTATACCTATTAATCACATTTTACATCTATGTGTACTTTTAAGTTTTTTATGAAAACATAATTGTGTACAGAATAATGGCCAAATCTTCATGATTTAGCTCAGGGGATTTCACAATCAGAAGGCACTTGTTTGTCAGAGTCATATCATACCAGTGCAGAACAATGCCATCATCTCAGGAAATTCTTTTTTTTTTTTTTTTTTTTTGACAGGCAGAGTGGACAGTGAGAGAGAGACAGACAGAGAGAAAGGTCTTCCTTTGCCGTTGGTTCACTCTCCAATGGCTGCTGTGGCCGGTGCGGCGCACTGCGCTGATCCAATGGTAGGAGCCAGGTACTTATCCTGGTCTCCCATGGGGTAGAGGGCCCAAGCACTTGGGCCATCCTCCACTGCACTCCCTGGCCACAGCAGAGAGCTGGCCTGGAAGAGGGGCAACCAGGACAGAATCCGGCGCCCCGATCGGGACTAGAACCCGGTGTGCCAGCGCCGCAAGGCGGAGGATTAGCCTAGTGAGCTGCGGCGCCGGCCCTCAGAAAATTCTCATTTCAGCAAGGACTCCAGTTAATCACTTTCCTGACTTCCAAAATGAAAGATTAGTGTTGTCTCCTTTTGTACTTAATAGAAACTAAAGGATGTTTTATATATATTGTAGCACATTAATTTTCATTGTGTAATGTTTCTTAATGTATTTGTGTCTTCCTTGTGTGGACATAGACATAATTTTCCTTTTTGTCTTGCAAATAATGTGACTGTGAATATGTTAGATTCATAGTGAACATACGGGTAAACAGCTACTGGGTTTAGGTATAGGTGTAAGACTCAAACTGCTGATCTTGGGGAATGTATATGTTCAACTTTCACTGATGCTGCAAGAAGCTTTCTGAATCAGGATTCTCCTTAAAATTTGAGTTACATAATTTTTTATATATACTAAAAGCTAAACATTTAGCTTTTATTTTCTCATTTAAATGTTTGGAAACATTTGTTTCAAGTTTTTAACGTTTTATAGAGTTAATTTAAAATTTGCTACTAATTATGACATTATAATGAGAAAATGTGACTTTTATTATTTTCGAAAGTCCAAAGTATGGTGAGAAGGAAGTACCTGGATAGGATATATTGATGGAAATAATAGATACATGGAAAGTTCAGTCTACCCCTTAACAACTCCATTACTTCCTTTCCTTTAACTCCTATCTTTTTATATTGTTGAAGTTTACTTTTCTTTTCATTATTGTTACATTCCCATTTCCTGGACATCCAATGTGCTCCGTTTTTTCAATGACAAGCATTGTTATATTAATTTAATAGTTGTATGCTAATCATTTCTATTTTAGACTGAAGCATTTGTTAATAACTATTGATATTTATCATTTATTCCCAATTATATTTCTTAAAAATCTACTCTTTGTATTTTTTCAATATTTAGATAATTTGGTTTTAGTGATCTCTATATTGGTAAGTGTATGGTCTTTTAATATAAAATAATATTCCTTGCCATTTGATTCAATAATGTATCCAAAAGAAATATTATTCTTGTAATATTTATAATGATATTAATGCTCCCTTTTGTCTTATGATCCCTATTATGATTTTAGTTTTGTATTGTCGTTTTACTTTCTCAGTAGTTTCACCTTTTTGAAAATCTCAACAAGACCATTATTTTTTAAAAATTTATTTATTTATTTGGAAGTCAGAGATATATGGAGACAAGGAGAGAGAGAGAGACAGAGACAGAGGGAGATAGATAGATAGAGAGAGAGAGATGTTCTATCTCTGGTTCACTCCCCAAATGACCACAATGGCCTGGGCTGAGCCTATCCAAAGCCAGGAGCAAAGGAGCTTCTTCTGGGGCTCCCAAGTGGATGCAAAAGCCCACGTACTTGGGTCATCTGCTGCAGCCTTCCCAGGCGCACTGGCAAGAAGCTAGATTGGAAATGGAACAATCTGGACTTGCACCTATGCCCAAATTGATGCTGGCACTACAGGCAGAGAGTTAAACATCTACACCGGAACACAAGTCCTGAGACCATTTTTTTAAGACTTTTATTATTTTCTTTCCATTTCATCCTGTCTTCTCCATGTGATTTTTTTCCTGTTTCCTAGATGTTACATATTGAAAGAGGCGGCTGTGAGCCACCATAAAAATAGCCTCTTAAAAATAAAATAATAAAACTCCTGAGACAAACTGTTCCAGAGACGGCCTTGGAAAATGGGGAGTAAACCGGTTCACAGAGAAAGCAGTCAGCTACTGACCAGAGATACACAGAACACCTGCCTTGTAGATAAGCCCCTTCCCTACGCTTGCTCAAGGTTAACTAAGAAAGTTACAAGGCACGTAGCAACCTACTCCTCTCTCCTAGAAACCCCCTCCCCTAATGTATCCCTTTGACCTAGTACTTTTCCACCGACATTACCACTTCAGACTGCCATACAAGGCCCGCTACTGAAAATTATCCAATGAACTTATGCCAGTCTATAATATGTTAATTCTGTGGTTTTGCCTTTTAAAAGCTGTAGAAGATAGCTGCTCGGGGCTCCTCTAACTAGCTTGCTGCTTGCAGCAGTAGGGGGCCCATTTGCGCAAATGAAATAAAAATTACCTCCTGCTCTATTGCATCGTCTGGTCTGGAGTCTGTGTTTCTGGGGTCGTCACAAGAGGACACCGCTTTTGGGGTCCTACAATATTTTCATGACACTGTGGACAGCAATGGATTCTCTGAAATTTCCTCTGATTATTGATTGTTTCATCTGATGAGTATTCACTTAGCAGTCACTACGCTCTAAAAACTTCTAGAGTTAAAGGATACATTCACTGTTGAGACAAACTGATCTCTGCACCTAAGGAGCTTAAATTCTGTCTAGGGCAAAGGAGATAATCAGTAAACAATACAGAAAATTAATGAACAAATTGTACAGTAGCTTCAAATGAATGACTTATAGGAAAATGGATTAAATCAAGGAATTTTCAAGAGCACATTGGGGGAGTTGGATGTGACATGGTGAAGCAAGCCCTCCATGAGAAACTGAACTTGAAAAAGTGTGCTGGCGATTCTTTTGCAGAAATAATTTCCAGACAAAATAAATAATCTGTACGGAAGCCTTACATTAGGGCTCATCTAAAAATAAATCTGCACATCATTGACAAAATGTTACTTTCACATGTGTTTGTATCTTAATACTGTCAAAGCATCTTTTTTTACTGTCTAATGTAGTCTTGCTCAAGTTACCACAAATTAGTGTAAAAATGAATTCTCTCTGCTTTACATGAAATTAATCTAGATAATTCATCAGATTTTAAGGTATATCATGGCATGCAATTTATTAAACCAAAACATAAAGATCCAGTAAAAAATAATTTCAGGTTCATTTTAATTATTGACTTAGAACTACTTTGCATTCTTCCAATTAAATTAGAAGTTACTACTTACAGGAAGAGCATGAAAGTAGTATTTGGTCTTCAGAAACCTTTGCTAAATCATTATTAGCTTTTAAATCATCCTCCTTTGAAAAGGAAAGTGTGTATTCCTTTGTGTAATCTAACTTAAACCCCAAAGTTTTGTATGTTGTACAAAAGAAATTTGTTCAATTTTTTTGCAAAATAAATATTTCTTTTTTTTTACTATGTTTATATTTTATTTTTATTTTATTTTTTTTAAACTTTTATTTAATGCATATAATTTTCCAAAGTACGACTTATGGATTACAATGGCTTCCCCCCCATACCATCCCTCCCACCCACAACCCTCCCCTTTCCCACTCCCTCTCCCCTTCCATTCACATCATGATTCATTTTCGATTATCTTAATATACAGAAGATCAGCTTAGTATACATTAAGTATGGATTTCAACAGTTTGCTCCCACACAGAAACATAAAGTGAAAAATAATAGATGATTTTTTTAAATGATGATGAAATCAGAGCAGACCTATTGTCATGTTTAATCCCAGTGAGAGTCAAGTTGGGAATTGATAATTTCTTTTTTTTTTTTTTTTACAGAGGATCAGTTTAGTATGCATTAAGTAAGGATTTCAACAGTTTGCACCCCCATAGAAACACAAAGTGAAATATATTGTTTGAGTACTCGTTATAGCATTAAATCTCAATGTACAGCACATTAAGGATAGAGATCCTACATGAGGAATAAGTGCACAGTGACTCCTGTTGTTGACTTTACCAATTGACACTCCTGTCTATGGCATCAGTAATCTCCCTATGCTCCAGTCATGAGTAAAATAAATATTTCTTGATGTGCAGTATTTTGACAGTAAAATAGAATTTGACAGAAACTTAAAAACTTGCTATTGTATTTAATATTCCACATTATTTAGAATATGGATGTCCAAAGGACAGTTTTAACACAATAAAACAAAATCCAAATGCACATACAGTATTTAAGTTAAACAACTGTTTTACTGGAAACTTCACAAAACGTTCAAAACTTAAAATTCTGTGTGTAATCACTGACACATTTAATTGTATGAAAAAAGACCGAATAGAGGTTTCCATGCAGAATTTGTACCTAATTGTCAATTTAGAATAATTAAAACGGCCATGCTCATCATTTAAAGAGCAAACTGTAAAAAGTTTGCAACTTCTTTAATATTTTAAGCATTTGTTTTATTTGAGAAGGAGAAAGAGAGGGAGATAGTGAGAGCGAGAGTGAGAGTGACAGTTAAGAGAGAGAGAAGAACGACTAACCATTCACTGGCAGACTGTGCAAACACCGAAAATGGCCAGGGCCAAAGTCAGGAACTGGGTCTTCTATGAGGGTGGCAAGAATCCATCTGCTTGTGCCATCACTGCTATATTCTAGGGTCTGCATTAGAAGAAAGCAGCAATCAAAACCATAGCCTGGTCTGGAAACCAAGCATTTTGATGTGGAATGTGGGCACCCTAACCTGTGTCTTAGCCACTGAGCTAAATGCCCACTGCGTAAATATTTTAAGTACTTTCACAAAATAAGCTAACCTAAGGAGAAAATCTTGTTTACTTTATAGTTCCATGCCCTCCATGGATGAAAATACTTTTTAAATAGTATCATTGCTAACACTTTGTACACTGTAAACTATCTATCCCCTTTCTAATGGCGGATGTTTCACCAAATCCTTGCACTAATAAATAAATGAATACTGATTCTAATCAACGTTGTCACTTGATTACAGGTTGTCACTCTCACTATCTCTTCTCTTTGTCCTTCTCAAATAAAACAAATGCTTAAAAATATTAAAGAATTATTTTTTTTTTGACAGCAGAGTGGACAGTGAGAGAGAGAGACAGAGAGAAAGGTCTTCCTTTTGCCGTTGGTTCACCCTCCAATGGCCGCCGCGGCCGGCGCGCTGCAGCTGGCGCACCGCACTGATCCGATGGCAGGAGCCAGGTACTTATCCTGGTCTCCCATGGGGTGCAGAACCCAAATACTTGGGCCATCCTCCACTGCATTCCCGGGCCACAGCAGAGAGCTGGCCTGGAAGAGGGGCAACCGGGACAGAATCCGGTGCCCCAACCGGGACTAGAACCCGGTGTGCCGGCACCGCAAGGCGGAGGATTAGCCTAGTGAGCAGTGGCGCAGCATCACCTTAATTCCTAAGCTGGAAAAAGATGCAGCACTGAAAGAGAATTACAGACCAATATCCCTGATGAACATAGATGCAAAAATCCTCAATAAAATTCTCGCCAATAGAATGCAACAACACATCAGAAAGATCATCCACCCACACCAAGTGGGATTTATCCCTGGTATGCAGGGATGGTTTAATGTGCGCAAGACAATCAATGTGATACACCACATTAACAGACTGCAGAAGAAAAACCATATGATTATCTCAATACACGCCGAGAAAGCATTTGATAAAATACAACACCCGTTCATGATGAAAATTCTAAGCAAACTGGGTATGGAAGGAACATTCCTCAATACAATCAAAGCAATTTATGAAAAACCCATGGCCAACATCCTATTAAATGGGGAAAGTTGGAAGCATTTCCACTGAGATCTGGTACCAAACAGGGATGCCCACTCTCACCACTGTTATTCAATGTAGTTCTGGAAGGTTTAGCCAGAGCTATTAGGCAAGAAAAAAAAAATTAAAGGGATACAAATTGGGAAGGAAGAACTCAAACTATCCCTCTTTGCAGATGATATGATTCTTTATTTAGGGGACCCAAAGAATTCTACTAAGAGACTATTGGAACTCATAGAAGAGTTTGGCAAAGTAGCAGGATATAAAATCAATGCACAAAAATCAACAGCCTGTGTATACACAGGCAATGCCACGGCTGAGGAAGAACTGCTAAGATCAATCCCATTCACAATAGCTACAAAAACAATCAAATACCTTGGAATAAACTTAACCAAGGAAGTTAAAGATCTCTACGATGAAAATTACAAAACCTTAAAGAAAGAAATAGAAGAGGATACCAAAAAATGGAAAAATCTTCCATGCTCATGGATTGGAAGAATCAATATCATCAAAATGTCCATTCTCCCAAAAGCAATTTATAGATTCAATGCAATCCCAATCAAGATATCGAAGACCTTCTTCTCAGATCTGGAAAAAAATGGTGCTGAAATTTATATGGAGACACAGGAGACCTCGAATAGCTAAAGCAATCTTGTACAACAAAAACAAAGCTGGAGGCATCACAATACCAGATTTCAGGACATACTACAGGGCAGTTGTAATCAAAACAGCATGGTACTGGTACAGAAACAGATGGATAGACCAATGGAACAGAATTGAAACACCAGAAATCAATCCAAACATCTACAGCCAACTCATATTTGATCAAGGGTCCAAAACCAATCCCTGGAGTAAGGACAGTCTATTCAATAAATGGTGGTGGGAAAATTGGATTTCCACGTGCAGAATCATGAAGCAAGACTCCTATCTTTCACCTTACACAAAAATCCACTCAACATGGATTAAAGACTTAAATCTACGACCTGACACCATCAAATTATTAGAGAGCATTGGAAAAACCCTGAAAGATATAGGTACCGGCAATGACTTCTTGGAAAACACCCCAGAAGCACAGGCAGTCAAAGCTAAAATCAACTATTGGGGTTGCATCAAATTGAGAAGTTTCTGTACTGCAAAAGAAACAGTCAGGAAAGTGAAGAGACAACCGACAGAATGGGAAAATATATTTGCAAACTATGCAACATATAAAGGGTTGATCACCAGAATCTACAAAGTGATCAAGAAACTCCACAAGATCAAAACAAACAACCCACTTAAGAGATGGGCCAAGGACCTCAATAGACATTTTTCAAAAGAAGAAATCCAAATGGCCAACAGACACATGAAAAAATGTTCACGATCACTAGCAATCAGGGAAATGCAAATCAAAACCACAATGAGGTTCCAACTCACCCCAGTTAGAATGGCTCACATTCAGAAATCTACCAACAATAGATGCTGGAGAGGATGTGGGAAAAAAGGAACACTAACCCACTGTTGGTGGGAATGCAAACTGGTTAAGGCACTATGGAAGTCAGTCTGGAGATTCCTCAGAAACCTGAATATAACCCTACCATTCAACCCAGCCATCCCACTCCTTGCAATTTACCCAAAGGAAATTAAATTGGCAAACAAAAAAGCAGTCTGCACATTAATGTTTATTGCAGCTCAATTAATAATAGCTAAGACCTGGGATCAACCCAAATGCCCATCAACAGTAGACTGGATAAATAAATTATGGGACATGTATTCTATAAATACTATACAGCAGACAAAAACAATGAAACCCAGTTATTTGCAACAAGATGGAGGAATTTGGAAAAGATCATGCTCTGTGAATTAAGCCAGTCCAAAGGGACAAATATCATATGTTCTCCCTGATTGGCGACAACTAACTGAGCACCAAAGGGGAAACTTGTTGAAGTGAAATGGACACTATGAGAAACAGTGACTTGATCAACCCTTGTCCTGACGGTTGATGTACAATGTAATACTTTATCCATTTTAGTATTTTTTTGTTCTAGTACTATTGTTAATCTGTAATTAACACACAATTATTCTTAGGTGTTTAAATTTTAACTGAAAAGTGATCCCTGTTAGGAATTTGGAAAACATTATGTTGAGTGTAATAAGCCAATCCCAAAGGGACAAATACCACTTGTTCTCCTTGATAGGTGACAACTAACTGAGCACCAAAAAGGAAACCTGTTAAAGTCTAATGAACACTATGAGAAACGGTGACTTGATCAGCCCTCACCCTGACTGTTGATGAGCAGCTTAATATGTTATCCCTCTTAGTATTTTTTTTTTGTTTGTTCTACTTAATACTTTTGGTTGAATACTGTAATCAATACACAGTTATTCTTAGGTGCTGAAACTTAACTGAAAAGTGATCGCTGTTAAATGTTAGAGTGGGAATAAGAGAGGGAAGAGATGTGCAATTCGGGACATGCTCAAGCTGACTTACCTCAAACAGTAGAGTTAGAAACATACCAGGGGATTCGAATTCAATCCCATCGAGGTGGCATGTACCAATGCCATCTCACTAGTCCCAGTGATCAATTTCTGTTCACAATTGATCATAATGATAGGACTAAGAACCAAAGGGATCACATAAACAAGAATAGTGTCTGCAAATACTAGCTGATAGAATCAAAAAGGGAGAGAATGATCCAACATGGGAAGTGAGATACACAGCAGACCCATAGAATGGCAGATGTCCTAAACAGCACTCTGGCCTCATAATCAGCCCTTAAGGCATGCGGATCTGGCTGAAATGCCCATGAGAGTATTTCAGGCATGGAAAGCCAAGACACTGTGGGGGAAAAAAAAACCTAAATGAAAGATCTCCACGAGTGAGATCCCAGTGGAAAGAATGGGTCATCAAAGAAGGAGGTACCTTTCTCTGAAGGGAGGAGAGAACTTCCACTTTGACCATGGCCTTGTCTAAAAATGATCAGAGTCAGTGAACTCAGGGGGCTTCCATAGCCTTGGCAACTCATGATAAGAGCCTAGGGTGATTACTGAGGCCATAAACAAGAGTGTCAATTTGTTAAGTCAACAACAGGAGTCACTGTGCACTTACTCCTCATGTAGGATCTTTGTCCTTAGTGTGCTGTACATTGAGATTTAATGCTATAACTAGTACTCAAACAGTATTTTTCACTTTATGTTTCTGTGTGGGAGCAAACTGTTGAAATCTTAATGTATGCTAAACTGATCTTCTGTATATAAAGAGAATCGAAAATGAATCTTGATATGAATGGAAGGGGAGAGGGAGTGGATAAGGGGAGGGTTGCGGGTTGGAGGGACGTTATGGGGGGTGTGGGGAGCAACTGGGAGCAACTCGGGCTAGACTAAGTTACTGGAATTAAGACTTATTCTATGCATCTGCTCTCCCACAATATGGCGCTGGGAGAGGAGGAAACAGCTTCTACACAGCTGCCTCCAGTTCAACCAACAAGCTGCAGGACCTGCTCCTGATTGGAGGAGAGCAGCATACTTGGCGTGTGGGTAGCAGAGTTGGGATTGGTGGAAGAGGACTATAAAGGAGGAGAGAGACAACATGCACCAGGAGCATCTAAGGGGAACATCTATCTGAAGGAACACCTGTGCAGCCCCCGAGAGAGCCGGCCGGCGGTGTGCCGCTCCCCTGCAGAAGTGGGGAAAGTGGCAGGGGGAACCGCCCTTCCACGGAGGTGGAAGGGTCGGTAGCCAACCCGGGAAGAACCAGCAGCAAACCCGGGAAGGGCCGAGCAGACGAAAGAACAACGCAGGGTCCTGTGTCGTTCCTCCACGAAGACGGGGAGCGACAGTGGGGGAAGCCATTGTAATCAACATTCTGTACTTTGGAAATTTATATTCATTAAATAAAAGTTATAAAAAAAAAGAAAAAATATTAAAGAATTTACAACCTTTTTTCATTTTGCTCTTTAGTAAGTGATGAGCATGGCCATTTTAATTATTCTAAATTGACAATAAGGTACAAATTCTGCATGGAAACCTCTATTCAGTCTTTTATCATACAATTAAATATGTTAGTGATTACACACAGAATTCTAAGTTTTGAACATTTTGTGAAGTTTCCAGTAAAACAGTTGTTTAACTTAACTACTGTATATGCATTTGGATTTTGTTTTTAGAATCCAGTATACTTTTTGATTCAACATTTAATTCTTTTTTCCCTAGTTCCAATACGTTTTCTAATATTTCAACATGTGCTTTAAATATACTTGTTCTGAATTTTATATCCCTTTATTTACCATATTTGCAATAAATATTATGAATTTATTCACTAATTGATTCTGATTTGTAAAAAGGAATGGGTTTGGGTTGCCACCTAAATAGTCCCAGGATGTGATATGTCTTTTCAAAGTGTTCTATAAAAAGATTGTTATCCTTAAATTTCTTCACTAGGGAACATACAGTTAGTCTAGTGGTTAAGATGTTTGTTTCTTATATTAGCATACTGAGTTTACTTTCCAGCTCTGGCACCTGAGTCCAGTTTTCTGCTAACACAGACACTGGGAGGCAGCAGTATTGGCTCCCATCCTGCCTCATCTGAGCCATTAAGAGCATTTAGGGAGTGAATTAGCAAATAGGAACATACTCTCCCTCTCTCTCTTTCTCTGCCTCTCTACCTTTCAAACACATAAATCCTTTTTTTAATAATAATAAGAAAAAGAATGTTAGCAAAACTTAGAGAACCTGCCATTCTTGAAAATTCTTTTAATTTTTGAGTGTTTTGGCTAACTTGCTTTAAAATTTGAACTCATATATTTTGAAAATTAAACTTGTATTTCTTCAGATAATCCAACTTCAAACCTAAAAAATCCACATTTAACTCATTATCAATGTATTCTGTATTTGACAAAACAAGTCTTCCTAATATCATTAAATGTTTGGTAATCACTTTTAGAATTTCCCAAATGAGCCATATATGAACAAGTATAATGTTACATTTCTGCTAAAAGGAATATTACTTAATTGTGAGCAGGACTAATCTGTTATCTTTTAATTTATATTCACAATAAGTAAGTTTATATTTTGGCAATAATCAGTGATTTTGAATGTACTTGTACTAAGACTTTTTTTTTTGACAGGAAGAGTGGATAGTGAGAGAGACAGAGAGACAGAGAGAAAGGTCTTCCTTTTGCCGTTGGTTCACCCTCCAATGGCCGCCACGGCTGGCTCGCTGCAGCCGGCGCACTGCGCTGATCAGAAGGCAGGAGCCAGGTGCTTCTCCTGGTCTCCCATGGGGTGCAGGGAACTAAGATATTTTATAACATTGTTTTAGGGCTCTCTAGGAACAAAACATAAATGAAATAAAAATAATGTATTATTTTTCACATATACTTTAACAGTACATGATTCTTTATTTCAAGTGCTGTAGAATAATATGATTTATTATTGTAAAATCTATTTCAAGGTCAAAATAAAGAAGACACATAAAGATGCTGAAGTAAACTGTTGACATAAAACATTTGACTTATTAGTTGGTAATAGCTGAGATGTATTGCTTTAAAGTAGAGCAGCATTAAGCAAACAATTTTCTTTTAGAACTAACTGCAGATACAGACAAAAGAATACTCATAACTTTACATCCTTTTCAAATACAATTAAGCTTTCAACAAAAGTGTTAAGATGTCTATGTTATGATACCCATGTTTCAAAGATTAAAAAAAGAATTGTCACTTGGATGGTTCTCAATACCAAGGTGCTTTAACTCAAGACAGATCATGTCTTCCTGATTGTATCTGCACTCTCTGTGAGCAAGCCTGTACTCTAATAGTGCAATAGCTCTATGTTGACGCCTGTTTACCAGTTTTCCTGAATACTCTGAATCATTTTAAAGGAGAACTGCAGAGACAAAAAGATGATTTAATAACAGTAGAAACAGGCAAATATGTCATTTATATTTTTATATTTAGTATTTTTAGAGAATAAATATTGCTTGGTTTATAAAAGTAATGATTGTATTTCTCTCTTATAGCTTTTGAAAACTTCTGTACTATGAACTAATTAAAATGGTAATATTAGGATAAGAAACACTAGATGATTAATTAAACTAAATGATTCCCATCTAATGAGAAATTTAATTGATCAAGATAAAGAAGTTATGGGGGGGAAAAGCCATTGTAGTCCATAAACTGTACTTTGGAAAATTGTATTTACTAAATAAAAGTTTTTAAAAAATATACACTCAAACAGTATTTTTCGCTTTATGTTTCTGTGTGGGAGCAAACTGTTGAAATCTTTACTTAATGTATGCTAAACTGATCTTCTGTTTATAAAGAGAATCAAAAATGAATCTTGATGTGAATGGAAGGGGAGAGGGAGTGAGAAAGGGGAGGGTTGCGGGTGGGAGGGACATTATGGGGGAGAAGCCATTGTAATCCATAAGCTGTACTTTGGAAATTTATATTCATTAAATAAGTTAAAAAAAGTTTAAAAAAAATAAAGATCAAAATAAGGCTCAGCTACTACTTAATAATAAAATATTAGATATCCCTTCTCTTTCCAAATAGACTTTACACACACATGATTCAGTAATAATGAATTTATCTATCAGTTTAGTTGTATAAAAATTGATTTTAGGAGTGGATGTTTGGCACAACCAGGTCACTGGAACACCTGCACCCCAAGTCAGAGTCTCTGGGTTGGAGTCCAACTCTGTTTCCAATCCCAGCTTTCTGCTAATGCACACCTTAAGGGGCAGCAGGTGATTGCTCAACAAGCTAAATCCTTGCCATCAATGTGGGGGACCTGGACTGAGTTCCAGGCTCCTGGAATTGGCTTGGTCCAGCTCTACCTGTTACAGGCAATTGGATAGTCAACCAACCAAAAAAAAAAAAATTATCTGTCTCTTTTAATACATACTGCAAAATATTTTAAATAGTATAAATTAATACATGTTTTAAAGATTTATTTATTTATTTGAAAGGCAGAGTGACTGAAAGAGAGCAGAGCGATTGAAAAGGAGACAGACTAAGACAGAGAAAGAGAGAGAGTGAGCTTCCATCCTCTGGTTCACTGCTGAAATGGCTACAACAGCCAGATCTGGGCCAGGCTAATGCCAGGAGCCAGGAACTTAATCCTGGTCACCCACATGGGTGGCAGAGCCCAAAATCTGGGTCACATTCCACTTTGATTATACTAGCTTTGAAACTTGACATTATGCAACATAGGTTAAAAAGTAGGGTTTACTGGGGTCAATTATTTCTCTTCTGTCCCAGCTTCCTGCTAATGTAACTGGGAAGGCAGCATTTGATGGCTCAAGTACTAGTGCTCCTGCCTCACAAGTGGGAGACCAGGATGGACTTCCTCTTGGCTTTGGCCTGGGCCATACCTGGCTGCTGAGGTCATCTGGGGAGTGAACCAGTGGATGCAAGAGCTCTCTCTTTTCTGTCTCTCCTCTCTGTCACTCTGCATTTCAAATAAATAAATAAATAAATAAATCATTTTAAAAAGAAGAACAAGGGGTCCAGCACTGTGGTGCAGCAGGTTAAGCTCCTGGCTTTGGATCGGCTCAGCCTCAGCTGTTGCGGCCATCTGGGGAGTGAACCAGTGGATGGAAGACCTCTCTCTCTGTCTCTACCTCTCTCTGTAACTCTGTCTTTCAAATAAATAAAATAAATCTTTTTTAAATAAAAGAAGAACAAGGGTTCACTAGGAAAACAAACCCTGCGGCCGGCGCTGTGGTGCAGCAGGTGAAGCCCCAGCCTGCAGTGCCAGCATCCCTATGGGTACCAGTTTGAGTCCAGGCTGCTCCTCTTCCAATCCAGCTCTCTGCTATGGCCTGGAATAGCAGCAGAAGATGGCCCAAGTGCTTGGGCCCCTGCACCCATGTAAGAAACCTGAAGAAGTTCCTGGCTCCTGGCTTTGGATCGGTTCAACTCTGGCCATTGCAGTTGGGAATGAACCAGTGGAATGGAAGACCTCTCTCTCTCTCTCTCTGACTCTACCTCTCATGGTAACTCTGTCTTTCAAATAAATAAAAAATAATTCTTAAAAAAACCCTGCATAGCCTGATACAAAAACTGGCTAAAAAAGAAATGAGCCCAGATAAAGACCACAATGTGATGTGGTTTCACAGACCATTATGATGATGGTTGTTAGAAAATATATGAAAGCAAAACAAAGTTTTGGTGAGGATATGGAGAAATCAGAATCTTTGTACACTGCCAATGGGAATGTAAAACGCTGTAGATGCTGTAGTAAACAATATGGCAGTTCCTCAAAGAATTACGTAAACAATTATCTTATGATCCAACAATTCCATACCTGGGCATACACCTAAAACACCTGAAAGCTGGGACTTGAACAGATATCTGCACATCCATGTTCATAGAAGCACTATTCACAGTAGCTAAAAAGCTACGATATATGGTACAACACAGATTTGTAGTGAAGACATTATGCAGGTGAAATAAACTAGTTGTAGATGATAAATATTTTACGAGTCCACCTACATGAGTAAGTCAAATGCACAGAGACAGCGTAGTCAGATGCATAGACACAGAAAGTCAATGACGGTTGCCAGAAGCTGGACAGGAGGTAGGAATTATTATTTAATGAGTACAAAGATTCAATTTGAGAATATAAAAAAGTTCTGCAGATGGACAGAAGTGGCTGCACTACAATATGAGTGTACTTAACACCACTGACCAATATACCTAAAACTGTCAACATGGCAAATTTTGTGTTATGTAGGTTTTTCTACAATTAAAAAAGGAAAAAGGAAAGATTGCCTTTATCCCACTGTTACACAGAGAGAAGGCGGCAAACCCACAGTGCTTCTGGAATTCATATAGTCAGTGTGATTTTCGTTCGAAAATCAACCTCCAGTTTAATTTTTCCTTCTATAGCTTAAACTTTAAATCTTGCTACTTTGGAAAAAAAAACAATCTCCTTGCTGCAGCACTGGCTTTCCATACGGGTGCTAGTTTGAGCTCTGGCTACTCCACTTCTGATCCAGTTCCCTATTAATGAGCCCAGGAAAGAAGTGAAATATGGCCAAGCTGCTTGGGTCCCTGGAACCATGTGGGAGACCTAGAAGAAGCTCTTGGTTCCTGCCTTTGGCCTGCCCCACCTCTGAAGATTGAAGATCTCAATCTCTCTCTCTCTCTCTCTCTCTCTCTCTCTACCTCTCTCTCTGCAACTCTGCCTTTCAAATAAAATAAATCTCTCTAAAAAAGGTTCATGAGAAACAGCGGGAGAAACAGAGGTTCAACATAATTTAACAAGTTTGTTTTTTCTCCAGAGTTCTCAAGAAAATGATATTCAATAATAAGGTGACACAAATATGGGCACCAGTTCGAGTTCCAGCTGCTCCACTTCAGATCCTGCTCCCTGCTACTGCTCCTGGGAAAGCAGCAGAGAATGGGCCAAATACTTTGGTCGCTACACCCAGGTGGGAGATCTGGAGGAAGCTCAATGGCAACTGCCAGGAAGAGGAATTGCATTGTCTCACAAGTCCCAGCCCTCTACCTGAGAGGGAGGTGAAGATATTTGTAGAGATTCAGGATGGAGGAAGTAAGAAATTGGTGAAGATAAAAGTGGTCCACTTGAACTCCCCAAAGCTGCATCTAATATCTGTATAACATTGCATTTGTTTTAAACAAGTAAAAATAATTCAGTTGACCAGCACATAAAAACTTTTTGAAACTCTTTTATAAATAATCAAAAGTGAGTGCCTAAAATTTCTCAGGACATAAATTCTGCACACATCAGATTTATTATAAAATGTGATGTTCATCAAAACTTCATTAGATTTTTATTCTGTTTTTTAGTTTGTTGGTTATTGATATTTCAACTTTGATAGAAATTTAAAAGTTTCCTTAAAGCTGTCTTAGGAAAGCTACAGCTTTTGACAATTGAGAAATTATAGTCTCTTTTGGATGGCAACTTGGTAAAGCAGCACATGCTGTGAACATTACTTTTTGTGTATTCCAAGTAACAGTGGAATGCAAGTGAACCTGACCTGCAAGAAGTAATTATTTAATTCTTTAAGTTGCATGCCAGACTTTTAATATGGCAAGATGGCCAATTCAAAACAAATCAAAATACAATATTTGGTCTCTGAATTTACCTGAATCCAAGTCTTTGAATATGAATGTTAGATTGAATGTCAGTTTTCAGTATTATTTGATGTTCCTAGGCAGTATGCATGAAACATGTTTGATCAGATAGCTAACATTTCTTACTGCTTTCGTGTATGATGTCCCTTCTGGTGCTTTGTTATAAATCATAAAATTAGTGGATAAAATATTAGTCTTTAGCCTGCCCAGCATTAGATGGACAAGAGATACGCAGCTAACTCAGAGACTCTGTGTGTAAAGGTTACTGCTGAAATCTGGCAGAACTTTTAAATGTTTCATTTCCAAGCAACATCTATGAGTAATGTGAATTTGAGAAAAACATGTACATTTATTTTCTTTCAGTTTCGAGGCAGAGAGTCAGAGAAGAAGAACAGGAGGAAGAGGATTAGGACATGGAGGAAGAGGTTAGAGGTTGGGGTGGGAGGGAATGGGTGCAGAAGGTAGAGTGCTCTACCCACTGATGCGCTCCCCAATGCCCACAGCAGCTGGGGAAGGGCAACACTGGGACAGGCTGAATCCAGGATCTGGGAACTCAGTGTCCCATCTAGATGGCGGGGACCCAACTATTTCTATCATCAGGACCAGCTACTTCCATCACCAGCTACTCCAATGTACATATTAGCAGGAAGCTTGAACATGGGAGGATCCCACTAACAAATGCAGGCATTCTGATATTAGTGCGGTTAGGAAGCTGCATTCGTTGCTTATCCCATAGGTCAAATTCCTGTCCCTCTTATTTTTATTTTTTTTTCCTTTCTCCTAGCAACCTCTTTAAAATACAATGTGTTCAGCAGATGAGTGATTTAGATCATCCAAATTGATTAAAATAGCTGTTTATGTCATTAACAAAGAATATGCATTTGACTCACTCAGATCCAAAGTATAAGATATCATGTAAAAAATGGGTTAGTGGTTGTTGTAAAATATTATTTTTCAGGGCTGGTGCTGTGTACAGTGGGTTAAAGCCTCGGCCTGCCGGGCCTGCATCCCACTTGGGTGCCGGTTCAAGTGGCACTTATGATCCAGCTCCCTGCTAATGTGCTTGGGAAAGCAGCAGAGGATGGCTCAAGTCTACGGGCCCCTGTACCCATGTGGGAGACCCAGAAGAAGCCTCTGGCTCCTGGCTTTGGATCTGGTCAGTTCTGGCTATTGCAGCCATTTAGGGAGTGAACCAGTGGATGGAAGACCTCTTTCTCTGTCTCTCTGTAACTCTTTCAAGTAAATATTTAAAAAGCATTATTTTCCCATTATATTTAAACATCATAATGAGAAAAATGCAATATAGAACTACAGTTTGGAACAGGCATTTAGCACAGTTACCAGGTGTCTGTGTCTCACATTGGAGGACCTGGGTTTGATACCTAGCCCTGGTTCCTGGCTCCAACTTCTTGTAAATGCAGACAGACCCTGGAAGGCAGCGATGATGGCCTAAATAACTAGGTTTTTGCCTTCCAATCTGTGATCAAAGTTAACTAATTAAAAGTTAGTTATACACTAGTCTGTTTTCAAAAAACAGTTATAACCTCTCATAGCATACACTTCTGAATTCAGAAAATATTGCAAGAGCTTTGTTTTCTTGATCACTTTATTTTGCACTTAATGGAATAAAAATCAGCATAAATTAAGGTATTCTTTATCTTAGAATGGAGATTTCTATTGACAAATTAAAATAAATACTCAATAATCAGCTTTGATTATATTGTTTATTAAAAGAATAAATTGTAGCAAACTAGCAACCTCAAGAATGAAAATTATACACTTTAGCTTGCAATACATTTATTTGTTAAGGTGTACAACATGTTGGTTTGCTGTGCAAATACATGAAATCCCAAGTAACTATGTGAAAAAAAGAAAGTAAACTAAAAAAACCCAAATCTGGGTATTTATTTCAGAAGATATAACTAAAGTGAGGTCTTCTGGGATAGGATTGGAAGAATCAGGGGCTGTTGCTGTGGTGTAGTGTGTTAAAGCCCTGGCCTGAAGCGCTGGCATCCCATATGGGTGCTTGTCCTAGTCCTGGCTGCTTCTCTTCTGATCCAGTTTTTTGCTATAGCCTGGGAAAGCAGTGGAAGATGGCCCACGTCCTTGGGCCCCTGTACCCGTGTAGGAGACCTGGGAGAAGCTCCTGAATCCTGGCTTTGGATTCGCGCAGATCCGGTAGTTGTGACCATCTGGGGAGTGAACCAACAGATGGAAGACCTCTCTCTGTCTCTACCTCTCTCTGTAACTCTGACTTTCAAATAAATAAAATAAATCTTAAAAAAACAAGAAGGATTGGAAGTATCAGCCGCACTCCACAGGGAAAAAAGCCAGAGTGACATATAGTCTATAACCAGAAGAACTATTGGATTTAAACATAAAAATAGAGTATTTAGATAATTTATAACATAAGCATACATGTTTAAATATTGGTGATTTTCTTAAAAGATAACACTAGGCAGATTTAATATTCTTAAAACAGATGCATATTATTATCCTTTGCATATTAATATTAGTTGTCTTATTCTTAATTATATGTTCCCAGTGAAATACAATTTTTATTTTTATTATAGCTATTTTATGAAATCATATTTTTGTACAAAACAAAATTTTCCTCAGTAAAAAACATAATTAATTAAATTAAGATCACATTCCACTTGAGAGTGTGGCTATTTAGCTTATGAAAGCGTAATCAGGGCACAATCCACTGTGCAATCCACTTGGTAGAAATTTAGTCTAATTGAAGGCCAATTATTTTATTTACTTGTATTTCACATGTTCTATGCTTGCTAATAGAGGCAGCTGCTAGCAGTTCTAGGAAGAAACAAATAGTTTTGGGTGTGATATTCGCAAACAGTACTATCAACAAGGAAAAATAATATTCTTACATGTAAAAACTGCAAATGTTTATAATATAATTGTAGTTTGAGAAAATACTTCCAGTTTACATTTTTCAAATTCATTCAATGGGATTTCATTAGTTTTCTATGGGATTACTACTTTTTAATTACATTATTTCCATTTCTTTTTTAATTGACATATTAGTTCTTTTTCTTTCCTTTAGCTCATGTCGATGGATCTTCCTAAGTTATGATACTAACATGTAACATTTATTTCCTTATGCTGATTTATTTCCTTAATGTCCACCACACCCGGACTCGGCCAGCTCAAACTGGAAGCTGGAAATCAATCAATGTCTCCCCACATCAGCAGGAACCAGATTACTTGAGCCATCGCGGTGGCCTTCCAGTGTCTGCATTACCAGGAAGTTGGAGTCCTGAGCTGGGTACAGGTGTAGATATTGAACCAAGGTTCTCCATTATGCGAAATGGGCATCTTAATCAGTTCCTTAACCACCAAACTAAATGAGTTCCCCCAAACTCCTTTATCACGAATGTTGTGAATGGTAACAAAGGAGTTCCAGATTTTTGTTTGCTATGACTCCATATGTACAACACGTGGTAATCTCATTTTTAGTTTATTTTAATCCATTTTCAAACACTCTTTCTCAATTTCTCTACAATCTCTCCATTAAAAGATAATATCAACTCTTTTGTCAATTTTTGTTAGCACTTTTTATTTAGCAATTATATTTTGACTTTTACTATTTTTTTATCCATTTTTTTTTTCTTCTCATGCTAATGATTACCACAAAATGCCTCGTTTACCACTGATTGTTCATAAGTCTAAGCTGATTTTGTACTGGACAAAGGTAGACAGCCAAGGAGGACCTTAATGAAGAGTATTACAATGGTAGAGAGAAGCCAGGGTTTGGTCTGTGCTGAACCACACTGAAGAGAAAGGTGTGGGTGTTGTTTAGGGGCTGAGATAGGGGAACTCTGTGCCATTGGTGTTTATTGATAGAACTACACAGAGGGAAAGTCCACTGTGTCTTACCTTTTTGACAGGATGTAATTTTATGACTTAGAGAAAGACACTAAGGAAGTGAGGCTCCTGCTACCTCATCAAACTTGAGGTTAAGAGTGTTGGCTTCCTTGATTACATTTCTTTTTTTTTTAAGATTTTATTTATTTATTTATTTGAGAAGTACAGTTACAGACACTGAGAGTGAGAGACAGAGAGAAAGGTCTTCCTTCCGTTGGCTCACTCCCCAAATGGCCGCCATGGCCAGATCTGTGCCAATCTGAAGCCAGGGGCCAGGTGCTTCTTCCCGGTCTCCCATGCAGGTGCAGGGGCCCAAGCACTTGTGCCATCCTCCACTGCCTCCCCAGGCCACAGCAGAGAGCTGGATTGGAAGAGGAGCAACCAGGACTAGTATGGGAGCCCACAGGGGATGCCAGTGCCTCAGGAGGTGGCTTTACCTGCTAGGCCTCAGTGCCAGCCCCCTCGTTGATTACATTTCAAAGGAGTGGGTCTCAGGCCTTAAGCAAGGCTTTCCTGTGTTATAAAACTCACTAGAGGCTTCTTAAAAGATTCACATGTTCTTTTTTCTGTGGATTATATTATATTAACATAATTTGGTATAATACAGTAGTGTCATTCTTTTATCAATCTGTATAAGGTATAGATACATTTTGTCTAATTAAATCACTTTACACTCCAAAAATTTATAATATGGTTACCCCCACACCTTTAAGTCACATGAAGTAGTATCATAATTATTGTCCCCAGCATTAATCGTAATTTAGTATAACCAAGAGAAGAAGTTTTTGTATTCACTTCAGTTTTGGCTCATATTTTGGCTATGTTTTTTGTTTCTTTTCATGTTCAAAGCTTTCTTTCATCACTAATTGTCTAATTACTGTTTTTAGCTTTTCATTTTAGGGAGGCTAGAGATGGCAAAAAAAACTTTTAATTTATTTTATCTTGACATTTTTTTTTTCACTATTGAAAAAAAAATTTTTTTTCTTGCACTAAGTAGATTGTAGATTGACTGCTCTCTTCTCAGCTTTACAAGGTATTGTTGTACCACTTTCTTTTTGTCACAATTCCGTGTTTATGAGAAATCTGCAGTCATTACTACTGTTCTTCCTGTACATGCAAGTTATCACTTATTTTTCAATACATCTAAGACCATTTTCGCCTGCAGTTTTCAGATATTTGACCATAATGTATCTTGAATTTTTTTTTATTTCTCCTGTATGGGATTTACTTTTTCTTGAACGTATATACCTATATGTTTGTCAAACTTGAGAGGTACTGTCAGCTATTACTTGTCCAAACAATTTTTTTTTTGACAGGCAGAGTGGATAGTGAGAGAGAGAACAGAGAGAAAGGTCTTCCTTTGCTGTTGGTTCACCCCCCAAATGCCGCAACGGTCAGTGCACTGCGCTGATCCCAAGCCAGGAGCCAGGTGCTTCTCCTGGTCTCCCATGCGGGTGCAGGGCCCAAGCACTTGGGCCATCCTCCACTGCACTCCCGGGCCACAGCAGAGAGCTGGCCTGGAAGAGGGGCAACCGGACAGAATCCATCCCCCCGACCGGGACTAGAACTCGGTGTGCCGGCGCCACAGTCAGAGGATTAGCCTAGTGAGCCATGGCGCCAGCCCCAAAACAAATTTTTTAGGGAACTCTTATTTCTCCTTTCATTTGGCAGCATAGGTAGGGGGGCACCATTCTTTATGTTTTCTATGATGTTTTTCTGGAGAGAGGAATTTTTGTCTACATGTTGTTATAAGTCTGGGCCTTTCTTGTTCTATTGGCTAAAGAGAATACATTTTTTGTCTTTGTTATTGTTGAGATTTTTGCTCTCTAGACCTCTTGGCATTTCTTTTTTTGTTTTCTTTCTTTCTTTTTTTTTTTTTTTTTTGACAGAGTTAGACAGTGAGAGAGAGAGAGAGAGAGAGAGAGAGAGAAAGGTCTTCTTTCTGCTGGTTCACCCCCCAAATGGCTGCAATGCCCGGCGTGCTGCGCCAATCCGAAGCCAGGAATGAGGTGCTTCCTCCAGATCTCCCATGCGGGTGAGGGCCCAAGCACTTGGGCCATCCTCCACTGCCTTCCTGGGCCACAGCAGAGAGCTGGACTGGAAGAGGAGCAACCGGGACAGAATCCAGTGCCCCAACAGGGACTAGAACCGGAGGTGTCAGAGCAACAGGTGGAGGATTATCCTCGTGAGCCATGGCACCGTCCAAGACTTTTGGCATTTCTAAGTTGTCTGCTTCTTCAGTCTAAGTCTGAGATATATAAAAATGAAACTCAAAACAAAGGAATGCACCCTTGTGTCATTCCTTGTGTCCATTTTGATAATGCCTAGAGTTTTTAGCTTTATTTGTGGGAGGAATAGGGAAAATTATATTTACCCAAACTTCCTAGAACACCAAATTTGAGTTTAGGTCAATTAACATAGATTAAGTGGTCTAAAAAAATTACAAGTAAGTACAATAAAAAATTTTAATTCTGACAGGACTAAGAGCCAAAGGGATCACATAAACAAGACTAGTGTCGGCCGGCGCCGCGGCACACTAGGCTAATCGTACGCCTAGCGGCGCCGGCACACCGGGTTCTAGTCCCGGTCGGGGCGCCGGATTCTGTCCCAGTTGCCCCTCTTCCAGGCCAGCTCTCTGCTGTATCCCGGTGCAGTGGAGGATGGCCCAGGTGCTTGGGCCCTGCACCCCATGGGAGACCAGGATAAGTACCTGGCTCCTGCCATCGGATAAGCGCGGTGCGCCGGCCACAGCGCGCCTTCCGCGGCAGCCATTGGAGGGTGAACCAACGGCAAAGGAAGACCTTTCTCTCTGTCTCTCTCTCTCACTGTCCACTCTGCCTGTCAAAACAAAACAAAACAAAAAAACAAACAAACAAACAAAAAAACAAAAAAAACAAGACTAGTGTCTGCAAATACTAGCTGATAGAATAAAAAAGGGAGAGAATAGTCCAACATGGGAAGCGAGATATACAGCAGACTCATAGAATGGCAGATGTCCTAAACAGCACTCTGGCCTCAGAATCAGCCCTTAAGGCATTCGGATCTGGCTGAAGAGCCCATGAGAGTATTTCAGGCATGGAAAGCCAAGATACTCTGGGGAAAAAAAAATAACCTAAATGAAAGATCTCTGCAAGTGAGATCCCAGTGGAAAGAACAGGTTATCAAAGAAGGAGCTACCTTTCTCTGAAGGGAGGAGGGAACTTCCACTCTGACTATGACCTTGTCTAAATATGATCAGAGTTGGTGAACTCAAAAGGCTTCCATAGCCTTGGCAGCTCATGACAAGAGCCTAGGGTGATTACTGAAGCCATAAACAAGAGAGTCAATTTGTTAAGTCAACAACAGGAGTCACTGTGCACTTACTCTTCATGTAGGATCTCTGTTTTCAATGTGCTGTACATTGTGATTTAATGCTATAACTAGTACTCCAACAGTATTTTTCATTTTGTGTTTCTATGTGGGTGCAAACTATTGAAATCTTTACTTAATATACGCTAAACTGATCTTCTGTATATAAAGAGAATTCAAAATGAATCTTGATGTGAATGGAAGGGCAGAGGGAGTGGGAAAGGGGAGTGTTGTGGGTGGGAGGGAAGTTATGGGGGGTGAAGTCATTGTAATCCATAAGCTGTACTTTGGAAATTTATTCATTAAATAAAAGTTAAAAAAAAGAAAAAAAATAATTCATATCCCCAGTAATTATTTAAATAAGATTTGCTTGTTTAATTGGGAGGCAGAGTTACAGACAGAGGGAGAAACAGAGAGAGAGGTCTTCCATCCACTGATTCATTCCCAAAATGGCCACAATTGTCAGTCAAAGTTGGGCCAAGATGGAGCCAGGAGCTTCATCTGTGACTCCCTTGTGGGTGTCAGGGGCCCAAATACTTGCAGCAGGGAGCTGGACCAGAAATGGAGCAACTGGGACTTGAAGTGGTACCCAAGTAGATGTCAGAGCTGCAGTTGGTGCTTAACTTGTTATGCCACAGCCTGGCCCCTAAAATGAAGTTGTGCAAAACTGTATTTGCAGTAGTGCTGGTAGACACAGATATTTCTTTCTTTACTTTTTAAAAAATTTTAGCTTTTTTAAGATTTACATTTTTAATTTTAATTTTAGGAAGAACATATTATTTTTGTCTTTCTGGGTCTTGCTTATTTCACCTAACATGATGTCCTCTAGTTGCATCCATTTTGTTTCAAGTGGTAGAATTTCATTATTGTTTTATCACTGAATACTATTCTATTGTGTATATGTACTACTTTTTTATCCATCCATCGATGATGCACACCTTGGTTGATTCCAAATTTTGGCTGTTGTGAACAGTGGTGCTATAATAATTGTGGTGCAGGTATCTCTTTATTTCATTGTGTTCAAGTCTTTTGCGTACTAACTCAGTATTGGGATTGCTGGATCATAGTCCCGGTTGCTCCTCTTCCAGTCTAGCTCTCTGCTGTGGCCTGGGAGGGCAGTGGAGGATGGCCAAAGTGCTTGGGCCCTGCACCCACATGAAAGACCAGGAAGAAGCACCTGGCTCCTGGCTTCAGATCAGCATAGCTCCGGCTGTAGCGGCCATTTGAAAGGAGAACCAACGGAAAGAAGATCTTTCTCTCTCTCTCTCTCTCTCACTCTATCTGTCAAATAAAAAAAAAAAAAGAAAAGAAAAGGTCAGTATACATCAGTATACATAAATGCCAAGGCCATAAATGAAGTAGAAAATAGTCCAACAGGGAGTGGTGTTGTGCAAGGCAGTAAATCTGAGGTTTGGGACCTCTGCTTCTGTTTCAGAGCGCCTCCTTAGATTCCCAGGCCTGCTACCAATCCAGCTTCTAGGTAATGCACACCATGAGAGGCAACAGATGATGTCTCAAGTATTTAAATCCCTGCCACCAAAGTGGGAGACCAAGGTGGATTTCCAGACTCTTGGCTTTGCCCTGGCCCCGCCCTTGTAGGCACTTCAGGAGTGAACTGAAGTGAAGATCTCCCTGGCTCTCTGTCTCTCTCTGCCTTTCAAGCACAATAAAATAATAAAAATACCATAAGTATACAGTTGTTATATTTCTAACTATACTACACATTTTACCATATTCAATGTTTAACATATGGATTACGAAATCCAAGGCCCTGAAATTCCATTCACATGCATGTGCACACACGAATAGGCTTCTACTTATCTTTAAAAAACATTATCCTATAATGATATACAAACAAGAAAGTTCATAGGAGTCTAAATATCTATCTACAGAAATGTGAATATACTATTCATCACATATTCATTAAAGGGAACACCACAAATTTATGCTAAAAGGTACTATATATTTAATGTTGCATTTGAATCTTAAAAATGCAATGCAGATTAAAAAACAAATATCAGCTATCTTCATAAATGTGCAAAATAAACAATATGAGTTAGTTTCTATACAGTATATAGGAGCCAATAGGCTCCAGGTGTGGTCCAGGCTGAAACCAGGAGCCAATTCCATCCTGATATCTCACAGGGTCGGCAGAGACCCATGTACAGAAAAGTTTGGATCAATATATGCTGCTTTTGCTTTTGACGTTTGTTGGTCATCCCACTTCCATTTCTTTTACTGTCATTAAACAAAAAATTGTCTAATAAAAAATAGGCAGAAGTTAGGTGGTGGGAATGTATGCATATTTCCATCAGTCCACAGATTACCATTTGGTTCTCATTATCTAATCAGTTTATTTCCATTCCATTCTCTGCCTTTTCTTATTCTGTCACCATCTACCATTCTCTCAGAAGATTCAGACCTTGTTACTCATAAATGGCCTAACCTTGTGCATTCCATACCTTTATGCTCAAAAGTTTTCTTTATATCAAAGCACAACTTTGCTGAGTATGAAATTCTTGCATCACAGGTTTTTTCCTCTCAGTGTATTTTTACGTACAGATCAAACTGTCTTCTTGCATTGAGTATTACTGTGAGAAAGTCAAATTCAACTTCATATTTCACACTAGCAGGAAACATGATTTCTCCTCTGCTTGATCCTGGGATTCTTTTTTGCACTTGAATTTTAGCATTTTTACCAGAATATGCTTTGATTTGGAATGTTCAGCATAAATGCTAGTATCATTATTTCTTGGAATTCTATAAGTTCCTTCAGTCTATGCACTCTGTTTCTTTATTTTGGAAAGGTTTTTAAAATATACTTTTGAATCTCTATGTTTTAACCATTTCATTTACTTAATTTCTCTTAAAAGTACCAGTAAAGCATGTTAGATAGAGATTATATTTCTATCATAACATTCTGTTTCTCTCTCTTGTCCTGCCTCACGCTTGTCTTCTGATCACTCTCACACGCACAAGGGTACATTATTTTTTACACCAATGCAAGATATTTATTCCCTGTAATGACTTTCATGCTGTAATGTTTTCAACCCTTTTTTATATTCTTTACGCATTATGTAAACTCTTAAATGAGTACTTATTTGTCAATTGGTTCCATTCGGTTTTTATTTACAAAATTTACCTACAAATTCTGTGAGAAAATAGGGAAACATATTGTTCATTTTCCTTTGTATTTCTGTAATTATTATTTCCTCAAATATTCCCTATTGCCAATTATGAGAAATAAATTTTATGCATATGTGTCACATAATTTTCTTTATGATTATGATCCATCTTAGCATTATTTTCGATGTTTATCAAGTTTTTGAAAGCTTAGTAACCGGAGCTCTCTGAGGCTTGGATTCAAAGATTTGGTTGCTGAGCTCTTCCTCCACCAGCTAGGCAGAGGTCAGAAAGTTGTCTTTGGTGCTCAGCACGGGTTTCATTAGTGTGATTCAACACTAAGGGAAACCGTTAAATATTTAAGCATGGAGAAATTTATAGCTGACAATTGGTTGCAAGAATGATGGCTTGACTAAAGGTGTAAAAGGAAGAAGAGGGTTGTTTTTCACAGATCAAGAAATGGCCACTGCCTTTGGGCTGTGATCCATGTGTCCATTCTGCCCCAGAGTTGCTGACAGTGTGAGGTGCAGGAATTGTTTTTCCTTTGTTGGTTTGGGAAATATATCATGCTGCTGAGTGAAAATCAAGTGACCAGACTCACACTTTCTAAATACTATCAATGTTGCTCTTAGCCACTGATGCCCAAAATCACATTTTTTTTTTTTTTTTGACAGGCAGAGTGGACAGTGAGAGAGAGAGACGGAGAGAGAAAGGTCTTCCTTTGCCGTTGGTTCACCCTCCAATGGCCGCCGCTGCAGCCGGCGCACCGCGCTGATCCGATGGCAGGAGCCAGGATCCAGGTGCTTTTCCTGGTCTCCCATGGGGTGCAGGGCCCAAGCACCTGGGCCATCCTCCACTGCACTCCCTGGCCATAGCAGAGAGCTGGCCTGGAAGAGGGGTAACCGGGACAGAATCCGGCGCCCCGACCGGGACTAGAACCCGGTGTGCCGGCGCCGCAAGGTGGAGGATTAGCCTATTGAGCCACGGCGCCGGCCCAAAATCACATTTTTAAAAATAGCTTTATGAAATAGATTACATGCAATCAAATTCATCCATTTAGTTTACCTTCCTCTGTCTCCTATCACTGCCCTCTATACTTGCATAGCCCTCCTGTAGGATAGAGACTCCATGCCAAGGAGAACTCGCCCTTCTGGTATTGCTATCACCATTTATTGAGAGCAGCAACAAAGTAATCTTTGTTTCCTTCTTTCTTCCTTTTGAATTCTTTTTAATACCTCCCACTGGCAGACCCAAAACAAATTCAACTCTCAAAGGCTGGTTAATGTGACTTGAAGGTTTTCAGCCCAAAGATAGAAAGGAAAGTGTAGTATTGAATCTTTAGATGGTATTCAGCACACCACGCAACACCTTTTTTTTTTTTTTTTTAATTCTGATTTACATTTGATTTGAAAGGCAGAGAAACAGAGAGAGGAAAAAAGAAACAAAGAGATCTTGTATCACCTGCCTGTATTCCCAAATGATCTCACAGCCAGGGCCAAGTCAGGCCAAAGCCCAGAGCCCACAATTCAGTCTGGGTGCCCACAGGATATCAGGGACTGTACTACTGGAGCCATTAACTGCTGACTTCTATGGTGTATCTTAGCAGAAAACTGGCTCATAAAACAGAGTAGCCAGACTTTGAACCAGAAACTTCCCCATGGGATGTGAGCATCCCAAAAAAGGGTTTAACTGTTCTGTCTCATGTTAGCCCCATCTCTCAACTTGTAAAGTCATGGATTGGCTGTCTCTGTCTCTTCATCTACCTCATTTACTTGATTTTAGTTGAAATAAATATCCAGTTACAATAGAATATAAAACTAATTAAGTTTTTGTTTTCCCCCCAGATATCTGCTTTGCTGTTGTAAATATCTGGACCCCAACAGGATATGTTGCACTTTATCCATAGTCTTCCAAAATCCTGGTATTTTGCTCAAATTTGAAAAGGTTATGTAGAATAGGGCACTTACTTTTATGGACAAGTATTTAAATCATGGTAACTGAGGAAAGTTGTAAAAATAAACTCCTGTTTTGGTTATTATTTCACTTTTTTTGGTTAGTATAATTCCATTTGTATTTTGAAACTGTGATTATTTCTCTATGGTAGTAAATCTCAGTTGTTCAACTATTCTTTTGTCAGTGGGAGATATTTTCATGTAAAACATGAGACTGAAGTGAAATGTTTTTAGCCCACTCTTTTTTTTTTAACTTTTATTTAATGAATATAAATTTCCAAAGTACAGCTTATGGATTACAATGGCTTCCCCCCCATAACTTCCCTCCCACCCGCAACCCTCCCCTTTCCCACTCCCTCTCCCCTTCCATTCACATCAAGATTCATTTTGAATTCTCTTTATATACAGAAGATCAGTTTGGCATACATTAAGTAAAGATTTCAATAGTTTGCTCCCACACAGAAACATAAAGTGAAAAATACTGTTGGAGTACTAGTTATAGCATTAAATCTCAATGTACAGCACACTAAAGACAAAGATCCTACATGAGGAGTAAGTGCACAGTGACTCCCATTGTTGACTTAACAAATTGACACTCTTGTTTATGGCCTCAGTAATCACCCTAGGCTCTTGTCATGAGCTGCCAAGGCTATGGAAGCCCCCTGAGTTCACCAACTCTGAAAGTCAAAGTGGAAGTTCTCTCCTCCCTTCAGAGAAAGGTACCTCCTTCTTTGATGACCCGTTCTTTCCACTGGGATCTCACTCGCAGAGATCTTTCATTTAGATTTTTTTCCCCAGAGTGTCTTGGCTTTCCATGCCTGAAATACTCTCATGGGCTTTTCAGCCGGGTCCCCATGCCTTAAGGGCTGATTCTGAGGCCAGAGTGCTGTTTAGGACATCTGCCATTCTAGGGGTCTGCTGTGTATCTCACTTCCCATGTTGGATCATTCTCTCCCTTTTTGATTCTATCAGCTAGTATTTGCAGACACTATTCTTGTTTATGTGATCCCTTTGGTTCTTAGTCCTATCATTATGATCAATTGTGAATAGAAATTGATCACTGGGACCAGTGAGATGGCATTGGTACATGCCACCTTGATGGGATTGAATTCGAATCCCCTGGTATGTTTCTAACTCTACCATTTGAGGTAAGTCAGCTTGAGCATGTCCCGAATTGCACATCTCTTCCCTCTCTTATTCCCACTCTTTTATTTAATAACAATCACTTTTCAGTTAAGTTTAAGCACTTAAGAATAACTGTGTATTGATTACAGTATTCAACCAAAAGTATTAAGTAGAACAAACAAAAAAAATACTAAGAGGGATAACATGTTAAGTTGTTCATCAACAGTCAGGGCGAGGGCTGATCAAGTCACCGTTTCTCATAGTGTTCATTTCACTTTAACAGGTTTCCTTTTTGGTGCTCAGTTAGTTGTCACCTATCAGGGAGAAGAAGTGGTATTTGTCCCTTTGGGATTGGCTTATTTCACTCAGCATAATGTTTTCCAAATTCCTAACAGAGATCACTTTTCAGTTAAAATTTAAACACCTAAGAATAATTGTGTGTTAATTACAGAGTTCAACCAATAGTACTAGAACAAAAAAATACTATGATGGATAAAGTATTACATTGTACATCAACTGTCAGGATAGAGCTGATCAAGTCACTGTTTCTGAACGCTCCCGATCTTGTCTGATCTCGGAAGCTAAGCAGAGTTGGGCCTGGTTAGTACTTGGATGGGAGCCCACTCTTCTTTTCAGAGGTATTTTGTATTCTCAACTTCTAACCCTGTTTCAGGTCGATTCCTAATTTTCTCTCTTTGAAATCAACACTGTACATTCATCAGATACTTTTTTGTTTTAAAACGTTATGCAACCACAGAAGCAAAACTATGAATCATAATCATAAAGGCAACACAAATGACTGAATATACAAAAACGTGTCAAAGTAATGTTTGACATTCATTTGCAATATTATTTAAAGTGTATTACATATTAGGACTTCTAGGGTTGCCATAACAAATTATCATAAACTAGATTGCTTAAAAATATATAAACTAATTTTCTCACAGTTCTTATGGTTGATGCTTGAAATTAAATTGCCAGCAGGGTCATACTCTCCCTGGAGAATCTTGGGAAGAATCCTTCCTTGCCTCTTCCCTGCTTCTTAGTTTGCTGCAACGTTCTGATCTGTCTCCATAGTCATATGGCTTTCTTCACTGTGTGTCAATGTTTCTCTGTGTTTTTCTCTTCTAACGTATATTCACCCTTGAATTCAGGACCTTCCATAATCCAAGTTTCACCTTAATTTAGTTGAATCTGCAAAGTCTCTATTTCCAAATAAGGTCAAAATCACAGATACTATGGCATAGACTTCAACACATGTTTTCAGGAGAAAAAATTCAGCACATGATAGTATTTAATTTTACTAATATTCTGGAGCTGGTAGATTTTACATTAGTATATCGATTTTTATGTAAAATCAACTAAAATTACCTCAAGCAAAATTTATAAAAGTAAAGAAATCTTCAATTTTGATGCTACCCACTTTTATTCCATTTTTCATTTAAGATATCTAGAGGTGAATGCATGTATGTTTGTACTATCTGTATGTACATATTCATGTAGAGGGTTTTTTTTTTCAAAGTTTTCCTTTCAAATTTAATACTGCTTAATTGAATTTTAAAGCTAAGATAGGAATGAAAGCAGGGCTTGATGCAAAGCTGGCAAATTGACAGGTCCATCAATTACAGTAAGCCTCTTAATTCAGCCAACTTCTTTTTTTTTTTTAAAGTAGTGCACTTTTTTTCTTTGTTTTAAAATAACCACTAACTTCATAGTCAATTTTACGTGTCAACTTCACCCCTTCTTATAAAATGCTAATCTAAGTGCTGCTGTGAGGAGATTTCATAAATCTGATTATCAACTACAATTCCTTTAGGTTAAGCAAAGGAAATTAATGTAAACAGTCTCAGTGGGCCTGATTAAATCAGTTGAAGGGAGCTTGGAGCAGAACTGAGATTTTCTGAGATGCAGCCTGTACTCCATTCAAGTGCCTCCAATCTGTCCTTCCTGATGGTTGCTCTACAAGTTCTACACTTGGAGTCTGCCCATGCTGTCAGACAATTTGTACCAACACATAGACATCTCTACACATTTATCATATATACTTATCTCTATATTGTTTCTGTTCCTCTGAAAGAATCCTGACAAATAAAACAAATTGTGTCAGATTAAGAGTATATTATGGCTCTTTGTTGCCCTTGTTTCCCGCGGGCATGTGTCCCTCTGGCCACCTGCTCTGCTTTCCTGCCAGCATGCTTCCTGCACACGACTTGCTCCTGGCCAGCCCTCTGCTAGGTATGGACTCACCTTAGTCTAGTCTTCTCTTTCTCCCCTAACTAAAGCCCTCACTGTCCTGCACATTTCTCTCACTGAATAAAATTCCTAAAAATTCAAAAAAGAGTATATTATGAAGAATTTTCCTCTTGCAGTATGTGACTTTAAGTCGCTCTATTACCTCTGAATACTTAGTACAGTTTCTTAGAAGCATGATGGATGTTATAGTAAATAGCCTCTATACTATTGTCAATATCAGAAATTAACATGAATACATAATTATAATCTAGTCATCTGACCTCAAACAAAAATTTCCAACTGTCCCATTAAGTCTTTAATAGCAAAAGAATGAAATTCAGACTCATGCTTTGCTGTGGTCGATATGTCTCCTCATTACCATTCAGCTGTGAACAATTGCACATCCTCTCCTTGGATTTCATGATATTAAAATTTTTGATAATTTCAGGCACAACACCTTTCAGAATATCCTTCAGTTTGAGTCATATGTCCAGTTTTGAGTTTATGTGATGTTTGTTCTTTGAACAGTTTGTTTATGCATCACAGACATTGTACTTCACTTTTTATTACAATGTACCAGGTGGAAATAAGTTCATTCTTTGATCAAAATAGTATCTGGCTAGCTTTTCTATTATAATATTACTCATTACCACTTTAAAATTAATATATATTCAGCTGGCGCTGCGGCTCACTAGGCTAATCCTCCGCCTTGCGGCACCGGCACACGGGGTTCTAGTCCTGGTCGGGGCGCCGGATTCTGTCCCGGTTGCCCCTCTTCCAGGCCAGCTCTCTGTTGTGGCCTGGGAGTGCAATGGAGGATGGCCCAAGTCCTTGGGCCGTGCACCTGCATGGGAGACCAGGAAAAGCACCTTGCTCCTGGCTCCTGGCTCCTGGCTCCTGGCTCCTGGCTTCAGATCAGCGCGATGCGGCGGCCATTGGAGGGTGAACCAATGGCAAAGGAAGACCTTTTTCCCTCTCTCTCTCACTGTCCACTCTGCCTGCCCAAAAAAAAATTAATATATATTTTACAGGAAACTGTTTTGAAATTAGCTAAAAATGCTGTTTAATGCATTTAATTACTATCACTGAATGGCAATCTAGTATACCATTATTTATTCCAGTGCTCAAATTCTACCAAATTCCAGTGGAATACCTGTCAAGCTGCCTTATAGGTAATTTTTTAAAATTTATATAACTCTGAGTTCTTCTTCCCTTCAAATACTTATCTCATATTGCCCATGCTCCAATATAAAGACTACATAAGGCCTACATGAGTTTTGTAACACTTATTTTTAATTTTTTTCTAAGATTTTATTTATTTATTTGAGGAGCAGAGTCAGAGATAGAGAGAGGGAGTGACAGAAAGGTCTTCCATCTGCTGGTTCACTCCCCAAATGACCTCAATGGCCAGAGCAAGCCAATTGGAAGTCAGTAGCCAGGAGGTTCTTCAGGGTCTCCCACGTGGACTCAGCGACTCAAGCACTTGGGCCATCTTCCACTGCTTTCCCAGGCCATAAGCAGTGAGTTGAATCAGAAAGGAACAGTAGAGACAAGAACTGGATCCAATTTAGGGTACCGGGGACTCAGACAGAGGGTTAGCCTATTATACCACACTGCCCCCTTTTTAAAATAGCTTTACCAAGAAATAATAGAAGGGGGCTGGCACTGTGGCAGAGCTGGTAAAGCCACCACCTGCAGTGCCAGTATCTCATATGGGTGCTGGTTCAAGTCCGGCTGCTGCACTTCTGATCCAGCTCTCTGCTATGGCTGGGGAAAACAGTAGAAGACGGTCCAAGTCCTTGGGCCCCTGCACCCACTTGGGAGACCTGGAAGAAGCTCCTGGCTCCTGGCTTCAGATGAGCAGAGCTCCAGCCACGGCGGCCAATTGGGGAGTGAATCAGCAGATGGAAGACCTCTGTGCCTCTCCTTTTCTCTCTGTGTAACTCTGACTTTCAAATAATTAAATAAATCTTTAAGAGTGAAAAAAAGAAGAAAAAAAGAAATAATGGAAGATTTCTCTCTCTGAATCAATTCCCCCCTTCCTCCACACCTCCTTCCCTCTCTTTCTGTCACTCTGCCTTTGCATACACACATGATTATTTTTTTAATATTTTATTTACTTATTTGAAAAAGGAGAGGGAGAGATAGAGAAAGAGATCTTCCATGTGCTGCTTCACTACCCAATGCCAGCAATGACTGAGGCCAAAACCAGGGGTCAGGATTTCCATCCTGGTCTCCCATGTGGGTTTCAGAAGCTGCATATTTGGGCCATTAGCCCCTGCTTTTGCAGACGTGTTAGTAGTGAGCTGGATTAGAAGCAGAGGAACCAGGACTTTAACAAGCACTCTGGTGGGATGTCGACATTACAAATGGAGGCTTGAACCTCTGTGCCCCAATGCCAGTCCCTATAATGTACAATTTAATAGTATATATTTTTAATTTTCCTCCCCTACAGTTTATTTTAGAACATATTCTTCTCAAGAAAACTCCATATTCTTTAAGTATCACCCCTGACATCAATCTCAGTCCTATGAATCACCATATTTCCTAATAATTCCATTCCTATGTATAGACCTAAGAGAAAGGAAAACAAACAAAAAAAATATGTCCACATAGAAATGCGTATGGGAATGTTTACAACAATGTCATTAATAATTAACTTCTAAGATATGGAAATAACAGAAATATCCATCAAATGATGAGTGAATAAACCAAGTAGAATGTCCATATAATAAAATTTATTTGGCCATAAAAGCAATGAGGTACTGATATATGCTACAACATGAAAGACTCTTAGAAACACTATGTCATGAGAAAGCGTGTCATGGAAACAATAGGATCTGTAAAAAGGCTAATGCAAGGATTTTTTTGTTTGTTTTTGTCTTGTTTTGTTTTTTAGGGCAGAATGTGAGTGATGTAGTCTCAGGAGACACAAATCCCATGATTTTCAATGAGTCTCAGAAAGTGAAACAAAGCAGACAAATTGAAGTCACAATTTATGGCATTGGCTTGGCTCAAATAAGTTGCTTTAGCTAAACATGGTGAATTACTCACTGGTGGAGATTACTTTCTTTAGAATATGATTGGATACAAACACTTTTAGCACTAAGGGAATATTGTGTCTGAAGAAGGATATTGAATAGAGGCTACTGATTAATTTTAAGGAGGACATTTCTGGAAATAGATAAGGAATTTGTAATGGTTGCTTCAAATGGCTAAGCCAAAGCAGACTGTTTTTACAACCAAGTCAAGTTTCCTGACAGGTAAAATTGATGTCTAGCCACTTCTCAGAAAGGCCTTAGCAGGTGCTGCTTTTGAATACTTTGTGGAATTATAAAGCACTTTGTTCTCAGAAGCCAATCATAAAATCCTTGTATTTTTAATCCCACTTGTATGAAGTGTACGAATTATCATATATGCAAACACATAGATAATTATTGTTTACCAGGCCCAGATCTAAGTTTTGCTTATTTGTGCTAACAGGATTAAAAACAAAATAAAACAAACAAAAAAACTAGAGCAAGAGAGATGGTTTTGAGTCCCCTAATTCTTTACTACACTCAGTTAACATTCTCTAATCCTACCACCATCTAGGGTCTCAATAATTTCATTATCTACGATCCTACTCATTATGGACATTAGCTGTAGGTGCTCTGAAAGCCAAACATAGTGGAAATGAAGAAGACTGGGTGACTTTTACACTTGTGAACCAAAAATGTTCTATCATGGTTTCCAAGGTTACAGTCTAAGGATAGCTGGTGGAAGTTTAAGCTTTTGTCAACAAACAATATGGTTTAATGGATATTAGCTATTTGTTCGATATAACCAACAAATTAATGAATTTTAATGGGGGCATGCAGGTATATAAATTTAATTTCTACAGGGTAATTCTAACTACCTCAAAAATAAGAAAGAATTGTATTCTTTCCAAGAGGGAAAAATACAATTCTCCTGTCTTGTGGTCCTGGTAGTAATAATTTCTGGCATATCAGGGTATCACAATTAATATTCTCCCCTGTGGTATGCTGAGAGAAATGCAGATGGAAGGTGAGTAATTGGATTCAGCTGTGTGCTACTGGTAAGACCATCTGAGAAGTCATTTGTTTCTTAAGACTATTCTTTTATGGAGAAGAAAAGGAGCACTATTTCTCCACCAAAAGCTAACCCCCTTTGTAAATGATCAATATCTCATAATCCTGAACTTTAAAGGTCTAGGAAGTTTGCTGAGCTCCACAGCATCTGCCCCTTTACATTTGAGAGACAAATAGGTCATGACATGAGTCTGAGCTGCGGTAGCTGAATCACTTGCACAGTATGTGGGCAATAATGGTTTTAGGACACGTGACACCAGATGAGTATGGTTAACAACACTGTAGCCTAGGGAGGAAAAATGATAAGCTAGGGACGGGAAATGTCCCCTAAATTCATACTGTGAAAGAAAGAAACCTTTCATTGCAGTTTTATTTTTTTAAAAGATTTATTTATTTATTTATTTGCAAGTCAAAGTTACGCAGAGAGAGAAGGAGAGACACAGAAAGAGAGAGGTCCTCTATCCGCTGGTTCACTCCCCAACTGGCTGCAACAGCAGGAGCTGTACCCATTTCAGTTATATGTTCTGTGGGAATTGGTAAAGGATATATCCTACACTAACAAAACAAATTTACTTAGATTTGAAGTACTGAAAGAAGCAGAAATAATACTGAAAGGCATGGTAAATTTCAGATTCAAATTTATTCATCACAAGAATTCTTTTTTAAACATTCTTGTAAAGTCAAAAGAAAATAGATTTTGAAAACACTTTAACCATTTGGAGCATTATCTTCTTTAATACAAAAAGCTACAGATTTGCATTGAGATTGGATCAACTTAAACCTTTCTTTGAACAAAGATCAGAAAATTAATTCACCTAAATTTCCTCCCACGTCTCCATCTATTATCTCCTGATTTTGATCATCTCCGTTACTTAATCTTTCTGCTAACCCTAAAATCCCAGACTTGTTTAATGTAAGTTATTTTAAAAGAGATTGAAGTTCCTTTAACTGTGAAAGTCCAAAAGAGCATTGTGCAAAGATTCTACATTATTTTATTCCTATTCCCAGATGTATAAGTATAAAAAATGGCAGAATATTTGTCAGGTTTTCTATTTCTGTGTCAATAACAGCTCAAACATAGCAAAGACGTAATCTCTCAGTCTTCCTGGGCAGGGAACACATTTGCTTGTTCGACCAGCTTCCTTGTACAAGTCATTTTGACATATGCATTTCTTAGTTCCTGGAATGTATGTGTCTGCTTGGCTTTGTTGTTTCGCTTTGTTTTTAATATTTGTGAAAACAGTTGACAAGTGTTTGAGTTTGTATTTTTGTTGATCTTCGAGTGTCACCTTTATTCATGTTTTTTTTTTTTTTTTTCTTAAGGGCCAGTTTCTCAATCTTTGCTTCATAAGTTCCTTTGTATGTTTTACAAAGACTCCAATGTCTTCTGGGCTAAGTTGTATTTTGTTTGTTCTTTGCTTGCTTCTTTGAGTCTTTTGTCCGGCTGGATTTTGTCCTTAAAAAAGATCTGTTGGTGCTATATTTTCTTAACTTTCAGATTTGACCATGTATATGTTCTATTTATATAGTTGAACAACACCTCTGATATGACATAACATAGGGCCATATTTTATTTTTCTGAGAAATTTGCTGATAGCTCTTTTATTTTCCAGTGCTGATTGACACTTGCAAGAGATGTGGGCCCAGCTTGAAGTCCCCCCGTGAAAGTGAATTGCTTCTTTCTGCCTGGCTGCTTAAATTCTTTTATCATTCTTGAAGTTCTGCATCTTAAAATGGATATGTCTCAGTGTGAATTACCACTATCATTCTCCAGTGCACTCTGTACGCTTCCAATTCAGTTATTCCTTTTTTTATGAGTTTCTTTTCAGAAAAATGTTATTTCAAATTCTTTTTCTAATTACTATTAAGGTCTCCAGAAATTCCAATTATTTTAAAAATTAGATAATATTTTCTACCCTCATTATCCATGATCCTCGTCCTAATTTCTTTCAACCAAATCGTCTTTTGGTTTTACTTTGCTTTTTGTCAGATTCCATTATTAGCTTCATCAATTCTCAATTTTGCCATGTCTGATTTTTATTAATTCTGTGTGACATTGGTTGGTTTTGTACACCATGCGCTTTCATATTCTTCATTTTCAACTTTGAATTTCTGTTTATAGAATTTTTTTTCTCATGAAATCCCTGTGGGAATTTTTTTTTTTTCTCTCCCTTTACTTAAATTACCTCTAAAACATGGTTCTTTCTGTTTTTCATGCTGGTATGTGAGTGCCAGGGTCTTAGTCTCTTTAGAAATTTGCACTTGGACCATAGCAGCTTTCTGACCATTTAAGCCTTGAGTCACATTGGGAACCTTGCTGAAGACCATCACATGCTTAGTTTAATGTTCTGCTCTCAGTATCTTAAAATTCTTCATTGTTGCACAAAGACCTCTTCATTTATTTTGTCACTGGCTTTTCAAATTATACAGCTGGTTCTACATCAGAATTCCAGATAAACCACTACGGCCTGCAGTGCCATTGAAGGAGGCAGAAAAACTTGGCATGGATATTGATGGAGGGTGATGGTAAGTGCCAATTATGATCTGAAAACAGCGATTGCAATGGAGGCTGTAGTTTTTCTCATTAACCTCTCCAAGTAACTGGAAACCATAATGCCTAATGAAATAAGCGAGTCCCAAAAAGACAAATATCAAATGTTTTCTATGATATGTGGCAGTCAAAATAGAATACAAAACATGTACAGCAGTGAAGCAGACATCATGTGATATGATTGCTATTTTTAGCTCTTGTTTATACTCCTGTGGAACTGTGGTCTTTATGCTTTTTACTTATTAAATGTTATGGTTAGTGGTGGGTTAAGTCTGTGATTATAGAGTGGATTGAAATTATTTTTGTTAAAAAATTAAAGAACAAAAAAGAAAGGAAGAAGGGAAGGGGATTTTGGGAGAGAGGAGAGAGGGAAGTAAGTATGATTATAGGCTTAGAACTGTACCTATGAAATATATGACTTCTATTCTCTTTATGTTAATAATTTTTTAAAAAAAATAAAGAAAAAAGAAAAAATCTCTACCTGCCAAGACCCATAACAATAGTGAAAGCAGAGGTGCTTTCCAAACAGTCATGGAAAATAAATCTGTGTAGAACAAGGGATGAATGGGAGATTTTCTCCTTGTCTCCATTCAAAATAGACTTCTGAAGGGAAGTTAGCTGAGTATCACCCTCCTGCCCCAAGATCTTCAAAAAGTTTCAGACCCGAATGTGCTGTTACAATGGCTCAGCTGACACTGATGCTCTAGAATCCCGACATCCTGTCCACAGCTGTGATCCCATGATCTTTCTAACAGTCGATTTTCTCAGGAATTCCATCACTAATCAGCTCTCTCTACATATATGGACGGATAAAATTGTTATTAGAGTCATGTGTAACTTTTGTCTCTCTCACACTCCTTTGCTTATGCATCTATTATTTTTTCTACCTAGGTATGCTAATTTAGTGACTCACAAATCTAGCATTGTTGGAAATCAAGATTAAAACATTTTGTGACTTTTTAAATAGAAATGAATGATTTGACCCATTCACATTTATGACTACTTGTAAAAGAAAAATAAAAATTTGAACACCATTAGCAGGGAAAGAATTCCAGTTTGGTCCAAAACATAGTTTTCCAGTATCCTTTCTTCAGGAATCTAAGAAAGCAATTTCACATACATTCTATGAACTTTATATGTCTTAGGGCCGTTCTAAACCAGCAGGAAATTGTATTAGTCAGCTTTTCATTTCTTTAAAATTCCAAACAGGAGTCACTTGGAAAGGAAAAGGTTTATTTCTGCCTATAGTTTAGAGGTTTACAGTTCAAGATCATGTGGCACCATTATTAGTCTGGCAATCAATGGATTCTGTTAATTGTAGAGGGGTGTGTCAGGATGATCACACTGTGAGGCAAGAGAGAGAGAAGTTAGGCCTAACTGAGCTCAAATAACTACCCCTCTTGCAAAAATTACCTTCTCAGGGCACACCTCCAGTTACCTAAACACCCCCACCAGACTCACCTCTGATTTACCATAATTCAATCAAGTCTCAAGGCTTTTTTATTTGAATCCTAACATTAATACTTCAGAATTTAAGCATATGTATGATTTGAGGGAGTCAATTTGTCTTCAATCCATATTAGCATGTATGCAGACAAATATTATTTTTTATGTTTTCTTGCTCTAGCTTTGTTGCATTGATTGCATGTTTGCACGTCTTCTTGTCTTCTAGAACCAGCATCTTCTTGATATTTTATTTAATATTATAAGCCAAATATTCATGTGATAAAAAGGCTTATCAAGGTAAATACTGTGCACTTCTTGTTTCTGAAGACACATAATAAGGTTTTGTCCAAAATAAAAAGATTACTTTTCAGTGCTGAGATAAAAACATAATTTGTAGACAAGCTTCATTAGGAAATGTTTAGATTAACATAGAAAATCTAAATGTAAATTTCAATTCATAATTATTGCAAATATATGTGCTGTTAAATTTCTAAAGCTTTTAAAGTGAGGTCATTTCTGAATTGTCTTTTAGCAGTGCTTCTTATTTCCATTTAATCATATAGTCTTGCCAATCCTATGCTTTCAATCTTTCTGGAAAAGCTTTCTCTAACCAATTTCCTTTGGCATCGGATTAGTGTTGAACACTTGTGACTCCTTGGTTTGCTGAAATTTTGATGAACACTTTGATCATCCTTCCTATTGTTCAAGTATAGCTTTTATGAAAAGGAAAGCCAATCATGATCCTGGAATTTAAATTCCCTTGACTTTATAGCCTAAGTTGACGCAAAATACTTTTTAGTCAACATATTCAGAACCATTTGTGATTTTTCTCTTCCTTTCTTCTCAGCTTCATCCCTACGACTGCTCAGTATGGACATTCTGCTCCAAACTCTGCTGAGCCACTTGTCAGTGTTCAAAGATCCCTCGAGTTTGAACAGCCCTGCATGTTGTGTCTTACAGAGCCATGGTTTGGCACATATTTTTCCTCTCCTCTGTTCTTAACTGTCCATCCAACTCCTTTCTTCTTTCCAGTTGTATTTTTCTAAAAGATACACTGAACAGATGGGTACATTATCATTTTAAAAACACCTCCAAGCAAAACATGTGATTTGTTAAACTTTAAATAGTATAATGTATAGGTATTAAATATTTTTCTTTCCTCATTTAAGAATTAAGAATAATTTCACATGACATCTCTTCAGTCAAATTCACTCATTTTCTTTCAGCAAAGATGGAGATAAAAATCAAATGGCTTACTCTGAGTAAACACTTCCTCTAATGCACTTTGTGGGATGCAAATTAATCTCTAACAAACATATTGCTCTATTGCACTTGGCAAATATTATAACTTATCCAGGTTGTTCTTGAATTCAGAGGTCTTCTTTGTACATTTCCACACCCTAAATATCGTAAAATTTCTCAATATATGCAAATGTGCATGTCATATTTGTTCTGATAATGAAAAAAGTTAAATTAGGAATTAAACTTAATTTTCATTATATTAAGTATTAACTTGAAAATTTTAATAAAAATGACAGAATATTCAGTTATAAAATTCAATGATAATTGTTATAAAATTATCTATGATTATGATCTTGCTTGAATTGTATAAGAATTCACTCAAACAACATTTTTACATTCCTAAATATCAGGTCCTTTAGTGATTGCTCAAGGCTCTAGGATAAATAAAACATTTATTTCTTATCCAATTAAGTGCTCATATTATGAGTGGGTTTCACAAAAGAGTTGGTACTGATAACTATATTTTGTGCTATATACTACTTATTCACCTAATGTGTTATTTGCAGTTTAAATTTAAAATTCATGCCTTAGTCTTTTGTTTGGCAAAAAAATTTGAATACATTCAAAACATACAGTGTGTTGAAGCAATATAGAAGAGTTTATATGTCAAAATGATTAACCATTTGATAATTCTGTTAAATCCCATAGGTTGATTTAAAATGTCACTTATATGAATGAATGAGAGAATTATATTGTGTACTCCATTTTGACTTTTTACTTCCATGGTATATAAACAACATAAATGCATTTTTTTGTGGTTTTAGAGAATGGATGTCTGAGTTTAGAGTGCCAACATAGTCAGGTTCTGTGAGGTCTATTTTTGGAACACAGACACTAACTTCTTGTCTCCTTACATGAATACTGGCTCCCTTAGACCTTCTTCTAAGGTCTCTAATACCATTCATGAGAATTCCATCTTCCAGACCTAATCATTCCACAAATGATCCCATTTTAAAATTCCATCACATTGGAGGTTCAATTTTCGGCATATGAATTTTGAGAAGAAACATTCACCTCCAGCATTTTTAAAACATTTTTTGTGCATTCAATCTCTCTCTCTCTCTCTCTTTCTCTCTTCTCTCTCTCTGAAAGATTTACTTCTTTGAGAGACAGAGTTACAGACAGAGAGAATGAGAGAGTGGTTTTTCATCTGCTGGTTCATTCCCCAAATGACTGTAACTGCTGGTGCTGGGCCAATCCAAAGCCAGGAGACAGGAGCTTCCCCAAGATCCCTGACATGAGTGCAGGGGCTCAAGCACTTTGGCCATTCTCCACCTCTTTCCCAGGCCATTAGCAGGTAGCTGAACTGAAAGCAGAGAAGCCAAGACCAGAGCTGTGCTTATATGGGATGCTGATGCTGTAGGCAGAAGCTCAAAGTACTATGCCACAGCACTGGCCCCAGCTCCAGCATTTTTATAATAAGAGCATGGTACTTTTTTTATAACAAGAAAGTGTGAATAGGTAGGGTTACACTCTGTTTATCAACACAATTTTATATGCATGATCTTAATATACATAATTTTAAATTCTCTATTAATAAGAATATAGTTAATAGTTTAAAGTTATATGATGTTCATAAAATTCAGCATTTTAAAAACCTATGTTATGTCATATAAAATTCCATGAAAAATTGACATTAGTGAAAACTGTTAATGTTGGCTCCTGCCATTTATTTTTCATGACTCAAGTGAAAATTTCACTAACCAGGAACTATCCACAATACCAAATGATATCCATTCTAAGATCCTTATTTTCTCTTTCTCTACTAAGTTACATCTCTGCTTAGTAGTGATTTCTCAGAAATCTTATCTTTGATCTCTGCATTATACTTAAATGAAAATGCTTTCCAAAAAGCAAATATTTGGAGATATTTTGCAAATTCTATACTCAAATTCTGTTTTAACAACGTTATAACAGAACACCACAAATTTAAAGGCCTAAAATAACTTGAATATTATCTCACAGCTCTGTAGACCTGAACACAACTCTCATAAGTTTCACAAGATCAAAATCAAGTATCAGCAGGACTGTTTTACTTTTTGGAGATTTGAGAGGAGAATGTGGTTTTAGACTTATACAGCTTGTTGGTAGGATTCACATCCTGGTCCGATTGTATAAAGTACTCATTTTTGCTGGTTTGCTGCCCAGAACTTGGCATTGTCCTTATAGTCTAGAGTCTGCTGACATTCTTTATTGCCTGGTCTCAATTCTCCATCATCAAATCAAGAGTAGATCATTTCTCTGTCAAGCTTCAGATAACTGACTAGTGTTTGCCTGTTTAGTTTTTAAGAGCTATGAGAATATAATAGGAGCCTCTGGATAATCCAGGACAATCTCCCGTTTTTCAGTCAATAGATAGTAATTCTCCTTTGAGAATTTGTAATAGGTAGTACTCTTTTCTTATTTGCATTGAAAGACAATGGGCCTACAAAGAATCATGCATAAAGTGTGAGTGAGTATATGGCCATTATATAAACCCAGTTAGTAAAAATTGTATTCATGTAGTACGAATTAGGCATTGAGGGGTAGCATTTATTTCAAATAAATGTATATACTCAACTTCAAAACTAAAAATAAATCATAGTAGCCTAAATCATATATTAGCCATTAAATAAGGCAACAAAATGACATGAGTTACACAAAGAGAGGAGAGGCAGAGAGAGAGAGAGAGAGGTCTTCCATACGCTGGTTCACTCCCCAATTGGCTGCAACGGCCGGAGCTGTGCCGATCTGAAGCCAGGAGCCAGGAGCTTCTTCTGGGTCTCCCATGTGGTTGCAGGGTCCCAAGGACTTGGGCCATCGTCTACTGCTTTCCCAGGCTATAGCATAGAGCTGGATTGGAAGTGGAGCAGCCAGGTCGTGAATTGGTGCCTATATGGGATGCCAACGCTTCAAGCCAGGGCGTTAACTTGCTGTGCCACAGCGCTGGCCTCAATTTGTTTTCAACTCATTGCTGAAGCCATGCTATGTAACAAACTCTGGATTATAGACAACTGTAAACATAATGGGGCTTAATTAAGTTGAGTCAATTAATGTCATTGTGTAGGATACATTAACCCATTTAACTGAACTGTATCTTGAAGTTTTCATCAATAGTCAAGAGGTTTCACATAAGCAACTCAAATAATATGTACCAAAGGGAGAATGATATAATGTCTGATCTTCTGCATTATCCGGAATTAAAGCTTATAAGTAGTTATTACTTGACATTCTGTTATGTTTTGCATTTCAACTATGTGATACTTTGAGCTGACATCTTCTAACTCAAAATAACTTGTGACATTTTGTGACTACTATTCAGCAAGGGTTAATTCTATAGCAGAGGGCATCTAACAACATCAACAACAAAGAGTATGATATTTTAAACTTACAGTGATCTCAGTCCTTGAATTTAAACATAGAATACCCCACATAAATGAAACTTAATGAAAAGACATTGTGTGGACCAGAAAAATTAATGATGCATTTTACTTCAGTGCTATCTTGGCAGGATGGTATAGTGTAGAGGATGGGTAATAAAAACATGAGATACAAAGCAATTATTTCCCAAACACCTTAGCAATATAACAATTATAGATATTTCAAAATTTAGGATTCTGAACCAAACTAATTTACCGTTAATGAAATTTGAAAGTCAAAATCCATAATAGTTGCCACTAAATTACAAGGATAGATCACTTAGCTATAATAATTTAATGCCTTTGAGCATTTCTTATAAAGTATACAGCACAATATGAATATACAATAGGCTATATATTCCTCAACAACACATTGATCTCTGGCTATTTCAGTAATGGAATAGATCTCAGCACAAGAGTGTTTTATGATAGAAGTAATCATTCTCAGTGAAGTATGTTCTTAAGGTTATGTCACATTATGAGGAATTTATGAAACGCTTTTGTTTAAAAATGCCCCCATTTCATTTGCTAATACTTTGTTCACAATAACCCAAGGGCATATTATTCCAAAGTATTTTTTACAGCATATTTTCAGTGAAATGTTTGCTCAAATGAAGATTCTGTCAGTTAGTATATATTTAAGAATTCAAGTTTTGAATCAGTTGTGTTTCTTATACAGTGACATATAGGAGACAAATAATGTCAAAACAATGAGGTACGACTGTTACAAAGAGACAAAATACATTCTTAGATCAAAACAAATTTGTTAGACTCAGCAGGGCCCTAGTAAGAAGAGTTTAGTGAGAAGGCTGACGAGTTGAAGGATGCCTGCCTGCTGCCGGGATCCTGAGAAGCACCTGAGGCTGCTGATCTGGGGGAAGTCTGCAAACTCTGGCAGAGGCTCACTTCCTGAACCTCTCTGTAGTCTCCCAAAAAATGTCTGAAAAATCCTGCAGATCATGAGCACCCACTGTCATGCAGATTAGGAACAACCAGCCTCCTGGGCGGAGCAAGTATCTTCATTCAACCAGATCCTCCCTTTCTATGTCTGTCACAAAACAGTGGCCTAAATGTGAAACACAGGTAACACGACTGGCCTCAAGGTACTGGACAGTTTTAGGATCAACATTAGTTAAGTGCTGCAATATAACATCATTTGAAGGCAGAAACTGTCAGGATCTCCCCCTCCGGGAACTGGCCAGGTTGCTGTGAAAGAAGAGTGGAGGAGACTGAGGAAGGTCAAGCTAAACACACTTTATTGATACTCTAGGCGACTAGGAGGAGAGATTGCTCAAGCCTACTCCTGTGGGCACTAGGCACTATGGACCAGGAGCTTCTCCCCGCAGGCACTAGACACTACGGACCGGACTGGGGAGAGAGGCTGAGCAACCTCTGGTTTACAGCATCTAAGGGCCCCTTATATACAGTTTCTAGAGGCTAGCCCCACCCACATGGATCTCACAGATGTCTACAGAACTTTTTATCCTACACATAAAGAATTTACATTCTTCTCAGCAGTACATGGAACCTTCTCTAGGATTGACCACATACTAGGCCATAAAGCAAGTCTCAGCAAATTCAAAAGAATTAGAATCATACCATACATCTTCTCTGACCATAAAGGAATGAAGTTGGAAATTAGCAACTCAGGAATCCCTAGAGCATATGCAAACACATGGAGATTGAACAACATGCTCCTGAATGAACAATGGGTTATTGAAGAAATCAAAAGAGAAATCAAAAACTTTCTGGAAGTAAATGAGGATAACAGCACAACATACCAAAACTTATGGGATTCAGCAAAAGCAGTGTTAAGAGGAAAGTTTATATCAATAGGTGCCTACATCAAGAAATTGGAAAGGCACCAAATAGATGAGCTTTCAATGCATATCAAGGATCTAGAAAATCTGCAGCAAACCAGACCCAAATCTAGCAGGAGAAGAGAAATAATTAAAATCAGAGAAGAAATCAACAGGATTGAATCCAAAAAAACATTACAAAAAATCAGCCAAACGAGGAGCTGGTTTTTTGACAAGATAAACAAAATTGACACCCCGTTGGCACAACTAACTAAAAAAAGAAGAAAAAAGACTCAAATCAATAAAATCAGAGATGCAAAAGGAAACATAACAACAGATACCACAGAAATATAAAGGATCATCAGAAATTGCTACAAGGAATTGTATGCCAGCAAGCAGGGAAACCTATCAGAAATGGAAAGATTCCTGGACACATGCAACCTAGCTAAATTGGACCAGGAAGACAGAACACCTAAACAGACCCATAAGTGAGACAGAAATTGAAAAGTAATAAAGGCCCTCCCAACAAAGAAAATTCCAGGACCAGATGGATTCACTGCTGAATTCTACCAGACATTTAAAGAAGAACTAAATCCAATTCTCCTCAAACTATTCAAAACAATCGAAAAAGAGGGAATCCTCCCAAATTCTTTCTGTGAAGCCACAATCACCTTGATACCTAATCCAGAGAAAGATGCAGCATTGAAAGAAAATTACAGACCAATATCCCTGATGAACATAGATGCAAAAATCCTCAATAAAATTGTCGCCAATAGAATGCAACAACACATCAGAAAGATCATCCATCCAGACCAAATGGGATTTATCCCTGGTATGCAGGAATGGTTTAATGTGCGCAAGACAATCAATGTGATACACCACATTAACAGATTGCAGAAGAAAAACCATATGATTATCTCAATAGACGCCGAGAAAACATTTGATAAAATTCAACACCCTTTCATGATGAAAACTCAAAGCAAATTGGGTATAGAAGGAACATTCCTCAATACTATCAAAGCAATTTATGAAAAACCCATGGCCAACATCCTATTGAATGGGGAAAAGTTGGAAGCATTTCCACTGAGATCTGGTTCCAGACAGGGATGCCTACTCTCACTACTGCTATTCAATATAGTTCTGGAAGGTTTAGCCAGAGGTATTAGGCAAGAAAACTAAATAAAAGGAATACAAATTGGGAAGGAAGAACTCAAACTATCCCTCTTTGCAGATGATATGATTCTTTATTTGGAGGATCCAAAGAACCCTACTAAGAGACTATTGGAACTCATAGAAGAGTTTGGCAAAGTGGCAGGATATAAAATCAATGCACAAAAATCAACAGCCTTTGTATACACAGGCAATGCCACAGCAGAGAAAGAATTGCTAAGATCAATCCCAACACAATAGCTAAAAAAAAATCAAATACCTTGGAATAAACTTAACCAAGGACGTTAAAGATCTCTATGACGAGAATTACAAAATCTTAAAGAAAGAAATAGAAAAGGTTACCAAAAAATGGAAAAATCTTCCATGCTCATGGATTGGAAGAATCAACATCATCAAAATGTCCATTCTCCCAAAAGCAATTTATAGATTCAATGTGATACCAATCAAAATGCCAGATCTTCTCAGATCTGGAAAAAAATGATGCTGAAATTCACATGGAGGTACAGAAGAACTCGAATAGCTAAAGCAATCTTGTACCACAAAAACAAAGCTGGAGGCATCACAATATCAGATTTCAAGACATACTACAGGGCAGTTATAATCAAAACAGCATGATACTGGTACAGAAACAGATGGATAGACCAATGGAACAGAATTGAAACACCAGAAATCAACCCAAACATCTACAGCCAACTTATATTTGATCAAGGATCCAAAACCAATCCCTGGAGTAAGGACAGTCTATTCAGTAAATGGTGCTGGGAAAACTGAATTTCACATGCAGAACCATGAAGCAAACCCCTACCTTACACCTTACAGAAAAATCCACCCAACATGGATTAAAGACTTAAATCTGCATTCAGGAGAGTGAAGAGACAACCGACAGAATGGGAAAAATATTTGCAAATTATGGAACAGATAAAGGGTTAATAACCAGAATCTACAAAGAGATCAAGAAACTCCAAAAAAAAAAAAAAAAAAAAAAAAAAAACCAACAACCCACTTAATAGATGGGCCAAGGACCTCAATAGACATTTTTCAAAAGAGGAAATCCAAATGGCCAACAGGCACATGAAAAAATGTTCAAGGTCACTAGCAATCAGGGAAATGCAAATCAAAACCACAATGAGGTTCCACCTCACTCACTCCGGTTAGAATGGCTCACATGCAGAAATCTACCAACAACAGATGCTGGCGAGGATGTGGGGAAAAGGGGACACTAACCCACTGTTGGTGGGAATGCAAACTGGTCAAGGCACTATGGAAGTCAGTCTGGAGATTCTTCAGAAACCTGAAGATAACCCTACAGTTCGACCCAGCCATCCCACTCCTTGGAAAATTCCCAAAGGAATTTAAATTGTCAAACAAAAAAGTGGTCTGCACCCTAATGTTTATTGCAGCTCAATTCACAATAGCTAAGACCTGGAACCAACCTAAATGCCCATCAATGGTAGACTGGATAAAGAAATTATGGGATATGTACTCTTTAGAATACTATACAGCAGTAAGAAACAATGAAATCCAGTCATTTGCAACACAATGGAGAAATCTGGAACACATCATGCCTAGTGAAATAAGCCAGTCCCAAAGGGACAAATACCATATGTTCTCCCTGATCGGTGACAACTGACTGAACACCAAAAAGGAAACCTGTTGAAGTGAAATGGACACTATGGGAAACGGTGACTTGATCAGCATAGCCATGACTGTTAATGAACAACTTAATACATTATCCCTCTTAGTAGTTTTTATTTTTTTTGTTCTACTTAATATGACTGGTTTAATTCTCTAATTAATACACAGTTATTCTTAAGTGTTGAAAATTAACTGAAATGTGATCCCTGTTAAACATCAGAGTGGGAATAAGAGAGGGAACAGATGTATAATTTGGGACATGCTCAAGCTGACTTGCCCCAAATGGTAGAGTTAGAAACATACCAGGGGATTCCAATTCAATCCCATCAAGGTGGCATGTACCAATGCCATCTCACTATTCCAAGTGATCAATTTCAGTTCACAATTGATCATAATGAAAGGACTAAGAGTCAAAGGGAGCACATAAACATGTCTAGTACCTGCTAACACTAACCGATAGAATAAATAAAGGGGAGAGTGATCCAACATGGGAAGCGAGATACTCAGCAGACTCATAGAATGGCAGATGTCCTTAATAGCACTCTGGCCTCAGAATCAGCCCTAAAGGCATTCGGATCTGGCTGAAAAGCCCATGAGAGTATTTCAGGCATGGAAAGTCAAGACACTCTGGCAAAAGATCTCTGTGAGTGAGATCCCAATGGAAAGAACAGGTCTTCAAAGAAGGAGATACCTTTCTCTGAAGGGAGGAGAGAACCTCCACTTTGACTATGACCTTGTCTAAACAAGATAAGAATCAGAGAACTCAGAGGGCTTCCATAGCCTTGGAAACTCATGACTGGAGCATAGGGAGATTACTGATGCCATAGACAGGAGTGTCAATTGGTAAAGTCAACAACAGGAGTCACTGTGCACTTACTCCTCATGTAGGATCTCTGTCCTTAGTGTGCTGTGCATTGCGATTTAATGCTATAACGAGTACTCAAACAATATATTTCACTTTGTGTTTCTATGGGGGTGCAAACTGTTGAAATCTTTACTTAATGCATACTAAACTGATCCTCTGTAAAAAAAAAAAAAAAAAAGAAAGAAAGAAATTATCAACTCCCAACTTGACTCTCACTGGGATTAAACATGACAATAGGTCTGATCTGATTTCATCATCATTTAAAAAAATCATCTATTATTTTTCACTTTATGTTTCTGTGTGGGAGCAAACTGTTGAAATCCTTAGTTAATGTATACTAAGCTGATCTTCTGTATATTAAGATAATCGAAAATGAATCTTGATGTGAATGGAAGGGGAGAGGGAGTGGGAAAGGGGAGGGTTGAGGGTGGGAGGGACAGTATGGGGGGGAAGCCATTGTAATCCATAAATTGTACTTTGGAAATTTATGTTCATTAAATAAAAGTTAAAAAAAAATAAAAAAAGACTTAAATCTACGACCCGACACCGAGAAACTCTGCAAGATATGGGCATTGGCAAAGACCTCAGAGGCACAGGGAATCAAAGCCAAAATTAACATTTGGAATTGCATCAAATTGAGAAGTTTCTGTACTGCAAAAGAAACAGTCAAGACAGTGAAGAGACAACCAACAGAATGGGAAAAAATATTCACAAACTATGCTACAGATAAAGGATTAATAACCAGTATCTACAATGAGATCAAGAAACTCTACCACAACAAAACAAACAACCCACTTAAGTGATGGGCCGAGGACCGCAGTAGACATTTTTCAAAAGAGGAAATCCAAATGGCCAACAGGCACATGAAAAAAGGTTCAAGATCACTAGCAATCAGGGAAATGCAAATCAAAAGCACAATGAGGTTTCACCTCACCCCGGTTAGAATGGCTCACATTCAGAAAGCTACCAACAACAGATGCTGGGGAGGATGTGGTGAAAAAGGGACACTAACCCACTGTTGGTGGGAATGCAAACTGGTTAAGCCATTATGGACGTCAGTCTGGAGATTCCTAGTAACCTGAATATAACCCTACCATACAACCCAGCCATCCCACTCCTTGGAATTTACCCAAAGGAAATTAAATTGGCAAACAAAAAAAGCTGTCTGCACTTTAATGTATATTGCAGCTCAATTCACAATAGCTAAGACTTGGAATCAACCCAAATGCCCATCAACAGTAGACTGGATAAAGAAAATATGGGACATGTGCTCTATAGAATACTGTATAGCAGTCAAAAAAAATGAAATCCGGTCATTTGCAACAAAATGGAGGAATCTGCAAAACGTCATGCTGAGTGAATTAAGCCAGTCCCAAAAGGACAAATATCATATGTTCTCCATGATTGGTGACAACTAGCCAGAGAAAAGGAAACCTGCTAAAGTGAAAGGGACACTGTAAGAAACTGTGACTTGATCCATCCTTGTCATCACTGTTGATGTATAATTTAATACTTTATCCATTTTAGTTTTTTTTTTGTGTGCTAGTTAATACTATTGGTTGAACTCTGTAATCAAGACACAATTATTCTTAGGTGTTTAAATTTTAACTGAAAAGTGATCCCTGTTAAATATAGGAGTGGGAATAAGAGAGGGAAGAGATGTACAATTTGGGACAGGCTCAATCGGACTTGCCCAAAATGGTGGAGTTAGAAATGTGCCTGGGATTCCAATATAATCCCATCAAGGTGGCAGGTACCAATGCCATCTCACCAGTCCAAGTGATCAATTTCAGTTCACAATTGATCACACCAATAGGTCTAAGAGTCAAAGGGATCACGCAAACAAGACTAGTGTCTGCTAATACTAACCGATAGAATCAAAAAAGGGAGATAACGATCCAACATGGGAAGTGGGATACACAGCAGACTTGTAGAATGGCAGATGTCCTAAGCAGCACTTTGGCCTCAGAATCAGCCCTTAAGGCAGTCAGATCTGTCTGAAGAGCCCATGAGAGTATTTTAGGCATGGAAAGCCAAGACACTCTGTCAAAAAAAAAAAAAAAAGCTAAATGAAAGATCTCTGTGAGTGAGATCCCAGTAGAAAGAACAGGTCATCAAAGAAAGAGGTAACTTTCGTTGAAGGGAGGAGAGAACTTCCACTTTGACTATGACCTTGTCTAAATAAGATTGAAGTCAACGAATTCAAGAGGCTTCCATAGCCTTGGAAACTCATGACTAGAGCCTAGGGAAATTTCTGACGCCATAAACAAGAGTGTCAAATTGTTAAGTCAACAACAGGAGTCACTGTGTACTTACTCCTCATGTGGGATCTCTGTCCTTAATGTGTTGTCCAATGTGAATTAATGCTATAACTAGTACTGAAACAGTATTTTACACTTTGTGTTTCTGTGTGGGTGCAACCTGATGAAATCTTTATTTAATATATACTATATCGATCTTCTGTATATAAAGATAATTGAAAATGATTCTTGATGTGAATGGAATGGGAGAGGGAGCAGGATATGGGAGGGTTGTGGGTGGCAGGGAAGTTATGGGGGTGAAAATGCCATTGTAATCCATAAATTGTAATTTGGAAAATTATATTTACTAAATAGAAGTTTAAAAAAATAAGAAAAAAAAACTGACTCCTTTTATAATTTTTTAAAGATTTATTTTTTTTTATTTGAAAGACAAAGTTACAGAGAGAGGTAGAGACAGAGAGAGAGGTCTTCTATCAGCTGGTTCACTCCCCAGATGGCCACAATGGCTGGAGCTGCACCAATCCAAAGCCAGGAACCAGGAGCTTCTTCTGGGTCTCCCACTTGGGTGTAATGGCCCAAGGACTTGAGCCATCTTTCACTGCTTCCCCAGGCCATAGCAGAGTGCTAGATTGGAACTGGAGCAGCCGGAAGTAGAACCAGCACCCATATGGGATGCTGGTGTTTCAGGCCTGGACTTTAACCCACTGTGCCACAGTGCTGGCCTCTCCTTTTATGATTCTTATGCCTTCTTTTTTGTGGTGCTGCTCAAGTGCCTTAGGCATGATGTATGTCAATTTATATCTTCATTTTGTGCCTCATTCAAATTAAAAAGGAATGCTAGTAATCAAGCTATAATTTTTATAATTATTTTTATTGCCTTTAGTTAGGGATATCATCTAATTCCAATGTTCTGACTTGAAGATACTGTAAGTATCAACTGGTGGCCTAATCTTTCCAGATAGTTGAGGCAAAGCCAGAAATGTGATCTTCAATTAAGGGTGCAAAGTGGAGGAAAGCAGAGCAGAGAAGGGAGAACTAGTATTAATGTGAGTTGTTGAATTACTTACCACCGTGAGACAAATGACAGGGCACCATGTAATGACTATCAATAATTCAGGTTACTTCATTAGGGGACCTCTATTAGAAAAGAGAAATAGTACTGGATTTACATTCAAATTACTGAACCCTGTTTTCCAAAGTGGTAACACCAAGGATAACTGCACACCACTCTATAACAGAGGAAACCTGAACAGCATGTAAAGACACAGCATGGACATTTGACGAGGCACTAGTCAGATGTGCCCACATAAAGAGTTGTGTGGTTCAGTCGGGGCTTATTGTCACCTTGGAAACAGAAAAGGAGGCCGTGAAGTGGAGAAGATCTGAGTTATTGTGGGTGGGAGAAGTTAAAGACTAGATTGTCAGAGCGTACTAACAAAGAATGTGACAGAATACTTGGGTTTCTTCTCCATCGGGAGGCCGTAAAACTATTTTTATGTTGTATTTGCCCTCTCATTCTTTCGTGGATCTGCTGTGATTGAGAAAACCAGTTGCCACATTATGTAGCAGCTTTGTAGACAGCACTTGTGTCAAAGGACTGAGGTCTGTGTATAAACTCCATGAATGGACTTGTAAGGGGACTTACTTCTCTTCCCAGTCTAGCATCTTTAGATAGGGCTATGGCTCAGCTCAGTAACCACTTGACTACAATCCCAGGATAAACCTTAAGCCAGAGCACTTGACTAAGTCACATTTTGATGCTGACTTGCAGAACCTGTTAAGAAATGCATATTTATTGTCGCTCCCCCTCTTCGTGGAGGAACGACACTAAACCCTGCCTAGGCTTCATATCCGAGTCACGGCACCATTATGTCGCTCCCCCTCTTCGTGGAGGAACGGGGGCTGCACAGGTGTTCCTTCAGATAGATGTTCCCCTTAGATGTTCCTGGTGCATGTTGTCTCTCTCCTCCTTTATAGTCCTCCTCCGCCAATCCCAACTCGGCTGCCCACATGCCGAGTACGCTGCTCTCCTCCAATCAGGAGCAGGATCAGCTCCTGGAGGTCATCACTCAGGTTGGCAAGAGGCAGCTGCGTAGAAGCTGCTTTCTCCTCTCCCAGCGCCATATTGTGGGAGAGCAGATGCATAGAATAAGTCTTAAGTCCAGTAACTCAGTCCAGTCCGGGTTGCTCCCCACATTTATTATTTAAAGTCAACACATGTGGGGTAACTTCTTACACAGCAATAGATAGCACTCTCCTATCTCAACCCTCATTGCAGGATGTAACCATGGCATAGTGCTTAGGTTTCTCCAGTGCACCGTGATTTTCCCATGTGTGTAGCTCCCAAGCAGGACCACATGTGCAAAAGGATCAACCCTAATACATTTTACCTTTAACCAAAGCTCCTGCTAGAAATCTAAGATCTCATGCCTCTTAAAATAAGTTATCATGGCATTTTATCCATTTCTTAATAGAAATTGTCACAATTCAGAATTATAATTTTCTACGATGATTTGACAAATGCCCATGGGTCCCATTAAATCATAAACTTAATGAGGGCAAGGTAGCTCCTGTTTTTCATTCTGGCATTTTACATAGTACTTAACAGTTTTTATTATTATGTATTTATTCAACAAACATGATTATGTGAGAAGCGTGACTAGTAAGTAGGTGGCATTAAATATTCACAATTTACAAATACATTAAATTTGTATTTATGCAATTTAATTTGGAAAATCCTATGTTGTAATGGAAAAAGTTAAATAGAAGAAGAGATTTCCCAAATTATCTAGAGATCCAAATACATGCCGAAAGCAACATTTTTCTCAATAAAAGCTAATATTCCAACAGGAAATACATGAAAGAAAGTAATTTCTCTGCAACAATAACAAAAGCACTTAGAAATTATCTGTAAATTTCAACTGGTGAAATAGTGAAGCATTATTGAAAGTCTTAAACTAGAACTCAAATAAATGGAAATAAGTATAAATAACTTTGTCCTTGCATGGAGATGCTATATTAATCATATGATAAGACAGAAGTTGATTTAAATAATATTTAAATTTAAGCTTTATGCATTAAAATTATTGACGTAAATAAAGTGGTCAGGAAGGGAGGACTACCAGAGGGGGTTCTAGTGTCAGAGTGCACTGCACCTTGCTACCTCTTTGACATCAGACAGAGCGAGCTTTCTGAGGCCAAGTTCTTTATTAGAAACGTGAATTTAATTAGCAGAAATTTTCTGACTTCTGTTATGAAGATTAGGAGAAATTATTTTATAGGTCATAGCAGAGCTTTGGTGACCAAGGGGCAATTCCTTTGCATCTGCTATGGTTACCACTTTTTTTGTGCTGTGATTGGTGCAGTTAGTGTTGCTGCAACATTATCCAGCCTGATTATAATATTTTTGTGTTTAAGTTGAGTGGTAAAATGAAGCAGATTGTTTTTGAACAGTGTTTTTTTTTGCAGGATCACCTGGAGATTTTTATTTAGAAATTCATTTCTTTTGTACCACATTAGCAATTTCGGGAATGGAATCCTGGAAATACACATACTTAAAATTGATTTTTCATTCATATTGAGGTTATAAATTATGATAATAATGGCGTTAGCTGGTGAATTAAAGTTACATTCTTGATGGGATTTCTAATCTACATTCAATTTAAGTTCTAGGAGATATCTAGTTTTAATTTATTTGAAACCAAATAGCTTTCCTTATTTACTAATCAAATCGACATTTAGTTTATTACTGTATTATTTCTTGCTTAATTTTTAAAAGCACTTTTATCATGAACGCATTAATCATACCTTTCATTTTAGTGAATAGAGAGCTGGATTACAGAAAAGTGATATGTAATTATATAAGAACTAATCATAATAAAATTAAAATAATCACATTTAAGGATGTACAATTTCTTCAAACATGGATTCAATTTCTTTGATATTTATATAATTCCAAATATAATTCAGTGAGCTATAATCATACACATGAAGTTAAACTCTGACTGTTAACTACATAAAAGAAATAGGAATTTTGAATTTCAAGATGAATGCATAACAACATATGGTAACCATTTTCCCCATCTAAATCAAATTGAAATGACAATAAAAACAAAATACATAAGCCAATTAGAGATTTGCACACTCAAAAAAACCAAAATAATTCCCCATAAAAAGAAATTATTGATGTATTTCAATATGTACTTTTTTTTTTTTTGACAGGCAGAGTGGACAGTGAGAGAGAGAGACAGAGAGAAAGGTCGTCCTCTGCCATTGGTTCACCCTCCAATGGCCGCCGCGGCTGGCGCACTGCGGCCAGCACACCGCGCTGATCCGATGGCAGGAGCCAGGTACTTCTCCTGGTCTCCCATGGGGTGCAGGGCCCAAGCACTTGGGCCATCCTCCACTGCACTCCCTGGCCATCAAGATGTACTTCTTAAAGCCAACAAAGTAAGATCACTTGTTGAAAACAAAGTGAAAATGAAAGTTGAACAGTTCAATACAGGCAAAATTCGGAAATTTCAAAACAGCATGATTTCAAGGCATAATTTGCAAACACATCAGACCAAGAAATAGATACTGAAAGCTGGAAATTAATGTCTTGCAGTTAGGTAAGAATTTCAATAATGCTATGCGGATTACTTTAAATCATTTCCTGTACCTGAGTATTTGTCTCAGGAATGGGTGGTGCGGAGCAGTATTTTAAACTGCCACTTGGGATGCTCACATTCCATGTCAGAGTGCTGGTTCAAGCCCTGGCACCTCCACTTCCAATTCTACTCTCTGCCAGTGTTGCTGGGAGGCAGCAGATGATCACTCAAGTAATTGAATTGCTGACAACCATATGTGATACTCAGATTAAGTTCTTGTTTCCTGGTTCTGGCATGGTTCAGCCCCAGGCACTACAACCATTTGAGGAGTGAATCAGTAGATGGATGATATTCTCTCTCTCTCTCTCTCTGACTTTCACTTTCACTTTCACTTTCTCTCTCTCTCTCTTACAAACAAAAATAAATCTCAAAAATATTTAGCTCAGAACACATTATCAAGAGTACTTGTTCCAACAGATTGTGTCAAGTAGATTTCCTACCAACTGATTCAGGTTCTTATGCCTTCTTGGTTGGAGAATTGGACAGAGGCAAATTGTACAGAAACAAGACTTTATTCTTACAAGAGGGAGACAGAATGTAGGGGAAAGTTGTCACACTGACTTGCTTGAGACAAATGTCAGAAAGATATTTGGAATTTTCAGAGTGGACGTAGACCTATATGTTATTGCATGCATAGGTAGACATTTGTGCACATATCAGCAGTTATTGTGCGGTTTCATACATTTGTATGTAATATCACCCAATGCAGTCTCCACCTATGCGTGTATTTTTACCATGCTAATAAATCAAAGACCACTGAGGGGGCATAGGATTCTCTTCTTTTTTTAAAAGATGTGTTTATTTATTTGAAAGGCAGAGTAACACAGAGAGGGGGTGAGACAGAGAAGCAGAGATCTCTCATCCACTTGTCCTCAACAGTCAGGGTGAGGCCAGACCAAATCCAGTTGCCAGGAACTCCATCCAGGTATCCCATGTAGGTGATCCCAAGCACTGAGCCATCATCTGCTGACTTGTAGGTGCACTAGCAGGAAGTTGTATCAGAAGTATGGAGTAACAGGGACTCAAACCAGGCACTCCAATATGGGATGCAGACATCCAAAGTTGCAGCTTAATCATCTGAGCTAGAATTTCCTCACCATAGCCTTCCTGCCTTAGCAGCCAATAAATTAAACATTTCCCTGTGATCTCAATCCTGGATGTCATAGTTACAGTTTAGGGAGAGTTCTTCTATTGAGTGATCAGACAGCCACATAAGTAGATTGTACAAGGTCATATTCCTTAGTGAATCTCTCTCTCTCTCTCTCTTTCTATATATATATATATACATATATATATATATATACATACACACACACATATATATATGTTAATACACACACACACACACACACACACACACACACAAAACTCTTGAATTAAATCTAACTCAGATTCATCTTAGAGGATCTTGCAGCTAGAGAGAAGCTGGGAAACACTGAGGGCTACTTTCATTAGTGTAAGAATGTATCTTCCTTTCTATGTAACAGAAAAGAGAGACCTGACTCAAAAGAACAATAACAGTCAGAATTAGAAATGATGTGTCCTGGGGGCCGGTGCTGTGGTGAAGTAGGTTAATCCTCTGCCTGTGGCACCAGCACCTCATATGGGCACTGGTCCAAGTCCCGGCTGCTTTACTTCCTATCCAGCTCTCTGCTATGGCCTGGGAAAGCAGTAGAAGTTGGCCCAGGTGCTTGGGCCCTTGTACCTGCATAGGAGACCAGGAGGAAGCACCTGGCTCCTTGCTTTGGATCTGTGCAGCACCAGTCTTTGTGGCCATTTGGGGAGTGAACCAATGGAAGGAAGACCTTTCTCTTTGCCTCTCACTCTCATTGTCTGTAACTCTGCCTCTCAAATAAATAAATAGGGGTCGGTGCTATGGCATAGTAGGTTAATCCTCCGCCTGTGATGCTGGCATCCCATATGGGTGCTGGTTCTAGTCCCAGCTGCTCCTCTTCCTATCCAGATAAATAAAATCTTTAAAAATAAATAAATAAATAAATATCTTAAAAATAGAAAAATAATGATGTATCCTGAAGCTGCATTTTCTATTTGGAAAGAAAGGCATTTAATGTAGTGCTGAGAGATTCAAAGGAATCCACATAAACTAGTAATACTGGAAAATGTAAAACAATATTGTAAATTAATACAGATAATTCATAAAGGAACATAAAAGAGAAATATCATCTGGAATGGATTAAAGAATTATCTTTGACTGGAGCTGATCCAAGACACCACCTGTCTCCTTGACAGAGAACAATGAGGGCAACAAATGAATAACTGCATTTCAAAGAGTATAACTATGGGAGACACTGGAACTAAAGGAGGGAGTTATGGGAAGCCAAGGCAGCACTTAGAGTCAAAATGACAGCACAAAGAGTAACAATGTAATCTACAACAGCAACCCTGGCTCCCTGTCCAGGCCAAGCTCCACACTGCCAGGAAAGCAAGTTTGAAAGCCCCTGTGATCCCAGCCTATTCTAACTACAGGAGAGTTCTAAAGTCCTCCCAAGTTTTGAACTCAGTATAAAGGTCAGTTTGAGGTCCCCTGAACTGCCTTGCTTCAGAGGAGGAACTCACTTTGGGCACTCCCAACCTCCCAAGCCCAAACTGCCACAGCACAATGCCACCTTTAGAATGGAGTTATTGCTAGAGTGCACTCTGACCTTTGATCTGGGAGCCACTGCACTGCCCCATCTCTGAGACCCCTCATACATCCCCCTACAGTTGCAAAAATCTGGCTCATTAACAGATACATCATCTCACATACTTACCAGTTCTTTATAGTAGAACATACGTAAACTACTCTCTTAACCACTTTGAAAAATGTATTTTATTAATAATAACTACAGTCAACATGCTGCCAATAGATTGCCAGAATTTATTCCTCTTTTTGTTTGTATATACATGCTATACATATACATATATATATAGCAATTTATCAACATGGAAAGCAATGTAGATATAACAAAACCTTGCATTTACAGATTTAGAAGAAAGATATAGACAATGTTCATGTCAAATATTTTCCATGTTATAGGACAAATTATGAATATTTACTTTTTTTGTACATTTTCCAATTTTAGCTTCTTGATAATGTACACCCCAGAACACTGCAGGTGGTGGTTCAAGTATTTGAATCCCTGCCACATAAATGGGAAACCTGGATTGAGTTCTGGGTTTCTATGGAGAAATTGCTCTAAAGAATGAGAGAAAATATATAAAGGAAACAAATTTAAATTTGAAAAGAATATTGTTCCAACACACTAAACCAAAGTAACAGCATAGAGGGAAAAGTTAGGTTTATGTAATAACAAAATTCAGTAATAAAATAATAAATTTGGTCTAAATCTGTATCTGTACTTGGATTATAACATTTGTCCCAAAGTTAAATTAGTAAATTGGTAGCTGTCAGCCTGTAATTGACTGAGGGAATCCACTACTATGATTGGAAAGAGGCTTGGTTGCTTAATTACAAGGAAACACATTAGATTGGTTAAAAGCTGCCAAATTATGGCCATGACCTTAATTTATCACATTAAGGCAAATATGGACTACAGACAAGAAGGTTGTTTATGTATGTGACTGACATTTCACTGGTTGAACAGAGATTGTACATGTGGTGGTATGGCACTCTGAACCCACTTCAGTCTGCAATGCTACTCGGTGGTAGAATCTTTTTCTTATTCAAATAAACTTTGTTAAATTTAACTCATCCCAAATTTTTCTTTAGATATGGTGTTTGTGAATGTCTCCACCCTAATGGCTTTATTAGTGAAATCCTGTTTGACAAGGATTTAAAAACCTTAGTTCCTGGTGCTGGCGTTGTGGCATAGCAGGTGAAGCCATTGCCTGCCGTGGCGGCATCCCATATGGTCGCTGGTTCGAGTCCCAGCTGCTCCACTTCCAATCCAGTTTTCTACTATGGCCTGGGAGAGCAGTAGAAGATGGCCCAAGTCCTCAGGCCCCTGCAACCACATGGGAGAACTGGAAAAATCTCCTGGCTCCTGGCTTTGGATTGGAGCAGCTCTGGTCATTGCAGCCAATTGGGAAGTGAACCAGCGGATGGAAGACCTCTCTCTCTGCCTCTCCTTCTCTCTGTGTAATTCTGATTTTCAAATAAAATAAATAAATCTTTAAAAAAAATTAAAGAAAACTTAGTTCCTTAGAGCCACACTGTCAAGAAGCTATAAACCTGGTACCCTCAACAACCAAACATGATCCATTTTTCTCATACCATTCTTTATGCCAGAAGTCAAAAGACAGTATCATCTTGCTGGGCTTGGGGATGGGCCTCACTCCCTCCAGACGCTCCAGAGAACCTGTACCTTGACTCTTTCCATGTCTAGTGACTGCAGCCATTCCTTCCTGTATATCCCCATCATGGTATGGCCATCTCCAAACACAGCTTCTTCAATTATCTCTCTGCTCTGTCATCTCATCACCTTATTTTTGTCAACCCTCCTTGTGTTTCTCTGCTATAGTAGATGCATATAGTGTTTTCCAGGGCACAGTGAGTCCCAATTTCAAAATATTCAACTAAATCTATTCCACAAGGACTCTTTTTTTTTCCTCCAAAAACCTATTATTTTCAGGAATACAAGCTTCATGCATTTCATACTTTAGGAATATAGTGGTTCTTCCAATCGTACCCACCCTTCCACCCACACTCCTACCCCTCTTCCTCCTCCCTCTCTAGTTCCCATTCTTATTTTTTACTAAGATCTATTTTCAAGTAAATTTATACAAATACGATTAACTCTATACTAAGTAAAGAATTCAACAAATTATGTGAAAAAGAAACTGCTCCTCAACAGTTGAAACAAGGGCTATTCAAATCATTACATCCCAAAGAATTAAATTCATTTTTATAGATTACCTTTCAGATGTTCTATTAGTTATCACAGATCAGGGAGAACATATGGTATTTGTTCTTTTTGGACTGCTTATTTCACTAAGTATGATGTTTTCCAGTTTAATCCATTTTGTTGCAAGTGACTGGATTTCATTTTCTTTAAACTGCTGTGTAGTATTTCATGGTGTACATTTCCCATGATTTCTCTATCCAGTTTTCAATTGATAGGCATTTGGGTTGATTCTGTGTCTTTCCTATTGTGAATTGAGCTGCAATAAACATGGGAGTACAGATAACTCTTTCATATGTTTATTTGATTTCCCTTGGGTAAATTCCCAGGAGTGGGATGACAAGGTCATATGGTAGGTCTATATTCGGATTTCTGAGTTATCTCCATATTGTCTTCCATAGTGGCTTTACCAGTTTAAATTCCCACCAACAGAGGATGAGGGTACCACATCCTCACAAGCATTTGTTGTTCCTTGATTTCTGTATGAAAGCCATTCTAGCTGGAGTAAGGTGAACCTCATTGTGGTTTTGATTTGTGCTTCCTTGGGGGCTAGTGAACCTGTGCAATTCTTCATGTGTCTTTTGGTCATTTGGATTGCCTCTTTTGAAAAATGCCTGATCAAGTCCTTCTCCTATTGCTTAACTAGATTCTTTGTTTTATTGTTTTTGAGTGTTGTGACGTATTTATATACTCTGGCAATTAATCCTTTGTCAGTTATATAGTTTTCAAATAATTTCTGACAGTCTGATAGTTGCATCTTCATTTTGCTGAGTGACTATTTTGCAGTGCAGAGAGCGAGTCAATTTGATTCAATCCCATTTGTCAATTTTGTCTTTGATTGCCTGGGCCTCTGGGGTCTTTTCCAAGAACTCTTTGCCTGTGCCAATGTCTTCCAGGGTTTCCCCAATATTCTCTAACAATGTGATGGTATCAGGTCATTGATTTAGATCTTTAATCCATTTTGAGTGGATTTTTGTGTAAGGTAGGGGTCATGCTTTATAGTTAAGCATGTGGAGATTCAGATTTCCCAGCACCATTTGCTGAAGAGACTGTCCTTGCTCCAATGATTGATTTTAGCTCCTTTGTCAAAGGTGGCTGCAGATCTGTGGACTGATTTCTGGCAATTCTATTCTGTTCCATTGGTCTGTCCATCTGTTTTTGTACCATTGCCAGGCTATTTGATTATAACTACCGGGTAGTAGGTCTTGAAATCTGGTATTGTGATGCCTCTAACTTTGTTTTTGTTTTATAAGATTACTTTAGCTATTTGGCATCTCCTGTGTTTCCATGTGAATTCCAGCATTGTTTCTTCTATATCTGAGAAGAATGTCCTTCATACTTTTATTCATATAGCACTGAATCAGTATATTGCTTTGATAAGTATGGACATTTTGATAATATTGATTCTTCCAATCCATGAACATGGAGGATTTTTCTATTTTCTCATCTTTTTCTATTTCTTTCTTGAATGTTTTGTAATCCTCATCATAGAGATCTTTGACATACTTGGTTAAATTTATTCCAACTTTTTTTTTTAGCTATTGTTAATTGGATTGATCTTAGAAATTCTTTCTCCACCATAGCATTTTCTGTGTATACAGAGGCTATTGACTTTCCTGTTTTGATTTTATGTCCTGCCACACTACTAAACTCTTTTATGAGTTCCAATAGTCTCTTGGTAGAGTCTGATGGATTCCCTATCTGCAAATAAGGATAGTTTGACTTCCTCCTTACCAATTTATATCCCTTTGAATTCTTTTTTTTGTCTAATGGCTCTGGCTGAAACTTCCAGGAATATGTTGAATAGCAATGATGGGACTGAGCATCCTTGTCTGGTTCCGGACCTCAGTAGGAATGATTCCAACTTGTCCCTATTCAATAGGATGTTGGCTGTGAGTTTTTCATAAGTTGCCTTGCTTGTGTTAAAGAATGTTCCTTCTACACCCAGGTTGCTTAAAGTATTCATCATGAAAGGATGTTGTATTTTATAAAATGATTTTATGTATCTATTGAGGGGATCATATGGTTTTTGTTCTTCAATTTGTTAATGTGATGTGTCACATCGATTGATTTGTGAATGTTAAACCATCCCTTCATACCTGGGATAAATTGCACTTGGTCTAGATGATTGGTTTTTCCTATGTGTTGTTGGATTCAATTGGCTAGTACTTGTTGAGGATTTTTGCTTCCATGTTTATCAAGAAAATTGATCTGTAGTTCTTTTACTCTGTTGTATTTTTATGGTTATAAATTAAGGTGATGTTGGTTTCTTAGAAGGATTTTGGGAGAATTCCCTCCCTTTCAATTGTTTTGAATAGCTTGAGAAGAATTGGAGTTATTTCTTCTAAAATTCAGGTGTGAAACCATCCCGTCCTGGGCTTTTCTTTGCTGGGAGGCCTTTATTACTGATTCAGTTTCCTTCTTGATTATTGGTCTGTTTAGATTTTATATGTCTTCATGGCTCAATTTATGTAGGTTGTATGTGTTTAGGAATCTATTTCTTCTAGGTTTCCTGATCTGTTGGCATATAGTTCTTTGTAGTAATTTCTCATGCTTATTTTTATTTATGTGATCTCTGTTTTTACATTTACTTTTTCCATCTCTAATTTTATTGATTTCCGTCTTCTTCCTCCCTTCCCATGCTTTTTTTTTTTTTTTTTTTTTTTTTTTTTGGTTAGTTGGGACAATGGTGTTTCAATTTTGTTCATTTTTTCTAAAAACCAGCTCTTCATTTCAGGGATTTTTTAAATTTTTTCATTTAGTAAATATAAATTTTCAAAGTACAGTTAATGGATTACAATCATTTCCCTCCCACTCATACCCCACACATCTCCTGCTCCCTCTCCCATTCCATTCACATCAAGATTCATTTTCAATTCTCTTTATATACAGAAGATCTATTCAATATGTATTAAGTAAAGATTTCATCAGTTTGCACCCACACAGAAACACAAAGTGTAAAATACTGTTTCAGTACTAGTTATAGCATTAACTCACATTGGACAACACATTAGGGACAGAGATCACCCATGAGGAGAAAGTACACAGTGACTCCAGTTGTTGACTTAACGATTTGACACTCTTGTTTATGGCATCAGTAATCAACGTAGGCTCTTGTCATGAGCTGCCAAGGCTGTGGAAGCATCTTGAGTTCGTTGACTTCGATCTTATACCGACAGCATAGTAGTCAAAGTGGAAGATCTCTCCTCCCTTCAGAGAAAGGTACCTCCTTCTTTGATGGCCCAGTTATTTCCACTGGGATGTCACTCAGAGAGATCTTCCATTTAGGTCTTTTTTTTTTTTTTTTTTCCAGGGTGTCTTGGCTTTCCATGCCTAAAATACTCTCATGGGCTCTTCAGCCATATCTGAATGCCTTAAGGGCTGATTCTGAAGCCAGAGTGCTATTTAGGACATCTGCCATTCTCTGAGTCTGCTGTGTATCCCACTTCCATGTTGCATTGTTCTCTCCCTTTTTGATTCTATCAGCTAGTATTAGCGGACACTAGACTTGTTTGTGTGATCCCTTTGACTATTAGACCTATCAGTGTGAACAATTGTGAACTGAAATTGTTCACTTGGACTAGTTAGATGGCATTGGTACATGCCACCTTGATGAGATTGTATTGGAATCCCCTGGCATGATTCTAACTCCACCATTTTGGGCAACTCCGATTAAGCATGTCCCAAATTGTACATCTCCTCCCTCTCTCATACGCACTCTTATATTTAACAGGTATCACATTTCAGTTAAAATTTAAACACCTAAGAATAATTGTGTGTTAATCATAGAGTTCAACCAATAGTACTAGAACAAAACAAAGAGAAAATACTAAAATGGATAAAGTATTAAATTGTACATCAACAGTCAGGACAAGAGCTGATCAAGTCACTGTTTCTAATAGTGTCCATTTCACTTCAACAGGTTTCCCCTTTGGTGCACAGTTAGTTGTCGCCAATCAGGGAGAACATATGATATTTGTCACTTTGGGACTGGCTTAATTCACTCAGCATAATGTTTTCCAGATTCCTCCATTTTGTTGCAAATGACCAGATTTCATTGTTTTTGAATGCTGTATAGTATTTATAGAATACATGTCCCATAATTTCTTTATCCAGTCTACTGTTGATGGGCATTTAGGTTGGTTCCAGGTCTTAGCTATTGTGAATTGAGCTGCAATAAAAATTAATGTGAAGACAGCTTGTTTGTTTGCCAATTTAATTTCCTTTGGGTAAATTCCAAGAAGTGGTATGGCTGGGTTGAATGGTAGGGTTATATTCAGGTTTCTGAGGAATCTCCAGACTGACTTCCATAGTGGCTTAACCAGTTTGCATTCCCACCAACAGTGGGTTAGTGTCCCTTTTTCCCCACGTCCTCTCCAGCATCTGTTGTTGGTAGCTTTCTGAATGTGAGCCATTCTAACTGGGGTGAGGTGAAACCTCAATGCGGTTTTGATTTGCATTAGCCTGATTGCTAGTGATCTTGAACATTTTTGCATGTGCCTGTTGGCCATTTGGATTTCCTCTTTTGAAAAATCTCTATTGAGGTCCTTGGCCCATCTCTTAAGTAGGTTGTTTGTTTTGGTGTTGTGGAGTTTCTTGATTTTTTTGTAGATTCTGGTTATCAACCCTTTATCTGTTGCATAGTTTGCGAATATTTTTTCCCATTCTGTTGGTTGTCTCTTCACTGTCTTGACTGTTTCTTTTGCAGTACAGAAACTTCTCAATTTGATGCAACCCCAAATGTTAATTTTGGCTTTGACTGCCTGTGCTCCTGGGGTATTTTCCGGATATCTACAGAACTTTTCATCCTACATATAAAGAATTTACATTCTTCTCAGCAGTACATGGAACCTTCTCTAGGATTGACCACATACTAGGACATAAAGCAAGTCTCAGCAAATTCAAAAGAATTAGAATCATACCATGCAGCTTCTCAGACCATAGGGGAATGAAGTTGGAAATTAGCAACTCAGGAATCCCTAGAGCATATGCAAACACATGGAGATTGAACAACATGCTCCTGAATGAACAATGGGTCATAGAAGGAATTAAAAGAGAAATCATAAATTTTCTGGAAGTAAATGAGGATAACAGCACAACATACCAAAACTTATGGGATTCAGCAAAAGCAGTGTTAAGAGGAAAGTTTATATCAATAGGTGCCTACATCAAGAAATTGGAAAGGCACCAAATAGATGAGCTTTCACTGCATCTCAAGGATCTAGAAAATATGCAGCAAACCAGACCCAAATCTAGTAGGAGAAGAGAAATAATTAAAATCAGGGAAGAAATCAACAGGATTGAATCCAAAAAAAAATTACAAAAAATCAGCCAAACAAGGAGCTGGTTTTTTGAAAAAATAAACAAAATTGATACCCCGTTGGCCCAACTAACTAAAAAAAGAAAAGACCCAAATCAATAAAATCAGAGATGAAAAAGGAAACATAACAACAGACACCACAGAAATAAAAAGAATCATTAGAAATTACTACAAGGACTTGTATGCCAGCAGGGAAACCTATCAGAAATGGATAGATTCCTGGACACATGCAACCTACCTAAATTGAACCAGGAAGACATAGGAAACCTAAACAGACCCATAACTGAGACAGAGATTTTTTGTATTTTTTGTTGTTTGTTTTATTTCTTCTCTAATTTCAATTACTTCTTTACTCCTACTAGTTTTAGGTTCAATTTGCTGTTGTTTCTCTGGGTCCTTGTGATGCATTGATATTTCATTTGATTTCTTCCCAATTTCTTGATGTAGGTACCAATTGCTATAAACTTTCCTCTTAATAATGCTTTTGCTGTTTCCATAAATTTTGCTATGTTGTGTTACTGTCTTAATTGATTTTCAGAACTTTTTTGATTTCTTCAATGGCCCACTATTCATTAAGGAGCATATTGTTCAGTCTTCATGTTTTTACATATATTCTAGAGATTCTTGAGTTGTTGATTTCCAGGTTTATTTCATTGCTGCCAGAGAAAATGCATGGTAATTTTTTTTTGAATTTTTTGAATTTGTCAAGACTTGCTTTAAAGCCTAGTATGTGGTCTATCCTAGAGAAAGTTGTATGCACTAGTAAAAAGAATGTGTATTCTGCATCTATAGGATGAAAAGTTCTGTAGATATCTTTTAGGTCCATTTGGTCTACAGTGTCAATTAAATGTTTCTTTGCTGATTTTCTGTCTGGTTGCTCTGTCCACTGCTGAAAGTGGAGTATTAAAGCCTCCCATGATTATTGTATTGGATCTATGCCTCCCTTTAGATCTATTAACACTTGCTTTAAATAGCCAGGTGACTGTAATTAGGTGCATATATGTTTACAATAGTCACATCTTCCTGTTGAATTGATCCCTTAATCATTACTTAGTGCCCTTCTTTGTCTTTTAATAGTTTTTGTGTTAAAGCCTATTTTGTCTGTTATTAGGATGGTTACACCAGCTCTTTTTTGGTTTCTTGTTGGTATGGAATATCCTTCTCCATACCAACTTTCAGTCTGTGCTTATGTTTGTTGGTGAGATGTGATTCTTGTAGGCAGAAAATAGATGGGTTTTATTGTTTAATCCATTCAGCCAGTCTCACAAGGACTCTTTATAAAAGTTTCAATACACGGCAAACATTTAGAGTTTCCAGAGATTATTTATCTCCTGATATTTTTTGGGTAGCCATTCTTCAGTATACCACAATGCAGTTGCAATATTAATAGGTACACAGAGAAATAATACTTTTATTTAATTGATAAGAAGTAGCAATATGATATGAAAATCTAATGTTTACTTTCAAAACATTTATGAAATCATAGGAAAGGATTAAATAGAAGTTTCCTTCATCAGAGAAAATTTATTTATATAAACCACAGCAATATTCAGCATGTAAATACTGTGAAGATAAATAATACAAATGAACTGTATATATTGTTATATAAATAAGTTACTAAAATCTGATTCTGAGTTTCAAGAATACTAAAATGCGCTATTATTATGAAACTATCATAACAAATCAACAGAATAGAAGGAAACCTATTTACTGTAATAGTAGAAAATAGAGAATAATAATATTTTACTTTCTAATATTAGTTATTAATATGAAGAAAACCCAGTATTTTAATATTGGAAAATTAGAAAAAAAAAGTATTATTTCATGCATTTTAAATTTGACAAGCTTTCCTGAATCAAGTCTGGGGACCTGGATTGATTTTACTGAATACAGAGTAGAATTTCATGGCCAGTGGTTGAAAATAATAAATAAATAAATGGAATGTTACCATTTTCCAAATATCAAACTAAGCTTTCATATTCTTCATTAACGTTAGTGAACTAACACCTGATCCACAGAGAAACAGACTCAATCTCATTAACTAAAGGCAGCTGCCAATACAAACAAAATAAGCTGAGAGGAATAAAATACTCTATTGATTTCTATTTATAGGTTATATATATATATATATATATATATTAAAATGCCCATCAGAAACTCTGTGGCTTGAGCACATATATACATCCATTCCATTTGACTGAAACAAGGCAGAATGAGTCAGTTTCTCTATTCTGAAATGTGAAAGGGCAGACGTCTCATTTTATTTCTTCCTGGCTTCTCTACATTAAAAATTGATTCTGTCTTTGACAGACTGCTGCTGGAGATGGCCTTGTTACAGTGTATGGTCATTCTGCTGAATGACTTTGATTACTCTAGATCCCGGTGCTGTGAAAATCAGGTAAAAAAAAATGTGAGAAGAGCTTCTTTTACTAAAGAGCAAAATATCAGGAGCTGCTCTCTTAAAATGAAAAAGATTTCTTCTATGAGAATGAGAGAAAATGCCTAAGTATCCTTCTTTCTAATGAGAGTTTTTACTATCAGGAACCTGATAATCTGGTTTTTAGAGTACTAAGGTTTTTTTTTTTTTCTTTTTTTTGCCTTCTCTCTTTCTTCTTGGCTTATATTAACCTGTAGTTTTATGTAAAATATATAATTTATTTTTAATGCTTTGGAACTGGAAGCATTTTAGAAAAAAATGACAGAAAGCCTAATAAAAGGATTTTTAGCATGCTTGTGATTTATGAAACTCTGAGTGCCATAAGTTTATGGCTGAAGTTTTGTCAACGTAGTCCACGATCTAGAAGACAGTCTGCTCCCAAACCCCTGCCATGGAGAACAAGATAGATGTTTTGAATGAATCAAATTAGCTTGGACTGAACATATGACCCTAATGTACATGAAAATGAGTAAAATATGTTACTTGGTTATAACTCAGGTTGTCTCATAATGAAAACAGTTCTAGATGTTGATGTCTTTCTATGTTATGTATTACTTTTGTACAACATATGTCCTTCTTGTTACGTGACTCTCAGTTAAAATTCTAGAGTGCTGCTCTATGAAAATGAATACTGTTGAATTACTCCGATCATAGTCTACTATAATCAGAAACATTAAAAACATGTTGAAGTTCTTAAACTGAAATTCTAACATGAAGAAAGCATAAATTCTGTGTGAAATATACCAGGACCACCCCTTCTGTGATTAAGGATAATTCTCCTATCACTAGAGTACTTGAGGTGGACACTATGGTATAGTGGATAAAGCCGCCACCTGTGACCCTGGGATCATATATGGGTGCAAGTGTGAGGCACAGCTGCTCCACTTCTCAACTTGCCATGGCTGGAGTGGATTAGGCTGAAGCCTGGAGCCACAAGCTTCTTCCAGGTCTCCCACATGGGTACAGTGGCCCAAGCACTTGGGTTATCTTCTGACGCTTTTTTCCAGACCATGTACTCCGTGCTAATGCCCCTAGGAAAGCAGAGGATAATTGTCCAAGTTCTTGGGCCCCTGCATGCATATGGAGACCTGGAAGAAGCTCCTGGCTCCTAGCTTCAGATAGGCTCAGCTCCAGCTGTCGTGACCATTTAGGGAGTGAATCAGCAGATGGAAGATATCTTTCTGTCTGCCCCTCCCTCATTACTCTGCCTTTCAAATAAATAGAATAAATCATTCAAAAAATTAGAGTACTAACCATGCTGTGAGGTACCAGATATTAGCTTAAGAAAAGCCGTATATTGATATATTATTGTACTCATGACCAACACACTAACATACTTCCCAAAAAACTGAATCACTTATTCAGAACACCATTTTTATAATCATATCAGAAGCAATTTTTTCATTTTTTGTATTTCATAATTATTTTTAAAGACTTATTTTTATTTATTTTAAAGGCAGAATTACACAGAGACAGAGGAAAAGAAAGAGAGAGAGATATTCATCTGCTGGTTCACTCCCTACATGGCTGCAACAGCCAGGGCTGAGCTAGGCTGAAGCCAGGAGCCAGGAGTTTCCTTTAGGTCTCCCCCATGGGTGCAGCGTCCCAAGCACTAGAGCCAACTTCTGATGTTTTTCCCAGACCATCAGCAGGGAGCTGGATTGGAACTGAAGTAGCTGGACTCAAACCAATGCCCATGTGGGATGCTGGTGTTGCACCACAGTGCCTGGCCTGTATTTTATTACTTTCAAATTTTCATTTTTTTTGAAAAGAAGAGAGAGAGTCAGAGAGACAGAGATATCGTCCATCCTCCATCCCCTGGTCCACTCCACAAATGCTTGAAATATCCAGGACTGGGCCAGCCTGAAGATTGGAGCCTGGAATTCTATCTTGGTCACCGTCCTGGGGCTCTTGGGATCCAAGCACTTGAATGATCATATACTGTCTTCCAAGACTGAATCATTAGGAAACTGCATTAGATGCAGAGGAGCAAACCGGGCACTCCAATATGGGATGTGGGCATCCAAAGTAGTGACTTAGCCACTGTGCCAGATGCCTACACTGCTCATCGTATTTTCATATATCTGCTTTTAAGTGAAAAGTTTTTAAATTACTGCTTGTGTAAAAATGTTATCAGTTGGGGGCTGGCACTGTGGTATAGCTGGTAAAGCTGCTGCCCACAGTGCTGGCAAACCATATTGGCATCGGTTTGAGACCAGGCTGTTCCACTTCTGATCCAGCTCTCTGCTATGGCTTGTGAAAGCAGTAGAAGAAGGTCAAAGTGCTTGGGCCCCTGAATCCAAGTGGGATACCTAGAAGAAGCTCTGAACATTGTGGCCATTTGTGGAATGAACCATTTGGGGAATGAACCAGAGGTTGGAACCAGAGAGGGGAATGAACCCTCTCTCTCTCTCTCTCTCTCTCTGCCTCTGATCTCCCTTTGCATGTCCATAACCCTTCACATAAATAAATAAATCTAAAAAAAAGGGACCAGTCTCAGTGTTACCAAAAAAAAAAAAAAAAGAAAGAAAGAAAGAAAAAAAACTACCTTAATGTGTAACAAACATCAGTGACCTTAATTCTTGCCTTCAGAAGTAAACATATTAGTTGGTGAAAATTCATGAAAACAATGAAGTCCTAAGTTGGGTTTAGTAGAGAGACAAATGTCACCATGAAGGTCTCTGCAAACAGAATAAGCAATTTGAAAAATGTCACCCATATTGACAAATAAGGATGTAGATGAAAGGGAGCAGAAGAATCTATTTAAAAGAAGAGATTATTGTATCAAAAATAATTCACTTTTTCTTTTTAAATTTTAAAGAAGGGCTGGGGTTTAGTTTAGAGGTTAACTGCTTCATCCCACTTCAGAGGACGTGGATTCAACTCTCAGATTCACATCCTGACTCCAGTTTTCTGCTAATGTAAGTCTGGCAAGACAGCAGTGATACACCTAGTGACTGGGTTTCTGCCACTCCATGGGAGTTCTGTACTGCTTTCACAGTTTTTAGCTTCCTTGCAGACATTTGGAGAGTGAAGCAGTGTTATAGCCAAAGCAAGTCACTGAGAAGCGCCACACACTGAGGATTTGAAATGAGCCTTTTATTAGCTGACTGCAGGATCATGCCTCCAGATCTCCCAACCAGATCACAAGGAAAGGCCAGGGTAGGTGTTTTAAAGCTGAAAATCACAGTCTCATTTGGGAAGAAACAAAGAGGAATAAGGTACAGGGGAGTAATATTTGAGCTTTTTGTTTTACAAAACAATTGCAGGTGCTGTTCAGAACAATTATAGGTGCTGAATGCACTGCCAAACAGGATTCAGTGTGGAGACTTCCCAGAGGCGCAGCCTGGGTTTGGAAAAGTCCAGGAGTTGTTCACATGGCAGGGATAGAGAGGGCGGGGGTGTGATGATTTGTGAAAATGGAGTCATCCGGCAATATGTAGTCATTTCAGTTTCTCCTGCCACTTCACCGGCAAATGGAAACTGTTTCTGTCTCTGACTCTCAATTAATAGAATTTTATTATAAATACAAAACAAAGATTTTACTGTACAACAAAAGAAAGGAATGCTTTACAACACAGGTAATAGGGTAAAGGAAAAAGTGACCTAGATTATATTTCTCTCCAACTTTATGTTTGCATTCAATAAATAATGACTCCGTGGATTATCTTTACAATTATTTTATGATGATGAGATAAATCATGTAATATGAAAGAGTTAGCAAATATTTATTGTCAGCGAAACTGGTGCCAATTTATCTGAGGTGCCATCTTAAACCTCAGGTACCATTTTAGGCCCTGGCCCAGTCACCATCTTGTACAATAAGTTTCAGTCTCTCCCAAATAAATTTCAGTTCCTAAGTCCAGCCTGTTTACTAGAAGTCAGGTGACCAAATGGCCCAATCACACACATTAGCTCCACCCCCACACTAATGGGATTCATTGCTCCCACTCCGTATCTCTGCAAGGCTATAAGACCTGCTTTTCCACACAGGCTCTCTCACCCTTTCTCTACAGTCTGTTAGATCCCCCTCACCCCAGACAATAAAATCTTTTCTTTAACTCTTGGTGTTTGTCGTGTTTTGTGGTGGCCTTTCATTAGTGCCACGAATGGGATCCAGGCTCTCTCATTAACCTTGCTCTCCCCTTGGGGATGGTAGCTGCTTTGGAAGTCTGGATTCTTACTGACCACAAAACTCACCCCCGGACCTCTTTCTTCACCACCGAATGCTCTGTGATTTCCACCCACACACTGGCTTTCCAAAACCCTGAGATAAGATGGGGATGGGGAACTTTCCCATGGCGACCTCTATCTTGGGTTGTGGTACTGCTCTATTTCATCGCAAAGTCCTAGTACCAGGCACCGCGACCTCCATGGGCTTTATGCTGCTCTTTGGACTTTGCATCTCAGGTGACAGTTGGCGTGGGTGATGACCCCACCCTTTGCTTCCTTTCCACAGCTTCCCTCCATGGACTCCAGTGGGTGCCAGTGATGAGCCCTACCTTATACTCCCTTACTCTCCTTGTTGGACTGCTGTGATCTCAGAGAGGCCTGCTTTCTGCCAGTCTGACCCCACTGGTCTCCATGGGAGCTTTCTTGTCCCACATTCTGTCTGATTCTCCTCCCAGTTGTCTCCTAAATAATCTTGGCCCCAGATCTCAATGTCATCACCTCATCTTTCTTTGTAATCAGCTGTGGCCCCTGTATGACCTCAATAACCAATCCAAATGGCTGCTTAACTGTACATTTGACCCCGGTATTATTCAGGATCTCTGCCTCTTCTATGAGCATTTGGGAAAATGAAGGGGATTCTCTATGTTCAAGCTTTCTCCTATCTCCAGTCTAAACCTTCTCTCTGACCTTGTGTTCCCCAGCTCAGGTCCTCTTGGTCGCTAAAGCTCCAACTAAAGACCCAGAGCCAGAGCCAAAGCCCCTGTGTTCTAGGTCTGATCTTGCAGATGAGCCCACACCTTATCGCCCCCCACCTGCTCGGGCCCTGGTGCAATCACCTCCCACTCAACAACTGTCTGCTCTGGCTTTCACTGTACCTCCTCTTCCAACCTGTGAATTCCAAGAAGCAACATCTGCTTCCACTCCCCAACCCCACTCCTGCTTGCCCTTATCTCGGAACCAGCCCTTGTCCATTTCTACGCCTCCTATCTTATCTCAAACCCAGTATCTCTTCAACTTTCACCCTCTCTCATTCTGCTGAGCCAGCATACTGTTCCTACCCTGCCACCACTGCCTCAAGCCCTTGAATCCCCTTCTCCTGTCCCCATCAGGAGTCATTCACTCTCGTGCAGCAGCTATGGAACCTGCCTCCATGTTGCCCCTTAGAGAAGTGGTGGGATCAGAGGGCTTAGTCAGGGTCCACATTACTTTCTCACTTGCTGATTTCTCATAAATCGAACAAAAACGGGGTTCCTTCACCTCTAACCCAACATCGTACATTAAAGAGTTTCAATATCTAACCCTGTCCTATGATTTGACTCTTCACGATGTCTTTATGATCCTCTCCAATAACAGAGAGACAAAGGTGAATTTGGGAACAGGCCCATCTCCATGCCAATGAGACTCATTAGACTGACCCTATTCATCCCATAGGAGCAGATGTGATCCTGAAACAAGACCCCAACTAGGATTATAACTCTCTCAAGGGCATAATGGTCAGAAGTCATTTCATTACCTGCTTACTTTCATTACCTGCTGGCCTCAAAGAAATCTACCAGAAAGACATAGTTAAAATGGCTCGAGAGGGGTCCATTAACTCCACAGGCAAAAAGTCTAGAGGTGGCCTTTAAAGTATATAGTGGGTGGGATGACAGAGTCCAAAAGGCAAAATTGCAAATGCTGGTAAAGGCCTTTCAACACCTGTTGCCTCCAGTAACCCCTCTGACATAGGGATCCTCTGGGTCCTTGCTTTGAATGTGGCCAAATGGGCCTCTGGGCCAGAATGTACCCCAAGCCTAGGGACCCACTGGTCGTTGTCCTAAATGTCACCAGAGGGCCAATGCTTTTCCACATTTTAACTGTGGTGTCTGCTAGAAAAATCTCCAAATGCTAATGTCTTGGAAAGTTCTGAAAACAGTATTTTTCCAAGAATATCAAACACTAGAAATCTCATAGATACTCTTGTGTACCCTAAACACTCTTTCTCCAGTGTGTTACTGAAGATATTTTTTATATTTTTGACAGGCAGAGTTAGACAGTTAGAGAGAGAGAGACAGAGAGAAAGGTCTTCCTTTTTCTGTTGGTTCATCCCCCAAATGGCTGCTACGGCCAGCGCACTGTGCCTCCGAAGGCAGGAGCCAGGTGCTTCCTCCTGGTCTCCCATGCGGGTGCAGGGGCCACGTAGTTGGGTCATCCTCCACTGCACTCCCGGGCCACAGCAGAGAGCTGGACTGAAAGGGGAGCAACCGGGACAGAATCCAGCGCCCCGACAGGGACTGGAACCCGGTGTGCCGGCGCCACGGGAGGATAATTAGCCTAGTGAGCTATGGCGCTGGCCATACTGAAGATATTAATATGAGTTGAAAAGGACAAAGTCCTTTTTTGAAAAATAGGAAATATGTACATAAGAAAAGGGATAGTGGGGGCTGGCACTGTGGCATAGCAGGTAAAGCCACAGCCTGCAGTGCTGGCATCCCATATTGGTGCCGGTTTGAGTCTAGGCTGGCTCCACTTCCGATCCAGCTCTCTGCTTTGGCCTGGGAAAGCAGTAGAAGATGGCCCAAGTGCTTGGACTCCTGCACCCACGTGGGAGACCTGGAAGAAGCTCCTGGATCCTGGTTTCAGATCAGCTCAGCTCCAGCCGTTGTGGTCACTTGGGGAGTGAACCAGCCAATGGAAAACCCTCTCTCTCTCTCTCTCTCTCTCTCTCTCTCTCTGCTTCTCCTTCTCTCTCTGTGTAACTCTGACTTTCAAATTGATAAATAAATCTAAAAAAAGAAAGAAAAGGGTTAGTTATTTTTTATTCTTTTAATTATTATGTTTTCATTAAATAGAAAATATTTATTGATATGAGTGGGAAGATTGCAGCCAGAATTCAGTGAAATTAGATAAATAAAATGTATCAATGCAATGATGCTTCACATAATTGGAATACTTTTGCTTTTCTACACTCAGATATCTTTAGAAAAATACATTGTTCCATGAAGGTCCTTGAGTCTACTTGACAACCAAATTCAGAAAACTTAGCAAAATCTACATTGATTTTCTAAGAAAAAAAAAATCACACATATTGTCTTTGTGGAGTCATAATGTGTGTTTGGGTTTGGAGTTATTTGTGGTAATTGTTTTCTCCTGCCACCCAGAGATCACTGTTTCTAACTATCTTCCAATATCCAGAGACTAAATATTTGTCAGCTGCCCAGTTTGTTTTGAAAATGTTAGCTCTCAGGGGGAAATCTCTACCTTTTCAGATCCAACTCTTCCTCATTTTAGTTCTAGCTGCCAAAGCTATGCCATGTGTCTTCCTAAGAGATGATACAACCATTCTGAAATATCTCCTAATTAGGATATGAGGGAATACCAGGGTTAGAAATCCTCCTTCTCCTCACCCATCCACACAGCATGTGGAAGGTAAAATGTGGACATTTGTAATATTTATAATATTGCTTATTTGATTTATTCCTAAAATCTTTCACCTCCACAGAGCATCATTCCTAACTGTGAAGTAAGCGACCCTGCCTTTACTGACATTGGTCTTGTTCTGGTCAGTCTTCCTCCTTTCTTGAAATGTAGCTTGTCCTACTCCCTGTTACTACATGTCCTCCTGGGGCAGCCCCACTTTCCAATGACTTCCCTGTGCTACACTGACACCTGTACCTGCTAAAACTCACACAAGTATGAGCTAATGTATCACCCATTTCAAAGTAGTTCCCATTTTATGTGAACTGTGCATTTTAGCAGAGAAAAAAATTAGAGGTATAAATTAGGCTTCCATTTTAAGAATAAATTATACTATGTTTATACCATTAAAATCTCAAATCTCTAATGATTTAATTATTCACAAATAATCATATACTAGGTACTCATAAATTATCATTTAAAGTGCTTTGATATAAGATGATGTGGTAGCTTTTAACTTGATGCTTTAAACGTTTGACAAAGTGAATATTCAAACCATTTTGAATAACCCAGTTAAAAACTGCTCTATTGATTGCGATAGACACTTTTCAAAATAAACATACAAATAGCCAACAGGTACATGAAAAAATAATGCTCAACACCTCTAATTATAAGGCAAGTACACAACCACCTGGAATTATCACCTCACGCTTATTGGGATGACTATTATCAAGAAGCTGAATGGCAGAAAGTGTTGGCAACAATGTTGAGAAATTGAAATCTTATCATACTGCTTATAGTAATGTAAAATGGCACAACCTCTTTGAAAATCAGTATGGAGTTTCCTTAGAAAATTACAAATTGAACTGTAGTGCACCCAGTAGTATACTTTTTGGTATTTATCCAAAGTAAATTGAAATCAAAACATTAAAGAAAACAGTGACACTTATTTGCTAAGTGCAGCACTCTTCACAGCAGCCAATATATGAAAACGAACTAAAAATTAGTGGATGGTTGTGTAAAAAATATGATAAATATATGTTAAGGGAATATAACTTTTAAAAAGAAGGGAATTTTGCAATAGGTAGCAACATGGATGAGTCTGAATTTTGTGGACATTTAGGGAAAGAACCAGCAGATGTAAGATAGCTCTCTCCATATTTCTGTTTCTCTTCTTTTTGCTTATCAAATAAAATGAAAGTAATTAATTAAAACAATGGCATCAGACATTTGTTTAAAACATAATCTTCCTGAAGGGAGATCGTTATAAGTGATTCTCTATTAAAGCAGTAACAACAAAAAACAGACTATAGTATCCATCAGTTATAGAATTCAGCACAAAATGACCTGCTTTTTTTTTTTTTTTCTGACAGGCAGAGTGGACAGTGAGAGAGAGAGAGACAGAGAGAAAGGTCTTCCCTTGCCGTTGGTTCACCCTCCAATGGCCGCCGCGGCTGGCGCACTGCAGCCAGCGCACCGCGCTGATCCGATAGCAGGAGCCAGGTGCTTCTTCTGGTCTCCCATGGGGTGCAGGGCCCAAGCACTTGGGCCATCCTCCACTGCACTCCCTGGCCACAGCAAAGAGCTGGCCTGGAAGAGGAGCAACTGGGACAGAATCCAGTGCCCCGACTGGGACTAGAACCCAGTGTGCCAGCGCCGCAAGGTGGAGGGTTAGCCTAGTGAGCCGCGGCGCCGGCTAAAATGGCCTGTCTTATCATCCCCTTTCATTGGTACTAATACATAACTTCAATGTAGTGTAAGCTGGCGTTTAAATGGGCAAGGCTTTTACATTGTCGTATGCGTTTCTCATTATTACTTTGTCCCTCCCTTAAAACTCACTCTGATATTAAAATGAATTGAATTTGATGTTGCTGAACATGTCAAAACCCAGTTATGCAGACTCAAGCAGCAAGGTTCTCACATGTACATTTCCTTTCTGGTTATTAAAACTCATTGTTGCTTTCTAAGCATTCCTTGTATCTGACTGATCTGAATATCCAAGTACTTTTCTTTGTCTAACTTTGGCTCTATCCATTTTTGTTGGGGGACTTTTTAGTTTATGTGCAGCAATACTCTATTTCATTTTCACCATTATGAGATTAAAAGGCCAATATCATTTCAAAGGTCATAACTGACAGGTTATTTGCAATAGTTTATAGGTACACAAGGGGAAAATTAAATTGTTGCATCTGTTCACACTGGAAAAAAATCCATCTTTGGAAAACATAATTGTAAAAGTCTTTCCTGTAGTGAAGACTCAGTTCTGCTTTACTGGCCACTATCTGTAATCTCAGTAATATCATGAGAGTGAAGGCATAAACTGTGTCTTATATAAAACTGTAAGATTATAAAATGTTTATCATTTTGTCTTTCCTCGTTTTCAATTTTATCTTATCTGCCTCTCCCACAAATATCAGTTGTAATTTTTATTTCCACAAAGCAATCCTTGAGTTAAATCTTACCTGCTAAACCTTAATTGTGGAGTAATATCAGACAAAAAAAAGAGAATGGAAAAACAGGGATCTATGCTAAATTGTGTTCAAATTACAGTGGGCATCGTGTCAACCAATGGAATCACTTAGTCACGGGACAAGTTCCTTGACATCACTCAGCACCACAGAGGGAAGACCAGTCCCTCAAGGAGAAGAGGAAAGACATTTCTCTGTGTTTCCTTCCCACTTTCTGCTTCCTTTTAGTCAAAATCTCAGGAAAAAATCACTTGAAAAGGGCCACGAGGGAGACAGAAGTTTGCAGCTGGACTGGATGTTGGGGTTGGTGCAGGTCATGCCTCCGAGTAAGCACAAGTGGTTTAGCGTAACACTCATTCCTGGTGCCATCGTGCATGGTTTCACTAGGATTTGGCTTCCTAATTCACGAAGGTATTTAAGTTCCTAAGTTGTATATTGATTGTACCTATAGGTTGAAATATGATACAATTTGGAGGTTTGAAGATATGACCTTGGAAAGTGATTAGATTAGAATCGTAGTGGCTTTACAAGGAAAGAGTGCATGTAGAGTACTATGTTGCTCCCTGCCTCTCATTTTGCTTCTTGGCTTGCCATGTGGGTGGGCCTTTTTCCACTGGGGATCCTACTGTCCACCACTGCCGTCACATGTAGACCAATGGCAATGCCCTATCTTGAACTGTGAGCCTCCAAAATCATGAACCAAAATAAATCTTTTCCTTTAAGAGTTGCCTTCCTCAGGTAGTAATGAAACTTTCGTTAAAATAATATACATGGTTACCCTGAAATAGCCCGTGGTGTTCAGAGGTTAGTCCCCATTAGCACAGATAAAGCTTTACTATCATTCTCTCCTCTTCAGAGGCCAGGGGAATGAATGAATTCCTAGGTACTAAGAGAGAGAAAACCCTCCAATGTGCTTGTTTACTCCTCAGATGTCCACAATGGCAAGGACTGGGCTGGGCTGAAACTGTGAACTTGAAAATGAATTCAGGTCTCTTGCCTGAAGGACAATTCCCAGCGAGCGCATGACCCCAATTTTCTGACAGTGCAGACCCTGTCAGTCAGCAGTGATGGCTCAAGTAATTGAATTCGCATCACCCATATGGGGGACATGAATTGGGATTCTGGCTCCTCTTTCAGCAGGAACTCAACCTTGGCTATGCTGGGCTTTTGGTAATGAACTAGTAGATAGGAGACCTCTCTTTCACTCTATCTCTTTCTCTTTCTCTCTCACTGCTTCTCAAATAAAAAAACTGTCAAAGAATAAATAATCAAATTATTAAATATTAAAACATAGCAATCACATGACTGAGCTACCATTGTTAGGTAGGAAGTCCGATATGAGCCTATGTGTGTGTGACAAAGTCCTAAGGAGTTGACATCTAGATCCAGCATCTGCATCTCAAAGTCATCCCGATAACCTTCCAGGGGTAGCCCAGTATCTGCACTTGAAACATCCTGTGATGCCCCTTCTACCGGATAACCTTCCAGGTGGGGGTCCTACCCCTTCTATCTGATAACCTTCCAGGTACAGGCCAGTATTTGCACTTGAAACATCCTGCCCATCCTTCCTCTAACTGGGGCAATTCCAGCTAGGCTTCCTCCTGTCTGATAACTTCAGGGGGAAAACTCAGAAAGGAATTTTTAGTATTTACATCCAAAAAGTCCTTTGTTTCAGGAGGAAAAGATGTGGGAAGACAAAGACCCATCCCGTTAAAAGCTCCTGGCCTCAACCGGACTGCATGCTCAGCCCTCTGCCTCTCTGCTGAGTCACCCGCCTGGCCTGCCCAGGTGTATTCTCTCCACTCAACCATGTAACCTCGCTCTCCCCCAGTCTGAGCGACTGGGCACTCTCTCTCAGGTTCTGTCTGGGGAGGTGTCCATCCATTCTTATGGATGTCCCTGCCCTAATAAACCTTGCTATTTGCTTTCCACTTACTCTGTCTCATGCCTGAATTCTTTCTTGCGCGAAGAAAAGAACCCTGCAGTTCTCCGGTAACACCATCAAGAAATAAATTTACTCCATAGAGATTACCATATAAGTTTCTTCACTAGAAAGCTGGATATTTTAAGTCTTGACACAAACATATATTCACTAATTAGTGACATTATATGTCTCTATTTCTCATCAGCACCAAGAAATCAGAATTGATCATCTTCTCTCCTAACTACTAAGCACCCCTTCTTCCTGACACAACATGAATACTCTTAACATGCTAAACCTGTTATCTCTTACATTCAACTCTTTATAATGCTCTCCTGACAAATGACAATAAGGTCTTCTGATATTTACTCATACCTAGTGGGAAAATGAGACAATTATGTATTGGTAGAGGACAAAGTGTCTCAGCTATAATCAATCAATATTTTGCACGGATCTGAGACACTGAGACAGACCTTTGATTTTTGACTTTGCATTTCCTTCAGCCTGTGATAAAGTTAAAAACCCAACTCTCATCTTAAGAAATGGCAGGTTGTGGTGTAAGTCACTTGATGGGTTCTCTTGCTTTCTCCATCTAGGAAATGGGTCATTTCAAAAGATTTTTCTTTTGTTAAAATAATGTATTTTTTCTTAATTTTTCCTTAAGAGTGTTGTGGTCTCAGTGTCTCAGATCCGTGCAAAATATAGATTGATTATAGCTGAGACACTTTGTCTTCTACCAATACATAATTGACTCATTTTCCCACCAGGTCTATTTCAAACCAGGGCTCTTGGATGAATTTACCATCACAAGCCATTAGGTTAGACGTTTTCCTACCTGACGTCATGCTATTTTCATTCCCATTGTTCTTCTTGTTTTGGAACTCAACATGAGCACTTGGATATGAGTCTGAGCTGATGGTGTCTACTAATCTGAAAAACTGTGTGAAGATCAATTTGTTGTGTAAGAGTGTATCAAATGGGGGCAATATACACTAGATATAAATCTACAGAAATGCGCTCATTTAAGAGGTATGTAGAAGGAAAATCTCACAAAGGTGAAAAAGAAAGAATGGTAGAAATTAAAAGTTGGAAACTTCTCCAATTTTTTTTAATGAGTAAGAGTGAGTTTTGCTGTTAAGCAGAATTTAGGTTAATCTGATGAGGTTTGAGCATGAGAATGTTGATGAGAAGGAATCTCTTTGAAGGAGAGATTGCAAATGCTCAATATCCAGAGGAGAAAATTCGAGTTAAGGAACTTCAAGCAGCCGCATTTTAGGAGAACCTTTATCTGTACCCGGAGAAAGAAGTGTCATGGGGGTGAATCAATGTAAAATGTCTCTGTGACATTCCCTTCAAATCTGTCTCTACAGTTGTGGAGGGGAAGGATCTACAACTGCTCTTCAACACACACTAAAACTCTTCCTGCATTATCTGATGAGTGTGGTAGCAAAAGTCTGAGGAGGTAGATTTACTGCCCCTCATTATATTAAAGAAAGTCTCAGTAAAAGGGGAGGGCTTGGTAGACAGTAAGCACAAACCTATTCTTTGAGCATTAAATTGATAAATTGATACATATTTGAAAAGATAGTTTAAGTGACTTAAAATTTGCATATTTTTATACATGATATCTACCCTCACCTCACCTTTGGCACTCAGAGTGACAAGTTAAGAATAGTTGAAGAGTGGAAGTGCTTGGAATGCAGTTAAATGCAACATAAATGGATCCTTTCAAAAGATAACAGTTTTAATGGTTACTTAACCTACACATGACTCCATTTCTCCTACAGCGAAATCAGGATGATATTTATTATTCATAAAACTTTTAATATGTCACCTCATTAATCTCCTGTCTCTTTGTGTAACCCTGAAAGGAAAAACTCTAGACAAAATACAAAAGCTTTAAGCCTGGCAGTCAATTATATATAGAATCTGATGTATTCAGACTTGAGACATTGCTATTTCAAGCTATTACAGAAGTCATACTTTCAGAAGGCAGAACTAAACAACCTGGAATTTTTCCCTATGAAGTTATTTAAAAATACAATGTAAGGAAACACCAAAATAACATTTTAAATGAAATTTTTGCATTTTAATATAGATTTTGAATGATATTAGTGTTAAGTGTGCTCACTTCAATGAAGAACTTGGAAATGGTCTCTTAACAATCTTCTTGGGATATGACTGCTTTTAAATGGCTTTGACTCTGTCCTTGGAATTCATATGACATGTGTGACAAAGGCTTATTCACTGTTATGTGAGGATTAGATGAAGGGAATTAATTAAAGCTTCTTTGCAACATTTCCCCCTTGAGCTATCCAATATGCTGAAGTGGTATGACAGTGTACTGTCCTTTCAATAAATCTACTCATTAAATAAGTCAATTGGGTTTAAACACACATTCTAGGTTTTTGGTTTTTTTTTTTTTTTTTAATTAGATCATAATTTTTTCCCTTGTCTTCCTAACCTGACCCCATCAAATCACTGCTGCCTCTATGATTTGTAATTACTTCTCAGCTTCAAATAACAGGATGGCCACAAAATGTGTCCATGTGTTTGAGTATGCCAATTTGCTTTCTTGAGACCTGTCTTCAATTGAGATGACAATTTAAATACCTTAAGGACATTTGTTTAACTAGACAACTAAGTATCTAGGTAATTTTCTAGAACTGAAACCATAGCTATCAATTATATTCTTTGATATTAGGTGGAGTAGAATTCTATAGATCTTTGAAAACATTGTTTGTAGCACACTCTTCTAATTGTAATAATCATTTTTTGACTTTTATTTTATAAACATATAACATTTTTGTCATTAAGCTCTCAAAAATTGTGACTTAATCCTATTTTAAATATAATTACTAAATTTATTAATTTACAGATAGAAAATAATTATTTATATTCTAAAATAAGAATAGCATTCATGAAGGAAAACTTGTGTTCCTTTTTTTTTGGAAAAAAAGAGAATGGGGCCAGGGTTGTAGTGCAGTTGGTTAAGCTGGCGTTTGCAACATCAACATCAACATTCTTGTTGCTCAACTTTTGATTTAGGTTCCTGCTAATGCACACGGAAAGGCAGCTGAAGATGGCCCAACATGGAAGATGACCACCACATGGAAGACAAGAATGGAGTTCCCAGCTCCTGACTTATGACTGGCTCTGCTCTGCCTATTGTAGCTATTTAGGGGGTGAACAAGCACACAGTTCAATCTGTCTCTCCCCTCCTCATGTCTTTCTGCTTTTCAAAGACATCAATAATTGTTTTTAAAGAGAAAACATTTCACTGTGAGAGTGGTATATAGAAGATGTTTAAGATAAAATACTACTTTTAAAGTTATATCACATTGGATATGTTCAGGTAAGCAAATATAAATTAAGAATTCCTTACTAATCTCAATCAAATAAAAAGCCCAGACTGAAAAATGTTATTATGCTTGGCCTTTTAGTATTAAAAAAAAATATAAAGCATTCCCTCTAATATATAATTGCATTTGCATTGTGCAGTATTTCTCTTTTTCTGTTCTGTTCTGGTTTTCAAAAAGTGAATAAATCTTTAGAAAAATCTAATATTCTAATTAAGATGTGTATGTCCCCTCATGCATCCATGATATGTATGCATACACACAAATGCTGGTAGTATTTAACTGAATCGTGATAATAACTCTGTAAGAAACCCAGGTTATATGATTAATGCGATTGTTTATCCATTGTTTTAATTACTGAGATTGACAGCTTCATCCTTCCATGAATTTATTTCAAATTCCAAAATAAGTATAATCATAAATCTGATGCTAAGATTAAACATTTAAAATGTTAGAATATATATTTGGTCATTTGAAATACATTCAGTGTATTTCAGGATCATAAAAAATAGATAGATGATAACTATGATTCTAAAATAGAATCTTACAAATACAATCTTTATTGAGATTCAGAAATATTATAACACATTTGCACAAAATTTTACTAGTCATTAGTGATAAGCATGGTAATCCAAATGTCTTAAAACATGTGCATAACATTTTAATGTGGAAAGGAACAGAAACTTAAAATTCTCACTTGAATCTAAATTCTCTATCTTGCACAAAATAATGAAACCTGTATTTTACTAAGTATGTGAATTGAAAAATTCCTTTAGGAAAACAGAATCTCTTTTGTGGTGGCATTTCTGATTTATTGGCAAAAACTACAATTGCAATTCAAGCTTATTCTTCACCTCATTTACAAAAGTCCAAGCTTTGTTTTTCTTAAGAAATTCCATCACTGGACTCATTTTTAAATTAGAATGTATCTGTCAGCTATTAAAAGAAATCTAGGGGCCGGTACCATGGCTCACTTGGTTAATCCTCCGCCTATGGTGTCGGCATCCCATGTGGACTCCAGGTTCTAGTCCTGGTTGCTCCTTTTCCAGTCCAGCTCTCTTCTGTGGCCTGGGAGGGCAGTGGAGAATGGCCCAAGTACTTGGGCTCCTGCACATGCATGGGAGACCAGGAAGAAGCACCTGGCTCCTGGCTTCGAATAGGCACGGTGCCGGCCGTAGCGGCCATTTGGGGAGTGAACCAATGGAAGGAAAACCTTTCTCTTCGTTTTCTCTCTCACTGTCTATAACTCTACCTGTCAAATAAATAAATAAAAAGAAATCTAATAAATATACTATACTATGACATTAAGTACATCACTCACAGCAAAATTCAGAGATTGTTGGCAACAAACAGGAAGCCCAAAACACAGAGATGTTTATAGAGTTTGACTAGATTATGTGGACATTCCAGAATGATGTTGTTCTCAGAAGTTACTAAGACTTTTATTTATCAGTTCTCTATTGTATGATTTCTTAATATGTAATCCTTATGGCACTTTTATCAGAATCTGCAGGAATGCTTATTTCAAATGTGAATTCCATGGTAACCCCTAGAGACCAAATTGATCACAATCTTCCCTGATAGAGCACAAATTTACATTTTAATGACTTATTCAAGTTATTCTTATTTACATTAAGTTTGAGAAAGTAGGTGCATTCTTAAGTCCAAGTTAAGAATACATATATGTGTGTGTGTGTGTGTGTGTGTGTGTATATATATATATATATGCCACAGCAGAGAGTCCAGAACTCAGTTCTCCCATGTGGGTAGCAGGGACTCAAGTACCTCAGCCATCATCTGTTATCTTCCAGGATGAATGTTAATAGGAATCTGGATTCGAAGTGTAGTAGCTGGGATTCAAACCAGGTGCTTTGGAAAGGGATTCAGGCATATCAAGTGGTGACTTAACTGCTACTCCAGATGCTTGCTTCTTTCTGGAATATTTATGCTAGAGTCTGTATGAAAATTCTCATTTTAATTGATTATGTAACTTTTACATATTTAAAAATTTATGTAACTTACATTAAAATTTTTATTTGAAACATGTCTACCTAATATTCTTATAAAGGCCCATATAGTATAGTTTCTTTTTAGCTGCTGTTAACCTTAACCCATTTCTCTACCTTCCATCAGTGAAACACAAAAATACCCAATTATATTTTTATTGCTTTTAAATTTTTAGAAAAATCTAAAAATTACTACTTAATTATTTAATTCACAAAATAGATTTATCATTTAATGAGACTCATTTTAAACGGTTTTAGCTATTACCTTACAGTTCTGCATTTTGTCTCACTCTTTCCATTTTATATCCTCTCCTGTTTTAATGTTCCTTCATAATTCCTTCACCCTTTTGCTCACGAGAAAAAAGTGGCATTTTAAAATATCAAGTAATATGTGTTATAGCTTTGCTAAACATCTCATCACCAGTTTGTTGCAAAAGATTTATAATTCAGATTTTCATTAAAAAAGAAAAAGAATCAACACCATATGTTGTGTTAAATCCTATGCAGCTGCTGCTACAGCAGCTTAATAACATGTAAACTGGAAGGCATTCAGTATTTTGTATGATATACAGGACTGTAACGTCTTCAAATGTTGTGATTTTTTAATATTAAGATTAAAATCTAAAAAAGCATGGTAAAATGAAATAAGTTAGAATTGTTCACATTTATTTTATAGAAAAGAGCGCTCTCTTTGAATCAGGCACTAAATGAGTATCTATAACCGAAATTAAAATTCCCAAGTACTCTTGAAATTGAAGTAGAAAAGCAGACTCAAAGAGGAATGTGCTATATTAATGCATCTCCTCTAGTAATCTTAACTTTATTGCAATGTAGTGTTTGCCCAAATATCAATCTAGTTGGCATTTTTATTACAATTCTGCAAATGGAAAGAGAGCAAATGAACCATTTACTGCCTTTATTTTCTGGGTATAATCATGTTTCTCTTTTCCATTCAATGATAGTCAACTTTTTTATTCCCTTTAACATAAAACATTCTTGAGCATTAATGACCACTGCGGTAAGAATTTGATATTGTACCCTATACTCATTTATATTACAATGTACACATCACCAGAATCACTTATTTATAAACTTTACTTGAGAGGTTAGGGAATAATACCCTAGTGGAAAATCTTGCATATTTTATATAATGTTTATGGGCCAACCACATTTAAACATAAACATCACCAAACCTGTACATCTTATATTTATTGTATTTAAAATAAGAAGACTGAGGAGAAAAATCCCTTTGTAAGGCACCATAGAATAAGATTTAGCAATTTTGTTTTTATATGTGCATCTTTCTGTAGAAATTATGCATTTTCCTCCACTTAATTGAAGCATTACAGATGACTATTATCAATTTTTCTCATATGAATATGCATTTGTGTGATTTCTATGTTTGTCCTAACAGCAGTGAGTTAATAAATTGTGGGAAAATAAGTTCCTTGCTCTAGAAATGATAGGTGGTTACGTTTCTTACAATTTAAGGACAACAAACTCAATCTATAGACCAATTTCCTTGATAAACACAGACACAGGAGCTTCAAAAATACTCGCAACATATAAAAATAATTTTATTACATTATTTGTTACACTTTATACACAGAAAATTTCATTCATTTAGTTTATAAAAATTATCAAGGTAATACAGTATATTAATAGATTACATGATCAAAACAAATGATCTTCTCAAAAGACATTTGCTAAAATTCAACACTCATTCATGATAAAGCACTTAAAAATCTGATAATATAAAAGGAAATTCCATTTTTGTAAAAGAACATCTGTGAAAAACTCATAGATAATATCAAAGTCAGCGGTGCAAGGCTGAATAATTTATGTTCTACATTAGGAACAAACACATTTGTATCAGAATAAAAAAATGAAATTCTTCAAAAATATTTGTGCAAATTTGTGAGACTTTTGAAAAGGAAACTGCAAAATGTGTAAGAAATTCAATTTAAAGTGCCTCTTATTTATGGATACCACAGGTTAATTATAAGATGGCAGTCATTGTCAAAAGTACAGATTTTTTTTTTTCAGATGAGGACAAGCTGGCCCTAAAATTCATATGGAAATCAGAGACACAGAATAGCCATTCATTAAAAGGTGATCATTGCTGGAGGAATCATAATTTCTGATTCAATACTTAATTAGAAAACCTCAAGAGTTCACATAAGGAGAACTTACATAAAAAGTTATAGAAATGAAAAGTGATCCCTGTTAGGAATTTGGAAAACATTATGCTGAGTGTAATAAGCCAATCCCAAAGGGAAAATACCACTTGTTCTCCTTGATAGGTGACAACTAACTGAGCACCAAAAAGGAAACCTATTAAAGTGAAATGAAAACTATGAGAAACAGTGACTTGATCAGCCCTCACCCTGACTGTTGATGAGCAACTTGATATGTTATCCCTCTTAGTATTTTGTTTGTTTGCTCTACTTAATACTTTTGGTTGAATACTGTAATCAATACACAATTCTTCTTAAGTGCTAAACTTAACTGAAAAGTGATCACTGTTAAATGTAAGAGTGGGTATAAGAGAGGGAAGAGATGTGCAATTCAGGACATGCTCAAGCTGACTTACCTCAAACGGTAGAGTTAGAAACATGCCAGGGGATTCCAATTCAATCCCATCGAGGTGGCATGTACCAATGCCATCTCACTAGTCCCAGGGATCAATTTCTGTTCACAATTGATCATAATGATAGGACTAATAGCCAAAGGGATCACATAAACAAGACTAGTGTCTGCAAATACTAGCTGATAGAATCAAAAAGGGAGAGAATGATCCAACATGGGAAGTGAGATACACAGCAGACCCATAGAATGGCAGATGTCCTGAACAGCACTCTGGCCTCAGAATCAGCCCTTAAGGCATGCAGATCATGCTGAAAAGCCCATGAGAGTATTTCAGGCATGGGAAAGCCAAGACCTCTGGGGGGAAAAAAAAAAAAAAAACTAAATGAAAGATCTCTGTGAGTGAGATCCCAGTGGAAAGAATGGGTCATCAAAGAAGGAGGCACCTTTCTCTGAAGGGAGGAGAGAACTTCCACTTTGACCATGGCCTTGTCTAAATATGATCAGAGTCAGTGAACTCAGGGGGCTTCCATAGCCTTGGCAGCTCATGACAAGAGCCTAGGGTGATTACTGAGGCCATAAACGAGTGTCAATTTGTTAAGTCAACAACAGGAGTCACTGTGCACTTACTCCTCATGTAGGATCTTTGTCCTTAGTGTGCTGTACATTGAGATTTAATGCTATAACTAGTACTCAAACATTATTTTTCACTTTATGTTTCTGTGTGGGAGCAAACTGTTGAAATCTTTACTTAATGTATGCTAAACTGATCTTCTGTATATAAAGAGAATCGAAAATGAATCTTGATGTGAATGGAAGGGGAGAGGGAGTGGGAAAGGGGAGGGTTGCGGGTGGGAGGGACGTTATGGGGGGGAAGCCATTGTAATCCATAAGCTGTACTTTGGAATTTATATTCATTAAATAAAAGTTTGAAAGCAAAATAATAAAATAAAATAAAATAAAATAATAAAAAGTTTGTACATGAAAAAAAGAATATAAATGAAATTTTGTAAATACACCTTTACATTTGTGGTCAATTCAGTTGTGGCCAACTAATCAAAACAGCACAACAGGGAAATCATATTTTTTCAACATAAGCATCAAGAGAAATAGATATTCCCATATCACAGATATAGCTGGACCATTTTCTCCTCACACTATACACCAAACTCAAAATTGATTACTGAAATAAGTTTAATATCTAAAATATAAACATTTTAGTAAGACTGTAGAAGTAAATTCAAATGTCCTTGATTTAAGCAATGGTTTCTTAATCAACATAGAAAAATTATAAGCAACAACAAAAATAATAGATGAACTAAAAAACCCACAAACTTTTTGCTTCAAAGTACAGCATCAAGAAAGTGAAAATCCAAAGCACAATATTTGCAAATCCCATATGGGGTGAGATGTATACCAGAATATATAAAGGACAATTGCCACTTAATAAAATATCACCCAGATAACAAGTTGAGAAATATTTACTTTTCATTTTAGAAAATTGTTTACATTTATTTATTTGAAAATCAGAGAAAACCAGATAGAGATCTGAAAATTTACTTACAATTCTAAGTAGATCAAGTAATATATGGAGAATGGAATAAAAACAGAAAAAAATTCCATGAACTGAACTAGGTTTCATTAAACTGAAGATGATAATGACCAATTATTCATGAAACTTGCAATGTGACTACCCTCTTCCATTCTCTTTCTGTCAAAATTTGCCTAGTTATGTCAGCCACTTTCAAAATCATCTCTTTTGATCAACTCATAGCTATTTAATAATTTAGTCACAGCAGTGAAAATGCGTCCTAGTCGCAGGTTCCATCCACACTGCAGGGGAGACGATATTCATATACAGATCAGATACAACAGAGGCAGAGATCTTGCAGGAACACCTTAGAATCTTTCCTATCACAGTAATGCATAGGAATGGAAAAAGTGGTGATCTTCCTGCCTATTTTAAAGAATCATCACCATCACCCTTATAAGAAAAGATATGCTAACATGAGAGGAGTATAAACAATTTACTTTATCATAGTTTTTTTATTTATTTATTTAAATGAGAGGCAGAGTCACAGACAGAGAGAGGGAGAGACAGAGAAAGAGGTCTTTTATCAGCTGGTTCACTCTCCAAGTGGCCCCAACTCCTGGGGCTGTGCCGATCCGAAGCCAGGAGCCAGGAGCTTCTTTCTTCTGGGTCTCCCACACGAGTGCAGGGGCCCAAGCACTTGGGCCAAATTACACTGCCTTCTCAGGATATTAGCAGAGAGCTGGATCAGAAGAGGAGCAGCAGGGACATAAACCTGCACCCTATGGGATTCTGGTGCCGCAGGTGGAGCCTTAACATGCTACACCACAGCAATGATCCCAATCATAGTTTTATGTGATAGAGAAAGCTTGAGAATAAAGAAATCCCAAAGCAAGAATGAATTATTGATCTTTATGCTTAGATTATATGATACATGGCCAGTCAGATGGAACTCACAACTGAATAAGAAAGGTATGAACCAGTGCTAATTGCCTGTGAAAGGGGAAGCTAGTGTATTAGTCAGATTTTCCTTACTTTAAAATACTTGAGAGGAGCAATTTAGGAGGAAAGAAGGTGTATTTGAGCTTACAGTTTGGGATGTTCATAATCCAATATTGGACTGTAGCATTGGTTTAAGCAGCTAGAGAGGCTGGTGGGTGGTGGGGGGATCCTTATATCCTCAGCCAAGAATTAGAGAGAGACTAGTAGCATACTGGATTCATAAAGTGATCCTGCTCACAAGGGTGATTTCACAAGAACAAGCCTCCAATGACCTAAGAAGCTCCCATTAAGCCCACTTCCTTAACATTTATCATTAGATCAAGTCTCTACTTTTTTTTTTTTTTTCTTTTTTGGATAGGCAGAGTGGACAGTGAGAGAGAGAGACAGAGAAAAAGGTCTTCCTTTGCCGTTGGTTCACCCTCCAATGGGGCCGGCACACTGCGGCTGGTGCACCGCGCTGATCCGATGTCAAGAGCCAGGTACTTATCCTGGTCTCCCATGGGGTGCAGGGCCCAAAGACTTGGGCCATCCTCCACTGCACTCCCTGGCCACAGCAGAGAAGTCTCTACTCTTAACCCATCCACTACCATTATACTAGCTACTAGCCTGAGACTGTAGGGTTTAAACATCTGCATTATGTTGGGGAGCCAACTCCTTTTGAAAGCATAATGCCCAGAGAAGCGGTCTGGATTCTCTTGACTTCTCTGTGAGCAGTCCTGCCTCGCAGGAATGGGGCAGGATTCCTTCCCAAAATGGGGGCCTTTTGGTTCAACAGCCAAGGTAAGTCAGAGCTGGGCTTTATTGTAAGCTACAAGACAGAAAGTCAGGTGAAAATCAATGTAATATTTTTAGGCCTTATGGGAAAAATTGATTCCAGTTTGTAGGACCCGCCTTGGGAAAAAGAAATTCTGGTTTCTGTGACTTGTCTTATAAAGGAGAAGAGGAAACAGGGGAAAATGATAGGAGAAAGAGAGAAATTTTGGTTATGAGGATTTCATTGTTTTCTGAGCCCCAAAAATCCAAATATAGACTTTAGATATTATTAATTCCTGTAGCTATGTTGTGGTTGTGTAGTTTTTATAGCAATTATCCCTCAACATCTTTTTATGTGCTAGAGAAATTTTAACAAAATATGTTACTGTTTTGGGTGTATATCACGATTGATAAATACTTTAACCTGGATTCAATCAATCTCTCTCTCTATCTTTATCTCTTTCTCTTCTGGTGGTATTCTCAAAAAAACACTATTCAAATTTCTGACAATGTAAGTTATTTCAGGCACCTTAAAAAATCGGATCTATGATTAGTGTGTTCCAAATTTATCTTTGTTTTATATTTGACCTTTTTTAGATAATTTTTTCTCAACTGCTTAATTGGCATCTCAATGATATGTTTTCTCAGAGAAACTGAATGATTTTTAGAATCAGGAAGAAAGTAATTTAATTGACCAGTAAAAATATTAACCATCTTCTCCAGCATAATTCTTGACTCCAGCATTCATTTTAATAAATGCATGTTATATCAAATAAATTCACAAACACTGAAAGTGCAGATAGCCATGAATGATCATTATTGTTAATTGTTTACTTATTTGTTGGTAAATATTTTTCTGATAGTGTAAAATGGACAGATAAATGTAGTCCTTAATATCAATTAATTAATATATAGATATTTTTAGATTTAGTTATCTATGTGAAAAATAGAATTATATAGATAGTGACAAATTGGGGGGGGACAGAGGAAAAGAGAGAGAGAGAGAGAGAGAGAGAGAGAGAGAGAGAAAATGAAAGAGAGAGATATACCTTTTATCCATAGGTTCATTCCCCAAATGGCTAAAATAGCTGGGGCTGGGCCAAGCTGAAACCAAGAATTAGCAAGATAAATATGAATACTCAAAAATGAGTGAGAAGTTGAATATAGGGAAAGCAAAAAGGGAGAAATGTTTATATTGTTTGCGAATTCAGTTGTGACTGAGAGTCATTAACAACCTATCAAATATTTATATATTAATTAATATATTTTTTGGGAAAATGTGTTTTTTATTAAACATTATGTGGATAATCAAGTTTCAACAGAACTCATTGATTTTGTTATTCCTAAACCACACTTTCAAAACTATGATCTCATTGTGTCAATCATGTGTTCTTTTGCCTTGTTGATAGTCATTTAGAAGCACTTTACAGTATGAAATTGTATGTCAATATGTATAAACACGTAAATAGTTGGGCATTTATGTGTAGGCTTATGTCAGAGCTCCACTCTCAATTCCATTTCCTGCTGGTGTGCACTGTGGGAGGCAGCAGTCCAAGTGTTTGTGTACTTGCACTGAGTTCCTGGTTCTCAGTTTCAGCCTGGCAGAGCCCTAACTGTTGTGGGAATTTGGGGGGTGAATGGTGAATGGGCTTTATCTGTCTGTCCCCTTCTCTCTTTCTGCCTCCCAAATAAATATATAAATTTTAAAAGAATAATCTTGCTGCTCCTTTAAAAAATTTGTATGCAAATTTATTGCAGTGTACCAAGAAGTATCAAATATTCTCTGTGTTATGCTCTGTCAAGATTTATAGCATGTAATTTTTTTCATTTAATATCACCATTTAACTATTTTTATAAACTTTCACTGTTTTTTTCTTACTTTATCTTTTTCTTCAATAATATTGAGCTGTATTGTCATGGTAAAGTTTTATTTTTAGGCCTGTTGTTTGTTTGCCTACCCACACTCTGGAGAACTGAAACCTCTCTTTCAAGTAAGTCAAAATTCAACATTTTACTGTTTTCTTCACTAATTTGTAGACATTTTTACTGGGATCCTTGCTCAATGAACCTCATGCAAATAAAATGTCTCAGGTTTCATTCCCAGAGGACTGAAATCTGGCATAGTCTCTAACCTGTCAACTCCTTTCTTTTCTATTAACTCTATGTTCCCAAGATTGTTGCTATTCCTGAAAACTAACATTTTACTCTCTTTTTGTCACTACATCAATCGTCACTGACAATCACAAACAAATTGGAAAGGGGCACAAGGGTTTGATACTCATGATCAGAAATTGCCTACCTCCAGAAGGTGATCAATTGGAAGAGATATAGAGTGCACAAGAGTTGTGGTGAGAACACTCTCCCTACTTTATTTATTATTCTTGATTATATAATGTACTTCCAGTTTTTAAATCTAGTGACATGGAAGCAAAATTATACAAGAAATGATAACTGCATCATGTCTATATCCTGCTTTTGTCTTTCAAACAAAACAAAATATTGGTTAATTAAATGTAAATCAGTGTTAGGAACACAGTAAAAAAATCCAAAATACATTATATATTTGTGTGATTTTCAAGGATAGTAAAAATAAACAAAATCTCTAAACTTAGAGAATTCCTACAGAATTTGCTGATTTACTCTTTGGATGTACATCTTGGATCTTGTTTCACAGAAAGGCTGAAATTTATATTATCTTATAATAGGTTTATTTTTTCTTTTAAAGTTTTACCTAGCACAAAATTATTACTTGTTTACAGAGTAAAGTGTAATATTTCAATACATGGATACAGTGTATAATGATCAAATCAGGATAATTAACATTTCCATTTCCTTACCAATTATTCATATTTACAACACTTGAGTAGTTTGTTATTGTTGTTGTTGTCAAGTATATAACAGGTTTTTGTAAACTATAGTCAAATGATATGCTGTAGAACATTAGAATTTATTACCTCACTGCATTGTAATTTTTTTTTTTTTTTGACAGGCAGAGTGAACAGTGAGAGAGAGAGAGACAGAGAGAAAGGTCTTCCTTTGCCGTTAGTTCAACTTCCAATGGCTGCTGCGGTCGGCGCGCTGCGGCCAGCGCACCGCGCTGATCCGATGGCAGGAGCCGGGTACTTATCCTGGTCTCCCATGGGGTGCAGGGCCCAAGTACTTGGGCCATCCTCCATTGCAATCCTTGGTCACAGCAGAGAGCTGGCCTGGAAGAGGGGCAACCGGGACAGGATCCGGCGCTCCGACCGGGACTAGAACCCGGTGTGCTGGCGCCACAAGGTGGAGGATTAGCCTAGTGAGCAGAGGCGCCAGCTGCATTGTAATTTGATACCTCTTATTCAACCTCCATCACCCTTCCCTCTTACCCTGTTAGCAAATAGTCATCGCTTTTCCACGCTATACAATCCTGAAATCAATTTTTAAATACTATTTATTTATTTGTTTATTTATTGTGAGACAGATTGAGGGAGAGAGAAAGAGAGTACTGTTTCTCAAGTGTCCATTTCACTTCAACAGGTTTCCTTTTTTGTGATTGGTTAATTGTCACTGACCAGGGTTAACATATGATATTTGTCCCTTTGGGACTGGCTTAATTCACTCAGTATGATGTTTTCCAGATTCCTCCATCTTATTGCAAATGACCGGGTTTCATTGTTTTTGACTGCTGTATAGTATATATAGAGTACATGTCCCATAATTTCTTTATCCAGTCTACTGTTGATGGGCATTTGGGTTGATTCCAGGTCTTAGCTATTGTGAATTGAGCTGCAATAAACAATAAAGTGCAGACAGCTTTTTTGTTTGCCAATTTAATTTCCTTTGGGTAAATTCCTAGAAGTGGGATGGCTGGGTTGAATGGTAGGGTTGTATTCAGGTTACTGAGGAATTTCCAGACTGACTTCCAAAGAGGCTTAACCAGTTTGCATTCCCACCAACAATGGGTTAGTGCCCCTTTTTCCCCACATCCTCTCCAGCATCTGTTGTTGGTAGATTTCTGAATGTGAGCCATTCTAACCAGGGTGAGGTGAAACCTCATTGTGGTTTTGATTTGCATTTCCCCAATTGCTAGTGATCTTGAACATTTTTTCATGTGTCTGTTGGCCATTTGGATTTTCTCTTTTGAGAAATGTCTATTGAGGTCCTTGGCCCATCTCTCAAGTGGGCTGTTTGTTTTTGTTGTAGAGTTTCTTGATCTCTTTGTAGATTCTGGTTATCAACCCTTTATCTGTAGCATAGTTTGCAAATATTTTTCCCATTCTGTTGGTTGCCTCTTCACTTTCTTGACTGTTTCTTTTGCAGTACAAAAACTTCTCAATTTGATGCAATCCCAATAGATAATTTTGGCTTTGACTGCCTGTGCCTCCAGGGTCTTTTCCAAGAAAGCTTTGCCGGTGCCAATATCTTGCTGTGTTTCTGCAATGTTCTCTAATAATTTGATGGCGCTGGGTCATAGATTAAGGTCTTTAAAACACATTGAGTGGATTTTTGTGTAAGGTGAAAGGTAGGGGTCTTGCTTCATGCTTCTGCATTTGGAAATCCCATTTTGCATATTGTCTTTTAGCACTCCTGATAGTTTCTTTTGCTGGGCAGAAGCAATGGACTCCATTATTGTATCTGATTTATGAATAAGCAAACAAATTTTCAAAAATTGTCAATGTGTTAAAAATTCCAACATATTTAACAAAAAACAGAATGAAATGAAATGCATACTCTACCTATTTCTTTTTCTGAAGGATTTATTTATTTATTTGTCAGGTATAGTTACAGACAGAGAAAGAGATACAGAGAAAAAAGTCTTCCATCTGCTGTTGGCTCACTTCCCAAATGGCCAGTCCTGAACCGATCTGAACCCAGGAGCCAGGAGCTTATTCTAGGACTCCCAAGTACTTGGGCCATTCTTCTATAGCTTTCCTAGGCTATAGTAGTGAGTGGGATCAGAAGAGGAGCAGCTGTCACATGAACCAGTGCCCATATGGGATACCAGTGCCACAGACAGAGGCTTTGCCTACTACTCCGCAACACCATCCCCTATTCTATCCATATCTAGAAACTTCATTTAAATTTCAAGTTATTACCTACCACACAGTGGTGAAGGTTGTATGCCATGAATATCACATGTTGAAATAACTAGACATAATAAATTTGAAAATTTCAAGGAGATTTTGAGGTATTCTTTGAAACAAAATACTGGGTTCAAGTTAGTAGAATGTAAGAGAAATAGTTGCTCATGTAATAAGTAGTTACCACTATGAGTAGTGTGTGTGTGTTTGTGTGTGTGTGTGTGTGTGTAGAAGGAAGGACAAAAGAGAAATGCAGCAGAAATGACTCATGTAGATGTTTTCATTTGCATAATTAAAATCAAGCGTAACTCTTAAGTGAATGCATTTTGCCAGTTTAGAAGTCAAACAGCGATTTAATTGATGACAAAGGTACTAAAAAATAAAGGTATTTTTATTAAAAGAATTAAAGCAGTCTCAAAAGTACAAGTAGAACCAATCAAAGTTACAGAGGGTAAGGGGATTTTAAAAGAAGATTGAGGAAAGAGATGTGCAATTCGGGACATGCTCAAGCTGACTTACCTCAAACGGTAGAGTTAGAAACATGCCAGGGGATTCCAATTCAATCCCATCAAGGTGGATGTACCAATGCCATCTCACTAGTTCCAGTGATCAATTTCTGTTCACAATTGATCATAATGATAGGACTAAGAACTAAAGGGATCACATAAACAAGAATAGTGTCTGCAAATACTAGCTGATAGAATCAAAAAGGGAGAGAATGATCCAACATGGGAAGTGAGATACACAGCAGACCCATAGAATGGCAGATGTCCTGAACAGCACTCTGGCCTCAGAATCAGCCCTTAAGGCATGCGGATCCGAATGAAAAGCCCATGAGAGTATTTCAGGCGTGGGAAAGCCAAGACATTCTGGGAAAAAAAAAAAAAAAAAAAAAAAACCTAAATGAAAGATCTCTGTGAGTGAGATCCCAGTGGAAAGAATGGGTCATCAAAGAAGGAGGTACCTTTCTCTGAAGGGAGGAGAGAACTTCTACTTTGACCATGGCCTTGTCTAAATATGATCAGAGTCAGTGAACTCAGGGGGCTTCCATAGCCTTGGCAGCTCATGACAAGAGCCTAGGGTGATTACTGAGGCCATAAACAAGAGTGTCAATTTGTTAAGTCAACAACAGGAGTCACTGTGCACTTACTCCTCATGTAGGATCTTTGTCCTTAGTGTGCTGTACATTGAGATTTAATGCTATAACTAGTACTCAAACAGTATTTTTCACTTTATGTTTCTGTGTGGGAGCAAACTGTTGAAATCTTTACTTAATGTATGCTAAACTGATCTTCTGTATATAAAGAGAATCGAAAATGAATCTTGATGTGAATGGAAGGGGAGAGGGAGTGGGAAAGGGGAGGGTTGCGGGTGGGAGGGACGTTATGGGGGGGAAGCCATTGTAATTCATAAGCTGTAACTTGGAAATTTATATTCATTAAATAAAAGTTAAAAAAAAAATGAAATATAAACTCAACTTCCACTACTGATAAAAACAAAAAAAGAAGATTGAAGCCTTTAAGTCTTGGGAGAGAGCTTTCTGGACATGATGCATACATGAAAGAGAAATGTTTAGAGAGATAGGTACAAGAGCAATAGGAAAATGGGTTTTCCTTCATCACTATTAAATCTCGGTGATTTAATAGTGGGCTGGTGCCGCGGCTCAATAGGCTAATCCTCTGCCTGCGGCAGCAGCACTCAGGGTTCTAGTCCTGGTCAGAGTGTGGGTTCTGTCCGGTTGCTCCTCTTCCAGTCCAGCTTTCTGCTGTGGCCTGGGAGTGCAGTGGAGGATGGCCCAAGTGCTTGGGCCCTGCGCCTGCATGGGAGACCAGCAGAAGCACCTGGCTCCTGGCTTCGGATCAGCGCAGTGTGCTGGCTGCAGAGGCCATTGGGGAGTGAACCAATGGTAAAAGGAAGACCTTTCTCTCTGTCTCTTTCTCACTGTTCACTCTGCCTGTCAAAAAAGAAAAAAAAAAGAAATCTAAAATGTAAGTATTTTGGAGGTAGCTCTGAATACATAATTAGAAAGCAGAAAGTCAGGTATCTGGTTGAATTATCAATATAAAGTGATGACTGAAGGCATGAAAGTGGGTGAGCAATTTGGAAGAAGAAGCATTCAATGAGAATAATGCAGCACTGAGCTTAGACTGTTATTTGCACAAGGCTTTCAGATAAAAAAGTTATACACTACTCAACAGAAACTTGCTTACTTGTGAGAAACCTGTGCCATAGCAAACTGCCCCAAGAGTCTGCACTAAAGAAAATAAATGATTTGAACACTTTTACTACTTGCCTGCCATCTGTTATTAATTGCACTGACTGAGTGAGTGACTATTTGTGCAGCTGCTATAAAGTGAGCTAAATTTCAAGAATAAAGAAATATATGGCATTTATTGAGTCAAAAGTAAGGTTGATGATTAAATGAAATACATAGAAAGGCATCAATTTTAAATTGCACTTTAACTTCTTTGGGGGTTGAAAATATTTTTCATACAGCAAGATCCATTCAACTATATTTATAACACAAAAGAACAAAACTAAACAGACATATTTCAAAATATTCAGTATGGAAGCTTTCCATTTGATCAATTTTTAGAACTTGTTGATTAAGAATATTTGTCAGAATACAGAAATGGTTAAATATTTGTTATTTTATTTAATAAATAATATTATTTCTTTTATAAGTAAAAATTAGTGGAGCTATTACTTTCTAAAAAATATTTGATGAGCACCAACTGTTGAAACTGTGACTGTAGCTAGTTCGAGTTAAGTAATAAATGTATTGACAAATTTTTTTTTCCAAGTTAAACCACATACAAGATAAAAACACATTTTATTGAGTTGTTATTTCTAAAAGTTACAAACCAGTAATCTATCATAATGTTAATGTAAAATTTGGTGTTATTATATCATTGTACAAAGAATTTTTAAGACATTCTCAAAAGTGCATGTGGAAATTCACTTTGCCACCATTACAAATAGGCAAGTGGTGAGAAATCATTTACATAATGGACAAATGTAAATTCATTCTAGTTTTAGAGAGAAGCTCCCTGCTGCCGTGATTATATCATGTTTTCCTGCTGCTTCATGAGCTCACACAAACAGGAAAAAAAATTAACATTGTGCAGTTATGAGTTTGAAGCAAAGAAACAGCAGTGTGATGTTCCATTGATTTCTTCACCCCTAGAATTTCAGCTCATGAATTATCCTTGCTACAGATATTTGACATATAAAATCATCTACTTGAAAGATAAACTATATAGAATAGAATATATGAGAATCCCAGTTTAACTGCTAACTCTAAAGAATTTAAGATAAAAGAAATTACATTTTATTGTGGTTGCTCATGATTGTCTGTTCAATGAGTTGTCACAGAATCCAATTTCCACATTAGCTATTTTCTGTGTAAAGAATTGATTTTCCTGTTTCATTTATGGTGAAGTGATAGTTCTACAGTCTTCTTGACTTATTATGAAAAGTATTTCCTAAATCATCAGTCTTAAAAGTATAAAACTTGTCTGTTTACATAATACTGCTTGTTCAATTTTAATCAGTCTTAAGTGCATGATTTCACAAAGAAATAACCATATGAGAAATATTTTTGGTGATATTTATTCCATGACACAGTTATATCTCACATAAATAAAATGGAAAACAATTTTACTTAATAGAGGTAGGGAATGAATATAAAATAAATGCAAATATAATTTTCACAACATAAAGAAATTCAGTGTTTTAGAAATACATCATCAACTAATATATTAAATCAAAGGATAAATAGCCCATCCCCTACCCTCTATGGGTTGAAAGTACACTGGCATGCTGATCAGGAGCCGCTTCTTCAGTGACAGCTTCCTCCCTTGACATCCTGTAATTTTCAAGTACAGGAATTATGTTTCTCAGGGTTTTCTAGATGTACAGACAGGACAGGACATGCATATGAGTATATGAAGGGAGACTTGCTAGGTGATGTGGATCACATGAATATGGCAGCTGAGAAGTTCCACATCATCTTACAAACTGGAGAACTTCAGATGCCTGGCTCAGAACCAGTGCAAAGGCTTTAGTACCCAGTAAGACAAGGTAATGAATCTCGATTTCAGGCTGAATACCCTCATGCCAGTTAGGAGGCCATGGGCATATGTCCTGACATCTGAGGCAGAAGTTGAGCACATCCAAGCTCTCCAAGAGAGATAACAAATCACCTTTTCTATTAAGTCTCTCACCATATCCCCAGACAATTTGTGCTGCCCACCAACACTGAAGCTAGATCTTCCCAACTAATCTACTCAGACTCACATGCTCATCTCATTTGGAAATAACCTCACAGACACATCCAAAACACTGTTTTCCCAGACTTCTAGGTAGTCATTAATTCAGTAAAGTTAATACCCTAAATTAATCATCACAAGTCCACCCCTTGTTAAATCGACACCCTTATGATTCTTAAGCCATACTCAATTTCCATGTAAAGACAGTAACAAGGAAATAGTTTTGCCCAACATGTTGTAATTGTCCTGTTTATAACCAAAAACACACTATCCATTACCTACAAAAAGACATAAAGTTCTTGGGTATGTTTATCTTGTTTTCTAATATATCATGACTTAAATACTCTATATAAAATTAATAAAACAAATATTCATATAAAGTCAATTCCTTTTTATGTTCCATGAAAAAGGAATGGAAGAGGAATAGAAATATATTGCTTAATATATGTACATATCCAAATATAAATACTTAACGGAACATAAAGGTAATACACATAACTACAGCTTTTCTTTATATAATTGGTTATAGCTGTAATTTGTAACTTCCTTCTACACCCACTCTGTATCCATATTGCCCTTAGTAAGCACCTGAACTGATCATAGTTCTTTACCTGGTGGGTGACCCCAAATTTGATTTCTGAAGTATCTGGCCATTTGTAGTCTTGCTTCAACTGCGTTGTTGAAGTTTCTTATTGACTTAAATTGCAAGGAATGGCAATTAAGAGAGACAACTTTAGGAATCTTCTGAATTCCACACATACTTTTCCTTTACCTCTATTGTTTTGTAGTAGTCCAATTTCCCATTGGTAGTATAAGATCAGCACCATAACTCCCTTCTTTGCTTATTGAATCAGAGCCATGAAGAGACCAAAATGCCTTGAGAAAGTCTTAATTTCCATTTAATTGGAATCACTGCTGTTTGTCCCACAGGAAGCCTTTCTCCTTCGGAAACCAAGAACTCTAGTTCAGTAGAGTGCAGTTCCAAGAAGAAGATGTAGCCTTCTTGCTAGTGAGTCATGAGTGAAAATGGAGAGTGGTGTCACTCCCATTTCTACTCCTTGATTCCTAGACCTGTGGATTCTGATTATGGGGGAAGAAATACCATATATTGGATGGTGATTCTCAGTACATACAGCCTTGTGGAGAACCTTGCTCTAGCCCTATAAAATATTGACACCTCAATGGCACTGTATCTTTGACTTCAAGTGAAAATTCTGCCATTTTATCAAATTAGTCACTTTAAAATGGTGGCGAAGGTGGTAGGAACAATGAATTCCATGGAATAAGCACATTACCTCACTTCTTTGCTTTAAAATGAGTTTCTGGGTCAGAATCAATGCTATGTGGGATGACATGATGGTGGATAAGTCATTCAGTATTGCTCAGATGTTAGCTTTGGGAGAAGTATTGCACGCAGGGAAGACAAATCCATATCTAGAGTAACTGTCCATCCCAGTGAGGACAAAATGCTGTATCTCCCATGGGAAGGGGTCCGATGTGATCAACTTGCCATCAGGTATTAGCTGTTCCCCTCTGAGAATGGTGCCATGTCCAGAGCTCAGTGTCAGTTTCTGCTGTTGACAGATTGGACACTCAGATGTTGTCATAGCTGAACCAGTCTTTGCAAGTGGAAGTCCATGTTGTTTAACCCATGCCTAACCCCCATTTCTGCTACCATGACCCTTTTTTCATTAGTACACTGGGCAGTGATAGGTGTGGCTATTGAAGGAGGCTGATTTGTATTCACAAAATTGGTCATTCTATCTACCTGATTATTATAGTTCTCCTTTTCTGAAGTCACTCTTTAGTGGGCATCCACAAGAGACAAAACATATATTTATATATTTTTCCCACTCAGAAAGATCTACCTCGAAAGTTTCTCTTCCACAAATGATTTTTTTCTAATTTTCCAATAATGCTCCCTCCAGTTATCTGATTATACAATGAAACCATTGACTATAGCTCATAAATAAGTATACAGTTGCACATCTGGCCATTTCTTCTTCCAATCAAAGAGCACAATCAAGCGCACTGTCTAAAGTTCTGCCCATTAAGAAACTCTCCCTTCAATACTGTCCTTCAGGGATATCTCAGAAAGGCGCTGCAATACTTCAGTTCTCTACTTTTGGATGATATCTCCATATTATGCAGGACCATATATTAGCTGGGCCCCAGGCTTATATTTCTCTGTAAACTCATAATAGGTAACCGTGGGTATTTGCGCAATTTCTTCATGTAAAAATTTTGCCTTTAGGATGTGCTAATGCTCAATTACATATTAGAGATTCCATTTGATGAGGGAGTGCTGGTGTGCACACCCAGCTTTATGATGGGGTGGGTCATAAAGCAATTTGCCTTGCATAGTAATTGGCTAATTCATGGTCATGTGTTCAGTTTCTATTAAGGTTATTACATTCAATAGCAAGCCAAGAGTTGGCTCTCAAAAGGGGATCTGCAGATTATGTCAAGGCCTTCTTTTAAAATGCTTAGGATTTCCACGGTGGTCAGCTTGTGGGTGCAGAGCATGAGGATGGCAAAGATGGTGCCGAGAGGAATTTAGATGGGTGGAGTCCAAGTTGTTTACAAGAAAACTTAGGCATCAGGAGAGATAACATCAGTGTGTGAACAGCGTGTGGACCTTATGGAAACCGAGCATATGATAGAGTAACCTTTAAAACAATTGGCTGGCTTCTCTTACCCTCCCCTACAGGTCTGTGGTTTTTTACTTTAAAAGAGGGATACTGCGCAATAATAAATAAGTTCCTGCTTGACTTGACTCCCCACAGCGTCTGATTGTCTCCAGGATCGGGGAGACTGGGGAATAGACGAGTGGCACACTTACCTTTCCTCGGACCCAGTCCATCCTCATTTGGGTGGACTAAGACCCTGCAGTGGGCACTGCAAATGGCTCCAAACAGATTTGTTACCTTCCACTGGCATTTCAGGCACCATTGGATTTGCTGGGTCCATATGATCCAAGTGGTAGTTAATCTTGAACAGCATCCTGGGCCTGTTTCAGACCTTTCTCCTGTTCTGGGCTGGACTCAAAACCAGTTTTTTTGTTTTGTTTTGTTTTGTTTTTGTGTGTGTGTGTGTGTGTGTGTGTGTGATTCAGTAGATGGTGAAGTAACAGAGCCAAACAAAGAATATGCTGCCTCCAAAATACAAATAAACCAACCTAATATTGTGCTTGATTTTCGATTTTAAGAGGAATCTGATGCAACACAAACCTTCACCTTTAAAGGAGTGACACCACATGCCCCATCCCACTGTTCTTTTGGGAATATCACTGAGCTAGAAAGTCTTGAATTCTAGCTGACTTTATCTCCCATTCTTTGACACAGAAATATCTTGCCAGTAGGTTCAGAGTAGTTGCTATGTCATGCTACCTAGGTTCAAATCAGCATGGTGACATCAATGTAATAGATTAGTGTAATATTTTGTGTAGGGGAAAATGGTCCAGATATCTGCTAAGCAAAGTGTTATATAGAGCTGGAAATCTGATCTACTCCTGAGGATGGACAATGAAGGTATATTGCTGGCCTTGCTAGGTGAAAGCAAACTGACTTTTGTGGACTTTATGGACAGCTATGGAAAGGAAAGCATTTTCTAGATCAATAGCTGCATATCAAGTACCAGATGTGTTAATCTGCTCAACCAATGAAACCACATATTCTACAACCGCTGCAGTTGGAGTCACCACCTGGTTAAGCTTACCATTGTTCACTTTCATTCTCCAAGTTTCACTTTTCTTTTGCACAGGGCAAACGGGAGAGTAGAGTGGGTATGTGGTGGGAACCACCATCCCTGCATCTTTCAAGTCATGTGAAAAGGCCATAAATCCCTTTGGTGAAGATTGAGACAGAGATTAACAGCATACATTTTTGATGTCTCTACTCAGGGGGATCTGACTGCCCTTTATTCAAGAGGTTCTTGGTTTGTAAGTTGGCTAGAACCTGCAAGTTGATTCAGGCACCATGATGCTGTTTTTTTATGAGTTGAGTCAGATATGTGTTCACTTGACCAGAAATTTTTCTGATTAAACACATCAAGTAAGAATTTGTTAAACTTTCTACCTATTTCATTTCCTATCTATTGCATGGTCTCTCCTCTGTTGATCAATTACGTTTACCTTACCATTTACTTTGAGTGCTGCTATTTGGCTCCTGCTAACTTGGGTTCCAATTGTTCCCATTGCGGTCAAGTTTTTTTTCTCTCTCTTTTTAAAGATATATTTACTTATTTTGAAGTCAGAGTTACAGAGAGAGAGGAAGAGACAGAAAGAGAAGATCTTCCTTTCACTGGTTCACTACCCAGATGGCCACAACAGCCCAGCCAGAGCAGGGCCAGGCAGAAGCAAGGAGCCAGGATTTTCTTCCAGGTCTCTCACATGTGTAGCAGGGCCCTGACACATGTATCATCTGCTGCTACTTTCTCCTAGGCAATTAGCAGGGAGTTGGATCAGAAATGGAGCAGTCGGAACAAGAACTATGGGATGCCAACATTGCAGGTAGCAGCTTTTCCCACTATGTCACAATACCAGTCCCCCTGCATTCAAATTTCCTAATTGAGTGGGATGCAGACACTGCCCACATGAATGTATTTGTCAAATTATTGAGAAATAAATTTATTTAATTTCTACTTCTTTAACAAAGTATCATATTCGCAGTGGTTTATAAGCCATAGAAATTTATTTCTCCCAACTTTGGAGGCTTTGAAGTCCAAGATCAGGGTGCCAGCATGGTTAGGTCCTGGTGAAGAGCCTCCTCTGGGCTGCAGGTAGCTAATTTCTCAGTGTGTTCACAGATGGTGAGGAGAGGCAAGAGATGTCTCTGGCTTCTTATGAGGGCACTAATCATCCTCATAAGGACTACAACTTCAGGATCTAGTTACCTTGGAAAGTTCTCATCTCCAAAATGTAGTGCATTGGGCTAAGGGTTTCAACATCTGTCCTTTGCAGGGGCATAAACATTTGTTCCACTTCAGGAAAGGAAAGGAAGGACATCATACCCAAAAACAAACCAGAAAATGTCTTAATCACAGGCTATCTATCTCTTCGGTTATCTCTACTACAGAGAACCCAGTTGTTACCATATGTTCTACCACAGTCCTTTAGATCTGTCACTTTACTTTTTCTATTCCTTGTTACACCAGATCTACATTTTTATAAAGAAATGAAAGCATGTGTAGATGAATATAGCTGGAGTATTTATTACTCCAGTTCAAATAACTTATTGGTATATTAAAAATACATTTTTACCTCTAAGATAAATTCTATAGATTAGCTCAGAATGTAATATTTAATTACCTTAATCAAATAAATTTAAAGCCTTATTTTCTTAATCTTTTTATCCTGTATAGATTTTTATAAATTTGAATTTGTGATTTCCTTTATTTTATTAGTAATGGTTGGCTTTCTTCAAATAGAATCCTGATAACTGGTGACCCTGTAATAAATCACTTAATCCCTACTGATGCCTCATAGCAAAACAGAAATGACTTCTTCAAAGAGATTTATCTGTAGAAACGGTCATTACCTCACTCTAGAATTCCAAATTTCTATTCTGTGAATAATTTAACCAGATTGTAAAATGCTCCTTATAGCCTTTCTCTGCTGCAGACACTCTAGGTAATATGGGATCCGTTGGATCACATTGTTCGAGCAGCAGAACAAGATTCCTGGCAGATGGACATTTTGCAGAATTATTCTTTGTCCAGTTCAAACTGGCAATTTCTCTGGAGACTCAGTAAATGAGCAAGTGTAAAACAGTGTCTAAAGAGACCCATAGGATGGTACTATTTTTCTTAACAATGGGAGAGGACAGGTAAAGCAACATGCCCTTGAAGTTGCAAGGTGAATTTCAACATGTCTCATGGGAATTTCATTCAATGCTAGGCCCCTGAATTTTCTGAGATGCAATTCCTAACCTCTGTTATACATGTGTCTTAACACAGTTTTGCGTGTAGCGTGTTCATCATGTTCAAAATCATAATATCATTAATGATTGGGTAAACATGAAATCTTTTTGAATTGAAAAATATTTCAAGTCATTATTGACTAAATTATGAAGGTAAGGTAAAAAAAAAAGGCGATATAAACACACAAAAAAAATTGTGTTATTCTAGTTCTGACTGCTGAAAGAAAACCACTTCTTATTTTCTATTTTTTTAACTTTTATTTAGTAGATATAAATTTCCAAAGTACAGTTTATGGATTACAGTGGCTTTCTCCCCCCATAACTTCCCACCCACCCGTAACCCTCCCATCTCCTGTTCCCTCTCCCATTCCATTCACATCAAGATCCATTTTCAATTATCTTTATATACAGAAGATCAATTTAGAATATATTAAGTAAAGATTTCATCAGTTTGCACCCACACAGAACATATAAAGTGTAAATTACTGTTTGAGTACTAGTTATAGCATTAAGTCACATTGGACAACACATTAAGGACAGAGATCCTACATGAGGAGTAAGTGCACAGTGACTCCTGATGTTGACTTAACAATTTGACACTCTTGTTTATGACATCAGCAGTCTCCCCAGGCTCTAGTCATGAGTTGCCAACGCCATGGAAGCCCCCTGTGCTCGACAACTTTGATATTATTTTGACAAGGCCATAGTCAAAGTGAAAGTTCTCTCCTCCCTTCAGAGAAAAATACCTCCTTCTTTGATGGCCTGTTCTTTCTACTCTGTTCTGAAATGTCTCAGAAAAATTGGAGTTAGTTCTTCTTTAAATGTCTGGTAGAATTCAGCAGGGAATCTGTATGGTCCTGGGCTTTTCTTTGTTGGGAGGGCCTTTAATACTGTTTCTATTTCTGTCTCAGTTATGTGCCTGAAAATATACAGAACAATTAAAAAAGAGGGAATCCTCCCAAATTCTTTCTGTGAAGCCATCATCACCTTAATTCCTAAGCTGGAAAAAGATGCAGCATTGAAAGAAAATTACAGACCAATATCCCTTTTGAACATAGATGCAAAAATCCTCAATAAAATTCTGGCCAATAGAATGCAGCAACACATCAGAAAGATCATCCATCCAGACCAAGTGGGATTTATCCCTGGTATGCAGGGATGGTTCAATGTTTGCAAAACAATCAATGGGATACACCACATTAACAGATTGCAGAAGAAAAACCACAGATTATCTCAATAGACGAAGAGAAAGCATTTGATAAAATACAACACCCGTTCATGATGAAAACTCTAAGCAAACTGGGTTTGGAAGGAACATTCCTCAATACAATCAAAGCAATTTATGAAAAACCCACGGCTAACATCCTGTTGAATGGGTAAATTTGGAAGCATTTCCACTGAGATCTGGTACCAGACAGGGATGTCTACTCTCACCACTGCTATTCAATGTAGTTCTGGAAGGTTTAGCCAGAGCTATTAGGCAAGAAAAAGAAATTAAAGGGATACAAATTGGGAAGGAAGAACTCAAAATATCCCTCTTTGCAGATGATTTGATTCTTTATTTAGTGGATCCAAAGAACTCCAGTAAGAGACTATTGGAACTCAAAGAAGGTTTGGCAAAGTAGCAGGATATAAAATCAATGCACAAAAATCAACAGCCTTTGTATGCACAGGCAGTGCCACGGCTGAGGAAGAACTTCTAAGATCAATCCCATTCACAATAGCTCCAAAAACAATCAAATACCTTGGAATAAACTTAACCAAGGACGTTAAAGATCTCTACGATGAGAATTACAAAATATTAAAGAAAGAAATAGAAGAGGATACCAAGAAATGGAAAAATCTTCCATGCTCATGGATTGGAAGAATCAACATCATCAAAATGTCCATTCTCCCAAAAGCAATTTATAGATTCAATGCAATACCAATCGAGACACCAAAGACATTCTTCTCACATCTGGAAAAAATGATGCTGAAATTCATATGGAGACGCAGGAGACCTCGAATAGCTAAAGCAATTTTGTACAACAAAAACAAAGCTGGAGGCATCACAATACCAGATTTCAGGAAACACTACAGGGCAGTTGTTATCAAAAAGCATGGTACTTGTACAGAATCAGATGGATAGACCAATGGAACAGAATACAAACACCAGAAATCAATCCAAACATCTACAGGCAACTCATATTTGATCAAGGATCCAAAACCAATCCCTGGAGTAAGGACAGTCTATTTAATAAATGGTGCTGGGAAAACTGGATTTCCAAGTGCAGAAGCATGAATCAAGACCTGTACCTTTCACCTTACACAAAAATTCACTCAACATGGATTAAAGACTTAAATCTATGACCCAAAACCATCAAATTATTAGAGAACATTGGAGAAACCCTGCAAGATATAAGTACCAACAAAGACTTCTTTGAAAAGATCCCAGAAGCACAGGCAGTCAAGCCAAAATTAACATTTGGGATTGCATCAAATTGAGAAGTTTCTCTACTGCAAAAGATACAGTCAGGAAAGTGAAGAAGCAACCAACAAAATGAAAAAAAAATTTGCAAACTATGCTACAGATAAAGGGTTGATAACCAGAATCTACAAAGAAATCAAGAAACTCTACAACATCAAAACAATCAACAAACTTAAGAGATGGACCAAGGATCTCAATAGACATTTCTCAAAAGAAGAAATCCAAATGGCCAACAGACACATGAAAAAATGCTCAAGATGACTAGCAATCATGGAAATGCAAATCAAAACCACAATGAGGTTTCACCTCACCCCGGTTAGTATGGCTCACATACAGAAATCTACCAACAACAGATGCTGACGAGGATGGGGGGAAAGAGGGACACTAACTCACTGTTGGTGGGAATGCAAACTGGTTAAGCCACTATGAAAGTCAGTCTGGAGATTCCTCAGAAACCTGAATATAACCCTACCATACAACCCAGCCATACCACTTCTAGGAATTTACCCAAAGGAAATTAAATTGGCAAACAAACAAGCTGTCTGCACATTAATGTTTATTGCAGCTCAATTCACAATAGCTAAGACCTGGAACCAACCCAAATGCCCATCAAGAGTAGACTGGATAAAGAAATTATGGGACATGTACTCTATATATACTATACAGCAGTCAAAAACAATGAAACCCGGTCATTTGCAACAAGATGGAGGAATCTGGAAAACATCATGCTGAGTGAATTAAGCCAGTCCCAAAGGGACAAATATCATATGTTCTCCCTGATCGGTTACAACTAACCAATCACAAAAAAGGAAACCTGTTGAAGTGAAATGGACACTATGAGAAACAGTGACTTGATCAGCTCTTGTCCTGACTGGTGATGTACAATTTAATACTTTATCCATTTTAGTATTTTTTTGTTCTAGTATTATTGGTTGAACTCTGTAATTAATACACAATCATTCTTAGGTGTTTAAATTTTAACTGAAATGTGATCCCTGTTAAATATAAGAGTGGGAAGAAGAGAGGGAGGAGATGTACAATTTGGGACATGCTCAATAGGACTTGCTCCAAATGGTGGAGTTAGAAATGTGCCAGGGGATTCCAATACAATCCCATCAAGATTACATATACCAATGCCATCTCATTAGTCAAAGTGATCAATTTCATTTCACAATTGATCACACTGATAAGTCTAAGAGTCGAAGGGATTACACAAACAAGACTAGTATCTGCTAATACTAACTGATAGAATCAAAAAGGGAGAGAAGATCCAACATGGGAAGCGGGATACACAGCAGACTCAGAGAATGGCAGATGTCCTAAATAGCACTTTGGCCTCAGAATCAGCCCTTAAGGCACTCAGATTTAGCTGAAGAGCCCATGAGAGTATTTTAGGCATGGAAAGCCAAGACACTCTGGCAAAAAAAAAAAAAAAAAAAAAAAAAAAAAAACACCTAAATGAAAGATATCCACATGTGAGATCCCAGTGGAAAGAGGAAAGAAAGGGGGCATCAAAGAAGGAGGTACCTTTCTCTGAAGGGTGGAGGGATGCTATGACCCTGTCTGAATAAGATCAAAGTCAGCGAACTCAAAAGTCTTCCGTAGGCTTGGCAACTCATGACTAGAGTCTAGGGAGATTACTGATGCCATAAACAAGAGTGTCAAATTATTAAGTCAACAACAGGAGTCACTGTGTACTTACTCCTCATGTGGGTTCTGTCCTTAATGTGTTGTCCATTGTGAAATAATGCTACAACTAGTACTGAAACAATGTTTTACACTTTGTGTTTCTGTGTGGGTGCAAACTGATGAAATATTTATTAATATATACTGAATTGATCTTCTGTATATAAAGATAATTGAAAATGAATCTTGATGTGAATGGAATGGGAGAGGGAGCGGGGGGTGGGAGGGGTGTGAGTGGGAGGGAAGTTATGGGGGGGAAAGCCATTGTAATCCATAAACTAATTTGGAAATTTATATTTACTAAATAAAAGTTAAAAAAAAGAATTATAAAAAAGTAGAATAGAGTTGAGATGAAAATCTTTCAAGAACATATTGAAAAGTAAAAGTTTCAAATATTTACTACAAAATTTTACACTTTCAAATAATGTAATCTGTGCTATTTTAGGATATATATATATATATATTATAAACTATAGTCTTAAACATTTAGTTTAATGGGAAAAGCGATTTCTGAAGGAAGCATGTGTTTCCCATTTGCAATTCCATTTTTAAACAAAATAAATTATAAAGAGGAAACATAACCATAGCAGAATGAATGTAGTTTCTACCTCTTTAACTTCAGTGCTTAGATTATTTTGCATCATTCTTGATCTCTAATTCTAGCCTACTTGCTACTGTGCTCTTCCTCTGTTAGCACACTGACTCTGAAGTGGTACCTCAAAGTATTCCTTTATTATCCTTTAGGGTCTTTTTATTTTTTTTAAATATTTATTTATTTATGTGAGAGAGTTACACAGAGAGAGAGAGAGAGCTTCCATCCACTGGACCATCCCCAAATGACCTCAAAGGCTAGGGGTAGGCTAAACTGAAGCTGGTAGTCAGGATCTTCTTCCAGAGCTCCCACATGGGTGCAGGGGCCCAAGGACTCGAGACTTCTTTTGCTACTATCTCAGGCACAGTAACAGAGACTGGATCAAAAGTGGAGCAGTCCAGTTTTGAACCAACGCTCTTATGGATGCTTACATTGCAGGTAGTGGCTTAACCCGTTATGCTACAAGGTTGGCTCCGTCCTAGTTAGGTTTATGCCATCTGGAATCACTATGTATCTTCTCTGTCAAAGGGAATCCTAGAAGAAAACATCATGCTTCATTGTGGCTTTTTAAAATATCTGAAATGTTCTGAATTATTTTTCTGTTTGTTTGTTTATTTACTAGATACTTTATTAGAATGTGAGGTTAGATATGGGATTTTTTTTACAGTTATCGTGACTACAATAATTACTCCCTTACTAGAATTAAAAATACACATACTAGAATTACAGATTATATATAGCAATTTAATGTCATCATTCAAGATACAGATGACCACCTAAGAACACTATCCAAGACAGAAAAATCATAGTTTACACCATTTACAATGTATTCCTTAAAAAAAAATGCAAATCTACATTGTCAAAGTCTTTCAAACTCATACAATCTATAATAATCCATGAAGAAATCAAATATTCATGTACAACTTGTATTTCTCCAGAATTTTTCTTCTTTTAATTTTTATTGAGATTTTATTGAGATTTTAGTTTTTAAATGTATGTGCTAAATCATTCTACTTAAATATTGCAGTTATGTTCATAGAATAGAATTCTATCCATTTTATTCTTACACATGTTTTCTATCACCTGCTCCCATTGACCACATTTTTATAAACCCAGATGTTTGAGAACTGATATCGTTTAGGATAAGCACCTGATACTTTTAGTCAACAGGAGAAATCAATTTATAATGAAAGCAATTATCCCCTATTTCAACATTCCCCATAAGCAGATCCATTTCCTAGCAGCAAAGGATTGGAATATCTGCATTCATAGTTCCTGTGGTTGCATAAATATTATTCTGCATTTTGCAAAGTGAAAACTAGATACAGCTAAAATGAACCATGTGATTTTAAATGACTTAATGGAGAGATTAACTACAGTTTAAAATATGAAGGGAAAGAAAAATATTGTATTAGGCATTTTATTATATATGTTTTCCTTACCAATTCAATATAAAATTTATTTGTAGAGCTTTTTTTCCCAAAGTAATAAAGGGAAATTTAATATCCTGTACCAAATATTTAAGCTGAAGATAAAATATTATCAAACTTTATAGCTGATATTCAGGTAAATCATGTTATGTGTCAAGAAAAGTGGCACTTACCTAGAAATAAATTGAGTTTGAAGATGCAAACCCAATTAACAAAGGATACTTATAACAGATTGAAATGTCAAAACCTAAAATGATGCATTAAAGAGACTAGTTTTACAGAGGTAACAAAATTATCTTCTTCTAAAGTGTTAGTGTTTTGAAATTTTACTCCATCCTCCAACTTAATAACTCCTTGATGACTAAGCCTAAAGAAACATATGACAACATATATTTAAGAATTTTGTAAAACAAAATATAATTTATAATAAATATAGCATATATGAAAAATATTATAGATTATATATATACATGGTGACTGTTATTTGTGTCTATTCTTCTATTTGTAAAAAGAAATTTTATTTATTTTTGTAGCAAATTTGTGAAAAACTATGGTATTTTATATTTGAAATTAAGGTATCTCAATTAACAGGTTTTTTTTAAAGATTTTTTTAAAATTTATTTGAAAGACAGAGTTACAGAGAGGCAGAGGCAAAGAGAGAGAAAGATGTCTTCCATTCACTGGTTCACTCCCCAGATGAAAGTAACAGCCAGAGATGCAGTGATCCAAAGTCAGGAGCCAGGAGCTTCTTCCAGTTCTCCCACAAGGGTGCAGGAGCCCAAGGACCTGGGCCATCCTCCACTGCTTTTCCACGCCACACCAGAAAGTTGCATCAGAAGTAGAGCAGCCGGGACTCGAACCAGAGCCCATATGGGGTGCTGGCACTGCAGGTGAGGGCTTCACCTCAGCGCCAGTCCCCCAATTAATACTTTATACAGTCTGATCATTTCAATTAACGTTAGATGGTACAGAAATATTATGAAGGGCAGAATAAAAATTTTAACCTATGTTTTCAAATTACTTCAGTGAACTTTCAAGTTGTAGGCTTTCTGTTCTTTAAGAGAATAAAATGATAGAACTTATATATATATATATATATATATATATATGCTTTTTATAATTATAGTATAACTTGTAATCATAGGTTATGCTACCATAGAGGCTTTTTAATTAAAAATTTTAAACTAAGATTATTTGTCTTTTCAAATAATAATCATGCTTTAAATTAAAGAAGAACATGCTAAACGTTCTAAATTAATTTTTATGTTTAAGAATATGTAGATTACACATTATTATTTTTAAAAAGATTTATTTATTTGTTAGGTAGAGATATAGAGAGGCAGACACAGAGAGAGAGAAAGAGAAGTCTTCCACCTGCTGGTTCACTTCCTGAATGGCCGCAGGGTCCAGAGCTGGGTCCATCTAAAATCAGGAGCCAGGAGCTTCCTCTGGGTCTCTCATGTGGGTGCAGGAGCCCAAGGACATGGGCCATCCTCTAACGCCTTCGAGGACATAGCGGAGAGCTGAATAGGAAGTAGAGCAGCAGGGACTTGAACTGGTACCCATATGGGATGCCAGCACTGCAGACAGCAGCTTAATCCACTATGCCAAAGTACCAACCTCTACACATTTATTTCACAACACTTGAATTCAGAATTTTAATGGAAGAGCATATAAAAATGTGTTCAATTCTCTTATTGTCAATTTTTGTCATTAAAATTTTTGAAAATAAGCCGGCGCCGTGGCTCAATAGGCTAATCCTCCACCTTGCGGCGCCGGCACACCGGGTTCTAGTCCCGGTTGGGGCACCGGATTCTGTCCCGGTTGCCCCTCTTCCAGGCCAGCTCTCTGCTATGGCCAGGGAGTGCAGTGGAGGATGGCCCAGGTGCTTGGGCCCTGCACCCCATGGGAGACCAGGAAAAGCACCTGGATCCTGGCTCCTGCCATCGGATCAGCGCGGTGCGCCGGCTGCAGCGGCGGCCATTGGAGGGTGATCCAACGGCAAAGGAAGACCTTTCTCTCTGTCTCTCTCTCTCACTGTCCACTCTGCCTGTCAAAAAAAAAATTTTTTTGAAAATAAATTCCAAAATTTCTATATTATATATTTGAAATTTACAAAGTAAATTCCCTCAAGAAATCCAGCTGAAAAGCCCATGAGAGTATTTTAGGCATGGAAAGCCAAGACACTCTGGCAAAAAAAAAAAAAAAAAAAAAAAAAAAACAACACAACAACAACAACAAACCTAAATGAAAGATCTCCACGAGTGAGATCCCAGTGGAAAGAACAGGTCATCAAAGAAAGAGGTACCTTTCTCTGAAAGGAGGAGAACTTCCACTCTGACTATGACCTTGTCTAAATATGATCAGAGTCGGTGAACTCAGGGAGCTTCCATAGCCTTGGCAACTCATGACAAGAGCCTAGGGTGATTACTGATGCCATAAACAAGAGTGTAAATTGTTAAGTCAACAACAGGAGTCACTGTGCACTTACTTCTCATGTAGGATCTCTGTCCTTAATGTGTTATACATTGTGATTTAATGCTTTAACTAGTACTCAAACAGTATTTTTCACTTTATGTTTCTGTGTGGGAGCAAACTGTTGAAATCTTTACTTAATGTATGCCAAACTGATCTGTATATAAAGAGAAATGAAAATGAATCTTGATGTCAATGGAAGGGGAGAGGGAGTGGGAAAGGGGAGGGTTGCAGGTGGGAGGGAAGTTATGGGGGAGGAAGCCATTGTAATCCATAAACTATACTTTGGAAATTTATATTCATTAAATAAAAGTTAAAAAAAAAGAATTCTACTAAATTTCTCAAATATTTTTGCAAAAGCCAATTCAGATAGGGCAATGATACATATTTAAGTCTTCAAAAATATTCATAACTTATAACCTAAGTTATAAATGATTCAATATAATTATAATTTAATACATATAAGCCTACACATTAAATATAATGATGAAAATATATCAAGGCCTAATTAATTTCTTACATGTTTAAAATTATATTGATTAAAATCAATTTTGAAGAAAGTGGTTTTTTTTACTGTTTTGACTTTCTAAGAAAAAAATTCACAAAATAATTTACAGATTCATATTATAAATCATATGAAAAAAGTAAAATTAATAAATATCCTGTCACTAAATCTGACAGTACATACCATTTAAATTACTGTCTATTTTGATATTTTTCTTAAGTTCAAAGAAACCTTTTATTGATTTTTAAATTTTGAATGTTTATTTCATGCTCAGATAATAAAACATAAAATCATCAGAAATAAGACATGTTAAGAGGTAAGCATAAATTATATAAATACAGTTGTTTTATTTGATATTGTCATATGTTAATATTATTGCTATTTTTACTGTTGGCAACATCTTTGTAAAAGAATACTGTTTAATGTAATACATGGCTATTTAGCAGAATTTCCCAAATATGAAATAGCAAAATTGCTCTATTTCTTTCCGTTTGATATTTTTCCTTAACAACTGGACTGAATTGCTCAATATAACAGCACATTCTACATGTCATATCAATATTCAATTGCTACTATTACACTATGCTTTTAAATTAATAGATACACTAGATATTAAATTCTCTGAATCCTAGAATCACTCTTATTATTGTTAAGTCAAGTGTTCTAAAAGAATATGGATTAGTAGGTTTCATTAGTTTACCTTTGCATGATTTAAAGTCTTACCTCTTTGAATAATGTAGTTTGAGACAATATATAAGAGCCTTCACAGTGAAGGTGCCTTTCTTTTCTTGTTATATATAAAATATCACTTATTCTGTCTATGAATATTAAAACACTGGCTTAAATTATAATAGCATCTTTCAGGGGTTATCGTTATTACTTGAAGAACAAATTTAATATCTTTCATGGTACATGATCCCAATAACTGAGACAGTAACTTAAGGACTCAAATAAAAAAATGTAGTTCTCATCTTATCTGTGACTTTTGACCCTAAACTCTTTTGTTCAGGAGAGTGAGAGCTAATTCAAAGGTTGATGCTGTGAAATTGATGCTCAAAACCATATTTCAAAATCTTGTAATGATTGTGGAGAAAAGTTTCCAATAATGTTTTATATTGCCATAAAATATTATTTCGAGTTTCCTAAGCTTAACTTCCAAAACCTTGCCTCAACTTCCTGAGTATTGCATATTCTTGAATATAACTTTCACTTTCTAAGACTCAGTTTCTCTACTGAAAACAGTTTACAAGTACAATAATTGTCTTTTGGATTTATGTAGCTTTAGGTGAAATATGAACATAAGTAAAATATGGAGAATGATATATGTGTTAATCATGAGCTTTAAATGGCTAGGGTAGTTAATTACAATTCCCTGAAAGTTTCTCATTGAGATGAGTTTTAGGAAGCCTGAAAATTTGGAGAAATGTACATCCCTTAGTGTGGAGGTATTAGCCTAAGTATTCCTAAACACTAATCTCCATATCAAAGTTTGCTCATTTTTTGTGTAATTATGATACTCCATTTTTATAAAGAAAAGGAAAGTCACAACAAACTAAAACTCTCTGAGAAGAACTTATTAATGATTAATATTCTCAACATGAGAGCAAAAAGATATCAAACTACACAGTATATCTGACTTGGCAGATTGCTTTCTGATGATGAACTTGATTTACTTTAACTCTGTATTTTTCTTTCAAAATAAGTTTGAAATTAAAGATCTGGGCTTCTGACTTTTCATAATTGTACAAATTATGTGAAAATATTCATTGATTATGTATTTGGTAATCATTACTACATAATTAAGTCCATCCTTCTATCAGCATTTTTATAACTAAATTCTCTAGATACCATGATATGAAATGATATAATTTCTATTATATAATGCACTCAAATACTTAACAACTAGCTGAAAATGTTTCTTTTTTGTGCAATGGTTATGAATAAGAATATATATATATATATAAATGGAGTGAAATATTTCTTCAGTACGTTTCTTTTTTTCTAATGTTCATTTACTTATTTTTAATTTTTTATAAAGATTTGTTTATTTGAAAGTCAGAATTATGGAGAGAAAGGGAGAGTCAGAGAGAGAGTGATCTTCCATCTACTTGTTCACTACCTAGGTGGCTACAACTGCCAGGGTGAGGCCAGGTCGAAGCCAAGAAATTCATCCAGGTCTCCCACATGAGTGGCAGGAGCCCAAGCACTTGGGTCATTTTTCGCTGCTTTTCTCATGCCATTAGCAGAGAATTGTTTCGGAAGTAGAGCACCTGGGACTTGAACAGGTGCCCATGAAGGATGTCGGAGGGCAGGCAGCCACTTAACCTGCTGCCCCACAATTCTTGTCAACTTTTCTGTAATATTCTAAGTTTCACCAAAGTGTATTCATTCTCGATCAGTTCAGTTTATTTTTTTTCCAGTTTATAACTAGTATAAATAAACCCATTGTGAATTTTTTTTGTCTTGTGTAGATATACATGTAGTAATGGAACTGCCAGAAATGTCCAGTTATCCAAAAGGATTTCATAATCTTATGCCCCTACCAGTAACGTATGAGAGTTTGGGTTGTTCTTGTATTCCCCATATTTGCATTTTTCCTTATTCTGGTAGATGTATGATATTTCTTCGTATTTTTACTTCGCATTTTTCTGATGTACAAAGGAGTTAATTACCTTTATTAGATTTATCAACCACTAAAACATAATTTTTAAAAACCCTTTTCAAAATATCTTTACAAATATTTTATTTTTTCTTTAGTGATTTGTAGAAGTCAGTTATGTTCAGGATATGGGTCATTCAAAAATATATAGCAAACATATCTCATACTCCACCATCTCTTTGTTATTTTCACTTTAAATGTGAATTACTTTGATGGCAGAAAATCTTAATTGTTATTAAAAGCCAACTCACTGTTTTTCTTTTTCAATATGTATTATGATTTTTGTTTCTGATATTACAGAGTGTTGCATATTGCAATGTCATGCAGATAATCTCTCATGTTTCCTAACAGAGACATCAGATTTTTTTTTGTCTTTTCCTTGTTATGTCTATGATTGAAATCATGTCATTTTGCATTGAATGGTGTGATGTAGGAGCTGTTTTCATATTACAGAGATCAAATTGTTTGATTCAATATCTTTTACTGATTAATTGTTGCAATGTAATTTAGGTAGCTTAATTGCATTGATTGACACTTTTGCATAAATAAAGTAATTAGCTAGAGGGACAAGGCAGTCTATATTGTCTGTCTACTCTTGTGTCAAGATGCCAATACCACATGATATTCAGAACTATAGATTTATTGAGTAATTTCTCAAATCTGGGGTAAATGTCCTCAAAGATATATTGACTATTCTCATTCCATTGAATTTAAAACTAATTATTTGAGTAGCCTTCTCAATGTTTGTGACTACAAAGTTCAGTGAAGGAAACATGATACTTTGGCAATGTTGGCTATGGATATGATATCTCTTTCACTCTTTAGCATTTCTTTTTTTGGTTAAGAAGCCAATTAAGCTGTGTCCTACTTTTTACAGCTAGAGTACCTAGGTTCAATTTCTGGTCTGGCTCTTCACTCCAGCTTCCCTTTAATGTGTATGATGGGAATCAGTGGTGATGACTTGGATTTTTGACTTCTTGTCATATATATGAGAGACATGGATTGAGTTCCTGGCTCTCATTTTGGCATAACCCCGCCCTGCTCATTGCAGGCATTTTCAAAGGGAACTAGCAGATGGGAACTCTCTTTCTGTCTCTTTCTCTGTTTTTCTCAAACAGGTAAGAAAATAAATGCACTGTGGTACAAAAATTTTGGAATACATGGATAGATTTCATTCATAATAGGTATTTTCCATGAACAATTTTTGTGTGTGTTTATGTGAAAGGCAGAGTTTCGAGGGAGAGAGATCTTCCATCCGCTGGTTTACTCTCCAAATGGCCACAATGACTGGGGTTGGATCTGAGTGAGGCAGAAGTCAAGAGTTAGGAGCTTCTTCTGGGTCTCTGGCATGGTGCAGGGGCACTTGGGCCATCTTCTGCTGCTTTCCCAGGCACATTGGCAGGAAACTGCATAGGAAGTAGAGCAGCCAGAACTCCAACTGGGCATCACAGGTGGTGGCTTTAACTGTCATGCCACAACCCTGCTCCTCAATGTGTCTTTTGAAGCCTTTTCACATCTGTCCCAGCTCCCCTGTTTGAAAATACCTAGGTCAGCCTGAATTATCAGCTACTTGAAGGTAGGAAGATGGTTTTTTAGCATTTTACATTAGGCCAAGACATAGCAACTTGTCCCTCAATAAATGCTTATGAATAAATTGTATCTTAAATGCTGTTTTAAAGATTATACACAAGTGAGAATATGCCATTTTACTGATTCCTCTATACCTTTTGTTTAGCACTGCATTTGAAATAAATGCAGAATTTATTTCACTTTGTAAACTCAAAACTTAAAAACCATTTTATATTATCACTGTCAAAATACTTACAATACTGCAGTTGTAAGAAATTAGTAAATTGCAGCACTGTGGTGTAGCAGGTAAAGCTGTTGCCTTCAGCGCTGGCATCCAATATGGGTGCTGATTCTAGTCCCGGCTGCTCCACTTCCTATCCAGCTCTCTGCCGTGACCTGGGAAATCAGTAGAATATGCCCAAGTCCTTGGCCTATGCACCCATCAAGGAGACCTGGAAGAAGCTCCTGGCTCCTGGCTTCGGATCAGTGCAGCTCCGGCCGTTGTGGCCATCTAGGGAGTGAACAAGCATATGGAAGATGTCTCTCTCTCTCTTGCTCTCGCTCTGCCTCTCCTTCTCTCTGTGTGTAACTGTGACTTTCAAGTAAAATAAATAATTTTTTTTTTTAAAAAGAAAATAATCTGAGATACAAACCCAGGTACTTTAGTATGGAATGGTGGCAACCCAAACAGTGCCTTAACTGTATACAGCATCCATCCTACTCGATGTTTTTATTGAAATAACTGCACCATTTTTTCTTTGACAACTCATACTTAAGATGCTTACTACATGGTCAAACCTAACACTATATCATTTGTACGCTGTAGGTGTGATCCCATGTTTTAGTTTGTTTTCTATTAAACTGATATTTAATGTCATGAAGGATTGTCAGTGATTAGTAGTATAATTAAGTCCACATATGGATGACATGAAAAATCTGTAATATTTGTGTGTCAAAGGTTAAGAGGCATGCTATTTCAAGATGACCAAATCATTTTTATAGCTTTCTATACTTTTATACTTTAATAGGCATTGATAATTTAATAGGAAATTCAAAATTCTCCTATATACTGTCTATTCATTTCTTATATCATCTAAATGTTAAAACAAAAAGAGAAAAATGCCACTATAACTATAAATATCATAGGGTAAGTGCCACATCCCATGCTCCTTTCAACATTTTAAAATAAATTAATTGACTTATCCTGAATAAGGCTGAGGAGTTAAGAGAGAGCAATAGATGGAGAGAGTATGGAACTGCTGTCCTTCACAATGACTGAACTCCATTCTATCAAAAGTGCCTCTGTGAAAAATTTACTGTTAAGTTTGAGTTTCTATGTGGATCTGTTAAGAAACATGACTCAATCTGGCCATGGTACAGATTAATGTGCCTGTTTTAAGCTAGTCTATTCTGAAGAGCTAGACAGCTCAGAGTAATTTCTTGACATGAACAAAATGAATTGTAGTTGAGATAGAAGGTCTGAGGTCAGACAAATGAAGCATTATCACTATGATAAATGAGAGGACAAGGGATGATCTAGAACTTCAGATGGATATCACAAATAAGTATCTCTTTCTGTCTATCTCTGACTCTGCCACTAAGGTGTTTCTCTGTTTTTGTCTTTGTCTCTGACTCTCTATGTGTCTTTCATGCATGCACAAACATATACAAAATATACATAGAGATCTGTTAAAGGAGGAGGGGGATTTAGAACAAAGCAAAGCGCTGAGAGGACGGTTTTATTTAGGAGAGTTACCTTATGATTTGAGGATTTGAATGAAGAAGACACTTATACAGAGCTAATGGTTCCATGAATGTTTTCAAAATTTATTTTGAAACTGGCGTCGCAGTTCACTAGGCTAATCCTCCGCCTGCGGCGCCGGCACACCGGGTTCTAGACCCAGTTGGGGCGCCGGATTCTGTCCCGGTTGCTCCTCTTCCAGTCCAGCTCTCTGCTGTGGCCCGGGAGTGCAGTGGAGGATGGCCCAAGTGCTTGGTCCCTGCGCCTGCATGGGAGACCAGGAGAAGCACCTGGCTCCTGGCTTCGGATCAGCGCTGTGCGCTGGTTGCAGTGGCCACTGCGGGGTGAACCAATGAAAAAGGGAGACCTTTCTCTATGTCTCTCTCTCTCACTGTCCACTCTACCTGTCAAAAAAAAAAATATTTTGAAAATCAGAGTTACAGAGAGAGGGGGAGAGAGAGAGAGAGATCCTCATCCACTAGTTCACTCCTCAGTTGGCCACAACAGCAAGGACTGGACCAAGCCAAAGCCAGGAGCCAGGAACCCCAATAGGGTCTCCCAGGTGGGTGGCAGGAGCCCAAATAGTTGGGCCATCTCTGCTGCTTTCTCCAGGCCTTCATGAGGGAGCTGCATGGGAACTAGAGTAACCAGGACATAAGTTGGTGTCCATAAGAAATGTCAGCATCAGAGGTGGCTACTTTACCCACTATACTGTATGGCGGCCCCACACAACCATTTTGAACTTTTCCTCTATCTGTAACTTTTTAAGAGAGGAAGCTAATTAAAGTGAATTTTTGTATATCACACCCACGAACACAAGCATAAACTAAAAATCTGGAAAATTATCCAATAAATAGCAAGGGCAGTTGAAAAGAGCTACATTATACAAATAAAAGAAACTGCATCCAAAACATCAGTGGTTTACAAGAAAATTTTTCACTAATATTATATTTGTATTTTGTAATGTATTATAAATCATGGCCTATCAAACAAATATTTCCAAAGACAATGAAAGAAGAATATATAAAATCATTTATTTTACACAATCCCTCAGCCCAGAAATAACATGAAATTTCCATACTTATTCCATTAGATATAGGAAATCACAGAGCCATGTTTAAATTCAACAGGAAAAGATGATATAAGACTTTTGCATGCCCAGTATCACAAAGAGTGCAATGAAGATGGGTGAATGCTAGCATATTTTGCCAGTTTAGAAGTATACAAAATGATATGTGTGAGTCAATGGACTAAAAATTTTAAAAGACAAAATCAATTGAAATATTAGAAACACTTTTACTAATAAATTATATCATTTAAATGGGGGTAAATAATATTAGTGTTATTAAAATGTATTTCTGTATTACTATTACCTATACTGATCTGTCAGTCACTACTATTCCACTGAGAAAGATAAGGAAACATTTTTACTCTAACAATAATAAAAGTCCCTATCCCCCACCACAATCTGTAGTTTACTGGCTATGAATTAAGGGTTGATGAAAGAAAGAGGAGTACAGGTTACTGACATGTGACACTCAAGATTTAGACTAAAAAGAACACACTGATTTTAAAATCAGTTTAAATAGACCTCCTAGTAGATAGTGGGCATAATTGCAAATATAGTCACCAAGTTAACACCAACTGATGTATACATGCCTTTTGTAATTTCCCTGAGTATGAACAAGGTATAATATGACGGATAGAACTTCCATGATCTCAGTATGTTACATGGCATTGATAAAGGGAATTTGCATATGAATTGAAGTTTCTTTTGTGGATTTTTTTTTTTTTTTGGACAGGCAGTTAGACAGTGAGAGAGAGGGATAGAGAGAAAAATCTTCCTTCTGTTGGTTCATCCCCCAGATGGCCGCCACGGCCGGCGCGCTGCACCGATCCGAAGCCAGGAGCCAGGTGCTTCTCCTGGTCTCCCATGCAGGTGCAGGGCCCAAGCACTTGGGCTATCCTCCACTGCACTCCCGGGCCACAGCAGAGAGCTGGACTGGAAGAGGAGCAACCGGGACAGAATCCGGTGCCCCAACCGGGACTAGAACCCAGGGTGCCGGCGCCACAGGCAGAGGATTAGCCTAGTGAGCTGCGGCGCCAGCCAAGGCAACACTTTCAACACCACCATTCTGTTTTCTGAGTTCTGATTGGAGTGAATCCTGGACACCCTGTTTCTGATCCAACTCCCTGCTAATGTACCTAGGAAGGCAGCAGAAAAAGGCCCAAGTGCTTTGGTATTGTTTTTCTAGATCATTGAGATGCATTGTTAGATCATTTATTTGATACTTTTCCAGTTTCTTGATGTAGGTGCTGATTGCTATAAACTCTCTCTTAACACTGTTTTTGTTGTATCCAGTAAGTTTTGATATGCTTTATTGTCATTTCCATTAATTTCTAGTAATTATAAAAGATTTATTTATTTATTTGAAAGGCAGAGTTACACAAATAACTGGAGAGGGAGAGATAGTGAGGGAGATCATCCATCCTCTGGTTCACTCTCCAGATGGCCTCAGCAACTGGAGCTGAGCTGCTCCAAAGCCAGAAGCCAGGATTTTCTTTTGGGTCTCCCATGTGGGTGGCAGGTTCCCAAGGACTTGTGCTGTTTTCCCAGGCACATTAGCATGGAGCTAGATTGGAAATGGAGCAGCTGGTTTTTGAACCGGTGCCCTTATGGGATGCCAGCAATCACAGGCAACAGCTTTACTAATTATACCACAATGTTGGCTCTTATAGGAATTTTTGATTTCCCTTTCAATTCTTCTAAGCCCCTCTGACTGATGTTCATTCAGGAGCATGTTGTTTGGTCTCTATATGTTTGTATATTTTCCAGAAGTTTTTAAAATGTTACTGTCTAGCTTCACTGAATTGTGGTCGGAAAAAATATATGGTATGATTTCAATTTCTTTTTTAATATATTGGGAATTGTTTTGCCAGCTAGCATATGGTCTATCCTAGAGAAAGTTTCATGAACTGATGAAAAGAATGTATATTCTGTAGCTATGGGATGATGTTCTATAGATATTAGTTATGTCCATTTGGTCCATAATGTAGATTAGCTCTGTTGTTTCTTTGTTAATTTTTTTTGTATAGTTGATCTGTCCATTGATGAAAGTGGAGTGTTGAAGTCCCCCATCATTTGTTGTATATACAATTACTATATTAGCATCTTCTTGTTGAATCCTTAATCATTACATGATATCTTTCTTTGTCTCTTTTAATAGTTTTTCTATTAGAGTATATTTTGTGTAATATTAGGATGGCCACAACTCATTCATGAGGGCAGGAGGGAAATTGTTACCTTATCTTCTACTGCCAAAAATAATATTTTCTGGGTGGCATAAATAATAGAAATTAATTTATCATAGTTCTAGAGGCTGTAAATGCAAAATGAAAGTAGCGGAGTGCTTGGTACTTATCTAAAACTAAACAAATTGACCACCAAAACTGAACAGAGAGCTCAGAGTGAAATCATCTACATATTATCAAATCATATTTAACCAAGGTGTCATGTATACACAATGCTAAGAACTGTTCTGTAAATGAGGATGAGGAAAACTGGATATTCATATACAGAAGAATGAAATTTAGCCCTTATCTCATTCCACATACTAAAACCATCTAAAAATCTATTAAGACTTAATAAAAAAAACCTGAAAATATATACCGTTGGTCTGAGCAATGAATTTTTTGGAGTTGACTCCAAAAGTTCAGGCAACCAAGACAAAAGTAGATAAAAGGTAGTACAATAAATTAAAAACTTCTGAAGAGCAAAGTCAACAAAATTGTGAAGAGACAACTTACAAACTTGGAAAAAATATTTACAAGTTATATATCCCCTATAGGGTCTTTATGCAAACTAAAATGAAACTCAAGCAACTCAGTAGCCAAAAAATAATCTATTTTGTGTGGGGAGCAACTCGGACTAGACTAAGTTACTGGAATTAAGACTTATTCTATGCATCTGCTCTCCCACAATATGGCGCTGGGAGAGGAGAAAACAGCTTCTACGCAGCTGCCTCTTGCCAACTTGAGTGATGACCTCCAGGAGCTGATCCTGCTCCTGATTGGAGCAGAGCAGCGTACTCGGCGTGTGTGCAGCCGAGTTGGGATTGGCGGAAGAGGACTATAAAGGAGGAGAGAGACAACATGCACCAGGAACATCTAAGGGGAACATCTGAGGGAACACCTGTGCAGCCCCCGAGAGAGCCGGCCGGCGGTGTGCCCGCTCCCCTGCGGAAGTGGGGAAAGTGGCCAGGGAGAACCGCCCTTCCACGGAGGTGGAAGGGACGGTAGCCAACCCGGGAAGAACCAGCAGCAAACCCGGGAAGGGCCGAGCCCACGAAAGAACAGCGCAGGGTCCTGTGTCGTTCCTCCACGAAGAGGGGGAGCGACATTTTGAAAATGAGTCAAAGGGTCCAGCATTGTGGTGCAGTGGGTTAAGCTGCTCCTTCCAATGCAGGCCTCCCATATCAGAGCGTGGATTCAAGGTCTGGTTGTTCTGCTTCTGATCCAGCTTCCAGCTTCCTGGTAAGGTAGAAGAAAATTGCCAAAGGTCTTGGGCACCTCTCATCCATGTGGGAGACCCAAATGGAGTTCTTGGATCTTGACTTCAGCTTCGCCCAGCTGTTGCTGTTGGAACCATTTGGGGATTAAACCAGCAGATGGAAGATATTGATGTCTCTCTCTCTCTCTACTTTTCAAATAAATAAAAAAATAATATTTTTAAAAAAATGAGTGAATGGTCTGAATAGACTTTTCTCAAAAGGAAAGATATAAGCAGATATAAGGAAAAATTTCTCAATATCACCAATCATGAAGGTAATGAAAATTAAAATCATAATGAGATATTATTTCACACTTGTCAGAATGGTTATCATAAAATGGATTTTTCTTTAATTTATGTAATTCATATAACTTTAATTGTCAGATTTCCTGACCAGATAAGTTGTTGACCTCAGGACACATTGTTATTCCAAGTTCTATTTATAGAATGAGAGAACTGGTTATATAACTTAATCACTTTATGGTTCTCAATGTCTATAATTATATTAAATATATATCTTAAAATATCAGCCTGGAAGACATTATGTGTTATGAGCCAGACGCAACAAGTCACATACCACTCCACCTCACTCATGTGGAAATAAAAAATCTGATCTCATAAAAGTGGAGAGTGGAATTTTGGCCACCAGGGACTGAGTTATTGGTGGTGCAAGAATTGGGGCAATGTTGGTCAAGCATACAAAGCTTCAGTTAGATAAAAGAAATAAGTTTGGAGATCTGATATGCAATATGATGAATATAGTTAACAATATATTGTACTTTTGAAAAATGCTTAAAATGTGAATGGAAAGTGTTCTCACCCTAAAAAAAATGATGGCCGTGGAGCCAGTACTATGGCCTAGCAGGTAAAGCTGCCACCTGCAGCACCAATATCACAAATGGACACCACTTTGAGACCTGGATACTCCACTTCTGATCCAGCACCCTGCTAATGCTCCTGGGAAGGCAGCAGAAGATGGTCCAAATGGTTGGGCTCCTGAAGGTATTTGGGAGACAGGGGAGAATCTCCTGGGTCCTGGCTTTATTCTGGCCCTGCTGTTGCCTTTGTGGTCAGCTGGGGAGTGAACCACCAGATGGAAGATGTCTCTTTCTCTCTGTCTCTGTCTCTCTCCCCACCCTATGTCTCCCTCTCTGTAACTCTGCCTTTCAAATAAATAAAAAATAAACCTTAAAAGAAGATGACTATGAGGTAATTCACGAATCATCTGGCTAGATTTAGTCATTGTACAATGCTATGCTTCAAGCCATCATGTGGAACATGAATAAAATGGATGACTTTATATGTGATTTTAAAAATAAAAAGTTGTATTGAATATTATATTAAATAAAGATCAATAAAGAAGGGTTTGATTTAATGATAAAATTAGAAATAATTTCTTTATGGTTTGGTTAATACCTTGCTATGTAGTGTTATCTTATAAAATATTTTAAAATATTATTTAAAAAATAAAAGAAAATTATTCTTGGATTTGTGTTCATATCCCTGGTTGTCATAATAAGCATCATCATTTCTCGTTTGGTTCTTAAGAGAAGTGACATTCAGATTTTGGGATATTTTGAGCCTATGTGGCTGAGTTCCTAACCAGAAGGTAGCATTGATTATCAACCACATAAGTATGTAAGGTTCCATTTGAATCTCACATCCAGGTATCCTGTGTTATGCTCCAGCTGATGCTACTTGGAGTAGATGGGACTTGTCCCTTGAATTTTATTCAAGTTGTGAATCTGCAAGCAAAATCAGTTACTGCTTTTTGTGTTTGTGCAAATTGACTATGCTTTATTTTCTTTGCATATTTGATCCAGATTGACACTACACCCATATATGTTCAGTGATAAATTTTAGTATACTCATATATGCATTGATGAATAAGCTGGGTATGGGTATGCTCACCCATCTGTCTTCACATCGCACATGGGTTCACACATCAGAAAACACCCTCGTAAATGAATGCACTAAATTTGTATTCAACTCAAGCACATGTGGAATAAAATAGCTAAGCAAATGTTAATTGAATCATTTACTAAGATGAGGAGTTTAAGAATTTTTAAAATAAATTGAACCAGGTATCTATGTAATAATTTTCAATTTTTAATTATATTGATGTCTTTTAAAGTTTTATTCCCTTCAGTTCTATCACTTATTTTCTTATTTCCTTATTTCTTAAGGAAATAATTCGTGTTTCAGTTTTTATTTTGACTTACTTTTGCATTTATTTTCTTTGATTTTTATTTTCTAGCTACTGACCTGGCCATGTTAAGACAATGTGTACTGAAACTATTATTACTGGTTTTATGTCACAAGGTAATCTTAAAAATGCAACAGTGTGATTAACTGAGGCCTTAAATCAATATTTACATTTTGTATAAAAACCAAGAGAAATCTCGTGTGAACAGTATGATGAGAAAATATTAATTCTTTTGGGGAATCACGCATACATTTATCAATTATGTAAATATCTGTGTATTTGATTTCTGTTAAAAAGTTATTTTTGTTTTGTTATTGTTATCTCTCTACTGAATTTGTAATATCACATAACTTCTTTTTTGTATAAGTCATACCAACAATAAAATTATGCAGGAAAGGAAAACAAAACTAAAAAAGAGGCTATACTGACATAACAAGCCTTAAGGTGCAATTCATAAACCGAATACTAAAATCCAAGATGTTTTGAAAAAACAAAAGAGCTATAGGATTGGAAAATAAGAGAAAATATTAGTAATTGGGAAAACATAACTACTTAGAAGTATTTTCAATGAAATACAGGAAGTGGGTCTGGCGTTGTATCATAGCAGGTGAAAAGGCCATCTGCAACAATGGAAACCCGTATGATCACCTGTTCCAGTCCTACTTGGTTTAGCAGGGATCCAGCTCCCTGCTAATGCTCCTGGGAAGGTTGTGTCAAATGGCCCATCTGGGAGACACAGATATAATTCCACGGAGTCCTGGCTTTGTCTGGGCCAGCCCCTTCCATTGCAGCCATTTGGGGATTGAAACAGTAAATGGAATACTCTCTCTTTCTCTCTCGCTCGCTCTCGCTCTTGCTCTAACTGTACCTTTCAAATAAAATAAATTTATAAAAAAATAAAATACTATACAAGAAATAATGGAAGGGATATCCGGTGCAGGTTAAGCCTGCTTCCAACATTATAATGCCTGAGATCTAATCCCATCTCTGTTTTTAATCCAGCTTCCTACTAACAGTTACACTGGGAGGCAGTAGATAATGGCTAAGGTAATTGGGTCCCCCACATCAAAATTAAATAACTAGATGTAGTTCCTGGCCCTTAGTTTCTGTCTGGCCCAGTCTCAGCTGTTGTGGCTATTTTAGGGAAGTGAACCAGCATTTAGGAAATCCTCTCTCTCTGTCCCCCCCCCTCCCCTCTCCCTCATTCTGTCTTTCAACACATGCACACAAAAGTAGAACTCAGATATTACGGCTTAGTAAAGGTACTTGTTCTGATGTTTCATACTAAGTCACTAGCAGTATAAACATTTTTTGAAAAACAAAATTATTGGATTCTTTTCACTATGACTTCTCGTACCTTACTGCTTCATTCAAGATTTAATTATTCTAATATCTAACAGGAAGACATATTAGTTATATTTAAAATGTATTTATTCTATTTTCACTACAATTGATAATCTTCTTGGGTGTGGAATTCTTTAGGACTTTAAATGGATTATTTCATTGTATTTTGGCTTCTGTTATTCTGTGTGAAAAGTTGCTATCAGCAGGACTGCAATTCAATTGTATGGAATCTGTCTACTCTATTTATGCCTTTTCAACTTTTTTTATTGATCCATGTGAGAAATGTAATGTTATAATTCAATACAAAGGAAAATATTACCAGAAAACAGCAGTGGGGTGCAAGAAGCAATCCTGAAAAACACATTGAAAATGTTAATGAGCCTTCACAATAATCAAGAAAAATAAAAACATTTATGATATTTGATGTTTAGTTTTATTCTAAAATTAATTTTTGTTTTATTAATATAAAGAAAACATATTTCATGTATTCCATAAGTACAATCCTAAGGAGATATAAATAAAATATTTATAATTTTTGAACAAATGTAGATCAAATATCAAAAACAACACAATGAAAAATAGAAGGAGGACCCAGAAGAAGTTCTGGTGTTTTAAAATTATGTCCTAGCTGAAAACAAAGGTAACATAACTGACTTCAAACATAAAAGAAAGTCTAAATTAAAATTATATTTAACATATTTGGGATGAAAAACAATCTTAAGGATTCACTTGATAAATAATCAGTGTAACTGAATTTTCCTTTCAAATTATTTTACACTGAATATTAGAAAACATGTGTATCTATCTTCATATATGAAATAAGGTGACATTTTTCACTAAAAGACTTGTTAGAAAATATTCATTTTAATCAGAGTTTCCCAGGAAAGAGTAACAGAGACTAACCCTGAGAACCAACACAATAATAGACTGCCTGAAGGGATCATCACTGATAACCAGTGTCTGCTGGCAGAATGAGTTCCTGACATTAAAACAAAACCAGATGTGAGCCACACCTATATTCATGTGGTCATTTTTGGCCCCAGGATTCCCCTTGTGAGGAGAGGGGCTTTTACATTGGAACTATTCATTCCAGAATAGTACCCAACGTCAGCTCCTAAAGTTCATTTCATGACCAAAATTTATGTAGTTGAATTATGAAAAATATGCTACAGTATTTTTGAAGGATCTGAGTTGCTCATCACTTTAGATTGTTAAGTTCTACCATCAATCAAGGCTTCATTAAGGCTTCCAATCCAGATGGTCCATTAGCAAATGAGGCAATGGAACAAGGGAAGACCATGGAAGCCCAACCTGTAGAAACAGCCAGAGAATGGATTAGGCTGCATGCCAGGAATATTTGGATTGATTAAGTCATAAGGTGTGTATCACATCTTTTCTGAGACCATGTTTTCCTTCTTTTGTTTGGATTTAATGGGTACAGTTTTAGAAATCTTACCTAGGTATCAAACCCTCATTACCAAATCTATGTCTCTTCCTAAGTCACTATTGCTAAGCATGAGCAGAAGCTAGAAGAATCATCTGGATTCTGGCAAAATGTTTATAACAGTGGTTTCTTTGTGCTTTTGTTCATTTGTTCCATCAAAGCATAAGTATGATGCACTGTGAGTGAAGGGAGCTGTCAAGCTGCCACAGCAGGGATGTGGGTGTGTTTTTTTTGTTATATTTTTGAGGGGTTTTATTTTACTTTTATGAACTCCTTGTCTATGGTGGCTTAGCTGAATTTGTTAAAATCAGATAATATGTAGAAAATAGTTTCTACCCAAAGCTAACTTTATTCAAAGCTGTATCGACAAGTTTGTTTTTCTGAATCAAAAATAGACAAATTAAACAAAACATCACAGCTCTCACTAATGACACTATGATATCACTGCCATGTGTATATTCTCATCTTTAAAATTTCTTGTGACCACTTTGTATTGTTTATCTGGAAACTTCTATAAATTTGGGGGTTTTAAATAAAATAGTTTCATTATTAAAAAAAAAATCCTCTCTTACCCTGTGCACTATTGACCTCTTGATGTGGCACATTCTGAATTGTGATGACTTGTCCTGTATGTTATAAAATATTTGACAGCTTACCTGAAATCTATCTTCTAGATGCCAGTAGTACCCTTCAGGCTATGAAAATTGAAAATCTGCAGAAGGGACAGGTATGGTGGCACAGTGGGTTAAGTCAACACTTGGGATGGTTACAGCCCATATCCAAATGTCTGGTTTGAATTCTGACTTTGCTTCCAATTCAGCTTCTTGCTAATGAGCACTCTTTTAGAATTTTTTTTATTTATTTATTTGAGAGGCACAGTTACAGACAATAAGAGGGAGAGACAGAGAGAAAGGTATTCCATCCACTGGTTCACTTCCCAAATGGCCGCAAAGGCCGGTGCTGTGTCAATACGAAGCCAGGAGATTCTTCTGGTCTGCCAAGTGGGTGCAGGGGCCCAAGAAGCTGGGCCATCTTCTACTGCTTTCCCAGTCCATAGCAGAAAGCTAGATTGGAAGTAGAGCAGCCAGGACTCAAACCGGCGCCCATATCGGATGCCGGAGCTGCAGGCGGAGTATTAACCCACTGTGCCATGGTGCCAGACCTTCTAATGAGCATTCTTAGAAGGAGAAGGTGATGGCTCAAGTACTTGAGTGGAGGTACAGACTGTAGAGGTACAAACTATATTCTGGGCTCTTGGCTTCAGCTTAGCTCAGGCATAAGAATTGGCATTTGAAAATGAATAAGTGGAGAGAAGGTATGTCTCAATTTCTCTCTCTCTCTCTCTCTCCTCTCTTTCTCTCTCTCTTTTTTTTGTTTTTGTTTTTTTTTTTAACTTTTATTTAATGAATATAAATTTCCAAGTTACAGCTTATGACTTACAATGTCCCCTCCCCCATAACTTCCCTCCCACCCAGAATCCTCCCCTTTCCCACTCCCTCTCCCCTTCCATTCAAATCAAGGTTCATTTTCAATTCTCTTTATATACAGAAGATCAGTTTAGCATATATTCCGTACAGATTTCAACAGTTTGCACCCACATAGAAACACAAAGTGAAAAATACTGTTGGAGTACTAGTTATAGCATTAAATCACAATGTACAACACATTAAGGACAGAGATCCTACATGAGGAGTAAGTGCACAGTGACTCCTGTTGTTGAATTAACAATTTGACACTCTTGTTTATGGCATCAGTAATCACCCCAGGCTCTTGTCATGAGTTGCCAAGGCTATGGAAGCCTTTTGAGTTCACTGACTCTGATCATATTTAGACAAGGTCGTAGTCAGAGTGGAAGTTCTCTCCTCCCTTCAGAGAAAGGTACCTCCTTCTTTGATGACCTGTTCTTTCCACTGGGATCTCACTCGTGGAGATCTTTCATTTAGGTCATTTTTTTTTTCCAAAGTGTCTTGGCTTTCCATGCCTAAAATACTCTCATGGGCTCTTCATCCGGATCCGAATGCCTTAAGGGCTTATTCTGAGGCCAGAGTGCTGTTCAGGACATCTACCATTCTATGAGTTTGCTGTGTATCTCGCTTCCCATGTTGGATCGTTCTCTCCCTTTTTTATTCTATCAGCTAGTATTTGCAGACACTAGTCTTTTTTATGTGATCCCTTTGGTTCTTAGTCCTATCATTATGATCAATTGTGAACAGAAATTGATCACTGTGACTAGTGAGATGGCATTGGTGCATGTCACCTTGATGGGATTGAATTTGAATCCCCTGGTATGTTTCTAACTCTACCGTTTGGGGCAACTCAGTTTGAGCATGTCCCAATTGTACTTCTCTTCCCTCTCTTATTCCCACTCTTGTATTTAAAAGCCATCACTTTTCAGTTAAGTTTCAGCATTTAAGAATAACTGTGTATTAATTACAGAATTCAACCAATATTATTAAGTAGAACAAACAAAAATAAATACTAAGAGGGATAAATATTAAGTTGTTCATCAACAGTCAGGGCAAGGGCTGATCAAGTCACCATTTCTTATAGTGTTCATTTCACTTTAACATGTTTCCTTTTTTTGGTGCTCAGTTAGTTGTCACTGATCAGGGAAAACATATGATATTTGTCCCTTTGGACTGGCTTATTTCACTCAGCATAATGTTTTCCAGATTCCTCCATTGTGTTGCAAATGACCGGATTTCATTGTTTTTTTTTTTTTTTTTTTTCTGCTGTATAGTATTCTATAGAGTACACATCCCCTAATTTCTTTATCCAGTCTACTGTTGATGGGCATTTAGGTTGATTCCAGGTCTTAGCTATTGTGAATTGAGCTGCAATAAGCATTAAGGTGCTGACCGTTTTTTGTTTCCCAATTTAATTTCCTTTGGGTAAATTCCAAGGAGTGGGATGGCTTGGTTGAATGTTAGGGTTATATTCCAGTTACTGAGGAATCTCCAGACTGACTTCCATAGTAGCTTTACCAGTTTGCATTCCCACCAACAGTGGGTTAGTGTCCCTTTTTCCCCACATCCTCTCCAGCATCTATTGTTGGTAGATTTCTGAATATAAGCCATTCTCACCAGGGTAAGGTGGAGCCTCATTGTGGTTTTGACTTGCATTTCCCTGATTGCTAGTGATCTTGAACATTTTTTCATGTGCCTATTGGCCATATGGATTTCTTCTTTTTAAAAATGTCTATTGAGGTCCTTGGCCCATCTCTTAAGTGGATTGTTTGCTTTGTTGATGTGGAGTTTCCTGATCTCTTTGTAGATTTTGATTATTAATCCTTTCTGTAGCATAGTTTTCGAATATTTTTTCCCATTCTGTCGGTTCCCTCTTAACTCTCCTGACTGTTTCTTTTGCAGTAGAGAAACCTCAATTTGATGCAATCCCAATACTTAATTTTGGCTTTGACTGCCTGCGCCTCCAGGGTCTTTGACAGGAAGTCTTTGCCAGTGACAATATCTTGCAGTGTTTATGCTATGTTCTCTAATAATCTGATGGTGTTGGGTCGTAGATTCAGGTATTAAAAACACATTGAGTGGATTTTTTGTGTAAGGTGTAAGGTAGGGGTCTTGCTTCATGCTTCTGCACGTGGAAATCCAGTTTCCCAGAACCATTTATTGAATAGACTGTCTTTACTCCAGGAATTGGTTTTAGATACTTTCAAATATAAGTTGGCTGTAGATGTTTGGATTGATTTCTGGTGTTTCAATTCTGTTCCATTGGTCTATCTATCTGTTTCTGTACCAGTACCATGCTGTTTTGATTACACTGCCCTGTAGTGTGTCCTGAAATCTGGTATTGTGATGCCTCTAGCTTTGTTTTTGTTGTACAAAATTGCTTTAGCCATTCGAGGTTTCCTGTGTCTCCATATGAATTTCAGTATCATTTTTTCTAGATCTGAGAAGAAGATCTTTGGTATCTTGATTGGTATTGCATTGAATCTCTAAATTGCTTTTGGGAGAATGGACATTTTGATGATGTTGATTCTTCCAATCCATGAGCATGGAAGTTTTTTCCATTTTTTGGTATCCTCTTCTATTTCTTTCTTTAATATTTTGTAATTTTCATCATAGAGATCCTTAATGTCCTTGGTTAAGTTTATTCCAAGGTATTTGATTGTTTTTATAGCTATTGTGAAGGGGATTGATCTTAGCAGTTCTTCCTCAGCCGTGGCATTGCCTGTGTATACACAGGCTGTTGATTTTTGTGCATTGATTTTATATCCTGCTACTTTGCCAAACTCTTCTATGAGTTCCAATAGTCTCTTAGTAGAGTTCTTAGGATCCTCTAAATAATCATATTGTCTGCAAAGAAGGATAGTTTGAGTTCTTCCTTCCCAATTTGTATCTCTTTAATTTCTTTTTCTTGCCTAATAGCTCTGGCTAGAACTTCCAGAACTATATTGAATAGCAGTGGTGAGAGTGGACATCCCTGTCTGGTACCAGATCTCAGTGGAAATGCTTCCAACTTTTCCCCATTCAGGAGGATGCTGGCCATGGGTTTTTCATAAATTGCTTTGATTGTATTGAGGAATGTTCCTTCTATACCCAATTTGCTTAGAGTTTTCATCATGAAAGGGTGTTGAATTTTACCAAATGCTTTCTCTGCATCTATTGAGATAATCATATGGTTTTTCTTCTGCAGTTTGTTAACGTGGCATATCACATCGGCTGATTTGCAAACATTGAACCATGCCTGCATTCCAGGGATAAATCCCACTTGGTCTGGGTGGATGAATTTTCTGATGTGTTGTTGCTTTCTATTGGTGAGAATTTTATTCAGAATTTATGTTCATCAGGGATATTGGTCTGTAATTTTCTTTCAATGCTGCATCTTTCTCTGGCTTAGGGATTAAGGTGATGCTGGCTTCATAGAAAGACTTTGGGAGCATTCTATCTTTTTGGATTGTTCTGAATAGTTTGAGAAGAATTGGAGTTAGTTCTTTAAATGTCTGGTAGAATTCAGCAGTGAATCCATCTGGTCCTGGGCTTTTCTTTGTTGGGAGGGCCTTTATTACTGTTTCGATTTCTTTCTCAGTTATGGGTCTATTCAGGTTTTCTATGTCTTCCTGGTTTAATTTAGGTAGGTTGTATGTGTCCAGGAATCTATCCATTTCTGATAGATCCCTGCTTGCTGGCATACAAGTCCTTGTAGCAATTTCTGATGATTCTTTTTATTTCTGTGGCTTCTGTTGTTACATTTCCTTTTTTATCTCTGATTTTATTGATTTGGTTCTTTTCTCTTCTTTTTTAGTTAGTTGGGCCAATGGGGTGTCAATTTTGTTTATTTTGTCAAAAAACCAGCTCTTCCTTCGGCTGCTTTTTTGCAATGTTTTTTGGGATTCAATCCTGTTGATTTCTTCTCTGATTTTAATTATTTCTCTTCTCCTACTAGATTTGGGTCTGATTTGCTGCAGTTTTTCTAGATCCTTGATATGCGTTGAAAGCTCATTTATTTGGTGCCTTTCCAATTTCTTGATGTAGGCACCTATTGCTGCAAACTTTCCTCTCAACACTGCTTTTGCCTTATCCCATAAGTTTTGATATGTTGTGTTGTTATCCTCATTTACTTCCAGAAAGTTTTTGATTTCTCTTTTGATTTTTTCTTTGACCCAGTGTTCATTCAGGAGCATGTTGTTCAATCTCCATGTGTTTGCATATGCTCTAGGGATTCCTGAGTTGCTAATTTCCACTTTCATTCCACTGTGTTCTGATAAGCTGCATGGTATGATTCTAATTCTTTTAAATTTGCTGAGACTTGCTTTATGGCCTAGTATGTGGTCAATCCAAGAGAAGGTTCCATGCACTGCTGAGAAGAATGTAAAATCTTTAAATGTAGGATTGAAAGATCTGTAGATATCTGTTAGATCCATTTGGACAATAGTGTTGATTAAATCTCTTGTTTCCTTGTTGATCTTCTGTCCTGTTGATCTGTCTATTTCTGAGAGTGGAGTATTGAAGTCCCCCATTACTATTGTATTGGGGTCTAAGTCTCCTTTTAAATCCCTTAACATACCTTTTAAATAATCCTGTGCCCTGTAATTAGGTACATATACATTTATATTATTTACATCTTCCTGTTGAATTGAAACCTTAATCATTATATAGTGCCCCTCTTTGTCTCTCTTAACAGTTTTTGTGTTAAAGTTTATTTTGTCTGATATTAAGATGGCTACACCTGCTTTTTTCATTTCTGTTGGCATGGAATATCTTTTCCATCCTTTCACTTTCAGTCTGCATGCATGTTTGCTGGAAAGATGTGTTTCCTGTAGGCAGCAAATAGATGGGTTTTGTTCCTTAATCCATTCAGCCAGTCTGTTCCTTTTAAAACTGTAGTGTTGAGTCCATTAACGTGCAATGTGACTATTGATAAGTAGTGACTTTGCCCTGCCATTTGCCAAATATATTTTCTAATATGCACTTTGAATTCCCTGTGATCTTTTGCTGTGAGGTTTCCTTCCTTTACCTTCTTTCATATTGATGACCGTGTTTCTGTGTTTCTGTGTGCAACACATCTTTAAGCATCTTTTGCAGGGCTGGACGAGTGGCGACAAATTCTTTCAATTTCTGTTTGCTATGAAAAGTCTTTATTTCACCTTCATTCACAAATGAGAGCTTTGCAGGATATAATATTTTGGGCTGGCAGTTTTTCTCTCTTAGCACCTGGGCTATATATAGTTATTCCCTCCAAGCTTGTAGGGTTTCTGATGAGATGTCAGCTGTGAGTCTAATTGGAGTTCCTCTGAAAGTAATCTGACGTTTTTCTCTTGCACATTTTAGGATCTTTTCTTTATGTTTCACTGTTGTGAGTTTAATTACAACGTGTCGTGGTGAGGATCTCTTTTGGTCATGTTTATTAGGGGTTCTATGAGCTTCCTGTACTAGGATGTCTCTGTCCTTCTCCAAACCTGGGAAATTTTCTGCTATTATCTCACTAAAAAGGCCTTCTAATCCTTTCTCCCTCTCCATGCCTTCAGGAACTCCTAGTTGGGAATGTTGGGTTTTTTAATAGTATCCTATAGATTCCTGACAATATTTTTTAGATTTCTAATTTCCTCTTCTTTTCTTTGGTTTGACTGTATACTTTCCTGTTCTCTGTCTTCTAATTCTGATATTCTCTCTTCTGCTTCACCCATTCTGTTTTTAAGGCTCTCTAATGTGTTTGTCATTTGATCTATTGAATTCTTCATTTCATTATGATTTTTCGTCACTCTCACAGTTTCATGTTCTACTAGTTGTTTCATTTCATTTTGATTCCTCCTTAATATTTCATTTTCACAAGAGTGATTTTCTATCCTGTCCATTAAGGATTTCTGTAGTTCAAGAATTTGTTTTTGAGAACTTCTTAATGTTCTTATCAATTTTTTTGAGAATTTCTTCTTGTATTTCTTCCATCTCATCATCTTCATAATCTTGAATTGGGGTGTCTATTTCATTTGGGGGCATCATAGTGTCTTCTTTGTTCTTGTTACCTTGGTTTCTGCATTTGTTTTTTGGCATTGTGGAGATATTTGTTTTCTTCACTGTGGTGCTTTTTCTCTTTATACTATGACTCTAGATTAAGTGGACTGTCTGCTTTTGATGGGTCCTTAGAGGCTATGATGCGTGTGGCCAGAGAGCTCTGTTTGGTTTTTCTGGGTTAAGGGTGTGCCAAAGGTGACTCACCCAGATTGTTCTCTCTCTCACTTACTCGCTCTCTCTCTCTCTCTCTCTCTTTTTTTTTTACTCAGTTGGGAAGTAATTCCGCACAACTGAGTGGAATTGAGGGTAGTTGATGTATGAAATCTGTCCCCTGTGGGTATTCATCTGCTCTACCCCTGGGACCACACAAAAAGTTTATGCAGCCCTCAGTGTGGTCTCAAATTTCTCCGCAGTCTCTCACTGGGTTGCCAAGGTTATCGAGTTTGTGTACTCGGTGAGTTCTCTCGCCCCCCCCTCAGATTTTCACAGTCTCAGTTCATTAGCTCCACACTTTCACTAGGTCCTAACCTCCTGTTGTTTCTCCCCACTAGAGTCAGGTTTTTCTGCTTGGCTGATGGTGGGCGCCGCTTTACGTATGTCCAAAATGGCACCTGCTCTTTGTCTTGCTCGGCTTGGCTTTGTAAGGTGAGTGGAGAGAGAGGCTAGTGTCCGTGCTGGTTCCCCTTATTTATTCATTTTTTTCTCTCCTCCAGTCAGCCTGGTGAACTTTCCCCAGAGGGGCTTCAGACCTTGTTCCCTCTAGGCTCTTTCTGCCTTTCCCTGCCAATGTCTTGGGTTACTGAGGTTTTTGTCTCACCTCCCCTTTCAGCGCTGGCATGCAGACTCTGCAACTCGGGTTCCACGCTGTGGGCGACCTTGCTCTCCCCGTAGGTCCTCCGTGTCACCTCTACTAGATCCGGAAGAATTTCCTCTGCAATTTTTTCCTGAGCCTTTTCCTGAGGCTACAGTAACTCCACTTTTATAAACTATCTTTTCCCGGACTATTGGTGCACGCCCTCACTATTCTGCCATCTTGGCTCCACCCTCTCTCTCTTTTTTAAGACTATTTATTTATTTATTTATTTTTTGACAGGCAGAGTGGATAGTGAGAGAGACAGAGAGAGGGGTCTTCCTTTTCCGTTGGTTCACCCCACAATGGCAGCTGCGGCTAGCACACTGCACTTATCTGAAGCCAGGAGCCAGGTGCTTCTCCTGGTCTCCCATGCGGGTGCAGGGCCCAAGGACCTGGGCCATCCTCCACTGAACTCCCGGGCCACAGCAGAGAGCTGGACTGGAAGAGATGTAACCGGAGTGCCAGTGCCACAGGCAGAAGATTAGCCTATTGAGCCGCAGTGCTGGCCTCTCTTTTTTAAATAAATAAAATAATAAACATTTTCAATTCATGAGGAAAAGATTGATTATCATATATAAGGAATAGAAAGCAGCAAGTTTTATTGAGGATGTAAAGAAATCAAAACCCTGTGCTTTGCTGGTAGGTAGTATGTTGAAGATACTATAGAAACAGTGTAACTATTCCTTAAAAATCAGACATAGAATCATTGCAAGATCTAGCAACTACACACTGGAATATATTTAGCTGAAAAACTGAAAGCATGGATTTGAATTGATATTTGTATACTCTTGTTTTGTTGAAGCATTATTCACAATAGCCCAAAGCAGAAGAAACCCATTTTCATTGATGGAATAATAAACAAAATGTGACACATCCATACAAAGGAATATGATGCATACTGAAAAAGAAAGATGTTTCTAATGCATACTACAACATGCATAAACTTTAAGGACATTATGCTCAATGAAACAAGTTAATCAAAAAATAATAGCTACTTATCATCCCAATTATGTGAAGCACCTAGAGAAGTCAATCATAGACAGAACATAGACTCGTGTTTGCCAGAGGGAAAGGGTGAATGTTGTGGGGAGTCAATGAATTCAAAATTTGCATTGAGGAAGATGAAAAATTCTGGAGCTGGATAGTGATGATGTTCATAACAGGACATGAATGTTTTTAATACCACTGAGTTGTACACTTAAAGATTCTTCTAATGATAAATCATATGTTTGTATATTTTGCCACAATAAAGGAAAAATAAAACTACAGGGTAGCACTTTCGGGATATAAAAAAAATCAAAAACCTCCAAAAAACTCAAGAAGAGAGCTTATCCTCTGTTGAGAACCACTGAATGATGACAACATCAAGTAGTTGTGTATCCTCTAACCATGGAGATCCATTCTGAGAAATATGTCACTGGGAGATTTCATCATTGTGAAAGCATCAGAGTGCATCAACACAATAGAATGGCTACAGTGGCACGAGCTGACATAATCTAATGGGACCACTGTTGTATACACGGTCCATCATTAACTGAAATGACATTATGTAATACATAATTGTACTAGAAAATACATAGGGAAAGAGAAAGTTACATTCTACATTATAAGTTATTTCAGTTTCTGGAGGAATAGTTGGAAATATCTTTTATATTTAAAAATGAACTTTTATTTCTTTGTGCTTTTATTTTTAACAAAAGAACAATTGCACTTTTAATTTTAAAATTAGAAAAACTCTCACATGTTTACTCAACCAAAGGGTCACAGAAATGCTCTCATCGATGTCATTTGTATCAAAGGATGATAGTAAGAAAATTTTTTACACACGTATTATATAAGAATGTTTACTATAAACCACTTATCATGGGCTGTCCAAATGTATATTGTAAATATTTTATGATGTTAGACTTTCAAACGCTTAACATTGATTATTATCTTAATCTCTTGTATATCTGTCTGTATTCAAACCTTTTAACAAGTCAAAATACCATGCATTAAAAAAAACAAAAACTTCAATTTTGTGGAGTTGTCTGATTTTCCTAGATTTTTTATTTTATTTCTAAATCTTGATGTTAATTAATTTTTAACGGATTCAATCTGCTTTGTAGATACAATTCTAAGGACATAATGATATTCCCCTCCCTCCTCTTACCAGTTCTCCTTCCCACACTCCTGCTTTCTCCCTTTCTCTCTTATTTTTATGTCTGCTGAAAAACAGTTTCAATATATATCAGTGTCCTCAAGACACAGATCAAACTGTATTCCTGGATAAAAAAAGAGTAGCACAGTTATTAGATATAACAGGATTCAACAACCAAACACTTAAAGTATGCACTATGATATGATACTATCTGATAATTGAGATAGATGCATACTTACCTAGTAAAGATCTGCAGAAATTTAGGTGAGCAATAAATTGCACATTCCAGAGACTACACATCTTCATTGGGTAGAGGGTACAGAAGGAAGTGAAGGGGAAGTCATAAAGTACTATATTTAACATTATTAATTTATTTTCTTCCACTCAATAGTGGATGCACAGATGATTGTTATATCATTATTTATACATGTTCTGGAGATGGATAGTGATGATGTTGGTAGCACAGTATGAATGTTTTAGTACCGTGAGTTGCACACTTAAAAATGCTTATAATGATGAATTGTATGGTTTGTATGTTTTGATTCGAAAATTGTGTATAATTCACTGAAAGTAAAATAAAATTTAAACATGTGTAAGCAAAAACATATCATGATTCCATAAACTTAATGGACTCTGGTGTACTGTTTACTTTGATGTTTATTAGCCTCCTGAGAATTTATGTGGAGCTATCTGTTTATTTGTGCAACTGTCATTTTTAAACTGTCCTCTCATACGTTTCTGGAATAATACGAGAGCAAAAACTTTTTTATTAAATAGAATTCAATAATAAAGTCAATGACAGTATTTCTTTCAAGCTGCAGTTGTCAGTGAGTTAGCAGTGCAGTCTTCTGTTGGTATCTGCAGGGCCTTGCTTCCAGAAATCTCCTTGGAGTCCAACATCTGTGGGTGGGAAAGCTCTTAAATGAAATGGTGTCATAATTGCATACAACCTAAACACATTCAACTACACCACACATGATCTCTGAATTACTTATACTATGAGATACAATATTTATGGTAGATAAATAGAATTATATCATTTGAGAAACAACAAGATGAACAAGTCTGTACATGTTTAATACATATATAATTTTTAAAGTATTTTAGTTTGTAGTTTCTTGAACCCGTGGTTGCAGAATATGTAGAGATGAAACTTTTGGATACAGAGGTTTTGCTGTAGTTGTGTACAATCTATTTGTCGACATGTGAAATGCTAAAGCACACATAGTTATCAAATTAATTTATATAAAAAGTTGATAATTTTCAGGGTGAGGTTTGCCAGCCTTCGCATTCATGGCAATATGAATTGCAATAAAACTGCATCTAAATGGTGAGCAAGAACACCATGCACATCACAGAAGTGAGAAAAGTAATACTGAGATAGGGGTGGAAAGAGTGCACTTGAATTATAAACTATAGAAAATATTCTAACGGTGTTTTTTCTTTGTAATATGTGTTGTTAAAAGTTGTATCTAAAACCTAAAAAAAATTGGTGACTGAGAATGGAAAAAGAAAACACTAAAAAGACCTTTACCTAATTTCAAAGCCGAAAGAAATTCAAGCGGTGATTGCTTTTGACATGCGTGACAGCTCATTAAACTATGGACTCAGAGAATAGAGTGAATTTAAACTTTGGTATCTTGCCATATTTCCTTCATGTTGATAAATATCAATTTTAAAATTTGTCAAATGAGAAGATGCCCCATGTTTTTGGTTGGAAAAGATATCCATTTATTTTTAAATGTCTCTTGGTCCAATATTAGATCATAAATTACTTGACAGTTGAAGATAGCATTGCATTTTGCTGATAAATTTCCTGGCTGGATGAAAAAAAAATTTTATGGAGTTTTGCAATTTGAAATACTGAAAAAAAAAGAGGTCAAAGTGATTTAGAGTCTGAAAGAATGTCATTGTCAGAGTGAAGAGTCTGTCATCACCTTCATATTATCTGCCAAGAATACTTAACTTTCACTCAGATTTCAACTTTTCAAATGGTTTTGAGCAGTTAGATGCCTTATTAATAACAACCAGCACAAAATGATAAGAAAGCATTACCGAATAATAAACTAGAGAGTGAGCCACTCCATAAACTTAAGGAACAGTCACGGCAGGGCAACCTGTACACGAATATGGAAAAAGTGCCCTTCAAATAAGCATATTTCCTCTTGTTGATTTAAATTTTCATGGGGTGAATTGAAAATAAAAGTACTCATTCTTCTCTGTCATTGGTATAAAATAGTTGCCTCTTCTCCACAGATGCAGAAAGAATAATCAGAAAATTACAAATATTAGTATAATTATAGATGAAATGGGCTAATGTGGAAGTTTATAGTGTTCTAAAGACTCTTCAATGTATATCATTGATTTGAAATAAGTCCGTAAGAACCAACAATATACACCAGGCAGTGTCTTTTGTGTTCTAACTCAATCACATGTTGTCAATCTGTGTTGCTAAATTTTATAACATGTTCCATCCTATGGAATAATTATGTAATCAATTAATAAGCTCACATTTTTTTAAACAAATGAAAACATACCATTTTTTCCACACATACATCCATTCTTACTTTGTAAGAGCACACTTGAAAAGTTCAGCTTGGTTCCCATCATTGGAAGATTATGTTTACTAAACGCAATAACATAGATATCATTTACCTAAATATTCACTGTGGAAATCATGGACAAGATACCATTATATTATAGATATTAATTTCTTATTAAATATGTGATTTGCAGAAAGATTGCCTTTTCATTCTGTGAATTGTCACTTGAAACAGATGTTTTTAATTTTATGTAGTCCAATTTATTTTTATTTTTGTGGCTTGTGTTTTTACTATCATATCCAAGAAACAATTGTTAAGTCTTTCTTATAATGTTTACAATTTTTATTTTATTTATCTGAAAGGAGTAGAGACAGGGAGAGACAGAGAGATCTTCTACCTACTGCTTTACTACCAAGTGCCTGAAGCATCAAGGGCTCTGCCAGGCTGAAGTCAGGAGCTAAGAACTCTATTGAGGTCTCCTATGTGATTGTCAGAGACCTAACTGTTTGAATTATCTTCTGTTGCCTCCTCTTGTATATATCAACAAGAATCTGGAATAGGCAATGAAGCCTAAATTCAAACCCAGATACTCCAACATGGGATGGATACTTCCCTAGTAGAAATGGTTATGACAAATACATGCCCCCAAAATTCCTTTTTTTAAAAGATATATTTATTTACTTGAAAGGCAGAGCTACAGAGAGGCAGAGAAAGAGAGACGTCTTTCATCAATTGGTTCACTCCCCAAATGCCTGAAATGGCCAGAGCTGGGCTGATCCAAAGCCAGTAGCCAGAGAGTCAGGAACTTCTTCTGAGTCCTCCACACAGATGCAGGGGCTCAAGGACTTGGGTCATCTTCTACTGCTTTCCCCGGCCACAACAGGAAGCTGGATCAGAAGTGGAGCTGCAGGGACTAGAACTGGCATCCATGTGGGATGCCAGCACTACAGGCAGCAGCTTTACCTGCTATTTCACAGCACTGGCCCAAGATTCTTCTTTTTAAAAGTGTACGATCTGTTTTAGTTCAGAAACAGAGTGAATAAATGCTAATATTGATTTATGAATATTTTAATTTAGTGCATTTAATTCAATGTAATGTGTATATTATTCATCTCTACATTATTGACCTGCATTTTCTTGAAAATAAAGCATTTATTTGAAGTATTTATAGATTTGTTACCTACACTGCTTATATTTTCTGATTTTCTATGTTTTCTTTTAGGTTAATAAATCATGACAATGATAAATTTATAATAGAGGAAAGGTTCTTAAATAATATATATAGGGAAGGTCATAGAGGCTTTAAAACAAGGACACTTCTTTGTCTACATCCCATGTCTAACTACTTTACAAAGCACAAATGTGAATGGTGGCAATAGTTATACACTCAGTTCTTAATGAGAAACAAACTTAGAATCCATGGAAAAATATTTTAAACTTCTCTTTGATTCATCTTGGCAAAACTTAGCATTATTGATGCTAAATTTAAGAATATTTCAGTAGGTCAGTAGGTTCCAAGGTGGCAGAATAGCGACAGGCTGGGCCAAATCACACAGAGCAAAATTCATATTTTTAAAAAAAGGTAAAAGCTACATGCATGAGATAAAGCCAGGGGGAATTCACAGCAGGAAATCCAGCGAGAACAGCAGAGATGGTCCAGGTCTTTGCCAAAAGACCAAATAAGAAAAAAAAAAAAAAAAAGCGGAGGCTTAGACACTGATAGTAGAGTGTGGGCACTGGAAGACCAGGTGCGAGAGGAATCTGCAGGTCCATTTGTTGCGGAGGGCAGTGGGAGTAGTTAACCAAATGTTAATCACAAATATAGGGTTATATTCAGGTTTCTGAGGAATCTCCAAACTGACTTACATAGTGGCTTTAAGAGTTTGCATTCTCACCAACAGTGGGTTAGTGTCCCTTTTTCCCCACATCTTCACCAGCATCTGTTGTTGGTAGATTTCTGTATGTGAGCCATTCTAACCAGGGTGAGGTGAAACCTCATTATAGTTTTGATTTGCATTTCCCTGATTGCCAGTGATCCTGCACACTTTTCCATGTGTCTGTTGGCCATTTGGATTTCCTCTTTTGAGAAATGTCTATTGAGGTCCTTGGCCCATCACTTAAGTGGGTTGTTTGTTTTGTTGTTGTGGAATTTCTTGATCTCTTTGTAGATTCTGGTTGTTAATCCTTTATCTGTTGCATAGTTTGCAAATATCTTTTCCCATTTTGTCAGTTGCCTCTTCACTTTCCTGACTGTTTCTTTTGCAGTACAGAAACTTCTCAAATGATGTAATCACAATTGTTCATTTTGGCTTTGACTGCCTATGACTCTGGAGTCTTTTCCAAGAAGTCTTAGCATCTGCTTATATCTTGCAGGGTTTCTCCAATGTTCTCTAATAATCTGATGGTGTCGGGTTATAGATTTAGAACTTTAATCCATGTTGAGTGGATTTTTGTGTAAGGTGTAAGGTAGGGGTATTGGTTCATGCTTCTGCATGTGGAAATCCAGTTTTCAAAGCACCATTTATTGAATAGACTGTCCTTGCTCCAGGAATTGGTTTTAGATACTTTCATATATAAGTTGGCTGTAGATGTTTGGATTGATTTCTGTGTTTCTATTCTGTTCCACTGGTCTATCTATCTGTTTCTGTACCAGTACCATGCTGTTTTGATTATAACTGCCCTGTAGTATATCCTGAAATCTGGTATTGTGATGCCTCCGGCTTTGTTTTTGTTTTTGTTGTAGAAGATTGCTTTAACTATTTGAGGTCTTCTGTACCTCCACATGAATTTCAGCATCATATTTTTCCTGATCTGAGAAGAATGTCTTTGGTATTTTGATTGGTATTGCATTAAATCTATAAATTGCTTTTGGGAGAATGGACATTTTGATGATATTGATTCTTCCAATCCATGAGCATGGAAGATTTTTCCATTTTTTGGGATCCTCTTTTATTTCTTTCTTTAAGATTTTGTAATTCTCATTGTACAGATCTTTAACGTCCTTGGTTAAGTTTATTCCAAGGTATTTGATTGTGGTTTTTTTTTTTTTATTTTTTGACAGGCAGAGTGGACAGTGAGAGAGAGAGAGACAGAGAGAAAGGTCTTCCTTTGCTGTTGCTTCACCCTCCATTGGCCGCCACGGCCGGCGCGCTGCAGCTGGCACACCGCGCTGATCTGATGGCAGGAACCAGGTACTTATCCTGGTCTCCCATGGGGTGCAGGGCCCAAGGACTTGGGCCATCCACCACTGCACTGTAGCTATGGTGAATGGGAATGATCTTAGCAGTTCTTTCTCAGCCATGGCATTGCAGTGTATACAAAGGCTGTTGATTTTTGTGCATTGATTTTATATCCTGCTACTTTGCCAAACCTTCTATGAGTTCCAATAGTCTCTTAGTAGAATTCTTTGGATCCCCTAAATAATCATATCATTTGCAAAGAAGGGTAGTTTGACTTCTTCCTTCCCAATTTGTATCCCTTTAATTTTTTGCAATTTACCTAAAGGAAATTAAATTGGCAAATAAAAGAGCTGTCTATACCTCAATGTTTATTGCAGCTCAATTCACAATAGCTAAGACCTGGAATCCACCTAAATACCCATCAACAATAGACTGGATAAAGAAATTAGGGGATATGTACTTTACAGAATACTATACAGCAGTAAAAACAAAATTGAAATGTGGTCATTTGCAAAAAAATGGAGGAATCTGGAAAACATCATGCTGTGTGTGAAATAAGCCTGTCCCAAAGGGACAAATATCATATGTTCTCCCTGATCAGTGACAACTAACTGAGCACCAAAAAGGAAATCTGTTAAAGTGAAATGGACACTATGAGAAACAATGACTTGATCAGCCCTTGTCCTGACTTTTGAGGACCAACTTAATACTTTATCCATTTTAATATTTTTTTGTTTTACTTAATACTATTTGTTGAACTCTTGAATTATCACAAAATTATTCTTAGGTGTTGAAATTTATCTGAAAAGTGATCCCTGTTAAATATAAGAGTGGAAATAAGAGAGGGAGGAGATGTACAGTTTAGCACATGCTCAACAGGACTTGTCCCAAATGATAGAGTTAGAAATGTGCCAGCAGATTCCAATTAAATCCCATCAAGTTGGCATGTAGCAATGCCATCTCAGTAGTCAAAGTGATCAGTTTCAGTTCATAATTGATCTTAATGATAGGATTAAGAGTCAAAGAGATCACAGAAACAAGACTAGTGTCTGCTAATACTAACTGACTGAATTAAAAAGGAGAGAATGATCCAACGTGGGAAGTGGGATAAACAGCAGACTCATCGAATGGCAGGTGTCCTAAACAGCACTCTGGCCTCAGAATCAGCCCTTAAGGCATTTAGATCTTGCTAAAAAGCCCATGAGAGTATTTTAGGCATGGAAAGCCAAGACACTCTGGAAAAAAAAATGACCTAAATGAAAGATCTCCGCGAGTGAGATGCCAGTAGAAAGAATAGGACATCAAAGAAGGAGGTACCTTTCTCCAACGGGAGGAGAGAACTTCCACTTTGACTATGACCTTGTCTAAATAAAATCGGAGCTGGTGAACTCAAAAGGCTTCCATAGCCTTGGCAACTCATGACAAGAGTCTTGGGTGATTACTGATGCCATAAACAGGAGTGTCAATTGTTAAGTCAACAACAGGAGTCACTGTGCACTTACTCCCCATGTAGGATCTCTGTCCTTAATTGTTTTACTATGTGAATTAATGGTTTAACTAGTACTCAAACAATACTTTACACTTTGTGTTTCTATGTGGGTGCAAACTGTTGAAATCTTTACTTAGTATATACTAAATTGATCTTCTGAATATAAAGAGAATTGAAAATGAACCTTGATGTGAATGGGATGGGAGAGGGTTCAGGAGATGTGACGGTTGCGGGTGGGAGGGAGCTTATGGGGGAAACAGCCACTGTAATCCTAAAGCTGTACTTTGGAAATTTACATTTATTTAATAAAAGTTAAAAAATAACAAATATAGTAGAAATATGAAAGTATCTCTGAGTCATCAAAAAATGCTTCATCTTATGCTCTCAATTGCTGAAACTCCAACCCAACTACATATTACAGAGTAGAAGATTTAAAAAAAAAAACATTTTATTTATTTGTGCAGTAGAGTTACAGAGAGAAACAGAAGCAGAGAGAAAGGCCTGCCATCCACTGGTTCACTCCCCAAATGGCCACAAGACCTGGAGGTAAGCTGATCTAAATCCAGGAGCCAGGGACTTCTTCCAGGTCTCCCTCATGGGTGCAGGAACCAAGAACTTGGGCCGTCCTCCCCTGCTTTTCCAGGCCATAGCAGAGAGCTTTATTGGAAGTGGGGGAGCCAGAACTAGAACCAGCACCCATATGGGATGCCGGCACCACAGGCAGAAGCTTAGCCTGCTGCACCACAGAGCTGTCACCAAGGAGGATTTTAAGAAGATTATTCAATGGTATTTTCCACAGCATAGGAAAGCAGATATTATTTTGGTCCATCATGATAAATTATGGACAATGCCATGGGGTGTTGCAGTTGTGGCGGAAGAATGGGCTCAATTTCTAACAAAACATAAGCAATGAGAACTTTTGGCAAAGAATGAGTGTGTAGAATCAGTAGGTGAAAATTACCAAGAAGAAACAGCAGGGGCAAGGCTATAGTGACCTATAATTCATTCTAACTGCAGATAGGCCAGGGGGATCAAATATCTCTTTGGGGCACGTTAAAGAATGAGGAACACACTTAGCTATGGAAGGTGATTAGCTATGGAAGGTTGAGGGTGAGGGGTTCTTGCCAATCTGACTTCTCATCATTCTTAGTTCAAACTGGAGCTTACAAGAAAGTGTATAGATGGGCCTAGGAGAAGTTTGTCGCTCCCCCTCTTCGTGGAGGAACGACACAGGACCCTGCGCTGTTCTTTCATCTGCTCGGCCCTCCCCGGGTTTGCTGCTGGTTCTTCCTGGGTTGGCTACCGTCCCTTCCACCTCCGTGGAAGGGCGGTTCCCCCTAGCCACTTTCCCCACTTCCGCGGGGAGCGGCACACCGCCGGCCGGCTCTCTCGGGGGCTGCACAGGTGTTCCTTCAGATAGATGTTCCCCTTAGATGTTCCTGGTGCATGTTGTCTCTCTCCTCCTTTATAGTCCTCTTCCACCAATCCCAACTCGGCTGCCCACACGCCGAGTACGCTGCTCTCCTCCAATCAGGAGCAGGATCAGCTCCTGGAGGTCATCACTCAAGTTGGCAAGAGGCAGCTGCGTAGAAGCTGTTTCCTCCTCTCCCAGCGCCATATTGTGGGAGAGAAGATGCATAGAATAAGTCTTAATTCCAGCAACTTAGTCTAGTCCGAGTTGCTCCCCACAAAGTTAAGACCCTGACTCAAGTTTGGTAAGCAATCTGTCAGGATGAATATTCAAACACAAATACATTACTGGGAACACAGGATTTGTCATGCATATACTTTCCTTAAATTACTGATCTGATTGAATCTTCAGTGTTAGTAGTTCCAAATTTTCAGACAACACTAGTAGCTTGTACAAAATAATACATTGAAGTTCACCCCATGAGACAATTGAGAAAAGATTCAAATGTCCCTTACATTATATTCCTACTATATTACTTAATCTCTTTTTTGTATCAATGCCTACTTTCACTGTAAAAAAGTGCCACAATGTTTGTACACAACTTTTTCATCTCATTTCCTTCCTTTTTGCATAAATTTTATATATAAGGGATTTTGTTAAAATGAACACAGATGAACAAGAAAAATGGCATATTAGTCATCTGACATGAAAGCTCTGACTTATTTATGTTAAGACGTAATTGTTACACGCAGATGGTAGCTGAGTCATAGTTGATATAAACTCATTGGAAATGCTATATGAGAAAAATAAGAAAAAATTAGAATGAATAGAATAAATTAGTGGTTATTATTTTCCTATAATTCTTTTCAGTTTCTCAGAAATAAATCTGCAAAATGAGTATTGCAATATGACTTGGGAAATAAATTGGAGCTAGAACTCTACTAGAAATCATTAGGATTTCTAAATTAAGCTCAAAGAAGAGTCATATTTCTCAATCTTGTTGTTTTCAGCATTATGATATGATTTCATTTTGATTTTTCCCTCTTTTGGAGTAGGAAGTCTGATGAAATTTGTTAAAATCCTTTTGTTGGAATTTTTGGAATATTAGGAATCTGAACTATTCCCAGGATAAAGCCCCATGTCAGACTCCACTAGATGGTAACACAACACTAATGGCTGCATTGCTTTCCCTACTAAGCAGATATCCCAGTAATAGCTCTTCATTCTCTATGCTTAGAATGCTTGCAGCTTATCAATATTGGATATTAAGACCTATACAATAGTTAGATTCAGTATGCTAATGCATGATGCACAGGAGAGGGAGTGGGACCTGGGTGATAGTGAATAAAAACCATAAGAGCTTGATGTCAAAAATAATTTCACTGAAGATGCTCAAAGGGAGAAAACATGGACATGTTTCCTCATGGAATGCTAGTTTTTAATAGCAAGTGAATTTACATAACAGAACCACAGTCACAGCATCACGGACTGAGAAATTAAAAAAAGAAATGATTATCTCATGCTATGTAGAAAACATATAATTTCAAGAGTTTTACAGTCTGATGGTGTTTATCCCCTAATATCTAAACTTGAAAAATGAATAAGATTCTATGTCTCCGTTATTGTTTTCTGCTGATTCTTCAACCAGCAAAACCCCAGAAGTTATTGTACATAGATAGAAATATATTGTCTTCAATATAATCTCAAATAAAAATGACTGTCAAACCTCAGTTGAGCAGAGAAGTCATTAAAATAATTTAGATAACTTTATTTTGTTAGATTGTTTGAGGAAACTTCTATATGTTTCACACTCACCAAAAACACCCACAATGATTAAGATTCTGAGTGATAATTATGTTTCCATTCAGAAACACTCTGATTAGCAGAATTAGAATCATATTTCCAATTATATAAGAAATCTTGTGAGAAAATCTTAACAACACATTTAGTATTTAATTCAGTGTAATATTTCTGACTCTTTCTCTTTTGTATCTTTCAAATCAATAAATAAATCTTAAAATAGTATACATATATATAATGCTTACATATGAAGCAATGGCAAAATGTTTAAAAAGTGTTAAATTTATGTATGTTATTGAAATTGTCTTTGTAATTACCTCTATTATTTGAGTTATATTAAAATATAAAGATTTTAAAAATTTATTTTATAGTACACTACTAAAGATAAAAGTGTTCTGAACTCAATAAATTGCAACCAGAGTTTTGAAGAAGCAAATTTATAAGTGAACTAAATGTTAGGTAAAATAAATTTCATTAAAATAGTAAATATTGGAGTCTTTGGCCATCTATGTGTTAAGAATTCTTATCATGCTCCTTAAAAAGTAGAAACAAGTCTTTTTGTCCAAAAATCAGGGAGATGGGGCTGGTGTTTTGGCACAGTATGTTATGCCTCCTCCTGCAATGCCAGCATCCCAATTGGGCACGAGTTCAAGATCACTTTGCTCCACTACAATCCAGCTCCCTGCTAATGTACGTGAGAAAGCTGCAGAGGAGGGCCAAAATGGGAGACTTGCACCCATGTGGTAGACTTGCACCCATGTGGGAGACTTGGAAGAAGCTATGAGTTCCTAGTTATGGCCTGGCCAAGCCCTGACCACTGTGGCCATCTGGGGAGTGAACCAGGGGATGGAAGAACTCTGTTTCTCCCTCCTTTTCTTGCTCTGTAACTGTGCCTTTCAAATAAATAAAACATAAATATTTAAAAAAAGAACAGATAGGCATCACTCTACAAATTAGCATTGATTTGATAATTCTAGAGTTTGAATTACCTATTCCTTGGTAGCTTTCTATTTTCTACTATTATGTTTTTGTTAAGTTAGCTAAATTTTATTTCTATTAATCACAACAAAAATAATTTTAAATTTATCTCTTTTTTTGATGTTTACATATTTTCATGTACTTGAAAGTCATAGTGACAGGGAGAGAGGGAAACAAAGACAGAGACAGAGGTCAATCTTCCATCTACTAGTTCATTCCCCAGAGCCCCAAACAGTCAAGGCTGGGCCAGGCCTAAGCAAGGAGTCCAGGACCTCATAGGGGTGACAGGACTCAAGTGTTCCTCTCATCACGCATTACTTTTCCTTTGTGCATTTACAGGAAGCTGAATCTGAAGTAGAGGGGCTGAGGATCAAACCAGGCCTTTGTTTCCGGTATGCTGGCATTCCAGGCTGGAGCTTAACCTGCTGCACAAAATGCTGAGCCCATCTGGTATAATTGCATATACAATAATCTTTTTATTAAATCAAAAAGCTCAGGGCCACACCCTTTCTTTCTGGAAATGTCCTTTTCTTATGTTATCATGTTCCCAGACTAAGAATCCTTCAAAATCCCATTTGTTTGCCCTTTTAAATATAAAATATCTATCTGAATCGTTTCCTTTTCCTTAAATTTTGCAATTCTCAGCTAAAAGAAGTCATGGGACACCATGAATACATCCTTTTTTAAGTAAAGATTTACTTATTTATTTTGAAAGATTTACAAAGAGAGAGAGATAGACAGAGAACTTCCATCCAATCAATCACCCACCAGATGGCCACAATGACCAGAGCTGGGCCAGGCTGAATCCAGGAGCCTGGAGCTTCTTCCAGGTCTTCCAAGTACATGGCGGAGACCCAAACACTTTGGCCATCTTCAGTTGTTGGTTTTCATTTGTAGGGAGATGAATCAGAAGTGGAGCAGCCGGGACCAAACCTGTGCCCATATGGGATGTCAGCGCAGCAGACCGTGACTTTACCCGCTACAACCCACTGCCATTCCCTGCACTTAAATTTTTTGCTGCTCCATATTTCTTCCATTAGATAGCCTAGTTCATTTCTCTTAAGCTCTCCCTTGTATAGAATTCTAAGACATGTACACAATTCATCCTGGTATTTTGCTATTTTATTAAAGAATGGACTTTCCTCCAGTTTATAATATTCTTTCATTTCTTTGTAAGACCTCAGCAGAATGGCTTTTACCATGCGTATTTCTACCAACTCTAATCATTATCACTCAAGCAATTTCTAAATAGTCTCAGATTTTCCTTACAATTCTGTTTCGGAGCCCTAATTGAATGTCCTCTAATTATCTTTTTATGGAAATTTAGAGCTTTTTTTCTTAAAAAAAAGATTTATTTGTTTCCATCTATTTTTTATTTGAAAGGCGAGTTGCAGAAAGAGACAGAGAGAACTCTTCCAGTCACTGGGTAACTCCCTAAATTGCTATATTTACAGACCAGACCGAAGCCAAGAGCTCCAAGCATCCTCTGGGTCTCCCATGTGGGTGAGAGGTCCAAGTATTTGGGGCCATCTTCTGCTGCTTTCTCAGGGACATTAGCGGAAGCTGGATCGGAAGTGGAGCAGCCTGGACTTAAGCTGGCATCTATTTGGCATGCTGGCAATATAGGCAGTGGCTTAATCTGTTATACCACATCACCAGCCCTGGAAATTTAGTTTTTTTCAAGGTTGCTCGTCCAAATTTTTGCACGCTCTTCCCACTTACACCATTCTAAAATCATTTCCCTGTTTCCAGATTTGCTTTCCCTATAACTCCACAGGTATGGACCAGTTTTCTATCTTTGTTCCTTTTGTGTTACCAGGAGAGAATGCCACCAATCTGAATAATGCACAAAGAGAAATTTGTTGACTTCTTGATATATCATCTAGTTAGAAAGGCAAAGAGAGGGTGAGAGAGAGAAAGAGTTTGAACTTGTACTTCAAGACATTTCTTAACAAACATGAATCCATTCATGAAGAGGATGCTTTTGGGGAGATATATTCAACTCATGGTAATGATACATCAAAAATTCTTTTCTTTAAAAATTATTAAAATTGTATACATATATTTATGGCTGATATAAAACTCTTGTCTATAATGCTGTAATGCTGTCAGTTACTGATATTGTACATACTAAACTAACAAAATCTATCCATTTTATTTTTCATCAGCAACTATTTTCCATTCACCTTTCACTTTGCTTGGATCTTATAATACACTGGAGGCCAATTACTAATTCTTCTGAGACACAGTCTAACCAATATAGCCTTAGAACTTCAACCTGAGGACTGTGACAAAGATTCCAAGACTAAGAAACTCCAGTTGTCTATCAGCACAAAAGCAGGTGAAACTTTGACTGATAGACCAATAATCTGGAAACAGCAAAATAAGAAGGTGACTTTGAATGGAAGCCTGCAACTCCAAAACTGCCACACAAGAATTAATTAAAGTAAATCAGAGGTATAAGAAAAAAAGATGTTTCCATTGTTTTGCTTGGGTTGTTTTGGATGATCTCTTTGATACTATATAGATTGAATTTTTCCCTACTTGTTTTATTTATAAGTTTCAATGTAATAGGCTACCCAAAATGAATTATTCTTTTAGTAATCCTTACTCTATCTACTTGCTCTTTTTGCTGCAGCATTCTACAAATGTGCTGTAAAAGTTTACTCATGAAGAGATGATAGAAAACAGTATGAGTTACTTAAATTTCTAGCTGCCAAAAACAGATCTACATCCTAATAAGGTATATATAGCTTATGTCTGTAACAAAGGTAAAGTGTAATTGATTATTTAGAAACTCTAGAAAGATTTGGAAAAAAATTCATAATTATACACCAAATAATGTGAGACTAGGCCTTTGTTCAGCCAATAATGGCCAAGTGAGTTCTATACAAATTATAAAGTCATAAATAAGATCATTCAGAGATAACAAACAAAACTGGCCATCAACTAACTCTCTTTTACATGTGTGCCCATGCACATATATGTCATATACCATATATATCATATACCATGTATATTATATACCATATATATCATATACCATGTATATTATATACCATATATATCATATACCATATACACACCATATATATGAAGGGGTCTTCAAAATCCATAGATATGTGTATTATGAGAAAACTGCATAAAATTCAAAATTTTGTGCACTGTATAAATTCACACTAAAGTTGTTATAACATATCTTTGAAAAGATCTGATTCAATTATAGGACAGTTAAAGATATCACTTTGAAAAAGACCCTGTATCAGGGTAACGTGAATTCTGCTACACTTGAAGCAAGAAACTATATTGTTTATGGTGAAGCTTGAGCAGAAGAATGCTAGAATCATTGATGCTATTATATATGAAAAATTTCTGACAGCAGTGCCCCAAATAAATAAGCAACTTACAAATTGATAACTCAGTGTAAGAAGGGGCAAGACAATGTTGAAAATGAATCCCATGCAGTGGTAGAACATCCACAAAAATATGTGCCCTAATTAAAGAGCACTGATGACTAACAGAAGAAACAATAGCCAACAACATAGACAACTCACCTGGTTCACAATTCTGAACAACAAATTAAGATTGAGCAAACTTTCTGTTTGTTGCCGAAATTGTTCTACCAAGATCAGCCTCAGAAAGAACAGACATCGGTGGAAACAAATGGCATTAAGATTCTAAAGCATTTCTTTGAAGAACTGTACCAGGGGATGGAACATAGCTTTGCTGATATGATCCCGAGGATGAAGTACAAAGCAATGGCTATCAAGACATTAAGTGGTCCAGTTAAAGCACAAGTTGACCTGCCAAGAGCAAAGTTCATGGAAAGAGTTTTGGCGAAGCTCGGTCATTTTTCTTGTTATCTTTCTGAAGGACAAAACAAAAATCCACTTATTAGAAGTTTTATTTTGAAAAAGTTAGCCAAAATTAACTTTCAGCCAAAAAATACCCAGGAAAATTTCACCAGAGGTTTCTCCACCATGACAATGTTGTTCATTATTCTCATCAAACAAGACTAAATTTTGCTGGAGTTTCTGTGGGAACTCATAGGACATTCACTTTAGAATTCTGATTTGCCTTCATTTGACTTTTGTTTTCTGATCTTAAAAATTATTAAAGGATACATTTTTCTTCAATTAACAATGTAAAATATTGTACTGATATTTAGAAATTTTTAGTTCCCTATGATTGGAGTAATTGAATCTTTAGGGGCCCTGTGTTGTGGCACAGTGGGTAAAGCAGCTGCCTGGAGTAATTGACTCTTTGCTTACAGAAGTATCCTGAACTTAATGTAGCTTATGTTTAGAAATAAAATTTGCCTTCCTTATTTTTATTTCTTGGTTTTAACACTTTCACGTAGTATCTTTCAATTCCACTTTTTTTTTGAAGTTACCTTGTGTGTGTCCATGCACAATTGTATGTGTATGTGTTTGTGTTAATGACTTACACTGCTTCAGATGTTAGAAGAGATGATATCTTTGTAAGTATTTTCATTTTATTCTCTCAAAAGGGGCCACAGGCTTGTTTGCCAATCTTTTTTTTTGAAGATTTATTTATTTATTTGAAAGAGTTATGGAGAAAGAGAGAGAGAGAGAGAGAGAAAGAGAGATGTTTTTCATTTACTGGTTTACTCCCCAGAGTAAATGGCCAGGGTGGCGCTGAGCTGAAGCCAGGAGCTCACCCAGGTCTCCCACGTAGGTAGCAGGGCCCTAAATACTTAGGCCATCTTCCACTGCTTTTCCCAGGCCATGAGAAGGGAGCTGCATCTGAAGTGGAACAGCTGGCTTGCATCACAGGTAGCTGCCTTACCCACAACATTACAATGCATGCCCCTGTAAATATTTTTTCAGTTCCATTGCCCTCCTACTTCACAGGGCTTTTAATAAAGATTCTATGTATTGATTTTTTTCTAAAGTTCTCTTCTCCTGCCTAATATTACTATATTTTGTATGAAAACTTTGCTAGCTTTTTAGTAAACAGCTGTGTGCTTTCATCTGTTTTTGCTGCAACTGTCAAGGATTTGCCATGTTACAATACATGTTTAAGACTTTCCTTAATATAAAAAATCCATCATTTTCCAATACTGTGCTTGCCATTGGTACCGTGAATAATGGACAACATTAACACATTTACCTAATTGGTTAGTGATATTTATATCTGTGTTTTCACAGCTGATAGAAAATGACAAAAGATTTAATTTGCTACTTTAATTTTCCTCAATAAACCCATGTTGTAAGTGCTTGGCCATATTTTCAGTCTCTTCGAATAGATTTGTGTCTCAAATTGGTTGTATCTTATAAATACATAAAATTCACAGTGCACTAAATTTGACATCTTCCAGAGACTTGAAAACTGAAAATATTTTAATTTTAAACCAAATATATATTTCTTCATAGTAATGTACATGATTTTCTTGAAAAAATTAATTTGAATTTTAGTGTTTGTAGTTAATTAATATTTCCAAATAGTACTTATTGTTCTTATTTGTTTATTAGAGGCAGTTCATTTGGTAATTTTCTTCTTTTTACCTTTGTAATTTTCAACTGACATATATAAACTGTACTAAATGATGTTTTATTACATGCATACATTGTGTAATATCCAATAGATAAATATATTTGTTCTTTTAAACATTTAACATTTATTGATAGTGAAAGCATCAAAAATCTTATCTTCTAGGTTTTTTAAATGGAGAAAAATACAGCATATTAACATTATCTATAGTTAACCTACAGTGCATTGGAACCCTAGAACTTCTTACTCCTACTTACCTATAACATATTGCCAACCAGTCATCCTTTGCCTAGCCCCTCCTTCCAACTTTCCTTCCTTACTTCTTTTTTTTTTTTTTTTTTTTTTTTTTTTTTTACAGGCAGAGTGGACAATGAGAGAGAGAGAGACAGAGAGAAAGGGGTCCTCCTTTGCCATTGGTTCACCTGCCAATGGCCGCTGCGGCCGGCACACCGCACTTATCCGAAGGCAGGAGCCAAGAGCCAGGTGCTTCTCCTGGTCTCCCATGGGGTGCAGGGCCCAAGCACTTGGGCCATCCTCCACTGCACTCCCTGGCCACAGCAGAGAGCTGGCCTGGAAGAGGGGCAACTGGGACAGAATCCGGCACCCCGACTGGGACTAGAACCCCGTATGCCGGTGCCACTAGGCGGAGGATTAGCCTAGTAAGCCGCAGCGCAGGCCCCCTTCCTTACTTCTGTCAGACACTTTACATTTTTATCCTCAATGAGGTCACCTATTTTTTAGACTCCCCACATGAGTAGATCTTGTGATGTTTGTCTTTTTGTGCCAAGTCTATTTCAGTTAACATAATGACATCAGTAACCACCTATGTTGTTGCAAATGATGAGATTTTATCCTTATTTACAGCTGAGTAATATTCCATTGTGTTTATGTCTCACATTTTATTTATCCATTCCTTTACGGATGGGAATTAGATTGCTCCATTTTCTGGCAATTGTGAATAGTGTTGCGATTTGCATGAAGGTGTAGATGTCTCTCTCCTCTACAGAAGGATTTGATTTTCCTGGAGATATGCCCAGAAGTAGGATTGCTGATCACATCTGGATCATATGGTAGTTCTATTTTACCTTTTGAAGAACCTCAAAACTGTTTTCCATAATGTCTGTACTAATTCACATTCCCATCAACAGTGTGCACATCTTCAGCAACAATTATTACCTTTTGTCTTTTTCTTTTTTTAAAGGTTTATTTTTATGTATTTGAAAGTCAGAGTCACAGAGAGAAAGGGAGGAAGGACGAGAGATACATAGAGAGAGAGAGACTTCGATCAGCTGGTTACTTCCCAAATGGTTGCAATGGCCCCACGTTGGGTCAACCTGAGCCAAGAGTACAGAGCTGTCTTCTACTGCTTTCCCAGGCTCATTAACAGGGAGCTCGGTGAGAAGTGGGCCAGCAGGTCCTCCAATGGGCAACCAGTTCTGCAACTGGCTATGGCATCCCGGGTGATGACTCAATGGACTATTCCACAGTGCTGGTCTCAATCTTTTCTCTTTTTCATAGTACCTAATCTTTGTTTTTGCTATTGTTTAAGTTTCTCATATTCTGCATATTTACCTCTTCTCAGAGGTGTAACATAAAATTCTTTTTACCATTCTTTGGTTTCTCTCTTCATTTGTTAATTACTACCTTTGCTGTGAAAAAGCTCTTATAAGTTTGATCACCTAGTTCTCTATTTCAGGCCTAATGTAGAAAATCTTGCCAAGCCCTACATCCGGAAGTGGTTTCTCCATGTTTTCTTCTAATAGTTTCAAAATTTCAGGATTTAGTTCACATTTAGGTGGTTAATTTATTTTGAGTTGATTTCTGTAAATGGTGAGAGATAGGGATCTAATTTAACTCTTCTCATGGTAAATAACCTATTTTCTCAGCACCATCTATTGAAAAGATTATGCTCTCTCTAATATATGCTCTTAATACCTGAAGGATAACTTGGCTATAGATGTGTGGGTTTACTTTTTTTTTTTTTTTTTTGACAGGCAGTGTGGACAGTGAGAGAGAGAGACAGAGAGAAAGGTCTTCCTTTTTGCCGTTGGTTCACCCTCCAATGGCCGCCAGGACCAGCGCACTGCTGCCGGTGCACCGCGCTGATCCGAAGGCAGGAGCCAGGTGCTTTTCCTGGTCTCCCATGTGGGTACAGGGCTGGACTGGAAGAGGGGCAACCGGGACAGAATCCGGCGCCCCGACTGGGACTAGAACCCAGTGTGCCAGCGCCGCAAGGCGGAGGATTAGCCTATTTAGCCACGGCGCCGGCTGTGGGTTTACTTTTATGATCTATTCTATTACTTGACCTATGAACCTATTTTATGCAATGTCACTCTAATTATGATAATTTTGAATTATATTCTAAATTCGGTGTTATAATATCTCCTGTTTTTTTTTTCTCAAGATTAGAATTTTTATAAGGATTGCATTAGTATTATGCAGGTTTTTGATTGGTCCAACCATGAACATGAAGTATCTTTCTATTTTTAAGCCCTCTTCAATTTCTTTCATCAATTATTTTAAATTTTAATTGTACTAATTGTAGAGAATTTTCACCTCTTTGATTACATTTATTCTATTATTTTTGTAGCTATCGGAAATGAGATTGCTTTTTCCCCCAGAAACCTTTTATTTAAGGAATATGAACTTTATACATTTCATAATTACAACTTCAGGAACGTGGTGATTCTTACCACCTCTATTCCTCCTCCCTCTCCAATTCCCACTTATTTTTTACTAAGATCTATTTTCAATTAACTCTATATACATATGTTAACTCTATGTTAAGTAAAAGAGTTCAACAAATAGTATGAAAAAAATTACAGTTCCTCAATAGTCAGACAAGGTCTGTTCAAAGTCATTGCTTCTCAAATGTCATTTTCACTTCTATAGATTGCCATTTAGGTGCTCTATTAGTTATCACAGATCAGGGAGGACATATAGTATTTGCCCTGTTGGGACTGGCTTATTTCACTAAATATAATGTTTTCCAGTTTCATCCATTTTCTTCCTTGATTACTTTTTTTAAAAAAAAAAGATTTTATTTATTTATTTGATAGGTAGAGTTATAGACAGGGAGAAGGAGAGACAGAGAAAGGTCTTCCACTTGCTGATTCACTCCCCAAATTACTCCAATAGCTGGAGCTGGGCCAATCCGAAAACAAGAGCGAAGAGCTTCTTCTGAGTCTCTCATATAGGTACAGAGGCCCAAGCGCTTGGGACATTTTATACTGCTTTCCCAAGCCACAGCAGAGAACTGGATCAGAAGAGGAGCAGCCAGGACGTGAACTGGCACCCATATGGGATGTTGGTGCCACAGGTGGAGGCTTAGCCCACTACACCAGAGCACTGGCCCCTCTAAATTACTTTTTCATACAATTCACTGTTGTAAAACAATGCTATTGATTTTTAAGACATTGACTTTTTATCCTGCAGCGTTGCTGAATTTATTATTTTAAATAGCTTTTTGCTGTGTCATTGTTATTCTCATTATATAAGATTATGTTAATGGCAGGCAAATAATGACGATGTGACTTCTTTCTTTCCAATTTGGACGCCACCTCTTTTTATTCCCATCTGGTCCAATTCTTCTAACTAGGAGTTGGAGCATTATGTTCATTAAAAGGGTAAAGTGGGTATTCTTGTCTTACTTCAGATCTTAGAAATCCTTCAGCTTTCTCACATTCCATATGAAGTTAACTGTTGGTTTATTATGTATGACCTAAATTATGTTGAGTTACATCATTTATATGCCTAATTTGCTCAGAGTTTTTAACATGAGAAATGTTGAATTTTTTTTCAAATGCCCTTTTTTGGATGAATTAAGGAGCTCATATGCTTTCCATAGGATGACAATTTGATGTGTGTGTAGTTGCTCATGCTGATGTCTCTGCAAGGAAGTGATTGGTAGAGTCTCTCATTAAGTTGTTGTCTTGATTCACTCTTCAATGTATTTAATTTATTGTAACACATTATATGTTCATAGGAATGTAAAATCTTTCCTTCAAAAACTCTGTTCTTTTGCACATTTTTTTAAATGAAGGGATTACCCTATGGGCCAAGTATCTTATTGGTAATTTTCATAAAATGTGGAATGAAGAATATTTTCTTTTAACTTCAGCGTAGAAAGCAATGCAATTTTGAAAACCTGTATTATTTGATACTATGACAAGTATTAGAACATAGAAAAGATTGGTGATATCAAGGGGTAATGGAAAGCACATCCCATATCCCAAGGATACAGGAAATATTAGTTCCTGTCATTTAGTAGGAGTTCAAACCAGATAGATCATTTATTTTCAAGTGCATTGTGGAACTGTATTTTATATAGCAACAATAAATTTGATTTTCAGTTGAATTAATTAGAAGTATTGGTCCAAGACTAACACCTCTCTAGGACCAATATGGTCCATACCCATCAGTTTACATTGCAACATTCCTCAAAAATTTCTACCCCTAATTTAGTATTTTAATGTCATATATTGTTTTTTGTTATAAACACTAACAGTAGGATGCTATTTTTGACTCAATTTTGTTTGAGTGACTATGCAATCATAATTTTCTTTGCCTTTGTTGGTTTTAGTTCTCTTCATTTTGATAATGATTATTACAGATGTCTCAATAAAAACTTCAAAGTGCATCATGGAAAAAACAAGACTTTCTTTCATTAGTCTCAGTTAATGTAGTTAATAGAGATTATGTACAAAAGTTTACATTTGTTTTCTTTTTATAAAATTATGGTTATTAGTGTAATTGTCCCATCAAATATTTCATTAGACAAAATGTAACATAGTACATACTCAAGATAAAAAAAATGTTAAAAATGAATGACAATTCTGATTTGTTTTCATGATTTTCATTTATTCTGTTAATTCCCTTGCTTGCTTCCTAACCAGAGCAATCATCTTTACGTCTATGCTCACATTTTCTAGAGCTTTTATTTTTTTAAGAACATTACAGGATCATAGCTACATTTTAGAAATGGAGCAAAACATGATTTTTAAAGACAACTGGTATTCAACTCGTATTTTATGTGATTTTCATGAGTTCATAAGATGATAATGGCCTTTTACTTTTTTCAAACTTTGTATCATTTAGTTTATTATGCTTTAAGCATCCTTCCATTAAAGGAGTAATGAAAAATTAAACCACTTAGAATAATTTTTCCTGTAATCTCTCTATTCTCCAGAACTTCCAACAAATAAAAACTAATTTGTATTACCATTAACTTGATGCATTATATGTAGCTAATTACAGTCTCATCATTGTACATAGTCACCTTGTTAGACATCATTTCTTGTAGATTAGAAGTTTTTCTAAAGTACTCTTTCAAAGGCACATACAGGTGTCTATACCTGTTGAAATATTATTTATCTCCTAGTATGTTACTTTCCACTTGATAGAGAATGCTGTTTTGAGTGGGCAGAAAATTCCTGAAAAGTGTTCATTATTCTTATGAGTTTTATTTCCCCCCTCATTTACATATTGCAGTTGGGTATTTCTTTTTTGGCAGGTTCATTATCCTCTAAAGTTAATTTGTTGCATCATCCTAAAAATTATTATTTTTCCTTCTAATGCTTGGATTGCTGCTTTCTTTACTCATTGTGTCCCAGTTGTCTTAGAATGTATAGAACATTTCTATCTTCAGGTTGAGAAAATCTTATATTAAGTTTTAAATATTGCTTCTTCAAAACCAATTATTTTTGTTCCTGAAACATCAACTATTTCTTTGCCAAATGTTCTGGATTTATTTGCCAAGTCTTTATAAATTTTCTCATTCTTTCTCTTTTTATGTTATTTTACATTATGTTTTGAGAAATTCTATGCCCTTGAAGATCAAGTCTACTAATTTAGTACTCAATGAGATTGTTTCATTTGTTAAGTAAATAATTAGGAAACTTCCCATTTAGAACTAAAAGTATTTACGATATTTGCTGGAATCTCATTAAGCCCTTGACTATTTCATTATTCTTGTCATCTCTCTTTTAATAGATCTGATTTGCCATACATTGTTTGTTTTACTATGCTGATGAATTTTTTTCCTGAATTCTGTGCACTCTAGAAGAATGATGATTTTTATATGTGAACTCAGTTATGCTCAGAAATAATTGGTGAAATGTGTAGAAAAATAGTTAAGAAAATTAAAAACTCATGATCTCTTTTTATTATGTATTTATTTAAAAAGCAGAGAGGGGGAAGAGAAGAGGGAGAGTTACAGAGAAAAGGAAGAGAGAGAGAGAGAGAGAGAGAGAGAGAGAGAGAGAGAGAGTTCTTCCATTCCCTGGTTCACTCCCCAGATGGCTAGCGCTGAGCCAGGCAGAGCCAGGAACCAGGAGCCAGATGTTTCATCTGGGTCTCCCACATGAGTACAGGGCCAAGCACTCAGGCCATCCTCCATTGACCTCTCAGGCACATTAGCAGGGATCTGGTTCTGAAGCAGAGCGGCTGGAACTTGAACCCGTGCCCAAAGGCAATAACTTAATCTGCTAGACCAATACTTTGGCTCCTATGATTTCTAATTACATGTATTTATGCTATAAATTTATGCAGACTACAAATCTTACACTAAAGTCATTCTAAACACTAACAACAGACATATACTCTTCCAACTTTGAGGAAGACAGCTAAATTAGGGCTAGAATCCCATGGAAAAATATATGCCTTAAAGTTTTATAGTTTTCAATATTTCCCTCTATTTGCAAAACTAATTAATATGAAGTTATAATTTATTTTTCACATTAACTTTGCATTCATATTGCATAATTAATATTAACAAATTCAAAGTTCATTGATTGACACATTTATTAAATACTTGGACATTTCACTTCATATTTTAGAATTTGTTTACAATGTTTATTATATTACAGTTAATTATAAAAATGTCATTTTGAGATTTTTATAAAGGCAAAATATTCCATTAACAGCAGGTTGAATATAGAATTTTATTTTCTGGAGACCAAAGTACAAAAGCAAGGTGCAAAGGGAGTTTGGCTTCTTCAAAGGTCTCTCTCATAGGCTTTCAGACAGTGACTTCTCAGTGTCTTGATGTGGTATGACCTCTGTGTGCACACCCCTGTTTTCTCTTCCCCCTTGTTGGATAGTGGATCAACATTATGATCTCATTTAATCCTCATTATCTCTCTAAAGGCCCTGTCTTCAAATGCAGTTAAACAGGGGATCATACAGGGACTTAAGCAGCAACATAGGACATTTGGTGAGGTACAATTCATTCCATTGAAGCATCCCAATGTACTGAACGATAACACACAAATATCTCCCGGATAACTAAAAGCAAAATAAAACAACAGAAAATACTTTTGCTTATATCTCCTCAAAACTTTTTCTCTGCTTTCTATTTTCTGACTCAAGAGAGCTATATGCATGTAGCATAATATTGCCTTCACTTTAAAATGCACCACAAAGCTATTGTAATTAAGAGAGAGCATTTTATCAACCCAAAAACAAATTCATTGGAAAATAATAGAGAACATAAAAATAAGCCAATGCACCTACAGCCAATTGACTTCTTTTGATTTTATGTGGTTTGTTATTTATTTATAAATTTCAAAGTTTTTAGGCTATTTTTCTTAAAGACTTATTTGAAAGGCAGAGAGAGGAAGGCACAAAGAGACAAATCTTCCATCCACTGATTCACTCACAAATGACAGCAACAGCCAGGTCTGAATCAGGAAGAAGTCAGGAGCCAGGAGTTTCTTCCAGGTCTTCCATGTGGGTTCGGGGGAGCACTTGTGCCATCTACTGCTGCTTTCCCAGGCACATTAGCCAGAAGTTGTATTAGAAGTGGTGCAGCAGGAAGATAAACCAGCACTCACACGGGATGCTGGCATCACAGGTGGTGGTTTAATGTACTGAACCAAAATGCCAGCCCCTGATTTTTTTTCACCATAGTTCATAGAACAGTTCTGAGGATATATTAATAGTCCCTTTTTCCCTTCCTCTTTCCCTCCCTCCATATCCCTTTTTTCTCCCTCCCTGTCCTTTTCCTCCCCTCCCTCTCCCTTTCTCCATTATCTCCTTTACGTTATAAATAACATATCTGCTCCAGTAAATGAAAAGTCCAACAAGTAAAAAGCAAAAACAAAACAAAACAAAACAAAACAAACAAACAAAAAAAACCACCTAGTTTAGCAGAAATATATGTAAGGGCTATAATCAACTGAAAAATGACTTTCACCCATATACAGTGAATTTAAAAGTAATCATAGATCATAATTGATTTTTGACAAAGGTTTCATGAACTCACATTTGGAGATAAAAAAGCAACTTTTTCAGTAAATGGTGCCAAAATAAATATTCATATAAATAAGGATTCAACATCTACAAAACTGAACTTAAAATAGATCAAGGAACTGAATATAAGAACTGAAATTATGAAATTACTAGAAGAAAATGTAGGAGAAATGCTTTAAGACATTGGAATGAACAAGGATTTTTTTAGATCAGACCTCAGAAACACAGGAAACAAAAGCAAAAATAAACAAATGTTATTTTGTCAGCTAGTATGCTTTTTTCTGTACAACAAAGGAAACAATGAACAAGATAAAGGGAGAAAACATGCAATGGCAAAAAATATTTGCAATCTGTACATGTGAAAGAGGTTAACGGCCAGGTTATGTAAGATATATATTAGTAGGCATTAAAATAAACAAAAAACACCTTATTTAAAATGGACAGTAGATATAAACAAGAATTTCTCAAAGGAGGACATAAAACTGGTCACATACAAATATTAAACTTTGCTGATTACCAGGGAATTAAAATTGAATTAAAACCTCTGACAAAGTTAACAAATGAAGACAGGAATGTGGAGAAAAGGGAACCCTTGCAGAATGTGGGTGGGAATGCAGATCAGGACAGTGAAGATGGGAAATTCATATAGTTTCCTCAAAAAATTAGAATACAACTATGGTATGATCTAGCAGCCCTACTGAGTACATATTCAATGGAAATAAAATCGGTCTATCTATGAGACATCATTACTCCTAAATTTATTGTAGCACCATACACAGTAGTCAATACATCTAACCAAACTAAGCACCAATCAACCAACTACTAGTTAAAGAAAATGTGACTCATATACTTAATTAAATACTATTAAGCCATATAAAGGATGGAATGCTGGCATTTTCAACAACAGGGATAGCAATAACAGGAGATTATATTAAATGAAGTAAGTCAGGTACAGAAAGATAGGCATCGCTTGATCCCACTTATATGTGGAATCTATACATGTTGATCTCATAGAAATTAAAAACATAATGGTCTTTACTAGAGGCTGTGGATGACCGGGGCCAGGGGAGGGAGTAGGGAAAGGTTGACTGGTGGATACTAAGTCATAGTTAGATAGGAGAAAGAAGTTCTGGTGTTTTGTTGTTGTTGTTGTTGTTGTTTGTTTGTTTGACAGGCAGAGTGGACAGTGAGAGAGACAGAGAGAAAGGTCTTCCTTTTGCCATTGGTTCACCCTCCAATGGCCGCCGCCCCGGCAGGCGCACCGCACCTATCCGAAGGCAGGAGCCAGGAGCCAGGTGCTTCTCCTGGTCTCCCATGGGGTGCAGGGCCCAAGCACTTGGGCCATCCTCCACTGCACTCCCTGGCCACATCAGAGAGCTGGCCTGAAAGAGGGGCAACTGGGACAGAATCCGGTGCCCCAACTGGGACTAGAACCCCATGTGCCGGTGCCGCTAGGTGGAGGATTAGCCTAGTGAGCCGTGGCGCCGGCCGGTTCTGGTGCTCTTTTGCACAGGAGGGTGACTACAGATAACAGCAATGCTAAAAACCTCTCCAAGGAAGGATTGTGAAACTGTCACAAAAAGGAAATGATAAGTGTTGGAAGAGATATAAATGCTTACCCCAATTTGAAAATTACACTACGTATACATGTACTGAAACATCTCATGGTACCCCCAAATACATAATCTCTGTTTTTCAGAAAAAATAAAATAAAAATGCTAATTGCTCACTTAACTTTAAGTTGGAGCTACCCAAAGATGAATTACATTGATAATTTTTTTTTTCAGGCGGAGTGGACAGTGAGAGAGAGAGAAGAGAGAAAGGTCTTCCTTTTCTGTTGGTTCACCCTTCAATGGCCACTGCAGCCAGTGCGCTGCGGCCGGCACACCACGCTGATTCGAAGCCAGAAGCCAGGTGCTTCTCTTGGTCTCCCACATGGGTGCAGGGAACAAGCACTTGGGCCATCCTCCACTGCACCGGGACACAGCAGAGAGCTGGACTGGAAGAGGAGCAACTGGGACAGAATCCGGCGCCCCGACCAGGATTGGAACCTGGGTGCCGGTGCCGCAGGCGGAGGATTAGCATATTGAGCCTCGGCGCCAGTCCGGCTATGCCTTTTAAAGGAAATTTCAATAATATTCTGAATTAAGTAAAAGTACTAGTATGATTCATAAATGTATAAGGATCTTATAACATTTGTTATGACTTAAATACTCAAAAATGGCATTATTGTCTGAAAATATTCATTAAAACCTTTCCCTCATTTCTTGTCCTCATCCAATGAATTACTAAGTACTCTTGATTTTTATTTCTAGAATCTTCATATCCATTACCATCTCTATTTCTTTGATTTGCAACCCCATCATCTTCCTACTGAATTAAGACATTCCTTAACTTTTCTCCAATGTGTCTCTTAATTCTCTTTCTTACAGTGCTTAGGAATGTCTTCCTTGAATGTATGAGTCTACACAGTTACAGCACTATTCTGACTAATCGAGCTTATCTGTCAGGACATGGTAAGCTTTCACGGTGACACACAGGACTCTGTGTTACTCTTTTACTCAGAGACTCATTTCTCAAATACATGCTGGAGATACTGAACAAACACATAATTTATTAATTACAAAGAAATTTGCACCTCTCTTTGTCTTTTCCCGTTTTATTCTGACTGTTTATAACTATCTCTACCTCCTTTATCTAGTTGGCAAAATCATCTGATTTATTCTGTGGTACTGAGACAAGATCCATGTTTAAAGCAATAAACCAATCTATCCTAGAGGGCCTCATACGCTTCCAATGACAGATAATGATCGGATATTTTAAGAATGTATGGAATAGCCAGAGAATGTGAATGCAAGAAAATGCTCTTTTATATCTCTCTTTTCTGAGAAAACCTGTATCCTGTGCTGCTAACATCAGCAAATGCTAGGAAGGTTATTAGTAAAGATGCCATAAAAGCCCATCATTTTGTGTGTATTTTCTGTCTTCAGCTACATGAAAATGTGGTTTTCAGTTATAGAATACTGACAAAGACATCCCTTGGTTTGAACATGGTACATTTCAAGTCATCAATTTCAGGAAAGAGCAACACAGACAAATACTTTAAAAGAAGTTTACATTTTACAAAACTAAGTCCATTATTTAAGCTACAAATATAAATTATGCTAGGTATCTTTTAACCTTAATTTTATGAAAAAATGATTACTTAGACATATTAGAAACATAATAGAAGTAGGATTTAAATAATCTCAAAAGCAATATTTATTCCTATTTTCATCCTGTGAATGTTTATGAGTCTGGATTACTGGAACTTTTTACTTCTAATTCTCAGACCAAATTTTTAAGGGTATTTTCCTTTCTTTTATCAAACCAGTTAACTATTTTGGCTTTGAATACCTCTTGGATTGTGTCAAATACATTAGTTTTAAACTGAAATCCACAGTTAACATAATTTCCTCAGCTCTTAGTATTCTTCTGGGACATCCCAAAGAGGTCTATAATTGAACTTGTCAGCTTAGTCTCAAATTATTGGCTATGTGCAACGACAAAGACTGGATAATTTGGCCGAAACTCTAGTTCTTAAAATTAGAAAGACTTTGAAATAACTGAGAAAAACTACTTGATACAAGAATTTCATGAATTTTTTCTTCTTTAGAGGAGATCTTTGAGTTCAAAAGAAAAAAAAGAAACCCAGCTGTGAAAATTGTATGAGTAGAGTGTTCTGCTGAGGAACCAGTTCTGTATCTTGGAAGGAGTAAGGGATGGTACCATGGGAGGTGGACTCAGTTTGAAAGTCATCAGCACTATGGTTCTTACATTGTCCTAGGAATCCCTCAAATTCTGTCACAATAAATATACCTGGAACAGAGAAACAGGGAGCTATTCCACCTTCAAACCTTACAGGAAGCAGAAGTGGCTATTTTGTTGATTCGTACCTAGTTGGTGTGACAAAATACAAATCCAAGGCAGATGCAATATTATTTATGGATTTTCCCGAGGCACATTCTGGTTTAGAGAGGATGCCTGTATTAAATCTTATCCTCTAATATAATTTGTAGATACGGAATTTATATTAAGTTAAACAATATTTTAAAACCTAGGCTACACCTTAACCCATGAATTATGCTTCTATATTTTAGTTGGAGAAAGGAATTAATCTAGCTGCCTTGTGGTTCATTTCTCTCCAGTTTACAGGACAGCATTACTTTAGAAAACAAGTAAGCAGTGAATTCCTCTCTAGTCTCTTTATAAATGTACTGATAACAGACCAGGCAGATTGGCTAATGGAGTCTAGTGGGAAGAGATAGTACCCATGATTACTTCTAGAAGAGTGATCCCAGCTTAGCACTGTTTCGAGTAAACAAGACTTAGAATCATGGATTTTTGAGACAAGACCCTTGGATAACATCATGCAAGGAACAACACTGTTCTTTAAAATAGAAGCGCCTTAAAATTCAAATGTGTAATCCTAATGCCTCCCTTGGAGAATTCATCTCCTCTGACTCACAAAGCATGTGTCTGATGTGACTAGAAAGATCTGGGCAGTCGCTTGGGATTCCCCAAACATTTCCAGGTTTTGCCTGTGCCCCAGCAATTGCTTATTTTCTTCAAATTGTTGAGACTGTCCCCGAGGCAAAGCCTCAAGTTTCATGTGAGCCCCACCATAGCCCTGCCACTTCCCTAGATTTCTCAGGGTTTATGGGCAGAGATGCAAGTTGTATGTGTATCAGCTAAGTCTATTAAAGAGCAATAAACTTTTTCTTCCTTAAATTAATTTTTGTCTGTTTAGAGATGGTGGCTGTAAAAAATAAAATACTAAAATAATGAAATAAAATATTAAAAAGAAGATATATGCATTAAAATAATTAAGAGAAAAATGAAACACCTCCCAGACAGGACAAAGCAGCATACCGTCCTCTTTAATAGGAAGAAAATAATAATATTAATTATCTGAACTATCTGAGAAACGTAAGAGAAACACGGAAACATGTAATAGATCTTTATTAATCACCAGGATAAATGATTAATTTAACGATGGAGATTTGTTCGTGTTAGAGCTACAGGAATTTACATTGTGTCATTTAGAAAACAAAGTTCCTGTGTGTATTCTTTTTTACTGTTTGAATACTTGATTTACTGTTCCTGTGTGTATTTGAGCACGTATGTTTTGTGAACTTAGAAACACCTTTGAATCAAACATGTCAGCTGAAACTTCAATGTGAGAGCATGAGCTAGTCTTTGAAAGGAGAAGGATTATAGTGCTCTTTCATCACTTTCAGAATTATTCCTCTGATGAACAGTTCTTAGTGCTAATGAATGTGGTGTCCTAGTAAACCTGAAGCAGTAAAATATCACACAGTAAATGGCCATTATACAATGATTTATATTCTATAAAATCTGGAGGAGAAATTGTCAAAATAATATCTATTTGGGGGAATATTAAAATGGTAAGATTTTAGTTTTAAAAAAGATAGCATGAATAAGGTGAAATTTAAATTAAAAATTAAATTTATTATGTCCTCAAAGTAATAAATTTATTTTAAGGAAATAGGGTTTACAATTTCTCTCAATATTTGGCCTAATATAAATTATGGTATATATAAGTAAAGTTAATAAATAGGTAAATTATAACTTTATTCTCTTCTAATTTGATGAATGTTTGAAGTTTTTGATAGTGTTTAAAATTATTTTTTAAAGAGAGCATTGCAAACAATGTTTAAGGAATATTTAATTTTTAAATAATTAGATTATTTATTTATTTTTTTTGACAGGCAGAGAGGACAGTGAGAGAGAGAGATAGAGAGAAAGGTCTTCTTCCTTTTCCGTTGGTTCACCCCCCAATGGCTGCTGTGGCCACTGCACCGCACTATGCGAAGCCAGGAGCCAGGTGCTTCTCCTGGTCTCCCATGCTGGTGCAGGGCCCAAGGACTTGGGCCATCCTCCACTGCACTCCTGGGCACTGATATTGGGGTTCTTCCAAAAAAAGGTTTAATAAATTACTTGGGAAAAAATAACTTTAGACAATACAGAGATATGAATTACCCAGATTTTTCATTGAATCTAAGAAATAGCAATAAAAATGTTTTAAGTCTTTCCACTTTTTGTTAATAAAATGATCAGGTAACCAGCTGTTTAACAAAGCTATACAGATGTTCAGCATAATTAAAATTACAAAAGCCATGAATAGAGTCTCTATTAATTTTTGAGTAAATATTAACTGCTTAATGGGAGCATAGTAAATCTCAGACACTGGAATAAATTATCTCTCTAAAATTTTATATTTCACTATAATAAACTTTTTATATGTTTTTCCACTTTAAGAATAAATTAGTTTCTAGTAACTAATTTTCCCATTTAACTCCAACTGAAAAATGATTAGAATCATATTGAAAATATAATGAGTCATAATAATTACAATAGTATATACGTGTATATACACATACATATTATATAATATATATATATATATATACACATATATATGCTTGGAACTCTGCTAGGTATTTTTCATGTATCACTTTTATAATCATTTTTCTACATCTCTGCAGAACAACCTCCTAATATCAGTATAAAGAGAACAACTATATGCATTTTATTGTTTAGCCTTCAGAACTTCTTTGTAAAAGGGAATCTTATTTTTCTCATCTTAGTGATGAGTAAATATATCTTTCAGATGGTAGAGAAATTTCCCCAAAACACATAGATTCTAGTGGAGAAGCCTCAGTATTAACCCATGTTTTCTGAAATTAATACAGTTAACCACATGTCTGTACTACTTGTAAGAAATGAAACAAGCCGGCGCCATGGCTCAATAGGCTAATCCTCCACCTTGCGGCGCCGGCACACCGGGTTCTAGTCCCAGTTGGGGCGCCGGATTCTGTCCCGGTTGCCCCTCTTCCAGGCCAGCTCTCTGCTATGGCCAGGGAGTGCAGTGGAGGATGGCCCAAGTGCTTGGGCCCTGCACCCCATGGGAGACCAGGAAAAAGCACCTGGCTCCTGGCTCCTGCCAGGATCAGCGCGGTGCGCCGGCTGCAGCGGCGGCCATTGGAGGGTGAACCAACGGCAAAGGAAGACCTTTCTCTCTCTGTCTCTCTCTCTCACTGTCCACTCTGCCTGTCAAAAAAAAAAAAAAAAAAAAAAAAAAAAAAGAAAAGAAATGAAACAATGCCTACCCAAGATGAACAGGAGCTCTAATGTGTTGTTAATAATCAGTAGGTCAAGAAACATGTAATTCTACATTTATTTTGTTTTATTTTAGGAGATGTGTCTTCCAAATATTTGACATTTTGGAAAACAAATAACATCAATTTATTGATATAGTTAAAGTATCAATTTATATTGTCAAAATGCTGTACTTACATATGCATGTGGGGGATTAAAAAGTGACATAATTTCCCATTTCAATATTTTAATTAATGTAGAAAAACCAGGAATGGCTGATTTATATTTGTAACTGTGTTCATTTCCTAGGGCTGCCATAATGCCAGACTAAACGGAGTGAGAACAGAAATGTGTTCTCTGATTAATGTTAAGTCTGAGTCTAAAGCCTAAGTGTCAATAGGGAATCACCGCCCTCCAAGATCTGGGGCAGACCAACTCCTTGCCTCTTCTGGCTTGGTGGCTCCTCAGCTTTTTGTTCTGTTTTCTTCTTTCTACAGCGTTCCCCTCCATGTCTGCTTTTTATGTGACTCACTTACAAGGAGACTTCTTAATGGAAACCTAGGATGGTCTCAATTTAGTATCCTTAACCTAACCTCATATAGCAAAAGACAGTGTCCCTTTGGCTGGAAACTGGTAACGTGTCCGCCCACGAAACCAGTTCCAGTTCCACTGAAGCTCTTGTAGAGTGTAAACATTTAACGAAGCCTGCGTTTCCAGCGTCAGGCTGTGAGAACTGAGAGCCTGGATTTCTCCTCCTGTGATCTCGGATGGGTTACTGAATCTTCTAGGAGCAGTTTTCCTGAAGTCACCATGGAAGACTGCAGCTTATATGCAAACTTGCCCTCTTTTTATGATTGTTTTTAACCCACCAGAAAGCTGCAACTGTACTGAATTCTCTGCTAATGGGCCTGGGACGGCAGTAGAGGACAGCCTTAGTGCTTGGGCCTCTACCACCTATGTGGGAGACTGCGATGAAACTCCTGTCAAGACTGGGCTGTTAGCGCCACTTGGTAAGTGAACAAGTGGATGGAAGATCTTTCTCTGTCTCTTCTTCTCTCTTTGTAAATCTGTCCTTCAAATAAATAAATGAATCATTCTTTAAAAAAATACTGCTAAAGTATCTGTAATGGAATGCACTTATCCCTGAAAGCAACTTTCTTATATTCATGCAAACATATTTGGAAAGTGAACAAAAACATGCACATTTCAAAGAACTATCACTTTTAATGAAAATATTTTATAGATGTTTCAACTGCCCAGCACATGTATATCTGTAAACTCCTGAGTACAACTTGTTTGCTTCCATTTACAGAGTTAAGGAATGATTTATTTTCTTTCTGTACTATACATACTTAGCAAACAAGCACTGAGAATATGTTCATTTTTTTTTTTTTTTGGTAAATTTGTTTCTTTTGAAAGTCAGAGTTACAGAGAGAAAGAAAGACAGAGAGTGCCCTGGAATCTCAGCATTTCCCCCTAGTAAAGATCTTCTGTGGGAACATCTGCACAGAAATTGACTGCTCAACCTTGGACTGATGTCATCCTTTTGACTGTAGCCAAGGATGATTGTTCCTAAAAACTTATGTAACTCTCCTCATTTTACCTTTATAAACCCTTTTCTGGGTTTGCTTCTCTGAATATATCTATAGCTCATTATGTCATGCCTTTTGTTGTTATTCTTGATTAAACTCTGTTATGGAGCAAAATTCTCTCTGTTGTTATTTTGGCTGGCATGAAATGTGATGTAAAAACCTGGTATAGTTATGGTTGCTACTTGTCCATTTCCAGAGATAAGGTCCAGTAATTATGAACTGTATTAAAATTATGCAGGGTATGTTTTCTATACATGAAGTGCAAGAACCAAATTCTTTAGGTAGAGGTGTGACGGTGGTGAATATCCTCTAAGAAGGTTTTCAGTGATACTCATCTCCTATTGGCCATGCTTCCTTATTTTGTATGCCATGGACCCTTGGCCAACTTCTAACAGAGCATGACAGAAATGATAGATGTTGCTTCTTAAATTAGCCTGTGGCTTTCATCTTAGGTACATAATAGGGTCCCTTACACTCTTTTCCTTGATGTCAGATTGTTGACCTGAGGGAAGACAGATTAGATTCCATGCCATGAGGCATCATGAGTCCAGGAACTCATGTGGCAAGGGAACGAGGCCTTCCCAAAATTCCTGGACCAACTCTTCTCAATGCAGTAGAATTTCCAAATGAAGCCACAGCCCAAAGTTAACAACTTACCTGTAACTTCATGAAAGTACAATCTAAGAGGCACTCAGCTGAGGATTAAAGGTAGAATCACACAAGGAATCATTGGACTTCTTGTTTTACATATGAAGGTAAAAGAAAAGATAGATAAGTTGAAGGAAGAGATATTTAAATAAAAGAAAATCAAACTTGACAGTCTTTAAAAGCCTCAGTCTTGTAAGATGATATATGACACTAAAATTAAGAACTGACATCCAGGCAAATATTGAATCTAGGGTGCTGCATGAAAACAAAATCTAATCATGAAACCAAAGAAAAAATCCTGTTAATAGTTTAAAGGTTCACATAATAGATCATCTAAATTAGCCATCATGGCATCTGAAGAGCATAATGGCATCATTCCCCAGAAGACAAAGGTGAGGAGGGTTGATCTACATTTCAGTCTTCTATGTCATGGAGTATTCCTGAAGAAGAATCCTGGAAGATCCACATATTTCTTTCTTTTTTTTAAGATTTTATTTATTTACTTGAAGGCAGAATTTTCAGAGACAGAGGAAGAGAGATAGAGAGAGATCTTCTATCGCTGGTTCATTCCCCAAATGGACGCAATGGCTGAGGCTGGACCAATCCTAAGCCAGGATCCTGGAGCATCTTCCAGGTCTCCCACGTGGGTGCAGGTTCTTAAGGACTTGGGCCATCTTCTACTGCTTTCCCAGGCCATAGCAGAGAGCTGGATCAGATGTGGAGCAGCCAGAATTCTAACTGGCACCCATATGGGATGCAGCAGTGCAGGAGATTTTACCCGCTATGCCACAGTGCCGGCCTCCACACATCTCTTAAAAAGATTACATAAGCAGAAAAAGCAGCAGCACTTAATGAAGGACAGGGGAATGGTACAAAACAAACAAAAATCCTTTGGACACTCTGATTTTTGAACAGTAAAGAGACTAAAGAGAGTCTCAGCAGCAAACACATGTGGAGGAAGCATGAAGGAAAGATAGCTTAGAAGACAGAGCCAAGATTACAAAAGGTAATAAAGCAATTCTAGAACTTTCTAACATTTATCAAGTTAGATTTCAGAATAGACACTAATCAGTAATTCATATGCGTCTATACATTTTTTTCATTTTTAACAAGAATGGCTGATACATTATCCTGGAACTATCTCTCATTTTCTTTTGCATGTTAAAGCAGATAATTTGTTTGTTTAACAAGGAAAGATGAGTGGAACTTTTCTTGGGAAGAATTATTTAAAGAACCAGAGATCCATGTTTATGTCTGGGTCTACTACTAATAAAATGAGACCCAGGGTTTTGAGCAAATATTATAAATGGGAGGATAGTCTGAGTGCATTTTGTGAATGGGAATGGAGCAGTTGACTAGAGCCAGAGGGCAGAAGGTAGCGGGCAACCTCTAAGACTTTTCAAATATATTCTCAGTGTTATCCTTTCAAAGTCATCTATTGACGATGCTAACTCTATCTGAACTATTTGTGGAACATATCTTCTGAAAAGACAGATAAGTCTTAGAATTGCCTTCAATATTTCCAAAATTTTGTAATTGGAAAATGCCTGTGATTTCAAAGAAACATGCTAAAGACATTGAGAGACATATTTAGGCTAACAAACTGGGAAATATACTACTTTCATTAAATAATTTTATTTTCCTATAAAGATAGATGTTTTTGATATGCCTTGCGAGCCTCTCTAAGCTACATTTGAGATGAGAAAGAAAAAAAAATTTCAACAAGAAAGGCTTCACTATAGTACAGTCTATTCTTCCAAAGTTAATAGTGTGAAGTTCAATATTTATCTGAGTCTATAAGCTTGGTATGCTTATAAAAATAATTCTTCACATCATAATCACATCTAATACATTTCACTAATTGTTTCTTTATGGCCTAATAGAGTTATTTTTTTCCTTCCCAAAGCATTCAGCTAAGACAACATTAATGAGATCAGACTTAATTTCCAAGAGATTCAGTGAAATGAAAAATTAGGTTAGCTTGAGTTAACACAATTGGCCAAAAGGCCAAACGAAACGAAACCTTTTTTTTTTTTTTTTTTTGGAAAAAATTTAATGTCTCTATCTTGTCTTTTTAAGACATAGTACATTTGCAGTATTTTCCAACAATTGGAAAGCTTAATTAAGCTTTCAATTATTATAGTCTTGTATGCATCTCTGCTGACATTTAGTATTACCCTGGGAAAGTTGTCTTGTCTTTGTGTGACTTAGTTTCCTACTTTGCACAATGGTAATAATAATACTAATTGCTTTGTGTTACTTTGAAAAGGATTAGAAGAAATGACTCCATAATGGTTAACAGAGTGACTCTACACACATTCAACACTCAATTATATTTAGATATCATTATAATGATTTCACCATTGATTTGCTTAATTAAATCTCCATTTCGCACCCTCCACCCCCATAATGTCATCTGCTATCATTTACCACTATTTTCTTCAATGGATGTCTATTTCCATTCTCCATTGTTGACATTTTTTGTCTATTTTTTCTTTAGCTTTTTATAGATTCCATTAATTTGCAATTATACCTGCTGGCTTGTTTTTTACAGGTGATCTTTCATATCTAAAAGTGACTCATTGAGTAAGCTGGGATAGTAATCTAGAAGAAGTCAACTTTACTTTTTATTGTTCTCACTCTTCTTTGATGTGTGCTCTGGCAAACCATGCTTCCATGACTCAAAATCTTAGGCATCTTCCTGAGTGTTTCTGCTCACTTAAATTTGCTCACAAATCATATTATGCCCTGATATTAAGGGACCGTAATCAAATCTAATATTAAAACTTCAATTGCTCATGCTCTTATTTTTTCATGAGTATAGTGATAAGGGGCTGGGGAAAACAGAATTATTATTTTTACCCAACTTTCTCTTTTTCTCTTCATTTACTTTCAGACTTCAAATCCCAGAATGATAAGATGAGGCATCAGAAAGGAGGGCTAAGGAGACTGGCTGTAATTGGATCCTGGGGACTTCTAAGTTCTACTCTTGAAACTTTTTTTCTTAATTTTTGAAAGCTTTCTTATGAAGTTTCTACTGCATTTCTGATACAAGTGCTTCAGTTTCTTGTTAATTCATATTCACCTACTCTCCCCATAACCTCTTTTCTTTTCATTAGGGTGACTCACATTAGCAATTAGTTCACATGTGTTGGCACCTTCCTTGGGGTCCCCTGAATCTTGGGAAGACTTGCCAAAATCTGGAAAGGCAAATTCCTCTGCATTGTGTTACCATGGATGACTACATCAAGCCCTTTATATGTATATTGCTTCAGAATTGGAACTGACACTAAATTATGTACTGCTAATCTTCAGTGAGTTTAGCAATGCTTTCCAATTGCTTCCATATAAATGCTCCCTTCCTTGGTTGGAGATAAGGAAGAGAGAGACATGCTCCTATACTTCTTAATAAACAGAAGGGAATAAAGCATTTCACATTCACTCAATCTCTCTAAATAATGTCCACTGTTTGATTTTAGACTAATATTGCTACTTGTTTTTATATGCCTTCAAATTAGGTCATGGATTAATGATCACTTGACTTCCAAATTTTAGAATGAATCCTAATTATAAAGCTAATGAAAAATCCCATACACTAACCTGTTATCTGTGCCCTGATCCTTTATATATTCAATTTATAATTTTGAGTACTGTTTTTAAAAACATTCATTTATTTATATATTTCAGAAACAGAAGAAGAGTGAGAGATAGAGACAAAGAAATATAGAAGAAAGAGGGAGAAAAAAGGGAGAGGGAGCTCCCAACAGCTGGTTCACTCTACAAAAGTGCAATAGCTAAGTCTGGACCAGACAAAAACAGAAGCCAAGAAGTCAGTCCACATCATCATATAGGTGGCAGGAACCCAATTGCTTGATCCTTCACCATTGCTGCTCTGGGTGTGCATTAGCAGGAAAGTAGAGTCATGTGCTAAAGCTGAGAATTGAATCTAGTACTCCCATATCAGATGTGATTGTTGTGATCTCTGGCCAAATATCCTTTCCTGATCAATAATTATATTCCTATTTCCTAAATAATGTCCACTGTTTGATTTTAGACTAATATTGCTACTTGTTTTTATATGTCTTCAAATTAGGCCATGGATTAATGATCACTTAATTCCAAATTTCAGAATGAATCCAAATTATAAAGCTAATGAAAAATCCCATCTGTTATCTGTACCCTGATACCTGGAAGAGAATACCTACTCATAAACCATGTAATACTGCTAGCAAGTAGTTTTTAAATTAATTAAAATAATTAGTTGAATTATCTGAAGCAAATTAATCACATGAAAAGTACCCTCAAGCCTGGTCAAATTTGTATATGGACTTGAACTTCTGAGTTCTCATTCTTATTTCATATATAAGTTGTATGACTTTCAATAAAGTACTTACTTCTCTAAACTTTAGTTTTCTACTCTATAAATTGAGATTGGTAAGCAAATATATTTTGTGGTTATCTCAAAATATGCATGATAATGTAGTAGCTTGGTTTGGCACATTATAAACTCTCATCAAGTTATGAAAGTTCATAGTTTCTCTCTATCTGGATTCTTCCCAGCCCCCTGCAACACATATATCCCTTTTGAGGAATTCACAGCTGTGTAGAGTAGTGAGGGAGGCACTGGCCTTCAAATCCCAGGAAGCTGGCTTTTCCAGATCTGTCTGTGAGCACGTCTGTAGAGCAGGCATGTACTGGAGAGATGACCTCCAGCCCCTTTTGTGATACTATGTAGTCTGAGAATGAAAAGTGCAAGGGTTAGAAAAACTGACTTCAAAGTCACTAGACAGGCCATCACATGGGTGCAGGCTTTTGATCCTGTGACTGAATACCATGTAGGTCTGATGATACCTGACCTCCATTCTAGTCCTTCCACTTCTCATAATTCCTAGTTAAATATCCAGTCATTTTCTGAGGCATCAAATTAAAAGCACTTATGGAATCAGTTGGCATTATTGTTTCCTTTTTATCGGACTTCATTTTCCTTATGAGAAAATAGTATGAAATAGCACAACATTTATATTCAGCTGAAGAGTTGTTCTGAGAATGCTTTGTCACCCCCTTTTCACTCTCTTTGCAGCTCCCTTTTCTCTTTTTGTATCTCTAATGAAGATCGCTCTAAATTCCGGATTTTGCTCCTTTTAATTTTTTTCCTGTGCAACGTATTCTTCATTTTCAGTGACTTCCAGAAACATTCTTGACCTTTTTGGCAGAGAAATGTGATATATCTATATTTCAAACCTGTTTTCCACACCTTTATTTCTTTCTCCAGTAGTTATAGAATGCCTTTATGTTGATATTTAGCAAACATATAAAATAAATATTACTTAAACAGATTGAACCCCCCTTGTCCTCAAATATTTTATTTCTAGTATATTTTTAAATTTATAATTAACCATGTCTTTTATTAGAGATCCATACAGGAACTAATAGATGCATTTTCTTCAAATTTTTATGGCCAATTACATGCAAATCTTACTGATGTGATTTGACACGATTTCTTTTACTTCTACCCTTTTCTTGGCCATACTAGTGCCTTAATTTGGACTCATTATTTCCTTCCCAACAGTTGGGCTTGATTCTTTACCAATTTTCCTGCCTCCACTATCTACTTATTCAAAATACATGAATTGCATATTCTGCCACCAGACTAAGTCTTCTAAATCAGAAATCTAACTTTCTATTTCTCTAAGTTCCTCAAACTCTTTAAGTGAATTCAAGGAGCATAAGTGAGAGCTCACTTATGACATCAGTGTCCTAAGTATTTTGAGTAATGTTCTTAGTGGGAAAAAATGATTCTTACTATTTTATAATCACCACAGACACAGAATTCCTTTCCATCTTCATGTAGCCTGGCCAACCTTCTCCTTTTCTTCACAATGCTTATAGTCCTTTATAGTGTTTTTTTGTTTGTTTGTTTGTTTTTTTTTTTTTTTTTTTTTTTTTTGAATGAGTCCTTCTAAGGCTCAAGTTCTACCTTGAAATAGTGGATCAATGTTTTCTATTTCTAAGGTATCCCTTCTTCCTTAATTAAACAAAATTTATATACTTGAGAGGAAGAAAAGGAGGCAAAGATATTCTAGCTGGTTCACTCTGCAAATTTCTACAATGGCCATGACTGGATCAGGCTGAATCTAGGAGCCAGGAACTCAATCCACACACCCTAGATAGGTGACAGAAACCCAGCTGCTTTTACTATCACTAGCTACTTACCTGAGTCTGCATTGGCCAGAAGCTAGAATCAGGAACTGTAACTAGGAATCAACCCCAGGTAGTCTAATTTGGGACTTGGATATCTTGACCACTAGGACACCTGTTTGTTTTTTTAATTTTGATGATCAAAGAAAAATCTTATCATATATGTACAGGGTCAAAATAAGACTCATTACAGTCTCTGTTGTCACAATCACTTCAATTTCTTGCTAATATTGCCTGTGATGAACTGAATTTTTATGTCTCCTGAAAATTCATATGTGGAAATCCTAACTCCCAAGATGATATCGTCAGAAGGTGGAAACCTAATGAGGTGATTAGGTGAGGAAAGCAGACCTCTTATAGAAAGTACAGTGTTTTTATAAAGAGGCTTCAGCAAGCTTCAGTCCCTTCTTCTATATGAAGTTGTAGAGTGAATGACGTCTTCTCTCATCAAGGAAATGGGCCCTCATCAGACATTGTGTCTGCTGGTGAGTTAATATTAGATTTCCCAACAGAGAACTCTAAGAAATAAATTTTTGTTTATAATCCATCCAGTTTATGGCCTTTTGTTATAGCAACGTGAATATACTAATACAATTTGCATGACAATTCAGTATTTCAATGAATGAAGTCTCAGCATTTTCATCATCATCCTTTCCACCAGTGGTAAGCAGCATTATAAAAGGCAATGAAGATGAAAATTCCATAGATACATACACAGAATAATATTGAATTACCTTTGCAGATGTGTAATTGTGACCTAGAAATATTTTCTAATTTATTCTGCTGTAAAGTCTGTGGCAGAGATTGAAATTTCACTTACCATCTTTTCTTTCATTATGAATCTTCCTTAAAGTAACATTGAAAGACATCAGATTGGCAAAGATTTATTGGATAAGACCCTAGAAGCACAGGCAATAAAGTTAAAAATAGTCAAGTGATATTACATCAAGCAATCAAGCAAGAAGCATCATGACAGCAAAGGAAACACTCAACAAAGTAAAGAGGCAACCAACAGAATGGAAGAAAACATTTGCAAATTATACATCTGATAAAGGATTAATACCCAGGATATACAAGGAACTCAAGGAATTCAACAATAAAACAATCTATTTAAAAATGGACTAAGGTTATCAACAGGCATTTTTCAGAGTATGAAATACAAATGACCCACAGACACATGAGAAAATTCTCAGGATCACTAGCCATCGTGGAAATGCAAGTAAAATCCACAATGATGTTTCACTTCACCTGAGTTAGAATGGCTATCATCCAAAAATAAAAAAAAAAAAATACTGCTAGTACTGCTAAGGATGTGGGCAAAAAAGATATCCTAATATATTGTTGGTAAGAATGTAAACTAGTACAAGAATTATGGAAGACAGTATGTAGACTCCTCAGAAATCTGAAAACAGTTGGGGCCAGTGTTGTGGCGTAGTGGCTTAACGCTCTGGCTTGAAGCGCTGGCATCCCATATGGGTGCCAGTTATAGACCTGGCTGTTCCACTTCTGATCCAGCTCTCTGCTATGGCCCGGGAAAGCAGTATAAGATGGCCCAAGTGCTTGGGCCCCTGCACCATGTGGGAGACCCAGAGGAAGCGCCTCACTCCTGGCTTCGGATAGGTGCAGCTCCAGCCCTTGCAGCCAACTGGGGTGTGAACCAGCAAATGGAAGACCTCTCTCTCTCTCTCTCTCTCTCTCTCTCTCTCTCTCTGCCTCTCCTTTCTCTGTGTAACTCTGACTTTCAAATAAATAAATAAATCTTTAAAAAAAAAGAAATCTGAAAAATGTTACTGTATCATTGGCCATCCCACTCCTGGTAATTTACCAAAACAATGTGAAATCAGCATATGAAAGACTTATCTGTATCCCCATGTTTATAATAATGCAACTCACAATAGCTAAGATATGGGATCTACCTAGATGTCCATCAAATAATGACTGAATAAAGAAAATGGTATTTAAATACAATGGAATACTACTCAACCATAAAAATGAACGGAATTCTGGGGGCCAGCCCCGTGGCTCACTTGGTTAATCCTCCGCCTGCAGAGCCGGCATCCCAAATGGGCACCAGGTTCTAATCCCAGTTGCTCCTCTTCTAGTCCAGCTCTCTGCTGTGGCCTGGGAGGGCAGTGGAGGATGGCCCAAGTGCTTGGGCCTGCACCCGCATGGAGACCAGGAAGAAGCACCTGGCTCCTGGCGTAACTCCAGCAGTGGCGGCCATTTGGGGGGTGAACCAACGGAAGGAAGATTTTTCTCTGTCTCACTCTCACTGTCTAACTCTGTCAAATAAAAAAAAAAATGAATGAAACTCTGTCTTTCACAACAAAATGTATGCAACTGGAGACCATTATGTTTAGTGAAATAAGCCAGTCAAATTAAGGTAAATATCACATGCTTTATTTGATTTATGATAACTAATATACATAGTTTAAAATATGTAATGAATATAAGCAAAATTGACATTTGGGATTTGATTATTGTTTATAGTTCCTATCTATACTTTTGAGAAACAGGGAATTTCTTACTACTTGTTGAATTCTTTAATTAGTGGAAGGTTAAACTTGTGATTATAAAGAAAATTGAAAGTATGTCATACAAACTAAAAGAAAAAAATAAGGAAGAATTAAGGAGGGAAAGAGTGTATGCTGTGATGTATCATTATGCTCGTAAGACTGTAACTAGGAAATACAAATATGCTATAGAAAAAAGGTGCTTATTCTTTTTACAAAAAATATAAAAATGAAATGTCTTACTTGGTGCTAACCATCTGGGCCTTACGTGAATGTTTAAAATTGGAATAAAGGTATAGAGAGGTGATAATAAAAAAAAAAAAAGAATTTCTTTAATAATTTCCAATTTAAAATTTCCATTCCAGAGTCTGTCTTTCTGTAGATATTAAGTTTACCTGTGATTTAGACTATGAGATAGAAATAGAAGTGTGGTGACAACTCCAAAAGTTTTCTTTTACAACATTGCACCTCAATTCTTTTTCTTTTAAAAAATCTTTTCTTATTTTCAAGCTTGCATGATCATGAATCATGAAATCATGAAGATAGAGCTTTGGTAATTTTCTATGATTAGAAGATTTTTTAAATTTTATTTTGCAGCTGAATAATAAAGACAGCAAAGCAGAAATAGACAAGAATCCTGGATTTTTCCAGAAATCACTGATTCAGTTTCCCTCTAACTTCAGATTGTCTTATATATGATAGAGAAGCATGTTTCCCAATGATTTTCCATTGTATGTGGGTGGAAAATATCAGTTATGAAAATATATGAACAGATTTCAAAAAGTTTTTACTAGAATAAACTTATATGTTATTCCCTTTTCCAAAAAAAAAATTTCTTTGTTCTTAAATAAAACTGATTACATACATATTGTCCTGACTGCATCCAATAGCACCAGCTGTATTGGGCTTTTATGTCCAAGGCTGCAGCATAAACAACTAACTCAATATTTTTAGTTGTTTTAATCCCTATCAATAATAATTAAGCTTAACACATTTATGTGCACGTTCCCACACACCAGAATCATGATCAAGCTATATGTCTGTTCCTCTTCGATTGCAGATGGTATTTTCTCCTTTCGTTTTATCATTCTATTCTTCCTTGGTACATCTGTTCTCTGTTTATGCCACTAAAGCTCACCCTAGGAAATAATTTACTTTTCAAGACCTTACACAAAAGTAATCAGTTCATAAGACCTTTCCACATCTAATCATTAATCTCCGAATAGAATCCATCTCCTTTGTTCTCTTGCTGCAATTTCTTCCTGAAACTCTATGACTCATCGCCCAGTGACTGTGTCATTGAGTTGAGATCTCCTGGAGGGTAGAAAAAGTCTGTCATTCTTTTAACACCACTCAGAGTACCTGGCAAAATTCAAAACCATGAACAATGTTGGCTTAGATTAATTAGCCTTATTAGTAGTTTAAAAGCATTGTGGACGAAGGAAAAATATTTTGAGCTCTCTGATGTAGTGGTGGTTTTACAGTATAGAAAGTATTATTTTTATTATTGTCATTGTTAGTATTTTATTTAAGTGCTTCCAATAATGGATAAATGTTATACAGCATGCATTTTTCTTATATCTTTTATTTAATTATTTTCATTCTGTTCGAAAGGTGGAGAGACAGGGAGGAATCTTCCTTCTGCTTATTTGCTCCACCAAAGCCTGCATCTCTCAGGGCTGGACAAAACTGCCAGGAGCTCCATCTGGGTTCCCACATGGGTGACAGGAACTCACATACTTGAGTCATCTCTACTGCTTCCCAAGAGTGTGCAATAGTAGGAAGCTGGCTCAGAAACAGAGGTGCCAAAACTCAAACTAAGCACTCTCATGCGAGGCAAGCAACCAACTTGAAGTTTTAACTACTGTGCAAAAACACCTACCCCCAGCATAAATTCTCAGTAAAGACAACTTAAACACATTGGTCAGTAAACTCACATTTTCTGACCCAGCCAGGAGCTTGGAGCTCCTTCTGGGTCTCCCACATCAGTGCAGGAGACCAACCACTTGGGCCATCTTCTGCTGCTCTCCCAGCAGGTACACCAGCAGGGAGCTGGATGGAGAGTGGAGCAGCCGAGTCTCTAACTGTGGCCCACGTAGCATGCCAGTACAACAAGCAGCAGTTTTAACCACTATGCTACAATGCCAGACCCCAAAAAGCAGATTTTCACAGGATCTTCCTCCTCCTGAAATAGATAGAAATTTGACACCAATTTTTAATGTCAATGTGCTTTCCCTGCTAGTATTGCCTCTCACAACACCACCACCTGAAGATTTAAAGAATGTTCTAACTACTTCTGTGATATTTGTACAACATTGCTCCCAATTATTAACTCTTTCAGTATCAAACAAGTGCTTCAATGAATACATGACTTGCTTTAATGAATACACCCACTTGCTTTAATATACTCTATATCAACAGACCACCAGCTTAACTCTATTATTAAATAGCGTTTAAACAAGTCGCTCATCTAAGGTAATAGCTCACAAAAAGTCTCTGCAGGGATTCTGTCGCTCCTACAAAGTGCTAACTCAACAGGCAATATATAGTGCTGTAGCTTTAGAAGCTACTAAAAACCATTTTAGGAGCCAAGAATAGCTAACGGACCTAATGATCAGATGAAAATTTTGAATTACTGTCAATATAACTTTAGAGTTACATATGGAAGATCCAAAAACCTAAACTGCACATCTTCCACTAGAGAATGATGCAGTGTTTCTGCTAGAGTAGAAATTGTTGCTACTGCTTGATCACTTTGAGCTCTCTGTTGTAATGCGTAATTGGGTAACAGGAGAGGGATGGAGAGGAAGGGATAATCTCTACTGGCAGACTCCAGTTTGCACAAATATGTGGAACTATATTTAAAGATGGGGAAATCTGATAAATATCGAGTTAATTGTGACATTTAGACACTTTTAGGCTGATACATAGCAGAGAATGTAAAATTACAGCAATTTTATCCTTAAAAAGAAAACAATTCTGTCCTCAAATTTCTCTGAGATGAAGTTCCAGAGGTATTATAGCCAACCAGTGTTTCTCAATGTGTGGGAAATATTGAATGAGTGGGAAAACCAGGAAGTGGAGAACAATTATATATGAGATGCAATCTACAACAATAAGGGTTGTAACTTATTCCAAGAAGTTTCTTGGATGAAATACTTAAAGAAATTAGAGCTACCACTTTTAAGGTGTCTAAATACAGGTTGCATTTAATAGAGAGAGTACGTAAGAACAATGCTGGTATGATTGTGTCTAACAGTTGTGTGTTTCACTTGCATGTATTTTCTACTCGTGCCGCAACATCCTTCTTCTCATGGTCACAATCAGCTTCACACTGTTACAAGACACAGTGCCCCTGGTCAGGACCCCATGACTCAGAAGAGAAAGCCACTTAGTTTATTCAGAACTTTTGAACAACAGATAACGAATGTCTATTAATAATGCGTCCATCTTTCTTCCCAGATGGTTAGTTCTGGAGAATTTTTAAAATTATTTATTTATTTCAAAGAGCTACAGAGAGAGAGAGAGAGAGAGAGAGAGAGAGAGAGAGAGATCCATCAGCTGGTTCACTCCCCAAATGGCCACTGGAGTTGGGCCAAGCTGAAGCCCAGAGCCAGGAGCTTTTTCCAAGTCTCCCCAAGTGGGTGACAGGGGCGCGAAGACTTTGACCACCTTCCACTGCTTTTCCAGACTGTTAACAGGGAGCTGGATCACAAGCAGAACATCCAGGAGCAACTGGTGTCTATATGGGATGCTGGCACTGCAGATGGTAGCTTAACCTGCTGTGTCACCAGCACCTGCCCCTCTGAGAAACATTTAATACATCTCATTTAGTGGTGTCATGAAATAAAAAGAAATAGTCACGCATAAAAGTGTCTGACACAATGCTGCATATTTGCACTGTTCCTATCATCCCTTCATATGTTCTTCCTGGTCCCCCATGTATTTTGCCTCATGTTTCCCAATAATCTGATTTTAGAACTTGGCTTGAGTCAATGGTTTTTGGAGAAGCCAAGTGTGTCACGTGTATGTGCAGGTATGCATATATGAAGATTGATGGTTTTTGAAAACCTCAGATTCTCACTACTCTATAAAAGTAATTTCTTACTATATGCCCTAAGTTGCTTGTAAAACAAAAACTAAACTAAACTTAACTAAAATGCCTGGAATCCTTCAGCACAGATGGCTCTGTATGGGTCAAAGGTGAGAGGTAAATAAAAAGTTGAAGCAGATTCGTTAGTGACTTGCAATCTAAACTGCAGATAGTCCATAAATGACTAGAGATTCATTGATAATGTCTGAATTTGGAAGTTACATTTTGAGATATGTGATTTAGAAAAATTAAACCCTCATTTGGGAAGGAATGATGCAGAAAATGATTTGTGTACAGTTGCCAAAGACATGCTATTTCAGTAATCCAGGTGTAAGATGATGAGTTACAGAACTGAGGTGGTGGGAGTTTGCATGTAAATAAAATGACACATTTAAAGAGATTTTAAGGGAGGGATTGACAAGACTTGATTGCCTTTTAGATAAATAACTGAGGAAAGAAGGAAACGTATTAAAATAACCCTAAGAATATCAAGCTGCTCACAATGATTTGCTTCTAGAAACTCCTAGATTTTTGTTCATCAAGCAGATGATCACATATGAGTTTAAAGAAATGTCTATAATACAGTAGAAAAATGAATATTTAGAAGTCAATAATCTTACTCAGGAATAGAAACTGATGTAGCATGTATTTCAAGCCAGCCCTAGGCAGTAGGCTATTGGTAGTGAACTGAGAACACAAGTATATAAAACAAGAAAAACATGAGTGTACCTGTACTAATTGACATTTATTATGGTGGTGGTGGGAAGAGTAACCAAAATAACTAACTGTTTTCTAAACTACTTTGCTGTAACATAGCAAGTGCTGTGTAAAAAACAGAGGTTCCTGTTGAGGCCAACAAATGCTGGGAGCTGTTAATATTTTGAATATGGTGAATAGGATTAACCTCACTAAGAAGACATTGGGATCAAGTCTAGAAGCGACCCAATGAGCTACATGGAGAGGGATGTTCAATGCAGAATGAACCCCTAGTTTTGTGGCAGAAGTTTCAGAAAAGAAACCGTCTTGAAGAAGCCCTCATTAGCAAAATATGGATCATATAAGCACCTAATAAGATTTTTAAATATGATATTTGTTTTTTTGAGAAGCTGTATTCATTTTATTTATTTGAAAGGCAGAGAGAGAGAGAAAGACATACAGATGAAGATAAGGAGACCGAACCATTTCTCCTATCTGCTGGTTCACCCCCAAATATCCATGCCTCATGGAGCTGAGCCACCAAGCCAAGAGCTAGGAACTCAATGTGGGTCTGCTCTGGAATGACAGGGATCTAATCACTTGAGGCTTAGTATGTTTGGGTCTGAGTTTGTATTTTTCAATCTCCAGATACAACATAAAATATTCATCAAAGAAGATGTGTAGGCAGTTTTCAGAAATATGACTGAGGTCTGGCCATACTGTCATCTGGAGTCACTGCCTCTTGGCTATGTCAACGGATTGTGCCCTTCCTCCATGTGTCTTTTCACTCATGAGTTAATAAGATAGTTTCCATTCTTCCTGTCACACATTCAAAATTGAGTGCTTTTCCTCACTTTGCTGTATTTGTGTTTGTACCTCCTGTTTACCAACCGGAGTACCTTAGTCCCCAAATAGACCCAGATATTTTCTTATTTTCTCTTACAGTGTGCACCAACTAGAACTGTAATTGAGACTTCAATGCCAATACCAATAGCAAATGTGCTAAGATCAAGATTACTTTTCATTTTGTTGCCCTGAGACTATATCCCATGGAGGAATATAACAAAAATATTGTGTTCAAAGTTAACTGAAATAATGGTGTATGTGTGTGTGTGTGTGTGCTTGTGTCACCCAGTCTCTGTATGTGATCAATTTGATATGTTTGCGTTGCATTTAATTTTAGTTTTTCCTGCTTTTTAATGTAATTCTATTGCCTGACTTTGAGAAGAATTTAATAAAGTTCAAAAATCAATACAAGTTCAGTAAAAAAAGAAGAAACAAACATAGGAGAAAACAATGTATGCTCAAATGAGTTTAACTCTAATTCTGCCTAAAAATATATATATATATGTATATAACATGCTATTCATAATTCTTCATGTGTATATTCAAATATCCAAACACATAGGCATGTTATGTGTTTCAAGTTACATAGTTTTTAAAAGGTAGTAGATGATATTTTAGGCTGCTATATGTAGAAGTAATTCATGCATTTAGCTGTGATGTAATATTTTATTGTTATTATTCATGTAACCCAACAGAGAAGGCTACTTTTTCATTAGTATTCTATGTTTATTATGTTTCTATTTTATGAATTAGTCTTACTAATATTTTATTTGGATTACTGCAACTCTCTACATACATGCAGTCAGCCTATGGGTTTAGTACCAAGAACTATGTTCTTATATAACTACATAAGATAATTATTTATAAGTCACACAAAATGAGGAGCTTTTCTTCTATCTTCCTATTTTCTGGATTGTTTAATATAAATAAAAATGATTTTATAATTTATATCAGAAAATTTCAGTAAAAGCAAATGAGCCTAACTTCATATTTAATTATTTTATTTTATTAGTTTGTTCAAATATCTGTTAAAATTCAATCTGGGAAATGCTCATTTAGCCTAGAAGTAAAGATACCCTCGTCACTAATTGAATTATCTGGGCTTGCTTCACGGCTCCAGTTCCTGGCTCCAGCTTTCCAATAATGCAGACCCTGGGAGGCAGCAGTTTTGGCTCAGGTAATTGGGTTGCCATCCACATGCAAGCCTTGGAATGAGATCCCGGCCCCTTGCTTCAGCTTCAAGTATTGCATGCTTTTGTTTGGCAATTTAAAAACTCTCTCCTTCCACCTATCAAATAATAAATAATAACTAAAAATTAAAAGATCAATGCATATTTCCATGCAAATCAAGTTTGGTTAATGGTAGTCTAGCAAGAATGATGCACTCTATTTTGAGATTGTCACAACATTAATCATGATATGTCATTATGTCTTTTTATTTTAATGTGCCTATATTCTTTCCCTCTTTTTCTATTTTGGACATTCATATATGACTTCTTTCTGTATCTGGGATCATTTTTCCTAACAATTTATTGTTTTTGTTAATCATGGTGCACAGATTTTTTTTTTAATTATTTATTTGACAGTAGAGTTAGAGACAGTGAGAGAGAGAGAGAGTCAGAGAGAAAGGTCTTCCTCCCGCTAGCTCACTCCCCAGATGGCCGCAACGGCCAGAGCTGCGCCAATCTGAAAGCAGGAGCCAGGTGCTTCTCCTGGTCTCCCATGTGGTTGCAGGGGCCCAAGGGCTTGGGCCATTCTCCACTGCCCTCCCCTGCCACAGCAGAGAGCTGGACTGGAAGTGGAGTAGCTGGGACTTGAACTTGCACCCATATGACATGCCAGCACTGCAGGCGGTGACTTTACCCACTACACCACAGCACCGGCCCCGAGTCTATTGATTTAATACCTTAGTGAAACTTGCTTTTATTTAGATGTTTCTGACATATGCATGAACAATAAATAAAAGCTTTTTATGAATTATTCAGTAACTACAGCATGAAGACGTTACTGTTTATTAAATTGTATATGTTTCATAATTTTAAGTATTTTTTTCATGAGACTATAAATTCTTATTTACTTTAAGAGCAAATGGACATTCATTACAGGTGAAGAGTGAAAATGTCCCAAAATAATTTTGGTCTTCCAAAACATTTACATTGAAAATTTTTATTTTATTTATTTATTAATATATGCAAATGAAGTTAAGTCATTTTGCTCTAGTATGCTTTTTTTCTTTATAGAATATAAGCATACTTGGGGCAGGCACTGTATCCTAGTGGCTAAAGCCACTGCTTGCAGGGCCAGCATCCCATACGGGTAGCGGTTCAAGTCCCGGCTGCTCCTCTTCTGATCCAGCTCTCTGCTATGGCCTGGGAAAGCAGTGGAAGATGGTGCAAGTCCCTGGACCCCCTGTACCTACGTGGGAGATGCGGAAGAAGCTCCTGGCTCCCCGCTTCAGATCGGGGCACTCGGGTAGTTGTGGCCAATTGGGGACTGAAGCAGTGAATGGAAGACCTCACTCTCTCTTTATACCTCTCCTTCTGTCTCTGTGTAACTCTTTCGAATAAATAAGTAAATCTTTTCTAAAAAAGAATATAAGCATATTTAACTTAAGTAAATCATTTTGTATACCAGTAATTCATTGAATAGTGAAATAAATTGTTTTTTGGTAATAGATATATTTATATCTTAAAATGCTAGACCAGAGCCAAAAGTGTTTGGGTTGCTGTTTTTTTCTGAGATCTAGTTTCCGAACAATTGGTGGAATAAAAAAGAATATTCAACATAATTAGAAACAAATTAATTTTAGAATAACTTCCTAGAGGATCATGAATTAAAATTAATCTATAGTTACTCTGAAAATTTTTATAACTTGTACTGTTTATGATCAATAATAGCTGTTTAGCTCTAAGAATTATGCTTGCATCTTTGGAATGAAGAAATGCATAGGGTTTTATTGGCAAGGGTCATTTGACAAAAATTTTATAGATATAACTGGAATTTTTATCAGCAAGATAAAACATGGGTCCATGGGCTTTTTGGCAGCCCAGAAATCATGCAGTCATTGTGAAAGGCTGACCTTGTTACCCCTGAGATCTCTCCAGAAATTGATTTTCTCTTGCTAACCTCTGGGAATATGTTCCATCAGCTCTCCATTTCCTTCATCTCCCTTTGTAAGAGAAATCTTTCTGTAGTTTAGCTCTTTATTAACTGTATTTTGTTTCATTTTAAAATAATGTTTCTCAGTTAACTTACATAAAGTATGTTGTTCATTTAGAGAAAATCTAACTATATTTTCTCAAGAAAAATAAAAATGCAGATATATATCATGAATTCCCCAATCTACTGTAAATGTTTTACTTTAAAAATTATTAACATATAGTACTTATACATTTTATGGGGAACTGTGCAATATTTCAACAGTGTACATTGATCAAAATAGACAGCTTGCTTTTCCATGTCCTCATTCTTTTTTGGGTTGGAGTCCACCAGCACTTCTAATCCAGGTCTTCATACAGTATAGAAGACATTATTATGAACTATACTCAGTCGCTGTGCTGTTGAATTAATTCAGGGTGGAATGGAAGATGAAGATACTAGATTGACTACTGGATGAGAAGACCACAGTGGTCCAGGCAAACTGTAGCCAGCTTCAGACCTGTAAGTGATGATGCTCAAGAGATCCAAAACACATATTAATTTCTTTACTCATATCTAATTGGGTGAGAATATCATTTCAATGGATATTTTAAGTAAAGCAACACTTAAAGAAAAATTACTAAAGAATTTTAGAAATGTATTAATTATAGGGAAAGTCAAATATCATTTTTTTTTTCTGGTTGAAAGTTTTTTCTCTTTTTTTTAACTTTTATTTAATGAATATAAATTTCCAAAGTACAACTTATGGATTACAATGGCTTCCCACCCATTAACTTCCCTCCCACCCGCAACCCTCCCCTTTCCCACCCCCTCTCCCCTTCCATTCACATCAAGATTCATTTTCGATTCTCTTTATATACAGAAAATCAGTTGAGCATACATTAAGTAAAGATTTCAACAGTTTGCACCCACATAGAAACACAAAGTGAAAAATACTGTTTGAGTACTAGTTATAGCATTAAATCACAATGTACAGCACATTAAGGACAGAGATCCTACATGAGGAGTAAGTGCACAGTGACTCCCGTTGTTGACTTAACAAATTGACACTCTTGTTTATGGCATCAGTAATCACCCTAGGCTCTTGTCAAGAATTGCCAAGGCTATGGAAGCCTTTTGAGTTCACCAACTCTGATCATATTCAGACAAGGCCATGGTCAAAGTGGAAGTTCTCTCCTCCCTTCAGAGAAAGGTACCTCCTTCTTTGATGACCCATTCTTTCCACTGGGATCTCACTGGCGGAGATCTTTCATTTAGATTTTTTTTTTTTTTTTTTTTTTTTTTTTTTTTTTTTTTTTTTTTTGCCAGAGTGTCTTGGCTTTCCATGCCTGAAATACTCTCATGGGCTTTTCAGCCGGATCCGCATATCTTAAGGGCTGATTCTGAGGCCAGAGTGCTGTTTAGGACATCTGCCATTCTATGGGTCTGCTGTGTATTTCGCTTCCCATGTTGGATCGTTCTCTCCCTTTTTTATTCTATCAGTTAGTATTTGCAGACACTAGTCTTTTTTATGTGATCCCTTTGGCTCTTAGTCCTATTATTATGATCAATTGTGAACAGAAATTCATCACTGGGACTAGTGAAATGGCATTGGTACATGCCACCTTGATGGGATTGAATTGGAATCCCTTGGCATGTTTCAATTTTTTTTTTTTTTTGACAGGCAGAGTGGACAGTGAGAGAGAGAGAGAGAGAGAAAGGTCTTCCTTTTGCCGTTGGTTCACCCTCCAATGGCCTCCGCGGCCGGCACGCTGCGGCCGGCTCACCGCACCTATCCGATGGCAGGAGCCAGGAGCCAGGTGCTTTTTCCTGGTCTCCCATGGGGTGCAGGGCCCAAGCACCTGGGCCATCCTCCACTGCACTCCCTGGCCACAGCAGAGGGCTGGCCTGGAAGAGGGGCAACCGGGACAGAATCCAGCGCCCCGACTGGGACTAGAACTTGGTGTGCCGGCGCCGCTAGACGGAGGATTAGCCTAGTGAGCCGCGGCGCCGGCCCCCTGGCATGTTTCTAACTCTACCATTTGGGGCAAGTCAGCTTGAGCATGTCCCGAATTGCACATCTCTTCCCTCTCTTATTCCCACTCTTATAGTTAACAGCAATCACTTTTCAGTTAAGTAGTACTTTCAGTTAATGTAATACTTTATCCATTTTAGTAATTTTTTATTCTAGCACTATTAGTTGAACTCTGTAATTAACACACAATTATTCTTAGGTGTTTAAATTTTAACTGAAAAGTGATCCCTGTTAGGAATTTGGAAAACATTATGCTAAGTGAAATAAGCCAGTCCCAAAGGGACAAATATCATATGTTCTCCCTGATTGGTGACAACTAACTGAGCACCAAAAAGGAAACCTGTTAAAGTGAAATGAACACTATGAGAAACGGTGACTTGATCAGCCCTTGCCCTGACTGTTGATGAACAACTTAATACGTTATCCCTCTTAGTATTTTTTGTTTGTTTGTTCTACTTAATACTTTGGTTGAATACTGTAATCAGTACCCAGTTATTCTTAGGTGTTGAAACTTAACTGAAAGTCAAATATCATTTTTATACACTATTTTATACACTATCATCAACACTTGTTCTTGTGCCAGCAGCTCCACTTCCAATCCAGCTTCCTGCTAATGTGCCTGGGAATACAGCAGAAGATGGTCCAAGTATATGGACCCCTACACCCATGTGAGTGATCCAGATGGAGTTCCAGACTCCTGGCTTCTGCCCAGCCCAGCCCTGGCCATTGTGGCTATCTGGGGAATGACCAGTGGATGAAAGCATCTCTTTCTCTCCCTCTTTCTCTGTAACTCTTTCAAATAAATAAATATTTCTAAAAAAGACAAAAATCATTCATTTATTGCATTTCTGTATTTCTTTCACCTGGCTCAAACAACTCTGTGCAACTCAAAGTTTAAAAATCAATTGAAGACAATAGTAAGCCTTGTTCTCTGAGCAATGCTGCAGATTTGGTTGCTATGTAGCTACCCAAAACATAGGCTGTCATCTACAAGTGTCTGGATCATTCTAAGAAATGATAAAATCGGGTCTAGAAAATAAAACAATCTGGCTTTGAGTGATTTTATAAAAGACCACAAATAGAGAAATGAAACTATGATTAGCTAGCACAGAACACTGTATTATTCTGTTACTGTCAATATAGTGTTGGCCCAAAAATGTTGGTCTTGAAATTTAACAAACATCAATAGTAGAATCTGATGCACGTTCTTTTTTTTTTTTGCTTTTTATATTTTATTTTTTATCACTCTCTTATTTATTAATAATATAATGACAAGAATTTATGAATTTCATAAGAATACTGCTTTACAGGGAGAGCTTTATGACCCAAAAGCTAAAGCCTAGTTTCTGACGCCCTCATCCAATATTAGCGACTGGGTTGAGTCCCCACTACTCTACTTCACAAGACAACCAGAAGATGGAATTCCTGGCTTTTGGCTTCAGCCTGGCCCAGTGCTGGCTGCTGTGGACATTTGGGAGTGACCCAGTGTAAAGAAAATCTTCCTTTCTCTTTCTGCCTCACTTTTTCTCTCTGGCACTCTTTCAGAAAAATGAATCTGAAAAAGATTATTAATTTGGTTTAAAAGTCTAATCTTCATATAAATCGTTATTTTCTACTTTTGTTTTAAGGCTTAAACTAACACATACACACACATACACACACACACACCCTTCTATTGTAAACACACATGGCACAATTTTCTCAGATTTGCCGTAATCTTCTTAGATTGATATTTTTGTGTTTCGTATAGAATTTCAAAAGTAATAATAGGCCGGCGCCTCGGCTCATTAGGCTAATCCTCCACCTACAGCGCTGGAACCCCGGGTTCTAGTCCCTGTCAGGGCGCCGGATTTTGTCCCAGTTGCCCCTCTTCCAGTCCAGCTCTCTGCTGTGGCCCGGGAGTGCAGTGGAGGATGGCCCAGGTCCTTGGACCCTATACCTGCATGGGAGGCCAGGAGGAAGCACCTGGCTCCTGGCTTCAGATCAGTGCAGCACGCTGGTCTCAATGCGCCATTCGTAGTGGCCACTTTGAGGGTGAACCAACGGAAAAAGGAAGACCTTTCTCTCTGTCTCTCTCTCTCCCACTGTCTAACTCTGCCTGTCAACAAAAAAAAAAAGTAATAATAGTGCATTGTCTCCTAATTTATGAAGAATTCTACATTATATTGGTTGATATATTTTTAAAATATTACAAAAGAGACACAATATTGTTTACATAATTTAAATATGGAAATTCATTTTATTTATTAGCAAAACATATACTTTTATTATTGTTAAAAGTCTTCTAAGCATAATATTAAGTATCAGCTGTCCCCATTACATGTTCTATGGCCTTCAATGAAATATTTAAAGATGCATTGAACCTTGATCAGGTTGCTCATATGCAAAGTTCTTTTCAATTATTTCATGGAGATAATTTAAAATCATTCATTAGGTATAATAACAACAGTCCCTAATGGTCTACTATGTAACAAAGAGTAGCTCATATAATGAAACCTCTTCTTAGAAACAAATTTTCTTTAAATCACCCTGATTGTTTAAGATTTATTCTTAAAGACTCTTGGTTTCATTAACAATTCATAAAACAAATGTATCAATGTTTAATATTAAACTTTAAATGTACATATATTATATATATATATATGTATGTATATTTGCCACAGGGCAATAGCTCTTCTGTACATATGGCTCACTTGGCTCACTAGGCTAATCCTCTGCCTGCGGCGCCGGAACCCCAGGTTCTAGTCCCAGTTGGGGCGCCGGATTCTGTCCTGGTTGCTCCTCTTCCAGTCCAGCTCTCTGCTGTGGCCCGGGAGTGCAGTGGAGGATGGCCCAAGTGCTTGGGCCCTGCACCTGCATGGGAGACCAGGAGGAAATGCCTGGCTCCTGCCTTAGGATTGGTGCTGCGTGCCGGCCCCAGCATGTTGCCCGTAGTGGCCATTTGGGGGGTGAACCAACGGAAAGGAAGACCTTTCTCTCTGTCTCTTTCTCTCCCACTGTCTAAATCTGCCTGTAAAAAAAAAAAAAAAAAAAAAAAAAAAAAAAAAAAAAAAACTGCATGAAAACATTATGCTTCTGTGCTAAAGGTTGTCAATTTGTTCACACCTTAAGCTTGCATTTTTCCCTCTAGTGTCCTCTAATTCAACCTCATCATTAAATCATTTTGCCTGGGGCTGGCACTATGCCAAAGCTGGTAAAGGTGCTGCCTGCCGTGCTGATACCTCATATGGACACCAGTTATAGTCCCAGCTGCCCCACTTCTGATCCAGCTCTCTGCTATGGCCTGGGAGCAGTGGAAGATGGCCCAAGTCCTTGGGCCCCTGAATACTCATGGGAGACCTGGAGGAAGCTCTTGGCTCCTTCTTTCAGATTGGCCCAACTCCGGCATTTGTGGCCATTTGGAGAGTGAACCAGAGTAGGGAAGAATTCATACACATTGGCTTGTGTATTAAATGATCTTACATACAGAAAATCATCAGAAAGAGTCACCAGAAGTAATACATAGTATCAGGGCCGGCTCCATGGCGCAGTAGGTTAATTCTCTGCTTGTGGCACCAGCATCCCATATGGGTGCCTGTTCTAGTCCTGGCTGCCACCCTTCCAATCCAGCTCTTTTCTATGGCCTGGGAAAGCAGTAAAAGATGGCCCAAGTCCCTGGGCCCCTGCACCTGCATGAGAGACCAGGAAGAAGTTCCTGGCTCCTGGCTTTAGATCTTCGTGGCTCCGGCCATTGCAGCCATCTGGGGAATGAACCAATGTTATTTAATGAATATAAATTTCCAAAGTATGGCTTATGGATTACAATGGCTTCCCCCCCCATAACATCTCTCCCACCCGCATCCCTCCCCTTTCCCACTCCATCTCCCCTTCCATTCACATGAGGATTCATTTTCGATTCTCTTTATATACAGAAGATCAGTTTAGCATACATTAAGTACAGATTTCAACAGTTAGCTCCCACACAAACATAAAGTGAAAAATAATAGATGATTTTTTAAATGATGATGAAATCAGATCAGACCTATTGTCATGTTTAATCCCAGCGAGAGTCAAGTTGGGAATTAATAATTTCTTCTTTTTTTTTTTTTTTTTTTTTTTTTTTTTTACAGAAGATCAGTTTAGTATACATTAAGTAAAGATTTCAACAGTTTGCACCCCCATAGAAACACAAAGCGAAATATACTGTTTGAGTACTCTTTATAGCATTAAGTCTCAATGTACAGCACATTAAGGACAGAGATCCTACAGTGACTCCTGTTGTTGACTTTACAAATTGACACTCCTGTTTATGGCATCAGTAATCTCCCTATGCTCCAGTCATGAGTTTCCAAGGCTATGGAAGCCTTTTGAGTTCACCGACTCTGATTTGTTTAGACAAGGTCATATTCAAAGTGGAGGTTCTCTCCTCCCTTTAGAGAAAGGTACCTCCTTCTTTGAAGACCTGTTCTTTCCACTGGGATCTCACTCACAGAGATCTTTCATTTAGGGTTTTTTTTTTTTTTTTTGCCAGAGTGTCTTGAAATACTCTCATGGGCTTTTCAGCCAGATCCGAATGCCTTTAGGGCTGATTCTGAGGCCAGAGTGCTGTTTAGGACATCCGCCATCCTATGAGTCTGCTGAGTATCTAGCTTCCCATGTTGGATCACTCTCCCCTTTATTTATTCTATCGGTTAGTATTAGCAGGTACTAGACTTGTTTTAGTGCTCCCTTTGACTCTTAGTCCTTTCATTATGATCATTGTGAACTGAAATTGATCACTTGGACTGGTGAGATGGCATTGGTACATGCCACCTTGATGGGATTGAATTGGAGTCCCCTGGTATGTTTCTAACTCTACCATTTGGGGCAAGTCAGCTTGAGCATGTCCCAAATTGTACATCTCTTCCCTCTCTTATTCCTACTCTTATGTTTAACAGGGATCACATTTCAGTTAAATTTCAACACTTAAGAATAACTGTGTATTAACTACAGAATTAAACCAGTCATATTAAGTAGAACAGACAAAAAAAAAAAAAAACACATCCACAGCTGATGTCATAAAATTGAAATCCTTCCTCTAAGATTGGGCACTAAACAACGATACCCACTTTCATCACTTCTAGTCACTGTAATACTGTAATTCCTAGCTAGAGTAATTAGATAAGAAAAAATAATCCAACGTATACAGCTCAGAAGGAAAGAAGTAAAATTATCATGGTTTGTGTCATCTTAATTTCTCTCATCAATGTCTTATAGTTTCACTATACAAATCCTTCATCTGTTTTATTCTAATGTGCTTTATTAGTTTGATTGCATTATGAAAAAATATTTTCCTAATTTCCATTTCAGATAATTCATTGCTAGCATGTAGAAACACTAATGGTTATATGAATTTTTATTTTGCATCCTGCAGCTTTATTGATATTATGTATTTTTAAAAGATTTTATTTATTTATTTGAGAGGTAGAGTTACAGACAGTGAAAGGGAGAGACAGAAAGGTCTTCCTTCCATTGGTTCACAGAGAAAGGTTTTCCTTTTTCCCTTGGTTCACCCCCCTTAATGGCCACTACAGATGGCATGCTGTGCCGATCCGAAGCCAGGAGCCAGGTGCTTCTCCTGATCTCCCATGTGGGTGCAGGGCCCAAGCACTTGGGCCATCCTCCACTGCATTCCCGGGCCACAGCAGAGAGCTGTACTGGAAGAGGAATAACCGGGACAGAATCGGGTGCCCCGACCGGGACTAGAACCCGGGGTTCCAGCACCGCAGGAGGAGTATTAGCCTATTGAGCCGCGGCGCCGGCATGTATGTTGAAAATTTTTATCATCAAAAGGTGTTGAATTTTATCAGATAGTTTTTCTACAACTATTGTAATACTTTTATTTTGTTAATGTAATTATGTCACATTGAACAATTTTCATATATTTAACCATCTTTGCTTTTCAGGGGCAAGTTCCAGTTGTTCATTGTATATTCTCTTTTTAATGTGTTGCTTAAAATATTTGCTAGTATGCTTAAGGAATTTTTGTATTTTTAAAACAGGGATATTAACTGAATTTTACTTTTTTCTGGTGTTTGTGTGTTTTGTCAAAGGGCAATAATGGTCTCACAAAATAAAATTAAACATAATTATTCTTTCTTCTCATGTTTAGAAGAGTTTAAAATGATTATTGTCAAATTTATCACTAATTTATTATTAGTTATCTATTATTGTTAAATTCATTCACTAATAAAGTAATTTGGTCCCAGACTTTGATTGTTTTTATTACGACTTAATCTCCACACTAATTATAAAACCATCCAGATTTTCTATTTCTTCATTATTCAGTTTTAATAGAATTTTATTTCTAGGAATTTATTTGTTTCTTCTAGATTATTCAGTTATTTGGAATATAATTATTTATTGTAATCTTCTAATCATTTTTACTCCTGTGGCATCACTTATATTTAATTTATTTTTAAAATGTTATTGAAATATAATAAATATACAAAGAAATTCATGAGTGTACAGATAAGTGAGTTGACGTTCTTTTGATCATCCTCATAGCCAACATCCCAAATTGAAGCAAAATATGAATTTTTTTATCTGTTTTTTCTTAGTTAATTCAGGTAAGAGTTTGCCCATTTTGCCACTATTCTCAAAAAGTCATGTTTTTTTTTATTTTTTTTATCCAGATTGCAGTCTATTATCAGTGCATTAGAGTGGAAACTTCTTTCACATTTAGCCCTTCAGGGACCCAGGTTCTTTTCATCTAGTAGCTACTCAATTTTTGCAGTATCAAAATATTAAAGCTATATCCATATGCTGGCTCACTCCCCAAGTGTCCTTGGAAAAACCAAGATTGTGCCAGGCCAAAGCCAGGAGCCAGGAACTTCGTCAGGGTACCCATGTGAATGGTACGGTCCCCTGCATCTTGCCATATTCTGCTTCTTTTCCCAGACCATTAGCAGGGAGCTGGATTAGCAGGAAGTGGAGCAGCAAGGACACCAACAGCTGAGGTGTCAAAGGTGGTGTCTTTATCTACTACATCAGAGTACCAGCCCCAAAAACATATAGTGTTAATCCATGTCTTTCCTTTTTTTCTTAGATTTTATTTATTTATTTGAAAGTCAGAGTTACACAGAGAGAGAAGGAGAGGCAGAGAGACAGAGAGAGAGAGATGTCTTCCATCCGCTGGTTCATTCCCCAGTTGGCTGCAATGGCTGGAGCTGCACCAATCCGAAACCAGGAGCCAGGAACTTCTTCTGGCTCTCTCACATGGGTACTGGGGCCCCTTGGGCCATCTTTCACTGCTTTCCCAGGCCACAGCAGAGAGCTGGATTGGAAGTGGAGCAGCCGTGACATGAACCAGCGCCCATATGGGATGTCAGCACTGAAGGCGGTGGCTCTACCTGCTACACCACAGCGCTGGACTCCAATCCATGTCTTTCCTAAGACCTGATTTGCTTCATACACTGAGGATTTTACTGATATGTTCAAGGTTTTTTGAAAACCATATAGCCTACTGATTTAGTTATAAGTAAACTAGCTGTGCTATCAAATAACTATCTTTGAAACTTTCTATAACATTAAATTTCTGTTTGTAACCTATCTCATTCTTTTTTTTCTTACTATCATGATATCTTGTCAAAAGTAGCCTACAGTAGCCTAAGTAACACCATGGTTGTTCTAATTCATTCTCCCATAGCCATTTGATCAAAAGTAGATAGGCTGACTTCAAAACTGTTAGAAAAATAGCTTAGGTGATATTCACTTCACTGCACAATGTGGAATTCTATATTCCTAACTTCTGATATAACTTCTATTACCACTCATTAAATTATTAGTAAATCAAAGCTATGCATTTTTTATTTTTATTTATTTTATTTTTGTACAACATGATTCTTTAGCACATTCATTTCTAAATTAACAGGGGAAAGAAATTCTAAACAACAATCCCCAGATACTACTGATTTAATGGGTAGGAGGCTTATTTTTCATTCAGACCTTAGTCTGCTTATGTAACGACAGGATTTAGAACATGGGGGAAGCTCTGGTCCTCACAGTTTTGCAAGAGCCCGTGCTCCTTGAAGCCTGTGGCTCTGCGTTTCTCTGAGGCTGAATTTTGTGTTCCACTTCTATTTCTGACTGTAGACAATGTAGAAAGGAGTCTGAAGAGGACATACTTGCCCTCATCTCTGTAGATGTAGAGTTGACACACATTTCATTTGTAAAAATCATATTTGTACAAACTAATAACATGCTCCCTCTTAAATGCAAAGGAATAGGGAGATGTGTCAGGAAGTGTAATGAGGAAATACAGGACAAAAGAGAGAGGATAGGATTACACAGTTAGACATAAGAGAAATTAAAATTGAATTAGTTCTTAACTCCCCAAAATACACTTAATATATATATATATATATTACAGACATAACCATGAAAATAAGCACTTTATATTTGAGATACAATTACAGCAGACTATTTGATGATTCAAGATAATTGAGGATTCTTTCAGCAAAACATAATTTTTTAAAAAGTATAGAGGATAGTACTGTAATGTTGCAAAGCAAAGATGGCTGAAAATATCTATTCATGAAGAAATGCCATAAATAAAGGTTTTTTTTTTAAAAAAAAACCATGCAAAGAAAATATATCCAATACCAGTACATGATCAACAACGCAATCTCCATTCTTCATTTACTGTATTTCCATAGAACATTGTAAATGTCCTGCATTGTCTCTAAGAGGAAAATCGCTGTAGAATATTCCTGGTTTCTTTATCATCTTTGCCATTCTTCTATAGGGAATTAGAAGTTGGGGTTTTCTGTATTTAATTTCTGAGAAAAAACTGGAGCATTCTGTACATAGTTACTTTTCCTTATCAAATAAAACCACCATCACCAAATATTCATTCTTAGCTGATGATGGGGCACATTACTAGGGTAGACTGCGATTTGGTGGCAGTTCTGGGTAGCATAGATGGCTTCTAGATGGGAAAGTTCAGGTCAGTGAAGATACTGGAAGTCGCTTTGATCACCATCCAATTTTGATTTCCCATCCAGTTAATCTTGGTAATTAACGTGGTATTTTATTCTCTAGTCACCTAATTCTGATTTCTCCTTCTTAATTAATTCAGAACTTAGAGAAGATTTAATAGAAGAAAAAAAAAAATCAGTATCCGACCCCAGGAGGATGCAGGAAACATGCAGCTGAGTAGGGAAATAAGAATGAAGACGTGTTTGTGGTGCTCAAAAACAGACCGAGGGTTTGCATTTCCCAGTGGATTAGCTTTAGGTGTGGGCTGGTAAGTGTGAGGTGTGGAGTCTGAACACAATGAGTCACAGTAAAAGTTAAATGTGTGACTCCCGTCTGATACTTCCAGCATAATCCTTGATGTGTATAGGGTGCTTCATCCAGTGTGGCAAATATAATTAAACTTATATATTTTACTAGATTATGGGTAAAAGGGAGAGTTAAGGACATTAGGTAGGGTTGAATTTTTAATATTACAAAGTTTTCATATGTTGGATTTCTAACTCTTGATAAGTAGAAAAAAATTTTGTTGCTTTCACTATGCTTTTTGATCACAATTCTATGTTATATCTTTTAACTCTAAAGATGGTTTGTTTTTAAGATAATTTGATTAATCCATTTAAAACGTTAATAATTTGTTCGATGTTTTAAGTATGTATTCATAACTCTAATGATGGTTTTCTTGATTTGTTTCCCATTTTTGTATCACCTATTTTTTTACTTTATCATTGATTAGAAAGCTATTGGAGAAAACAATTGGCAACATTTGAGCATACTTGTCTTAGTCTCTCAAAGAATAGTATTTATAATTTCACTACTTAGACTGATGTTTTGAGACTTTTATCACAATAAAAGCATCAACTCTAAGACCTACATTGCTTAGAGTACATCATCTGAAATGATTTCACTACTTTCAATTGCTTACTTCAGAAGTTTTTGAAGAACATATACTTCTTACATTTTGGTTGAGGTGGTGAATAACACAAATATTAATTAATCATTAGCCTATCTTGCATTCTCAGGATATACGCAATTTTGCCACATGCTATTCTTTGTAAGCTGCTGACATAACTTATTAGTATTCTTTAGATATTGCAATTCATGTTGATGTGTATAAAACAGAGTACATATAGGTATGCTTCTAATGACCTACATAAGGATAAACATAGCAACATGATCTTCTTCAATTAAAAATGGGAAAATATCCAACTAAATGCAAACATACGTATAATGATGTGTACTTATGCATTAGAGTACTTTAGACTGATAACGATGAAACAAAAGGACTACAAGCAACAACATGCACAAATCTCATAATAGCACTGAGAAAAAACCTGGATGCAAAAGAACACATTCTGAATGATTTCAGTTATAAAATTCGAAGAGAACTCTGTGGTTTGAGACAATATCACTAGAAAGAGAGAATTTAATTTTGTTCATAAATCTCCTGAGTTTAGGGCTAGTACAGTTATCATCTTTCTGTCCTTTTAGCCCTGAGGACTTGCACACTTCTGACTCACCATAGACTCAATAGTTAAGACAAATATATTTATAGGGCAGAATTCTGGGGGGTGGGGTAGTGAGTAGTGATTATTTACCCTCTTTTCTCCCAGAGGGAAGTGTGCTTTAAGTACATTGTCTGGTAGTAAAAAGCATGAGTTCCCTCCAAACGCATTCTTCTCTAGTTACCAAATTTGAAGAAATAAACCAAGTGTTCTTAATTCCATTCCAGTCTCATATTTTTGCCCAATTTCTACATGTAGAACTTTGTGTTATGTTTGTGGGGAGCTTTTCTAAAACAGGCTCAGGAATTGGGTGAGAACGGAGATTTAAAGTTGTTCAGCAATGCCAGAGTCTCTGTGACTAAAATTAATTATGTGGGAAGTGAACCAAAGCCCATCTACCAATGTGTCAAGCCATGTTGTTCTCTGAATACATCAACAAAGACAAGTGTTCCTTCCCTCTGATGTAAAAGAATCCATTTTGCAACCACCAGACTGCAAATATTTTAAACAACTAATAATTCATGGGTGCTGATGGAAGTAAATAAGTATAATTTTGGAGGGCAATTTGGCAATGTGAAGTACATTTTGAATTTTTACGTCCATTTTTCCTTTGCTATTAAATCATCATCAGAATTTTGCCTTTCCATAACAGGTGCTTAATATTTATTTGTTAATGTAATATCAGCTTCACTATTTAGTTTGACATTTTGAATAAAATAATTCATGAATATTGCTTCTAAAATACCTAAAGTAAAATTTTGATAAATGAAAACAATGATGATTTTGTCTGTTATAATTTAAGGTATCTTGAATGGGCTAGCACAATGCTATGAAAAATGAAAAATGACCACTCAGCTGATAATATGGAATAAAGATTTTATTAGCATACTTTTAAACCTCTTAAATACAATTAGTTTGGTTGCTGCTAGAAGGAGCATATGGAATAATTCACTAATTTTATTCCTATAGATGTTTCTTCACTATTCCACTTAAAGCATTTAAAGTTTTGGTGATTAACAGACATGAACTCCAACAAATAGTCTCTAATTTAATCTTGTTTTCAAGTGTGCAAAACTTAAGCAAAAGGAAAGCCAGAAATATTATTATGAAGTTAAAACAATAAAATAATGCCTAACTTCCAAAAGAGTATTTATATTCAAAATACATATTTGCATGTAACATAATAAGCACCACATCTCTGTGTAATAAATTTTGGGTGAAAAGCCCTCTTGGAAGAACAATTGTAGCATACTAGTCACTGATTTGGCTGAATACTGCCAAAAACTTAGGGTATTTTCAAGGACGAGTATTCTTTACACCCTTACCAAGATTATTTCATCAAAAAGATTAAATTAAAAGCAGTGTCTAATAGTGATTACTATGTGCTATAGAGTGGAAAATTGCTGAAAAGCTACATTTTAAGCGTTCTCACAACACAAAAGAAATAATATATATGTGAGATAATACATATTTTAACTAGCTTAATTAACCCCACTATATAAAGGATACGTAAGAGCATCATATTGTACACCAAAATATATAAAATATTTATGGCAGTCAAAAATAGAAATGATAATAAAGATATAATCCTAACAAGAATATATCGTAACAGATGCTATCTAAAGAAAAATTTCTTCCAGTTTAAGAACAGCTTAAGTCATATGCTATTAATTAAGAAGAAAATTCTGATATTATCTATCCTAAACGATATTGTTATATTGTACTTGAAAACCTACTTGAATGGGAATGGATAAGTGGATGTGGACTTTAGAATAATCATATTTCTAAGATTCAGCATGTTTGTGCTAATAGAGCAATCTTGAAGTTCCAGATGAGGGTGTGAATTGTGTAGACATTATCCTGACTTTGAAAGTGGTAAGGGAGACTAAACTATCATAAATGTACAATACGTATCTCAGAAACTGAGCAGCACTCAACATGGGAATATGCAAGCAGAAAAATTCTCAAAAACAAATAAATAAAGGCTAAGTTATCAATATCATGCCCAGGAAACTGACTTGCAGAAGGTTCATGTGCATTCTGGCCCAAATATTTCATCTCTCCAAAGTTAATATTATTAATAATATTATATTATCATTTTAAAAATTAATTCTACAGCTACATAGTATTTGGAATTGTGACTTATAGGGATAGTATGCACAATAGTAGAATGGATTTCTGCTGTGCAATGTTGTTTTAGAATGGAGATAATTGCTGCATTCACACAAAATAGTTTCCAGTGGCCTGGCAATGAGAAAATGTCCTTTATCAGACAGTATGTCTTTGGGAAACACAGCTGGCAAATAATAAGAAAAATATGACATGCAAACACATGTTTGTATGTACATGTGTACACATGCATACACCACATGTTTATGGGGACTTAAATATTAAGCATCATTTGTTGATGGGTTAGCTGTACCAACCTTCTGATCTTGGGAGCAGTCACTCACATGTTTGCAATGAACCTTGAGTCAATGATGAAGTCACACTAAGCTAGTCTGGACTCTCCTACACATTTTTGCATCCTCTGTCCGTTAATTAGGACAGTCTTTTCTAGGTATCCTGGGATTATTCTCCATCTTTGATGTAGTGTCTCCTATTGTGGTGGGTTGTCTTATTCTATTCATCTATATCTCATGGGTAGAATTCCAAAGAACACACAAGTCTTTGAACTTAGGCCCAGAGCAGTCTATTGTCACTAGCCCTATAGTATATTGTTAAAAAAAATAACAAATTCAGCTCAAATTTGAGAAATCTGTGTTCTAAATAATGTTTCTTTAGAACGGACCACTCCACATTAATTATTTTATCATTTTGTATGGTTTTATGGTCACCATGTGCAAGTATACTATCAGAAATATGAATGATTATTTAGGTTTCTATGGATTTTTAAAGGTTTATTTATCTATTTATTTGAGAAGCAGAGTTACAGATAGAGAGAGGAAGAGATGAAGGGAGAGAGAGAGCTTCCATCTGCTGGTTCACTCCCCAAATGGCCACAAAGGCTGGAGCTGACCCAACAGAAGCCAGGAACCAGGAGCATCTTCCAAGTCTGCCACGGAGGTGCAGGGGACCAAGCACTGAGCAACCTTCTGCTGATTTCTCAGGCCTCAAGCAGAGAGCTGGATCAGAAGACTAGCAGCTGGGGCTTGAATTGGCACCGATATGGGATGCTGGTGCCACAGGTGGAGGCTTAACCTACTATGTCACAGTGCCAAACTCTCTATGTTTTATTTATGCTTATCATCTATCTTCCTAAAATAGTGCATGGCACATAGTAAGTACTCAATTTACCTCTGCCTAAAAGCTCTGTGAAGATTCATTAAATGTATAGGAATCCTACTTTTCATACACAGCAAACACATTTATTGCGGTATTCCAGGAAGTGAAGTATTTCAAATCTGGGATTGAAAATGGAGCAGGTAGGTTAAATAAGACAAAGCTGACTTTATTATATTTATGGACATACGTGAAAGCATCCAAAATGAAGGAATGTACATCTAAACTTAGCAATCCACTGGCTAATCAGTTATTAACAGAATGCTTTTTAAAAAACATAAATCTTAAATATTCTTTCAATTTCCAAATTATTCATGGTAACACATATCATCAGAGTTTCTATTTTTAAACACACCATCACTTTAGGAAATAAAGCTGTATTTTTTCATTGTTAGTTTTATTCTAATGCTTGTGCTTTATCCTATCGGGGAGAATAAAATAAATTATTCACCTTAAATGGAGGAGTATATTAATAAATTCTGATCACTGCTATTCTGTGAATCATCTCTTTTGCATTGTAAAAAAATTAATGTCTCTTCCCATCTTGAATAATTTATGTAGTCTTCTCAGTCCTAGCAGCAGCATAATAAATGTTCTGCATTCCTGGCAAGTTGACGATTCTGTTCACAAAGTGTGGTAGATTTTTAAAGTGAGTTACCATGTACTTCTAAGTCATCTGCCTGCTAATTATCAACTGGGCTGTCATTCAAGAAGTGAAATCTAAACCTTTTTCATATTTCTGACTGATTTGCATGCACTAGATTTCCCTCAAAGATTGTCAGGCAGATATAATGGATAACAGTTTCGATGTCTCTAAACAAGAGATCTTCTGCTTCTTACAGACTCAAGACTGAGTTCTCAAGCCATGGACTCCCACAGTTCTTATCCTGAGCTCCAGCTTTAATTTCTACACAAACCTTGACAAGCAATTTTACCTAAGACAGTTTTCTTATCATTATGATGAATAATAAAGGTCCTTAATAATACGTGGTTGATGTAGGGGTTGAATTATACAATAATTATTTATTAATTAGGGCAGTGACTAGCATATGGAAATTTTCTACAAATTTAAGTATGATTAATAAATAGAATTTATACTACCCAAATTCATAAAGAAATATTCTTTTACTTATGTCAGAAATTTAAGTTTACTGGAATATTATTTCATAGAATTTATAATTTTTCAGCTGAAAAATATCAATACTTTGCTTTAATACAGGAGAAAAGTGAAACAATAAAATCATTAAATAGTACATATCCCACTCTCATCAAAGATAAAATTAAGCCACAAATATTTTCACCTAATTCCTTAAATAACTTAATGCAAACCAAAGTACAAGTTAAATGTAACTAAATGCTATTCATAAAACTCAGGTAATAAAAGATGAATGTTTAGAGTAGTTCACACAGTGTTACAGAACCATGCATGGGAAGACTGGCTGGCTTTCACTAGACTAACTACAGCTGGTATTAAACTGCTTAGGTGTTAGAGGCTTTCTTTGATGGGTTCATGTAGTTAATGGAGAAAACCAAAAAGAAGTGTGATTTTGTTTGGTGAAGTAAATGTCTTCCTTACAAAATAATATATTGCCTATCTAAGCCACAAATTTGTGTTAGTTTAGCTATTAAAAATGTACCCAAAACCACAGAGAAAAGTACTGTAGCAGTGACTATCTGTTGCAGAGACCAGCAACTGTGTGAGAGGATCAAAGCAGCAGAGTACAGGGAGAAGAAGCTATTAAACTAGGAAATGGAACAATATAGCACAGCAAAATTCACAGAATTTGAAGACAACATCAAAAAATAAGAGTGATAGAAAGAACCATTAAAGCAAAACCCCAACAATAGTAACATAGGAAAACAAATTATAAGAAAGGAAATGAAAACTCCAAAAATTGAAAACTCTAGTAACAACACTGTTAATGTGGGCATCTATTTACTAAATAAAGCAATTGGTACCGGTATGACAACATACATCTATGAAGACAATCATTCTGAGAAATTAGCCACTTGAGTTGGTGAAATCAAGACCATGTATATTGCTGTAGCACCTGATAGATGTAAAAAGAACATCAGATTATGAATTCCTACTTTAAAGAAAAATATTTGAAAAGCAAAGTGACAGACAGAGAGACACCTTCCATCTGATGGTTCACTCATTAAATGTCTTCAAAAGCCAGGGCTGAGCCAGGCCAAGAATAAACTCAATCTAGGTTCCTATGTGGGTGGCAGAACCCAGGTACTTCAGTCTTCACCTGCCTCCCAGGGTGCATATTAGCAGGAAGCTGGAATGAAGAACCAAGCCAGCTTCAAATCCAGGCACTCAGCAAGATGCAAACTTGGCAAAGGCACATGTCTTAAATGCTGCACCAAGCACCATCTCCAAACTCATGGCTTTTAAAGACGCAATATTGTGGGGCCCAATGCTGTGGCACAGTGGGTAAAGCTGCTGCCTGTGGTTCCAGCATCCCATATGGGTTCCAGTTTGAGTCCTGGTTGTTGCACTTCCGAATCTGCTCTCTGTCATGGTCTGGGAAATCAGTGGAAGATGGCCCAAGTCTTTGGGCTCCTGCATGCACATGGGAGACCCAGAAGAAGCTCCAGACTCCTGGCTTTGAATCAGTCCAGCACTGGTTTTTACGGCCATTTGGGAAGTGGGCCAGCAGATGGAAGACCTCTCTCTGTCTTTCTTACTCTCTCTCTCTCTCTGCCTCTCTGTAATTCTGCCTTTCAAATAAATAAATCTTAAAACAGAGAAAGGTACCTCCTTCTTTGAAGACCTGTTCTTTCCACTGGGATCTCACTCACAGAGATCTTTTGCCAGAGTGTCTTGGCTTTCCATGCCTGAAATACTCTCATGGGCTTTTCAGCCAGATCCGAATGCCTTTAGGGCTGATTCTGAGGCAGAGTGCTATTTAGGACATGCGACATTCTATGAGTCTGCTGAGTATCTCGCTTCCCATGTTGGATCACTCTCCCCTTTATTTATTCTATCGGTTGGTGTTAGCAGGTACTAGACTTGTTTATGTGCTCCCTTTGACTCTTAGTCCTTTCATTATGATCAACTGTGAACTGAAATTGATCACTTGGAATAGTGAGATGGCATTGGTATGTGCAACCTTGATGGGATTGAATTGGAATCCCCTGGTATGTTTCTAACTCTACCATTTGGGGCAAGTCAGCTTGAGCATGTCCCAAATTGTACATCTCTTCCCTCTCTTATTCCCACTCTTATGTTTAACAGGGATCACATTTCAGTTAAATTTCAACACTTAAGAATAACTGTGTATTAATTACAGAATTAAACCAGTCATATTAAGTAGAACAGACAAAAAAAAAAAAACTACTAAGAGGGATAATGTATTAAGTTGTTCATTAACAGTCAGGGCTATGCTGTTCTCTGAAGGGAGGAGAGAACCTCCACTTTGAATATGACCTTGTCTAAACAAGATAAGAGTCGGAGAACTCAGAGGGCTTCCACAGCCTTGGAAACTCATGACTGGAGCATAGGGAGATTACTGATGCCATAAACAGGAGTGTCAATTGGTAAAGTCAACAACAGGAGTCACTGTGCACTTACTCCTCATGTAGGATCTCTGTCCTTAATGTGCTGTGCATTGAGATTTAATGCTATAACGAGTACTGAAACAATATATTTCACTTTGTGTTTCTATGGGGGTGCAAACTGTTGAAATCTTTACTTAATGCATACTAAACTGATCTTCTGTAGGAAAAAAAAAAAAGAAATTATCAATTCCCAACTTGACTCTCACTGGGATTAAACATGACAATAGGTCTGATCTGATTTCATCATCATTTTAAAAAAATCATCTATTATTTTTCACTTTATGTTTCTGTGTGGGAGCAAACTGTTGAAATCCTTACTTAATGTATACTAAGCTGATCTTCTGTATATTAAGATAATCGAAAATGAATCTTGATGTGAATGGAAGGGGAGAGGGAGTGGGAAAGGGGAGGGTAGTGGGTGGGAGGGATGGTATGTGGGGGAAGCCATTGTAATCCATAAGTCGTACTTTGGAAATTTATATTCATTAAATAAAAGGTAAAAAAAAATAAATCTTAAAACAAATGCTCAAAAAATGCAGTAATTTGTACTTACAATAATCCTATCCATCCATCCATCCATCCATGTCTTCATCCACCCATCCTTCTATCTACCCATAAGTCCAACAGCTGTTCACTAAGTATCCAGCGTTGTGTTAAATATTTAGGATGTGAACACCACAAACATTTCATTTCTTTTAAATTTAGCAATACATATTTAAATTATGTTTAAATTAAGTTCTGGATGGAGATATATATATATATATATTGCACCATAGTGCTAAAAACTAGCTTGACCTTGATCAATAATTGTTTATAAGTCAGTTATGAGCCTGTTTACAGCAGAGATGCTTAACCAGATAGATTCATTCACCCAGATCATTGTATTTGGTGCTTATTAAGGTTTTTTTTTTTTTTTTTATTTTTTGACAGGCAGAGTGGACAGTGAGAGAGAGACAGAAAGAAAGATTTTCCTTTTTCGTTGGTTCACCCCCCAACGGCCGCTGCAGCCAGCGCACTGCACTGATCGATAGCCAGGAGCCAGGTGCTTCTCCTGGTCTCCCATGCTGGTGCAGGGCCCAAGCACTTGGGCCATCCCCAACTGCACTCCCAGGCCATAGCAGAGAGCTGGAATGGAAGAAGGACAATCTGGACAGAATCCGGCGACCGGACCGGGACTAGAACCCGGTGTTCCAGCGCCGCAGGCAGAGGATTAGCCTATTGAGCCGTGGCGCCGGCCAACCTATTAAGGTTTATATTAAGCTTTCCATTAGGAAGTATATATTGTAGATACATTAGTTCAAATAGGGCTATTTCACTGTCAATTTATATGCATAGTTAACAATAACACAATTCTACTTTTTCAGGCTCATAATGAATTCTTTATTTAAATGTATATTGACTAAGAAAAATTTGTACATAGTAATTTTATTTTCTTCATGTTTGTATATGTATACATTTAATTGGTGACAATTCTAGTGTTTAAAAGTGAGAAAATCAAAACTTTTCTAATTAAAACATTACTGCCATTATAAAGTAGGTATTCATGAAAACAATAAATAGTAATTACTGAAAAATATTTTGAATAAAGTCATGAAATATATGCCATTATTTAATAACATTTTCAAATAATATCAAAGGTATAATATATCATCTTATTTTTATGCATCAACCACTCAAAATCTGTTTGAAGGAGATGTAACAATAATTTAATACATTTTTATCATATACAATATTCTAAAAGTAATTTTTTTAACTTTTATTTAATGAATATAAATTTCCAAAGTACGATTTATGCATTACAATGGCTTCCCCCACATACCGTCCCTCCCACCCACTACCCTCCCCTTTCCCACTCCCTCTCCCCTTCCATTCACATCAAGATTCATTTTCGATTATCTTAATATACAGAAGATCAGCTTAGTATACATTAAGTAAGGATTTCAACAGTTTGCTCCCACACAGAAACATAAAGTGAAAAATAATAGATGATTTTTTTTAAATGATGATGAAATCAGATCAGACCAATCAGCCCTAAAGGCATTCGGATCTGGCTGAAAAGCCCATGAGAGTATTTCAGGCATGGAAAGCCAAGACACTCTGGCAAAAGATCTCTGCGAGTGAGATCCCAGTGGAAAGAACAGGTCTTCAAAGAAGGAGGTACCTTTCTCTGAAGGGAGGAGAGAACCTCCACTTTGACTATGACCTTGTCTAAACAAGATAAGAGTCGGAGAACTCAGAGGGCTTCCATAGCCTTGGAAACTCATGACTGGAGCATAGGGAGACTACTGATGCCATAGACAGAAGTGTCAATTGGTAAAGTCAACAACAGGAGTCACTGTGCACTTACTCCTCATGTAGGATCTCTGTCCTTATTGTGCTGTGTATTGAGATTTAATGCTATAACGAGTACTCAAACAATATATTTCACTTTGTGTTTCTATGGGGGTGCAAACTGTTGAAATCTTTACTTAATGTATACTAAACTGATCCTCTGTAAAAAAAAAAAAAAAGAAATTATCAACTCCCAACTTGACTCTCACTGGGATTAAAAGTAATTTTTAACTACACCTTCCTGGAAATAAACATACTAGGGTCCGGTGTCTTGGTACAATGTTTTAAGCTGCCACCTGAGGATGCCAGTATCCAAAATGGGAGTCAGTTAAAGTCCTGATTCTGATCCAGATCCCTGTCAATGCACCTGGGAAAACAGCAGAAGATGGCCCAAGTAATGCGCCCCTGCCACCCACCTGGGAGACCCAGAAAGAGATCCAGGCTACTGGATTAGGTCTATCCGAGCCCCTGGCTTTTGTGGCCATTTGGAGAGTGAACCAGTCAGTGTTTGGAAGATCCTTCCTTGTCTGGCTCTCTCTTTAACTCTGTCTTTCTTATAAATATAATAAATACTTTTTAAAATGAAATAAACATACTAAACAAGGTAAACGATCACTGAAAAAACATGTTACTCGATTATATGCTTACGTGCACGTGTTCCATCGAAGATTAAGAAATATTTACCTATGGTGATGGTGATTGTGTTTAAAAGGTTATAGAAAGTAGGCTGAATCAAAGTAAAAAATAAGAAGTTATAAATTATCAATAAAATCGATATTATTTCTTTGATTTCATTAGTTTATTTAAGTATTTTAATAGTTCTTTAAGCAGTTAACATTTTACATTTACTTGCTTTCCCTTTAAAATAATAACAAAAAAGTAACACCATCCTTCTTTAACACAAATAATAACAACATTTGATTTAGAGATTGTGATGGTTAATTTCATGTGTAATGATTAGGCCGCAGAATGCAGATATTTACAATCTCCGTATGCTGCTGTGAATATATTTTTAGATGAGATTGACATCTAAATCAGCAGATTTTACATAAAACAGATAACCCTCCATGATATAGCTGGCTCTCATATAGTCGTAAGAAACCTTAATCAAAATCAAGTTCAAATTCCCCTAAGGATGAGATAAATCTACCTTTGGATGTCTTCAATTTGGAGTTGTAGCATCACCTCTTTCCTGGTTCTTCAGCTTGCTGTAATGCATTGTAGATTCCAGGGCAGCCAGTGTCCAAAATTATGTGAGCTGATTCCTTAAAATCGCTCCTTTTTCTCTCTTTCTTTCTCTATTTCCATATAAATAGTACATGTGTACATCTTACTGAACATCTTACTGATTCTGTTTCTGCATATATCAGTACATATTCTCAAATGTAGCTTTATTGGAGTATAATTGATATACAAGTAATTGCACCTATATAAAGGGTACAATTTGGTGATTTGGAGCATATACAAACACCTCTGATACTGTCGCAACAATCAAGGTAGTAGACATATCTAATACCTCCCAAAGTTTCTTGTGCTCTTTGTTTTATGTTTTAATTGATGGTTCTTTTAAAATAATCATTAGTAAATAAAAAAAGAGAAAGATTGCCTTCAAATTTTGAGCACTCCTTGTACTGTATTAGGATTACTGTATTTTTAAATGATTCTATTTTTATTCACTTTTGGTCATAGAAAAATAGCACTGAGAAGTTTTTATTTTTTATTTGATTTTTTTTATTTTTATTTGATTTGATTTAATTTTTTTTCAGTTGTCAGGGTGACTTTTCAGAATTCACAATCTTTTAACAGATGGTATACCAGCATTGTGAAGAAATTGCACCAATTTACTGGAGAAGTCAATCCAATTTCTGGAAGTTCACCAGGGCCGTATGTGGTTTCTTGCACATGCATTGATTGTATCAACAGATCTTAGCTGGTTCCCTGAATACCTGATTTTATTACAATACAAGCTGAAATCTATCGTCTACTTGGAGACACTCTTGAAAGTCTGACTGCTCTGTGTTTAAAAAATATGAACTCGCTAATGTTAGGGATTCATTTATATAAAAGTGTTTTTTTTTTCAGTAATTCTAGAAGCTTTCTTTAAAACCTGCACACCTGTGTGCTATCATAAATACTTAATTCCTTATTATTATATACAAAATGCCATTGTTTTGACAATTTATTCAATTTATCTAAGGAGAATACTGTCACTCTCTAATAAGGCTGGGAAACTTTTTTCTACCAAGGGTCATTTAGATGTTTAAAACTTCATTAGCAGGCTATATAAAATTATCGACTTAAAAAAATTTGCCTGCTATAGATTTATTACATTACGAGTTCCACCTGTGGTTGCCTTGACAGGCCCATATCTAATGATTTTATGGGCCTTACACAATCTGTAAGCTAAACATTCCCCACCCCTGCATAACTTAAGGATAGCACTTGGTTGTCTTTCCTTCAGTTTTGGAAAATTGGCCTTGGAACAGAGCTAATAGGAAAAAAAACGGGTTTCAATCAACAAGAGTCAGTGTTCATTGTCACACTATCCAATTTTTTTCTGTGTATTTTGAAATAATTTTGAAGAGATAATCACAAAGATGAATTAGAAAAGAAGACATATATGAAATACTGGGTTGATTAAATGCTATCAATAATGTAAAAAAATTAACATGTATCATGTAATGTGCTGTGTCTCCTTTGTGCCTATATAGATGGAATTTGATTTATATTCAGTATTTCTCTTCCCTCTTACATTTGTAAAAATTTTTATCTGCAATTGAAATTCAGAAACATCACTGTACCATCATGTAATATTGTATGTGTTTCAAAATTTGCATTTAGACAAAATTTGGCTGCTAATACTGATCCAGGTGTCTTTAGAATGCTTGTTTTCAAAATGCAATGTTTCAAGCAGGTGTGTTTGCATTTTTCACCCTACTGCTACCTCACCACTTGCTCAGTGTTGATGGAGTACAATTAATACTCATTGCACTCAGTGCTGACAAGGAAAATTCTGTATCATGTATGTATTCAGAAATTTTAAGAGCTGATTTATTACAAAGTTGTTTTTTCCTTCATTTAAAAGGAACACTTGTAAAATATTTTTCTTCTGCAAGTTAAAAATCACATAAGTTTATTTTCTTTGCTCTATAACTATTATTTTTTTTAATTTATACATTCAACCATAACCAATTTTCTCTTTAAAGTCTGAAAAATCTAGCAGATATTTTCGCTTTCTATAGTGAAGTAATTACTAAGGTATCAAGATCAAAACTAATTTTATTAAGCTCATGGTATACTCTGTCATATCTGAATTATGTACAGCTTACTGAAAATTTTATTTAGCATCACGTACTTGTCAAAAGAAAAATAACAGTGTATCTTGAGTAACCTGTACTTTTATGTTGACAATGGAAATGATATGTGAGGCTTTCACCACAAATTGAGTCTACAAATATTCTTGCTTGCTTCCATGATCTGGATAGATTTTTTTTTCTTCTCTAAGATGAATTTGCTCAAAATACCATCACTTTCAGTATCTTCTGGGAACTTGCTCAATACATTATTCTGTGTGTTTCATGTATCTTCATCTGTCTTATTTCCATTGGCTCCTTCATAGGAGTACATAAATATCAGGCTTCTGCCACTTAAAAGTAAAAAAAAAATAAAAAAACATAAAAAATGGTTTCTCCTTCATATCTTAAAGTGTGTGTCCCTTTTCTTACACACACACACACACACACACACAGAGAGACAAATAGCAGGAATAGCCTATTTTTTGCTATTTCAACTTCTTAACTTTTTGATAATTTACCAAAACTGAATCCTGATTCTATCTTTTCTCTTTCTATAAGATGTTTTTCTTGAAAGTTCCTAGTAACATACTCAATTCTAATAAAGTGAGAATTTTTTTTTTTTTAGTTTTCATCATTTTGGCTCATTAATACATATGTGAATCTTTTATCTTAGTTCACATACCCAGGCTATATTTCCCAGTATCCATGATAGAAGCCATTGTACAATGGTTCAGTTCTACTGATATGATGTAGAGGCAGATGATATGTGTCAGGTTCAAGGCTATCTTATGAAATCCTTATCACACTATTCCAATATTTCTTTATTTCTTTATCAACTGGTCCTTTACAAGGATTCCAGAAGAAAGCTCACAAACTTAGCCAGAATGAGGATGTAAGTCACTGCTGCTTACCTGGAACTTCCCCAGTTTTAAGACTGAAAGTCCTGAATTAACGGAAAACTTTATTTCTGAGAAAAGTAGAAAGGTTGGTCATCTTTGATAGGCTGTCAACCACTGGGCATTGAACTGAACTATTATTGAAAACATAATGACCATTCTACTATATTAAAACACAGCTTATTTGAGTTTTTTTGTTGTAATAGCCTACTAGTATAAATATATAGTTTCATTATTGCTTTAACACTCTCTTTTGATTTCCTGCATTTATAACTATTACCATCAAACCTTGTATTTACCTAATCCTCCGTTTTGTGTTACTTCATAGAACCTACTCAACCCCATGTTTGCTGATTCAATCTTCTAAAATCTCTAAATGGTCTCCCTTAATCTATTTTCTTTTCCAGACATAGTTAATGTTTTATTTTCTCACTGAGAACACTGGTATTCAAATTTATGGGCATAACATAATTATTCAGTGAGCTTTTTAAAGGTTTCCTAGACATACTTGAAGGATTCTGATTATAGGTTGGGGAGGAGGAATGTCATGCTATTATTTAAATAATGCCAATGATTCTGATGATAAATGTGACAGTTCAGAAATAGTGACTCGGAATGTTACTAAATCTTTTTCATAAGTGGTTTATCCACTGATAAAATTCCCTGAATATTGGAATTTTGGCAATAATTATTGTTTAAAGAAGGATATGATTTGGATATGTCTGTTTTGTAGTTTAAATAATGATTTTTAAATAATACTCCATCTCTCTGGAAAATGTATGATTTCTCAGGCCTTGATTAGCACTTCCCTTTAAGTGTTTATGATTTATTGGTACTATTTGTAAACCTTAATTTAAAACATAACAATAATTATAAGAACAAAGCAACGTTACCATTAGCCACTACATGATGATTCTAAACAACAAAAGGCCCCAGTTTTCATATATGAAGTTTGATTCAGCCCACATGCAACTTTTCAATACATACTCTAAGAATTTCTGGAGAGATTCACAGGTGACACTTTTGAAATGATAATAGTCATTTGAGACAGAAATACAGGGTAAATAGATGGTGTATAACTTTTAGCAAGGCTCTTCAAGATGTTCAAAACATTCTTTTCAACTGAGTATATTTACCTCAATGTACCAATATCCTTACAACAGCAAACAAGGCCAAGGGACTCCATTTGTCTTCACTGATATTGTACACCTGTCTTTCTTTCTTACATTAGTTCAGGGATTCAGTTTTCCTTGTTGGCTCTCATTCAATACATTCTCAAAAAAAAATGGAAATGATCTTGTACTCAAGGGAATATAAATTGGGTCTAAGTCTGGGAGAAATGATGAGAAAATTCTATTCTTACTTTTTGTAAAACATAGATTTTCATATAATCCGTGCATTACCCATTATATAACTATGTGTATGAATGGGACTTTGCAAAATTCATGGTAAACTGAAATGAAAAGATAAAGGGCATTTTCCATGAACTTTTTGAAACTTCCTTACCCAGGAAAATAAGCTTAAATAACATAAAGAATACAATCTAAACCAAAAGTAAAATGCTATTGTTTTTTCGTTGTTTAATGAGAGTTTTTAAAAATCTTTCCTATTTTCTAAGTTTTAATTCAGTTGTTTAAATTGCCAATAGAAAAAAGAAGGGGATCATGCAGGCAAGGTTTTGAACGCTACCTCCCTCACAACGTTTCTCCATCTCAGTGTCTTCTTTTATCCTCTTTCTCTTTATTTTTTTTAAAAAAGATTTAATTGTTTATATGAAAGGCAGAGTTACAGAGAGAGAGGAAGACACACACGTGTACACACACATATGAAGACATGTAGATAGCGGCCAGTGCTATGGCACAGCAGGTTAAAGCCCTGGCCCGAAGCGTCATAATCCCATATGGGTGCTGGTTCTAGTCCTGGCTGCTCCACTTCCAATCCAAATCTCTGCTATAGCCTGTGAAAGCAGTAGAAGATGGCTCAAGTCCTTGGGCCCCTGCGCCCAGTGGGAGACCCGGAAGAAGCTCCTGGCTCCTGGCTCCTGGCTTCAGATCTGCATAGCCCCATCCTTTCTAGCCATCTAGGGAGTGAACCCACAGATGGAAGACCTCTCTGTCTCTACCTCTCTGTGTAACTTTTTCTTTCAAATAAATAAAAGAAATCTTTTTTTTAAAAAAAAAAGAGATGTAGATAGAGATAGAGAGACAGAGAGAGAGAGAGAGAGAGAGAGAGAGACAGATAGAGATATTTTCCATCTGCTAGTTCACTTGCCAGTGCCTGCAATTGCTAAGACTGAGTTAGGCCAAAGCTAGGAGCTGGAGACTTGGTCCATCTTCGGCTGCTTCCCCAGCTGCATTAGCAGAGAGCTGGGTCTGAAGAGAAACAGCTGGGTCTCAAACGGGCACCTATATGTAATGCTGGTATCACGGACAGCAGCTTTACCTGCTACTCCACGATGCCGGGCCCCTCTCCTGTTGGGGCATAGTAAACAAACGGAGAGACAGGACACGGGAGCTCTTCTAAAAAGCACCAGCAGAATGAATCAGCACCATCCCAGTGTGCATTTTTGACAAGGATTACATCAGCCATTTATACAGTGCATATGCATGCTTTTATAACCCTAATATTACATGTAATGTTACTTGATAATTTTCAGAACATGAGTGTCAAGACATTGGTGCGGCACTTTGTGACTTGGTTTACTAAATAAGCAAGTCTGGGAAAGCAGCTGCATGTCCTCATGGAAGATATGTTCCCAGGAAAACTCAATGCTCTTTTTGATAATAGGTTGTTTTCTTGTTTTATAAATGACTGTAAGATATATGTTGATTTTTGGAAGCAGAAATTACAAACTTTACAAGTGTTAATCAATGATGGAATGTACTGAAAGAAGCAGCAAATCAGGATTAATGAGGCCAGGCCAAGGCAACCAAAGAAGAACAATCGTTTTAACCAAATGAAATTTGGCAGCCATCCTACAGGATCTGGTCTTGAGGGCCTTGAACTCATTATGCTCATGATCAACTCATGATACCATGCAGGGCAGACAGAGTGCACAGGAATCCCAACAGTTGAGAGAGAACAGAGGCAAACCCTCTCCCCTGTGTTAGTAGTGTTTCTGTTCCTTTCCAAGTTGGATCAGGGCTTTTTTAATAATACACACACAGACACAGTGCGTCCTGTGGGTGACGGAAATGTTTTCTCCCTGGGGCTTCAGCTGCCTCAAAATTGCTAGAAGTGTAAAATAAATGGTTAAGTGTAAATAAGAGAATAGACATTGTTTGATTCACTTGTCCCAGGGTTATGTAGAGTGCTTTGGCAAAAGCTATGTTCCCTACACTCTCCACTTTATTTTTAATTATTTTTAGATATGTGTTTTACTTCTTTTAAATATCTAAATATGTTTTCGTTTATCTATATACCCTATGAAAAACTATATGTATGAGTTTGTGCCTGTGTATAGCCTTATGTTTTCTAGTTTATCATCAGGTCTTCTGATTTTATGTTTATTCTGAGTGATTTTTTCTTTTTGTAATTACTTTTTAGGAATATTACAGTATTTGCTAGGGATACAATAGGGTTAACTTCAGTTTGACGGCACTGTGCTGTTGTGAACACTTTCACTGTTATTCTCTGTTGGTAATTTGCATTAAGTGACATTTTGAATATAATATACAAATGTTTATGCCCTTAGCATTTAACCATGCATTTGGCATGTTCAAGTTTGATTAAATGTTTTTCTATTCATTTAGTGTTGAAATTCCCTGAGACAATACAAAGAAAATTTTCTTTTATTAACAGAGTTCTAGATTTTTTATGTTTATATTTATACTTTTTCTTGTTGAAATTTATTAAGTATACATCTATTTAAGAAATTATAGTTGATTGATACATTTCTGGGCTAAGTTCAAAATAAAATTTTATGTTACTAAGAATATGAATGTAATGATCAATTATGCATAATTAAAATAATAGTTGTATGAAATAACAATGTTCATGCATTTTACTTCATCTCCTTTAAAACACCTTTTATCTCTAATTGTTTTGGTTAATATTATATTTCCCTCAACTTTTACAAACCCATACCTTTGATCTGGGATCAGGGATATCACACATCCTTTGCCTATACATTTTGTCATCATATTTAAATACAATAAACATAATGAAATATTTTAAACACTAACAGTCTTCAGTTCCTAGTCTGAGATAAAACTCCATCTCAAGCACTACAGAGGACATTTTAACTATTCTGCATGCAAAGCCCAGGCTGAAGTGAAAAATGAAGTGGATCAATCTGCAGAAAGCAGCAAAGTGGCTCTGCCAAAGTATTGCTAATTGTTGAATTTCTTGAATTTATTTGATCTGTTATTTAACGTTTTCTTCTTAATTTCCTGAGTTCAGTTTGTCTTTTGCCAATAGCTTGTTACATACCACCACCACCACCACCACCACCACCCCCCGGCAAACTAATGCAGGGGTTTAGTCCCCAAAGTCATATGTTTAGAAACTGAATCTAACTATGTTCTATGTAACTTAATTATGCTTAGATAGGCCATCACAATGGAGCTCCCATGATTGAATCTTTAAGGTTTTTTGTTGCCTTTTTTTATTTTTTTTTTTTTAGAACTTGCTCTTTTTAAAAAGATTAATTAAAGGACTCTGTTGCTGTGGTGTAGCGGGTAGAGCTGTTGCCTGAGGTGCTGGCATTCCATACGGGCCTTGGTTCAAGTTCTGGCTGCTCCACTTTCAATCTAGCTCTCCGCTATGGCCTGGGAAGCAGTGGAAGATGGCCCAAGTGCTTGGGCCCCTGCACCCAGTGGGAGACCTGGAAGAAGCTCCTGGCTCCTGGCTTCAGATCGGCTCAGCTCCGGTCATTGTGGAAATCTGAGGAGTGAACAAGCTGATGAACACTTCTCTCCCTCTTTCTCTGCCTCTTGGTAATTCTGCCTTTAAAATAAATAAATAAGATTACTTAAACTATCTAATTAGTTAGAAAGATAGAATGGCAGGGAAACAGAGACACAGAGAAAACAGGATCTTCCATTTGGGCTCACTGTCCCAGTGTTTGCAAGAGCCGGATCTGGGCCAGGTGAAGCCAGGCGCTGTGATTTCTAACCTGGTCTTTTCTGAGGGTGGCAGAGATATGAATAGTTGGATCATTTTCTCTGCCTTCCCAGGCTCATTAGCATGGAACTGGTTCAGAAGCAGAGAAGCCAGGACTCAAAACAGCAGTCTGAGATAGGATGCTGGTGTCAGCTTAACCTGCTATGCCACAATGCCAGCCATCTGGCTAGCTATATAGTAAAAAGGACAGAGAACAGATGGAGGTGTCATATATTTTTTATACAATTTTGTATATCTTCATATAGAAGATAGGATTCACCATTTAGAAGATGGGATTCACCTTACCAAAAGAGAAGTCAAAAACAGTCCCTTGAAAAACCAATTTATGTTTATATTTATTGGGGAAACAATAAACAGTCGTCATTCCCTGTTTTAAATTATGAATGTCTTCCTATCACTGAGGGAGACAGACACAAGAGAATACTATTTTATGTTTTCAACTAAATGATCTACATTTGTCAATTTCAAATTTGCTTAATGCAGGAAAAATCTATTAGTTGAAGAAACAGACTAAAATTTGAGCAAGCATGTAGAGGATCTTGATTTAAATCCATGTTTCATATTAACTCCTCTTCTGTAATGACTTCAGAAATCAATGTAGCAAGATGAAAATTGGTGGTGTTTATTAAAATATCTGAAAGATTTTGAAAAATATTTATGAATTATTAATAATAATAATTAGAAAAATACATTAAGACACAAATGTCCAGAATGTAATCTTGTGCCAATTTTGTGGAAGAATAAAATATGAAACGAAGATGAAAACTAGTTTGTACACAGGCAACTGATGAATGGCAATGGCAAGTTTGCATATTTCTTACTCCAAATTATATTGTTTTTCCTCTGTATCTAACACAAGTACAAAAATAGAACGAAACTTAAAAAACATTGAATTGTTGTATTTTCAAAATTAAGGATAGATACTTTTTGAAAATTAAACCAATAGTATAGTCTATGGTTTTTATATAAAATTAACATTAGAAAAGATTTAATAAAAATGCGTAATTCTACATTAGAAGCTGAAAATATGTTCCAGTACTTGGCCCTGCTGCTTAGTGAAAAGCAATTTAATGATTATTTATAGCAAACATTTACATTTTTTCCTTGAAAAATGCATACTTTATTCTCACCAAGGCAGTAGTTTTTGAGTTATTGTCTAGATTTTTGTGTCATTTACTCTGTAAGAATGCAGGTAGGCTTATGGTTAAATCAATGTTTGTCAAATCTGTATGTTTTGATATTATAAATAGTAGAGAAGCTTGAAAAACCAATAAATCTACATCAAGTCAAAAATTCTGAACACCTGGTACTTAGTGCTATCTGTTTTAAAAGTCTAAACCTATTTCTTTGCCATTTAATAGCTTCCCCTGAGCAGACATGAGAAACAGTCTATTGGATGCTTGCATGCATTTAATAAATGTTTTATTCATTACATTCTCAGGTAATTTCTCTTAACATACTTGTTCACAAAGACGAGTTTTTCAAGGTGTTTTAAATACATAGGTGATGGGAAAAGAATCCGAGGAGTGGAGCAAATTTTGTATATTCTGCTCACTTTTTCAATTAACCTAATTTTCAAAATGTCACTTTCAGTGACATATGACACTGTCTCACGAAATATCTTGGAGAGATCATGAACAATTTTACAGTTGCAAAATGCAGTGAAACTTTTTAGATGCATAGATGGTAACTGTAAAGTTTAGCCTGCCATGTGAAATTTTGTGTATGGTCCAATTTTCTGCACTTCAACTCATTTCACTTAGTGAACTCCCTCCATTTTCCCAAAGCACTTCTTCTCACCTCTGAAAGCAGGAAAAATATTGAAATTGTGGAAGATGAATGGCCACCATTAGATGATTGGCTGCCTCCATGAACTTACAGGGTATTTTTAGTTTCTGCATAAGCCTATTACTATTCTTGTCCACACTTGTGCTTTCTTGATTGCAAGAATACTGGAGTCATTTTATTCAATAATCACTATTTCATAAGATAGCCTCAAAAATTCCTGTGCTACTAAAAGAAACAAAAATATTGGAGGCAGAGAAAAACCTAACTAAACAAATTCATATTTTACAGACATAACTCAGGGCAAAAATAACTTTAGATATTTTATCTATAATTGAAAATGATAGTTTAGAATAGAGTTTTTAATAAACAAATGCCCTTTTTTATCTCTGTAGTCATGCTTCATTTTTTGCTCTCCTTTTTCTTTTGTTTAATAAATGTTTATGTATACGTGGTTCATATTGGGTACTTTGATAAATATAGGGAACACAATAATTTAGTTTAAACATGGCTGGTCAATCAACTGATTATTACAATACACAGTGACAAAAATGAGGTACAGCATTCTATGCAGAAACAGCTGAGAGTCAAAGTAGCCGCCTTAGTAGGAAAATCATTAAGATATCCCCAGTTTCTTAAGGGGGGAGTCCCAAACTGTTGGTGTCAAACAAAAAAGAAATTAAAGTCCATCTAAAAGAGGAGAAATCTGAAGAAAGTGGTAGATGTTGGGTACAGGAGAATGTAGTGAGGAAATAGGTTATGAGGTGTCTACTGGAATTTCAGAATACTCATATTGGGAATATATACATGGATTTGAACTGAATAAATCCAATGGTGTCAATCTTTACTGCTCAGAATATTACCTCTGATCAAGAAGTTCTTTGGCATCACTTGGAAGTTTTTTAGAAGTGCAAATTTGGCACATATGTAGACTTGTAATAAGAAGCCCATATAGTATGAATGACATGCACACTAAATTTTGAAGCAAGTTACGAATGACATATTTGATAGTGTTTACCTGAAAAGCTTGAAAATAGGCATCTGATACCAGAGATAATCACCACGGAATTCTAATGGGAGAGAAAATTCAATGAGAATTATTCTTGGACATGTTAAAATGAAGGCTTTAACGACAACTGAAGATATTTCTGAATTGTGACCCTGTGGGTAAGGAGATCACGTGGTAGAAATGTGCATGTTTTCCTTTTTCTTTTTAACTTTTATTTAATCAATATAGATTTCCAAAGTACAGCTTTTGGATTACAGTGGCTTCCCCCTCCCCCATAAATTCCCTCTCACCTGCAACCATCCCATCTCCCACTCCCTGTCCCATCCCATTCACATCAAGGTTAATTTTCAATTATCTTTATATACAGAATTTCAATTTAGTATATACTAAGTAAAGATTTCAACAGTTTGCACCCACACAGAAACACAAAGTGTGAAGTACTGTTTGAGTACTAGTTAAACCATTAATTCACATAGTATAACACATTAAGGACAGAGATCCTACATGGGGAGTAAGTGCACAGTGACTACTATTGTTGATTTAACAATTGACACTCTTGTTTATGGCATCAGTAATCACCCAGGTCTCTTGTTATGAGTTGCAAAGGCTATGGGAACCTCTTGAGTTCAACAATTCAGATCTTATTTATACAAGGCCATAGTCAAATTGGATGTTCTCTCCTCCCTTCAGAGAAAGGTACCTCCTTCTTTGATGGCCAGTTCTTTCCTCTAGGATCTCACTCACAGAGATCTTTAGGTTTTTGTTTTGTTGTTGTTGTTTGTTTGTTTCCACAGAATCTTGGCATTCCATGCCTGAAATACTTTTATGGGCTTTTTGGCTGGATCTGAATGCCTTAAAAGCTGATTCTGAGGCCAGAGTGCTGTTTAGGACATCTGCCATTCTATGGGTCTGCTGTGTATCCCTCTTCCCAAGTTGGATAGTTCTCTCCCTTTTAATTATATCAGTTCATATTTGCACACACTAGTCTTATTTATGTGATCCCTTTGACTCTTATACCTATCATTATGATCAATTGTGAACAGAAATTGATCACTTGGACTAGTGAGATGGTATTGCTACATGCCACCTTGATGGGATTGAATTGGAATCCCCTGGCACGATTCTAACGCTACCATTTAGGGCAAGTCCAATTGAGCATATGCCGAAATAAACATCTCCTCCCTCTATTATTCCCACTTTTATATTTAACAGGGATCACTTTTCAGTTAAATTTAAACACCTAAGAATAATTGTGTGTTAATTAAAGAGTTAAACCAATAGGATTAAGTAGAACAAAAAATACTCAAAGAGATAAAGTAATGGTGCTTGGTTAGCTGTCAGCGATCAGGTAGAGCATATGATAATATACAATACCATTTCATGATGAAAACTTAAAGCAAATTGGGCATAGAAGGAATATTCCTCAATACAATCAAAGCAATTAATGAAAAACCCACGGCCAGCATCCTATTGAATGGGGAAAAGTTGGAAGCATTTCCATTGAGATCTGGTACCAGACAGGGATGCCCACTCTCACCACTACTATTCAACATAGTTCTGGAAGGTTAAAGCAAAATCATTAGGCAAGAAAAAGAAATTAAAGGGATACAAATTGGGAAGGAAGAACTCAAATTATTGCTCTTTGCAGATAATATGATTCTTTATTTGGAGGATCCAAAGAACTCTATTAAGAGACTATTGGAACTCATAGAACAGTTTGGCAAAGTAGCAGGATATAAAAATCAATGCACAAAAATCAACAGCCTTTGTATACACAAGCAATGCCATTGCCAAGAAAGAACTTCTAAGATCAATCCTATTCACAAAAGCTACAAAAACAACCAAATACATTGGAATAAAATTAACCAAGGACATTAAAGATCTCTGTGATGAGAATTACAAAATCTTAAAGAAAGAAATAGAAGAGGATACCAAGAAATGGAAAAATCTTCCATGCTCATGGATTGGAAGAATCAACATCATCAAAATGTCCATTCTCCCAAAAGCAATTTATAGATTCAATGTGATACCAATCAAAATGCCAGATCTTCTCAGATCTGGAAAAAAATGATGCTGAAATTCACATGGAGGTACAGAAGAACTCGAATAGCTAAAGCAATCTTGTACCACAAAAACAAAGCTGGAGGCATCACAATATCAGATTTCAAGACATACTACAGGGCAGTTATAATCAAAACAGCATGATACTGCTACAGAAACAGATAGATAGACCAATGGAACAGAACAGAAACACCAGAAATCAATCCAAACATCTACAGCCAAATTATATTTGATCAAGGATCCAAAACCAACTCCTGGAGCAAGGACTGTCTCTTCAACAAATGGTGCTTTGAAAACTGTATTTCCACTTTCAGAAGCATGAACCAATACCCCTATCTTACACCTTACACAAAAATCCACTAAACATGGATTAAATCTAAATCTACAACCCGACACCATCAAATTATTAGAGAACATTGGAGAAACCATGCAAGATATAGGCACAGGCAAAGATTTCTTGGAAAAGACCCTGGAGGAACAGGCAGACAAAGCCAACATTAACAATTGGGATTAGATCATTTGAGAAATCTCTGTACTGCAAAAGAAACAGTCAGGAAAGAAACCAATTGAATGGGAAAATATTTGCAAACTATGCAACCGATAAAGGGTTAATAACCAGACTCTACAAAGAAATCAAGAAACTCCACAGCAACAAAACAAACAACCCACTGAAGTGATGGGCCAAGAACCTCAATAGAAATTTTTCAGAAGAGGAAATCCAAATGGCCAACAGACTCATGGAAAAGTGTTTAGGATCACTGGCCATCAGGGAAATGCAAATCAAAATCACAATGTGGTTTCACCTCACCCAAGTTAGAATGGCTCACATACAGAAATATACCAACAACAGATGCTGGTGAGGATGTGGGGAAAAAGGGACACTAACCTACTGTTGGTGGGAATCCAAACTGGTAAAGCCACTGTGGTAGTCAATTTGGATATTCCACAAAAGCCTAAATATAACCCTTCCATACAACCCAGCCATCCCACTCCTTGGAATTTACCCAAAGGAAATTAAATTGGCAAATAACAGAGCTGTATGCACCTCAATGTTTATTGCAGCTCAATTCATAATAGCTAAGACCTAGAATCAACCTAAATGCCCATCAACAGTAGCCTGGATAAAAAATTATGGGATATGTATTCTATAGAACACTATAAAGCAGTAAAAAAACTGAAATCCAGTCATTTGCAATAAACAACAGGAGTCACTTTGCACTTACTCCTCATGTAGGATCTCTGTCCTTAATGTGCTGTACATTGAGATTTAATGCTATAACTAGTACTCAAACAGTATTTTTCACTTTATGTTTCTGTGTGGGAGCAAACTGTTGAAATCTTTACTTAATGTATGCTCAACTGATCTTCTGTATATAAAGAGAATCGAAAATGAATCTTGATGTGAATGGAAGGGAGAGGGAGTGGGAAAGGGGAGGGTTGCGGGTGGGAGGGACGTTATGGGGGGAAGCCATTGTAATCCATATTCTGTACTTTGGAAATCTATATTCATTAAATAAAAGTTAAAAAAAAAGAACCTTGAATTGAGCCCAGGCACTCTGATGAGGGATATGAGTGCCCTAACTTGTATCTTAATTGTTATGACAAATGCTCACCTCTAAACTATGTATTTTTAAATTTACTCAGAAACACCAACTTACACATGACCAAATATTATTTTTATCTGGCTATTTGAAAAAGAACCTTTCGGAGTCACTGTGCACTTACTCCTCATGTAGGATCTCTGTCCTTAATGTGCTGTATATTGAGATTTAATGCTATAATGAGTACTCAAACAGTATATTTCACTTTGTGGTTTCTATGGTGGTACAAACTGTTGAAATCTTTACTTAATGTATACTAAACTGATCTTCTGTAAAAAAAAAAAAAAAGAAATTATCAATTCCCAACTTGACTCTCACTGGGATTAAACATGACAATAGGTCTGATCTGATTTCATCATCATTTAAAAAAAATCATCTATTATTTTTCACTTTATGTTTCTGTGTGGGAGCAAACTGTTGAAATCTTTACTTAATGTATGCTCAACTGATCTTCTGCAGATAAAGAGAATTGAAAATGAATCTTGATGTGAATGGAAGGGGAGAGGGAGTGGGAAAGGGGAGGGTTGCGGGTGGGAGGGACGTTATGGGGGGGAAGTCATTGTAATCCATAAGCTGTACTTTGGAAATTTATATTCATTAAATAAAAGTTAAAAAAAAGAAAAAAAAATAAACATCATGCTGAGTGGAATAACCAGTCCCAAAGGGACAAATATCATATGTTCTCCCTAATTGTTTTCCTTTTTCATAAAAAAACTCAACTTTTTATATATCATTCAGCATAGTTCATAAAGCTAATGCTAGGTAATTTCTAACCCAAAAATAAAACTTAAATGGGTATAGTTATATCCTGAAATTACAAATTTTCCTCATATATTTCAAAATCCATTTTGGCTGTTAATAAAACAGAGAGTTGTTATATGCTCACTGAATGTTTAGTTTTACATTTTGGATAATTAATTCTATATTTTGATTAAATATTAGTTTTCTAAATAAAAATCATGAAATGTTTTATGTGAAACATTCCATAAGAAGGTTCTAATGTGGATAAAGAGAAAGGAATGATTTAGCAAGAAAGGAAGATTTAGCAAGAATGGTCAAAGTTCTGCTTTAAGACAGATATCTTGTTAGTCATTGTGTAACCAAATTTGACATTATCAGGAGGAACAGAAAAATAATGAGGGGTCAAATTTATGAACAAAAGTGGTGGAAGAAACTGTAGAGGACAAGGATACTAAGGGCCATAGTGGAAAATTATGGTCCTTCCATGCTTTTTACAATTAGCATTGTGTTTTACCATAAATGATGCCAGGGAACATTTACCTAGATGCCTTATATTTACATTACATATGCATGCATGGGACATAGTCTATTTAACTATTAGTAAAATGCCTTCAACATTCCATTCTTCGTGCTGGGGTGACAAGGATAAATGACTGAGTATTGAAGGCTAGCACAAACTTATGATTGCTTTTTATCTTTTATTTTATTTAAGGTGTACAAATTTCATGTATTTCCTGCATACAGGTTTAGGAACCTGGTGATAGTTCCCACCCTACTCCCTCCCTGCCCATGTTCCACCTTTCCTTCTCCTTCTAGCTATACACTCTCTATTTTCAGATTACTTTATACTCATAAGATTAACCCTACACCAAGCAATGAGTTCAATAAATAGTAGGAAGAAAAATTTTACTGTTACTCAACAGTAGAGACAAGGACTGTAAGCAATCATAAAATCACAAAATGTCAATTTTACTCCTATACATTAATTTTTGTTACTCTATCAAACTCAATCATGCAGGGATTCAGCTCCTTCACATGGAACTCATTGAGCCTCTTAACCACCATACTGAGAGGTCTATTTATTTCCATTGAATCCCTGAGACTTACCACATCCACTCTTTTTTCTTAATCCTGGAATACGGGGAGAAACTATTCATTGTACTTTTGCTTATCCACTTCTAAATTTATTCAGATCTGGTATATCAACGAGTTCAAACTCAAAACCTAATTTTCTCTGGAAAAAGAAAATCTCTAACTGTATTTCATATGTGTTATAATGATATTTCATGAGGACATTGGCATGGTTTCTCTAATTTTAGTAGAAAGACAATAAATTCCAGAACAGCAAAATCAAGATGTCACTTACAGTAAAATGTTCATTTGAAAAAAAAAAATCCTTTCTGAATTTTTCACATATGTCTTCCATTCTCCTGAGCCAGGCAATCATAGGAAGCCCTGGGCAAGGGCCTGCAATGCCAGTATCCCATATGGGTGCTGGTTAGAATCCCCACACTACACCTCAGCTTCACCTCCCTGCTAAGGGCCTGGGAAAAGCAGAGGAAGATGTCCCAAAAACTTGAGCCCCTGCTGCTCAACTGGGAGATCCAAAAGAGTTCTTTGCTCCTGGCTTTGGCTTGGCTCAGTCCTGACTGCTGTGGCCATCTGGGGAGTGAACCACCTGATGGAAGATCTCACTCTCTGTCTCTCCCTCTCTATTTTGTAACTCTGACTTTCAAATAAGCAAATTCTTTAAAAAAAGTTTCCATAAGAGTGTGCGTGGGTACATCAATGCATTGTAGCAAAACAAAATACCTGGGGAGTTTCACTAGGATATGAGCAATATTTTGAGGGAAATGAAGCCCCCAAGTCATGGTAAAAGGGAAATGTCAGACACAAAAACAATGTTTTATTAGATGATTTATAAATTATGGCTTTCTATTCATCAAAAGAAATAGGCAGGTTGTCCTCATTTTAATTCTCTCCTGTTATAGGAATGAAGAGTCTACAGAAAATCCCAGCAAGAGTTTGTGGCCAATGATTAACTAACGGAATTTCTCTGTGTGATCAGTTACTTTCAACCAAAAGATAATTTCAGACACAATTTGTCACTGAGTATTAAAAATTAATCTGAATACTAACAAACTCTTCCAAGAACAATTATCAAAGAAAACTTTGAACACATGCTAATTAGAGTCTTAAAATTAAATCTAAATATTTATATTGTTTATAGAAAAAATACAGAGAAAATATAGTTTGAAATGCAAATGAATAATATATGATATGACTAAATTATCTGCCAGTTTCTGCCTTATATTTCAGGTAACATTTAAAATTTCAGACACAGACTGATGATTCCCACCTCTCAACATCTTTGTGATTTCATAAGAAAAAAAATCAAATCTCAATAGATCAATGGACAAAAGTTTTCAAACAATTATTTCATAGATTAAACAAATCCAACTATGTGTAAAATTGCTCAAGCTTGAATGTGGTCTTCTGTCAAATTCAATGGTGACTCTAGAACATTTGATCATCCATTATATGAGTGATAGAGTTGTATAATAAACATTTCCTAAATGCCACTCTAGGAATTTAAATTGGTAGGAATATTTGTGTCCATACTTACAATGCTCTACCTAGTCTACCCCATCCTCTTCCAGTGTCTCTGAGGTCCCCTTGTTCACTTTACTGGTATCTGTCTGACTTATTTTTTTTTAAACTTTTCTTTAATGAATATAAATTTCCAAAGTACAGAATATTGATTACAATGGCTTCCCCCCCATAACGTCCCTCCCACCCGCAACCCTCCCCTTTCCCACTCCCTCTCCTCTTCCATTCACATCAAGATTCATTTTCGATTCTCTTTATATACAGAAGATCAGTTGAGCATACATTAAGTAAAGATTTCAACAGTTTGCTCCCACACAGAAACATAAAGTGAAAAATACTGTTGGAGTACTAGTTATAGCATTAAATCTCAATGTACAGCACACTAAGGCCAAACACAGACATATTTCTAACATAGGATCATAGCACAGTTCCCTCTACCTGATGTTTACTTGTATGAAAGAGTTGTGTAAGTTTACTCCTCATTTACATCTTTCTTCAAACAATGTTCTCAGTGAGACAAATCCTAATCAAAACTTTTGAAATTCCAAAGCCCACTGAGGGAAAAGCCCACTGATTTATTTTATTTCCAAAGCATATCTTGCCATCAAATTATTGTGTATTTATGTGTGTGTGTGTGTGTGTCTGTGTGTTTTCTGGACCATAGAATAAAGATTTTGTCTTTTTATTTCAGTTTTATTCTCAGAACCAAGAACTGTCCAGCATTTAGTAATCACTAAATATATTTTTAATCGTTGATTGCATGCATAGAATAAAATCCATGCAATTATATATATATATATATACCTATGTTTGTGTATTGTTGGAGAACTATAAATAAAATTTCCTCACAAAGGTAGAAAGAAAGATAAATATTTTATTGAATAAATATCAAATTAGAATTTGATACTGAGAAAGTAAAAGAAATTCTACTATTTTATATTGTGATGTAGATACAAAGTATTGCAAACATATTCTTAAAACAATTACAAATGCTAAACTAAGAGAACTTGACAGCAGCATTTGTCAAAGATCATTCATCCTAGATTCACCTGGTAATTGGATGGCTATACATAGTACCTGATAGACCTTGTATGGAGGGAAAAAAATTATGAAAGAAATATTACAGAAGTTTTGCATATATTTATGGCAGAAATTTTTCAATTTGAAGAGAGTTGCCTGGAATGTTAGGCCCCACAGAACTGGTAGAGAGGGACACTGTTATCCTTGATGATGATATTTAAGAGAGGTGATTTTAGAACCTCCAGGACATTCTATGCAGAAGAGCTAGCAAGATGGCTATTTAGATTTTTAAAAGATTTACATCTATTTCAGACAAAGACAAAACTTATAATTTCAAAGTTTCTAAAGTACTATAAGAAATGGGATGAGAGGGCAACTCCTTCCTCATTTTCAATGAAGAAAATTACTCTCTCGTTTTTTCTTTGTATTTTCCCTTACAATATGTATGTATCTATGTATATGTCAATGTTTTATTACTTACTGATATACTAATTGTACATGTTTATGAGTAGAGTGTGATCATTTGATACCTGCATATAGTATTCAATAATCCGGTCAGGGTAAAATGCCTTTCCATCTTAAAACATGCCATTTATTGGGAATGCCATTATTGGATAGCAGATTAAACCTCCACCTGCAATGCCAGCATCCCATTTGGGTGCCAGTTTATCCTAGATGTTCTGCTTCCCATCCAGCTCCCTGCTAGTTGCATAGGAAAAGCAGCTGAAGATGGCCCAAGTGCATGGGCCCCTGCCATCCATGTGAGACCTGCAAGAAGCTCCAGGCTCCTGGCTTTGCCTGGCCCAGCCCCAGCTGTTGTGGCCATTTTTGGAGTGAATCAATGGATGAAGGATCTCTCTCTGTCTCTCACTCTCTTCTTTCTCCTGCTCCTCCTCTCTCTGTAACTATGCCTTTCAAATAAGAATAAAAATAAATCTTGAAAAAATGTCATGTACATATTTAAAAAAACCTGGCACATCTACTAAAATATTTTAGTTATTTAATTCATTTATTGAACACTTGAGAGCATCACTTGCTATTGGGCATTAATAGAATTTTCCAAATATTTAAATGCATCTGAACTCTTCTACTTAGAACACAAATACTTTGTATTTATAATTGTAATGTTTATTAAGGAAAAAATCAAGTTCAACACAATTATTGTGCTTTTTTGTTATGACATATGCCTTACTGAAGCTCTACATCTTGTTCACATACTTTATTTTCTGCAGTCCTCTTGCTCAAAGGCATCTAGTGGTCATCCAGCAGAATAAGACAGTCAGTCATCTTCTCTAGGAATTAATTATGGCTATTAAGCCAATTCAACACAATTCAGGTAAACATCATTAAAGTTCTCATTCATTGTCCTTGATGCTGCTGCTATTAAGTAAGCATCACCTTAAAGAGATGCTTCATGTCAGAGTTGTGTTTTTTTTTGTTTGTTTGTTTGTTTTATTTTGTTTTAACAGGCAGAGTGGATAGTGAGAGAGAGAGACAGGGAGAAAGGTCTTCCTTTTCCGTTGGTTCACCCTGCAATGGCCGCGGCAGCCGGCACACAGCGCTGATCCGAAGCCAGGAACCAGGTGCTTCCCCCGGTCTCCCAAGCGGGTGCAGGGCTCAAGCACCTGGGCCATCCTCCACTGCCTTCCCGGGCCACAGCAGAGAGCTTGACTGGCTGGAAGAGGAGCAACTGGGACTAGAACCCGGGGATGCCAGCACCGCAGGCGGACGACCAGCCTAGTAAGCTGTGGCACCGGCCCATGTCAGAGTTTATTTCAGTGCCCAAGCAACCTCTGAGTAGGAATGTAGTCTGAAATTGTGAACATTAAGACAGGAAAGTCTGTAAAACAAGAATCCTGTTGAACCTTCTCCTGAGCATCAGTTAAATCCCACATATTGTTATAAAACTGGTAAATAAAATAAGTAAATTGAATATATATTTTTCTACATTTACAAGTGCATGTATAATATAAAATTATTTTGTTATATTAATAGCATGATATCTTCATCATCATTAGACTGAGCTATCAGTAAATAATAAAAATCATGATTTTTCTTTTCATAAGACTATATATCCTTAAAAGAAATTACACAATTGAAGACTTTTCTCAGTCTTACATTAAGCACAGATGATATTTTGAACTTAAAATATTTTGAACTTAAAAAAATTAAAAGTTATTTTTGAGTTTAAAAAGTTAAGAAATTTTGAAAAGGAATGTTATAAGCATTCAATTAGAACAGATAATTCTAAATCATAGAAGTTGTTTTCCAAGAAAGCCATCAATTATTTAATATCTTGTTTTAAGTCAGAAATAATAAAAGTACTCAACACAGAGTTGAGAAATTCAGGAAATATATTCATTTAAAGTTTTTGACTTTGAGCAACAGTAAAAGGTGTAATTTTGCCTTTATTATTTGAATTCTAAAGCAAAACATACCCATACAGATGGATATCAGAGTGAATATAGACAGGCATTTAATAGGATCATGTAGAAGGGTGAGCATTGTATGCAGCAGGTTATGCCCTGTTATTGAGTCCCAACTCCACTTCCTCTCCAGCTTCCTGTTAATGTACCTGGGAGGCAATATAGTGGCTCAAGTACATGGGTTCCTGCCACACATGGAAGACTTAGATGGAGTTCCTGGCTCCAGGCTTTGTTATGGCCTATCCTGATAGTTCTGGATATGGAAAATAAACCAGTGGAGGGTAGATCTTGCTGTCTCTCTCTCTTTCTCTTTCATTCAGTGTTTCAAATAAATAAAAACAAATAATTATATTTTTAAATTATCACATGGCAGAAAAATGGTTTAATAAAAAGAGGGAGGAGATATAAATTGAGTCAGAATCTTTTTCTTTTCATAAGTGTGCCTTCAGAATTCTAGAAAGAATAGAATGGAGGGGTAGTTAAAGGTAAGTAATATCAGCATTTTATAGATAGTGTTTTAGAAACCTTGTACAGAGGAGAGAAAATATTTTGACTATTCTCTGTTGTCTGCACTGTTTGGAAACAGTACTTTTTGCAACCCTCTATGCTGAAGAAAATATTTTGATTAAAATTTGTTTATATTTATTAATAAATCAAATGAAGCTGTGAAAATTCCATATTATTAATTTTTCATTGAAAAACTGTTTTAAACTAAATCTTCACTACCAAATTGGCCAAATTGACTACAGTTTTCTGTATGATACAATAAACCTGCTTCTCATATGCTACCATCTTATTTAACTTTAGAATATTTATTTGTTTGCCACATATAGTTAAAATTATTTGTTTCTAAAATATGACCATAAATACTATCATACCATTTTTCTGGACTGTATCCCAGATTCAATTTTCCTGGAACAATTTATTCTAATTTTATTTCTTAAAATTTTATTTATTAAGCAGAGACAGACAGAAAGAGCTCTTCTATAGTCATTTAGTCCCCCAAGCAGCTGCAATGGCCAGGGCTGGCAAGGGCCAAAAGCTTAGGAGCCAGGAACACAATCCAAGTCTCCTATTTGGTTTTCGGAAACCCAGTAACTTGAGCCATCACTACCACCTTCAAAGGTCTACATTGGCAGGAAGATCCAGCCAAGACACTTTAGCCCTGATTTTCATTTTAAAATGAATATTTAATCCTTTCATCATTTTTTTTTATTTTAAAGATTTATTTATTTGAAAGTTACAGAGAAAGAGAGGCAGAGGCAGAGAAACAGAGAGAAGGAAGGCTCTTCCATTCACTGGTTCACTCCCCAAATGGCCACAATGGTCCGAGCTGGGCCAGGTCAAAGTCAGGAACCAGGAGTTTTACCTGGTTCCCTACATGGATGCAGCAATCCAAGGACTTGAGCAATCATCCATTGTTGCCCCAGGCACATTAACAAGAAGCTGGATCAGAACTGGAGCAGCCGGGATTCGAACCAGCAACCATATGGGGTGCCGGCACTGCAGACAGTGGGTTTGCCTGCTATGCCACAGCGCCAGCCTTCACAATTCAGGGACAAAAATGCTGTTTTAAAAATATAACCCCATTTAATTGAAATGAACATTTTATAGAAACACAGTGGTGCCATTAAATCATAGGGTAAAGATACTCCTGCTCCTTCTAATGCCATATCCTCTCGAATTTTCTTAAGCAGTTAAGTAGTCTCTTTCTCTTTAGAATCAAATGTCTGTTTTTAAACTGGTCCTCCTGGCCTTACTGTAATAGTTTCATATCCTGTTTCCTGAGTGGGAAATATCAGACTTCCCAATCTAGTCTTAAATCTACAGGAAAATTCTCCACCCTCCAAAATTATAGAGGAGGTGTTTGTAATAACATAGCTCTCTGTGGCTATATTGTCTTTCATGCCCTCTATTAATTTTACTTACATCTTTAATGTGTGTTATAGTTTTTAAGAGTCGTGTGATTGTTTTATAGTCTGCAGTATGAAATCTCACATTGACTTTGGCAAGTGACTGTTTTATATTATGGCAGTATTACCTGTTGCCTCAGGTTGAACTTGCAATGAAACATCTGTCCTACATACTTCTATGTATCTTTACCATTGGAGCCATACTTTGCTTTTTTTACATTTGTGAAACAGATGCATTTCATTTATGATTTACATTTGTGATTCAGATAAATTAGCCAGTTTTCCTAAATCCCATAATGGGCAGTAGTTACAACAGCTATTTGAACCATATGTTTTATATATAATATATGTATATATATATATTAATTTTCACTGGGTTCATGTCATGGTGGTAGTAAAACAAGTGCTGACATGCAGTTAAGTTCATTTTATCTTAATATAATACACACATCTATTATGTGTTTGTGAACAGATTTCTGCTGCATAGCTCTTTTATTATTTCCAAGTAATCCCTTTGCCATTTTCATTCTGGCATGAGTTAATATACTGCCTTCAAGAGTTAAAAGCAGAATTAGCAAACTGCTCTCATTTGCAGAGATCATCAACATGCTAACAATTCTCTGACCAGATAAGCAATGTGTTTATATATTGCAGCCTTGGGGGTATGTCCCATTAATTACACAAGCCCAGCAGCTGACATGTGATTAATTAGAAGTGGGAAATCTATTCTTCAGGTAACCAGAAAACTCTTTCCACTTGTCAATGCTTATCTCCTTTTTAAAGCTGTATCAACTCAAAAGATACAGGAAATAATACTGAAGATGTATGGCTAAAGAGAAAACAGATTCGGAAATTTTGAGTTCTTAAATTTTAAGTTCTTAAATCTGTCAAAGGAATCAGTGTCCAAGTTATTTGAGAAACAGCATCAAGAATGTACCAAAAGAAAGATATAGCCCGAATTTACACATAAGTGTTAAAGGAGAATTTATAATAGGATAGGACATTCATGGTGTAGAGTTTAATTTGAAACCTCATGCGTCAGAAGGCTTTGGAGTGAAAATTAAAGTATTTGTCATAATTATATCTATATTGTCAATTTATAAAAATGTAATTTAAGCCCTTATTAACCCTAATACTTTAAAGTTCTCCTATTTTCTTCTATTTTTTAGTATCATGGTTAATATTCAATGAGATTCAGTCTATGCTTCAATAATACTCAACTGCAGTTTTTATTTAAACCAGAACTCACAGCTTTGGATTTGTTTATTCTGCAACAGATTACTCAATCATTGTGTTTGTGTTGACATTCTTCTATCATTTCATAATCATGACACCAAAATCTGTTTTTCAAAGAACCTAAAATTATCAAAGATTAGTCATCTATAAATATCGATCATCATTTTGACAATTTTTTAAATGGTGAGATAAATCAGAATGATTAATAAACTTTGACTATGTAGCAGCTGAAAGCTAAGTCTTGCATTTAATATATGGGATCTCAGAAAGAAACTGCATTGTTTTAAAGTAATATTTAATGCAATTAATACAAACACAAATACTTAAATATCCATAGGCATTTATACTCTAAACTGTTATAACAATAGTTGAGCTATTTTTTGAGGTTTTTACATAGTTGTTTTTAAGAAAGTTTTGGGGGAGGCAGCGCTGTGGCACAGTGGGTTAAAGCCCTGGCCTGAAACACTGGCATCACATATAGGCGCTGGTTCTAAACCCGACTGCTCCTCTTCCAATCCAGCTCTCTGCTATGACCTGGGACAGCAGTGGAAGATGGACCAAGTCCTTGGGGTCCTGCACCCACGTGGGAGACCCAGAAGAAGCTCCTGGCTCCTGGCTTCAGATCAGCACAGCTCCAGCCCTTGCAGCCATCTGGGGAGTAAACCAATGAATTTAAGACCTCTCTCTCTCTCTCTCTCTCTCTCTCTCTCTCTCTCTCTCTTTCTGCCTCTCCTCTCTCTATGTAACTCTGACTTTCAAATAAATAAAATAAATCTTAAAAAAAAAAAGAAAGAAAGTTTTAGGGAAGTCTTTTAATTAATTTAGTTTTCTTTGAGAGACAGTCAGAGATATGGCCTGTATCTGCTGATTTACTCCCCAGATCAGTGCAATGAGTGGGACTGAATCAAGCCAACCCATGGAAAACCAGGAGCCAGGTAGGTAATACAGGACAGCAGGAAAAAAGGACAGCAGGGACCTATCTACATGGGCCTTCAACTACTCCTTCTCCAGGTGAGCATTAGCAGGAACTGGGAATTGGAACAAAGTCAGAATGCAAACCCAAGAGCTCTGATGTGGGAAGGGGTGTCTTGGTGGCAGCTAAACCACAAGGTAAAATGTAGCTTTTACATACAGTGCTCGTAACTGCCTTTATTTGGGAGTATCCTTAAAAAATCATCTCTGAGATTTTCTATGGGTGGTCTGTAGACCACCTACATTAGAATCACCAAAAATGCTTGCTGAAAATGCAACTATAGAGAAGCATCTCTTATCAAGGAAATTAAATCTTTGAGGATGGGCTTTAGGGACTCATTTTAACAGAATATTCCGGATACTTTCTGTTGACTTCAATATTTCAACTACTACTCATTGGTATATGTAGTATTATTCATTTGTTATAGACAAATAAACTGAGCCTCTGAGATATTATGGTTTCCGATTCTACACAGATTTTTGTAACTCTAAGGCCCTGATCTTTATCATTAGACACATGACTGGAGATAAGAAAGTTCATGGATAGTGCGTATTATGTACAACCATGCGTGGATTTCAAAATTGTTTGCCATATCTTTTACTTTTGTTTTCCACTACCTTTTTGAAGTTCTTCTGCACTAATTAAATAGAAATAAAATTTTAGCTATTAATATACTCCAAAGAGGATACATTATTTTGCTTATACATATAAAGTAATTATTTTATAAATTTACTTTCTTCTTTTAAAAAAAGATTATATTTATTTATTTGAAAGAGTTACACAGAGAGAAGAGAGGCAGAGAGAGAGAGAGGTCTTCCATCTGATGGTTCACTCTCCATTTGGCCGCAATGGCCGGAGCTGCACCGATCCAAAGCCAGGTGCCAGGAGCTTCTTCCAGGTCTCCCACATGGGTGCGGGGTTTAAGGAATTGGGCAATCTTCTGCTGCTTTCCCAGGCCATAGCAGAGAGCTGGATAGGAAGTGGAGCAGCTGGATTCAAACCAGCGCCCATATGGGATGCCGGTGCTTCAGGCCAGGGTATTAACCTACTGTGTCACAGCACTGGCCCCTACATTTACTTTCTCTAATAAAAGGTTATCTAAAAAATCTTTGTAGTCATAAATATAATCAAACTAAAGTATTATTTACTTCCAAAACATTATAATGCCATATATCATATATCTTTTCCAAAGATATATTTCTCAACCACTATCCACACCAATCTGCTATAAATAAATGTTTATCTTGTTTTGCCCATATTTAGGCCATGTTATATAGTTTATTCATATAAATGCAAAGACATACACTAGAAAACTCTTTACCCAAAATTTGAAAAAATTAACATTAATGATTGTGTTCAAATTAGATAGTATAACACAAAAATAGAAAATTCTAGGAAGAAAGAATATCAAATATAGTTAGAAACTTCACAAAAGAGTTTATTCTTATCACATTTCTAAATCACATAAAGGTACTTGCAGAAATGATAGGATATTGAGAGTAATATTATGGTATGTAATTAAGATAGATACAAACCTATTGGTACAGATAATTTCATAAGGTAAAAATTGGTGAGATATTTTTGCTTTTTTAAATTTTTATTTGTTATACAAATATCACATATTTCATATATATAGTTTTAGAAACATAGTGACTCTTCCCATCATACTCTCCCTCCCACCCATGCTCCAACACTTATGCTTCCCTCTCTTATTCCACTTTTAATTTTTACAGAGATACATTTTAAGTTTACTTTATACTCCTAAGTTTAACCCTACACTAAGTAAAGAGTTCAGCAAACAGCATGAAGAAAAAAAACACTGTTCCTCAACAGAAGAGACAAGGGCTGTAAACTATCATCAAATCTCAAAATGTCTATTTTACTCCAATATATTATATTTTAGGTACTCTATTAGCTACCACAGATCAGGGAAAACATATGATATCTGACTTTTTGGGACTGGTTTATTTTACTAAGTATACTTTTCCTTGAGTTGTCATTGTTGTAAATATTATTAAGTCTTATTTTTTAATAAAAGAATATGAGAAGCATATGACTTCAGGAAGCAGTGGAAATCCTGCCAGAGACCAAGCACAGTTTATGTTTCAGCAATGTTAGTAACTGCTGCTCTGCAGCAACTGTCAAACTCCCACCAGACTTACTCTGCTAGGACCTTCAGAAGATACTCCATGCTCAGTAATGGTCCGCTCAAGCAGCGCGGATTTACTGTTATAAATTATGTTTTGCAGACATGTTCCAAACTTTATTGTTAGCATCTTTCAATTCTGACTCCATATTTAGGTATCATAATCCCATTCTCTGGATGAGAAATTTAAATTTAGTTAACATAGCTCACTTCTCAGTCAACTTCATGAAGCTAATGGGAGGCAGAATTTATTGAAATCCTTGTCCATCTGACCCCAAAGTCCATTTTCTTTTTTTTTTTAATATTTATTTACTATTTATTGAAAAGGCAGAATCACAGAGAAAGAAGCAAAAAGAGGGAGAGGGAGAGAGGGATAGAGGGAGAGGGAGGGAGAGAGAGAGGAAGAGAGAGAGAGGGAGAATCTTCCATCTGTTGATTCATACCCCAAATGGTCACAGCCCTGGGGTTGTACCAGCTTCAAGCCAGAAGTCCAGAGATTCTTCCAGTTCTCCCACATTGGTGCAGGGGCCCAAGAACTTGGGTCATCCTCCACTGAATTCCCAGGTGCATTAGTGGGAAGCTGGATCAGAAATGGAGCAGCTGGGATCCAAACATGCACCTATATACAATGCCGGCATTGCAGACAGCAGCTTTACTCACTACACCACAATACCAGCCCCTCAAAATCCATTTTTATAAATGCTTTTATAATTATCAAATAATTGTTACATGAATCTGGGCTACGTCTCTACCTAAATATATTTAAACACATTATTATGACTCTCTTGATGCCCCTTGACTTAAACTTACACAGAGTACATGATGTTCATATCTGACCACATTCTCTTAGGTGATTGTTGTGGCTATGAATGTTCTGGTGCTATTTTCTAGGTTTTAGCATGAATTTTACAATGTCCTAAACCAGTAAGTTCTCAGTGGTATAGCTGATACAGACTCTTTTCTTTACGGAGCTGCAGTTACTTGTAATCCACTCTTACTGAAAAGCCGTCTCTTCATGATAATGAATCAGTCAGTGTTTCAAAATAAACGTACTACCAAAAAACAAAAATATGAACTACCAGGAAAACAAACAGTGCAGTAAAGATAAAACTCGGGCTTGAGACTGAACAAAGGCTAAAGATCATAGAGCAGGAACATTTCGATGAAGAAGCAGATCTTGACGTGGCATAAACAATCCAAACTGGAAGAACAGAAACCTGGCATGCAGTGATTCATTGGTTCATTAAGTGGAAAGAAAAAGCACACTCTTCTTGACTGATGATATCTCCAGGGCAATGTCTGAGAACCTAAGGCTATGAAACCTGGGAGAAGGGCACATCTGAGTGGAGAAGTGGTACTGCAGAACATGAAGTCAAAAGAAGACTGGAAATAATTAGAATGAATGGGGACAATGGGCTGCAGCTGTTCTCTGGTAGGTGAATCAGAAAATACAAGCCTGGTGAATGAAATGGTACCTGGAAGGCAAGACAAACTGACTTGCAAATAAATAACTGTCCCATTCAGACCTTATCAATCTGGTGAGACGCACATCATATGATTTTCTCAGATTGGCCTCATCTTTTTCCTTTTGTTTATGCCTTATATTGTCAATTTTTGCCTAACCTGTCTTTTCATTCAGATGTTTACATTGATTCCATTGTGTTCCAAATTTGACATCTCAGTCCATGAGCCCCTTTATCCACTATTTTGTCCTAATTTCATACTTCATCTTCTGCATTAACTAATTTCTTTATTTTAAATATTTTTATTTATTTATTTGACAGGTAAAGTTACAGACAGTGAGAGAGAGAGAGAGAGACAGAGAGAAAGAAAGGTCTTTCTTCCGTTGGTTCACTCCCCAAATGGCAGCAACAGCCAGAGCTACGCTGATCCAAAGCCAGGAGCCAGGTGTCTCCTCTGGTCTCCCATGCGGGCGCAGTGGCCCAAGGATTTGGGCCATCCTCCGCTGCACTCCCAGGCCATAGCAGAGAGATGGACTCGAAGAGGAGCAACCAGGACTAGAACCCGGCACCCATATGGGATGCTGGCACTGCAGGCAGAGGATTAACCAAGTGAGCCACAGTGTCAGCCCCCTGCATTAACTCATTTCATGACAGTGAAATCACTTAGCTGTGAAAGAGTAGTCTATATCTATACTAGTGCAGCAACACTAACTGTGACAACTCTACAGCAATGTTTTGAGTATGGCCTTTTTAATTTTTTTATTTTTTAATTTAATTAATTTATTTATTTAACAGGCAGAATGGACAGTGAGAGAGACAGAGAAAGGTCTTCCTTTTTTTTTTTTTTTTTTCCTTTGGTTCACCCCACAATGCCTCCGCGGCAGGTGCTCTGTGGCCGGCGCACCGCGCTGATCCGAAACCAGGAGCCAGGCGCCTCTCCTGGTCTCCCAAGTGGGTGCAAGGCCCAAGCACCTGGGCCATCCTTCACTGCACTCCGGGGCCACAGCAGAGAGCTGGACTGGAAGAGAGGCAACCAGGACAGAATCCGGCGCCCCAACCGAGACTAGAACCCAGTGTGCAGGCACTGCAGGTGTAGGATTAGCCTAGTGAGCCATGGCGCCCGCCTTGAGTATGGTCTTACATGATTTGCCTCTGCTGGAATTGTTTCTAGCTTCACCTAGACATAATGGAAAGAAGAGAAAGAAAAAAAATGCTTGATTTTTATTTGTATGTCATCTAAAATTATAAAATGTTAGTTCCAAGAATGCAGGAACTAAGGCACATTGATTTTCTACATATGTGATGATAGCAATTTCTAAAAATTTACTTAAAAGAAAAGTGACAAATTTACAAGCTGACAAAGAAGCTGTGAACTTTCACAAGGGGAACTCCAAATAAATGCTGCTTAAGGTGAAAATTTCACTTGTGATATTTAAAGGAGAACAATTTGTGTTCAGGAAATTAATTTGCCCTAATATGAAACTATTTGAAATACCGTGTTTCTAGAAAATAGCTTAAACTATAATCTACCACATAAACTGTGTTCTCTAATAGCTTAAACTATAATCTACCACACAAACTGTAGTTGTACCTGCATCAAAACAATTTGAGGGGTGGGAGGTGGGCATTTGTACAGTGACTTCAGCAGCTTCCTGGGACACACAAATCTGATATCAAAGTGCCGGAGTCAAGCCCCAAAATGTCTGTTTTTGATCAAATTTCCTGCCAAAGCAAACCCTGGATGTTTGTAGATGATGATTCAAGTATTTGAGCCCCTTCCACACGTGTGCAAGTACCAGATGGAGTTTTAAGCTCTTAGCTTTAGCTAGGCTATCTCTGGCCATTGTGGTCATTTGAGGAGGGAACCAGCAGATGCAAACGTCTCTCTCTCTCTCCTTGTAAATAAAATGAAAATAAATAAATAACTTTAAAAGCATAATTTTTGGTATACAAGTTTAATTCTTCAAATATTTTATGATATGGTTAACCATAGCATTGTCCAAAAAAATCACCAAAATTTAATTAAACAAAATCAACTTGTAAGCAATTTTTTGGGGAATCAGTTTTAGATTAAATAATAACTGAAGATAAAAATCATATCATTATGTTCATGTTACATTCCTACTGAGGCAAATTTAACTCTCTCAAATATAAATTTATAACAAAGGTAATCAGCTTCTGTTCAATTAAACCAAATCCTTAGAAAGCATTGAAATTTTCATGAATATTTCTGAGATAATTAGAGAATTTCTATATTTATAGTGAACTGACATCTCATAAATATCACATTGTGCTTTTATCTTCATATGTGCTCCTTCTTGCTAAATATAGAAAACTGGTAATTAGCCTTAGAAATATCCATTAAACATGAAGGAAGATAATACAAAAGCTGAAAATAATATAATCATTATAATGTGCAAAATAAAAATGTTGCTAACTCCTCAAATATAGGAATAATATAGCTAGATGTTTCCAGACAAACACAAAACCAGAGAATTCTCTAAAATTTTTATTAAGTAAATATTTACTGAAATAACATCATCATGAAAACAAAATAAAGAGATCTGGAAAAGTATAATATTCCCAAACAGATATTTTAATGAAATCAATAACAAAGTAAAATAATAAGAGCAATTAAAATGCTACTAAAGTACTTAACGCAGTATTAAAATATAAAAATTTAATATTTCCAAGCATAACGAAGAGTTTCTAATAACAAATACTAATGTAATTATTAAATCTACCTTACATATTTCAACAAAATTACTTAAACAAGTAATAATTTTAACACGTTAAAATAGAGATTATTTCTATAGGATTATAGAATTATATAGCCATAGTTCTATATTTATTACCTTTGAAAAATTTAGTTATAAATATTATAATACCTATTACTTGGATATATGTTTTTCATTCATGTACCATGAAGTTCCAGTAACAACATTTCTCAAATCATAAATGAAATGCATTAGCTATTTATTTTTAACATAAACTTAATATTTAAAATAAATTCTCATGAAATACATACACATATTCTAATTATGAAGCAGTATATGTAATAAATATGAAAATAAAAACAAAAATATAATTAATATATATATCTTAATAAGTAAGGAATAAGGAATTTCCTTTTATCTAATGGAAAATAATGTAATGGACAGGCCTCTGGCACAGCATTTAGACATCGCTTGGGGTATCTACAGCCCATGTCTGAGTACATGGCTCTAGGACCTGGTTCCAATTCTGATTTCAGTTTTCTGCTAATGTGCACCCTGGGAGGTAGCAGATAATGCTCAAGCACTTCGGTTCTTGTCACCCATATGGGTGCCAGAGCTGGACAGGAGCCAGGAGCTTCTTCCAGGTCTCCGACACAGGTGCAGGGGCCCAAGAATTGGGCCATTTTCTACTGCTTTCCTAGGCTGGATTGGAGGCAGAGCAGGAATCTGGATCACGGAAAGAGGAGTAACCAGGACTCAAACCAGGCACTGTGATGTGGGATGGCAACATTACAGGCAGCAACTTAATCCCTGTGTCAAATGCCTACTCCGCTGATGATCTTAAAAATGAAATAAAAAAGATTTGGATTTCCCTTTCCTAGTGCAGTAGTTTTGAATAAAGTCTTCCCTGTCTGTTTTATCCTGGTACATTTTGAAAAATGTATTTAATTTTTTTGGTACTGGGGGGACAGAGGATGAGAGAGAGAGAGAATTTGACAGGCAGACAACAATAACTTCAAATGTAGAGTATCTGTCTACCTGTCTGTCACTTATCATTCTGTCTATAGTTCTATCATCTATCATCTCCTTAGCTGTCACTAGCTAGATTACTACATATATCTATTTTCTAAGCAATTATGGGTATGATCTGAAGATCCTTTAAAATTACTATATAGAAAAGAAATATTCAGAAGATGTTCAATTCTAAATGAGATGTAATTTTGTGTATGGTTAAACATAAATCTTTAAATCATTCGGATAGAGTCATAATTTATATAACAAAGAAAAATCTATTAAAAAGTCAGCTATAGACCATGATGGATTTTGTTAGTATTGACTGAGTTTCTGAACAAATAAGAAGCATTTGAAGTACATATTTTCACTCTTTACAGCAGTATTTAGTGTCATATGAGAAAAATCTTAGGGTTTCAATAGTTAATTTTATACATGTAATAGAAATCAAAAAGGCAAGAAGTATGCAATGTAAGACACTATCAGGTACTAAACATGATGAAACTATCTTCTTAATCTCTTAAAATTCCAGTGACATGATATTGATACTACTAAACTATAGGAATTAAAATTCAATTAATGTCCTTAAGGTACTAGAACTAGAAAAAGGAAGAGACTTGGTAAAAATCTACTGTTGGGGACAGTGCTGTGGTACAGTAAGGTTAATCCTCTGGCCACGGCGCTGGCATTCCATATGGGCACCGGTTCTATTCCCGGCTGCTCCTCTTCCAATGCAGCTCTCCACCATAGCCTGGAAAAGCAACAGAAGATGGTCCAAGTGCTTGGGGCCCTGCACCCTCATGGGAGACCCGGAAGAAGCTCCTGGCTCCTGACTTCAGATCAATACAGCTCTGGCCATTGGGGAGTGAATCAGAGGAAGGTGGATTTCCTGTGTGTCTTTGCTGAGCATTTCTTCAAATTACAAAAGTAAATGTGAGGCCGGCACCACGGCTCAATAGGCTAATACTCCACCTAGCGGCGCTGGCACACCTGGTTCTAGTCCTGGTCGGGGCGCCGGATTTTTTCCCGGTGGCCCCTCTTCCAGGCCAGCTCTCTGCTGTACCCAGGGAGTGCAGTGGAGGATGACCCAAGTACTTGGGCCCTGCACCCCCTGGGAGACCAGGAGAAGCACCTGGCTCCTGCCTTTGGATCAGCGTACTGTGCCAGCCGCAGCGCGCCAGCCATGGCGGCCATTGGAGGGTGAACCAATGGAAAAAGGAAGACCTTTCTCCCTTTCTCTCTGTCTCTCTCTCTCACTATCCACTCTGCCAGTCAAAAAAAAAGTAAATGTGAAAGGCAGTAACAACTGGGGATGGCTATAAAGTATGTAAGTATGATATTTTTGTGATTTATAGAATTGTGTGCTCATCAGAGCTATTCCACTTAGTAGTTGTAAATGCTTTGGCTAATCATTTTTCTCATCAGTGTTCATATCTATCACTAGTTTAATTTCTGAAAGTTATTCTGTTAATGAAATAAATCACATCAATAGAATAAATGCAAAAACTTCACGATCACCTGAATAGACACAGAAATAAGATTTTGAAAAAATAATTATATTTCTAATAAAAAAACTCTGTGCATACTATACAGAGAAATTCCTAATCTTGGCATCTATACAAAGCCCACAGGGATCATGTTTAATGGTCAAAGATTAAATGCTTTCTTTCTAAGTTCAGACATAGAAAATGTGGTCCACCGTCACTGTTTTTATATGACATTTTATTGGATGTTCTAACCAGGGAAATTCTGAAAGCAAATTAAATAAAATGAATCCAAATTGGAAAGGAAGAAGTAAAATCATGTCTATTTACATGGTCGTTTATATAGGAAATTCAGTAGAATCCACTAAAATAAAATGAAGTTAAGCAAGATCATATAGTAAAAATCAACATATAATAATGAATTTTATTTCTGTAAAGTATCATTAAATTATATTTAAATGGCATTTTTAGAGTGATGTAATAATTGCACATAACTGTCATGGATATTAAAGTTATCACACATATGTACCACAAAGCTAGAATACATTTTTTTTACAAAGCACTTTATAAAAACTTTCTCTGCACACAAACCCTATAATTTTCATATAACTATCATACTAAAGATAAGTCCCTTTGGGACTGGCTTATTTCACTCAGCATCATGTGCTCCAGATTCCTCCATTTTGTTGCAAATGACCAGATTTCATTGTTTTTGACTGCTGTATATTCAATAGAGTACATATTCCATGATTTCTTTATCCAGTCTACTGTTGATGGGCATTTGGGTTGATTCCAGGTCTTAGCTATTGTGAACTGAACTGCAATAAACATCAAGGTGCAGACAAAAAAAATAAAACTATATAATCAGTTCCATTTCTATTACTGTCACATAAGAACACATTTAACAAATAATGTCAATGTATAACATGAAAACTGTGAAAGAGTTTTAAAAGAATCTAAAATCCTGAACAAATAGAAATCCATTCCAAGTTTATAAATCTGAATACTTAAAATTGTTAAGATAGAGCTAAAATTACAAAACCACTAAAAGACAGTATAGGAGTAACCCTTCGTGACCTTGAGTTACTTAAATCCTTCTTAGATATAACACTAAAAACACAAATAACAAAGCATATGCAGATAAACTATATGAAAATTAAAAAATATTTCTGATTCAAGAGATATAATTAAGAAAATTCAAAAAGAACAGCATAAATTTGCAAATTATATATCTGACAAGGACTTTTGTCAATAATAAAAAACTATTACAAATCAATAATAAAAAACTGAATCATCTACTCAATAAGTAATTGATCTGAATATAAATTTTATGAAAGATACACAAATAACAAATAAACACATGAAATATGTTAAACATCATGATTCACTAGAAAATGCAAATTTAAAGGCACAATACGCAATCACTGCACACCAAATAAGATGAATAGATTCAAATAGATTATATAAAGTATTGGTGACTGTATGGATAAATACGAACACTTATATATTAATGGTTATGATGTGAAATGATTCAGTCACTTTAACAAAAACACTGAATTTCCTCAAGTAAAGTGTTACCATATAGCCCCATTATTATACTCCAAGATATGTGCCCAAGAGAAACGAAAACATGTTTCTGTAAAAAAAAAATTAAAAAAACCTGCATAAAAATGTTTATGACATCATTATTCATAGTAATTCAAGAGTGAACTTACCTAAATGGCCATCAGTTGGTGAGTGAATAAATAAAATGCTGAATGTCCATTCAATGGAGTATTATTTAGCAACAAAAATAATAAAGCACTAATACATGCTAAAATCAGGACAAATCTTTAAAGCATTATGCTAAGTGAAAGAAAAAAGTCCCTAAATATTGAGATAAGTAAAAGAAAGTCATTCATGATAGCTGTCAGATTCAATTTATATAGAATGTCCAGATACACAAATATACAGACACATAGTATGGATTCATGGATTCATAGGAATTAGGGTGTTGAGAAGTAATGAGGAGTGACTGATAATGGTGTTTGGATATTTTTAAAGATGTCTAAATGATCTGAAATCAATTACTGTGACACTTACACAACTCTGAATGTGCCAAAACCCACTGCTTTGTATACTACAAGTGAATTAATTGTACAGCATGTGAATGTATCTGTAAGGTTGTTATTCACAAAATACTTATAAAAATGATGTCCTATAAGACATAACTAAGCATGATTAGAAATGCATAGGGAATTTTCTTAAGCATTTGTTTTCTCTTTCCATAAATATTTGTTTTCTCCTTGTTGGCTTCATGAACCCCAAAATGTTGCATAATAGAAAAATATTCAGGGCCTGAAATTGTGGCATAGCATATAGAGCTACAGCCTGCAATCCTGGCATACCACATGGATACCGGTTTGAGAACAGGCTGCTCCACTTTTTTCTTTTTTTGACAGAGTCAGACAGTGAGAGAGAGAAAGGTCTTCCGTTGGTTCATCCCCAAAATGGCCGCCACGGCCGAAGCTATGCCGATCCGAAGCCAGGAGCCAGGTGCTTCTTCCTGGTCTCCCATGTGGCTACAGGCACCCAAGTAATTGGGCCCTCCTCCACTGCGTTCCTGAGCCATAGCAGAGAGCTGGACTGGAAGACTGGAAGAGGAGCAACCGGGACTAGAACCCAGCGCCCATATGGGATGCCGGCAATGCAGGCGGAGTATTAACCAAGTGAGCCACAGCACCAGCCCGGCTGTTCCACTTCTGATCCAGCTCCCTTTTAATGCCTAGGAAAGCACCAGATGATGGCCCAAATACTTGGGACCACGCCACTCATGTGGGAGACCTGGAAGTAGCTTCAGGTTCCTGGCTTTGTCCTGGCCCAGTCCTGACTTTTGATGCCATGTGGGGAATGAACCAGCAGATGGAAGATCTCTCACTGTCTCTCTTTCTCTGTCACTCCCTCTTTCTCTGTTACTTTGAATTTCACATAAATAAATTTTTACAAAAATAAAAAAAATACATTCAATACCTTATTTTTCAAGTTATATGCCTTTTCTCCTCAGGCTTAATTAGTCCTCTATTTCTATTGTCAATGTTTGGTTTGATGTTGCAATAAAGAGGAATTGGTCTTTTATTTTTAATTTTTTAAAGAATCCTTATCTTTTTAAAAGATTCAATTATTTCAAAAGCAGAGTTACATAGAGAATGTTGGGGGATACAAAAGTGATCAGAGCTAGATCGGAAATGGAGCAGCCAGGACTTGAATTGGCAACCATGTGTTGATGGCCCCATGGACTTTTACTTCTAAATACAGTTTTTACAGGCCAGTATGTTTCAGTGTAGTCCTGAAGAGCACAAAGAAGGACTGGAAGGCTCCTCATGAACATGGAAGACATGGAAAGTAATAAGGCACAGGAGCTAAACAGTTCTCTGTTCCCAGTTTTTTCAGGATATTTGGTGATCTCATCAAAACTCCCACTTCAGTATAGTGAAGCAGGTCAACTCCAAGAAAACCTAAAGACCTTATTTGACTAACCAAGTAAATAAGTGAAGAGTGCTGTGCATTGTTTTATATGTAAAGTAATAAAACAAATTTGAGATATGAAAATATTAATTATACACATTTTATTATTTTCCCACACTATATAATTTGAAATTGATTTCCATTGAATTCTGTATTTTGCTTCCTATCTTTTTATAATCATAGTCCTGAGCAGTGTTACTGACAAATTCTTTAGGAGGGGAAATTTCATGTAGCTGGTTTTAATAAATTTCCAATAATAGAATAAAGGAGTGGGCTGTCAGTCAGAAGAACAAGGGGGAAATATCAATGAAAGAGGTGCGAACAGCATGCATTTTTTGGTCTTAGCCGACACACACCATTTGGTGCTGCTTTTAGCTAGAAATCGAAAGTTTGTAAATTTTTTAAAAAGTGCTTGTAATATTTGACACTTCTTATTATCTAAATTCTCTGTACAGAACTGGAACATTATTCATTAAACTTTTATGAGCTGGAAAAAATCTTGGGGAGAAGAAGCAACATCATTTGATTTATTAGGCTTCAAGGGTACAGATGACCTGCAATCTGGCCAATTAACCCAGATCAGTCTTTGAACAAACTTTATCTTATTTAGGTTTGGGTGATTCTCTTTTGCCTTCCAAGGTCTTTGTTCTCTTTGTTAGGGAGGCACACTCCACCATGAAGAACACCTATGCCGATAGTAAATGGTTTGTAATAATTTACTTTTTGAAATAGAAATCCTTAAGACTAAATGGCCTCAACATTATATATTTTATCAAAATTATCATCAAATCTCTATCCTCATTTCTTTCTCTTTTTCTTTTCCATTGGTTCACCCCTCAAATGGCCGCTACGGCCAGCTCACTACACTGATCCGAAGCCAGGAGCCAGGTGCTTCCTCCTGGGCTCCCATGCGGGTGCAGGGCCCAAGGACCTGGGCCATCCTCCACTGCACTCCGGGGCCACAGCAGAGAGCTGGACTGGAAGAGGAGCAACCAGGACAGAATCCGGCGCCCCAACCAGGACAGAATCCGGCGCCCCAACCGGGACTAGAACCTGGGGTCCCGGCGCCACAGGCAGAGGATTAGCCAAGTGAGCCGCGGCGCTGGCCTATCCTAATTTCTTATTTCAACTGTATCTTTATGGATTATATGTGCTCATATTCTTTAAAAACTACCAGAATTATTACTTTAAATTTGTGTCTTGAGATAGGTCTCCTCATTTTGTCTAAAATTCAATAATACAGTTTAAATTTAATAACAAACAGAATCAGAAAGTGTCTTAAAAAGGCAGCTATTTTACAAAGAGTTATTCACAAGCCCTTAACCATGATGTAATGATTACAAGTCAAATTTATTATAATTAAAATAGAATTAGAGATAGAGGTTCTTAATTTAAATTAATATTTGAAAGAATTTAGAAGACACATTGCCTTGTAAAAAATTAATTTGCTGACAATATTTTATGTATCTATTATGTATATGTCAGAAAATAGCACTATCAATTATAATTTAATTATTTTCTTCACATAATCATGGACAGGTTGGTCATTTTGTATTTAATTAATATACATTAGTTCATTAGCAATAACTTCATAGAAATATTCCATTAGACTCCAATTATTTTCAAATTTCCCATATATAAACATATAATTAAGATACTAAATTTTAATATTGTTACCATAATGCTTATCATTCTGTCTATTAACTGTTTACCTTAAGAAATTTAAGAGATGATTTGATTGTCATAATTTCTGAACATAATTAAGAGTGAATCTGTATCCCTGTATCACTTAGCCATTGCTGCTCATAAAATACACCAACATCTAGTTCCTTCAAATACCAACACTTCTTTACTCACCATCCTGTGACTAGGGTGGGATTCTCATTCATCTGTGGTTAGTTGTGGTAATCTTAACTTCACTCTTTCGAAGGTTGGGTCCTCACCTGGGAAAGCTATACTGACTGTCCTGATCCCTCAGACACCCCATCTCCCTGGGGCCCTCTTACTGTTCACACAGAAGAGCTGGGGATCTTAGGAGAAGGTAAACGTGCATAGCCTATGGAACACTTGACTCAGAATTGGCATGGTGTGACTTCTGTCATATTCTCTTGGACAAAAAAGTCCCAAGATACAAGAAGTAGGAAAATAGACTCTATCACTTGAAAGCAGGGTCATATAAAACATATAAGCACAGGACGAGTGGAGAAACAGTGCCATTTTGTAGTCAGTCTACCCTACTTTCTTTCTTTTTTTGTTTTTAAAATTTATTTATTTGTTTGTTTGAGAGGTAGGGTTACAGACATGAGAGGGAGAGACAGAGAGAGGTCTTCCATCCGCTGGTTCACTCCCCAAATGGTCACAACAGCTGGATCTGAAGTCAGGAACCAGGAGCTTCTTCCGGGTCTCCCATGTGGGTGCAGGGGCCCAAGGACTTGGGGCATCTTCTACTGCTATCCCAGGCCATAGCAGAGAGCTGGATCTGAAGAAGAGCAGCCGGGACTAGAACCAGTGCTTATATGGGATGCTGGCGCTTCAGGCCAGGACTTTAACCCGCTGTGCCACAGCACTGGCCCCAGTCTACCTTACTTTCAAAAGCTGATTGAGGGCCAATGCTGTAGCACAGCAGGTTAAAGCTCAGGCCTGCAGCACTGGAATCCCATATAGGTGACAATTTGAACTGGCTAATCCAGTTCTGATTCAGCTCCCAGCTAATGCACCAGGGAAAGCAGCAGAGGATGGCCTAAGTCTTCAGGCCCCTATACCTCAGTGAGAGTTGCACATGAAGCTCCTGGCTCCTGGCTTCAGATTGGCTCAGCTCTGGCTATTGCAGCTAATTGGGGAGTGAACCAGCAGATGGAAGATTTCTCTCTCTCTCTCTATCTCTCTCTCTCTCTTTCTCTCCCTCTCCCTCTATCTGTAATTCTATCTTTCAAATAATAAATATAATAAAATAAATCTTAAGAAAAAACTCGATTGAAAATGTTAATGACATCTCATAAGCTCCCAAATTCCAATTACTCTCAAATGTTATATTTCTATATGATTTCATGCTCCCCAAAACAGGTACCAAAAATAAAATATGTGTTGAAAGTTAGAAGGATCAAGGTAGACTCAAACTCCCAAATAACCATCATTTCTATGAATGGAGATATTTACCCTAGAGATCTCTATTATTATTTTCTCTGTCAATTTCTGAGGTTATGCCCTTTAACATCTGTCCATAAATCCTGGATCATATGGCATTATGTGCCACAGTTATGTCTCGGGTGAAAGCTTAAAGTTGTATATCAACAATAGACGAGAAGGCCTTTTGTACCAAGAATGATAGCCCACATGCTCATGAATACACATATGCCCACACATATAATCACATAATGATTCCTCTCCCTGTATCCACACATCACTGTAGTTCATCTTTGCAAATTCTCCCCATCAAAACAAGGTCATTTCCCCTAACCCTTACATAGTCACTGATCTTATTAACTGTTTGTGGTCAGTATACTGCAGCCCAAAATGGTGGTGTGGCCATTCTGAATGTCATTGCCAAGAGATCTTGTACACTTCTGGGAACCTTCTTGAACCTCGGCTACAGCATGAGAACCTGTGCTGGCTAGTGTGCTGGTGTCACGATGACAGTAGCTAATAGCTGAGTAATCACCAGATATTCAAATGAATCTGCTGGAGGCTAGCCAATGTCAACTAATCCATGTTCTTACCAGAGGAATATCAGGAATAAACCCAACTGAGAGAACTCATAGATAGTCTGATTGACAGCAATGCCCAAACTACTATGGATTGGTGAAGAAAAATGGATACTACAACATAAAGCCAATAAGCTTAATTTTTTTTTTTTTTTTTTTTGACAGGCAGAGTCAACAGTGAGAGAGAGAAACAGAGAGAAAGGTCTTCCTTTGCCGTTGGTTCACCCTCCAATGGCCTCCACAGCCGGTGCGCTGCGGCCGGCACACCGCGCTGATCCGAAGGCAGGAGCCAGGTACTTATCCTGGTCTCCCATGGGGTGCGGGGCCCAAGCACCTGGACCATCCTCCACTGCACTCCCTGGCCACAGCAGAGAGCTGGACTGGAAGAGGGGCAACCAGGTCAGAATTCGGCGCCCCGACCGGGACTAGAACCTGGTGTGCCGGCGCCGCAAGGCGGAGGATTAGCCTAGTGAGCCACGGTGCCGGCCTAGCTTAATCATTTTTTACAGCCAAACTGAACAGACATGATTTTACATATATCATGTTAAGTAGGGCAAAAAATTAGTAACAAATCAAAGACTTTAAAATGTGTAAAATATTACTCCTATCAGGAACCGGTAATGATTTTAAGAATTTTGTACCTTACAAGTACATTTTTAACTGGTATATTTTTATCCTCTATAATTTTAATTTTATATCCTTAAAATTGATTCTATAAATTGAACAAAATTGATTAAAATGTAAGAAAAGGAAGTACATACTGATGATCTTATTTCTTCAGGAAATCTGCATTTTTAATCATCACCTAACATGTACATTGTCAAGATATTTAGTTACTAGTTTGGATTCTTTGCTAGACCTACATTTTGCCTTAGTCAGATACACTGAATTTGAATTAGGCCTCCCTTGGTTTTTCACCTGTCAAACTCTATCCTATTATAACAACATCAAAAGCTTAACTGTCTTCCCTGACCTAATTTTTTCTCAAGTGGCCAGATAAAAGAGAGTAAAAAATAAATAATGAAACCATGAGTTGCAACACAAGTGAGTAAATATGAAAAGAGGTTAATGAGAGGACAGAGATCAAACAAGCTCAACTGAAGTAACATGCATACTATTCTTAATAACTGCAAATGTTCACAAGACTTTTACTTTTATGCTGTAAAATAAAACATCCTCAAACACAATGAACCGTATTGAAATATGAATGAATCTTCCCTGAGGTCAGATCCATTGTCCTTAAGTTTTACTTTCATGCACTAAAGTTCACAATCAGAAAGCTTGTTTCCCACCATTCCCTTTTAATCCAAGCTTTGTATCAACATACTGCATTTATTCTTCATATAGTTATTTACTCAAAACTTAGTCAATGGTAACATCAGGTAAATCATTAGGCCTGAACAACTGGGGAGGGAACACAAAACCACAATTCAGGTGAGGGATCAGGGACCTTGCTCTCAGCCAGGACCCACCCAAGACTGTCCACTCCATGGTTTAACTGTTCTCATAAAATGGGAACTCAGGCATACCAGAAAGGTCTTGCTTGTGGAGCATCTGCAGCTATTTGACATTGGGGTGTACCTGCATCATTATAGATAACCATAATACAATTACCATTGTGGTTTTGCCTTCCCCACTCTGACCTCACAGCCATTACAAATTGCATCCTTGGAGGCTAAAATGCAAAGATCTAAAGGTATGCGACTCCTACATATGAATCAAAAATGCCAAGCATGAACATCAGGGCCATATCACCAACAATGATTCTCAACTTTAGGATAAACTCCCATACCTGGGGAGAAGAATACCACATTTTCTCTCAGGTGGCTCTTTCCTAACTTAGAATAAAAATTTATTATTCTCTTATTTTACTTTTTCATTTTTGTTTTTTTAATTATATAAAGTGAACAAATTTCATATGTACAGATTTAAGAGAATAATGATACTTCCCACCCTTCCCTCCTTCCCAACCACTCTGCCTCTCCCTCCTACTTCCTTTCTTATTTCTTATTATATTTGTTCTTTTATTTTTTTAAAAAGATTTTATTTATTTATTTGAGAGGCAGAATTACAGGCAATGAGAGGGAGAGACAGAGAGAAAGGTCTTCGGTCCACTGGTTCACTCCCCAAATGGCAGAAACAGCTGGTGCTGTGCAAATCCGAAGTCAGGAGCCAGGAGCCTCCTCTGAGGCTCCCACATGGGTGCAGGGGCCCAAGGACTTGGGCCATCTTCTACTGCTTTCCCAGGCCATAGCAGAGAGCTGGTTCAAAAGTGGAGCAGCTGGGATTAGAACCAGTGTTAGAGGTTCTAGTGTAGAGGATTAACCTACTGCACCACAGCACCGGCCCCTTTTCTTTTAATTTTTACAAAAACAACCTTTTGGTTAATTTTATAATCACAAGCTTAACCCTCCACTAAATAATGAATTCGACAAGTGGTAAGTAGAAAAGCCACTGTTCCTCAAGAGTATAGAAAAGGTCTGTAAACAATAATCAAATCTCAAAATGTCAATTTCAATTATATACATTGCATTCTTTGTGCTCTGTATATTAGTTACCACAAGTCAGGAAAAACATGGTATTTTTCTTTTGGGAACTGACTTATTTTACTATGCATAATGGTTTCCAGAGAATCTATTTTGTTGTAAATGACAGGATTTCATTCTCTCTATGATTGGTTAGTATTCCATAATACATATATACCACATTTTCTTTATGCAAGCATTATTTGATAGGCATGTGGGCTGATTCCATAGCTTAGTTATTGTGAATGGAGCTGAAATAAACATGGAGGTAAAGGTATCTCTTTAATACACTTATTTCATTCCATTTGGGTAAATTCCCAGAAATGGGATGTTTGGTTCATAAGGTAGATTCTATTTTCAGATTTCTGAGAAATCATCATATTATCTTCCTTAATGATTGTACTAGTTTACATACCCATCAACAGTGTATTAAGGTACCTTTTTTCCCCATATCTTCATCAACATTTATTATTTGTTGATTTCTGTGTAAGAGCCATTCTAACTGGGGTGAGGTGAAACATCATTGTAGTTTTGTTTTGTTTTGTTTGTTTTTCTCTGTTTGCATTTCCCTGATAGCTAGCAATCCTAAGCAATTTTTTTTTTTGACAGGCAGAGATAGACAGTGAGAGAGAGAGAGAGAGAGACAGACAGACAGACAGAAAGGTCTTCCTTTTGCCGTTGGTGCACCCTCCAATGGCCACCGCGGCCGGCGTGCTGCGCTGATCTGAAGCCAGGAGCCAGGTGCTTCTCCTGGTCTCCCATGCGGGTGCAGGGCCCAAGCACTTGGGCCATCCTCCACTGCACTCCCAAGCCACAGCAGAGAGCTGGACTGGAAGAGGGGCAACCGGGACTAGAACCCGGTGTGCCGGCGCCGCAGGCGGAGGATCAGCCTATTGAGCCGCGGCGCTGGCCCTAAGCAATTTTCTTGTGTCTTTTTGCCATTTGTATTTTATTCTTTGAAAAATGTCTAGTCAAGACCTTTGCCCATTTCTTAGCAGCATTATTTGTGTTGTTATTGTTGAGTTTTTGAGCTTTTTATAGATCTGGATATTTTGCATAGTTTGCAATTATTTTCTCTTGTTCTGCCAGTTGCCTCATCACTTGGTTGATTATTTCCCTTGCAGTGCAGAGCTTGGTAGCTTGATGTAGCCTCATTTGTCTATTCTTGTTATAATACCTTGGAATAGATTTAACCAAGGATGTGAAAGATCTCTATGATGAAAATTACAAAGTATTAAATACATAAAAAGATAAGACACAAAAAAATGGAAAAATTTTCCATGTCCGTGGATTGCAAGAATTAATATCATCAACATGTCCATACTACCTAATGCAAATTACATACTCAATATAATCAAAATACCAATGATGTTATTCTAAGCTTTAAAAAAAAAAAGATGCTGAAATTCATATGGAAACACAAGAGCCCCTGAATAGCTAAAGCAATCATAAACAACAAAAATAAAGCCAGAGGCATCACAATACCACACTTCAAGACATACTATATGATAGTTATAATCAAAACAGTCTGGTACAGGCACAAAAATAGTTATATAGACCAACGGAACAGAATAAAAGCCCTAGAAATTAATCCACACCTCTACAACCACCTAATCTGACAAACAACATAAAATCAGTCCCTGGAGAAAGGATAGTCTCTTCAACAAATAATGCTGGGAAAATTGGATTTCCACATGCAGAAGTATGAAACAAAACCCCTGTCTTACAGCTTGTACAAAAATCAATTCACAGTTGATTAAGGATCTAAATCTACAACCTGATACCATTAAATTTCTTGCAGGGAAACTATGCAAGACACTGGCATAGGCAAAGATTTCTTGGAAAATACCCTAGAAGCACAGACAATAAAATCAAAATGGAATATACTTTTAACAAACTTTGTTAAGTATTGTTATTTTCATGTCTCAGAACTGTAATTCATTACTTCATGGGCAAAAAGGAATCCAGGCAAGCCAGCTGCCACCGGTGATGTGACAGTAATAAGTAGCACCATTTTTCCTTCCTCTAAATTCCCTTTATCTTAATTGTGTCAGTTAACAATTACCAACACAAACTAAAATAGAAACACCAGATGACATTCTGACAAAAGAGACCAGCTTATCACCATTGATCAAATTCCCTACTTACCATTTTGCATATGTTCGAAAGGATTTCTCATTTTTATGTTCATACTCAAAATGTTTGTGGAAAATGAAATCACAATTTTTGTAAAGACATTTTGAAATTGAACTGTAATTTTTTCATAATACACATTTCCATGAATTTTTTGCAGATCTCTTGTATATGAAGTCCTATAAATTTGACATACATAAATACTCTAATGATAAGAACAAGATATACAGTAAACTGTATATTTTGATGAATCTAATTATTTTCTCAAATTAAGTGTGATTAATTTTACAGGCCATTTTTCCCTGAACTTTAATCTTCCTGTGATTAGTTACAGATCAATCTTATGGCAAACAAAAGCACCAAGAACATCCATTAACTACCTTCAAATTTTAAACAGTTCTTGCGATTTCTGAGAAGAATGTTTTTCTTTTTGAATAGGATTACTGATTTTATATGTTGAAAATGTTTTAATTGGTGTATTTTAAGCCTTAAGTGAGACCATTTAATTTTTGTTAAATGTCAATAATACAAATAAATCTGACAATGTTTTTCTATAATTGCTTCCGAATTTTTCAATTACTTCTCTAGACTGCTTGGTGCTGCCCAAATCCAAGTGTATGTTGTTTGTTGCATTCAGCTAACCTGAAGTAAGAGGTTGAGTAAATATCCTAAACCAGAAAACATGTGACTCTTTTTTTTTAAGATTTATTTTATTATTTATTTTAAGGACAGAGTTACAGAGAGAGGTAGAGAGAGCTATAGAGGTCTTCCATCTGCTGGTTTACTCCCCGGATGGACACAACAGCCGGAGCTGAGCCGATCTGAAGCCAGGAGCCAAGAGTTTCCTCTGGGTCTCCCACGTGGGTGCAGGGGCCCAAAGACTTTGGCCATCTTCTACTGCTTTTCTAGGCCATAGCAGAGAGCTGGATCCGAAGAGGAGCAGCAGGGACTAGAACTGGTGCCCATACGGGATGCCAGTGCTTCAGGACAGGGCTTTAATCCACTGTGCCACTGCGCCAGCCCCGAAAACATGTGATTCTTAATTCCTTTATTGTAGTGATCTTATGTTCTGCATGTCTAAGCTAGAGAAAAGTAGGAATGTTGGACAGTGCTCCTCCCAGGTGAGAATGATATTTTTTTCATGTGAGTCTACACAGCACATTTTTCAGTTTACAGTCAGTAAATGAATATATTCTTCAGTCTTCTGTTACACTTACTTTTTTTTTTTTTTTTTTTTTTTTTTTTTTTTTTTTTTTTTTTTGACAGGCAGAGTTAGACAGTGGGAAAGAGAGAGAGACAGAGAGAAAGGTCTTCCTTTTTCCATTGGTTCACCCCCTAAGTGGCCGCTGTGGCTGGCACATTGAGACCAGCGCGCTGCACTGATCCGAAGCCAGGGGCCAGGTGCTTCCTCTTGGTCTCCCATGCGGGTGCAGGGCCTAAGGACCTGGGCCATCCTCCACTGCACTCCCGGGCCACAGCAGAGAGCTGGACTGGAAGAGGAGCAACTGGGACAGAATCTGGCGCCTACCCGGGGTGCTGGCGCTGCAAGCAGAGGATTAGCCTAGTGAGCTGTGGCGCCGGTCTTTTTTTGTTTTGTTTTTAAACATTTATTTATTTTATTTGAAAGTCAGAGTTACACAGAGAGAGAGAGAAGGAAAGGCAGAGAGAGAGAGAGAGGGCTTCCATTCTCTGGTTCACTCCCCAATTGGCCACAACAGCAGGAGCTTTGCCAATCTGAAGCCAGGAAACAGGAACTTCTTCTGGGTCTCTCACGTGGGTGCAGGGGCCCAAGGACTTGGGCCATCTTCCACTGCTTTCCCAGGCCATAGCAGAGAGGTGGATCGGAAGTGGAGCAACCAGGACCCGAACAGGCGCCCATATGGGATCCAATACTGGAGATGGCAGCTTTACCTGCTATGCCACAGCACTGGCCCCTGTTATGCTTACTCTTGAGCAGTGTGTGTTTATAAGCATGTGGTTTCCACAGAAGCATATGATGAATAAATAGTGTTCTTCTTACCTGTTTTACAGCAAATAAATTCTGTAATTATTTATACAGACAATGAAATAAAGACTTAGATTGTAATTGCTTCTGGAGGTTGACTTGTAACTATGAATCAAATTTTATTTGGATGTATTTCACAAAGTGTATCAACCCATCAAAAGGTTTCGCTGTTTGTAAACATTACTGTTTAAAATGTAACGACAATAAAACTGACAATACAGACATATTTCATCGCATTCAAAAATAAAAGAAATGAGCTTAATGTAAAATAATTGAATCTTTCATTAGCAAAATATTTTGCTAAAATATTCAATAATTAATTTTAGTAAAATTTTTTCTATAATGAATTTGCATTTCCAATTTTAACTGCATAATGTTTAAAATTTCTTGTGGGTTTTTATAAATATGTATTTTCATAGTTATAGTATTAATGAACATTATCCTTATTTTACTACTGCTTATTTTAAAATTAATTTTAATTGAAATAAAATAAAGTGAAGATTGAGATTTACAAAAGATTCACTTTACCTACCAAAATAATGGTGTTATTTAAATTCCATGTTATTGCCTTTCAGTTAATTATCTTATCCCATTCTATTTTTCTGCCAGGTATTCATTTCTACTCAATTTTAATTTATATTTTTCATGAGCAATCTAGAAATTATGAAACCACAGTCTTTGCATGTGCTCAGTGACCTTCATACAGAAGGAATCATTTTCCATGGCTATGTTTAAGGATCACACTCTCAAGGGAATACTTCCTACAGCATTTGATGTAAAACTATATCACCTCAAATTTCTAACTACTACTTGCCTTTATTTCTATATAATGCATCTCCATCTAACTTACTCTATATTTTCCACACTTATGTTATATACTTTCTTCTCCCACTATAAGAAAAAACTTTGGAGCAAAAAGCTGTCATCAGTTTTGTTCCTGTGTATTCCTGGCAGACAATTCACCCACATATTTAGACTAATTTCCTTCTACCATGCTCACTAAAAAGAATGTTTTTATGCAGAATACCTAAATTAATAGCTTTGGAGTGATATTGTGGAAGGTATCTATCTTTTTTCAAAGTTCTTAAGAGGAGGTGCACTTTTAACCACTTACAAATCATTCAAGTTCATTATTTATCCAATTAAAGGAAAATCACATAGATAAACGTGCATATCAATGCTTAAGTGACTGCTCAAACACTTGAGAAATAATTAGAGAGTGTTCTAAATGTCAAATGAAATATTGTGATATGTTGACCCCACTTAAATAGAGTCAATGATGAAGTAATTCTGTATTTCTAAACTTCTATGTTTATCACCTTGTTATTGCCATTACTACATTTTGTCTGCTTTTAAATATATGACAACATTTTAATTTCCAATCTTTTTTGTAAACTTTACAATACTAAAGCTAATGGCATGCATGTAAATGTACTGGGAAATTATATGTACTCAACATTTAGGGAAAAAGTTCAAGAAGATGAATTGCAATGGTAAATTGTGCCGCTCCTTTCAAACATATGTGGATAGAATCAGGAGAACAGGAGAAAAAAATCCTCCTCAAAGGGACAGACTTGACAAATGAAAGATTCTCCTTGCATGACCTTAAAATAATCTAATATTTTATCATTATTACACTAAAGAATTACTGTAGTTTTATTTCTGAACCCTCCTGAAGAAGGGCTCACCTTTGGATGGTTGCCATTTTGTGCTTTTTGTGCATAATAACTGCCTTGACATTTGTGGTGCTCCAATGCATCTTTTTTAATGGGAAAGAATCATCTGTGCATTAATGAACTGGCTTGATGTATCTGCCAAACCTTTCAAAGAAGCAATTAAGTCTCTGTAAGAACTTATATGAATGGCATGATTCATGGTGATCTAAGAAGAAGAAGGATAAACAAAAAGTGATTAATCTTAAAGATGGCAATCAAATAGTAGAACACAAGAATTGTATTTATTGAACATCATGTACATAAAACATGCTAGTTTTTAAGTGCCTCATTCAAATTTCAAATAGTACTTTTGGGAAAATGTGAAACTTTATTACTGTTCAAAAATTTTAAATTAAAACAATGGAGTATTGTACTCATCTATCAGACTATAAAATTTAAATTAGACACAGAACATGAATATTCAGTTATGAAAGGAATGTCCAAACGGATACCACTAGACAATTCTAATGGCAAGTAATTCACAAATATGCTGTTGTTGGTATTTATTTCAGTATGTATCAAACACCTCCAAATTCCATACATAATTCATAAACTGCCTTTGGTAAATAAGCACATACATAACATTAATGTCTGAGGAACACTATGGAATTTATTTAATCAGTTTTTCATATCTACCATCAAAGAGAATCCATAAAATTTTAAACAATATAAGGATAGCAAATGCTTTTGTGCCAGAGAATTTGTATTTTTCACTTTGTATGATAATATTGAAGTATTGATTTCTCAAAATTATTTTTAAGATTTATTTATTTATTTAAAAGACAGAATTACAGAGAGGCAGAGACAGAAAACCGAGAAAGGTCTTCCATCTGCTGATTCACTCCCCAGATGGCTGCTTTTGGCCTCAGCTGAGCTGATCCAAAGCCAGGAGCCAGGAGCTTCTTCTGGGTCTCCCACGTGGGTGCAGGGGCCCAAGGAGTTGGGCCATCTTCTACTGTTTTCTCAGCCCATATCTGAGAGCTAGATAGGAAGTGGAGCAGCCAGGACTTGAACCAGCATCCCTGAAGTATTCATTTTAATATAGGGCATATTAAGCACTTTTCTGCTGGATATCATCCTAACTGTTTTATCTTCTGTCCTTACAAAGCTTATTTCTTGTGAGATCTAACCTTTTTCTCAATTTGCTGATGAAAACCATTTTGATTAAAATAACTTACTTGGGATCATACTGCTCATGTGCAATCAAGCAAATACCAGAAATATTTCTAATTAGAAAAATCCGTGCTCTTAACTCCTGTGACAAACAGATTTTTTAGTGATGTAATCTTAATCTGCAAAAAAGAAAAAGAAAAAGCTCAAGTACAGGCTGTATGTAAAGATTAAATTGAATTGTTAATCTAATAAACCCAGTCTCTCTCTCTCTCTCTCTCTCTCTCTCTCTCTCTCTCTCTCTCTCCTCTTTCTCCTTTTTCTCATGATAGTTGTTTATTGAGAATATACAGCAATTGCTGACTTTGTGAAGTAGTTATTTACACAACTTATTTTTCCTCTAAAAGTTGTTATAACAGGTTTTCTACAAATTTTCAGTCTGCACATCTATTTGCTGTATAACAATTTTATGGGAGTCATCAACATACAATGTCATGAATGGGATTTGTGAAAAGCAGTAAAATAATTTTGTGCTATTTTGAAAATATTTTAATATTATAAAATAATATGTTTTCCTATATAAATTCACAGTATTTTTTTTCTTTAAGGTTAATTATCATCCCTCTTCTTTACAGCATATTTTTCTTTATGTTAAGCCACTGCTTGTGATGCCCTGTCCCATACTGGAGTGCTGGTTCCATTCTTGGCTGCTGGACTCCCATCCAACTCTCTGCTAACATAATATGGCTGGGAGGCAATAGACAGTGGCCCCAGTATTCAAGCCCACAGCACCCACAAGTGAGACCTGAATGGACATCCTTCTTTCTGGTTTCCCTCTGGCCTAGCCTTAGTCTTTGTAGCCATTTGAAGAGTGAATTAGTTGAGAGAATTCTCTCTTATCTTTCTCTTTCTCTCTCTCTCTCTTACTCACTCTGTCTCCCTATCATTCCCCCTCATTGTCTGCCTTTCAAAGAAATACATAAGTATTTAAATAAATATATAGAAAATGACCAGTGTGATTCACTTTGTAGTACAATTATCTCTTCCTCAGAACAAATGAAATAGCACATTTCATCTTCCTTTTATTTATAGAAACAATGTTTTGTGACTACATGGTGATGAAAAAATCTACCCATAAATAATGTGATCAAGCATGCTTATGTATCAAATTAAGCACATTAATATCTATCGCCTTAAGAAATGTAAAATTAAATGTAAAATGTAAAATTTTTCAATGATTAAATGTGCTTTGAGATACTTTATAATTTTATCTGAGCATGGTTACATAACTTATTTATTTTAATTTTAAGATAATATTGTGCTCCCTAACATAATCTCTTTTGAAAAGTTATGATGTAAAAATAAAATGTTCTTTCCTTCACTTTCAGTATCACTTAATAATAACTACAAGTTTTGCTCTCTGCCCCTCTATTGCATAGAAGTTAAATTTAAAGTGTTGAATTCTATTTAAAAAATGTTTTTTTCTCTTCCATTCACAAAATGAATAGACATTACAAAAATCAACAACAACAAAAAAGACATGGCATTGTCAAGGAAACCATTTGTCTGACAAATTATAAAACTGCATTAAACCAAATAAAAATTAGTTTCTGAAACTGAAACTTCCCCTTAAACTGGCCTGGATTTCCATATGTAAGTTCCCCTAATAAACTCTATTGTTGGCCATTCATACTTCACTGACATTCAGACACCAGTTTCAGATATTGTTACAGAAGCATAAAATGGGATATAAAAAGAAGTATTGATATGATTAATGGACTCCATCTTTTTTTTTAAGATTTATTTTATTTATTTGAAAGACAGAGTTACAAAGAGAGGTAGAGACAGAGAGAGAGTTCTTCCATCTGCTGGTTTACTTCCCAGATGACTACAATGGCCAGAGCTGTGCTGATCCAAAGCCAGGACCCAGGAGCTCCTTCCGGATCTCCCACACAGTGCAGGGACCCAAGGACTTGGGCCACCTTCTACTGCTATCCCAGGCCATAGCAGAGAGCTGGATCAGAAAGAAGAGCAGCCGGGACTAGAGACGGCACCCATATGGGATGACTGTGCTTCAGGCCAGGGCATTAACCTGCTGAGCCATAGCGCTGGCCTCTGGACTCCATCTTACTTACAAATTTATTAATGTACCTATAGATCTGCCTCTGGATCTTCTGATCTATTAAACAGGTACACATATGGATATCATCAGCTATTTACCCATATAGCTGCTTCTGTGTTGGCATTTTAGTTATATTTATTTGCTGTATTAATGTGTCTTTTTTTCTAACATATACACATACAAACACACACATTTGGAGAGAAGCATGTGAATCTGCCAAAATAAAATATCTCTAGAAATTTTTGTGCATATTAGCATTTATAAGTGCTATAGCAGTAAGCTATATGGTAAGCTTGGATTTTGATTTTGAAATAGTTGTTCAAGGGATATTTTCTTCCAATTTCTTATTTCTCGCAAATTCTTATTTCTATAATCCAATTAGGCAAGCACTGTCTTGAACCTAATAAACTTAGCTTTCTATTTTAATCCTATATAGAAAATTAAAGACGAAATAGACCTTAGGTTGTGCCTCTTAATGATTAAGTATTTCTTATTGAATAACAACATTCATTATATTTTATATAATTATTTTCCATAAGAGTATTGTGGAGAATCCTACAGGAATCTAAAAAAGAGTCATGGATCACTGCCTACCTGGAAAGGAGATGAGCTGTGGAAACTCCACAGTAAAACATTAAAAAGCTACCACTAGCCACAAAATAAAAGTAAAGTGGAGTTATAAGTTAGGAGCTGAGGCAATGCCTGACAGCTGTTAGGGAGATGCTCCTAATCATACCAAGCAGACATCTCTGGTCAGTCAGATAACAGTGTGCTAAGGACAATACCCTCCTACCCATGCTGACTGGACAGTTCAAACATAAGTAAGGCAGGAACAGTATTGACTTGGCTGTTCAACTGCAAGCAGGGAGGAACCAGCATTGACTGGACAAGTTGGAGAATGGCAAACTGGAGAACTGCCTTAATGAGGATAAAACGGAAGCCCTTGCACCACTCTCTATCCTCTTGGGGATCATGGCCCCGGTGTGTGAACCTCTGGATCTCCACACATCTGGAGCTGAAGAGGCAGCCCCCTACTCTGCACGGAGCAGGTAGTGGCACAAGCTGACCTGCAGAGCTGCCCTGAGCTGTAACCTCACTGTCTGTGTGTGAGTATGTGCGAGCAAACCTCTAGATCTCCTCACACTTGGAGCTGAAGCACCCGCTCACTAGCCTCCATGCTAAGTGACACAAGGCGATGACGGGATCAAAACTGCAGCCGAAGGCCGGCGCCGCGGCTCACTAGGCTAATCCTCCACCTTGCGGCGCCGGCACACCAGGTTCTAGTCCCGGTCGGGGCGCCGGATTCTGTTCCGGTTGCCCCTCTTCCAGGCCAGCTCTCTGCTGTGGCCCGGGGAAGGCAGTGGAGGATGGCCCAAGTGCTTGGGCCCTGCACCCCATGGGAGACCAGGAGAAGCACCTGGCTCCTGCCTTCGGATCAGCGCGGTGCGCTGGCCGCAGTGCACCAGCCATGGCAGCCATTGGAGGCTGAACCAATGGCAAAAGGAAGACCTTTCTCTCTGTCTCTCTCTCTCACTATCCACTCTGCCTGTCAAAAAAAAAAAAAAAAAAAAAAAAAAAAAAAACCTCCAGCTGAGATACTGCCTCTCCGCCTTGCCTGGACCCCTTATCAGCTTACTGCCAGACCTGACCACAAAGCCGGACCAGGCCTTTCAGCAGAAGACCTCTTCAACTTCTTGCCTGGCCGTCCACCTGTAAACTTTGAGCCTACTGCCCAGAGTGACAGCCATCCCACGACTTCCTGCCTGTTAGTGACTGATCCAAGATCCGTCTCTGCTGAGACATGGAGCTCTGAACCTTGAACACTGACACTCTTTTTCATGACTGTGATACAAGCCTTGAAAACGGCAGCTTTTACAAATAATGTTAGTCATGTGTAATATAACTATGCTTTGACCCTATGTTTTGACCCTATGCAAGGTATCTGTAAATAATGCTGTAGACCTTGATGTACATATACTATTATAATTAGATAGCCCTCAAAATTACTTTAACACTGTTTACTGTGATCTATGGGTTAATGAATAAGTTCAAATAGTATTATTGATATTGATATAAATGGTGTTGATTCCAGTAGTCCTCTAGTCATTAAGGGAATAGTGTTCTCTGATAGTTAAGTATTATAGTAAGTAAGTTAAGTAGATGATAAGTAGTTATATTAAGCTAAGTAATTCATTAAGTGTGTTAAGTTAGCTATAAGTTATGATAAGTGATATTATTGATATTATTGATAGTGATATTAATGATATTGATAAGTGTGTTAAGTAATTATGTTAAGTTAGGTGATTAAGCTAAGTAGTTAAGTAGCTAAATTAAGTAGCTCAGTAGTTAAATAGTTAAGTCACATTAAGTAGTGGTGTTAAGTTTATTGATAAGTGTATTAATTAGTATAGATTTATATATATATTGGTACTGATAAGTGTATTGATCTCAATAAGTATGCTGATGAGTAGTGCAATAAAAAAACCCTGGTGTGTAAGCAATAAAATTTCTCATTGGAAAGACAGTCTTCTGTCCTGGTGTTCCTTTCTTCCCCGTGACTGAAAAGTCGTACGTTGCACTTGCTACTGTCAAGCTGCGTGACAGTAGGCGCTCCCAACAAGTATACACTTTAATTCTTAATGTTCAAGCTAATAAATGCCTATATTCAGTATTTTGCTTCTGATATTATATGATTCATTTTCCTGGTAGTCACGGAAGATGCTAGATAGCAAACTATGAGTTGGTAACTTCTTTCAGCTTACTGTATTGAAATGACTATTAATTGTCCTTAGTCTTATGAGCATATTTACTTTCTAAGATGTCAATGCCCCTTGAAAATTTACTCGTAATTTATTCTAGTACTTAAAAAGTCACATTTGTATGATTTGACAGGGACTGTATAAAAACATTGAATGAATATACTCAATGGATAACATATGATAAGTTTGGCAAGGCATACAAAACAAACATTGGAAATGGGCACACAGGAATTCATAAAATTAATACTGATCTTGTTAACATACTCCAGATTTCCCTTTATTTTGCCAATCATTATATAAAACTCTTAGATATTATGAATCTTTGAATCCATATAGGATACTATATTTACATACTAATAAAGAAATATTCCAGAAGCTAATTGCTTCAGAAATTTGTGGAATGACATTTCTCTGTTGATGGATGGAGACTATAATTTCCTCAGCTTTCTATCAAATGTCAAACATGCACACTTTTTGATAGGTTACTTTCTTTCTGGACTTTAGAATTTCTATTTCATAGAAAGAGGTGATTTATAATTGTTAACAATCTTAACTGTGGTCTGTGATCCTGAACAATTTCTTTACCTACCTACCATTCTGGCCTCTGTGGCTATGTTAACCTATCACATTGTATAGCACAACTCTTTTCTGCTGACACATTATTTTCTGTTTTATGAGGATATTTCTAAATAATATTTAAACTGCATGAAATGACCTCTTTATAAATTATAATTTGCAATTTTCTTGTTAATGATTTATAAGGGTCAAAGTTGGAATTAAGGCAATACAATCTTTATGGAACATATTTTAATATTCTTTATAAATGTATGAAACAATCTTTGTGACAAACTTTATACATATAGTTGGATAAGCATTATTTTTAAATAATACATACATGCATATATGAAATTTTTCAGTATTTTCTTTACATTCAAGTGTATAGCTGTGTATTCATTTTCTCATTGGTAGTATAAGCAGGGCCACAAAAAATAATTACGGTCAATAACAACTTCTGGCTATGCATTTCCAAATGTTTAAGGCCTTACAGGGCTGGCACAGTGGCTTACTTGGCTAATCCTCCTCCTGTGGAGCTGGCATCCCATATGGGTGCCGATTCTAGTCCTGGCTGCTCCTCTTCCAGTCCAGCTCTCTGCTGTGGCCCGGAAAGGCAGTGGAGGATGGTCCAAGTGCTTGGGTGCCTGCACCGTGTGGGAGACCAGGAGGAAGCACCTGGCTCTTGGCTTCAGATTGGCGTAGCTCTGGCTATAGTGGCCATTTGCAGGGTGAATCAACGGAAGGAAGACCTTAAAAAAAAAAAAAAAGAAAAGAAAAGAAAAGAAAAGAAAAGAAAGAACTTGCGAAAACTTAGAAGAATACTCTGTTATAAACTATTGGAATGAAAGATGGAGAGGAAAGTCCCTCTTAAATGAAGAAAAATAATTCCAGGATTGAATATGGAGATATAATTTACAGATGTTCTGAGCTCTGGTTCTAGAGTCAAGCATTTGTTAATGCCACAAGAGCTCAAAAGAGCCCTTCAAAGGACTGGCTGTGTGATACACTGAGGTAGACATGTATACAGAAAATTATTTATTTATTTAAAATATTTAGTGAGTATCTTTATATGCCAGGTACTGTTTTAGACACCTGTAATAGAACGGTGAATGAAAAAGATCCAATCCCTCTCCCCATGTATTTTACATTCTAATAATAGGAAGGTAGTGTGGAGAAACTTATAATTCTGCTGCCATATAGTAACAAGGTTTAAGGGAAGTAATTTAAACAAAAAAAAATTGGCAGAGAGGGTGCCAGGAAGTTCATTTAAAAAATGTGATTGTTAAAATTTAAGTGATATGTATAGGATTCAATGAGAATGTGATTTTGAGCAAGTTTCAGAGGAGCAATGGGTAGACAACTCGAGTAAGAAATAAATAATCTAGAATTGTAATTACGATATGTTTCCTTAATACCAACAAACAACTTATTAGATAATTCTCATGTCCACTCAGCCTTGAGAAAAATTGGTCCATGTTAAGGAAGGAGAGAGAAGAGACACTTGCCCTTGTTGATTGATTCTGCAGGAAGGAATGCATACTTATATCCACACTGCTTCTCCCAATAGACTTAATATGTTCATGACATCTGCTTCGAAGTGTGGGGCCCTGAAATGAGGAAGAGATGGAGAAGTCCATGATTAGAAAATGAGTATAAATGGAAACATTACCCAGAGCTTGGCAAAATAAACCCTCACACAGCTGCTGTATGTCAAGATATTTGCCTCCAGTGAATTAAAGCCCACTATAAAATAGAAACATGCTTTTACTAGTTGTTAGAAGAAAACTATAGAAAGAGTGTATTCAGCAGACAGAAATCATTGCATCAGGTTGCTTCTATCACGATCCTCAGTAACCTTAGAACTGCTCGAACAATAGCAGAACAAAACAAAACAAACAAAAATATGCACACAAAATTAAAATCTATTTGTATTGATGTCCAGTGGGTCTCACAAGTACAGAGTCAATAATAATAATAATCTTAACTGAGCATACTATGAACCAGAGCAATATATTCAGAGAATTTTAGGTATGATCCTTGACTATCTGGAGTTGAAGAAGAAGGTGGCTTAAGCAGTAAACATTTGGGAGGTAAATGTAAAATTGAAAATAATGAAAATGGATTAGATTGCTCATATATGGAATGCATACATTGAAAAGGGAAAAGGGACAGAAAGAAATCCCAGGGCAACCCTCAATTTAAGAGCCAGGCAAAGGAAGAGAGTTCATGAAGAAGAATGGAGGTGAACATAGGTGGCTGGAGAGTTGCAAGAAATACCATCTAGCCCTTAATAGGACTGTGATGTAGTTTAGCTGCACTCCAGGTGCCTATCAAGAAATGTAAGTGCCAAGTCCTTGGTGCTCTGCAGAAAAATAACCTTCTTGATATAACCTTTGGGGTATGCAGTTTTTCCATTCTACATAATTTATTCCTGGTTCACATCAGAACAGCTGAAGTTGCAAATATAAAGCACTTATTTCAGCCTGCTTGCAATGATTTTATTGAAATATCTTTGGTAACAGCCATTATGGGATACTATAAGGTAGAGCTTTATTAAACTTTCCCTGTACATTTTGTAAGGTTGAAGTATTGACTAAACTGTAGTTTCCAGTGTGAAGAAAGACTAGCAATGTCTCTTTGGTCATTGTAAAGGGAACACTAGTGTTACACTTCAGCAAGCTTTTTTGTTGTTTTATGAGAGTTGTAGTCAATTAACTGGCCAAAACTGGATTGATCTTTACATTGGATTATAGAGGCAGTTACATGGTCTATTTTTAGCTTAGAGAAATCTTAGTCAGATATTTCCTATTTAGCACTCAGCTGACCACATTTTCCTCTATTCTACTATTATTCACTATCTTGTTTTCATCTATTTGTTATTATGTCATTGTGATACAATTTCCTTATAATGACTGTATTAAAGCCAACTTAAACTAAGCTGATCATTTTGCATTAGCCCATTCTGATCCAGCATCCATCCTCCACCTTGAGCTTTGTGGATGACAGCACCCCATTTCATCCCTGGTTGGACCACAACCTGGTTTTGGCTAATAGAGGTGCAGCTTAAAGGTCTGAAGACTAGACTGTGATGATGACTTAAAGCTAGTAATGCCTCCAAATTTTTTTTGTTGAGCTGTTGTTTGGTGGTAACTGAATCATTTTCCAAAAGGCATAGGTCTTTTCATGCTATTCCTATTCACAACTATAGGAATCTATAGCTTGTTGCTGTAAAAATCCCCTCCTTCCTAATCTCATAAGTAGGAATTGGCTTCCTATTGTTAATCTTAACCTTGTGCTTAGCCATCTTTGTTTGCCAAACCTATTCTAAACTTTAATGACTTACTTCTATATATCTTCCATTAATTCTTTTTTTTTAAATATTTTATTATATTTTTTGAAAGGCAGAGTTACAGAGTAGGACCAGGGGAAGAGACAGAGAGGGAGAGATCCTCCATCCACTGTTTTGGGGCTGAGCTTGGCCCAGGCTGAGAACCAGGAATTCATCCTGGTCTCCCACATAAGGGGCACAAGCACTTTGGCCATCCTCCACTGCTTTCCCACACATATTAGCAGGGAGCTGGAATGGGATTGGAGCAGCTGGGACTCAAACCATATGCATTGCAAGCAGCAGGTTTACCTACTACACCATAGTGCCTCTCTCTCCCATTAACTCCAGTGATATATTTTGTGTCTTGTCGACACATGCAACAATGAAGAAATCTTCATAGGTATTGAATGTAAAGAAATTCTCGGTTTTAGTTCATGAATCTGCATACACATTTTCCCTTACAGATAGAAATTTTCCATGTATTGAATTATCTAAACCTTATTTAAAATATTTATTTAGTATTATTTAAAATAATATTATTTACCTCATCTATTATGTTTACCTCATCTATTATATATCACATTTTTAATTATGTGCAGATTTGAGTGTCTTATTTGTTAATCTATAGCAGTGCCATAATAATTTCTGATTTTCATCCTCTGTCAAATATCGGGAAATTTTTTCTCATGTCACTTTTATAATTTTTTTTTAATTCTTAGTTTCAGCTTTTAGTTTACAAGTTGTTGTCATTATTTTTGTTAAGACTTATTTATTTATTTGGAAGTCAGAGTTACTGAGAGAGAGGGAGAGACAGAGATTTTCCATCGCTGGTTCACTGCCCAGATGGCTGCAACAACCAGATCTGGGCTTCTGGGTTTCCCACATGCTTTCAGGGGCCCAAGCACTTGGGCCATCTTCCATTGCTGTACCAGGTGCAATAGCAGGGAGCTGGATCAGATGTGGAGCTGCCTGGACATGAACCAGTGTCCATAGGGATGTCGGGGTCAAAGGCAACAGCCTTACCTGCTATGCCATAGCATTGGTCCCTGTTTTCATTATTGTTCTCTCGATGTTCTTTCTTCTATTAACAAATCCTTATCTTCTTTGTACTAGACAACTTCTCTTACAGAGAATACAAAGACATCCTTCCCTCTTTTTGTATCGATTTAGATTTTTTCCAGATATTATAGTATTTTTTCCAATCCTCTTTCTTGTTTTTCTTGGTTTTCCATGATAGATAGAAGCTTTCTTCAACCATCTGGAGATTATTATTATTTCACTAAGAGTCAATGGGGGGCCAGCACTGCAGCTCAATAGGCTAATCTTCTGCCTTGTAGCGCCGGCACACCGGGTTCTAGTCCCAGTTGGTGTGCTGGATTCTGTCCCGGTTGCCCCTCTTCCAGGCCAGCTCTCTGCTCTGGCCAGGGAGTGCAGTGGAGGATGGCCCAAGTGCTTGGGCCCTGCACCCGCAAGGGAGACCAGGAAAAGCACCTGGCTCCTGGCTTCAGATCAGCGCAGTGCGCCAGCTGCAGCATGCCAGCTGTGGCAGCCATTGGAGGGTGAACCAACGGCTAAGGAAGACCTTTCTCTCTCTCTCTCTCACTGTCCACTCTGCCTGTCAAAAAAAAAAAAAAAAAAAGAGCCAATGGGCAGTGCTGATGGACAGTATAACATTCACAAAGTTAAGTAAAGCCATCATTTTGTTGAGGTATTACTAACTCTCAGTGTTTTAAAAACTTTTTACTGTAATAAATCTCTTAGAGAGTTCTATTACCTTCTAACTACCTTATAAGGAGGCTTATGGCTTAGTCCAGTGATTTTACAGATGAATTGAACAGGTTGATGAAAGAATCATATATGCTATATATTCTCACACATGAGATGAACCAATGTCTAACACTTGCACCATCTCTTAAGAATCAACTTTTGAAAAGGCTGGTGATCCAGTGTTCTAATTACTGTTGGACTTTCCATTAGTCTATTAAAATTCACCTTTTGTTTCTGTTTCATCAAGCTTAGAACAACCAGATTCAAAATTTAATCAATTTTGATTCTCTGTTTACTTCTGCTTTCACGATTTTCTTTCTCATTCAGTGTCTTGTTAATCTGGAATATATTTGTCATTAATTTGTATAAAAGTTAAATCATTCATGACACATTTTCAAGATAGTAAAGCAGACTTTATGTAAAATGGAGTGCCTTGCAAATAGTATTAGTGTTAGGAAAATGGCACAGTCTTATCTACGGCTCGATCCACACCCTGACACCCATTCTAGGCTCTAGACCCTACCGCCATTGCTGGAAGCCAGGTGGCCACATGGCCCAACCGCTGGTGTCAAGCTCCACCCTCATCCTAATGGGATTCACTGCTCCTACTTCCCTGCCCGACCCCTGGCAAAGTTTTAAAACGACCTGTTTCTGAACATGTGGCTCTCTCCTCTCTCTTGCTCACTCTCTCTTCTCTCTTCTCTCTCCTCTCTTGTCTGCGCTCTCCTCTCTTCTCTCTGCTCTTCTCCTCTCTCTTTCTCTCTCTCTCTTTCTCTCTTTCTCTCTTTCTCTCTCTCCTTCCTGCCTCTTCCCTCCAGCCTGCTGGGTATTCCCCAATAAACCCTTTCCCTTACTCTGGTGTCTGGTGTGTTTTGTAACGATCTTACAATTAGGGCTGCTGCAATGGTATCCTGCAGGGGAATGAATGGACTCAAGTATGACTTCAACAAAGACAACTTGGGAATTACAACCAAGGAGCAGAGTGAGGTCAGTGAATGGAAAAATCACCAAGAAGATCAGGATAAAAGATCTCTGACTAAACTGACATGACAGGGTTATTGCTGAAGACAGAAAAGTGTGGCAAGTGCTGAGGGTGGTCATATAACACTAGTGAGAGATTTTCCCTAAGCCGATAATGAAAACTCCCTACAATGCTTTATTTCACCCTTCTTAGTGTTCCAGTTTGGGGCATAGATAGATTAATAAGATAAAAGCATACAGATTTACTTACTATATGCTTTATGTGGCACAGGAACCCTCAAAGGAAAATTAAAACTTAAAGAAGCAATTAGAGTCAGTTACTTATCTACTGAATTGAACAAAGAGTAAGTTGTGAAACATGATAAGGCAAAGGGGCTTAGCCTAGGGTAATTAATTTAATGGGAAGTGAGTAGCAAGATAGGAGTTAGTTTAACAAGGTGTGTACAGATTCCCCTGGGCTTAAGCTTCCCATATTGGTGATAAGAATGTAACTCTTTTCTATGCACAGAATATTTTTCCCCTGAGAATTTTATCTCTTGGTTTTAAGAAACAGAATGAAGGTAAGGAGGCTGGTGTTACGTGTTGCATCTAGATAAGCCATGGCTTGTGATGACAATATCCCATATCACAGTGCCAGGTTGAGTCCTGGCTTCCTGCCAATGCATCTGGGAAGTTAGGAGATGATGACCCTCTTTGGGCCCCTACACTCATGTGGGGACATGAGTGGAGTACCTGGCCCCTTACTTCAGCCCGGCCCAGACCTAGCTTTTGCAGACATTTGTGACATAGTCAGTTTTTCTGTAATTTGTCTCCTAATCTGAATTTCAAGTCTAAAATAAATAATACAAAAACAACCTGTCTTTAATATAAAAATTAGTATCTTTCAAAGTTAAATATCAAAGTTTTATAAAAATTGGCCGGCACCGCGGCTCAGCAGTCTAATCCTCTGCCTTGCAGCGCCGGCACACCGGGTTCTAGTCCCGGTCGGGGCGCCGGATTCTGTCCCGGTTGCCCCTCTTCCAGGCCAGCTCTCTGCTGTGGCCCAGGAGTGCAGTGGAGGATGGCCCAAGTGCTTGGGCCCTGCACCTGCATGAGAGACCAGGAGAAGCACCTGGCTCCTGCCTTTGGATCAGCGCGGTGTGCTGGCCACGGCGGCGTTGGAGGGTGAACCAACAGCAAAGGAAGTCCTTTCTCTCTGTCTCTCTCTCACTGTCCACTCTGCCTGTCAAAAAAAAAAAATTATATAAAAATTAAGTCGCTTAAAATTCTAAATAGTAATTACTATTAATATATACAAAGTGATACTGTTCAGGGGCAAGGGGGTCCAGGTTTGTATCTTCAATGAATGAGTGATTTCAGGGATGAGACATAGATAAAGTTTAGCACAGGCATAAGATTTATTGATAAAGTACATACTCAAGAAGTATAGGCATTGTGTGTGTGTGTGGGGGGGTGAGGTGCAACCATGAGGTTTGGGTTATCCCTTTCTGTGTGCTTTAGTTCTGGGGTGATGCTTTGGGTGGCAATGTTCAGGAATTTAGTGACTGTGTATTCTCTAGCCTTTTCAGGAAGCCTGTTGAGTGTCATAACATCAGGTGCATGCTCGGAGTAGGAATGTTAGAAATGATAATTTTGTTAAACTGATATTAGGATAAACTATAGGTCAATTCAGAAACACAATCAGAAAGCCTTGTTGGATATTGTCAGCCAGTGCCTGTTCTAGGCAATGGCTTTGCTAACATAGTAACTTTGATGTAGGGTTTGCTGGCTATGGGAGGTATTTCAAAGGCAACTCTGGGGAATGGGTGTACTTACTTAATGTTCTCTACTTCCTTCTCAGATATCAGATTAGGTCCTTACCTATAACAATAAAATTATTTTGGAATCATGTTTCAGAAACTTTCTTCCATACTCTCCAAATACACAGAAAATATGATACATATGAGCTAATGCAATTTATATTGTTCACTAAACCTTCTCCTAAAGCTGGAATAAAAAGAAATAAGTAAGAAAAACTGAAACATCATTTCTAGAATGAATAAAATTTGCATGCTTTATCATTTAGTATATTTTTTCTCTCAATATTTTCCCTATTTTACCAGTAACCATTTACTTTTAAGTTATATCTCCAGTGCCCATGAATCATTTGTTTTACTTTGAAATTTTCACTCTAATGATTTTTTAAAAATATTGCAAACTCATTTAGATTTTGTTTTTGCTTTTCTTGAGCGCCTTAGTACAATTGCAAACAGCAGTCACAAATATAGTCTTTTATGCCGCTTAGTGGAATAGACAAAATAATTAACAGCCTATTCCCGAAGCTTTACCATATAAAGGATTCAAACTGATGTTTGAATCTGAATCAAACATCAGTGTCAGTTCTTAAAATTTTGGTTGACATTATGATTAAGGTTTATAAAGTATGATAGTTATGTTAACATTTGAATACTTGAGTTCTAAGATCTCATAAAAAGAAATGGTGCATTTTATACAGACTAAGTGAAATCTACTCCTATTCTTAGCGAATGAATAATTATAACAAATCAGTTAATTAATAATGTGGAAACAGGGGCCGGCCTTGTGCGTGGGAGGTTAAGCTGCCGCCTGTGATGCCAGCATCCCATATGGGCACCGGTTAAAGTCCTGGCTCCACTTCCAATCCAGATCCCTGATAATGTGCCTGGGGAAGCAGTGAAAGATGGCCCAAATGCTTGGCCCCCTGTACCCATGTGGAAGACCCGTAAGAAGCTCTTGGCTCCTGGCTTTGCCAATTTGGAGAGTGAAACAGCAGATTGAAGACCTCTCTCTGTCTCTCCCTTTCTCACTCTGTAACTCTGCATTTCAATTAAATTAATGAATAAATATTTAAAAAAACAATGTGGAGACATTTTTGGGAAGATTTTTGTAAAATGATTATTTTTAATTTTATATGGAAAATTTCACTTTATAAATATAGGAAGTAATCATTCATTTTTGTAAGCAATCTGTGGTTCATGACTCTTGCATAGCAAGGCTTATTTCTCTGATTGAGTCAGTCTCTCTCTCTCTCTCTCTCTCTCTCTCTCTCTCTTAAATTAATTTACTTATTTCAAAGGCAGAGCCAGAGAGAGAGAGAGAGAGAGGGAAAGGGAGAGGGAGAGGTTAGAGGGAGAGATAGAAAGAGATCTTCCATCTGCTGATTCATTCTCCAAATGGCCACCATGGGTAGAGCTGGGCAGGTCCAAAACCAGGAGCCAGGAGCTTTTTCCCAGGCACATTAACAGGGAGCTGGATTTTAAATAGAGCAGGTGGGATTTGAACCAGTGCCCATATGAGATGCTGGCCTCCATGGCGCCTTAAACCACCATGACACAGCACCTGTCCTCGTCCAGCATCTTTTAAACAAAGATTTTTCATACATATTTTAATTTCACAGATTTAACTGATAACAGATTACAAATGATAGCAATAACCAGAAAATGTTTAAGATGGTTGCTAGAGGGTCTCACATTTTCATGTAGTACATTAAGCAGCTGGCTGTGATGCTAGCATCCCATATGGAAATCGGTTTGCTTCGCAGATGCTGTAGTTCACTGCTAATGTGCCTGGGAAGGCAGTAGAGGATGGCCCAAGTACTTGGCCTCCTGCACCTACAAGGGAGACCTGGATGAACCTCCTGCCTCCTGGCTTCAGCCTGACCTAGTTCTGGCCACTGCGGCCATCTGGGGAATGAACCAACAGATGGAAGATATGGCTCACGCATTTGCTCGTTCTCTCTCTCCCTCTCCCTCTCTCTCTCTCTCTTCTAACTCTCCTATCTTTGTAACTCTGTTTTTCAAATAAATTATATATACATATATATATTAAATAAGCAGATGATTGGTAGAGTCATATTTCCTTAAGATTAATGTCATTGTTTTGTTAAGCAACAGAATCAAGCTGCCTTGAATTGTGGTGCATAAAGGAATCTAAAAGTCTAGTGAAAGTCAATGAGTTCTTTTTAAATAGCTGACACATCTTTGCTGCATTAATTTTTTAAATATTTATTTATCTGAAAGTCAGTGTTACACAGAGAGAGAGGGGGGGGGTCTTCCATCCACTGGTTCACTCCCCAACTAGCTGCAATGGCCAGAGCTGTGCCAATCTGAAGCCAGGAGCCAGGAGCTTCCTCCAGGTATCTCATGTGGGTGCAGGGGCCCAAGGACTTGGGCCATTTTCCACTGCTTTCCCAGACCATAGCAGAGAGCTGTATAGGAAATGAAGCAGCAGGGACTTGAATTAGTGCCCATATGGGATGCCGGCACTGCAGGTGCTGCACCACAGCGACAGCCCCACATTAATTTTAGTTTATTCCAATACATATGTGTGCATGGATCTGTTTGTGTATGTGTTTTGGTAGAAGATAATAATAGTGATTGTCCGATTTTCTACATGATGTAATAGATCATAAAAGAAGATTAAAATTCTAGAAAATTTTGCTCCAAAATGAGAAGTTCTTTGTTCAATCTTCTCTTTTACCCCACCACTTTTCTTCAGTTAATTCACTTTCTGAAGTACATCTTTTGAAGATGCTTCTGATGGTTGTCAATATTGTAAAGAATCACAGAGTTGAGTATATTGTGTGGTACAAAATTAGTTTTGTGCAGTAATAGCATACAGGTAATTTAATATAAAATCTATTCAATAGTAGCATGATTTTTAGAGCAATAACTACAGCAGTGTGGTTATAGGTTTAGCATGCATAATGGTAATTAGTGTTTTGAATTACAGCTGGGAACATTATTCCACAGTCTAATGGTTTTCAGTGACATACAATCCCATAGTTACTGATTACTGTGTTATATTTCCATTAAATATTTGAGCCCATTATAATTCTGTAGTGTTATAATTTATCTTTGTTTTTCAATATTTTTACATATAAATATTCTATAGCATGCATAAATTGCTTATAAACTTTTCATGTTAACATAATTTTCTCATTTTGCATTTTAAGTATCATATTAAATCCTTAAAATTTGAATGAGTGTATTAACAACTTTCTTGATTAACCTCTCTTTACTTTTTTGAAGCAGTGCAAAACTTTAATGTATTCATATTATGAATTAATTACAGATTAAATAAGAAACAAATTCCTTACAATTATTAGGGAATTACCTGATTTTATTTTTGAGCTGGAATTTTAAAATAAAACTATTTAGATATGTCAATAATTTGATACTGATTATTACTAAACCTTTGTGTAAGTTTATATATACATGTAAAGCTTATACATTGAATAATAGTCTGATTTTGTTTTTTCATTTATATACAGAGAAGAGTTTTCGCGTGTTTCATATATACAATTTTAAGCCCATAATGATTATTTCCACCCCCCTTCCCTACCTCCTATATCCTTCTTTCCTTTTTCATTTTCCTTTTAATTTCTGCAATGATATGTTGTCATTTTACTTTATAGTCACAGACTTAATCCTCCAATAAATAAAGAAACCAGGAGAAGGTAGAAAGACCACTATTTCTCAGGAGTATGGACAACAGTGATAAATAACAATCAAATCTCAAGATGTTAATTTCACTCATATACATTGCATTTCATTGTATCTTATACATTAACTATAAACTGAGGAAGCATGATATTTTTCTTTTTGGTACTGGCTTATTTCACTGAGCGTAATGGTCCAATTTTGTATTATTGAATTTATAGGAAATTTCTGTGGCAACATGTTTTTCTATAATTTACAATAGGGATAAAATTTTAAGGTTAATTTCTATGAATGGTACATTCAAATTAAAACATTGTCTCTGAACTACAATAATCATATTTATAACATGTTTCTTTTACATATATCCATATTTATATCTACTTATCTAATTCTATAAAAGGAAATACAAAACAAGATTGCTAATTTGAAGACTATGTACTTTTCACTTTGCTTTGCATTGCAGCATTACTTAGAGAAATCTGAAACAACTTAACAGTTATTCTTCTCAATGGACTCTGTGATACAGAGATTTACAACACTTCTTGGGACACGGGCATTGTCGCTCCCCGTCTTCGCGGAGGAACGACACAGGGCCCTGTGCTGTTCTTTCATCTGCTCGGCCCTCCCCGGGTTTGCTGCTGGTTCTTCCCGGGTTGGCTACCATCCCTTCCACCTCAGTGGAAGGGCAGTTCCCCCTGGCCACTTTCCCCACTTCTGCAGGGGAGCGGCACACCGCCAGCTGGCTCTCTCGGGGGCTGCACAGGTGTTCCTTCAGATAGATGTTCCTCCTTAGATGTTCCTGGTGCATGTTGTCTCTCTCCTCCTTTATAGTCCTCTTCCGCCAATCCCAACTCGGCTGCCCACACGCCGAGTACGCTGCTCTCCTCCAATCAGGAGCAGGATCAGCTCCTGGAGGTCATCACTCAAGTTGGCAAGAGGCAGCTGCGTAGAAGCTGTTTCCTCCTCTCCCAGCGCCATATTGTGGGAGAGCAGATGCATAGAATAAGTCTTAATTCCAGTAACTTAGTCTAGTCCGAGTTGCTCCCCACAGGCATCACATATCAGAGTGCAAGTTAGAGCCCTGGCTGCACTACTTCTGATGCAGTTTCCTGCTAATGTACCTGCGAAGGCTAAGAAAGAAGGCCCAAGTGTTTTTCTCCTGCCACCCATGTAGGAGACCTGAATGGAGCTCCTGTTTCCTGGTTTAAGCCTGGCCCAGATCTGGGGCAGCTATTTGGAAAGTAAATTAGTGAGAGGAAGGTCTCTCTCTCTCTTTCTCTCTTCGTCACCTGCTTTTCAAATCCAAATCTAAAAAGTTGGGATTATTGAGCGCTGGATTGTGTAACCATTAAACTCAACACCTGTGGCACTGGTATCTCATATGGACACAGGCTGGTGACCCAGCTGTTCCACTTCAGATGCAACTCCCTCTTAATGGCCTACAAAAAATAGCAGAGGATGACCTAAGGGCTCAGGTCCTGGTACTCACGTGGGAGACTTGGGGAAACATCCTGGCTTCAACCTGCACAGCTATGGCTATCGTGGCCATCTGGTAAGAGAGCCAGATGAAAGATATCTGTCTCTCTGTGTCTCTCTGTCTGTCCATAACTCTGGCTTCCAAATAAATAAATAGATTTTTTAAAAATGAGATTATTTAGATTATCGGTGGATATAACAATATACTTAACATACCAAAATACAAAATCAACAAAGTTGATGATTTGTCAAAAGTGAATATGAAAAATACAGGGAAAAGGGATAGCAATTACAGAACAAGATACAGGGAAACATGAAATACATTTTAAAAAAAAAGGAGTGGGGGATCCTACTCTGGATGTTCAAATGAAAAGAAGAGAAAGAAGTAGTATCTGGAAAATAATGATCAAGATAATTTCTTTTTTAATTCACAAAATAAAATTCAAGAACCTAAAAATACCTCAAAACCAAAAGGAATCACATTTAGGAGCAACATAAAGCTTAAAAAACTGTTGAAAAAGATGAGAAAAAAAATTGAGAATAGCTGGAGAAGAAAGTGAGAATCATGGGCTGTTAGCAGAAAGCATGGACTAGAGAAGAAAATTGAATGTCTGAATGATAGTGAGAGACAAGGCGTCAGAATTCTAAATCAAGAAAATATATCTTCAAAAATTAAAATAAGATATTCTAAGATTAATAAAACTTGAAGACTATTACAAGTACTTTTGCATTATAAAACTTGTTAAAATATTTTAATTTAAAAATAAAAATGATCCATATGTAAGAATTGAAAGACAATGGCTTCAGAATCAGCCCTTAATCCATTTAGATCTGGCTGAAAAGCCCATGAGAGTATTTCAGGCATGGAAAGCTAAGACACTGTGGCAAAAAAAAAAAAAAAAAAAAAAAAAAAAAAAAAACAACACCTAAATGAAAGATCTCAGTGAGATCCCAGTGGAAAGAACAGATCATCAAAGAAGGAGGTACTTTTCTCTGAAGGGAGGAGAGAACTTCCACTTTGACTATGACCTTGTCTAAATATGATCAGAGTTGGTGAACTCAAAAGGCTTCCATAGCCTTGGCAACTCATGACAGGAACCTCAGGTGATTACTGACACCATAAACAAGAGTGCCAATTGTTAAGTCAACAACAGGAGTCACTGTGCACTTACTCCTCATGAAGGATCTCTGTCCTTAATGTGCTGTACATTGTGATTTAATACTATAACTAGTACTCCAACAGTATTTTTCACTTTGTGTTTCTATGTGGGTGCAAACTGTTGAAAGCTTTACTTAATATATGCTAAACTGATCTTCTGTATATAAAGATAATTGAAAATTAAAAAAAAAAGAATTGAAAGACAAAAGAATAAACACTCTGGAAAGGATCAATATAAAAACAATAGCAATGCCTTATGGGGTTGTATAATGTACAGGAGTAAATTATGACAGTGACAGAAGAATATGATCAATAGAGATGACTTCTTGAATGTCTCCAATATAGTAAGAGAAAAATAAACATATTCATTACCAGTGCATATGATACATTATAGGATGTTTCCTAAATATGCCAAAAATGTAACAAATATAAAATTATAGAAAATTGGGTCATTAAAATAATGTAGAAAGAAATAAAGTATAACAGGAAAAGATAAATAAATTAAGTAAAACATCTAGGAAAACAGCATTAATCATATTTGAAGCAAACAGTAAAAATAGAAAACGAATCACAAACAGTACACATAAACAAAGCTACATAGGTACTTTTATTAAACATTAAGGGACTGACCACCGGACTCAAAATGCAGTAAATTGTGAGATTAGATTAAAAGTATATTTGATGTTTTGTAAAGAAAAATCCTTAAGTCAATGGGTTAAAATAAACACTACTAAAGTATTTTGTATACAAACACATTAGCATGAGTTTACTATGACAAAGTAGTCCTCCAGAAAAGAAATATTGCAAACATAAAGAGAAATATTTCATAATTATACAATGTTTACTTCAACAAGAAGATGTTGTAGTTGACTCATGGGCCTTATAATAACTTCAAGTAAAGAAATACTTATTAGAAAAGTGCAATATTAAATGTCTGTTAGAAAAAATAAAGCTGAATATCTGTTCTCTAAGTTTCTAACTCAACAATCCAGAAACAATCATAGAAATTTAAATTTTAGAAAAGTAGAAAAGATGCATTGTTTTAAAATTGGGAAACCAGTGAAATACAAAATATCTTTATAAGAGTATATATGTGTAGTGGAAGTTTACAACTGTGAAATGACAAGATTGATGAAATTGTCACTATCCTACATAAAATAAAAGATATTAGCATAGATTTTATAGCTGGTCAAAGAACAAGAGGTATGGGTACTCTTTTTTGTTTGTTTGTTTGTTTGTTTTACAGGCAGAGTGGACAGGGAGAGAGAGAGAGACAGAGAGAAAGGTCTTCCTTTGTCGTTGGTTCACCTTCCAATGGCCGCCGCGGCCAGCGCGATGCAGCCGGCTCATTGCACTGATCAGAAGCCAGGAGCCAGGTGCTTCTCCTGATCTCCCATGGGGTGCAGGGCCCAAGGACTTGGGCCATCCTCCACTGCACTCCCGGGCCACAGCAGACAGCTGGCCTGGAAGAGGGGCAACCAGGACAGAATCCGGCGCCCCGACCGGGACTAGGATTAGCCTATTGAGCCGGGGCGCCAGCTGGGTACTCTTCTAAAAAAGATTTATATCTTTATTTGAAAGGCAGAGTTACAGAGAAAGTGAGACTGAAAGAGAGGTCTTCCCTCTACTGGTACTCCTTATAAATGGCAGCAACTGCTCAAGCTGGGTCAGAAAGAAGCCAGGAGCCAAGAGCTTCATCTAGGTCTCTCACATGGGTGACAGCAGCCCAAGAATTTTGATCATCCACTACTTTCACAGGTACATTCGTAGGGCACTAGATCAGGAAAGGAGGAACCAGGAACAAACTTGCTCATAAGTAGCTTAACCTACTGTACTCCAATGCTTCCCCTAGGGTTGAATGATTTTTTTCTAATATATTTGAAAATGTATATGAAATTTACAAAGAAGTTAAAAGTTACAACTCGGGTGTGTGTGTATATGTGTATATAAATCTGTATATATGTAAATAAACAGAAGTCTGTCTCAATGTAGACACAGCTGTAGACATTGGCAGCCCCAGCATAGTGACGGGATGGCCTTTTAGTGCCCCAGCTTTGCAGACTATGGACTCCAGCTTTGTCATCTCATTTTTTTTCTCTTATTTCCCTATTCCAAACCATTAAACGTTTGCTTAGCCAAAGGGACTCTACTTGGCCAAGGCTCATATCTCTGCACGTCTGTCTTTTCACAGATCAGGTATGGGTCATTTCAACATTCTTCAAATGTGCATTCTTCAGACTTTCCTTTCCATGACCTATTCTGTGTATCACACATCGGTGCCAATATGGTGCTGTTTCCTCCAAGCCTTAATTGGATATTTTTATTGATTGCTCAAACTAAGCAGCTTTAAAAAGACATGCAAAGTAAGAAAAATATGTGGAATCTCTCCCACACATTACAAATTCTCACTATTGCTTTTCTTAAATTTGCAGTATCATTGTCACAAATTTGCTTATCTTTCAATTACTTCCAAATGTATATTAGTTTGTATTTTATTCAAACTCAAAACCTTGAGGGTTTTTATTGCATATAAGACAAGTATGCTATATTGGCCAATTTTAAAATGTCTAGATTTTTATCTTCTGGGAAGTTTTCAGAGTCATAATGCCTAGGTTTAGATCTCTCATTCCATTTCCCTCTATTACAAGCTTGCCCTTTCTTTCATTTAGTTTTCTAATTTTTAAAATGATAAGAGTAGTAAATAATTAATATATTTGTTGGGGACTATTATTTTACATTTGTAAACATATTAGCAATTGTGATAAACAGAAATTATCAAATTTGATATTATAAATATTGATAATAGTTCATATTACAAAGTTGAACATAAATGTTATTTCATGAATAAAAGATTTGTTTCTAAGACAAATTTTTTTCCTTTTGTGTCTGATTTTCTAGATTGTTTTGTGTTAAAGAAGGGTCACTCTTTCTTAAATTCAAATCATTTTCTTTTTAGAAAGGACACTATGAATTTAAAGATTATAAGGCAAAGTTAAAGATCAAATTCAAGCAGTATTCTAAGCTTTCCATAGGCCTCTTTGGGATATTCCCCAGCAAAGCTGAGACTATGATTTAGGTCTGCTCTGACACTCAGAAACACAGTGAGACATTCAATTTTCTGTCTGAGTACTTATAACACTACTGTCTCCTTTTTAAAACATGTACTAGGCATAATTGTAAGCTGCTGAATCTTACGTGTTTTTCTGTTCTGGCCACTTTAGACTCAAATGTCCTAATCAATGTCAACTGAAAGAGTGTAGGAAAGAGTGAAGCCCTAGAAGAGACAAAGCCAAAATGAAAAGCTAGGACATCCTTGCAGCCCCTAGCTAGAATCTGCCCTTATATATTTGAAGAGACTCAGAAAATTTCTCATGCAGCTATCCTTTCACTTTACTCTTTTGTAGTTAAAAAAAAAAAAAATCAAGTCTGGCCTCATCCAATTAATTTCTTTAAGAATTACTAACCTAGGTTCTATTACTATATACACAAGACATTATATTAAGTGTTTTTATAATTAAATGTTAGGAAATCTTTTCTGCCCTTCAGGAGGGATTGAGAGGCTGCAAATGAGAAGCTATTTTCTAACCTAATAGGGCCTGGCCTTTTTAAATTTCTTTTATGTTATAAGTACAAATTGGTCACTGTCTTCAGGCTCCTCTCTTTCTTGCACTTATCAGACACAGCTAGGAGCAATTAGCTGACATTTTCTATATTTTATGTGGAGATCTCCTTAGTCAAACTCAAATGTTCAGTACATATGCTTTCCTTTTTACAAGTTGCCTAGTGATGCTCTTGCCAATTGCTTTGTTGCTACCTAACGTAGATTGTCATTTCAGCATCCTCCAGCGTCTTCCGCACTGCTCCTCAGACTTTACTACCAGATTTCCAATTTCTTTAGCTTCTGCCTACTGAAGATAATGGAGTCATGGGAAAATATTTTAGTTTTTTTTTTAATTTTTTTTTTTGACAGGCAGAGATAGACAGTGAGAGAGAGAAAGACTGACAGAGAGAAAGGTCTTCCTTTTCCCTTGGTTCACCCCACAAATGGCTGCTACGGCCGGCACCCTGCACTGATCCAAAGCCAGGAGCCAGGTGCTTCCTCCTGGTCTCCCATGCGGGTGCAGGGTCCAAGGACTTGGGCCATTCTCCAATGCACTCCCGGGCCACAGCAGAGAGCTGGACTGGAAGAGGAGCAACGGGGACAGAATACAGCGCCCCGAAAGGGACTAGAACCCGGGGTGCCAGCGCTGCAGGCAGAGGATTAGCCAAGTGAGCTAATGTTTTTTAATGGCTGCATCTTACACTTGAACAGATTCCAAATCAGTTGTTTTTTATAAAAAAATTTACAAAAGCTCAGTGTTTAAAATAATAATAGAAGTCACCATGCAAATCTACAAATAAAGTAGAAAGTTTTCTGTCTGAGGGAGAATTCAGCAGTTCCAACTGGGGATACTCTAGACTAGCCAGCCTGCCAACACAAAATATGAGTCCAGACCATATTTTTAGAACCACTTACCCGACCCAGAGATAGCTGCAAACTTCACAATGGACTGAACTGAAATTAGGAGAGCCATGCCTCTGTTGTGTGCCCTGCCAGTAATTGCTATATATTGTTTTAAGCCTCTGCTATTTAGGGTGCTTTGTATATGGCAATGGCTGACAAATTCATCATCCTTCAAATTGAAATGTTTTGAAAAGATTTTATTTTTCAAAAATTCCCTAAAATGATAGGCAAAATGCAAACACACACACACACACACACACACACACAACAAAAGGAAAAGAAAAAAAAAAAAGAAGCAAAGTAGGCCTACAATGAATATTTATTTGGTGGATGCATTGGCCAATCAGGTAGTATTAAGGGCTTAGGGCAAAAAATGAAAGTATAGTTTAATAATTATTGCTTTATAAATCGGACAAAAATATTGACCACATGTTTTAATTCGAAAATTAATTTTGATAAGAATAAAAATACAATTAAACTTTTAAACTCTCAATAAAATAACAATAGGCATGCAACATCTCATCATATTAATATTATATTTAAAATGCCAACATGTTTCTTCGAAGACTTTTTATAGGCATTTTAAATATGTAAGTTAAGGGGAAAGCCTTTACAAGAATATAAGGGCTAGAAACTAATCTTTAAAAAAATTTATACATATCATGACTATATTATTTTAATAACTTTATATATACACTGAAAAGCAATGTTTTGAGAACAACACACAGTCTCTGAGTCAAAAAGTTTTAGGAAAGGTATGTGTATTTTGGATTCTGCTTATTTTCAATACCTAGGAGTCTGTCTAACAAATCGTAGGTGCTTAATACTTTCTGAGTGGAATGAATAAGTGAACTGTAGAAAATGAAAAAAAAAGTCATGAAGTATTGACTTTTCTTCCTTTTTGGAAGTTGGTTGAAATTGGCATTTAATTACAGCTATTATTTTCAAGAGTGTGAGAGAAAGATCACTTTTAAAGCTGGTTGTTAAGCAACTTCCCAATTTTGTCAAAGTTCAAAAATTGCTTTCTGACAAACATAGAAATATGTCAACCAAGGTCTTTCTAATTCCTATGTCATGGGATATTTAGATAAAATATCTTCCCACAAAATGTTGGGATGTCCACAAAGAACCATGATACATCAGGAATCTTGGTAAATTTCTAAGATGACATGAAATGAAAGAAATAACCAAAGGAATATATACTACATATCAGTGATGTTCTATTCACTCAAGAAATCATTATAAATGGGTATCTAAGAAATGTACTATAATTCTTGAAGTTTTTCAAAGAAAATGTCACTTTTCTGGAATGTGTTTATCATTGACTTCCAAGGTCAATGAATAATTTAGTTCAGTTGTTTTCAGGTTAATAACCATTTTGTAAAATAGCTCTATACTTTAATACAATATGTGAAATATTTAAAATAATTAATATAAAGGAATATTTATTAATACATATGTGAGTATTGGTAAAATTAGTGGAATGTTTCCCATAATAAATTAGAGCTATCTTTAGATTATCATTAATGCACACATTCTGAGTAGAGCTAGCTGACGGAAATTTGATGAATTTTATGCATCTAATTTTGAATGAGTCAACTTAAATCCCACAACAATTAATCCTTTTATGTTACCCTGAAGTATGTTTTATTCATGAAATCATACAGCACAGTATAAGTTGTCAGTAATTAATAGAATATTTATAAGAATCTTTACAAATTATAAAAACAAAGTACTTGCAACTTTTATGGTTTTGCGTGTAAAATGACAATAAGATCATCAGGAAATAAAATCATGGAAGTAAAAACACTGTATTTGTTATTTCATGAAAAATGATTATTATACTGCAAAAAATAACTAGAAGCATCCTTTAACTGGTTCATGAGACTTAGTACAAAATCCATAACTCTAGCATCTACCAGGCAACTTTGACCAACTAAATGTAGTACACCTTGAAAACCAGTACTTAGTGTACAGTGGTCACAGTTATCCATTGCTGTGAGATCTGTTCACTAGCATTTATTAGGAGCCTATTCACATGAGTCATTTTGCTCTTGGTGTTACAAAACACTTAATGAGAATGGTAGATGACTTCAATGGTGGCTGCTTTCCTTTGTGTAGCTATTGAAGGTAATTAATACAGTGACTAGACTGAATTAAGCCATAAACAATAGATAAAAGCATTTTATTTGTGTTTTGCTCCTAATAAAATAATATATGCATATTGGAGGATAAGATACAGGAAGCACATAAATGTAGAGTAAAACCCACCATAATCCTGTCATCCAGCAGCATCCATGGCTAATATATTTCCAGAATTCTTTGTTCATTTTAATACTTGAGATAATAGTAAATGCTACATTGTAAATATGTCCCTTGCAATTAATATTCATAATAAACTTGGATGCCACAAACATTCCGGAAGGGAATGTGTAGTGTAAAATTCATGAAACCATATAAAGTGGCATATATTATGGAGGTTAAATTCATACTGAGGAACAAATCATAAAGGTGTAGTTTCTGGATTGACTTCTACCAGTCGAGTGTATGAGCTTAGAAAAAATGCCTGACCCCTCTTTATCTCCATTTTCTTATCTATAGCATTGGAATAAAGGCAGTTCCTACATGATAGGGTTATTATAAGAAAGAAACTGACTAACTCAAGCAAAACTTTTGAAATATATATTGTTAAATAAAATATTGTCATTATTTTCCAGTTCTTTGTGTATTTTCAAAGAACTTTTGAGACACAGTAACCATTGACTTCAGAAGTAAGCTCACATCGCTTCTCCGCCTTTTGGCTAAGATCAAGTGCAGAAGTTAGCTCACCAGTACAAATGTCCACACACACTACTACATCCAGTAGTGAGTGTGTATATACATATGAGTACAAAGATTTAATTGATGGAATTTAAAAATAACTGTTATAATGATGCCATGAAAATAGCCCTGAGACATAGAAAGAAGTTGGAAAAGATATGCACATAGGAGGCCAGTAAGACAGTACTTACAACCAAGTACTATGGAATCAGGAGCATATCTTACCATATATGTCTGAATAAATCATAATTAGGTCCACATGACTTAATGATTTAATGATTTAATGTCATTCTTCCCAGTGTTTCTTCAGAACGTCTACCCATTCAACTATGAAAGCCCAAATTCATGCCATCCAAATAATTAGAGGCTCCAGAGATTTGTAATCATCCTGAAATTATCTTAACTGTTTATCTGCTAGGTCTGATTCTTGTTCTCTACCATGCTATATATACCTTATTCAGAGGGGAAAGTGTGGCCTCCTTCATTCTTGCTGTCAGAGATTAGTGGGGCTCTAGTGACATTCAGGTGCTCAGTGGAAGGTAGTGTAGAAGACAACACAATCTGTTACATTTGTTTCCTTCAATTCATTGTCAGTTTCACCTTTTAGTTGCCTTTCATAGGGGATAGCCCTTCACCTGGTGTGGATTCAGTCTCTCATATCACCCTCAATAGGACTGCCCACAATTCCAAAATATTCCCAGAAGTCCAGACTAAGTTTGTAATTGCCTCAATCGAGAAATCACTGAGATTCGTTGTACACCAATTGTACTACCTGAGGGTGTTGATTATTATTTTTTTAATGTGTGCTACAAAGCAGAAGTTATTTTCAATTGAATGAACAGAAAACAAAATGTAGAGTAACAAAATATTGTCACAATAACACTAGCTTTAAGACTAAAATTAATTTTTCTTCAAAAAATATTAGTCTAAAATAATGCAGTCAAGTACAAACCATGGTTACAAAAACACTGGCTTTTATAATTGCCCATTCATGTACGGATTATTACTGAAAATATTCCTATACCTGTTAACACATACGTGCTATCTGGATACTGAGTTCATAATTTTTCAATGCATTTTTATTCAGTACATAAATAGCATTATTTAAATAACGGAAAAATCACAGTACGGACTGCAGGCTATTTGTCTGCTCCTCAGAATATCTAGTGCTATACCATTTGGGTTCCTTGAGGGTTCTGTATTGCAGACCTACCCACAACACATGGTGTCATAAGTTGTTATTTTACAGAAGAATCATTGCTAGATTAATGAGTTTCCTGGATTGTAGCCTGTAGACAATACTTTAGATTAGTTTCAAAGAGACATTTTAAAATTATGAATTCTGTATTCATTTCATTTTTTGCCTGAATCATCTAGGTTCTGTACACATTAGATGAGATCAGTTTAGTACTGACATTTTCAATTTATGAGGAACATAAAGGACACACCTACCAAATGGCAAAAACAAAGATTTACTACTATGGATGATGTTAATTGAATTTTGCTAGTATATCTAGGGAAGTTTCTAAGTTTATTGGACAGAGGAATATTACTTTTATGATCAAATTTTGAGTGATTTCCTTTGGCAAAGGCTGGTCCAGCAAAAATAAAAACAGAAGAAGAAATGATAAGGAAAAAAACAACAAAACAATAAGCAAATTCTGATGTTATTCATCCCCTTTATGGATTGATTGTAAATTTGGATACTATTAAAAAAAACTAAATCAGCAGTTTTAACAGTAATGAGGAAGATGCCAATATGGATGACTAGGTCATTATACTTAATTATGAGTGGTACTGTTCTTTTGGCTCCAGATTCTGCCCATTCGAGTCATGAAATAAATGGAACAACATATTAATTAGGATATATGAAGTGTCCTTTGTTAAAACCCCTCAACTTCTCAAGATAATGTTTCCCATAGATAACACTATAACTAAGTCTTCAAGAGGATTTTTTTTTTTATTTTAGGAAACTCACGTTTTTGATTTATGACATAAAATGGTAAGACCATTTATACCATTAGAACTGACATATTGCTTAGCATTTTCATTATAAATAAATTCCATTCATTTGTATGTGTGGAATCTAATTTCTGGTGGGACTGGCAGTAACACATCATTTTTCACCTCCTCATCACCCATCAGTGAATTAAAATCTACCCAATCTACTAAACTGCTGCTTTAAAGGAGGAAACTGGCTTCTTCAAACTATGGTATCATTGAGTGAATTTCACAGTAAGTACTTGGAATTAGATGGTTCTCAGGCCAACTTTTTTGGAGGAAAGTGACAAATATTGATCTCATCTTGTCTATTATAAACAATTATTCAGACACTATTCATGAAGAACAAACCCTTGAACTATGCAAAGAAAGAAGTTAATTGATGTCCACAGGAAAAATTATGAGGAATCTCTTCTGCCTTTACCTTTGGAAAGTATTTACATGCGTGTTGGGAAAGTAAGCCCCATGTGTTTGGTCTTTGGGTCAAGTCAGTTTTCTAAATTATTGCTAAAATATCAATTTTATATACTATATATCCAATATTTATATCCCATAACTAGGTCATAGATCCTTGCTCAAAAAGTTAGATAAAGGACAGTGAAGTAAACTGCTGAATACCATACTGAGTGAGAGAATTCCTTCTATTTATTATTCTGGGCTGGCCGTTAGCAGATGGAAACATCTTGGACATCCACTTTCAGCTCTTTCTACCCGACCAGGCAAAACTCTCAGAATATAATCAAGTCCTTATTAATCTTCCTGAAAGGAAAATTTATGACTTTCCATAGCAGGTAAAATTTTACCTTCAACATTCTTACATTTTTATATCACTACAAATCATTTTCTTGATATAATTTATGAAACATAAAAATTTGCTTTTAGTTATATGTTCATTTAATAGATGAAGTTCTTTAGTCTTATTTTTATTAAGATTAGGATGGTTTTGGTTTGCTTCACCATTGAGCCTCTTGAACAAAGTACTTAGTAAGGGATCAACACACATTTTATAAACCTAAGAAAAAATGATGAAGATACCAAATGTCTTTAAAAAAACGCATGAACCATATTCATAAGGGAAATCTCTGTATTTCTCTTAATATTTCTTTTATTTGCAGAATACTCCAACTCGAGAGTTTTGAACAGTTATACATAAGTTGTTTAGATACCTTTTCACTATGCATTCAGATAAATTTCCAATACTTCCCCTTCCTGACCCTTGTACATTTTCATCTATAGAACTTATCTATGATGACAGGTATCCATGTTACACAAGATACATATTTTAACTTTTGATGAAGTTTTAGATTGCATAAAAGTACAAAAAATGTTCATTAATACTACACCCAACTTCCTTGTCAACAATTTACCCCATTATATTACATTTGCTTATATTTCGTGTTTGATAATCAGCTGTATATAAGCAAAATTAGGCTCAATTTATTCACTTTTACTTCATTCCTCTGTTGTTTTTCCACTATCTTTGAGTGACTCATGTTAAACTGACAACCAAAATAAATAGAATGGTGTTTATTTAATCAGTATGAGTTGATGGTCAAAATTTTTCAGTCTAATAATTTGCTTTTAACTAACTATATAACATTAATAGTTATTGCTAGGAAATGATAACAGGTGTAAGAGAAGATAATAGCATTTAGTTAGCTAGAAGAAGTATTAAAATATTGAATTTTTATCACAAAGTGCTATTCTATATTAATTTCCATTTATCATTACAATATTGTTTTCTCAGAGAGCATAAATGTTAAGGTATAAAATTTCACCAACAGAATAGTGATCATAAACAGGTAAGGCAATTAACAGAATTCCATATTTACATACTATAAGTTTTTACATTATTTTGACATTATTTTTCTAAGAAAAATTATTCAAGGACAGTTGTTATTAATATATGTGAAATAAATCACACACTCTCAAAACTGAATAATACTTTAGGTACTTTGAAAGATTAAATACACAAAATTTCACAAATATGACTAACAAAGTACACGGTAAGGTAACATACTATTTCATTTGGTAACATATGTAATTTTATATGTGAATCATTTCTTTAAATATTTATTTATTTATTTGAAAGGCAGAGTTACAGAGAGGCGGGGGGTGGGGGTCTTCATCTGCTTGTTCACTCCCCAGATGGCCACTATGGCCGGAACTGCACAAATCCAAAGCCAGGAGCCAAGAGCTTTTTCCAGGTCTCCCACATATGTATAGAGGCCCAAGGACTTGGGCCAACTTCTACTGCCTTCCTAGGCCATAGCAGAGAGATGGATCAGAAGTGGAGCAGCCAGGACTCAAACTGGTGCCCATATGGGATGCTGGCACTATAGGCAGCAGCTTTACCCACTACACCACATTGTCCCCTACTCACATCAGTTTTAAAAAAGATTTCTCTCTCTCTCTCTCTCTCTCTCTCTCTCTCTCTCTCTCACACACACACACACACTTTTCTTTCATTTTTCTTTTCCTTTCTTTTGAGGTAGAGTGCCAGAGAAAGAGATGGAGAGAGATCTTTCACTTCTGGCATGGTTGGCAGGTACCCGAGTACTTGGGCCATCATCTGCTGCTTCTCAGCCATATTAGCAGGGATTCAGGTCAGAAGCAGAGTAGCTGAGACTTGACACTCAAATATGGGATATGGGTGTCCTGAGCAGTAGCTTAGCCTGCTGTGCTACAATGCCCACTCCAGCACATAATTTTTAAATGATCGTCTTTATTTAAAATATAACTATGGTGGGATGTTTTTTAACTAACCGGAATAACTCTTAATTTCATTACCCAATATTCAGTTCACTGTCCTGTAATCTTGAAGAATGGCAGCTTTATGCTGACTAGTCAATCCAATCACACTTTTTTAGAGGTTGAACAAATTAGCTCAGTTCTTTGGTTATTGATGAGAAACAGAAAAGCAAAAACAGATCCATTTTTGAAGCTTGATGAAAAATAAAAACTAAAAACCTCTTTTCTGATCTCTGGTCAATGTCTTTATTTTTCATTATAATATTTAATATATTTTTTAAAAATCCCTTAAATAGCTAATTAAAAAAGTTGTAACAAAGGGAAAGATATTATTTCAAACTTTTAGAAGATAAAATGTGCCATTAATCTACTCAAACTTGGTGGCTAGTAAGTGGTAAAGAATTAATTTTTGAATGAATGAATTTTTTTAGAAGCTTGACAACACCATATATAGTATAATAAATTTTTATAGCTACATGCACTCTTGAATAGTGCTTTTGATAAATTAAATGGGAGTAGAAAAATAACACAATAAGTGCTATTTCAAAAGGAAAAGATTAACATTGGGCTAAATTTAAATTGGATTTGTTAAGCTAAAATAAAGTAGATCATTATAATACATATATTTTATGAATTATCAATTTATAAGACATATAAAGAATATCTTTAATCAAGTAGAAAAGGAAGAGAATCATAAAAATTGGTAAAAAGACTTGCAATTACACTTAATAGAAGATTTCAAGATGGTCAAGAGAAATATGAAGCATCACTCAACCTCACTAGTCTCTTACAAAAGTAAATAAATCACTCAGTGTGGTGGCTACCATAATATATACTCTACAAAATATATAATGAAAACAGACAATATTATTAAATGTATATATGAATATTTAAAATGTATAACTCTATATTCTGATCAGAAGTGAAAATTTGTATTAACAATATGAAAATCTTTTTCTCTTAGTGGAACATATATATGTACACATATACACACACACATATATATATATATATAAAATGAGTCAGAAATTTAATTAATTACTATGAATATATCAACAAGAATATCCAACAAAACGTATTCATGTACTCAGCAAAAATTATGTCAAAAATATTCAAAGAACCATTATTCATAGTCTCAACTTAGAAACAACCCAAATGCCAACAAGCATCCTAGTGTTTATGAAATATTAGCCTATTTATAAAACATGATATTAAATGATTGAATCTATACAACAATGATTGAATCTTCCCAATGTCTTCAATAGCTGATGCTCTCATGCTAAAATTAGGAGCTGGGGACTCAATACGGGTCTCCCATGTGAATGGGAGGGACATAAGTTCTGAAGCATTATTCTGTCCTCCAAGGTGTGTATTATCAGGAAACTAGAATCAGAAGCAGAATAGGGACTGGAACCCAGGGACTCCAATGTGGATTGTGGGCTTCCCAAGTGAGATCTTCATGTGACGACAAGCAACTGCCCCATAGAGTAGTTACTGAAAATTCATTGGCACTATGTAGTTTCTTGGAATATCCTGTACTCTAGATGTTTTACTCATAAGGATGCAGAAATAGTTCCATCAATCATTTTAACTCAAAGATACATGACAGTGTTAAAGAAAATAATATTCAGCTGTGTTTGTTAAAGCAATGTAAGGAATCTTATAATAGGAATAAGGACCACTATGAACAGGGCTTGCAGAAGCAGGGAGGGATTGGCCTTAAATCTGAAAACTACAGAAGCAAATGGGAATTTAATGGCCAAAAGTAGTGTGTGGAGGTGGAGAGAAATCAGAGGATGAAAAACAACTAAAGAAAACAGCAGGGTTAAGGGAGATTCTGGCTAAGAGGAAGGTGGAGGATGAAGGGTCTGGTAAGATGTGGAGGATAGGGGCCAGCATTGTGGAGCAGCCGGTTAATGCTCTGGCCTCAAGCACAGTAATCCTGTATGGCCGCCTGTTTGAGACCCAGCTGCTGCACTTCTGAGCCAGCTCTCTGCTATGGCCTGGGAAAGCAGTAGAAGATGGCCCCAAGTCTTTGGGCCCTGCACCCACGTGGGAGACCCGGAAGAAGCTCCTGGCTCCTGGCCCCTGGCTTTGGATGGGCACAGCTCTGGCCATTGCAGCCAGTTGGGGAGTGAACCATTGGATAGAAGACTTCCCTCTCTTTCTCTCTCTCCCTCCCTCCCTTTCCTTTTTCTGTGTAACTCTGACTTTCAATTAAATAAATAAATCATTTTTAAAAATATATGGAGGGTAATCAGATGTTAAGGATGGAAGGTTCTGACTCAACTGATTTAGCAGGATTCTTTTGTTCAGTCTGGATTTTACAAAGAAGAGGACAAATTGACTTCAGAAAATGTTCAGAAACCTGCCAAAAGTTTAGACAAGCAAAGAAACTTGTCCAATAGTCAGTGTGATACATCAGAGTTAAATTTGTGTGCTAAGAATTCAGGCTCCCATAGTTTAAAAATTCTCTCCACATATTGCTGGTTTAGTGACTTGAATAAATTTGTTCAAACTATCTATTACTGCTTCTTCAATTGTAAAATATGAGAAACATGGTATCTGCCACATTAAATAAACTTTATAAGAAAACTATTGGAAGTATTCCTGGCTACTTTGAAATTATCAGATATGCTAGCACATTAACTATATCACTTTTTTCAGTCAGGTAGTTAAATGCAAATATTCTCATATTTAATACCCTCAGGGATGATATTCATATTCATAGTGCTATGCACATACATATTTTTTCACTCTTGTCCAAATGGACAGATGGTTAAATGCATGACCATACGAAAAAATGAAATAAATATATGAAAGAGAAATTATTTTACAAGAAGCTTAGTAACCTTCATTTCTATTTTGATTATACTGACCATATAAAATTATACTATATTTTCCAAATAAAATTGTACATTTGAGATGTTCCATCCCCTCCCTGTACCATATTATTATGTGCTTCAAAGTTGTGTTATACTCAGTCAACAACTTTATCCTTTCGCATCCAGAAGTAATTCACTATGTTTCTCATTCCATGGGTCAGTTGCTTTCTTTGTTCTCATCCATAAAGGATAAACCTAAGCTTTCTTATTGGATTGGATACAGGTAGTGTGAGTCTTAACTCTATTAAGGATCTTGGCTTGTCACAGATGAATTGCTTCTTTATACAACTTGAGCAATCTATCCAGTATGTGGGAAAATGTCATCTCAGTGGCAGAAGAAACACAATTCAGACCAAAGAGACAATTCTCTTATTTGAAATGAATAGAGGCTACCAGGGGATGACAAATCCACAGCCAGTTTAAAGTTGTTGGCCAGTTTTATGCTTAAGGATAGAGACAGCTGAAAAATTTAAAGATTGTAGAGTTGTACAATAAGTGATTTCTCTTAGAATAACTCACACTATTAAATATGAATCATAGAGGCCATAAAACATTTTTTGTTTTCTTTTATAGTGATCTAAGAGAAAAAATGGAAACTAATCTAAGTGTGCCCAAAAAATGGATAGATACGGAGGCTTAAAAAATGGAAAAAAGCTGAGGTGGGAACAAATGTGTTACTAACACTCACTGACATTTATTTATTGAGTACATAAGAATTTAATTTAAAAAATGGCCCCTGCCCACAGACTCTTAGATTGCTGGAGTCTCGGTGACTGGAGGAGCTGTTGCGAGGGGTATTAATGGCCCAGAAGGACTTCCAACTGGCTGTCATCGACAGAAATCTGGAAGTAGCCAAAGCCGGGACCGGCGAGCCTGATGAAGAACATTTGGCATTTAGCTGTGATTTTGCTAAAGAACACAATGTTCATTGATCTCATTTGAAAAGATGGAGAAACACTTACATCAAATACATTTCTTGGTAAATGCAGTTGGTGTTAACAGGGATGATCTTTTAATAAGAACAAAAACTGAAAATCTGGGCTCTCAGCTTCACACCAATCACTTGGGGTCCATGCTGACATGTAAAGCTGCTGTGAGGAGTAGACTGGTTTAGATCTGTAATTGATGCACAGTTATTCTTAAGTGTTGAAAATTAACTGAAATGTGATCCCTGTTGAACATGGTGGTGGGAATGGGAGAGGGAAGAGATGTATAATTTGGGACATGCTCAGGCTGACTTGCCCCAAGTGGTGGAGTTGGAAGCATACCAGGGGATTCCAATTCAATCCCATCGAGGTGGCATGTACCAATGCCATCTCACTGTTCCAGGTGATCAGTTTCAGTTCACAGTTGGTCATGGTGAGGGGACTGGGAGTCAAAGGGAGCACATAGACAAGTCTAGTACCTGCTAACGCTAACTGATGGAGTAAATAAAGGGGAGAGTGATCCAACATGGGAAGTGAGATACTCAGCAGACTCATAGAATGGCAGATGTCCTAAATAGCACTCTGGCCTCAGAATCAGCCCTAAAGGCATTCGGAGCTGGCTGAAAAGCTCATGAGAGTATTTTCAGGCATGGAAAGCCAAGACACTCTGGCAAAAGATCTCTGTGAGTGAGATCCCAGTGGAAAGAACAGGTCATCAAAGAGGGAGGTACCTTTCTCTGAAGGGAGGAGAGAACCTCCACTTTGACTCTATGACCTTGTCTAAACAAGATAAGAGTCAGAGAACTCAGAGGGCTTCCATAGCCTTGGAAACTCATGACTGGAGCATAGGGAGATTACTGATGCCATAAACAGGAGTGTCAATTGGTAAAGTCAACAACAGGAGTCACTGTGCACTTACTCCTCATGTAGGATCTCTGTCCTTAATGTGCTGTGCATTGAGATTTAATGCTATAACGAGTACTCAAACAATATATTTCACTTTGTGTTTCTATGGGGGTGCAAACTGTTGAAATCCTTACTTAATGCATACTAAACTGATCCTCTGTAAAAAAAAAAAAAAAAAAGAAAGAAAAGAAAAGAAAAGAAACTATCAACTCCCAACTTGACTCTCACTGGGATTAAACATGACAATAGGTCTGATCTGATTTCATCATCATTTAAAAAAAATCATCTATTATTTTTCACTTTATGTTTCTGTGTGGGAGCAAACTGTTGAAATCCATACTTAATGTATACTAAGCTGATCTTCTGTATATTAAGATAATCGAAAATGAATCTTGATGTGAATGGAAGGGGAGAGGGAGTGGGAAAGGGGAGGGTTGTGGGTGGGAAGGACGGTATGGGGGGGAAGCCATTGTAATCCATAAGTCGTACTTTGGAAATTTATATGCATTAAAAAAAGTTAAAAAAAATTGTTAAATTAACAAAAAAAAAAAAAAAGCTGCTGTGAGGAGTATGATCTAGCAGCATGGAGGGTGTATTGTCAAAAAGAGGAAGTATTATTGGCTTCAAAGGCAATTTTATACTGCCCAAAGTTAGGAGCTATTCAAGTATATCCAAATTATTTGTGTATATTTTATCAAAAACTTTTATTAGCAAAAGCAAAAAAGAAATATTCCAGAATTTAATTCTACGTTTGGTGGGAGGTATCATGTTGGTCACTGGGGCTAATTTTCTCCAGTATCTAATACCATCCAGCTTAATAGCTCAAAGCAACAAGACAGAGCTACTGCAATGAGTAATTCTCATTTGTCAATCTAGTCATCTGGCTGAGCCCTGAGTCAATGAATAAGAAAATAAGAACTGCCTGTTCATGCAAGGGAACTCCAAGTCAGTCTGTGGAGAGTAAGCAAGCAGGGATGTGAACACTCATGGTTATTTTTACAATGTCTCACTAGCACAGGCTTGCTTTATAATTTTAATAGATTTCTGATAGTTAACTTGCCTTGTAACTTGCAGATTTGTGTTACATTCCTCTTTATATTTTTTTCTGGGCATAAGAAATAATGATCTACTTATAAATTGTACATATATGCAATTATGTATACTTTTCTATATTGGCATGACCTCATGCTATTTTTATTCTCTTAATACATTCATCTTACTTAGGTAATGTTAAGTAATAATGGAGATAGATGACAGTAATGATAGTGCTAATATACATATACATGTGCATACCAATAGATAAATGAAATGACCAAGTCATTCTATCAGGAATCTTAACACTTTAAAAGAACTAATTTTTTATTCATATTTTCAATATATGAAAAGAAAAAATTAGTGAAATAGTGAAATGCATTTGTTGAAGCCCCAAATACATTCACATGGGAAAGTAACATAACTTATTAATATGTTATCTTACTATCTTATTTAAATATTTAAGTATTGTTTGTTTTTCCCTCAATTGTTGACAAATTTCATGTCACCATGAAAGATGAATGTATTCTATAAATATTAAACTTTTATTTAATTACATGGTGGCAATTCTTAAATCATGTTTTGATATCTCCAAATATATTAAAAACATTGACTTCAGAAAGACAAACCAAAATAAAACATTATTAATTTCCATTGAAGAAATATGCATTTATGTCCAAATATCTGTCCTTAGCTTAAGAAAGTTTTATCAAGTAGTGTTCTCTTTTCAGCACAATTTGTTTCTTTTTTTTTTAATTTCTTTTTTTTTACTTTTTTTTTATTTAATGAATATAAGTTTCCAAAGTACGAATAATGGATTACAATGGCTTCCCCCCCATACCGTCCTTCCCACCCACAACCCTCCCCTTTCCCACTCCCTCTCCCCTTCCATTCACATCAAGATTCATTTTCGATTATCTTAATATACAGAAGATCAGCTTAGTATACATTAAGTATGGATTTCAACAGTTTGCTCCCACACAGAAACATAAAGTGAAAAATAATAGATGATTTTTTTTAAATGATGATGAAATCAGATCAGACCTATTGTCATGTTTAATCCCAGTGAGAGTCAAGTTGGGAGTTGATAGTTTCTTTTCTTTTTTTTTTTTTTTTTTTTTTTTACAGAGGATCAGTTTAGTATGCATTAAGTAAGGATTTCAACAGTTTGCACCCCCATAGAAACACAAAGTGAAATATATTGTTTGAGTACTCGTTATAGCATTAAATCTCAATGCACAGCACATTAAGGACAGAGATCCTACATGAGGAGTAAGTGCACAGTGACTCCTGTTGTTGACTTTACCAATTGACACTCCTGTTTATGGCATCAGTAATCTCCCTATGCTCCAGTCATGAGTTTCCAAGGCTATGGAAGCCCTCTGAGTTCTCCGACTCTTATCTTGTTTAGACAAGGTCATAGTCAAAGTGGAGTCTCTCTCCTCCCTTCAGAGAAAGGTACCTCCTTCTTTGAAGACCTGTTCTTTCCACTGGGATCTCACTCACAGAGATCTTTTGCCAGAGTGTCTTGGCTTTCCATGCCTGAAATACTCTCATGGGCTTTTCAGCCAGATCCGAATGCTTTTAGGGCTGATTCTGAGGCCAGAGTGCTATTTAGGACATCTGCCATTCTATGAGTCTGCTGAGTATCTCACTTCCCATGTTGGATCACCCTCCCCTTTATTTATTCTGTCGGTTAGTGTTAGCAGGTACTAGACTTGCTTATGTGCTCCCTTTGACTCTTAGTCCTTTCATTATGATCAATTGTGAACTGAAATTGATCACTTGGACTAGTGAGATGGCATTGGTACATGCCACCTTGATGGGATTAAATTGGAGTACCCTGGTATGTTTCTAACTCTACCATTTGGGGCAAGTCAGCTTGAGCATGTCCCAAATTATACATCTCTTCCCTCTCTTATTCCCACTCTTATGTTTAACAGGGATCACATTTCAGTTAAATTTCAACACTTAAGAATAACTGTGTATTAATTATAGAATTAAACCAGTCATATTAAGTAGGACAGACAAAAAAACTACTAAGAGGGATAATGTATTAAGTTGTTCATTAACAGTCAGGGCTATGCTGATCAAGTCACTGTTTCCCATAGTGTCCATTCCACTTCAACAGGTTTCCTTTTTGGTGTTCAGTCAGTTGTCACCGATCAGGGAGAACATATGGTATTTGTCCCTTTGGGACTGGCTTATTTCACTCAGCATGATGTGTTCCAGATTCCTCCATCTTGTTGCAAATGACTGGATTTCGTTGTTTCTTACTGCGGTATAGTATTCTAAAGAGTACATATCCCATAATTTCTTTATCCAGTCTACCGTTGATGGGCATTTAGGTTGGTTCCAGGTCTTAGCTATTGTGAATTGAGCTGCAATAAACATTAGGGTGCAGAACGCTTTTTTGTTTGCCAATTTAAATTCCTTTGGGTAAATTCCAAGGAGTGGGATGGCTGGGTCGAACGGTAGGGTTATCTTCAGGTTTTGAGGGATCTCCAGACTGACTTCCATAGTGGCTTGACCAGTTTGCATTGCCACCAACAGTGGGTTAGTGTCCCTTTTTCCCCACATCCTCGCCAGCATCTGTTGTTGGTGGATTTCTGAATGTGAGCCATTCTAACCGGGGTGAGGTGGAATCTCAATGTGGTTTTGATTTGCATTTCCCTGATTGCTAATGACCTTGAACATTTTTTCATGTGCCTGTTGGCCATTTGGATTTCCTCTTTTGAAAAATGTCTATTGAGGTCCTTGGCCCATCTCCTAATTGGGTTGTTGGTTTTGTTTTTGTGGAGTTTCTTGATCTCCTTGTAGATTCTGGTTATTAACCCTTTATCTGTTGCATAGTTTGCAAATATTTTTTCCCATTCTGTCGGTTGTCTCTTCACTCTCCTGACTGTTTCTTTTGCAGTACAGAAACTTCTCAATTTGATGCAATCCCAATAGTTGATTTTGGCTTTGACTGCCTGTGCCTCCCGGGTCTTTTCCAGAAACTCTTTGCCTGTGCCAATATCTTGAAGGGTTTCTCCAATGTTCTCTAGTAACTTGATGGTGTCAGGTCGTAGATTTAGGTCTTTAATCCATGTTGAGTGGATTTTTGTGTAAGGTGTAAGGTAGGGGTCTTGCTTCATGATTCTGCACGTGGAAATCCAATTTTCCCAACACCATTTATTGAATAGACTGTCCTTGCTCCAGGAATTAGTTTTAGATCCTTGATCGAATATAAGTTGGCTGTAGATGTTTGGGTTGATTTCTGGTATTTCAATTCTGTTCCATTGGTCTATCCATCTGTTTCTGTACCAGTACCATGCTGTTTTGATTACAACTGCCCTGTAGTATGTCCTGAAATCTGGTATTGTGATGCCTCCGGCTTTGTTTTTGTTGTACAAGATTGCTTTAGCTATTCGAGGTCTCTTGTGCCTCCATATAAATTTCAACACCAATTTTTCCAGATCTGAGAAGAAGGTCTTCGGTATCTTGATTGGTATTGCATTGAATTTATAAATTGCTTTTGGGAGAATGGACATTTTGATGATATTGATTCTTCCAATCCATGAGCATGGAAGATTTTTCCATTTCTTGGTATCCTCTTCTATTTCTTTCTTTAAGGTTTTTTAATTTTCATCGTAGAGATCTTTAACGTCCTTGGTTAAGTTTATTCCAAGGTATTTGATTGTTTTTGTAGCTATTGTGAATGGGATTGATCTTAGAAGTTCTTCCTCAGCCATGGCATTGTCTGTGTATACGAAGGCTGTTGATTTTTGTGCATTGATTTTATACCCTGCTACTTTGCCAAACTCTTCTATGAGTTCCAATAGTCTCTTAGTAGAGTTCTTTGGGTCCCCTCAATAAAGAATCATGTCATCTGCAAAGAGGGATAGTTTGAGTTCTTCCTTCCCAATTTGTATCCCTTTAATTTCTTTTTCTTGCCTAATGCTCTGGCTAGAACCTCCAGAACTATATTGAATAGCAGTGGTGAGAGTGGACATCCCTGTCTGGTACCAGATCTCAGTGGAAATGCTTCCAACTTTTCCCCATTCAATAGGATGTTGGCTGTGGGTTTTTCATAGATTGCTTTGATTATATTGAGGAATGTTCCTTCCAAACCCAGTTTGCTTAGAGTTTTCATCATGAACGGGTGTTGTATTTTATCAAATGCTTTCTCGGCATCTATTGAGATAATCATATGGTTTTTCTTCTGCAGTCTGTTAATGTGGTGTATCACATTGATTGTCTTGCGCACATTAAACCATCCCTGCATACCAGGGATAAATCCCACTTGATCTGGGTGGATGATCTTTCTGATGTGTTGTTGCATTCTATTGGCGAGAATTTTATTGAGGATTTTTGCATCTATGTTCATCAGGGATATTGGTCTGTAATTCTCTTTCAGTGCTGCATCTTTTTCTGGCTTAGGGATTAAGGTGATGCTGGCTTCATAGAAAGAATTTGGGAGGATTCCCTCTTCTTCGATTGTTCTGAATAGTTTGAGAAGAATTGGAGTTAGTTCTTCTTTAAATGTCTGGTAGAATTCAGCAGTGAATCCATATAGTCCTGGGCTTTTCTTTGTTGGGAGGGCCTTTATTACTGTTTCAATTTCTGTCTCAGTTATGGGTCTGTTTAGGTTTTCGATGTCTTCCTGGTTCAATTTAGGTAGGTTGCATGTGTCCAGGAATCTATCCATTTCTGATAGGTTTCCCTGTTTGCTGGCATACAAGTCCTTGTAGTAATTTCTGATGATTCTTTTTATTTCTGTGGTGTCTGTTGTTACATTTCCTTTTTCATCTCTGATTTTATTGATTTGGGTCTTTTCTCTTCTTTTTTTTAGTTAGTTGGGCCAATGGGGTGTCAATTTTGTTTATTTTTTCAAAAAACCAGCTCCTCGTTTGGCTGATTTTTTGGAATGTTTTTCTTGATTCAATCCTGTTGATTTCTTCTCTGATTTTAATTATTTCTCTTCTCCTACTAGATTTTGGTCTGGTTTGCTGTAGATTTTCTAGATCCTTGAGGTGAATAGATAGCTCATCTATTTGGTGCCTTTCCAATTTCTTGATGTAGGCACCTATTGATATAAACTTTCCTCTTAACACTGCTTTTGCTGCGTCCCATAAGTTTTGGTATGTTGTGCTGTTATCCTCATTTACTTCCAGAAAGTTTTTGATTTCTCTTTTGATTTCTTCTATGACCCATTGTTCATTCAGGAGCATGTTGTTCAATCTCCATGTGTTTGCATATGCTCTAGGGATTCCTGAGTTGCTAATTTCCAACTTCATTCCTTTATGGTCTGAGAAGCTGCATGGTATGATTCTAATTCTTTTGAATTTGCTGAGACTTGCTTTATGGCCTAGTATGTGGTCAATCCTAGAGAAGGTTCCATGTACTGCTGAGAAGAATGTAAAATCTTTAGCTGTAGGATTGAAAGTTCTGTATATATCTGTTAGATCCATTTGGGCTATAGTGTCGTTTAAATCTACTGTATCCTTGTTGATCTTCTGTCCTATTGATCTGTCTATTTCTGAGAGTGGAGTATTGAAGTCCCCCAGTACTATTGTATTGGGGTCTAAGTCTCCCTTTAAGTCCGTTAACAAATCTTTTAGATAAACCGGTGCCCTGTAGTTAGGTGCATATACATTGATAATTGTTATATCTTCCTGTTGAATTGATCCCTTAATCATTATGTAGTGTCCCTCTTTGTCTCTCTTAACGGTTTTTGTAGTAAAGTTTATGGTGTCTGATATTAAGATGGCTACGCCTGCTCTTTTTTCATTTCTGTTGGCATGGTATATCTTTTTCCAGCCTTTTACTTTCAGTCTGTATGGATCTTTGTTGGAAAGATGTGTTTCTTGTAAGCAGCAAATAGATGGGTTTTGTTCCTTAACCCCATCAGCCAATCTGTGTCTTTTAACTGGACAGTTCAGGCCATTCACGTTCAATGTGACTAATGATAAGTGGTAACTTTGCCCTGCCATTTGCCAAAGATAAGTTCTAATATATGCTTTGAATTCCCTGTGATCTTTTGCTGTGAGGTTTCCTTCCTTTACCTTCTTTCATATTGATGACCGTGTTTCTTTGTTTCTGTGTGTAACACATCTTTAAGCATCTTTTGCAGGGCTCGACGAGTGGCAACAAATTCTTTCAATTTCTGTTTGTTATGAAAAGTCTTTATTTCACCTTCATTCACAAATGATAGCTTTGCAGGATATAATATTCTGGGCTGGCAGTTGTTCTCTCTTAGTACCTGGGCTATATCTCGCCATTCCCTCCTAGCTTGTAGAGTTTCTGATGAGAAGTCAGCTGTGAGTCTGATTGGAGATCCTCTGAGAGTAATCTGACATTTCTCTCTTGCACATTTTAGGATCTTTTCTTTATGTTTCACTGTGGAGAGTTTAATTACAACGTGTCGTGGTGAGGATCTCTTTTGGTCGTGTTTATTAGGGGTTCTGTGAGCTTCCTGTACTAGGATTTCTCTGTCCTTCTCCAAACCTGGGAAATTTTCTGCTAATATCTCACTAAAAAGGCCTTCTAATCCTTTCTCCCTCTCCATGCCTTCAGGAACTCCTAGAACCCGAATGTTGGGTTTTTTAATAGTATCCTGAAGATTCCTGTATGGATCTTTGTTGGAAAGATGTGTTTCTTGTAAGCAGCAAATAGATGGGTTTTGTTCCTTAACCCAGTCAGCCAAACGGTGTCTTTTAACTGGACAGTTCAGGCCATTCACGTTCAATGTGACTAATGATAAGTGGTAACTTATCTATGTTTTAGATTTCTAATTTCCTCGTCTTTTCTTTGGTCTGACTGTATCCTTTCCTGTTCTCTGTCTTCTAAGTCTGATATTCTCTCTTCTGCTTCTCCCATTCTGTTTGTAAGGCTCTCTATTGTGTTTTTCATTTGATCTATTGAATTCTTCACTTCAGTCACTATCCCAGTTTCCTGTTGTACTAGTTGTTTCGTTTCATTTTGATTCCTCCTTAATATTTCATTTTCACGAGAGAGATTTTCTATCTTGTCCATTAAGGATTTCTGTAGTTCAAGAATTTGTTTTTGAGAACTTCTTAATGTTCTTATCAATTTTTTGAGATCTGCTTCTTGCATTTCTTCTATGTCATCATCCTCATAATCTTGAATTGGGGTGTCTTTTTCATTTGAGGGCTTCATGGTGACTTCCTTGTTTTTATTACCTTGGTTTTTGCGTTTGTTATTTGTCATATTGGAGATATTTGGTTTCTTCACTGTGGTGCTTTTTCTTGTTATACTATGACTCTAGATTAAGTGGACTATCTGTTTTTGATGGAGCCTTAGGGCTTGAGATGGGTGTGGCCTGAGAGCTCTGTTTGGTTTGCCAAAGGTGACACTCCCAGGTTGGGCGTGGTAAACCTCTCTCTCTCTCTCTCTCTCTCTTTTTTTTTTTTTTTGATTCAAAAGGGAAGTTATTCTGCACAGCTGAACGAAGTTGGAGGTAGTTAGCAGGCAAATGATATACCCACAGGAGCCAGAGATCGGAAGCTCTTTCCCAAGGACCACACAGGGAATCTGTTCGGCCCTCGGAGTGGGCTCAAATTCTCCTTCAGTCTCCCACTGGGTTGCCAAAGTTACGGAATTGTAGCGTCTCTGGAGAGTGCTCACGTGAATTCCGTGAGTTCTCTCCCCCACCGTCTCTTTTTTCACAGTCTCAGTTCAGTAGCACCACAAATTTACTAGCTCCTAATCTCCTGTTAATTCGCCCTGCCCAGAGTCAGGTTTTTCTGCTAGGCTCAGGGCCGGTGCAGACCTGAGGTCGCTCTGCTTATGACGTATGTCCAAGATGGCGCCTGCTCTTTGTCTTGCTCGCCCTTGAGAGGTGAGCGGAGAGAGAGAAACCCGTGTCCGTACCAGTCACCTTTTTTTTTTCCCCTCTCTCTCTCTTCCAGTTAGCTTGGTGAAGTCCCCCCCCCCGGGGGTCGGTCCCTCTAGTCTCCTCTCTCCGCTTGCCTGCCAGTGTCTCGGGTTATTGAAGTTCGGCTCACCTCGCGTTCCAGCGCTGGTGTGTTGAGTCTGCCGCTGTTGTCCCGAACTGTGGGCTCCCACGCTCTCCATGCAGGTCTGCTCCCCTTCCAGCGCCGATGTGTGGACTCGGAGCCCTGGACGTCCCAAGTCTCCCCGCTGTTGCACTCCCCTTTGAGCACTTGCGCGCAGACCCTGCAGCTTGCGTAGCTCAGTCCCGCGGCTCGGCTTCCGCGGCTCGGCTTCCGCGGCTCAGTAGCACAATTTGTTTCTTTTAAATTCATGAGCTGCAATATCACTTAAAGAGTTAAAAATATCCATGAAACACAAAATTGAAATAAATGTGATCAGATACCAGAATGAAGAATTAACAATAAAATTGTTAATTGCTAATGTTGCTTTGATTAAATTTATATAAACATAAATGTTCACAGATGTTGATATTTTATTTTGATTTATGCAAAAGACATTTTCAAATTGCTATTTGAAGATAGTGCTGACATCGTTTTACCAGTTGGAGAGTAACTATAGTGCAGTAAATCCATGTCTTAAATATTGTAATGTCGTGATTGTAGTGTCTTTAATTTCATGATTGACAAATTTCCAAATATAGTATTCATGGGTGACTGCCAGATTAACTTTTAACTACTCAATATCCAGCTCCAGGCCAGCACTGCAAATGCTAGCTACAGTGCTGTGATAATTACCTATATAAGAATATTCTCAATCTTACGGAGATCAGACATATCCAGGCCATGAAGTTTCAACGTATAAATAAGAAGAGTGAAGAATTCAGGATGTAATGGCATCTGTCCCTTGATTCAAATTCAGAATTATTTTTTCTGAAATGTTCCAGAAAGTCTGGAAACATGTTCATTTCAATCCATTTTGTAAGTCAACTAAAAAAATAGAGAGTATTCAGGCAAAGTCAAATTTTCACTTGACAATAAATGCAGTGGACAAGAAATGCATGAATTCTCAGGCTAATAATAAAAACAGGGGTTGGCACTGTGGCTTAGAGCGTGGTGCCACTGCCCGCAGTACAGGCATCCTATATGGGCGCTGGTTCGAATCTTGGCTACTCCACTTCTGATCCAGCTCTCTGCTATGGCCTGAGAAGGCAGCGGAATATTCTCTAAGTCCTTGAGCCCCTGAACAGCATGGGAGACCCAGAAGAAGCTCCTGGCTCCTGGCTTCATATTGGCTTAGCTTCAGCCATTGCAGCCAATTGGGGAGTGAATCAGCAGATGGAAGACTTTCTATCTCTCTTTCTCTCTCTCTCTCTCTGCCTCTGTATCTCTGTAACTCTTACTTCCAAGGAAATAAATAAATCTTTAAAAAATAATTAATATAAACTAAATCATGTTATGAAATTATAGCACATGCCTTAGCAGAAGAGGAAGGAATAATATTTTAGTGCCCTTAGTATGGTTGTCACTTGCTCTGTGATTGGTATCTTGATTAGGATCACATTGAATCTGGAAATTGGTTTGTGTAGTATGGACATTTGGATGGTATTAAGTATTCCAGTGCATGAACACAGAACAGTTTTCATTTTTTATGTCATTTTTTCTTTCATTAATGTTTAGTAATTATCATTGTTGCGATCTTCACAATTTTGTTAAAATTCATTCCAAGGTATTTTTAAAAATAGCTGTTATGAATAAACCTAACCTTATAATTTCTTTCTCAGACATAACATTGCAGGTATATATAGATGATATTGTTTTTTATCTGTTGATTCTTATCCTGTACCATTGCCAAATTCTAGGTGCATTATATCTTAGTAGAGTCTTGGTTTCCCTATATGAAGATCGTGTCATCTGCAAACAGGGATAATTTACTTCCTCCTTTCCAATTTGTATTCCTTTTATTTCCTTTTCTTGCCTAATGTCTCTGGCCAAAACTTTCAGAACTATATTAAATAACAGTTATGAGTGTGAGTATGTTTATCTGGTTCCATATCTTAGTGGAAATGTTACAGCTTTTCTCCATTCAATATGATGTCTTTTGTGAGTTTAACGAATTCAGTATTCCATGGCTAATGAATGTCTAATTGTTCTTACTAGTCTAGACCAAAGGATATTTTTTTGGTTTGATATTTTTTCTCAGTTCAACAAGAGATTACACCAGGCTTCTTCCAATCCATGAATTCTAAGATTTAGACTATATATCTCAGAAGGGGAAGTGGAGAAAAATACGTTTTTGATGAAAAGAGTCAAGGAATCAATGAAACACCCAAAGACAGTATTTGCAAAGATCCAAGCTCTAACAAACTGTTTTTGTATCCAGTCCAGTGTTAGTAACAAAAACTCTGAGGAAATGCCTTATAGTTGTTCTACTTCAGCTAATAAATAGCAAAGAAATAGCACCATCTACACTGGAGGAATAGCAGCAAAAGGAACCAAAGAATCTATAATGGACTATAATTAGATATACTTGACATCCTTTGATATATATTCACAGAGAATCCTCAACTTCACAATGCCCTGTGGCCCTGAGAATGGTGTAGTGTCCAATTCTCAGATACATTAAATTTCTATTGCAGGAGTAACAACTTACAAGTTTTAAAACAATACACATTGATTACCATGTGCTTCTGGAGGTCATAGCACAAATTAGTATCCATGATCCAAAGCAGAAACATCAGCAAGACTAGCTCCTTATGTAACCTCAGATGGAATTGTCTATAGACATTATATATTTTGATTTATATGTAAAATCATTATCAATTTTAAATCTGTATTGTTTTACATTCAAGTAGTATATCTATGATTTAGGCTAGTAATATCTTCACTAGAGTTAAATATCATCATGTTGACTAAAAATAGATAAAGTGATACATGTTAAGCTCTGGTCAATATGTTTGCATTCATGATGAATTAGCATGGTAAGTGTTACTAAAGTGTTGACGTTTTATCTCAAGATATTTTATTCTATTTCCTTTTGTAGCCATAATACACTTATTAAAGTAAAATATTAAGAAAATGCTATTTATATGCCTAGAAAATGGTAAAATTTTCTACTTTTCATGAACATTATTTCTACATAATGAATAAAATTGATTTTCATGGTTGTGTTATTAATTAATTACATTTAACAAAAACAGTGTGTGAAGCATGGGTAATGGAAACGTGTAAACCTGGAAAGCAAATTTATTCTCTAATTCAGGCTATGAATACATGGTTTTAAGACAAAAGATAACTTTATTATACCTTTTGCATTTATGTGTTTAATCTTAACAATTTTCACTATTTTTAAATGCTACATAAAATTCCCATATTTATGGGATTCCATGAAGTGTTTTAATCTATTACATGTTGTGTAATGTATGATTAGGATAAGCATATTTCCCTTCTCAAATATTTAACATTTATTTCTTCATAAAAGCATTCAAAATCCATTCCTTTAGGTTTGTTTTTTGGAGAAAACATATTATCTACAGTTACCCTATTGTGCATTACAACACCAAAACTTCAGTGTTTTGACACTGCAAGATTACATTTAGAAATGCTAACCAATTATCAATACAAATACAAAAATATTTTATATCAAATACATACAAAACTCAAATAATTATTCAGTACACATGTATTGAAAATTTTATCTAAAACGGTCATCAAAGAAGGAGGTAACTTTCTCTGAAGGGAGGAGAGAACTTCCACTTTGACCATGGCCTTGTCTAAATATGATCAGAGTCGGTGAACTCAGGGGGCTTCCATAGCCTTGGCAGCTCATGACAAGAGCCTAGGGTGATTATTGAGGCCATAAACAAGAGTGTCAATTTGTTAAGTCAACAACAGGAGTCACTGTGCATTTACTCCTCATGTAGGATCTTTGTCCTTAGTGTGCTGTACATTGAGATTTAATGCTATAACTAGTACTCAAACAGTATTTTTCACTTTATATTTCTGTGTGGGAGCAAACTGTTGAAATCTTTACTTAATGTATGCTAAACTGATCTTCTGTATATAAAGAGAAATGAAAATGAGGAGAGGGGGAGGGAAAGGGGAGGGTTGCGGGTGGGAGGGACGTTATGGGGGGGAAGCCATTGTAATTTATAAGCTGTACTTTGGAAATTTATATTCATTAAATAAAAGTTAAAAAAATAAAAAAATTTAAAAAAGAAAATTTATCTAAAATATATACTTACTTTTTTCTTGACAAAACATCAGACTGCTATACCATACAATTTTTTCACAATTTATTTTATTTATTTGAAAAGGCACAGTTGCAAAGAGAGAGTGAGAGAGAGAAAGAGAGAGAGAATCTTCCATCCACTGGTTCATTCCTCAAATGGCTGCAATTGTTGCGGCTGGTATAGGCCATGTCTTCCACAAGGTTGCAGGGCCCAAGCAATTGGGCATCCTCTGCTGCTTTCCTAGGTACATTAGTCGGAAGCTGGGTCAGAAGTAATTGCTGCTAGGCCTCAAACCATCATATATATGGGATTGCAGGTGCTCAGGCAGTGGCTTAACCCACTACACCACAATGCTGGCCCCTTGAATATAATTTCACAAATGACTAAACATTTTTTAATCCTTATTTTAGTCTAATTTTTAGCTTTGAATTCTTTTTCTTTAGATTTGTTGAAGTGTAATTTTAAAGATTTTATAGATTTGATGTCTGCCATGTAATTTTTGACATACATAGACTCTGGAAAAAGGTTATCACAATCAAACTAGTTAACCCACCTGCCATCTCACATAATTACTTATTCTCTTAATACATTTCAAGTATAGATTGAAGTATTACTAAGTATATTCACAATGCTGATATTAGAATTCTAGAACTTATTCTACTCCCTTAACTGAAACCTTATGCTCTTTGACCAATACCTCCCTCACTTCCCTGAGAGGCCAAATCCTGAAAAAAATCACTCCATTCTCTGTTTCTGTGAGTTCAAATCCTTTATACTACACATGGGCGTGAGATCATGCAACAGTTGTCATTTTGTACCTTTACACTTGATTTAGCACAATACTTTTAATTTTTATCCATGTTGTGGCAAATGGCAGGATTTCCTTCCTTTTTAAGGGTGAATAAGAAAAATGAAGTGAGGGACCCCCAAACTATGGAAGTAAACATTGTATGGAAAGAATAGGATTGTTGAAAAAAGTCCTCAGAAGAAGGAGCAAATATCAGAGTTATTTTCCAATTAGCTTCTTAAAAAATTAGATGATTTATCTTTTGAGAAAAGATAATGATGAATATGAGATGAAAATTAAATAATGAAAGGATGTTGTTGTAATCAATACAGTGTGACTATGGTACCTACCGATACACTGATGAAGTGGATGTTGAATCACAGGAAAAAATTACTTTTAGAAAATTACCCTTGAAAACAAATTAGTAGGTTACATTGTGGATGTTCTAAAAATATAGATCCTAAAATATTCAATATATTGCATTCAATTATATGTAACAAACTTAAAGAAAACTCCAATATTCACATGAGTGTGTATGTATATGTGTTGGGAGTGTCCATGACCAAACATACTATAGTGAATAAAGCAAAATGGCAAAGATATACGCAGGTTGAATATTCCTTATCTAAAATGCTTGGGACCAGAAGAGTTCAGATATCAGATATTTTCAGAGTTTAGAATATTACATATGTATATTGTCATGCAAAAGATACCTAAGATCAAATATAAATTTAGTCTACATTGCACATGCAACTTACACACATAACCTGAAAGAAATTGTATAAAATATTTTAACAACTTTGTGCTTAAAATAATTTCATGTTGTGGAACTTTCCACTTATCATTTCAAGTTAGTGCTTCTTATTAAGTGTCTGATTTTGGAGCATTTTGTATGGTATATTTTCAGATTAGGTATAGCCAACTTAATCTATTTTAGATTATTTAGTACCTATTATCTATTGTTTCAGTATACTCAATTTTGATTATTGAGTTTATTAGCAATATAGAGATTTCCAGAAATGTTTAGCATATTATTAATTTATAAGTATTATAATTCCCATAGGTGAAAACTTACCTCAATGGGTAAATTTGCATTTTCTCACAAGTAAAAATGTATTGTGCATATTTTACACATTTAAATTTTCTCCAAAATATTTCTTTATATCCAATTAGTACATCTAAATTAGTGATAGTGAAATTTGGGTCTAGTTCTAGCAAATATTTACTCAGTTTAGTTTTTACTTACTTTTTCCCGAGGTGATTTTGATAGTATATAAAAAGTGGACAGTATATTTTGATTCAAATAATATCCTGATGTCGGTTTAAATCATCCAAATATGTCATAGTAATATTTTTTTGAAGCAAGATTCCATTATGTGTCCTCATACATGTACAGTTTTCAAAACTGCCATACATGATGGTCAACTTTATCTATTTAAACTTATGTTATCCCTTGTTATAGTACACTTCCTTATAGAAAGGCTATTTCCTTGGTAGTTATTTTATATGTGATATTTTATGAGCATTTAATACTTAAGTTATTTAATATATTATCTTTTTTTTTAATTTTTTTGACAGGCAGAGTGGACAGTGAGAGAGAGAGACAGAGAGAAAGGTCTTCCTTTGCCGTTGGTTCACCTTCCAATGGCCGCCACGGCCGGCGTGCTGCGACCAATGATCCAATGGCAGGAGCCAGGTACTTATCCTGGTCTCCCATGTGGGTGCAGGGCCCAAGGACTTGGGTCATCCTCCACTGCACTCCCTGGCCACAGCAGAGAGCTGGCCTGGAAGAGGGGCAACGGGGACAGAATCCGGCGGCCCCACCAGGACTAGAACACGGTGTGCTGGCGCCGCAAGGCAGAGGATTAGCCTAGTGAGCCGCGGCACCGGCCTAATATATTGTCTTAATTGTATATTTTCCATTACAGTGTGACACTTCAATAAATCTAAACAATATATACTGATTATTCCAGGATAATTAACATTTTCTTTTCTTATTTTATATTTCATGATTAGAGCCTTCAAATTGTTCTCTTTTTTGTTTATAAAATCTCTAAAATCACCCCAGTCTGCTGTGGAACACTGGGACTTACTCCTGCAAGTTAACCTGTTATACAACCTCCAGCTAAGCCTCCCTACCCCACCCCAGCTTCCAGTAATAAACATTTCATGTTCAGATCAACTTCTTTTTATTTCTATATGTGAGAAAGAGCATGTCCTATTTGTCTTTCTTTATTCAGCTTGTTTCTCTTAATAAAATATTCTCGTTTATAATATTTTAAAAAGTTACATAAATATTGCAATTAGTTTAATTTAGTAAAACATTTGTAAAGGCATGATTGAATTTCTTGTATTTACACTTCTTGGTGAGGTAGATCAAATGTCCAATATGTTCATGAACAAGAAGAGCAATAGTATGCACTATTGTCTGTGTTGGCATATTTCTTATCTGAGTTATGGAGGATTCTTCACTTTCATTTTTAAGATATTGCCTGATTAACAAAGAATGTTGCTACGTGGCATGTTTTCATAGTTTCCTTTTCCAGCTAGATTAAATATGGAAGTGCTCATGAAGAAATAAGACAAAGTTTGTAATTAAGAATGTGCATAATGCATAAGATAAAGAATTCAGAGCAATAGTAAAGGAGAAGTGAAAGACCTAAATATATATATATATATATATATATATATATATATAGGTCAGATAATTTAAGTGTGAGACAAGAGAATATTAACACAAATTTAATAAAAAAATAAAAGTTTTTTTTGTTGTTGTTGCTTTAGATTAAAAAGTTCAGGGTTCTGTACAATGCAAGTGTGAATCAGCAAGACGGAATAAACACTGCTGTGATTCTCTTAGGATTTCTCTCCCTTTGCTGACTTCAGCTTCTGAGAGCTCAGTTTCACCTATTAGTTTTATACACCAAGAGTAGGAAAGATAATTTGAAATACAGGATTATCAGCTAATATTTAAATTTCCACAATGAATTCTTTTCTAGTTCAAATTGTGCCTGCTGGATAATGCACTGCATATCACGCATTGGGTTAGGAAGCTGTGCACTGAAACAATCACTATGGCAAGGTTGATAGGTGTGTAGTGAAGAGTTTCCATCAATGGTTTTCAATGCAGGCTGCAGGTTGGACTTGTTCTGGATTTTAAACAGAATGCTGATGCTGGTAATCTCCTAGATGTATACTCTATCAGTTGCTGGAAGTATGTTACTATCTCTTTGTATAGTTATATTAGCGATAATACAAATCTGGACATTAAACAAAGCTCTTCTTGTTACTCTAATAGACAGCCTGGAAAGAGAGCCACAGGATTAGTACCAATACATCCAACCTTAGAGATGTAAATGAGGTTTAATCCCATGTCAACTCAACATAAAAGTTTTGTTAGTGAGTAAGTAGTAAAAATTATGGAAGTGGAAAGTTCAATACAATTCATTATTTGTAAATATCTTAGTTACAAGTGAGACAACATAATTGAATTCACTATCTCCAGCATGTAGTGTATGGTTGATAGTTGCACATAATTATAGAAGCTTTGCAGTGTAAACCCAAATGTGACATTTATATACTTTTCATAAAGCTTTACAAAGGTCTATGGGCATGTAAATGTAAGAAATTATATTTAAATACAACTAATATTTATATCAGTTATAATCACTTCTGCCCAAATCAGTTTTCATTTTGACAAACAGGAAATCCACTAGAAATGTATATTTACTTCAAATTATATATTATTCAATATTAAAATGTTGACATTTCCTTTAAAGACTTTTAACTTTAATTATTTTTATCTCAATTGAAAAATATAGGATAAAATAATTTAAGCCTTTGTTTGAGAATGAGAAAATGCTAGATCATTTTAAAATGTTTTATAAGCAAACTGAATTTCCTGTCACATCATAAAAGTAGGTTTTGCTTTGTTTGCTATTTCTATGGTCTCTTGCCGAAGATACTGTTGTAAAATTTTTCAAGTTCTAAAAAAGGCCTTGAATTTCTTCTGCTTTGTTAGCAAGTTTATTAATACGATGGGCAGAGAATCGTAATGCCTCATTGCTTTCAAAGTGGCATTGAAGCAAAATCACTTCAACCAGGCATCTACGTAGGAGTAAATGAAAAACAGGCTTTTTACTTCCCTCAAAGACTGAGGAAGATGCATATCTCTTTTAACAAATGCAAGTACATCAGCAATTAACAATTTTAAAAATTATACTTCAATTAAATTAAGAAAGGTTGTGTATCTAGCACAGCATCAATCATAAACTAAAATTGGTGTATAAACGTGTGAATGCTATACTGGGGTCCAATAAATTTCACTACATGATAAATTATGATTTATATGCTACCAGCTTTTCCATTTCCTCGCAAATATAGTTGGAAGAGAACAGGTGGAGGAAAGCTATCTCTTTATCTCCCTCCTTTTCAAATAAATAAATAAATAAATAAACAAATAAAACATTAAGAAATAATTCCAAATTGAAAAATGTGTCTACAAACTGAATTTTTTACCTATTTTATTTGAAAAGAAAATAAGTAGAGAAAATTAATTTACTATTTATGCACAATCTTATATAGTATTAATTTAATCTAACAACATACCATTATTTTGTGTGTCTTTTTGTTGAAAAATATTCACTAGTATCTATTAGGTTCAGCTTGAGCAGTAACAAGCAATGATTTTGAAATCACCAAGGCGGAGCCAAGATGGTGGAATAGTGAGGACGTGCACTGATAGTCTCAGTACTACATGGAACCGTCTCTAGGACTGACCACATACTAGGCCATATAGCAAGTCTCAGCAAATTTAAAAGAATTAGAATCATACGATGCAGCTTCTCAGACCACAATGGAATGAAGGTGGAAATTAGCAACTCAGGAATCCCTAGAGCATATGCAAACACATGGAGATTGAACAACATGCTCCTGAATGAACACTGGGTCATAGAAGAAAGCAAAAGAGAAATCAAAAACATACTGGAGGTAAATGAGGATAACAGCACAACATATCAAAACTTATGGGATAAGGCAAAAGCAGTGTAAAGAGGAAAGTTTATAGCAATAGGTGCCTACATCAAGAAATTGGAAAGGCACCAAATAAATGAGCTTTCAATGAATCTCAAGGATCTAGAAAAACTGCTACAAACCAGACCCAAATCTAGTAGGAGAAAAGAAATAATTAAAATCAGAGAAGAAATCAATGGGATTGAATCCAAAAAACATTACAAAAAATCAGCCAAACAATGGGCTGGTTTTTTGAAAAAACAAACAAAATTGACACCCTATTGGCCCAACTAACTAAAAAAGACTCAAATCAATAAAATCAAAGATTAAAAAGGAAACATAACAACAGACACCACAGAAATAAAAAGAATCATCAGAAATTGCTACAAGGACTTGTATGCCAGCAAACAGGGAAATCTATCACAAATGGATAGATTCCAGGACACATACAACCTACCTAAATTAAACCAGGAAGACATAGAAAACCTAAAGAGACCCATAACTGAGGCAGAAATTGAAACAATATTAAAGGCCCTCCCAACAAAGAAAAGCCCAGGACCAGATGGATTCACTGCTGAATTCTACCAGACATTTAAAGAAGAACTAACTCCAATTCTTCTAAAACTATTCAGAACAATCGAAAAAGAGGGAATCCTCCCATATTCTTTCTATGAAGCCACCATAACCTTAATCCCTAAGCCAGAGAAAGATGCAGCATTGAAAGAAAGTTACAGACCAATATCCATGATGAACATAGATGCAACAATCCTCAATAAAATTCTGGCCAATAGAATGCAACAACACATCAGAAAGATCATGCACGCAGACCAAGTGGGATTTATCCCTGGTATGCAACGATGGTTCAATGTTCATGAATCAAACAATGTGATACACCATATTAACAGACTGCAAAAGAAAAACCATATGATTATCTCAATAGATGCAGAGAAAGCATTTGATAAAATACAACACCCGTTCATAATGAAAATGCTAAGCAAATTGGGTATGGTAGGAATATTTTTCAATAAAATCAAAGCAATTTATGAAAAACCCACGGCCAGCATCCTATTGAATGGGGGAAAGTTGAAAGCATTTCCACTGAGATCTGGTACCAGACAGGGATGCCCACTCTCACCACTGCTATTCTATATAGTTCTGGAAGGTTTAGCCAGAGCTATTAGGCAAGAAAAACAAATTAAAGGGATACAAATTGGGAAGGAAGAACTCAAACTGTCCCTCTGCAGATGATATGATTCTTCACTTAGGGGATCCAAAGAACTCTACTAAGAGATATTGGAACTCATAGAAGAGTTTGGCAAGGTAGCCAGATATAAAATCTATGCACAAAAATCAACAGCCTTTGTATGCACAGGCATTGCCACGGCTGAGAATGAACTTCTAAGATCAATCCCATTCACAATAGCACAAAAACAATCAAATACATTGGAATAAACTTAACCAAGGACGTTAAAGATCTCTATGATGAGAACTTAAAAATATTAAAGAAAGAAATAGAAGAGGATACCAAAAAATGGAAAAATCTTCCATGCTCATGGCTTGGAAGAAACAACATCATCAAAATATCCATTCTCCCAAAAGCCATTTATACATTCAATGTGATACCAATCAAAATACCAAAGACATTCTTCTCAGATCTGGAAAAAATGATGCTGAAATTCATATGGAGATGCAGGAGACCTCGAATAGCTAAAGCAATCTTGTACAACAAAAACAAAGCCAGAGGCATCACAATACCAGATTTCAGGACATACTACAGGGCAGTTGTAATCAAAACAGCATGGTACTGGTACAGAAACAGATGGGTAGACCAATGGAACAGAATAGAAATCAACCCAAACATCTACAGCCAACTTACATTTGATCAAGGATCCAAAACCAATCCCTGGAGTAAGGACAGTCTATTCAACAAATGGTGCTGGGAAAATTGGATTTCCATGTGCAAAAGCATGAAGCAAAACCCCTACCTTACACCTTACACAAAAATCCACTCAAAATGGATTAAAGACCGAAATCTACAACCTGAAGCCATCAAATTATTAGAGAACATTGGAGAAACCCTGCAAGATATAGGCACAGGCAAAGATTTCTTGGAAAAGATCCTGGAGTCACAGGCAGTCAAAGCCAAAATTAACATTTGGGATTGCATCAAATTGAGAAGTTTCTGTACTGCAAAAGAAACAGTCAGGAGAGTGAAGAGACAACCGACAGAATGGGAAAAAATATTTGCAACTATGCAACAGATAAAGGATTATTAACCAGAATCTACAAAGAGATCAAGAAGCTCCACAACATCAAAACAAACAACTCACTTAAGAGATGGGCCAAGGACCTCAATAGACATTTTTCAAAAGAGGAAATCCAAGTGACCAACAGACACATGAAAAAATGTTCACGATCACTAGCAATCAGGGAAATGCAAATCAAAATCACAATGAGGTTTCACCTCACCCCGGTTAGAATGGCACACATTCAGAAAACTACCAACAACAGATGCTGGTGAGGATGTGGGTGAAAAGGGACACTAACCCACTGTTGGTGGGAATGCAAACTGGTCAAGCCACTATGGAAGTCAGTCTGGAGATTCCTCAGAAACCTGAATATAACCCTACCATTCAACCCAGCCATCCCCCTCCTTGGAATTTACCCAAAGGAGTTTAAACTGGCAAACAAAAAAGCTGTCTGCACCTTAATGTTTGTTGCAGCTCAATTCACAATAGCTAAGACCTGGAACCAACCTAAATGCCCATCAACAGTAGACTGGATAAAGAAATTATGGGATATGTACTCTATAGAATATAATACAGCAGTCAAAAAAATGAAATCTGGTCATTTGCAACAAAATGGAGGAATCTGGAAAACATCATGCTGAGTGAAATAAGCCAGTCCCAAAGGGACAAATATCACATGTCAACCCTGATTGGTGACAACTAACTGTGCACCAAAGGGGAAACCTGTTGAAGTGAAATGGACACTATGAGAAACAGTGACTTGATCAGCCCTTGTCATCATGGTTGATGTACAATTTAATACTTTAGCCCTTTTAGTATTTTTTTGTTCTACTCAATACTATTGGTTGAACTCTGTAATTAACACACGATTGTTCTTAGGTGTTTAAAGTTAACTGAAAAGTTATCTCTGTTAAAATAAGAGTTGGAATAAGAGAGGGAGGAGATGTACAATTTAGGACATGCTCAAGCTAACTTGCCCCAAATGGTGGAGTTAGAAATGTGCCAGGGGATTCCAATACAATCCCATCAAAGTGGCATGTACCAATGCCATCTCACTAGTCCAAGTGATCAACTTCAGTTCACAATTGATCACACTGATAGGTCTAAGAGTCAAAGGGATCACACAAACAAGACTAGTGTCTGCTAATACTAACTGATAGAATAAAAAAAGGGAGAGAACAATGCAACACGGGAGGCAGGATACACAGCAGACTCTCATAGAATAGCAGATGTCCTAAACAGAACTGTGGCCTCAGAATCAACCCTTAAGGCATTCAGATCTGGCTGAACATCCCATGAGAGTATTTTAGGCATGGAAAGCCAAGATACTCTGGCAAAACAAACAAACAAACAAACAAACAAACAAAACACAAAACCACCTAAATGAAAGATCTCTGCAAGTGAGATCCCAGTAGAAAGAAAGGGCCATCAAAGGATGTACCTGTCTCTGCAGGGAGGAGATAACTTCCACTTTGTTTATGACTTGTAAAAATAAGATACAAGTCTGAGAGCTCAGGGGGCTTCCATGGACTCGGCATCTCATGACTAGAGCCTGGGGAGACTGCTGACACCTTAAACAAGAGTGTCAATTTGTTAAGTCAACAACAGGAGTCACTGTGCACTTACTCCTCATGTAGGATCTCTGTCCTTAATGTGTAGTTCAGTGTGAATTAATGCTATAACTAGTGCTTAAACAGTATTTTGCACTTTGTGGTCTGTGTGGGGGCAAGCTGATGAAATCTTTACTTAATATATACTAAATTGATCTTCTGTTTATAATGATAATTGAAAATGAATCTTGATGTGAATGGAATGGGAGAGGGAGCGGAAGATGGTAGGGGTGCGGGTGGGAGGGAAGTTATGGGTGGGAGAAAGCCATTGTAATCCATAAACTTTACTTTGAAAATTTATATTTACTAATTAAAAGTTAAAAAATATTTTTTTTTAAAAAAGAAATCACCAATACACAGGGAATAATCAGTGACAATAGACTATCTCACACTGGGGACAAATAGTGAGAAAATTGCTTGGATTATGTAATCTGATAAAAAAAACAATTCTTTTTTTGAAAGAAGAAGTACAGGCATACACATACAATATATTCATGTGGGTGCAACATGTATTTGATTTTATATATTAAGTAGTATATTATAAAGTCTTATAATTTCAATAATCCTTTTATAGATATATTTAGATGTATTTATTTATTTGAAAAGCATAGTGATAGTAAAAGAGAGTCGGTGAGAAAGAGAACAAGAGAGGTCTTGCATCAGCTGGTTCACTCCTCCAAGGGCCCAGTGACTGGGGCTGGGCCAGGCTGAAGCCAGGAGCTAGGACTGCAATCTGGGTCTCACAAGCAGATGCCAGTGACCCAATCACTTGTACTATCACTGGCTGCCTTGCAGAGTCTGCATTGACAAGAAGCTTGAATAGGGAACTGGAGCTGGAACTCAATAATTGCATTGCAAAAAAGTGATGTGGATATCACAACCCACGTGCCTCTCTTGTGAGTACATTGAACACACATTGACATTACAGGTAATCTCCCCATTTCAGTATACTTAAACACATATACCAAGTCCATTTAGTCATATATAACAACATATATGTCAGTTTTGGGGATTAGAATATGAATAAGTTTGAAGGGCTGTTATTTTTTCCATGGCATTTAGTAAACAACAAAAGAGTAAAGAAAGAACAATTATTCTGCTATTTATGTGGTGATGCAAAAAGACTCAAAACAGTAAACACAATGCTGAAAGGACAAAATGAAGTCAGAGGATTGACTACCCAATTCAAGACTGACTAAAATCTACAGTAATTAAGATGTTTCTGTGTTGGCAAAAGAATAGGCGACCAGTTCAGTGGAATATGATAGGGAGGCTAGAACTGGCTTCCTGTAAATATAGACAATTGATCTTTGACAAAAGAATGGAGGAATACAATAGAGAAAAGATACCCTTATTGATAAATGGTACCTGAACAACTGGATATCCACATGGAAAAATAAGTAAATATAGACACAGATCTTTTAGTCATCACAAAAAATTAACTCAAAATGGATCAGAAACCTAAAATGCTAAACTATAAATCCCATGATCATAGCATAAGAGAAAATCAAAATGAACTTGGACATGATGACGACTTTTAATTACAGAACCACAGACATAATACATGAAAGAAATTAATAAGCTGGAGAAGACCAGCCACACACTCAGAGAAAATATTTGCAAAAGACATATTTGCTATAAAACTCTTGTCCAAAGAATGCAAATTCTTGAAACTTAATTGTGAGAAATAAATGAACACTGACAGCACCAAATGTTTCCCAGGTGTGAGACATGGAAACTTTTGTTTATTACTATTGGGAGTATTAAATGGTATAGGGACTTTGGAAGACTTTGTCAGCTTTACAAAACTAAAGCATGTTCTCAGTATTTTTACCCAAATGATTTGAAAACTTATATCCACACCAAACCTGTACATACATGTTTAGTTCCATTGTATTCATAAGTGCCAAAACTTGTACACAACCTATAAATCATTCAGCTTTTGAATGGATAAATAAATGATGTATTGGTTTAATCAGTGAAATGTTACTCAGAACTGAGATGAAATGAACTATCAAGTCATGAAAAGACATAGAAAACTTTAAATGTTTAATACTCAGTGATAGAAGGTCAGTGGAAATTCTATGCTCTGCATGTTTCAAACTAAGCAGCATTATAGAAAAGATAAAACCATGGAGGCAGTAAAATTATCAGTGGTATCCAGAGTTTGTTGGGAAGGGAAATAGTTAGAACACACACACACACAAACAAGTAATCTATTTAAAATCATACAATATATCTTTTTGTAAGTGAAAGATTTTTTTTTCAAGATTTATTTTATTTATTTGAAAGAATTACAGAGAGAGGTAGAGACACAGAGAGAGATCTTCCATCAGCTAGTTCACTGCCCAGATAGCTGCAATGGCAGGAGCTGAACCTGAGCTGATTCAAAGCCAGGAACTTCTTCCAGGTCTCCCACATGGGTGCTGGTGTCCAAAACCTTGGGCCATCTTCTGCTACTTTTCCAGGCACTAAAACAGGGAGCTGGATCAGAAGAGGAGCAGCCAGGACTAGAACCGGTGCCCATATGGAAAGCTGACCCCGCAAGCCAGGGCTATAACCAGCTGTACTGAAGCACCAGCCCCCAGACAGTATAACTAAGCAGCCATTTCTCAAAGGAAAACATACAAATGGATGACAGGTATTGAAAAAATGCTCAATATTACTAATCACCAGGGACACACAAATGAAAACCACATTGAAATATCATTGCACTCAAGTTACATTGGCTGCTATTAAAAAGGCAATAGATGACAAATGCTTGTGAAGATGTCCAGGATAGTTAATCTTTGCACACTATTGATGTAAAAATAAATACAACTGGTATAGAAAACAGTACAGAGGTTCCTCAAAAATCTAAAAATATGGAACTGCCATGTGATTCAGAAATCTCCCTATTGGGTACATATACAAGGGAAATGAAATCAGCTTTTAATAGAAACATTGCATTCCAATGGCTTTTTGCAGCTTTATTCTCAATAGTTAAGAAATCAAAACAATATAAGGGTCTGTTAATGGATGATTGGGTCAAAAAACTGCAATGAATATATGCATACACACACACACACACATATATATATATATATATATATATATATATATATGGAATACAACATAGCCATTAATGTTGAAATATTGTCATTCTCAACAATATGATTTGGGAATCCAATTAAAAGAAATAACCTTAATCATTCACAATAACATTACATCATTAATTAGTAAGTAATCTGAAATTGCTCACAGAAACTTTTAAATTATCTTTTTCAATGTTAATGAAACATAATTGATACACAAAAATTATACACAATGTGTACATATTGATGAGTTTTTACAGATGCATATCCCTGATCATCACATTTCTTTTAAAAAAAAGTATTTATTTTGAAAGTCAGAGTTACAGAGAGACAGATACAAAAAGAGAGATCTTCCATCTGCTGGTTCATTCCCCAGATGGCTGCAAGAACTAGTGCCGGTCCAGGCTGAAAGCAGGAGCTAATAGTTTCATCCAGTTTTCCACATGGTGGCAGGAATACCCTTCTGCTGCTTTTCCCAGCCCGTGAGTAGGTGATGGGATTAAAGTGTCTCAGGAAGTAGACATAGTGACTTCACCACAATGCTGACACCCTGACTATCATATGTCTTAAGCCCTATTTTTCTAGCCCTTGATTCATGCCACACAATGTCATCACGCATATTGGCTTGATAAATTGACTTACCCTTCTCACTTTTGCCCCATTTTGATTCAGGTGCCTAATCTTTGAGCTATGATTCTAAAGAACTAGAAATTTCACAGGGTGCAACTGTAAGATACTACCTAAAAATCAGTGCTCCACAATACTAGGTAATAAAATATTTAATCTTATTTCAGCTTGAATAACTCAAAGCACAGCTCCAAGGTGACTCAAATCCAACTGCTGTAGCACTAATTCATAACTACGACTAAATGATATCTCATGAAAAGTAACATATTTTACTCATTGATCCTTAATTGATACAAGTAGTCAATCACTATAATTCTGCTTTATTGTTTCTCTGAACCACAATAATCACAATTAAATAATTTTTCTCATGGATAAATATATTTATATTCATATAATTATGTTGTAGGAAATTTTAAAAACGAGTGCCAATTTGAAGAGTAATACATTTAACTATATTTACATTTGTGCTTTTGGGGCAGGTGTTGTGGTACAGTGAGTTAAGTTGGTGCTTGGGATGCCAGCATCACATATTTAAGGTGCCAATACAAGTCCTGGCTGCTGTGCTTCCAGTTTCCCTCCCTGAATAGTGTTCCTAGGAAAGCAATAGAAGATGGTCCTGGAACTTGGCTTCTGGCTTTGGCCTTTACCCATCCTAGCTATTATGGTCACTTAATGAGCGAACTAGCAGATAACAGACATCTCTCTCGCTCTCGCTCTCGCTCTCGTTCTCACTTTACTTTTTCTCTTATTCTCTCTCTCTCCCCTCTCTTTCCTCACCCTCGGCCTTTTGAATATATATATATATACATGCATACTTTTAACAGGAATATGTTTTACCCAAAGCCCTGGCAAAACCAAGAATTATGACTTTGTAAAATTGTCACCATCTTTGTGGAAATATATCAACCTGTATAATGATATCTCACTTATACTGTTATGTGCATTTCTTTCACTGCATGTTTCACCATTTCCTTTATAAATATTTACTTAAGTTAAAAAAAAAAAATCATGGCCAGCGCTGCAGCATTAGAGGGTAAAGCCGCTGCTTGTAATGCTGGGATCCCATATGGATGCCGGTTCAAGTCCCAGCTGCTCCACTTCCAATCTAGCTCTCTGCTATGACCTGGGAAAGCAGTGAAAGATGGTCCAAGTCCTTGGGCCCCTGCACCCATGTGGGAGACCTGGAAGAAGTTCCTGGCTCCTGGCTTCAGATTGACGCAGCTCCGGCCATTGCAGCCATCTGGTGAGTGAATCAGTGGATGAAGACATCTCTCTCTCTCTTTCTGCTTGCCTCTGCCTCTGCCTCTGCTTCTCTGTAATTCTGCTTTTCAAATAAGTAAATAAATATTTAAAAAATTTAAAAATATCTGTTCAGTCTGTCTAAAATTATACCACTTGAATTCCCATTAATTTTAAACTTATTTTTCCCTTGAATATATCAATATTAAAATGCAATATATTTTACTTATTTATATCCTTGTTATCCACCTTGCTCTCTGGAGCACAATTTCTGAAAACAGGAGATTTCATAGTTTCGCTGAGTTACAACTCAGAGGTTGAATATTGGCATATAGAAGGAATTTAAGAAAGATTTTTAAATGAAGTGATAAATAAATGAAGCCCTTTTATTAAAATAGAAATTCTCTATAACTCTAAAAGATCACTTCAAATATTTTGCCACTGGAATTCCAAAGACAAGATAATATGACTGAAGATACACACAGTTTATAAATAGTACAAAGCATTTGAAATGCTGGGTGTGATAGCAACCCCCTAGGAAACCCTCGGTTTCTTTTTAAAAAAGTATTTATTTATTTGAAAGACAAAGTTTACAGAGAGAGAAAGGTAGAGACAAAAAGAGAGAGTGCGAGATCTTCTATCCCCTGGTTCATACTCCAAGTGACATTAAATGCTGTGGCTGGCCAGTCAGAAGCCAGGGGCCATGAACTTCATCTGTATTTCGCACCTGAGTGCAGGGGCTCAAGCACTTGGGCCATCTTCTGCTGTTTTCCCATGCTCATTAGCAGGGAGCCGATTCAGAAGTGGATTAGCCGGGACTTGAACTGGTGCCCAAATGCGATGCCAGCTTCACAGACTCTCTACATCACAACATTGACTCCAAAACCTTGGAGTTTTCAAGGAGAGTGGACCCAAGGCACAGCACAGCAGCCTGCTGCTGGTTTTGGGTAGTCAGAACCTTTGCTCTATGTGGTACAACATGCACTACTTGGCATTTATTATCTGTATGTTTGAAACAAATCTATGACCAGAAAAAACACTTTTATAAACAGCAGTAGTTTATAAAACACCTAAGAGATTCAGCTAGATCTTATCAAAAATATATTATAAATTAAAAATTTATATGGCATTAATAAGGAGCTATTGAGGAACTCCCATAGTCATACATGTAACATGGGGATCATTTCTACTGTAATTCATTGGGATCATTTTGTTGGAGTGTTGGAGTTCACAAGATCATCCATTTCATAAAGGACTATATTTGAAATATTATTACTAGACTCCATGCTGGGAATATAAAACATACTCTTTTTCTAGTGATTCATAGACATCTACCTACCATTTGACTGTACTTATTTTATACAGAATAACAAAACTTTTATTTTATTCAGTGTAAGAACTTCTGCTATTGGCATTTGCAATTATAACATAATAAAACATTGGAAACCTTGCAATATTGTTTGGTCATGCATTATAGATGTTTATTAATCCATAAATGGCACATTATTGTATTACATATTATAAAAATAACTATCACATATACAATAAAGTAACATATGTGAATTTTATAGAGAACTCATTGGTAGCAAGTATAAATTGGCTTCATATTACATAGCATGACCTGTAGATGGGTAACATAGAGTAGAATATGTGGTAGCACAAGAGGAATAATGGGATAATAGCCTAAAAGGGCATGGACACACAATCACACACATACAAGCACACAGATAAGCACAGCGACCATACATTTGGAAAATTCTGATTTTTCAGGAAATCATCTCTGGCAGCAACTGTTTAAAAATCCATGCCATAAACTATATTTCGGAAATTTATATTTATTAAATAAAGTTTAAAAAATCCATGCCAAAGTCTATCAATTTGAGTCACTCCAATTCTGTCATTGTTGATCATATGTAGATTGAAGTATTTAAGTGAAATACCATTTCAAGTGGTGATTTTCATTAATTTAAGCCATTTAAAATTTATTTTGCAAGTCAATATGATTTGCAACACTGTATTCTAATATTGAACATTGCAAGTTGACATTAAAATATTTTTAGACTTCATCCAAGCTTCTAGATCTGTTTAAATAAATGGATGCCTTTCATGTGATATATGCTATTTTCTTGCATAGAGGAAGATCCTAGAAAAACTCCACGATAAAAATTAAAGATGGCAATACTATATCCCAATATTTCATATTTTATAGCATTACTATTTGTGTTTGGGTCAGACTGAAAATCTATTTTTATTATGCTTTCTGAGATGGCATTTTGAATTTAAGCTCCATTTTCCATGGCTTATAGCTTTTTCACTGAATACCTTTGGGGCTAAACTTCATCATTCTGGCTCTTAACTTAGAATGAAGTAATTCAAAAAGTTTGAAGGGACTGTATTTCATCATTTTTGATTTAACTAACTACAGGGAAATTATTTTTGGCTGTTCAAAACAATATATTCTTGGAGCATTGATAAGGAATTACGTTTTTAAGTAAAAATATTCATAATCTAATTATATTCCCTGAAAGGCACATGCATATGTTTAAAATTGTGCACACTAAATAATCAGTGAAATGTAGTAGATATTTAGTACATTCCTCGATATGACAAATTCATCTGAATTTCTGAAATGTGGGCTTTTGAAGGAAAGGCCAATGAATTGAATCCAAATGAAAAATTTTATTTACAAAATTGACTAACCACCTATTAAAGACACAGGATTTTAGTGATTATTTAAACACAGTCTCACTGGTTTATGAAAATTGTCAAAACTCCCCATTTTTCCATTTCAAAAATATATGCTGAAGTCTATTTTATACCCATTTGCACACAATTTAAATTTGATAGAGTAATAAAATAAAACTCATCAATTATGAAAATGGCTATTCACGTGGCATCTCAATAACTTTTGGAATTCTCAGAGAAAAGGGGAATTTCTCAACACAGCTATAAATTTGTAAAAGAACTGCCTTCATATGGCAGTTTAAAAATTACTATGCATTTAGTAATACTCAATGCTAGAGATGATCCCTTTAAGAAAGGAAAGAAATTGGGACAGAAGCAAAATATCCTAACGATATCTGGAACTATCTCAAATATACAGAGTGCTTGAATGTGTCATGTGTATGTGTAAAACTAATAGATACATACATACTAATTAGCTATACATATAGTAGTTAATAAATGATGACTAGTAATGTATTTGTGCCTATAGATGTATATCTATTTGATTTTACATTTGATTGTCTATTAATGCTATTACACTAATAACCAATTTCTGGAGAAAAATGATTCAAATGTTCAATATTCATTTTTTCTAAATGTCATTGATAAATTATTTTATATGCATACATAAAAAATCAACTCAGTTGATTTCACTTTTATTTTATATATTATCTAAAAATCATTTTATGTAAAAATAAGCCATAGAATAATTTTACTATTTATTATACATCATGTTCTATTTACTATACTGAGAGAAAAGAAACATGAATAAAATTCATTAAGTTGATATGGATATGATATGAAAAAATTTTAAAAAGGAAAATTTTAACAGTGTTTTTGGAGCTATTGATATGAGGGCACTTCAAAAAGTTTATGAGCAATGCAACTAAGAGGTAAGTATATTTTGATGCAAAGATTTTTTAAATCCATATTATTTTTTTCATAATGCACATTCTCCATGAAACATTTTGTAGATACCTCATAAGAAAATGTGGTCAACTAGATGGAAAAGACACTGTCAGTGGGTCTTGTCAAAAATTGGATTTTAGAGAATTGAGGGAGTAATTTTCTATTAAGTATAATCATTACACCAAATGATATTTCTGATATCTATTTTAATGGCAGTGTATTCAGATATTATTGATTAGAGTGAAAAAGGAGACAAAATAACATTATTCCAGATCTCTGAATTGAGGCATTTCCCAATTTTTTGAAGATTTGTTTATTTATTTGAAAGTCAGAATTACAGAGGGAGAAACAGACGAGAGAGAGAGAGAGAGAGAGAGAGAGAGAGAGAAATCTTCCATTTGCTGATTCACTTCCCACATGGCACAACAGCTGGGACTGGCTCAGGATGAAGCCGGGAGCCAGGAGCATCTTCTGCATCTGCCATGTGGGTGTGAAGAACTGGCACCGCTCATAATCAGTATAGCATTATTTTGGGGTCTATTTTAATCCACTCACAGAAACAGATTAAAATGTTAAGTTTTAGGAGACAAAATGGTAGTTACTACTCCGCTTCTTCATGTGGCTGAAGTGAGGGCTACATGGAATCATTGCATTTGCAGCAAAATGTATGGAACATCATGTGGAATGAACTGAGCCAGTCACAGAAAGATATATGTTGTCCCTGACATGTGGGAGCTCAGATTCAAGGGGAAAAATGTAATCTGAACACAGAATGTTGAATTCTAGATGCCAGGAGAACTGGAAGGGACAAAAAGAGGTTGACCACAAGAAAATAGGGGCAGGGGTATGGTTCATTAATTGCGAAAAATATACTAATATCAGATGTTAACGAAGGAAGAATAAGGTGAGGGGAATGTGGAACTTTTTATATCACTATGTTACAATTTCAGTTTTGTAAACTTGAAACTATTCTGAAATAAAATGTTAAAAAATAAAGATAAAAAATTAAGTGTATGAATTTTACTTTGGAATTGCTTCTTTCCCACGAGTAAAAGAATTTTTTTCTGGTAGTCAGTGTGTTGATCATTTTACCCTTTTAAAGAAATATTTACTCATTAGAATCTTATGTAATTACTGGCATATCTCACTTTATATTTATTATTAATATTGTTTCATAGTTGAAAGTGATCTTATGTAAGTATTGAATATTCTGTTTATTTCAATTTATTACACTTTTGTAAACATCTTATTTTACATTGCATTGTAATCTGTTATTGGTTTATAATTATAGGGGATACTTAGAGATTACAAACAAAAAATAACATTACTTTCCAAAAGAAATTATTTTATTTATTTTATTTTTCAGAACACTAGAGTCTTAGGTCACTTAAATTTTATTTATTCCATGATTTTCCTTTAGTATTATTTTGTTATGTACTTTAATTCTGCATTATTTTACATTTTTATAAAAATAAATATTCGTTTCTATTCATGTATATATTTGTATCACTTTTTCTTATTTTATTCAAGTTCATATTTCTCTCTCGTATGTTTATTCCTGCCAGGAAAATGACACATTATTTTTTGGGTGCACTGATAAGTAGTGTTCATTTTTTCCTTTATCTGGAAAGTTTTCATTTTCCTTTTATTTTCAAAAGATTTTTTAAAGAGAGAATTGGAAGTATATTTCCTTGTTGACATTATTTTCAGCCCTTTGTGATTGTTATTACCTAATATTCCATTCCTCATTCAAAAGCAGGCTTTCAGGCTTACTATTGTTATTTTGAAGACAGCAAAATAATAGGTCTAATTGCTATCTCTTCTGACAATTTTTTTAATATTTCTCTCTGATGTGGTTTTTGGCTGCTTTATTATGATGTACCCAGGTGTGTTTTGCTGTCTATAAATCTTATCTGACCCTTTTAGAATTTTTTGAATACTTGGGTTGATTTCTTTATGTCAGTTATTGCCCATTGAAATGCTGCATCTATCTGATTTTCTGTCTCATCTTCTAGAACTTAAATTACATATAGTAACATTTTTTACTTAGTTGCATGTCTTTCAGTCTTCTCATAATCTTCATGGCTCGGGTTTATTTGTTTCAGTTTGTGCATTTTCTATTTTCCTGTTTTCTATTTTACTAAACTTGCCTCTAATCTATTTTTAAATCTGGAAATAATAAGGACTAATGATGGTGATGAAAAACTTCAGACAAGATACCAGTGAGGGTTTGTGCTTTTTAGAGGCAAATACACACTCTGCTTGTGCTCGAGACAAGATCCTGGTGTGGCCTGGAGGAGATATTGCTAGAGAAGAAGAAAAAAAGTTTATAATAATATCAGTTTGTTGTTCAGTAAGATTGATGTATAGACAGGTAGAGTTGAATTTTAATTCAACAGCTATTTATCAAATCTGAAACAACTTTTGGGGACCAATACTTTGCCTTATTTCTATTAGCCAAGAATAAAATGTTCTCTAATATAGTATACATGTAGAAGCAAATCACTTTCAGTACTTACAGTAAGTTTACTGTACGTCACAGTGGTGTTTCACTTCCTAAATGACAGAAATAATAAAATATATTCTTTATCACCTTCAGTTCACAGGTTATGATGCTTCCTTGTCATTGCCACATACACTGAAAAATTTAAACAGAACTTTAAACGCCCCTATGCAAAAATTTCAATCACTGAAGCAAATTGGTGAAACATACATTGTTGCAGAGTTTATAGTTTTAGAAATAGTTCCTAGAATAAGGTAACTTTAGACACAAGGGCAACATCACATTGATCTACCTTGAAATAGACATAAAAGCATCTTGACTAGTATTACTTATCTATAGAGCCCATTCATAGGTGCTGTCTGTGACATTTGCTGAGATTTATCTGTACTGCCATATATTATAGACAAACCGTAAGTTAAATTAAAATCCAATAAAGCAATATATAATTGTATCAAAATATGAAAGCCTAATGACAGAAAGAAGATGTTTCATTGAACCACACACACAGATGTTCCTCTAGGATTACACAAGGTATGCAATATTGTTATATGGATGTTGTATTTGTGCATATGAACTACAAGATGGAAAGGGTCTGCTGGAGTTATTACTTAGGCTCTGTATTTCTAGAATGCAGCAACTTCCTGACATTCATTCAGAAAGCAAAATTCTGATTAATCATGTATTTCCCCAACCAACTAGATCCTGAGAAGCAATATGATGTCTATATCAGGAAAGCTTAACCTCACTGAAAATAAAGATTCCCTTTTGAGGTTAACATTTCCACTGTACGGTCCTCTTGGCATCCAATTATAAGGGAAACACTAACTGGCCAAAGATAATTATGATTTCTGTATAATTTAAATGAACTCAATTTTATTTGCATTATTTTTATTATGATTATTAATTTTTAGTTAATTTGTTAATTTATTTGAGAGAGCAATGGACAGAGACAGAGGTAGATATCTACTTTCTTCTGCTTCACTCCTAAGATTCCCACAACTACAAAGGCTGAGCCAGGCCAAAGCCAGTAGTGCAGAGCTTCATCTTATTCTCCCACATGGTTGGAAGCAACCCAGGTATTTGAGCTATGACCCAGTGCCCCTCCCAGGACAAACATTAGTACGATGCAGGATCAGAAATGGAGGCAGGATTTAATCTGCAGCAATAGCTGATCTCTTATGGCACAACACCCACCCCTATATTATTAATATTTTACACAAGGTTTTATCTTATTAAATTACTAATAAGTGTATATCAAACATTTGGTACAAAATATCTGTGCATATATATGTATGGATTATTGAATGAATTAATAGATCAATACAGTACACTAAGTTATTTATTATTTAGATAATATACTAATTCTTAGAATTATGCTCAGTTCTATAGATCCTTAAATTTCAATTATAAAAGGTAAGGCTATAAACTAAGATAACAAATAAAAGTCTTCAATGACAAATAATACCTTATTTAAGTATCATGAGCAAAAACTCTTAAAATGAATTTGGAAACAAAGGGAAAAATTATTTTCTATAAATGAATGAAGTTTAAAGACACAGTCATTGTTAGCTTGGCCTTTTTTATAAAATTAGGTTTAACAAGTATAGCATATTGCTGATAACAGGATATTGTTGGCAATATAATAAAAAGTCATTGAAAGGCATAATTTAGATAAAGAAAGGGTATAGCAAGAAAACATTGATTAGATGAGACAATTAATAGCCTATTTTCTGGATCTCATTAACACAGTGCAACACAGTTACATCAATGAGCTTCTTTCTTTATGAAGTATCAAAACATGAATCCTGAGAAGGTCCATGACCCCAGCCATTTAATTATGCTGCATCCCAGGGAAGTACAGCAGATTGTAGAACCTAACAAGGGAAATAAAGACAGAATTTTGAGAAAGGCCTTATGGTCAAAACAGCCATGCCTCAAAAAGCTTAAATACAGATTCCCTGGACTAAATTTCCTTTATATCTCTTTTCTTTGTTATATTGCTTCATAGCCACATTAGCCATAAGAAGTGATGTAATTTTCCTGAAATTCAGTTTTTTAATTGTAACATTATTGCATTGCTTAAAAAACATTTTTGAATGGACATTTGTAATATCTTGAAATCATGCTAGTTGCTTAATAAACTTGGCTTCTTCTTTCTTAGGGTTCTATTTTTGTTTTTCACCCTAAAGCAATATGTGTATACATGTTTGACTTTCAATTTAATTATTAAACAATATTTTACATAATAGTTTATGTAATAATATTTTGAGCCTTATATTCCTAATGTCACTTAAACATAAAAAACATCAGGAATATGCTTAGAGAATAGCACAGAAATGTGAATGTATATAAAATGTAAAATTTGCATAAATATTCACTTACTGTCTTAAAGCACCACTCTATAGGAGGATATGCAAGATTCGTAAGAAAAACATACTTTTATAATGTCATCAGGAAAGCCCTGCCCTGGAGAGACCCAAGATGGCAGAATAGGGAGAGAGCTTACTGCTCTAGTCCAGGGGGAGACAGTTTAAAAAAGTGGAAAGACTGCAGTCTCAGGGAAGAATTAGGGAGAAAATGTCAGAAGAAACTTCACACAAATTAGAGACACTGTGGACCTATGTGGAGGTTGTGGATGTGCACAACTGAGAACCCCAGGAACTGAGAAACTCAGGTGACACCAGTCTGTAGCAGGCCATCCTCCTAGCCATAGCTGCAGGAAGAGATGGCGTGGGCTCAGCTTGGAGCCCTGTAGGGGGCAGTGTACCTGCCAAACTAGAGGGGAAAAAAAGGCAGCACATTTCTCTTTCCCTACACCTGGTGCTGGCATCCTGTAAACAGCAAGAGGTCAGGCACCATTTTGGACATACATAGCAGCTGTGCCAGCTCATTTTTGCATGCCCAACAATCAGCCGAGTGAAGATGCCTGAGCCTGGCTAGAAAAATTGACAAAGGGCTGGATGCTTGTTACTGTGAGAACCTTGAGGGCTGTGATGGTAAAAACACTGTGACTGCATGGGAGAGTGCAGAGTGTGGCTGGGACTTTGGGCAGTCACTGTGGGCAGCTCCACATGCTCAAGGCTCCCTGACTCCCTGGCAAGGGTGATTGTTGTGAGACCCATGCTTACACCAAGGACTGCACAGATCCTTTGTGTTGTTCTTGCTGCAGCACTGAGGAATGTCGTACCCAGTGGGGATAGTGCTCGGGCACTGGTCTCTTTAGAGGAGAGGAGGTATCCATGAGGCTACATCAATAGAGCAGAGCAAACCTCACCTCTGATTAAAAAAAAAAAAATACCATGTCCAGCCTGAGTGTCACACCTTAGATACTCCTTTCAACAACAGAGCACTGAACAGAGCTCCCTGGCCAAACCCAGCATACACCGCTGGGTATTCACTGAAAAAGTGGATACTCCACCAAGCCACAGAGGAATAGTCCAAAGTTAAAATCCACTACAGGGAAAAATAAACAAAACAAAACAAACAAAGAAACCAACAAGTATCTTTACAAATGATGAATCATAAATGAGGCAATTCAAGAAGCTAGAATAAGGAAGACAACATGGTGACCTCAAAAAAAAAAAAAAAAACATTTCAATACAAGAATGTGAAGATGAAGACATTGAAAAAATGCCAGAAATGTAATTCAAAAAATTGATTATAGGGTTACTTAGTATTAATCAGAAGCAAAACCATGAACTAATGAAATTCATACATGACGTGAAATAAAATATCTCCCATGAAATTGTGACCTTAAAGGGTAATCAAATGAAATCTTAGAAACAAATTAATAGATCAAATAAAAAATGCAGTGGAAAGCCTTAACACCAGAATTGGTGAAGCAGAAGAAAGAATATCCAAGTTAGAAGACAAATTGCTGTAAATTTTACAGTCAGACCAAAGAAAAGAAGAAATTAGAAAACTAAAAAAACAGTATTGAAAATCTAAAGAATACCATCAAAGTACCCAACATATTAGTCTTAGGAGTTCCTGAAGTATGGGAAGGGAGAATGTAATAAAAGTCCTTTTTAATGAAATAATTACAGAAAACTTCCCTAATTTAGAGAAAGAAAGGGATGTTCAAGTACAGGAAGCACATAGAACTCCCAAAAGATTTGACCAGAAAAGATCTTCACCATGACACATTGCAGTCAAACTCTCCACAGCAAAACATAAAGAAAAGATTCTAAAATCTGCATGAGAGAAACATCATATTACTTTCAGAAGATCTCCAATTAGACTCACAGCTGACTTCTACCAGAAACATACATGCTACGAGAGAATGGCGAGATATATTCCAAGTCTTAAGAGAAAATTACAGTCAACCCAGAATATTGTACCCTGCAAAGCTCTCATTTATTAATGAAGGGAAAATAAAGAGCTTCCATAACAAAATGAAGTTGAAATAATTTGTCACTACCCATCCAGCCTTACTAAAGTTGCTTAGGGATGTGCTGCATATAGAGACACAAAAATACAACCATCACTATGAAAGAAGGTGAAGACAGAAAATCTCCCAGTGAAAGAAAAAAGGAAATTTAAAGGATACAATAGGAATATTTATGGAAAAATGGCAGGGCCAAATTTTTTACTTATGAATAGTCACCTTGAATGTAAATGGCCTCAACTCTCCAGTTAAAAGACACATACTGGCTGAATGGATTAAAAAACAAAACCCATCCATTTTCAGCCTAGAAACAAAGATGCACATCTCATCAACAAAGATGCACACAAATTGACAGTGAAAGGATGGTAAAAGATATTTCATGCTAGCAGAAACCAGAAATGAGCTGGTGTGGCCATCCTAACATCAAACAAAATAGACTTTAAGACAAAAACCTTTAAATGAGATAAAGAAGGGCATTATGTAATGATTAAGGATCAATTCAAGAGGAAGATGTAACCATTATAAATGTATATGAATCTAGTAGGAGAAAATAATTAAAATTAAAGAAGAAAAAAGCAAAATAGAAACCTAAAATAATACAAAAGATCAGCAAAATGAAGAGCTATTTTTTTGAAAAAATAAACAAAATTGACACCCCATTGGCCCAACTAATCAAAAAGAGAGAGAACGTGTATGTGAGAGAGAGAGAAAGACCCAAATCAATAAAATTAGGGGTTAAGAAAGAAATGTGACAACAGACACCACAGAAATGAAAAAAATCATCAGAAATTACTACAACAGCTGTATGCCCAAAAAGCGGGAAACCTAGAAGACATGAGAAGACATAAATAGAATCCTGGACACATACAACCTACCTAAATTGAACCATGAAAACATAAAAAACCTAAACAGACCAATAACCAAGATGGAAATTGAATCATTAATGAGGACCCACACAAAAAAGAAAAGCCCAGGACCATATGGCATCACTGCTGAATTCTACCAGGCATTTAAAAAAAAAAAACTAACACCAATTCTTCTCAAGCTATTCAAAATAGTTGAAAAGAAATGAATCTTCCCAAATTCCTTCTATGAAACCAGCATCACCTTAATTCCTAAACCTGAAAAAGATACAATGAGAAATAACTACAGACCAATTTCACTGATGAACTTAGATGCAAAAATCCCCGACAAAATAGTAGCCAATCAAATCCAACAACACGTTCGAAAGATCATTCACCCAGACCAAGTGGGACTTATCCCAGGTATGGAGGGATAATGGTTCAACATGCGCAAATCAATCAATGTGACTCATCACATTAACAAATTGAGAAACAAAAGCCATACATTTATCTCAATAGATGCAAAGAAAGCATTAGATAAAATAAACATCTTTTCATGATGAAAACTCTAAGCAATTTGGTTATGGAAGGAACATTTCTCAACATAATCAAGGCAATTTATGACAAACCTATGGCCAGAATTCTATTGAATGGGGAAACGTTGGAAGCATTCTCACTGAGATCTGGAACCAGACAAGGATGCTCACTCTCACCACTGCAATTCATTATAGTCCTGGAAATTTTAGCCATTAGGCTAGAAAAAGAAATCAAAGGATACAAATTGGGAAGGAGGAAGTCAAATTATTCCTATTTGTAGATGGCATGATTTCATATATAGGAGATCCAAAAGACTCCACTAAGAGACTATGGGAACTCACAGAAAAGTTTGGCAAATATAAATCAGCACAAAAAAAATCAACAACCTTTGCAGACACAGACAATGCCATGATTGAGAAATAACTCCTAAGATAAAGCCAACTCATAATAGCTACAAAATATCAAATACCTTGGAATAAACTTAACCAATGATGTAAAAGGTCTCTACAATCAGAATTATAAAACATTAAAGAAAGAAATAGAAGAAGATACAAAAACATGGACAAATCTCCTATGTTCATGTATTGGAAGAGTCAATATCATCAAAATGTCTTTACTACCAAAAGCAATTTACAGTTTTAGTATGATACCAATCAAAATACCAAGGGCATTCTTCTCAGATATAGAAAAAAAAAACAATACTAAAATTCATATAGAAACACAGGGGATCCCAAATAACTAAAGCAATCTTATACAATAAAAACAAAGCTGGAATCATCACAGTACCAGTTTTCAAGACATACTACAGGGAGGTTATAACCAAAGAGCCTGGTACTGGTGTAAAAACAGATGGATAGACCAATGGAACAGAATAGAAATGCCAGAAGTCAATCCATGAATCTACAAGCAATTTATATTTGACAAAGATGTTAAAATCAATCCATGAAGCCAGGACAGTCTCTTCAACAAATAATGCTGGGAAAACTGGATCTCCACATGTGGAAGTATGAAACAAGACCCCTACCTTACACTTTCACATAAACCCACTTAAAATGGATTAAAGCCCTAAATTTAGACCCAATGCCATAAAATTATTAGAGAACATTGGGGAACTCCTACAAAACATTGGCATAGGTGAAGAATTCTTGGAAAAGACCCAAGAGGCATAGGCAATCAAAGCCAAAATTGACAAATGGGATTATCTGAAATTGAAAAGTATTGCAAATGAATACTCAGCAAAGTGAAAAGGCAACCAACAGAACTGGAAAAATTATTTTCAAACTATGCAAATAAACATAATATATAAAGTGATCAAGAAACTCAACAACAACAAAACAAACAAGCCTGGTAAGAAATGGGCAAAGGACTCAAAAAGGCGTTTTTTGAAAGAGGAAAATCAAATGCCCAACAACACTTGAAAATATGCTCAGGATCACTAGCTGTCAGGGAAATGCAAATCAAAACCACAACGAGGTTTCTCCTCACTCTACTCCTGTTAGAGTGACTTTCATACAAAAATCAACAAACAACAAAAGCTGGCAAGGATGTAGGGAAAATGGTACCATAATAAACTGTTGGTGAGAATGTAAACTGGTAAAGCAATTATGAAAGACAGTATGGAGATATCTCAGATAACTAAATACAGACTTAACCATATGACTCAGCCATCCTACTCTTAGAAATTTACCCAATGGAAATTATCATATGAAAGAATTTTCTGTACCACAATGTTTATTTCAGCTCAATTCATAATAGCTAAGATATGGAATCAACCTAAATGCGCATCAACTGATGACTGGATAAAGAAATTGTGGGATATGTACATCATAGATTACTACACAGTGGTAAACACATACACAGAGAGAGAGAGAGAGAGACACAAATCACTTGCAACAAAGTGGATGAAACTGGAAAACATCAATCTTAGTGAAATACGTCAGTCCCAAAATGACAAATACCATATGTTCTCCCTGACCTGTGATAACTAATATACTTAATAGAGCAATAAAAGGCAATCTGTAGAAATGAAATTGCCACTTTGAGAAGCAATGACTTTGAACAGCCTTTGTCTCAACTGTTGAGAAACAGTTTTTTTTTTTTATATATACTATTTGTTGAATTCTTTTCTTAACATAGAGTTAACCATATATGTATAGAGTTAATTAACTAGATCTTAGTAAAAATTAAGAATTGGAATAGGAGAGAGAGGAGGAATAGGGGTGGGAGAGTGGATGGGGGGTTGGGAGAGTAGGCAGGAGGGCAGTTATGGTGGGAAGAATTATCATGTTCCAAAAATTGTAATTATGAAGTATGTGAATTTTTTATTCCTTAAATAAAAGGTTTCTGAAGAAAAAGAATGAAGCCCTACCTCCCCCTAAATGTCATCAGACAAAAGTATCACAACAGAAATTATTATGCAAATATACATTATTTTATACATAATATTATTTTATATATTATATAGATATATTATATATTTATTTATATATAAATATATTATATATTTTAATAATTTTATACATAATATTATTATGCAAATAGACATCATGTGTATACAACTATACATAATGCACATATTTTTATAAATATATGGAAAACACCAGGTTGATAACTTAAAAAAGTACTTAACACACTATTTTACAAATATATACTTATTTATTTTTTTCTTGTTCCAAATTAGACACTTTTCTATTAGTACTCCAATTAAGAAAATATGCTAACTTTAGATTGTCTATCAGTCTTTCAGCTAATCAATTTTCTCGATCAATTTAGTTACAGTTCATTTTGTTGTAATATTTTATAATAATTAATCATCATGTTCCTTCCCTATGTGTAAGAGGCATGAATTACCTGCAGTTTGTTTATTTTGCTTCCCAGTCAGCAATTACAATGCCAAAGTAAATTAAATTATTTTTATACAGGTTTGAGGTTAGAAACTGATGATAATTGTTGAAATTCTAGAACATGTGTATGGGGAGAATGGTCAAATAAATTAGCCTAACACTAAGATGTATTCTTCACAGAAAATTGTTAATGAAGAATTACTGATGAAAACCAGAGAAATTTTCTTCTATTTATATTTATTTCTTGAATATAACTGTAGAAAAAATGGTTAAAGTACAAATTTTCTTTGCATAAACTTTTTAAAAATCTATTTAATGAATTAGCTTTAATTGCCATTTTAATAATACTTCCTTGAAAAAATATTTGGTAATAATTGTTTCCATCAAACATAAATTCTTGGCACACAGTTATGGTTCAATAAATATTGTCCACGGAATAAATGATTGAGTGAATGAATGGTTTTCATTGTGATATAATCTTTTGAATGATAAGCAAATTCATTTTGTATGTAATGTGCTTTAAAAAAAAACAAAATTATGAACTGGAAGTTTTTGTTATAAATTGTAGTATATATTATTACCCCTTTAATGAAATATCCTATGAAAAAATTACCATTTTTATATTCCCAACACATAACATTTGAACAAATGTTCCCTAAAATTAATGATGATCATTTACTTTTTTGTTATTCTGTCAATTTTAAAATTCAACACGTCGCTTCACAGTACACTAATTAGAAGCTTGGAATTTGGTGATTATCATTTCTCTACTTGAAATTTGCCTTCTTTTGAAACAAATGATGATATTAGCAGTTTACTTCAGTAGTCATTTTTTTTTCATTTAATCTCTGTGACTCTTTACCAGTTTTTGCCTATGAACAGTATCAGGAATTACCAGATTATTCAGCATAGAGAATTCACTTACCACATGGTGAGCTGTATTACAGGCTGCATTTATTATCTATAGTTCTTGTCAGTAGAGTGGTAAATATATCTCACAGTTGGATACACAAAATTAAGTTGTGTAATGGATTTCTAGTTCAGTTGATTGAGGTCCACGGGTCTCTGTGAGCTTCTGGAAGCCATTTTATGTTTTTCTGTAATTGTCAGTCACTGTCATTTCCACTTGGCTGCTGTTCTGTGACTACTCAGAATATAGGACACTTAAAATGGTATCAGAACAGTGATAAAACAGTATTTAAAGGTACTTTTACACATACATACAATCATTCATGCACCTATACACTGACATTTTTTCAAGTATTTTGAGTCTCTTTTTTCCTGATCAAATCAGGATTTATCTGTTTATAAAAAAGTGCAGCTTCATGATGTTTGCCATGTAAACACTCATAATAGAATGTGCCAGATGAAAAAAATCATAATAGAGACTTATTCTGTAAGTATCAGCATGCCAACACAGAAATCAAAAGGTCATAACAGTGAGCATCAATCTATTAAGCAAAAACACTTGCTCTATTTGTACATTAAGTAATCTCAAAGTAATTATGATCAGACAGAAAAAAAAGGAATCGCATCTATTTTAATTACTTAAAAACGCACCCTTTTTGTCAATCCCTATTATCTCAGGAAATAGATAAAGCTTTAGGTAAAAGTTTGGCTCAAGAAGATTTAAGATTAATAGTTCAGTGCCGGTAGGAGCTTGCCAGAGTGCATGAATTTGCTCTACATTTTTCAGTGATAGCAAATTTCTGATACAAAAATCACCAGCCTGGGATTCTCTTCTTTTAACCTTTTATTTATTTATTTATTTTCATTGGCTCTCTCATTAGCAAGCCTCCAATGAATAGCAGTTCCACATTCTGGAGGAACTCTGAAAATCAGGCTGAACAAGCTGGTCGTGGAAATAAAGACTTAACACAGTAAATTCAGGTGAGAAAAGTTAACAAATATCAATTATGCATAACATCTTCTTTTGTTGAAATACACTATTTAAAATGAATAACATGTATGTGTTTTTACACATTAAGTGTGAGAATATCCTTCATATAATAAGAAGCACAGAATTGTAAAGCCACACTTTTGCTAACACTAGATCACATTTAAATGCAAGTTCTCTGAGGCATGTGTTGTAGTACACCAGATTAAGGCACTACTCAAAACACTCATATCATTTCTTAAGCATGCTTTTGTATACTGATTACTCTGCTTGTGTCATTTTGAAATTTTATAGGTATTTTTTCTCTGTATATATTAAGAGTATAACTTAACATCTATCCTCATTATCATGTTTGTAATTTATACAAAGGTACTGTGCAGTAAATAAATAGAACAAAAATCTGAGAAGACCAAAATATGTTTAGATGTCACTATTTATAATTTTTGTCTTTATCTAAGTTTCAGTATATTTTATTGATAAGAAGCCACTTAAAGAAACAAAATACAGTGATACACAGAAACACACACTAGGAGTTCAAATAGTTCAGAGAAAACGGAATTCAAAGGTAAGTTTAGAGTCTGGTTTACAGAGGGTTCTGAATGATGATATATAGGCATCAAAGAAAGATAGGCAGCTGAAGCCTTACAATCCCTATCTGGGGTAGCCCTACAGGACAGCGGTAAAGGGAATTCCTGGTGGAACTTAGGATAAATGACCTGATATGTGATTATACACCAATTCATGAGCTATGTGGCCACTGGTATGGTTGGATGGTCAGAGACTTGAAAGGAAGATATTTTAGAAAATCAGTATAAGCATATGTGTGAAAGAAGTGTTGGATAACCCTCTCTGCAGGGGAAAGACAATAAAGATATTTGTGTTCCAGGTAGATACTCACACAAGGATGACCCCATAAGAGGAGGTTCTCAATAAATTATGTAATGCACCATTCTTTGGATGATAGTGACCTCTTGTCCATGCTTGTCATTACTCAACAGATTGATGGACAAAGTGACTATAGTGATGGGGATGTTGGTGATGTGTGGACTCATTGACTTACACATAATCACTCAGCTCTGATCACTGCCCAGTGGCTATCCTGCTAGTATCACAGACCAATGGGAAGACTCCAGTGAGGCACTGTTCTCTGAGGTAATTAGTCAGATAATTGATGGCAGATTGATCTCACTGTATCACTTCCATCATGGAATGAATAATGTTTTACCCTTAACACAATAAACATTTACTATGGGCACAGTTTTTCATAACATGTTCAAAATAATTCTGCATCTACTATCCATGAATTTACAGAAAGTCTTTACTATTATATTCCGCCAACGTTTTATTCATACAGTGTTACTAATGATCCAGGAACTCACTACACAACAAAAGAAGGGAAGCGGTATGTCTATTATTATGGAATGAATTGATCTTACAATGTTCCTCACTTTATAGAAGTAGCTATCATGACAGAATGGCAGAATCACCTTTTCTGAAAGCAGGTACAGCATTACCTAGTGGAAATACTATGCAGGGCATAAGCAAGGTTCTCCACACAGCTGCATTTGCTATAAACCATTACCCAATATATGGTATTGTTTTTCCCAAAGCCAGCATTCATGGCTAGAATCATGGAATCATGGGGCAGGAATCAGTGTGGCACCGCTTGTGACTTGCTAGCTAAATTTGCTTCTTGTTTCCAATTTATTATGTCCTCTTGACTGAAAGGTCTTAATTTCATAGGAAAGAATGCTTCACCTGGAGGTACAGCTATGATTCAATTGAACCGTCAGCTAACCCCACCACCCTTTCGCTTTTTGGGCTCTTCCTATCTCTGAATCAACAGATATGGGAAAGTTGGTTGATATCAACTCCCAAAGGGATCCTATACTACCAATCCACATTGGAGATAACAGGAATATTTCTAAAACAGGGGATTCTTGGCTTCTCTTGGTACTATCAGGCTGTTTGACTACAGTCAGAGGAAAATGATAATTCATGCAAGGCTATGAATGATGCAGACTTTGTGAAATGAGGTTTGGATTACCTCATCAAGGTAAAGAATTACAACCAGCTGAGGTGTTTCCTGAAGGCAATGGGGATACAGATTAGATATTGAAAGAAAGTAGTTATAAAGACCAGGTGTGACCACATGTCTAGTTGAAATAATAAAAACTATATTTTAATCTGTACCTAATTGTTACATTGTCATGAATTTTTTGTGGGGGATATATGAGTGTGTGTTTGTGTGCGTGTGTGTGTGTGTGGGGGGTAAATAGCAAATATCTTTGTTGTCTTCCCTATGTTATGCCCTTATGATATGAAATCATTGGTATTCAATTTCTTTAAAAATAATTTATTTTCATCTTATTCAAGAGAGAGAAAACAGAAATATATTTCATCTACTGGTTCATTCCAGAAATGCTCACAACAAATGGTGTTGGGTCAGGCTGAAACCCGCAACCTGGAACTACTATCCAGGTCATTCACTTAAGTAGCTGCAACCCAAGTACTCAAACATCATCTCATTGTGTATTAGCAGGGAAGATGAATTGGAAGTAGAGCTTTGACTCAAACCCAAACCCTCCAATATGGAATCTGGCCTCCCAAGTTACACCTTAATTGCTGCAATAAATGCCCATTACTGTATTTCTAAGTGATTTTTCTTCATTCAAGAGAGCAAAATGTTGAATACAAGAAGTGATAGTTTTCCATGCATGGTCAGATTAAAGCATTTTTTAAAATAAATCCCAGCTGTGATGGTAGAGCTATGCCAAATGCCCATCACAAGTTGTATTGGATTTTATCATACTATTTAAGTATTGATAACTTTACACCACAATATTTATTTATTTTTAATAGTTATTTGTTTTATTCTACTTGAAAGATAGAGAGAGACAGTAAGAGAGTTTACCCTCCAAAATGCCTACTGGTTTACTCTGTAAAATGTCCACATCATCCAGGTTATAGCCAGGGATGAGCCAGGTTGAAGCCAGGATCCTTGAACCGCACCTGGGTTTCCCATGTGCTTGACAGGGGGCAGAAGTTCTTGGGTCATTATCTGCTAACTTGCAGGATGTGTTATCAGGAAGCTAGATCAGAAGGAGGAGAGATAGAACTCAGTTGTCACTTTGTTCATAATGGGATCTGGTGTCCAAAGCAAAAAGTTAATCACTGTAACCCAACATCTGCCCTGCATCATAATATTTAAATTATGGGAATTCTAAGAAAAATAATTTAACAACTTTAACCTATATTCCTGGGAAAGTATTCGTGCCTTTTCAGTTGTATACAGATTGACTGTGTCATGTTATAAATAATAATAACCTTGTTTTTTTTCTTTATTTGAAGATTTAGTGTGATTTAAATAGATACATATGTGTATCAAGTTGTAATGGAGTGGAATTATGATGGTCAATTTTATGTGTCAATCTGACTGGGCCGTAGGCTGCCCAGACATTTGGTCATATATTATTCTGGGTTTCTGTAAGGTAATATTTGGATTAAATTAGCAGTTAAACCTGGAGAATTAATAACGTAGATTATCCTACCTAGTATCAATGGAAGTCATAAAATTACTTGAAGGCCTGAATAAAACAAAGTTTGATTTTCCTCAGTCTATTATGAAGTTTAATTCTTCCAGTCTGACAGCCTTTGTTTTTTAAAGATTTATTTTATTTATTTGAAAGGCAAAGTTACAGAGAGGTAGAGGCAGAAAGAGAGAGAGGGGGAAAAATCTTTCATCTGTTGGTTCACTCCCAGATGGCCACAATGCCCGGAGCAGAGCCAATCCAAAGCCAGGATCCTGGACCTTCTTCTAGGTCTCCCCACAGCTGCAGGGGTCCAGGGACCTGGGCCATCTTCTACTGCTTTCTCAGAACACAGCAGAGATTTGGATCAGAAGTACAGCAGCTAGGACTCAAACCTGTGCTCATAAGGGATGCTGGCATTACAGGCGGTAGCTTTACCCATTATGCCATGGTGCTGGCCCCAAGTCTGACAGTCTTTAGGCTGATGTCTAATTTCTTTTCCACTGCCCTTGGAGTTGGAATGAAACACTCTTCTGGGTTCAGGAGCTGCTAGACCTTGGACTATATCTGTGCAATCACTTTCCCTCATCAAACTCAGGTAGGGGCTATGCCATCAGCTTTTCTGATCCTCCACATCTTCGGACTGGTCAAGCTTTATGACTCCAATAACTAACATGATACATCCCTTTATCCAATAACATCTGTTTGTGTACATCTTTAAATGTGTATATACCCAGACATATCCTATTGGTTCTGTTTTTCTGTAGAATCCTGAATAACACCTGCAGTAAAACATGTTTATCTTATTGCTGTGAGAAAAATTAAATGATAAGGGCCTGAGCTATGGAGCATCAAGTAAATCAGTTTTCTGCAGTGCTGGCATCCCATATAGGCACAAGTTCGGGTCCTGGCTCCTCCATTGCTAATCCGGATCCTTGCTAAAATGCTTGGGAAAGCAGCAGAAAATGGTTCAAGTTTTGGGCCCCTGTACACACATGGAAGATGCAGATGAAGCTTCTGGATCCTGGCTTTCGCCTGGTCCAGCCCTGGCTGTTGCAGCCATTTGGGGAGTTAACCATCAAACGGAAGATGTCCCTTTCCCTCTCTCTCTGTGATTCTGACTTTCAAATAAAGAAAAGAGACAACTAAATGATGAAAAAAACTATTTTCTATAACCCCAAAAAAGATATATATTAATTCACATGAATTCTACAAACTAATTCAAAAGACATAAATATATTAACAAAAAAACCATGTTCAATGACAACATTAGATCCTCAAGGGATATTCAAAATAGTAAAATATATCAATTAAACAATAATTGACACTAAGCAATAAACATGAAACAGAAAGTCAGTGTAATTGGCTAATAAAATCCATTTAGCAAATGTGTACTGACTTGTCAAAGGAAGAGAAAATGAGTTGATACTTGGAGGAGGGATTGGGTGGTGAAAATGTATATGAAGTGATCTTCATTTGAAAAGTAGTGATGTCAGATGTTTGAATGAAAAATCAAGAATCCCTCATGATAAATTTTTTCTCCCTGAGGCCGTGATGAGTATAATCCTCTAACTAGGGCTTTTTAAATAAAAATAAATTATGCTTATTTATCTTTATTTATTTGAAAAAGAGAGTTACAGACAGAAAGGTCTCCTCTCTTCCAGTTCACCCCCAAATGTCTATAAGAACTGGGAGTGGCCCAGGCAAAGCCATGTACCAGGAACTCAATCTGGGTTTCCCACTTGAGTGGCAGGGACCCAAGTACTTGAGCCATCACTTGACACCTCCCACCATGTGCATTATCAAAAGCTGGAATTGGAGGCAAAGTAAGAACTCAAATTCAGACACTTACAAACAGGACATGGACATCCCAAGCAACTACTTAACCACTACCCCAAATGTTTGACCTCTGTTGGAAGCTTTGATATATACTTAGAAAGGTTGCAATCTGAGCTAAAAAATATTGTTTGAAAATACATTGAAGATGCTTGCCTAAGTCACAGAATGAGTAGATGTAGAGATGCTATATTTTTAGCATTTTATGTATTCACATACACACACAAAAAAGAGAAAGATAACCATATTTTTGGAGTTTTTCAAATTTCTAGCTTATCATTCAAATATTTTTCACAGGATATTGTCCAACTAGAAACTGTCATATTGACTGAGTTGGTAAGTGTTTTGTCTAATATTAACAAGGCATTGTCACTTCTGAAAGCATAATAATCCAATTTCTGTTTCAAGGAAAACTTTTTTAGAGCAAAACCATAAAACAAGTTCTCTAGAAAGCTTACAAGTACCATTGCTTCATAAAATTATTGAATAAGCAACCAATATGCAAAACCATCTTTTTATATGGATAAATTTCTCCATATAAATCTGAAGTTTCTCATCAAGAAAAAACAGTACCTAATATAGTGGCAAATTATAATATAGGAAACTAAAAAGAAGGAAATTTTGTGTAGTCACCCTGGGTCTCAGGCCCAGCAGTATTTTTTCCATGGCCTTTTCCACCAGGTTGCTATTTCTTACAGTCTGTGATGCATTTCTCTGACATTAAGCTCACGTCTGTTCTTGAATCTTCAGCATTTAAATGTCTTTCTCTTGCTTACCTTTGTTTCCTTTGTCTTATAAGTAGATCCATCAAAACACTTTAACTCTTGACTTGGCCTTCTCCAGAGAAATAGAAACAAAACATTGTACATACGAGGGGTCTTTTAAAAGTTTATAGAAAACTTATATTATAAAAATAAATGCATATGAAAAATATTTTTACACAAAAATAAACTTAGTCTGTTAAATTATTTACATATTTACCTGAGAAATGGAGAAGCGAAGAGACAGAAAGAGAAAGAGAGTGTGTGCTTTCATGAAAGACCGCCAAAAAACACACCAAACACTGGATTAAAGGAAATATTTTATTGTTGAGAGCTGACAGGCTTCCGTGCCAGAGAGAGCAGAAGCTTGTGCTGGCAAAAACAGGGTTTATTATAGCCTTGCAGAGATAATGGAGTGGAGCAGTGAATCCTGTTAGGGTAGGCAGTGGAGTTGACGCTTGCAGTTGAGACACCTGGAAATCTGATTTCTGGTAAAACCAGAACTGACTCTGAGAAATTGAAACTTACCTTGGAGATATCTAAACATATCTTGTAGGGTGGAGCAGGGTGGCATCTTAGGATAAGAAGGTGCCAGCGACAACTAACTGAGCACCAAAGGGGAAACCTGTTGAAGTGAAATGGACACTATGAGAAACAGTGACTTGATCAGCTCTTGTCCTGACTGTTGATGTACAATGTAATACTTTAGCCCTTTTAGTATTTTCTTTGTTCTAGTACTACTGGTTGAACTCTGTAATTAACACACAACTATTCTTAGGTGTTTAAATTTTAACTGAAAAGTGATCCCTGTTAAATATAAGAGTGGGAATAAGAGAGGGAGGAGATGTACAACTTGGGATATGCTCAATCGGACTTGCCCCAAATGGTGGAGTTAGAAATGTGCCAGGGCATTCCAATAAAATCCCATCAAAGTGGCATGTACCAATGCCATCTCACTAGTCCAAGTGATCAACTTCAGTTCACAATTGATCACACTGATAGGTCTAAGAGTCAAAGGGATCACACAAACAAGACTAGTGTCTGCTAATACCATCTGATAGAATCAAAAAGGGAGAGACCGATCCAACATGGGAAGTGGGATACACAGCAGACTTATAGAATGGCAGATGTCCTAAATAGCACTCTGGCCTCAGAATCAGCCCTTAAGGCACTCAGATCTGGCTGAAGAGCCCATGAGAGTATTTTAGACATGGAAAGCCAAGACACTCTGGGGGAAAAAAAAAAAAAAAACTAAATGAAAGAATGAAAGAACTCTGTGAGGGAGATCCCAGTGGAAAGAATGGGGCCATCAAAAAAGGAGGTACCTTTCTCAAGGGAGGAGAGAACTTCCACTTTGACTATGACCCTGTTGGAATAAGATTGAAGTCGGTGAACCCAAAAGGCTTCCATAGCCTTGGCAACTCCTGACTAGAGCCTAGGGAGATTACTGACGCCATAAACAAGAGTGCCAAATTGTTAAGTCAACAACAGGAGTCACTGTGCACTTACTTTTCATGTAGGATCTGTCCTTAATGTGTTGTTCAAGGGGAAGTAATTCTATAACTGGTACTGAAACAGTATTTTTACACTTTGTGTTTCTGTGTAGGTGCAAACTGATGAAATCTGTACTTAATATATACTGAATCTATCTTCTGTATATAAAGATAATTGAAAATGAATCTCTATCTGAATGGAATGGGAAAGAGAGCAGGAGATGGGAGGGGTGCAAGTGGGAGGGAAATTATGGGGGTGGGAAGCCAATGTAATCCATAAAGTGTACTTTGGAAATTTATATTTACTAAATAAAATAAGAAAAAAAAGAAGGTGCTAGCCTTGCCAATATTTCACCTGCTGATTCACTCCAAAAATTCCCACATGGTCTGTGCTTGGGCCAGTGCCAAAGAAGGAGCTGGACACTCAAAGTAGGTCTTCCATATGGGTGGCAAGAACTCACTAACTTTTTGTTATATATAGCTTTATTTATTTATTTTGAAAGTCAGGGTTACCTCGAGATAAAGAGACAGAGAGAGAGAGAGAAAGAGAGAGAGAGAGAGAGAGAGAGACTCTTCAATTCATTGATTTACTCCCTAGAAGGCCAGAATGGCCAGCAATGAGCCAGGTGAAAGCCAGTAGCCAGGAGTTTCACCTAGGCCAGTCACATGAGTAGCAGGGGTCCAAAAATCTAGACCATCTTCTGTTACTTTTCCCAGGCCATTAGCAGGGAGCTGCTTTGGAAGCGGAGCAGCCAGGGCATGAACTGATACCCATACGGGATACTGGCAACGCAGGTTGTGACTTTGCCCACAATGCCATGGCATTGACCCCAGGAAACAAGTTTATTGATAGATCACCACTGTTTTCTGAGGTTCCTATTGGCAGGAAACTGGACTCAGGGGCTGTAACTGGGATGCACACCCAATCACTTGAATGTGGGTTGCAGTATCCCTAAGTGAATATTAACTACCAGACCAAAGGCATGTCTCTGTACTTATTTCTTAATTACATTTCCCACAAATCTCTTATAGTACATTCATATATATGGAGAGAGAGAAAGACTGATAGAGAGATAGAAATAAAGAGAGAAACAGAAAGAGAAAGATGTTAAGGAATTCAGTCACACTATTATGAGGGTTGGCAAATCTGAAATTTGCAGTGAAAATTCTGGCAAACTGAAAGCTATGACAAAATTTGATGTTGAAATCTTAACTACAAAGATCTTATGGAGAACTAATTATTTTCTTTTCAAGGGACCATGATCTTTTCTACTAAAGTCTTCAGGAGAACAGTTAAGGCCAACTGACATTATTGAGAAGGGGAATAATCTGTTTGACTCAATGTCTATTGGTTAAATTAATTGAAACCTTTATGGCAACACTTAAACTAGTATTTAAACAAAAACTAAGTGTTATGTCTTATGGAAACTGATCCATGAAACAAATTCTCCCAGTTCCTAAAAGATACAGTAAATTTGTAGAATTGTGCTGTTACTGATATTTTGTTTTAAACAGTATATTATTGATTTATATATAAATTGATATAGAAACCAAAGAGGATTTCACAAAAATTCAGATTCCCTGGCAAACAACCTCACACATTTAGTTGCATGCATTAATCAATATGTAGTTTGTATTTAACCTCTAAAATTTGTTCCATATAACCTGAAGATTGCTGGAAATAAGCCCAAAGAATTTACTTCCTTTTCTGTGGAACAGCTCTATTCTATTATTGCAGAAGTTATATCCAGAAACACTATCACTATAACTAGAATGTGTTACAAATAATGTATATATTCCTTTATTGATTCTTAATTCATACACTGAAACCCATAATCAAACCTAAACATGCATATACCACATGTACTCTGTATTCATTAAAAATCCCATCATATTGAATAAATATGTATAAATTTATGTGTGAGTGAAGTAATATATTTGTCAATAAATTATGTACCTTAAGTTCATGTTTGAAAACTATTTGTGTATGTTTTTAATATGTGTAAATTGATGGATGTATGTATATAATTGTCTCTTCAAATCCACAGTGTATTGGACCAAGGATCCCCTTAAAATACACAAATCCATGGATATTCAAATTTCTTATTTAAAATAGCAAGCAATCTGTATACAACTTGTTCATGTCCTCCCATATAATTTAAATCACCTCTAGATTACTTATGATACCTAGTGTGACATAAAGATATGCAAATGTTGCTATAATTATTGCTTAGGGAATAATGACAAGAATAAATCTATATACATTCAGTACAGCTGTAATATTTTCTTAATATTTTACATCCAAGTTTGGTTGAATATCTAGGTTTGTAACCTGAAGTTTTGAATGACCAGTCAACAGTTTTAATGTGTCTAATAATTATGCTTCATTTAGCTATCATGGAAAGCACAAAATGATAATATATATTTCAGTTTCTCATCTTTCCTCCTTGTCTAAGAACTTTTATGCTAGTTTGCTTCTTTGAAACATTCAGCCAATTTAAATAGAAAATCTTCTCTGTATAGCAAGTGGAGTTATCTTTGTAATTACTTGTGAAGTAGAGAAAGTCTAGTGTACTGGTGCAGAAGAAACTTGTTCATTTTAGCCTTTTATTCAGTGGTGAGGAAAACTTGTCTGAAAGGGCTTGGGTTGTGAATATAATACACTTATCATTATATCATTTGCTTATTACACTGAAACACACAAAAAACACAGAGTTTTTCCCTTAATGTTTTTATTATACAAAAATGGTGGCTGGACTTAACAAATTCATTGATTCTGCCATTTTCCATTTCTGTGTTATGACTTTCTGAAGTCTTCATTCTCTTTTATTATTTTGCACAGTAAACTGAAGGTGATTTTTGATATTTTGTACTTTTTTAGACCAATATTCTATAAGCATTGTAGTATTTTTCCCTTTTTAGTAGGAGAACTAGCAGATCTACTTATCAATTTTCCTTATTATTTCTTACGGCTATCTTACACAGAATCACATAGGAATCAATTTTCTTTATATATTCTTATTCCCTGATTTAGAGCCATCATTTGTTATCATAGCTTTTCTCTTTTAATCATAGCATGTAGTGTAATTTAGTTTACAATATGGTAAAAAGTGTCCCATGTTTAGCCATTCCTGTATTACCACAGAGAGCATTAGCTTCTATTAATTCATCCTGGTTAATTTAGCAACTTAGAGTAATAGAAATAATAATACTGATACATTCTTGGGCACAGCACAAAATCACAACTGGTTATATTAAAGCCAGTTTAAAATAATTCTTTTATTTTCTGTACTATGTATGCTGAGGACACACACACACACACACACACACACATGCTCTCTGTAAGAAATGGGTGGTATAGGAAAGAAACAATGTATTGTGGTTACTAATACAATAAGCAGTGCCTAAACTTTATAGCAGAACAAACATAATAATATGGTACTTTTCCCTCTCAGCAACTTTGTTCATGACTTTTGAAAAAGTATATATTCAAAAGCCTGATGTTTTGATGTTAAATTTTACCTGAACACAGCAGTCTAGAAGGTTATATAGGATCAAGTTTCAGGAGGATGTACAGCACTTGTGATGTTCTCAGTGTTTGAAAATTAGACATAGTTGATGTTTTTATGTCTAGCACACGGTAACGCTATCTAAAATGTAACACCTTTTGTCCTATATATACAAAATTCAGAGAATAGAGACACACACACACACACACACACACACATCTCCCTTGAAGATATAACCATGCCAGATTGTAATGTAATAGGATGTCTTGCTCTGTTTCTCATTCTTTATGCCCTTATTGGCCAGGCTACAGCAGAACACTCAACTGCTTTTAATGACTTTCATTACTCCCTCTTATTTTCTAGGTTAATGACATATTGAAAGTGCTAATGGCATAAAATTTTCAAATAGCTCACACACTGTTCATGAAAGAGGCAGTATATTTTACTTTATATGCATATAATTTTTTCCTAGTGGATTAGCTACAACATTTTGCTGCTTTATAATTTCTCAATTTAATTGAGAACTTTAAAAAAAAGGCAAAAAGGCACAGTGCCATAGTGTGAAGTTGTGGTTATAGAAGGGGTTACATTTCTCATCCTCCCTCCAATGACTATGGGAGCTAATATAGAAGCTGGGGAAAGAATGCTGGAAAACCAAATATTTAATCTTCTGTCACATTTTATAAAAAAACTATGACAAATATTCCAAATGATGACAACCCTATAATTACTATAAAATTCAGGGCCAGGAAATGTATAAAATTCAAAAACTCAATTTTCAACAGCCATCAATTTTTTCTCTTGGGTTTTATATTTATCTCTCCAAATACAAATTATAGAACAAAGATACAATTAAATTTTATTCTAAAAATTCCAAAAATAGCAGTTTAACTTATTTTTATGGTACTATTTACATGAATAGGAAATGACAATTCTGTGTCTTTTTTAATTGCATACTCTATTCCTTATCCTCTTTTTTGGTGCAAGTGACATTGATATGTTCAGAGAATCATAGATAACAAATAATTATTGAAGGGCAGGAAATTAAAGGAAACAAGATTGTCTATGCAGCCAAACCTCTTGGAAAAATAACGACCTTCTCAAGAAGGTCTCTGGAAAACTAGAGTATTATTTGTAAGCTGAGTTACAACTGCAGATACAAGTCAGCCTTGGGAGCCCAAGAGCTTGGTTCTTTACCAGCAGTTGAGTGTTTCACTAATGTTTTAAATGAGTTTTCTTAGAAGTTCCTGAGCTAGCAATTTCTGTGAGAGTCTTACAGAAGTGCCTCAAAATAGGGGGATTAAGAAAAGTTGGAATGAACAGGATAAAAGATGAAGCAAATATGTTTTCTGTGCTACAGTCTGTATCTAGCTTTGTGTTACAGGTTTCTTTGGAGCATGATTTCTACCATGAAGGTTGTTCAAACATAAACCAGGGATTTGGTATATACCTCATGCCCCTGCCGATCAGCAGCCTTGAATTTCTGCAGCATAGAGTCATTCTTTCCTAAAGATGGGAACTAGTGAAGGGAATTTTCCAAAGAAGGAGCAAATATGAAGACCTTGTTACTCAACATTTATGACAGACAAGGGATGTGCGCACCCCTAAGGGAAGGGATCCTATTAAATAGTCCCAATTCTGGACACACTGGCTCATTTAGAATGTTGTGTCTCTGAAACATTATAGTGTTAACCATGGCCAATTTCCTTTAGGGGCCAGAGGTTCACCTTTGGGATCTTACAGACATGGGGAACTTAGCCTTCTATGAACAGAAATTTTATTCCAATTCTCCATAGCTATTTTTCCCTAATGTTCCTAATCTCAGAAAACAGTGTACTGCCCTGGTAGATATACAGGAAGCATAACTAGGAATAATGCTTTCTCATTTCAATCCCCATATTTAGCATGTCAACAAATCTTGCTTGATTATGATTATGTTTTTCTAAAATTTTTATTGTCTCTAACCTTCCCTACCCCACAGTTTTCAATGTCTCTTGCAGGTACTGATCTTGACTATTTGTATATCTGATTATAATGAGAGCCCAGCATGTTTGGCATTCAATTAACCTTTGCTTAATTAACAAATATAATTTTGGAAACCTCTCAAAAATACACAAATATTTTATGGTGATGCTCAATATATTCTATTTATATGACCAATATTCAGTGTCCACAGAAATTAAATGTGTCATATTGCCTTTACCTTCATTATGCCAAGTTTTGCATCACAACAAAATGGCATCAATATTTATTCTAATTTTTAACTCTTGTTCTGTGATCATTTAATTATTTAGGTCCTATGAGCATTCTTTAACTCTTACCTTTGGTTTCTTTAGTGATCAGCATGTAATTTTCAACTTAAGATATCCCTCTGGATAGGAAAAGCTAAACATAGAAGACCTCATTAGCAATCTATAGTACTATGCTATGAAAACAGAATATATTTATGTCCCTATGGAAAGTACTTTAACAATACAATTTAATGTTTGCATTTAGTCTCTAAGGAAGAAACTTAATTCACTCAAAAACAGCTCCTGTTTGAAAATACATTGTAATCGTCATACCAGGAAATTATACTTCATTTTAATGTTGGCATATTTGATGCATTAATGCATAGAACATGGAGCTTCCATTCCCTGCTGATCTATTATTACATCACTTACTGTTCTCAGGAGATAACCTGTTTACAAGCATCAGCAAGAAAGACAAATGACAACTCCTGAGACACACACATATGTGTGTATTTTTAAACCTAGAGCTGTACTAGACATATTGACACCAAGAGAAGACTATAAAGCATACCAACTTCCAACCAGGAGCACAAAGAAGCACACAAAAATGAAAAGAGAAATTTCATTGAACTTGTGTATTTTTTTTTGACAGGCAGAGTGGACAGTGAGAGAGAGAGACAGAGAGAAAGGTCTTCCTTTTTCCGTTGGTTCACCCTCCAATGGCCGCCGTGGCTGGCGCGCTGCGTCTGGTGCACCGTGCTGATCCGAAGGCAGGAGCCAGGTACTTCTCCTGGTCTCCCATGGGGTGCAGGGCCCAAGCACTTGGGCCATCCTCCACTGCACTCCCTGGCCACAGCAGAGAGCTGGCCTGGAAGAGGGGCAACCAGGACAGAATCCAGCGCCCCAAATGAGACTAGAACCCGGTGTGCCGGTGCCGCAAGGCAGAGGATTAGCCTATTAAACCGCGGCGCTGGCCTGAACTTGTGTATTTTAATTACAAACTTAGATGCATCAAGTCACCATTTGGAATATGGAAAGTAGAAACATGTTAAGAAACAAAAACACAACACAAATTAAGTTGTTTGAACAGCAAGAAATTTAAACAGAAACTGTCAGATGGATCTCATCTATCTTTCCAACAAGGCTATCAATCACCCCTTTTCCCTGCCTTTAGTACTGCTTTCTTTACTTCCAGCTGTTTGTGTTGAAATAGCTGAATCTTGTTGCTTCTGTCTAACTTGCTTTTATTCTTCAATCTTTAGAAAGCTTCTGTAGAGTATGAAAAAAATTGTAGTGCTCATAATAAAGTTATAGTTTAAAATAAAAGTACTGTAATATTCAAGGGACAAATCTCACTCCTTGTGGAAGGTACTTATAATAGGCAAAATACATTTGCAATGTGAATATCATATTTATTATAAGTATTTATTTATATTTTTACAGAAATCAATAGTATGTTCATCAATGGGTTCATTTTCTAAACCTGTAAAGTCATAAATGGCTAGACTCTCTAGTTTGTTGTCTAATGCCACAGTGTCTGAAATTACTTCATAATTTAGCAAATTTCTCTAAGATGCTATGAATTCATCTTTCAATTATTTAGACACTTTGAATTTTACAAAATATTTTACAAGGTGTTTCCAGGTACCTGATTTATTGAATATATAATATAGTAACTTTATTTTTTCTTTTACCTTGATATATAAATAATATTTATTGTATTTAAAAGATTTTATTCATTTATTTGGAAGGCAGATTTACAGAGAGAGAGAGAAGGAGAGGGAGACAAACAGCAAGAGACAGAGAGATCTTCCTTCTGCTGGTCCACTCCCCAACATGTTGCAACTGCCCGGTCTGGGCCAAGCCAAAGCCAGGAGCAGAAGCTTCTTCCAGGTTTCCCATGTGGATACAGGAGCCCAAGCACTTGGGTCATCATCTGCTGCTTTCCCAGGTGCATTAGCAGGGAGATAGATCAAATGTAGCCAGGACATATGGGATCTTTGTACCATGCTGCCTCAGAACTTTGTATCATGCTGCTGACTCTTGAAGAATCATCCTGATTGTGTATTTAATACTATCCAAAGTAACTTGTGCTTCTATAAATTATAAATATTTCCTTTTCATGTTAAATATTATCCTTTTTTTGACAGATAGAGTCAGACAGTGAGAGAGAGAGAGACAGAGAGAAAGGTCTTCCTTCCGTTGGTTTCACCCACCAAATGACTGCCATGGCCAGCGCTGCACCCATCTGAAGCCAGGAGCCAGGTACTTCTTCCTGGTCTCCCATGTGGATGCAGGGGCCAAGTGCCATCCTCCACTGCCCTCCCAGGCCGCAGCAGAGAGCTGGACTGGAAGAGGAGCAGCTGGGACTAGAACCAGCGCCCATATGGGATGCCGGCGCCTCAGGTAGAGGATTAACCAAGTGAGCCACAGGACCGGCCCCAAATATTATCCTTTTAAATTCTATTCTTAAAAAATTGTTCTTTGTATTTTAGCAGAAAATTGGCTCTATAAGTTCAGATATTTTTGACTTAATGCAAGTGAAATATAGGTAAATTTCAGCACATGCAAGGCATTGAATCATATATAATGTAGTACTCAAATTGGGAGGAAAGAGATTTTAAGATAAAACCACAGTCTAATATATTTGTGGGTTCAGTTTTTTTTTATATTTGATGATTCCATAGTGAAAACTGAGAACACAATAAGTAATGCAAACCATAAGCATTTAAATTTGAATGGAATTTTAGAGTATTCAATTATTCCATATGTCCACTTATATACCAGCTTTCTTTTACTCTAATTAATTTTGTAATAAATTACATATTATTTATTTATTTGCTTGGTTTAGCTTAATGATGAGAAGGAGGGAAAAGATAGAATGCTATTTAATATATTTGTTAACTTGAGACAAGTCGGTCTTCACATGGGTATTTTCTTGTGGATAATTGCAAAACATTTGGAAAGTGATTTTTTCAATTTCATCTATTAAGTAGAAAATGCTGTAAAAAGCAAATAGAATTTCTATATTTAATGTGATTTTCACAAACATGTATGTAGATGGATATTTACAAAATAAAATGCAACGCTGAGTTTTAACAAAAATAAATATTTTAAAATAAAGTGAATTTATTTATCATGTATAATTGTTAATTACCTGGGAAACTTTTTAAAGTGGTGAGAAAAATCTTTTGTTACACAGAAAGTAGTTATTTAGTTATTATGATGAAATTAACATTATTGGATAGCATTGAATTACATTTGAATATACTCTTAATATTTATTGGTTTATATTTCATTAGAATTACTATTAATAAATATATACTCTCTATATAACTTCTAAATTCATCTTGTTAATTTTAAAACAAATTTTTCATTAGAATGAACTTGACCACCAGTGATTATTTATTTATTTATTTATTTGAAAGTCATAGTTACAGAAAGAAAAAGAAATAGAGAGGGTGAGAAGAGAGAGAGAGAGAGAGATCTTCCATCCTCTAGTTCACTTCCCAAATGACCACCATGGCTAGGGCTAGACAAGGCCATCCAAATTCAGGAACCAGGAGTTTCATCCAGGTCTCCCACATTGGTGACAGGATCCCAAATAGTTTGGTCATCTTCTGCTGCTTTTCCCAGGCCATTAGCACTGTGCTTGATTGGAAGTGGAGCACCTAGGACATAAACTGGTGCCCATATGTGACATTGGCATCTCAAGCCAAGGCTTTACCTGTTACACTTCAAAGCCAGCCCTGCCAAGGTGATTTCATTTGTTGTTTTTCCAGTCATTTGATTTTGATATCATGAATAAAACAACTTTACTCATGTAATACTACTATTAATTTTTAATATTTACTGGTAATACTACCAGTAAAATGCCAAAGCACAATCTATTCAAATAAAATGTTTATCATAATTTACTTTGTTGTACTAAGCCTATGAATGCTACAATAACGATTTTAACTTCCTGTGCCAGGAAAGATCTATTTCAGGATCTCAAAAAAGTAAAGGTTGTAATTTCTACCTAGACTTTTGTAGATTGGAGCAAAATAGCTAAGATTTTCAACATTTAACATATTAGAATGATTATTTAATAATAAGATAAATAAAAAATTAGTGAAACTGAAGGAAGGCAATAGGAATATAAACAATTACAATCACTATTTAAGAATCTGAACTAGACTATTAAAGATAAAATGATTAAATATAGCTCCCAACAATAAACTTACATCTCATCCTCATGTTACATAACTCACATACTTGTTTTATTCTGAATTCACAAAAAAAGAGATGATGAAAAATGCATTAGATTGTGTTGGCACAGAATCATTTGTAAAAAGAAAATTAACAGGTAGTACTATAAGTAAAAGATATGGAGGTATTAACTGGGATATCTTCATAATGGCAATTTCCAGGCCCTTCTTTCTTTTCATTCTTTATATGTGTAGCATTATATACACATCATCTGTGGCTAAGTCCCAGATCCTGCACAAAAAGTTCTTTAGAGCCGCTCATTTTCTTCATTCTGAATTTTGTAAAGTTAGTTACATCCTCTTGGATACAAACACATTCATGAGCCTGCATGGTGTGTGTATTCATCAAGCTCCACAATTTTTGACTGTACTCTTTTTATCTAAAAGTTACAGTTCTGTATCATCTTTATAAATTTTATGCACAATATCACTTCTCAGTGTCTATAAATAGATTAAACACTTGGTATAATTTTTGCCTGCCTGAAGTCAGTTCTACTGAAATCAGCAAACACAAAACTGAATCCATATTCTTTCTGCCACAAGCATGCATGTGCTACTATGTTTCTTATCTCATAGTATTATTTTCCATTCATGTAGATGCCTCGTCAGAAACTTTAAGTATATTCTTCCTTCCTCCATGACCTCGTACACTAAATATTCAATTGATTCTGAGTTGTAATAATTTACCCCCACATCTCTGCTGAGTATATTACCACAACCTCATTGCCACTGCCACATTTCAAGCCATAATTATTTGCATAATTCATATATACTCTTGAAGAGTTTTCCTTTCCTTTGTGTCCATCCATAAATGTTTTCCTGCAGTAAGAGTGGTTTTTATAAGATTCATTTATAATGCCTCCATCCTCTTAAATTTAGTGTGCGCTTCATGAAAGAATTATTAAAATACTTGAATTTTTTAACATCTATGCACACATATCTGGCCACATTCTCACTTATGTCACATATTCAACCTATAAAGAACATCTCTTACGTTGAAGCGCAACAGGTTCAGTACTGCCAAGTGGTTTTTGCACATACTCTTTCATTCATATATTATTCTCTTTTATCCCCTTTGCACTACCACAAATCGCTGCCACTCTCTTATTATCCTAACCTCAGATTCATCGGGAAAGCCTTCTAAACATTGTGCACTCGAGTGGGACCCTGTATTACCCATATACAATATTCTAAATGGCATCCTATAATTGTCTGGCTACTTATTTATGTCTCCCTTTTCTCTTTAATCTATCATCAGTCAGTGTCCTGTATATACACTTTACTTATGAACACAACATAATCTCTAGCCTGATGCACTTTACAGAGTCAAAACATATTACTTATAAAAGTAAATATCACTAAGGAAATGAATTTTAAAATAATCAATACTACAGAATGAATGTATGTCAATTATGTGTGTACCTATGTATATATAATTTAATTACACACTGAAAGTAAACAAATCAATTCCAGTCTACAAGTTAATGAGCAAAAGAAAATCTCTTTTGCTGTGTTGCAAGTTGTAAAAGATAATCATTATTTTATTTACTGACAATATTATACAGCAGCCAATGATCACAAAGTAAAGAAAAAAAATCAGAGTAATCACTAAGACAGATTTATAAAATAATACCTGCAGGAGCTACTGTTGTGGTGCGGTTGGTTGAGCCTCTCTTGGGATGCCGGCATCTCAAATCAGAGTAGTGACTGCTATTCCAGCTGCTCCACTTCCTGTTCAGCTTCCTACTTGTGTGCATGGAAGGCAGCAAATGATGGCTCAAGAACTTGAGGACCCAGATGGCATTCATGGATCCGGGCTTCAGCCTGGCCCAGAAATGGTTATTGCAGTCAAATGGTAGCAGAAACCACAGGGTGGAAGTGCTTCTCTCTCTTTCTGGCTCTCGCTCTCGCTCTAGCTCTCTCTCTCTCTCTCTCTCTCTCCCTCTCCTTCTCCCTCTCACTCCCTCTCTCTTTCCTTTTCAAATAAATAAATAAATCTTTTTTTAAAAATCACACCTACATAATTCAAAATTAGTAGTACTTAGTTATCTTCCAAATGTGATTCCAAATTTCCATTTAGCATTTATATGTTTTGTTTTGTTTTCCACTTAACTTACCTGCTTTATGCTTTTAAGGGAATTGCTGATTTTTACCCAGGAAGAGTAAATTTCAGTGTACTAACCCTGTGTCCTTACAGACAGTGTCAAGGTTGACGGTAGATGATTAGTTTCAGAGTATAAAGTAGATAATTTGAAAACAATTTGTATGATTGTCTTTTAATGCGGTCACACTGAACTTTTCACTCTGAAGCCAAATTATTATTCCCTATATAATTACATTAAGAATAATTGTTGATAAAAGTCTTCATAGTTTCAGTTATCAATTGAACTGCACATGCTTTTATAACATTCCATTTTATTCTCTACAATTGACTAGACACTACAAATGATTTTTTAGAAGAGAAATACCTGTACTTTGTCATTGATAATGACAAGTTTATAAGCATTATAGAGTTTTAATCTATTAAAAATTTATAGATGTATAATATATTCTTTAAGGGAGTAAACACCACAGATATTGTTAAATCAACCTTAGTAGAATACTCATTAAGAAACAGCATAATTCTAGTAATAGGAGTACAATTTAATCTTTCAATTAAGTTTACATGTTTAAAATACGTTTATGCCTATCAAGTAATGCTTCAGACATTGTTAATTGCTCACAAATCAATGGCTGTGTTCCATTTTTTTTCGTTAGTAGCAGAGCTTGAATTTCTGGGATAAAGTCTGCAGCAATGTGCTTAAGGAATCTGAATCCCTTCTCCTGCAATACAGGTAAACAGGAGTCAGTCTCCTCCAACCACAATCCAATGTGATTAAATAGAAGCTAGACTGGACTTCTAGAATTATTCTTCTCAGGTAATAAGAAATAATTTTATTTTCATGTCCCCAGAATGCCTGTTATATAAGTAATGCATTTTATTATTTGAATAATTTAAAGAAAACATGGTAAAATTCATGCAATTTCACTGTCATTAAGGTTGTTATATATAGGTAGTATTAGAATGTCAAATATTTTATTCATCTGCTTTCAAACATTTTATTTGAATTATAATAAGTCTGTAATATTGAGAGAGGTAACATCTCAAATGTGTAAAAACATGCAAAATCAGTTGTCTTAATGTTTGTCTACCATAATTAAAATCAAAAAAGTAACAGAATTTTATAATTCTATTTAAGCATAGCCATTTATTGAGGTTCAGTGAATTACAGATACTTATCACAATTATTACAGATATTTATCACAATAAAAATACCAAATACAAAATGCATTTAATATTTCTCTAACTTTAAAGTAATTGGCAAACACTTTCTAATTTCACTGTAAATTGTGTAGTTCTGTGGAGTTTAGCTAGAGAAAGAGAGATCTGCCTTTGTGAATAGAAACATTTTGAGAGCTTAAAAGTGTTTCCTGGATATGAAAAATAGAAGTATTATCTGCTTTCCAGTATTCAGATTTATGGTCAACCTACACTGAAAACACTTTGTATCCTTTTTACGCAGGGATTCAACCTGCAGTGAAATAGAAGCACTGGTTATAGAATTCACCACACAATTAGTCTCTTAAATGAAATCAGCACTGTTACTTTTTTTAATTAACAGTATTCCGAGTCCTTCAGTTTAAAAAATAATATATGAAAATATACAAAATACTGAGGAAATACAATCCATCTAGTATCAGAAAGTTAATAAAAAGGTCATAACTTGCAGAAATATAATCACAACACTTGGAATATTGAGAAACTTTAATCATGATTTGTCCAAAAAATAGGTCCAAACTTTTCAGTACAAAGAAATTGTGAGTCTCCTCCAAGATGCTGGTGACTGAAGCTGTAAAAGAATATGCTCATAACCAAATTCTGCCCACCAAGCTACAAAACTTAATTCCTAAACAATGACTAATTCTAAACCAATAAAACAAATGTTCCACCAGATTTATTCATAAAATGGCAGATAAGTTACTGTTGCACACTCAGGAAGAAATGAGATTATAGAATAAAATTCATTTATTGAAATGAGTATTAATTTTAGTAGGAATATGCAGTCCTGATCTATGATTAAGTTTATTCTTTTTTTATTTTATTATTTATTTTAAAGAGTTACATAGAGAGGTAGAGAGAGAGAGGTCTTCTATTCGCTGGCTCACTCCCCTGATGGCCACAATGGCCAGAGCTGCGTGTATCCGAATCCAGGAGCCAGGAGCCAGGAGCCAGGAACTTACTCCTGGTCTCCCACAAGGGTGCAGGGGCCTAAGAACCTGGGCCATCTTCCACTGCCTTCCCAGGGCACAGCAGAGAGCTGGATCAGAAGAGGAACAGCTGGGACTAGAACCGGTGCCCATGTGGATGCTGGCGCTTCAGGCCAGGGCGTTAACCCGCTGGGCCACAGCGCCAGCCTGAAGTTTATTCTTAAACAGTTAGATGATTGCCAAACCGATGGCTATCATCAATTGCTTTGTGCAGCTCTGATGTAGACCTACCACCCACTCTTTCACCACATTCCCAAGAGACTGTGAAATAATCCTTGAAGTTAGTCAGGTCCTGTGTTTATGTGTGTATGCCTCCTGAAAGTGCTGCTTGATAAAAATCTCAAATTCTAGGTGTCCAGATTTATTTGTACTCAGGTTTTCAGGTAACCTTGTTCTATCTTGATTTTATCTGATCATGATCAGGTTCTTCTAGGTAGGCTGAATGCTGGGGATGGTTACATCCATGTCTACTCCACATGGATTCATTCTCGTTCCCAGGCTAAAGGAACATGGCTGCGTGGAGCATAATCTTCTCAAGGCTAACACAGAGTTCTGAAAAAAAGTTTCCATAGCCTTTGTTTTTTTTTAAGGTTTTTTTTTTTTTTTTTACATATTTACTTGAGAAGTATAAAGGGAGAGAGAGACAAAGAGACACAGAAAGAGATCTTCCTTCTATGTATCTACTTCTCAAATAGCAGCAACAGCTGGGACTGCATCAGACCAAAACCAGGAACCAGGAATTGTTCCGGTGTCTCATATGGATGACAGTGCCACAAGTACTTGGGCCTTCATCTAGTGCTTCCCAGGCATATTAGCAGGGAGCTGAGTCGGAAGCTAAATAGCTCACTCTCAAACCAGCACTGGAATATGGAATGTGGGCATCCCAACCAGTGGTTTAAACTGCAGAGTCTCTGTCACAGATCGTAAAGCCTCAACCTGGTCTATACAATAATATTACATTTGTGAAAATAAGTTTCATGGCCAGTGAACTTGAACTAATATTTTGAAATAATCAGTGTCTTAGGATATTGGTCTGTAAAATATGGAGTCTCAATAGCAGTTACTGTACTCACCTTCACAATCTATGTGTCTTCAAAGATAATTTTGAAAATTAGGATGAAAGAGTTCAATGTAAGATTTCTCTTTTTCTCTCTCCATGTATTTATTAAGATATGAAATGCACTTAAAATTAATTGCCCAATAAAATTAATCACATATATGCACATATATTTTACATAAATCTAAACATTTTAATTAGACTTAAGCATGTTATATTGAGAACAAAGTGAGTAAAAACAATAGCACACTTGGGCCAGTGAGCATCCCTGACCTGAATATACTTTTGCTTAGCAGCATATACAAAGTTTTCCCTATTTACCTTGTAACATTTTCTGAAAGTGCTCTTTTTCAACGCATGCCAATGTGAGGTAGAAACTTCCCGGAAGGATTGTTTCCTCTGGATAGAAGGCCGTGTATGAAAGAACAATTTCAGAATACATTTTTAATATCTTGCATTTCTCAAAGAGGGAATAGAATTTCAAACTAATATGTTCTTAAAAGACTTACAGCTAAGATCTAATGCATTACTATATATTACAGCCAAAGGACACATCCTTTAGAAATTCCTCCATGCTTTATTTTATTCAGTAAAATTATCTTATAAGTTTTGAAAGGCAATGAAATTTGGGGGAAATTCCACATGGGATAATATTAAAGGATATGTTCTTACAGAAAACTTTTTCTCCTCCGTTTTAGATAATATTTGTCTTCTCTAAATTAAGGCAGCATATACCTTTGTATTGGAAAATTACATCTTCTAAAACCAACATAAAAAGGTTAATCTTTTACAATAGCAACAACTGCAGTGATGTAGTGTAGCTACGGATGGCAATTAGAGGGAGAAGAAAGTGGCCAAGACTAAACTGTTCTATACATGGAGGGCAACCAAAGGACATGTTTCATATAACAGATTTGGCAAAAATATAAGATGAGTTTGAAAGGAGAGGAAAGAATCTGCAGAGTGAATTAATAACTAACAATATACATTGAAACCTTATTTTTGTAATAGTTTAGTTAAAAAATCTGTTTCAGGCAAGTTATAGGTAAATATTGAGACATTAATTAACATTATTTTGAGAAAATATGTTCCCTAAAAAACTATACTGTCAGCCTAGGAAGATTGCTATGGAAATTTTAAAATTAATATAAAACAGTGATCATGAAATAAACCTAAATATTGCACTGTCTGATAAAAAATACTATAATTCATTGTGACATGTGTTAGACAAATTTCCAAAGCAGGATATGTATAATGCCTGAATGCAGACAGGTTTATAGTTAAGCCCTCTTATCAATTATTTCATACTTTTCTTAAGGGGAGACAGCTGATGTACTATCTTTAATGACCATTTACAGATAAGCAACACATTTGCTTCTCAGATCCACTCCATCCAAGTAACTGAGAAATAGCCATTTCAGCTCTCCAAGACAGATCACACTTATTCCATTCATAACAAGACGTATCCACTTCCAGATTTTCACACTTCTCTGAAGGGTATGGTTTTATTCTGATATACAAACCAATAGTGTGTCATATTTGGCAATTCTTTCCATCTAATCCCAGTATCTGTGTCATAACATATCAACTGTCAGTCACAAAGATTCAAATGAAAGCCATTTCTTCCTCTTTTACAATGTGCCTTTTTCCCGCTGGCTAGAACATGGTAATTTGCTGAGTACTTGCCCTCTTTCTTATTGTAGCATTTTTCCAGGTTTTTTTAGTCATTATCATCACCATGACAGGTCTCCTTACTTTTCTATTCTTAAGCAAGATTGAAACAAACCTTGATATATTTGTTAGGTACAGCTCGTTACATAAATCTTCTCAACTGTGAAACACTTTGAAAGAGTTGAGTGCTTTATTCTATGCCCTCCTGAACCCATTTCAATCAGGCAGTGTCCTTTCATTTCCTGGCAACTAGTCTAGCAATGTCCACCCGTACTCCTGCTATGCTAACTCTACTAGCCATTTCCTGGGTTTCAACGTACCCATCAACAGCAGTGTTTAAAAAAGATGACCACACATCCTTCTGTCAGACAAATTCTCTTCACTTAGTTTCCATGACAGCCACTTGCTTTGTTTTCCACCTGTCTCTTGAGTCAATTCCTTTTGCTGTTTTTGGCTTGGTTAATCTTTGGACATGGCTGTAAATGTCACATAGCTTGAACTCTTTTTTGTTTTTAAGTCTGGATGAAAACTCAATATGTGATTTCTTTTTTGCAGTTCCACAGCTTTTAATATCAATATCCTGATGACTTCCAAGGTTCTGTCTTTAAACTAATTCCCTTCTCTGAACTTCACATCTAAACTTCCAATATCTTTCCACTAAATGCAGATGGGTCTTTAATAAATATCTAAACACACTCAGAAAAGCACCCCCCCAGTTCTACTCAATATGACCCTTCCCTTACTTAAATCTTTAAAATGCAACCATGCCTGTTGTCCTTCACTATATTTTTCTAAGCTTTTCCATGAGACTGTAAACTACTAAAATATATGGCTCCATCTGCTACTCTTATCATATATTCTAAGTACTTACTAATAGCAATCATACAGAATGTCATAAATAATCATTTGTAAAGTAAGAGAATGTGTTTACTTACCACTTATTAAGAAGCGTAGATTCAATATATTTCAGAATAAAAATATGATAATGACAACTGAAAATTAGAAAAATATTGACAATTTAAGATAAATTACAAACAAAAATAGAGTTTATCATGCATTAATGTTTAAAATTAATTTTTTGGTATTCTTTAAAAATTGCTTAGTTGGGGCCTGGCTTTGTGGCATAGCCTGTAAAGCCACCGCCCGCAGTGAAAGCATCCCATATGGGCGCCGGTTCGCATTCCAGCTGATCAACTTCCAATCTAGCTCTGTGTTATTGCCTGAGAAAGCAGTAGAAGATGGCCCAAGTCCTTGGGCTCCTGCACCCATGTGGGAGACCTGGAGGAAGCTCCTGGCTCCTGTCTTTGGATCAGCACAGCTCCGGCCATTGAGGCCATTTGGGGAGTGAACCAGCAGATGGAAGTCCTCTCTCTCTGCCTCTCCTTCTCTCTCTGTGTGACTCCGACTATCAAATAAATAAATAATAAATCCTTTAAAAATTTCTCATTGGGTTTTTTAGACCAGCAGGTTAATTCATTTGTAATATCAACATCCCATATTCAGGAGCCAATTCAAGTCCCATATACTCTGCTTCCTATCCAGCTTTCTGCTAATGTGCTTGAGAAAGTAGAAGATGGCCCAAGTACTTGAGAATCTACTACCCACGTAGAAGACCTGGATGGTGTTTCTGGATGCTGGCTTTAGCCTGGTCCAGCCCTGATTGCTATGGCCATTTGGGGAGTGATCAGTGGACTGAAGATGTCTCTCTTCCCTGCCTTTCAAATAAATACAAACATAAATTTTTAAAAACAAACCATGCTTATTTAGGGTGCATGTTTCACCAGCTGGATAAGATACAGGTTAGGCTGCCTGTGTTCCTCATCAGATAATTATTTTGATCCTAACCAGTATACATGATTTTTAAAACATATAAATGGACTTGTGTTCATATATTAATGCTAAGCATACGTTTCTACTCTGGAACATTGAATAAAAAGATCATTTATGAGGGTAAGAATACTTATGAAATCTTTTTTTTATTTTAAAATTATTTAGCTCATCACAAGTGGGATAATTTTTCATCTTTTAAAAAAATCTTATTTGTATGTTGCAGAGTATGGATTTCATTTATGTTCTAAGTCTCTGGCAAATCTTTCATAGCATGTTTTGATATAGATGGAAGGAAGCTTTATGATGAATAAGAGACAAGTGCTCATCTTAGTATTTCAAATATTCATTTATTACACTTATATACTATAGTTAGCATATTCCTGATTGACTCATGTTTCTCTTTTATACACAGATGTGATCATTTTCTTATTTTCATTTTGTTTTATCATTCTTCAACTTGTAGTACAGAAAGACAGTTTAATTTTCACCTTGATGAGTTACCTGTGAAGGTTTATTTGCTTTATTTTAACAAAACTCTACATGATCAAACAAGGATATTTTCCTACTGTTTCTTCACATAAACAATTTAGACGACAGTATGAATGACAACACAGTGTTATATACCAGATGGAAAATGATAAATTACATACACAGCAAAGAGAATTCTAAAAAGGAACATACTTTGAAAGAAAACCTTTTCTCCTCAATTAGCATCGAATGACAAAACTTACTGACTATATTATTTTCTATAAAAATAGAAGCACAATATTCTATGTATCTATTTCTATTACAGAGAAGAAAATGCAATTTAAATCTAGTGTCACTGTCCTGTTTCTCATTGTAAAACACAGACAGTCCTGCATGTTGCCAAGAATAATGCAGTTATGTTACATTCACTATATAAACATAAACATGTACACATACAAAATTATACATAAATATTAGCCTATTAAATTTTCAAATTAGCTTTCTTCTACTATCTTGATGATGATGATTAAGTCCACTTAGGTTTCACTGTGCCAGAGAGTTAAGTTTAGGTAGCAGATGTCATTTAAAAAAATGTAGAATGACCTGACACCATCAAGTTATTAGAGAACATTGGAGAAACCCTTCAAGATATTGGCACAGGCAAAGAATTTCTGGAAAAGACCTGGGAGGCACAGGCAGTCAAAGCCAAAATCAACTATTGGGATTACATCAAATTGAGAAGTTTCTGTACTGCAAAAGAAACAGTCAGGAGAGTGAAGAGACAACCGACAGAATGGGAAAAAATATTTGCAAACTATGCAACAGATAAAGGGTTAATAACCAGAATCTACAAAGAGATCAAGAAACTCCACAAAAACAAAACCAACAACCCACTTAAGAGATGGGCCAAGGACCTCAATAGACATTTTTCAAAAGAGGAAATCCAAATGGCCAACAGGCACATGAAAAAATGTTCAAGGTCATTAGCAATCAGGGAAATGCAAATCAAAACCACAATGAGGTTTCACCTCACCCCGGTTAGAATGGCTCACATGCAGAAATCTACCAACAACAGATGCTGGCGAGGATGTGGGGAAAAAGGGACACTAACCCACTGTTGGTGGGAATGCAAACTGGTCAAGCCACTATGGAAGTCAGTCTGGAGATTCCTCAGAAACCTGAATATAACCCTACCATTCAACCCAGCCATCCCACTCCTTGGAATTTACCCAAAGGAATTTAAATTGGCAAACAAAAAAGCGGTCTGCAACCTAATGTTTATTGCAGCTCAATTCACAATAGCTAAGACCTGGAACCAACCCAAATGCCCATCAAGAGTAGACTGGATAAAGAAATTATGGGATATGTACTCTTTAGAATACAATACCGCAGTAAGAAACAACGAAATCCAGTCATTTGCAACAAAATGGAGGAACCTGGAACACATCATGCTGAGTGAAATAAGCCAGTCCCAAAGGGACAAATACCATATGTTCTCCCTGATCGGTGACAACTGACTGAACACCAAAAAGGAAACCTCCTGAAGTGAAATGGACACTATGGGAAACGGTGACTTGATCAGCATGGCCCTGACTGTTAATGAACAACTTAATACATTATCCCTCTTAGTAGTTTTTTTTGTCTGTTCTACTTAATATGACTGGTTTAATTCTGTAATTAATACACAGTTATTCTTAAGTATTGAAAACTAACTGAAATGTGATCCCTGTTAAACATAAGAGTGGGAATAAGAGAGGGAAGAGATGTATAATTTGGGACATGGTCAAGCTGACTTGCCCCAAATGGTAGAGTTAGAAACATACCAGGGGACTCCAATTTAATCCCATCAAGGTGGCATGTACCAATGCCATCTCACTATTCCAAGTGATCAATTTCAGTTCACAATTGATCATAATGAAAGGACTACGAGTCAAAGGGAGCACATAAACAAGTCTAGTACCTGCTAACACTAACCGATAGAATAAATAAAGGGGAGAGTGATCCAACATGGGAAGTGAGATACTCAGCAGACTCATAGAATGGCAGATGTCCTAAATAGCACTCTGGCCTCAGAATCAGCCCTAAAGACATTCGGATCTGGCTGAAAAGCCCATGAGAGTATTTCAGGCATGGAAAGCCAAGACACTCTGGCAAAAGATCTCTGTGAGTGAGATCCCAGTGGAAAGAACAGGTCTTCAAAGAAGGAGGTACCTTTCTCTGAAGGGAGGAGAGAACCTCCACTTTGACTATGACCTTGTCTAAACAAGATAAGAGTCGGAGAACTCAGAGGGCTTCCATAGCCTTGGAAACTTATGACTGGAGCATGGGGAGATTACTGATGCCATAGACAGGAGTGTCAATTGGTAAAGTCAACAACAGGAGTCACTGTGCACTTACTCCTCATGTAGGATCTCTGTCCTTAATGTGCTGTGCATTGAGATTTAATGCTATAACGAGTACTCAAACAATATATTTCACTTTGTGTTTCTATGGGGGTGCAAACTGTTGAAATCTTTACTTAATGTATACTAAACTGATCCTCTGTAAAAAAAAAAAAAAAAAAAAAAAAAAAAAAAAAAAAAAAAAAAAGAAAGAAAGAAATTATCAACTCCCAACTTGACTCTCACTGGGATTAAACATGACAATAGGTCTGATCTGATTTCATCATCATTTAAAAAAATCATCTATTATTTTTCACTTTATGTTTCTGTGTGGGAGCAAACTGTTGAAATCCTTACTTAATGTATACTAAGCTGATCTTCTGTATATTAAGATAATCGAAAATGAATCTTGATGTGAATGGAAGGGGAGAGGGAGTGGGAAAGGGGAGGGTTGTGGGTGGGAGGGACGGTATGGGGGGGAAGCCATTGTAATCCATAAATCGTACTTTGGAAATTTATATTCATTAAATAAAAGTTAAAAAAAATCAAAAAAAATGTAGAATGTAGGTTGGTAAGAGTGTTTTGAGAAAAAAAAAAGATACGTATAATAAAGCCATTGGAGAAAAGGTGAAATATTTCATATTCATCCTTCACTCAATAAGTACTACTACTTGAATGTCTACCACAGATAAATATTCAAAGTGGTACCTATAAATAAGTGAACAAGAAGATATTCTTAGGTTACTTTTAGTACAGTGATTATTCGTGTGGCTCAATGCTGACTGAACACAAGACTAAAGAGAAACAACATATTCAAGTTTTATTCTGTAGAGAACAATGAAACAGAGTAGCCAAAGAAAATAAGAAGTTCATGGTGGAACTCAAAGAATTCTTATGAAATAGACAATAGAGTGGATGAACTGAGATTATGAGAAATTCAATGGTCATGGTAGCATCAGTTGACAACTGTGTATAATTATTTAACAGAATACCCATAAAGATAATATTGAAATATTAATATATATACACAGAATAAGTTATTGCTATTTAATATTGCAAACAATTTCAAATTTTCCAGAAAGTACAAGGGTGACTCAGGTTTCTTTCATTGGCTCCATATTTGATGTAGACAAGGAGCTGCTGGCAAGAAGAACTGAGGTCACCAGCCCCTTCCTGCAGCCCCACCTGTGCTGCAGCCTTCCTGGCACTGTTCAACCCCAACTCTTCCTGTGCAGTGGAAAACTACAGCTTCCATGTTACTACCACACAGGACCAGTGCTTGCCAAAATTAACCAAAATCGCTGCTAGATGCATCCCCACAATGACCTTCAGCTCAGTAAAAGATCTTTAATTAAATCATCACAACTTACATACCTACTCTCATCATGCACCAATGAACAACCCTATACTCCATGTCCCTCAAGGAAAGTCCCAGAGTCTGTAGAGAGTGAAATTCCAGCTTCCTTATCCAAGGATTCGAGAGGCCCAGGAACTTAGGTGGCTCCCACAACCAAAATGACTACTATTCTCCTGGAGCCACAGGTGATTTTGGATGTCATAGATAAAGATGTTGACTTTCTGATTAATACAGGAGTCACTTACTCTGTTCTGAATTCCCATGCAGAATCATGTTATCACAGGAGTTGGTGGGGATCTCCACTTCCAATAATTTACTCTGCCTCTGATTTGCCAGGTAGATGTCCACTCTCATGCTAGTTTTTGTTGATTCCAGAGTGTCCAACTCACTTGCTTGAGAGGATTTTATTATCAGCTCTGGGTACATCTGTCCGCTTAATCATCCCTGTATCTAGGTATTTTATTACAATGCTGATGAATATCGAGTCAAGATCAATTGGGATGATGTCCTTGTTGAAATACAAAATAGGGGATATCTTCAAGTTTGAAAATGGGGCATAATCAGAAAGGCTGCACATTCTGCCCCCATCATGGTCCTCTTAAAGGACAAAGCCATGTTTCCTACCAGCACCAAAGCTCTTAAAAGCAGTAGCCAAGTGGGGACTCTAACCTTTGATAAGTTTCTCACCCACAGAGTCCTCATTCAATGTCATTCCCCTTGCAATACCCCTTTCCTCTCAGTTTTAAAATTAAATGAGGGATATAGAGTGGGTCAGAACCATAGGACTATAAGTGAGGCTTTCATCTCGCTTCTTCCTATTTTAACAAATCTCTACACTATCTAGTCCATACATCATAAGGTACCACTTGGTTCCTAGTCTAATGGCTGAAAGATGTCTTTTTGTTGTCTACCTTACACTCAGAATCCCAATATCTTTTCACCACTGAATAGACAGACTTGTCCTCAAATAAGAATAATAGTATACCTTGATTGTTCTTTCCTCAAGGCCTTACGGATAACTTTCATTTGTTTGACGATATCCTTAAAAGAGAACTTACTTTAAACTGTAGACTAGAGCCATTTAACACTCTGCAGGTGATGCTCTCTAAAGAGGAATCAGACAAAAACACCACTAGACTTCTTCAATGACATCAAAAATTGTTACACAAAAATATTAAATACATATGTACACAAAAATGATAGTGTAAGTAATTATATATGGAAATATAAGGTTTATGTACAAATAAAATATCTCATACATTAGGAAGGGAACAGAAATTCAAGTTGCAAGACACAACTAGATTATGCTAAATAATTCAGTATTGCAGTTTATGGTAAAGAAAGGGAAGGTATAGAAAGTAACAGTGAGTATTCATTAGCAGCTGAATGTTGGAGGTTGGGGAACAAGGAGTCTTAGGAACTATTTGTACTATTACATGACTGCCTATAAAGCAACGTATGCTACATTAAAGGAGAGAGGTTACACCAAGAAAGAACAGCAGCAGAAAATGCACAGAAATCTGTTATCTAGTTTTAGCTCCTGTCTGAATTAAATGACTTAAATGTGCTAATATGACAGTGAACATCTTTCTGCAATGTAATTATAAATTTGGATCATTCATAAATTATATCAATCCTGGATTTTATTATAATTGGCATGACAGAGAAAATATAATCTGTGCAAGGAAACAGGAGATAAACGTATCTTGGTAATCACATATAAGAATGGGACAAAGAAGTAAAAAATAAAATCCATATAGAAGGAACAATCATTATCAAAGCAGTAAGAATCAAGGAATCACAGTAGTCAAGGTGGGAGAAATTTTAATATTGATCAGAGAGAATAATTTACTAACCTATAATTACATGTATGTAGGGCATTGGATGAGCACTCAATTATTTAATACACAGAAATGAACAAGTGTTGATGTTAGACGGAAACATTGTTCATAAGTAACAAGGATGTTTTAGGTCATTTAGGTTGCAAGTAAAGTTTTAAAGAGTTCCACCACAGGAGTGACTAAACATGAGTTCATTCAATAGAAATAAGCAAATTGAAAAGGAAAAGTCAGGGGCCAGCATTTTGGCACAGTGTGTAACACTGAAGCCTGCAATGCCAACACCCCATATACTTGCCGGCTTGAGTCTCAGCTGCTCCAGTTATGAACCAGCTCCCTGTTAATGCAACCAGGAAAGCAGCAGAAGATGGCCTGAGTAATTGGAGCTCCTGCCATCCATGAGACTTAAATGAAGGTTCTGGGTCCTGGCTTCGGTCTGACCCAGGCCTGGCCATTGGGGTGGGGTGGTACACAGAAAGTCTCTCTCTCTCTCTCTCCTCTTTCTCTAAATATTAGGCAAGAACCCTCTTGGGCTTATTAATATTGGGGATTTATTAATAATCATATGGTGATATCGTATGGCACCCAAATTCCAGTAGCATATGTGGCACCCCAGATAGCACTTCTGGGGAACATTAAAGGGCCACATTTTTGTATGAATTTTAGGGGGCCATCTCCGATTTCACTCACAGTTTTTTTTAAAAGGGCAGGTGGATCTTCTGCATTTTTCTTTTATTTCCTTTTTTTATTAATTCATTTGACAGGTAGAGTTATAGACAGTGAGAGAGAGAGACAGAGACAGAGACAGAGACAGAGACAGAGAGAAAGGTCTTCCTTCCATTGGTTTCACCCACCAAATGGCCGCTATGGCCAGAACTGCACCAATTTGAAGCCAGGAGCCAGGTGCTTCCTCCTGGTCTCCTATGCAGGTACAGGGCCCAAGCACTTGGGCCATCCTCCATTGCCCTCGCAGGCCACAGCAGAGAGCTGGACTGGAAGAGGAGCAACCGGGACTAGAACCAGCGCCCATATGGGATGCCAGCACTGCAGGAGGAGGATTAACCAAGTGAGCCAGGGTGCCAGCCCCACTCTCCCAGTTTTATAAATGACTAATTCAAATCTCTTCTTTTTCTTAACCTTCCAACCTTTACTTCACTGCTTTTCATTTTGTTTCCTTTTCCTTTTATCACAGAATATCAAAGCAATGAAAAATTTCCAAAATATTTTTTGTAATATTGCATCGCATAATTTTCTGTGAGCTCACATATTTTTCCTTTCTTTCTATAATTACTGATAATCATTGTGATATCCATGGGTACCTGATGCATGTATATATCTAGTAGATCCCTTTCCCATTACTTAATCATGGTTCTTGTTCAAGTTAATCTTCCCTTATTCCTTTCGTTTCCCAGTTTCATTTCCCATTGTTAATCCCAATACATCTTATTGTCATAGCAAGAAATAATAATTATTTTTAAAAATTTTATCACATTTTACAATAAAAACAGAGTTTATGAAAATAACCACAAAAAATTCCTTGATGGTACATGAAATAAGTGATCAAAATAAAATAGGAAATGATTACATGGTTAAGATATACATATATTACAATAAATGTGGCTTAAACTTGAGAAAGATTTGAAATTGGCCTATGGTAATGTGCATAAGAAGGATTGCTACTTGTGAGTTAGTGAGAAGTTATGGAAAATGAATTACATGATTTTGACTGGAATTAGTAACACCAGATATCTATAGGCAAGCTTATTACACATGCAGTGAATTTGAGCTGTTCGAATTAATGCACTATGTTTATGTTTTTACACAGCTCTGTTCAAGTTGATGTAATTTTCTCTGCTCACCTGATGTTTCCTAGACAAAACTGCATATAAGCAAACTGGAAATTCAGATGTGCCCAGCATTGTTTCCTAAGGTATCAGTTGTTGTGCAACAAACTCACATTACTAAGGAAGTATTACAGCAAAGCAGATGTAGTGATTTCACATAGGAGAGATTTCATTGCATTCAAAAGCTCTGTTTTTGCCACCTCTCCCTTATAAAATGGTGATTTTTAAGTGATTACTGAGTTTTCACTCCAACAACTTATACTGCTAATAAAGAAAGAAATAAACAGAAGAAATGAAATCAAACACAAGAATCAAATCAAATCACACAATTTACATGATAAAAATCGTACATTTATCATCTCAGTAAATACTTTATTGTGTACTACCGTTGTACTAAAACATATTCTGTACCTCACAGTGGAATCAATTAGAAGGGAAATGAGACTTTGCTGTAGAAATTTCTATACATATACACCACACACACACACACACACACACACTTTAGGCTCTGTGTGTGTCAGATGAAGGGATGTTATTAGGCAACAAGTCATTGGGATGTTTGAGTGCTATTCTACAGTCATCTGTTGAAGAGAAATGGGAAATGAAAAAAGAAAAGATACAAGATAAATAGCAGCCAGCACAGCGGCTCAATAGGCTAATCCTCCACCTGTGGCGCTGGCACCCCGGGTTCTAGTCCTGGTCGCAGCGCCGGGTTCTGTCCCGGTTGTCCCACTTTCAGTCCAGCTCTCTGCTACGGCCCGGGAGTGCAGTGGAGGATGGCCCAAGTCCTTGGGCCCTGCACCCGCATGGGAGACCAGGAGAAGCACCTGGCTTCTGGCTTCAGATCAGCGCAGTGCGCCAGCCGCGGTGTCCATTGGAGGGTGAACCAACGGCAAAAAGGAAGACCTTTCTCTCTGTCTCTCTCTCTCTCACTGTCCACTCTGCCTTGTCAAAAAAAAAAAAAAAAAAAAAAGATAAATAGCTAGGCTGCTTCCAGAAACCCTGTGCATAGGTATAGATTCTAGGAAAACAACCCAATACTTGAGATGATCTCGAAGGTGGATGATGACTATGAGAAAAACGTTAAAATATGGACGAATATCAGTGTAGCATGTTTGGAATATTATGTAGGACCTCTGGTACAGGGAACAAGTGACTCATAAGAATAGATTATGGTGGGATATTGGAATAGTAAATTCTTAAAGCACCTGGGAATAAACAGAAAGCTAACTCTCCAGCTGTGATCCGTGCCTGAAGTGCATCAGAGGGAAATCTTATGTTCAGAGGCATCCGGAGTGTAAGCTGGCAGAGTGTCTGAGGACTGATGCTGCTCTCTTGATGATGTGGCCTAAATCACCGAGGTAATGCAGAGAATGTAGTGAAGTCCAGCTGCCACCAGCTCAGTGCTCTTGACTACAAGTGAAGCTCATTATTTATACCAAACCAAATCTGCTCAAACCACTTTGTCCTTCAGTTGAATTAAGCAATATAATGGTATTGGGAATGCGGATAAAGAGAAATCACAAGCTTAAGAAGTCCACGTGTCTTCACACAGATAGGGACTTATTCTCAGGAAAACACAAATAATAAACACAATACATACACACGGACACACACACATGCACATTTATCAGCACAAGCAAAAGCTAATGTTGAATCAGCCTGAAGGGTAAGAGATCCATTTCTAGATCATCAGGGCATTCATTCACTCACTCACTCCTCCGTCCGCTCGCATTATGTCCAGAAACCTGAAATGCAGACTGATGTGAAAGTCTCAGAAATAATTAGGATCATCCCAGATAATCCTTAGCATGTATTGGCATTGTGGTCGCATATGTGCTGAACAAGTTTTTTTCCTATAAGAATGATGGCTTTTACTGGAATATGAATTACCATTAGATGACCACTTTAGATTTGTACTTCGTGGTGTTCATTTACTAATCTTTGATAAATGATATTTAATATTTTATTATAAATTCCATAAAGATATTTCTTCCATTCCAGGCACTGTGTTATTAGATAAGAGCTATTGGATTAACGATCCTGATGATTATTAAAAAAATACTTTTGGAAATCCATTTGTGGCTAAACAATGATGCATAGGTTAAAATAATCTGCAAGAATATATACACTTTTTGGTTTTATATATCTCTTCTAACATGTATCAGCCAAGGGTTCATAAAACACCATTTCTACGTATTTTCTCATTTTATATTGTTCTCATGACTGCATACCATACTTTTTGAGTAAATCAAAGTAATAAGCTCTATTTCTTGTCATTAACTACTTCCTTTCTTATACAATATGCTTCACTAGCTTATTTAAGTGAAGCTTATGACTAATTAGAAAAGCCACATGCCTTTGGAATTAATCTTGCCAGTTTGAGTTACTACACATTTAAATCTCTGATCAAGTCGTGTGGTTAATATCACAAGGCTGTCTTATTGAAGTAGAGCATGTGTTTTGATCTCTGCACCATGAAATGGATAAATGAAATACTCTAGAATTACATCATTGTACATTATAAATACATTACATAAAACAGATTTTGATAATATGTTGAAGTACTATATATTCAAAAGTGTATTAAATACCATCCTAATCAGATAAGAGGATGACACTATAAATTTAGATAATGATACTATGCAGTGAATAACTTTCAAAACAGTTATTGGAATGGAGTTTATAAGCTAATGTAACATAAATCTAAATGGATGTCATATTATATGATCAGTTCTATTTATTTTTGGGAAGACCAGAAAGATCACAGCTTGAATATAGTTGTATAAGGTTTCTGAGAAATTGAACTCAACATTTATGTCAGTCAAAATTTTGTCTATAGATTTCCTATTTGAGCTGAACAATATAAGTCAGTATCTTCACAATGAAGTTTGGTGACCTCCTAAACTCTGAAAAGGGCTTGCAGTCTAGTTGAGGATGATACGTGGTGTTAAATGAAAAGTGTAACAGAGGGTAGTAGACATTCTGACTGCCAAATGAACCATTAAAATAAACCATGAAGCCAAAGGTAAGTGAAAGGTGAGTGAACCCTCACATATACACACACTAATTAGTAGATTAATTATGGTGTGTCAAATGACACAGATAAATTCTTTAACAACCAAAAGAGTTTGGTCAAATAATTATCAATGATACAGAGCCTCTTGGTTAAACAACTAGCAAGATGACAAGATATAAAGGAAGACCAGAAGTCTTCCAGGTAAATTTCAAACAGAAAAGGCTTGATATTCCTACTGCATAACTAAAGTGATTTCAAGGAGGTGTGATAGGAAACACAGCTTGCTCAATTTAATTTGGGCTTCTCTCCAATCTATGCCCACTGCTCTTCTCTGTCTCAAACTCAAGGCTGCTGATGGGGGGCTGGTGATGAGATGTAGTAGGTAAAGCCATTTCCTGCAGTGCTGGCAACCCAAATGGGTGCCAGTTCTAGTCCTGGCTTCTCCACTTCTGACCCAGCTCTCTGCTATGGCCTGGGAAATCAAGAGAAGTTTGCCCAATTCCTTGGGCCCCTGCACCCATGTGGGAGACCCAGAAGAAGCTCCTGGCTCCTGGCTTTGGATTAGAGTGAACCAGTGGAAAAAGATTTTCTCTCTCTCTCCCTCCCTCCCTCCCTCTCCTTCTGCTTCTCTGGAACTCTGCCTTTCAAATAAATAAATAAATCTTTACAAAAAAGAATGCAGATGGATACAGGTGATGTAAGTCTTCATCTATTCCTATATGCCCACTTGCAGTAATAATAATCAATCTGTACATTAGCTCACATTTAAATTCTGTACCCATATGCTTACAAGTTGCATATGATCTTCTTCCACATTAAGAGAGAGATCTGGCATTAACTGACAGATTTTAAAATTCCTTTTCCTTTATTCTTCTAATTCTACTTCTTTAATGTTGAAGACAACTTTTAGGATTTCAGAGGATCAGAGAGAGGGCTCTTGGTAACATTCACTTTGTCTAACTTAGTAGTCTTCTTCTTGGTTTAATTACCAAGCTGTACCTACTGTACCTGCTTATACTATAGCTCAATGAATGAGGGCTCTATTTCATTTGCATTTGTGTCTATTTTTATGGATGAATCTTGGCTTGAACTTTTCATAATCAGACTCACTCTGATAAGCCTCCAAGATATGCAACTCAACAGTGATGTCCAGTCTTTCAAGGATGGAAGTCACCAAAAGGAATCAGGCCTCCAAACACATCTCTGCCTTCTTGGATCTGTTGTGAGATCTCTTTTTCTCTCTTACATGGTGTCAGCCTTTTTTTACTGTCAAAGATTGCCATCATAATTGACCCAATGAAAGAATATAATACGGTTGTTTAAATGCACATTTTAACTATGGGAGGAATAAAATATAGTTTCTTAGATTTCTTAATCTGAAGTACATATTTTCATTACAATGTGTCCTGAATGTGGGTCCATTTATATGTCCATATTACTTTCATTCTTATATGCATTTGTATTTTGAGATTTTCCATATCACATTAGGCTATTCCTAAGTAGAGTATGCTTTATTCTCCTCATTGTTACCATATAACATCCATATTTGGAAACTTAATAATCTTAAATTTCCTCTTTACCTACTGATGCTAACACACATACACACACACACACACACACATATATATATATATATAAATGTATCAAAGCTTTTATTTTGTTCTCAGTTCCATAGGTCTAGTAAAGGTGAGAAAGCTATTTGAAATATATTTAATATAACTGTACCATCTCTTTTCTAGATAGAACATATGAAAGATGCACAATCCCTGCCCTGTGGTTTTGAAGGAGTATCTGTTGCTCTTAAGCATCTTAAGAAAAATCCAAGTACAACTACACTGATAAATCAATGAGCCAAGAAAATGAGCTTTAGTTAGTTTTCCACTCTTTGACTCCTAATATTACACTTGTTCCATAGTTAACATTAAAAGCATCACATTAATTTCATACAGAATATAATTTTGCAGTTTTATCTCTTTGAATCTCACAATGTTTTAATAGTAATCTTAAAGGCTCTAGGTAGTTATTTGCAAGAAAAAACAAATGGATTTTTAATAATAAGTAAAGCTAGGCACTACAAGTCCAAGGAATGGCTTTGGGAATGAGTGAAAATATAATCTAGACTTTTGAAAACACAGATTCTATGATTTGCAGCTATTTCAGTTCTCAGGCTACTTTTGTAACTAAATATATGACATAGCCCTTAGCAGGAGTAGAACAAAGTATGTAGTTGAAACTCTGACAACTTTATGAGAATATTTATCTTGAAATTGACATTTAGATGTTCTGACCTGTTATGTATTTGTTATATATTTTGAACCAAAAAACGTACCATAGTGGATTGACTATGCATTTTTGTCATTGCCTCTTGTAATTTTGCTGACACACAGGTGAAATCAAGAGCGACAGAAACTGGGCACAAATGAAACAATATTGAGATGATTATTTCTTGTGAGAAAATGCTCATGAACTTTAATTTCTTTCTTTTTTTAAAGATTTATTTATTTATTTGAAAGTCAGAGTTACACACAGAGAGAAGGACAGGCAGAGAGAGAGAGAGAGGTCTTCCATCCGCTGGTTCACTCCGCAGATGGCCACAATGGCCAGAGCTGCACCGATCCGAAGCCAGGAGCCAGGAGCCAGGAGCCAGGAGCCTCTCCTGGGTCTCCCATGTAGGTGCAGGGGCCCAAGGACTTGGGTCACCTTCTACTGCTTTCCCAGGCCACAGCAGAGGCTTGATCAGAAGTGGAACATCTGGACTAGAACCGGCGCCCATATGGGATGCGCTTTAACCCAGTGTGCCACAGCGCTGGCCCATGGATTTTAACTTCTATGACCACAAGAAGAGTGTGTATAATATGGCTCTAACATGTTAAACAAACATGCGGTTCTAGTCAAAAGAATATGCTTAAATGCATATATATGTATATGTATTCAAAAATGTTATACTACTATAATTTTAATGATCTGTGTTTACAATTTACTGTATGGGATGAAATGTTCATTTTCCATTTAATTATTATTTATAACCCATGCTTATACTACTGTGAAACTGGGGTCTTTTGTTTTTTTTTTTTTTTAACTGTTGAACATATTTAGTGAAACGTAAGACCTTTACTGTAAAGTAAATTTAAAATATGTTATCTCAAAAATGAAAGAAAGAGAGTTGGGGGGGAGAGAGAGAGAAAAAAGAGAAGGAATTAAGGAAAAGAAAGAAAGAAAGGAAGAACAAAAGGAAGGAAGGAAAGCAGGAAGGAAGGAGGGAGGGAGAGAGAAGGAAGGAAGGAAGGAAGGAAGGAAGGAAGGAAGGAAGGAAGGAAGGAAGGAAGGAAGGAGAGAGAGAGGGAAAGAAGGAAGGAAGGAAGATAAAAGAAGATAGAGAAAGAGGAAGGAAGGAAGCAAGAAAGAGAAGTAAGGAAGTGGGAAGGGAGGAAGTGTATATCATTACATTCTTAGAATTGTATCTACAAACTATAATGACTATTAAAAACTACCTAAAAATTGAAAAATGATGTAGTTTTAAATGATCAAGGAAGGAACCAGCGAAAGCTGCCACCTGCAGTGCTGGCATCACATATGGGCAGCAGTAGCGGTTCCACTTCTGATCCAGCTCTCTGATGTGGCCTGGGAAAGCAGTAGAAGATGACTCAAGTCCTTGGGCCCTTGCACCTGTGTGGGAGACCCAGAAGAAGTTCCTGGCTCCTGTCTTTGGATTGGCCCAGCTCGAGTCATTCAGGTCATTTGGTGAGTGAACCAGCAAATGGAAGACCTCTGTCTCTGCCTCTCCTCTCTGCAACTCTGCCTTTCAAATAAATAAATACATTTTTTTTAAAAGATCAGGAAAATTCATGTTATACTTAATTTCCCCCTCTTTTGTGAAGTTCATGGAATTTACATAATCATGTAGGATATACATAATAACTTATGTGTAGCATAAAGAAAAAAAAGTGTGTGGAGATTAATGTTGGTAAAAATAAAATATTTCAGCTAGTCATATCCGTAATGAATACATTGGGGTAGCTTATGCATCAAAGAAACTGGGGCACATAAACTTAAACTTTCTAAGAAATCATGGAACTAGATGAGCATTCACAAAATGATTAAGACACTGGTTAAACTGCCTATGTCCCATGTCTGAGTACCTAAGTTTGATAACTAGATCTGGCTCTTACCTCAAGCATCCAACTAGTGCAGATAAAAAAAAAAAATGGTGATGACTCAAGTAATCAGACTCCTGCCACACATGTAATAGACTAGTTTGTATTCCTTGCTTCCACCACTGGCCAAATGTAGTCCTGGCTTCAGGAATTTGAGGAATGACCCAGTGGTTGGCAACCCCATCTCTCTCTTTCTGTCTCTCCCTTTGTCTCATCACCTTGGAAATGATTGACAACAGGCCCATCTATAAGAACCTCACTTGTCATCATCACACAACCTATGACTCATTACTGCAGTCCATATGGTAAGGATTATTCTAGGAAATAAAGAAAATTCAAATAAAAATATCTCATATTAATTAGGGAAAAGCTTTTCTTCCATGTCTAAAATTATTGTATTGGATTATATTCTTCAGAGAATATTTCAATAACAGGAGGGAACTTCCATCATCTCATGTCAACAGATTAAATTTGCACTTTTATTTGCCATTAGAGCTGCAGAGGGAGATTATTTCCAAGGTGAGGGAATAAATTTAGTCCTATCAACTTCTATAAATACCTAATCTTTGTGGAGCATTCAGACAACTCTCTTATTATTGACTATCCCAAAGCACACTTTAATTATCCAGCCTAGATTTTCCTTAATGAATGAGGTTTCCCTTGATCATTTTACTAATTAATACTCAGTAGCTAATTGCTGTAGATATGACACTATATAACATGGTTGATCAGAGATTAAGCTTAAGTGCATCATTTTATTAAACTTTTGCTCATAAGCAAATATGTAAATTATATAGATTAGTGGTAAAAGGTATGATGTTTCATTTTAGACAGACCTGGATTCAAATAAAGATTTTATTACACCTGAAACAGTAGCCTCATCATGCACTGAAAATCAGTTTTTCTTCTGTCAAAAAGGAGGGTATTAGATAAGTTGAAATACATAAAATAGCACAGTTTCTGATATGTAATCAATGATGAACATATAATAGACAATGTGAATAGAAAGAACAACCCAATAATAACAGAATTACACAATGAAGTTAAATAACCTAGATGATACTTACCATGCAGTCTAACTTTTCTTTCTTTTTTTTTTTTTTTTAAGATTCATTTATTTGAAAGGCAGAGTTACAGAGAGAGGGACTCACACACACACACATACACACACAGAGTGAGAGAGAGAGAGAGAAAGACAGAGAGAGAGAAGAGAAGAGGAGAGAGAGGCATCTTCCATACACTAGTTCACTTCCCAAGTGGTTGTAATAGCCAGGGCTGGAACCATTTGAAGCCATGAGCCTGGAACTCCATCTGGATCTCCCATGTGGGTGCAGGGTCCCAAGGATTTTCCTTAGTACATTAGCAAGGAGATATATTGGAAACAGAGCAGCCAAGACTCCAAGTGGCCCCACATATGGAATGCCTGCAATGTCGGTGGAGGCCCAAACTACTGAGCCACACCTGTGGCCCCAGTTTAAACTTTCTGGGACTCTACTTTCTCATATTTAGTTTTCTTCAGTTTCTTAGTGGATAATAACAATAAGTAGATTTAGTATCTAAAAATACTTAGATTGAACCTGAATTTTTGTTATGTAAATGTTGAAATAACAAACAAAACAAAAATGTTTTAATTAAAGTACAAGTGCATTTTATTTATATTCATATGTAAAACACAAGTAATTAGCAATTTGTGATTGATATCTACACATTGTTGAGACCTAGTGTTCTGTTTATTTGATTGTTTTGTTTTCATCTTATGTTTATACTTAGTGACTCCAACTTTCAAGTCCATTTTATATCTGGCATGACCTGGAAAGTGTGTATATCACTTTTGCTCACATTCCATCTGTGTAGGAGCCTGGGAAATTTTGTTTTTCTACATGATCAAACAGTCAACTAAAATATGTATTATTATAGAGGAGATGATCAGATATTTTTAGGAGTCAACTATCTGGCTGTCTCGGTATTTTTTTTTCTTCTATTGGCCAAGTAAATGTGTAACTAGGTTTGTCTTCAAATGTGTGATAGTACAGTTTCACAGACCTCATAGCAATTGCTAGCTCCTGTATTTCCACGACTGGAGCTGTGTAATTTAACCAACACTAGATAACATTGGTGATCATTTCTACTATGTACCAATCACTACTTCAACTGCCTTGTGTTCCCATGATCTGATATAATCCTGAAAATCTTCACCATGACTGCAATTTATGATTATTCAAGGACTTGAAAGGACATCAAACTCTTTAATTTCCTGCCAATGCCTTAATTTCAATGTATCTCAAGACATTGAGTGAACCTATTTCCAAAAAGACATATCTTTCCTTTGCTCCTACACTTGTGATTTTTCACAAGGAGCCACTCAGCTACCAGTCTGAAACTGCAGTGTTCACATCGATTTCTCCATGTTTTTATTGTCACGTCAGATGAATCATAAGTGTCCATTTTGCACTGGAAGTATTTCTGTCTGAGTCCCCTCATCTCCATGTTTTACAAACAGCTTTCCCTCCTCTTTTGACTTCTTTTTCTGTCCTTTCAGTATCACAGCTAAAAGGATAATTTCTCCAAGAAACTGTCTTAAAGTTACACTTAACTATTACAATGGCATTGCATCAGGTATAGAGAGAAAACTCTCTAACTGCTTGTTATGTTACAAGAGTCATGCTCTGATTTCACCTGACTTTCTTATCATTAATCTTTAAACAAAAGCCACACTTCCCTGTCTGTAGTTTGCTCAGCACCATGCATTCACTCACTCGTACTTTCCTTCATGTATGTCTCGTGAAAAATTCCTTGTAAAATGCCTAGTGGAGAAAAAGTGTTTCCCCACAGAAGTACTTTGAATATCTACCCATACCTAAATCTCCCTGAACTATCTTCAGGTATTGCATTCATTCCCTCAGCAAGACTGTGCTTATGAACCTTGCAGAGCTTACTATGTTTCATTCATTTCATTGTAATATCCCCTTCTAAAGCTCCAATCTATGTGAGAATTAGTGTATGTTACAACCCATTATTTACACCAGCCCTGTCTGTTGTATGATCTGTAGTCTGTGCCTAATAAATATTTGTTAAGAAGTGTCTTTTCAGTAGAGAGGTCTGCTGCTTGCTTGTGAGAAAAATAGTTTTCAATAAATTCTTCCACCTATAAAATATTTCTACCTATATCTTAAGCACTATATTTTAATACTATTCACTAGAGGGAATAATTTTAGTGCAATTACTTTTAAATAAATGGTTTATGATACAACTCTAGTTGGATTTTATGAACCGTGGATAAATAGTCTTAGAATATGACAAATACGTTGTTTTAAAATATAAAATATGTCTTAAAGTATTTATTCTTGATTATTTGAAATATTAAGTGTTTTTAAAATTATTCAATGGATCCTAGTGAGCTTTCATGCTGTTAGCATGACCCTGGGGGTGTTTACTCAAAAGCTTTAATAAGTACTTTGCCTTCAGTCATGGAAATCTGAAGAATCTCATGGGGTAGTAGGGACATATTATGTTTCTCTAAACTAGGAAAATGAATAAATCAATTTGCATTTTTAAATCCACAGAGAATGAAAACTGCTAGTTAGATGGTTACAAATTCCTCTAGGACCAGTAGGTTGAAGTATCCCTTGTAATATCATATGGTGACATTTTTATTATCAGGAGCTATTTTTGCATGTACAAATAAAAATATGTTATATTCTGTTGCTTTCTCACTGTGAGCAATATACTTAGAAAGCTGATTCATATTGTTATCCTTGAATCTTTATTACTTACCACAGGCTGCTTGTCGTGTGTGTGTCCTAAGGGCTATTGCAAATTTTATTGCTACTTATGTACTGTTGAGATTATATGAATGTATAATAAGGCCAATTACGAGAGTCCTTTATTTCACAACTTTTGGTACTTTCAAGGGAAATTTGTTTTAGAGTTGGCAAGAGTGCATCTATAGATATAATATAAATTAAGCATCTCAACTGAGAATTATTTTAATGGGATATTATGAAGTATGCTATTACTAAGTTGTACAAGTGATAATAAAAAAGGAAAAGAATGATTCTATACAAATTCAACCTATTAACAAAACCAAGCTCATCAAATCATTACTTTGTAAAATCATGAACCACTGTGGCTGTTACTCTCAATTTTTGTTTCCAAAGTCCTGATGCAAAGGATAGTACCATCAACCATCGCTGTATTTTTCAATTGAAGAAAAACTTTTACTCTCCCTTGTATTTCCATATAGTACTATGTGATTAGTTATTTAAGTTTATTACTCATATTGTGCAGATGAGAAAATAGAACCCAGGGCAATAAATGATTTGCCTAAGGTTAAAGACTAATTTAATTTGTAATATGGTACAACTCTGGGAATAATTGTTGCTGATCTACTTAATTTGCATTCTGCTCTTCTTTCTGATTAATTAATATATTTACTATTAATATTAATATATTAATATATTTACTAATTAGCACTCTACCTTTTGATTTCATACTTTCTTGGCTATCTGTTTTTATTATACCTTGGTTTTTCATTTTCTTTTTTAAAGATTTATCTATTTTTGAGAAAGGAGAAGAATTCTAAATACCAAGGCAGATAAATGAGGCAGCATGGTATATTTTAGGCTTTTATTTAGTGCGAAAGTTGCATAGGAGAATGAGAGCTTTATTTAAGAGAAATAGGTAAATATGGGTTCATACCGAGCCCAGGAACCAGCCACATGGAGGAGCATTTAGGCCAGGAAGCCTAGTGCGGGTGGCTCTGGAGGCGCAGGGCTACAGCAAGCCCCCTCCTGGCAAGAGGCCAGGGAATAAGAGAAGGATGGGACACACAATGTCCCAGGCTTTTAATTCACTCTCAAAGGGGAGTGGTTAATTAACCTGATTGGTTGGTGGTCACCCAGGTGTGGCCAGATAGGGGGATGAGGTCACACAGGGGTGTGGTGAAGGTATCAGGTAGGGTGTGAGGTCACGCAGGGGCGTGGCGAAGGTGTGGTCTTCCAGCTCACAAACCTAATCGATTTTAACCTATATGCCTGCCTACTTCATTTCTCCCTCAGACTCCATCCCCTTAATCCTATATGAGGGAGGATTAAAGTAGGCAGGCATGTAAGTTAACAGTGATTAGGTCTGTAAGCTGGAAGACAACGCCTTCAGGTCACCTGCCCTAGGCTTCCTGGCTCCTCCACGTGGCTGGTTTCTGGTCCTTGGTATGAACCCAGATTTACCTCTCTTTCTTAATAAAGCGCTCACTCTCCTATGCATCTTTCACACTAAATAAAGGCTTAAAACGTACCGTGCTGCTTCGTTTATCTGTGCCGGTATTTAGAATTTTTCTCTAAATATTAGGCAAAAACCCTCCTGGGCTTATTAATATTGGGGATTTAGTAATAAGCATATGGTAATAAGCGTATGGCACCCCAAATTCCGGTGGCATATGTAGCACACTAGATAGTGCTTCTGGGGAACTTTAAGGGGCCACATTTTTATATAAATTTTAGGGGGTCACCTCCAATTTCAGGAGAGTAATGGATTAAGAAATTAGGTGAGATTTTATAAATTAAGGAAGAACATTACTGGGTTAGTGCTCATAAAATTGGCATGAGATTAATCATATGGTAGTGCGTTTTCTCTCTTGAATTCACCTGCATACAGGTGAGAATTAAATGAGAGTTTCATTTCTTAAAGTTAAAATTCCACTGTGTGAGTATGAAGACTTGAAACAGGTATAGAAGTACAGAGAACAAATACTACAGTGGTTATAATGCTGGACCCTGGGAATTAAAATAAGTAGGTTGAGACATTAAGTCACAGGAAGGGCTGAACCACAAAGTGATACAGTGGAACTAAAGATTTACAAGATCAGTCTTCAAAAAGCTCATGAAAATATATCATGAAAAGATGTATGAATTTCAATGTTTTCCAGTAAATACATTTATCTTTAAAAATATATTCATTTATTCATTTTTGAAAAGCAGAGCAACAGAGCAAGAGGCAGAGAGAGGGAGAGAGAGAAAGAGAGAGAGAGAGAGATCTTCTGTCTGCTGGTTCACTCTCCAGATGGTGGCAAAAGCCAGGTCTAGGCCAGGTTGAAGCCAAGAGCCAGTAACTCCACCCTGGTCTTACAAGTGGATGGCAGGGACCCACGTACTTGAGCTTTCTTCCCCAAAGCATTAAGAGAAAGCTGGATCAGAAACCATGTAGCAGGGACTTGGCCATTTGCTGCAATATCAAATGCCAGCCATGCACCAGGAGGCTTAATCTGTGAAACCACAATACCTCCTCTCCTGTGCAAAGTACACTTATCATTTAATTCCATTTTTGTCTCAGAAAATGCCCTCCTACATGACAGCAAGATCAGAGAATCCAGGGGCTGATAGTAGAGGCAATACATGTGAAAGGAAGTTTGCGATTGTAGGAGAGTAGGATTCCTGAAATCGAGATTACATTATAGCAAAATGCTATTAATGACAATGGAGAATTATTACTGGTGTAGTGATTTGGTTAGTGTTATGGTTTAAACAGAATTTACTTCCCAAACTCATGCAGATATCTAAACTCCAAAGTCTTATTAATGTTAGTGAACTAAGATAGGGCATTTATCTAATTATGTCATCTGGGAAGTGAGCTTGGTGGGAGGTCTTTGGTCACTGAGATCCAGCTCTGAGAAGGTAGTTCTCTCTCCAGAGGGGTAAATATATAAGCAAAGACTGCTTCCTGGGTCTCTGCTTCCTGGCTCACCGTGTTATTGCTCCTTTATACAAGCTCTGAGTTGCCAACTTCAAACTGATGCCATCCAGTCTTAGACTAGAACCCCAAAACTGCAAGCCAGAATAAGCCTTCTCCCTTCCTAAATTACTCCTCTCAGTTTTATTTAAGTAATAAAAAACTGACTGAAACAGAAGGGAAAGCAAAATTGAAAATGGTAGTAAAGATTTTATTAAACATACTACAAACCTGACACTGAATTGCACATGTATACTTACCTGCATAAAGTCACCTAATGTTCATAACACTCTCATGGAGTAAATGCATCTGCTATAAAGATGAGGAGGTTTAGATACATAGATGTCATGTACCCTGCCCAGAGACACACACTTGTGTCACGATGGGTTCTGGTGACAGAAAACCTGCTTCCACATTTTGAGCTTAGCATTTGACTATACATTAGAAGAGGGGAGGTTAATGACCGGGCTGATTAGATTAATTTTTGCCCTGTCAAAAAGCTTCACAAAACAGAGTGAGCCTCCAGTTCTGATAGTTTCTGAGGAAATCGCCCCAACAAACTCTCTCATGGCTTTTGAAGTGCCATTCTAATGTCAGGCACTCTAAGGGCAGGAGCAGCCTGGGGAACAATAATTCTCCAGCTGAACAGACACTTTAGTGCTGTCTGTGGACAACTAAGACCAGGTTCAGGGAGGATTTTTCTCCTTATTGCAGATTCAAAGCTGAAGCAGTATAATAAAAATAATTCTTGCCTATATGGAAGGAAAATTTTGCATCATGTGTTTTGTAAAAATAATACCTACACTTAGACATCATGGAAAAATTTCCAACAAAGGACCTAAATCCATAATTATTTTTATCACATGATATTTTTGGTACTGATTATGTAAAATATTATGTTAGTGATACATGAGATTTCTAATCAAGGATGATAACAGACTGAAGTTCAATGTCTCAATAATTGTGGCTGGAGATAATGATATAATGGTTTAATAAGAGATAAACCCTATTAATGCTACCTTTTAAAATTATATATTCTTGGCCAGCACCGTGGCTCACTAGGCTAATCCTCTGCCTGCAGCACTGGCATCCTGGGGTTCTAGCCCCAGTTAGGGCACCGGATTCTGTCCTGGTTGCTCCTCTTCCAGTCCAGCTCTCTGATGTGGCCAGGGAACGCAGTGGAGGATGGCCCAAATGCTTGGGCCCTGCACCTGCATGGGAGACCAGGAAGAAGCACCTGGCTCCTGGATTTAGATCAGCGCAGCGTGCTGGCCACTGGACGCTGGCCGTAGCAGCAATTTGGGGGGTGAACCAACAGAAAAGGAAGACCTTTCTCTCCGTCTCTCTTTCTCTCACTGTCTAACTCTGCCTGTCCAAAAAAAAAAAAAAGTATATATTCTTATTTATTTGAAACAGAAACAGACAAGGAGAGATAATCCATCTGTTTGTTGACTTTCCAAATGCCACAACACCTGGAGTTGGCCCAGGCCAAAGGAAGGAGCATGGATCTTAATCTGGGCCTCCAATGTCGTGACAATGACCCAAGTAGTTGAACCAAAACACACTGCCTCCCAGGGTCATATTACTAGGAAGCTGGAATTAGAGCCCAGATTGGAACCCAGGCATTCTGATCTGGTGGCCAAGTGGTATTTTAATTGCTGTTCCACGCACCCACCCTTTATGCTATCTTTTAAAAGCAACTCCTAAAGCTTCCAATTTAAAGAGCCAAATTACTTTTATTTCCCCATTGTAGATGTATTTCTGTTTCTAGGTCTAAAATCAATGACTCTTGGCACAGAGTAATTAAGTGAACTAATTAGATGTTGATTCAAATTAGGACTCAATTCCTTTGAAACATTTTTGCACTGAACATCAACTATCAACTCTATTATCATTATCATTTCTGTCTTTATTCTAGATATTTTCTGAGGAATAATATTTGTATGAAAAAGAATAATTACTTATATTTTAATTGTTTTTGACACCTAGAAGTTGAACAATATTCTACAAATTTGGGTACACAGAGAAATACACATGTGGCCTGGGTGCTCACTCACACATTCATGTTGAATACTATAAGGAGGGCTGCAGAGAGGAGCTCGTAGGAGAAATCTTTCCTTAAATTTGCAGATATTATGAGCATTTACCACATTGGATGTGCTTCTATCAGTTCTCAACTCTGACTCTGAAGTTAATTTTATTTCAATTATTTGAATATATATCATCCTATGAATTGATTTGTGTTTCTTCCTGGTGCAGCTCCAAGTTACATTGTTTTTCTCTGGATTATTACATGAGATGAGGTTTTGTCTAATATTTTTGCATTAATTATCAGTTTCTCAAACCTTTGACTGAGTTGATAATACATGGTTGTGCTCCTCCAAGATTTTAAAAAGTCTAATGCTGTCTAGTAGATACTCAGATCAAATCAAATCACAATAAAGAATAAGACATGGTGGTGCTGTGGCATAGCTGGTAAAGCTGCCACCTGCAGTGCTGGCATCCCATATGGGCACTGGTTTGAGTCCTGGCTGCTCCACTTCCAATCCAGAGCTCTGCTATGGCCTGGGAAAGCAGTAGAAGATGGCTCAAGTCTTTGGGGCCCTGCACCCACATGGGAGACCAGAAGAAGCTACTGGCTCTTGGCTTCAGATGGACCCTACTCCGGCCATGTGGCCATTTGGGGAGTGAACCAGTGGGTGGAAGACCTCTCTCTCTCTCTATCTCCCTCTTTCCCTCTGCCTCTGCCTCTCTGTAACTCTGCCTTTCAAAATAAATAAATAAATCTAAAAAAAAAAAAATAAGTCACGTGACACTTCTCTAGAGTAAATAAATATGCATTGTATCCTAAAAAGCTCACAGTGGCTAATTACGTTTTGAATTGTCTTATATCTAATTACCTTTGGATATATTTATCTCATATTAAATTTATCTTTCTTCTCCTTTCATTGATGAGTTATATTTTAATCTGAAAACAAAGATGTTGAAAGCAAATTCATAACATGACACCTATCTCTCAGCACCATCTACTTAGGATATGATGTAGGCCAGGATATTTGGCTTAAATGTACTCTATGATGACCTCAGAGAATATTATCCCTTTTTTTGTTGGTCTTTAGTTTGTTTGTTTGTTTGTTTGTTTTTTGACAGGCAGAGTGGACAGTGAGAGAGAGAGACAGAAAGGTCTTCCTTTGCCGTTGGTTCACCCTCCAATGGCCGCTGCGGCTGGTGCATCATACTGATCCGAAGCCAGGAGCCAGGTGCTTCTCCTGGTCTCCCTTGGGGTGCAGGGCCCAAGCACTTGGGCCATCCTCTACTGTACTCCCGGGCCACAGCAGAGAGCTGGCCTGGAAGAGGGGCAACCGGGACAGAACCGGCACCCCGACCAGGACTAGAACCTGGTGTGCCGGTGCCGCAGGTGGAGGATTAGCCTATCGAGCTGCGGCGCCAGCAGAATATTGTCCCTTATCTCATGTCTGTGCGTGTGTGTGTGTGGGTGTGTGTGCATTTCAAATACAGGATTCCATGATCACAGTGTTCTGAAAACAGAGAATACAATTAATTGCTTCCATGAGTCAATGTCACAGTCTTGCAGTGCAAGCCTCTGATTTCCTATCCATCTGGTGACAATATGACAATAGAAAAGTCTTGAAATATTCTCTGCATTGCTTTTCACAATAAGTAAGATTTATTCTCTCTCATTTAAAGCAAAGTAAAATGCATTTTCAAATCATTAGGTGCATATCATGATGATGTCACATATAAAAACTTCTCAGTCTACATACCTTTTTGTTTGTTTCTTTCTACAACTAGACTTATCTCACTTTAACCATGAAGTATAATAATCTCTCAGAATCTTAGGGGATTTATTGTAGGACTGCTTTCATATAACAAAATATACAGTTGTTTAAATCCCTTACAAAAATATGAAAGTATTTATGTATTTGTATATCAGCTTTGCACATTAGGGGTGTGTGTGTGTGTGTGTGTGCATTTGTATGATGTATATAAGACAACCATAAGTAGACAAAAATTAAGAGATAACCTTTGGTATATATATTCCTGAATAATTTCTCTTTGGGCATTTTAAAATATATATTTATTTATTTGAAAACAGGGTGAGAGAAAAACAGGACACATAGAGAGGTGGGAAAGAGACAGACAGAGATCCTCCATCCACTGCTTTACTCCGCAAATGGCTAGAGTGCCCAGAGGTGATCACGCCTGAAGCCAGGAGTGAGGAACTCCATCCTGGCCTACCACGCGGCTGCGACGACCCAGGTACTTGGGCCATCTTCTGCCGCTGTCCAGGCACGTTAGCAGGGAGTTGATCAGAAGTAGCGCAGCTGTGCCTACTACTGAGCTTTCATATGGGATGCTGAAAGGTGGTAACTTAGCTCACTCAGCCACAATGCCAGTCCCAGGAAGCTTTCTAATGGTATCGTAACCTCTGAATTAATTTATTGTACCCATTCCCATTCAACCCTTACATAAAATCTAAGGCAAAATCTCAACATGTTTTCCTGTACTCCTTATTTAGAAGCTTATTTCTTTTGATTATTTTCTAATCCCTAGTGAGCAAACAAGTCTGTATTTAGACCCTAGTCATGTCTCCACATTAGACATGTGGAGTTCTCGCAGTAGACTTTGAGAAAACTAATGTCTATGGAAACACTGAAGAAAACTGAGGGAGATTTTTAGATGAACCTGAAGCCAGCTTATAGAATGTGTTCACTATTATCCAGTCAGATTGGACTTGAAGGGGTTTGAATACATAAGTTCATAGACAGAGTCCAGAGTAGATCTGGGTTCTGGGAGTACGTATATCCAAAAGGGGGTATGACAACATGGGTTTCTCTTTCCACAGTAAACACCAGTAGGATGAAACTGTATGATGAGTGTGTATATTGCATGGTTTAGCACAACATCTTTAATCTTAAAAAGAAACCTTAAGGGGCCAGCGCTGTGGCATAGTGAGTAAAGCTGCTGCCTGCAGTGCCAGCATCCCTTATGAGCGACGTTTTGAGTCCCAGCTCCTCCTCTTTCAATCCAGCTCTCTGCTATGGCCTGGGAAAGCAGGAAAATGGCCCAAGTCCATTGGTCCCTGCACCCATGTGGAAGACGTGGAAGAAGTTCCTAACTCCTGGCTTTGGATCAGCGCAGCTCCAGCTATTGCAGCCAACTAGGGAATGAATCAGCAGATGGAAGATCTCTCTCTGCCTCTCCTCTCTCTCTAACTCTGACTTTCAAATAAATAAATAAATCTTTTAAAAAAAGTGAATGAGGTGATCATTCCTCAAAGCTGATTTTCAACCTAGATTGAAATGACAGCAATGTTACTTGAATCTTATGAAAATAAAGTACATTTGGAAAAGTAGAGCTTCATAGTTTTGATACAATTTATTATCTTTTAAAAGAATTTCTTTTTATTTATTTGAAAGGCAGTGTCACAGAGAGAGAAAGAGATTGAGAGAGATAGGGATCTTTCATCCCCTGGTTCACTCCCCAAATGGCCAAAAAGTCCAGGTCGGGGCTAAGCTGAAGCCAGGAGCCAGGAACTTTATTCAGCTATCCCACATAGGTGCAGGACTCAAGTTTTGATATTGCTTTGTAAAATAATGAGCAAAATATAAGGAATTAGTTGTAGGCCAGACAACTGTAAACATATGGGAGTAAAGCCTGTAAAGAGTATCTTCGCTTTGATTGAGACCATGTATTTTCATATTATCTCTGCACCATGAAGGGATTAAACTTAAAAATAATACATGATGTATGAGCATGTTTTATGCAGTGATGATAATATTAAATGTAATTTGGTCAGCCTATATCTTTTTTTTTGACAGGCAGAGTTAGGCCGAGAGAGAGAGAGAGAGAGAGAGAGAGAGAAAGGTCTTCTTTTTTCCGTTGGTTCACCCCCCAAATGGCTGCTACAGCCCGCGCGTTGCGCCGATCCAAAGCCAGGAACCAGGTGCTTCCTCCTGGTCTCCCATGGGGTGCAGGGCCCAAGCACTTGGGCCATCCTCCACTGCCTTCCCCGGGCCACAGCAGAGAGCTGGACTGGAAGAGTAGCAATCGGGACAGAATTCGGCACCCCAACGGGGACTAGAACCCTGGGGTGCCAGTGCTGCAGGTGGAGGATTATCCAAGTGAGCCGTGGCGCCGGCCTTGGTCAGCCTATATCTATAAAAATGTGTTTTCTTCATAACAATGCCTACCTTACATGATGAAATTTTATTAATATCTACCTGTAAATGTATGCATGAACACAGGCACATACAATCCAGAAATGTACAGATACTTTTTATTATTCAGTTCTGAACTATTTCAGGAAGCCAACTAACCAAATAAATGTTCAATTTTAATTGATTCAAATATTTGTTGCAATTTGATTTGGTATTTGGCTACACAGAAAGAATAATGAAACAAACGTTTTAACATCTCTAAAAAAATTCTCTAGGATGGGAAGTTTGGAGTTTCCAAAGTGATACTGCAAGCAAAGGGTTTAATTGTTTTTAAAGTTAAAAAGGTAACTTGTGTTCTCTATTTTACACTCTGATCACTAACATATTGAAAAGCAAAATGCAAAACTCTATTTCAAAGAATAATAGCTCCCATTTTTAAGTCACTATGCTATGAAATCTTGAATATTTTCAGGTAACTAACTTCTTTTTTTCTTCCCTAGCCATGAGAAGCCCATCAAAAGAACATTAAACATTTATGAAGAGGAGATAATATTTTAATTGATTATTCAGGAAAGATTCTGTTTTGATATCAAAAATTTTTGTCAGAGTATTTTCCCTTCATTCATTCTCGTTCTAGATCCTCATGTTATCAGGCAGCTCTCCACTCTGATGGTGCCGAGATAAAAATTTCACCAGCAAAATGAAACAGGCTAGCAAGGTTTTATTAAAGAAAAGGGAGGCCATAACTCAGTCTGACCTCATTGCTACTGAAATGAAGGGAAGGAGAACTTTAGGATCCAGAGTGGTGAGGAGAACATACACTATAATTGTTAGTTGATCCCCCACAAAGGAACATTAAACTTTCTCATGTTTTCCATACAAGTGAGGTGTGCACTAAAATTAGACTCTTGCTTTCTTTTCTTCATACTATTTGTTGAATTCTTTGCTTTGTGTAGGGTTAAACTTATGAGTATAAAGCACACTGAAAATAGATCTTTGTAAAAATTAAGAGTGGGAATAGGAGAGGGAAGTGGAAGAAGGGTGGGAGAATGGGCAGGAGGGAGGATAGGGTGGAAAGTATCACTATGTTCTTAAATTTGTATGTATGAAATACATGAAACTTTAATACCTTAAATAAAATTGAAAAAAAAAAGAACCTGGAAAATAAAAGTGTCATCTTTCTTAGTATTTACATTTCAAGACTATGGCATCCAGGTGCTACAGAAAAACATTCCTTAGTTGTAAACTTGGCAAAAAGCTTTTGAATATATTTGCATGTATCACTAAGGGGAAGAAAAGGAATTCACAGCACAAGTTTTCTAAACAATGCCTTAAGAAAAGGAAACTGAACCTGAAGGAATGAAGAGGAGTATCAACATTTTTGTCAAGCAAGTAGGAGTATCCACAGTGGAAAACAAATCAGCTCTCAAAATATGGCTGTTGTGTATGAGTTATTGACCACTTAATTGTGTTTAAGTTTAGTTTAGTTAAGTTTAAGCAATTAGACACATGTGGCAGTGCCTTCAATACTTGACAGTATGCATATATTAATGCATAATTGATGATTATTACCTTGAAAAATGTAAAATATTATTTTAAAATAAAAAACAATGTAGATACAAGGTAATTGAATTTATGTTTAGACTATCTTATAGACTGATTGTTGTTATTCTGTATTTTTCTTTATTTGTGGTCACATTTCTTAACAAGATATATTCAATAAAATGACTAACTAAAGAGATACTGATAAAATTTTAACGATATGAGGTCAGTTATTATTTTCAAACACAAGAAAGGAACCATAGCATCATGGTATTTCTTTAAAAAGAAAATTAAACGTAAATGAGAATGAAAAGTAAACTACCAAAGTTTGCATTTCTTCTTTGGTTATATTGTTGTTACATGGTCAAGGCTTCCAATTCACACAATTTCATTTCAAAATCAGAGTCTCTCTTGCCATCTGTTGATTACTTCAACTTTTTTTGGAATGAGTGACATGGTGAGAGGTCTCAGCCTGGAATTATTTCATCATTGCCTTCTCCACTTTCTTTGCAGGAGATAAATATCTTCAGCGGAAATTCCTTTGCATTCTCTTTTTTTCTGTCATCCTTCTGCCCTTACTTCCTCCTTCTCTTCCTCCTCTCTCTCCTTCCCCTCTTCCTTTTTCTCTCCTCCCTTCCTCCCTTCCTCCCTCCCTCTCTCTCTCTTTTCTTCCTCCCTCCCTCCCTCTCTCTCTCTTTCTCTTTCTTCTTTTCCATCTCTTTCTCTGTCTCTCTCCTCCCTTTCTTCCTTCCTCTTTCCTTCCTTCTCTTTTCCAAAATAGACATCCTAATCCCAAGGTAAATCTGTGTCCTCTTGTGACCATCTCTTTCCACAGTGGTCTCTCCAGCGGAGAGAGGGAGTAGTCATCAGTTCCCTTCCCACTTGTAAGTCAGCCTCTTATTCATTTTCCTCACTTTAGTATGAATCAAAGAAAAAAAATGTACCAACAAGTGACCAAATAAGTCAACAGCAGCAGTAAAACAACAATAATAGTAACAATTCAAGGTACATTCATAGGGTTATGATCACTTGTTAAAATACTTAATGTGTTAAACTTTTAATATGATATATATATATGAAATATAGTATATATTTGCAAAATCTCATTTTGATAAACATCACTTAGAGAAAGCAAATATAAAAAATAACCCAATTTTACTTGATGTATAGATATTGATACTATCCTTCTTAAGATACAACTATTGGGGCTGGCACTGTGGCATAGCAGGTAAAGCCACCGCCTACAGTGCCGGCATCCCATATGGGTGCTGGTTCAAGACCCGGGAGCTCCACTGCCAATTCGGCTCTCTGCTATGGCCTGGGAAGCAGTGGAGGATGGCCCAAGTGCTTGGGCCCCTGCACCCTCATGGGAAGACCTGGGGGAAGCTCTTGGCTCCTGGCTTTGTATTGGCTCAGGTCCAGCCATTGTGGCCAATTGGGGAGTTAAACAGCGGATTGAAGATCTGTCTTTCTCTCTCTCTGCCTCTCCTTCTCTCTCTGTGTAACTCTTTCAAATAAATAAATAAATCTTAAAAAAAAAGATACAACTATTCCATTGTTTCCTCCATGAATGTATCTCTTTTACCCAAATGAAATAATTTTTGCACTGTATTAATTTTTCTTTCTATAGTCATAAAATGTCATATACTATAAATAGTTGACTTTTCTTATTTTTTCTGGTGGAGTATGAACTCAGCAATGGAATAATAAATTTTAATGTCTTTGCATTCCTATTATTGATATCAATTATCATCACTGATTTTATGTACTAGCCTAATATTTTTAAATACATGATCATTCAGGAAAATATACTATTGAATATTGTTTTTTTATTTTAAAAATAATATGTAAAACATATTTAAACATGTTTCCTACCACTAATAGTGAGGAAGATCAACTGACATAACCAAATAATATGTCTATATACCTTTTTAATAATTTGAACATAATGCAAATTATAATTACTAATTTTACTTGTTTAAGAGCTTACATAAGTTGTCTGTAATTATTTCAAGATTTTTAGATAAATTATTTTGAGCATTAAAGTTTCAGATTTGTTTTAAGTATGCTTTCTAATGAGTATTAGCATTTTACGGTATGGACTGCCATCTGGTGGAAGTTTAAAGTCTTAACTTAAACTAAAATAATTTTATTCAGCTTGTCTGCTTTATGCTATTGTTGTTATGAGCATGTTAATAAACATTTGGGTTGGACAGGAGAAAATGTATTAAATTAAATTAACGAGCTGAAATCTAATAGAAAATAAAAGCAAATAAGTTTTTAAATTAGACACTGTGTTTCTGCCTGCTTCACCATCCTTTTGTATCACTATGAATTTAATGTTTTGAATATGAACAAGACCATAAAAACTCAACAAATAGACAAACAACTGATTATTCAGTTCACAGAATTTTTAAGCCTAAGATACACTAAGATTTGCTTTTACTGATATCATGCAATTAAAAAAGAAAGTCTACATATGTGTTATTTGTATAGTATATTTCATACACAAACATTTCAACACTAATGACGCTCACAGTTTCCAATGAGATGCGTTATTAAGAGCAACTATTGGCTTGCAGATTATGCTTCTTAAGAGGCTAGAGCACCGATCATACCCTCAGTACCATTGCTTACATCAATTCATAGGAAGTATAGTTTCATCTATTGAGGATATCATTCCTATTTTTTTTTTATTTCTCAAAAAATTAAAATTTAATCTTACCATAATGGAATGTTTGCCTAGACATGCTAGCCTTGACAGAATGATTTATGATCCTGGAAACATAACTAAATTGCACAGAGTCCTTGAGGAACTTAAAAACAAAATGTGTTGAAGGAACGAGGATTACACTGTGAAGTAGGACAACGTGAGAGCAGTCCCACTTCCATTATGAAATAAATAGGTTGTCCTAGAAGTAATAATGAGGTAAAAATAATATTCATAAACCAAATGCAAAGCAGCTTTCATATAATATATTATTTTTTCCTCACAATAATTATGGTACAGATTCCCTTATTGTTTAAGTTGTGGAGGTGATGGCAAGATCAGAGATACAAAACAACTTTGTCAAGTTCCAGCAGCTAGTACTTGCTATAGCTGGAAAATTCAGTCGGAAAACCTGAGGTTCTGCTTGCTTCTTGAAAATCAATACTCTCTATTTTTTCCAATATTTTATCTTCTGAAGCTGTTCAATTGTAATTAACAGGTTTATTTTATTGCAGTACATATTTGTGGTTTTTAAAAAGATTTATCTGTGTATTTATTTAAAAGGCAATCTTAGACAAACAGACAGATCTTCCATTCACTGGTTCACTTCTCAAATGGCCACAACATCCAAGGCTGCACCTGGTCAAAACCAGCAGCCTGGAACCCCATCCAGTCTCCCAGGCTAGTGACAGGGGCCCTAGGTTACCAGGGAGGTGGATTAGAAGTGGAACAACCCAGACTTGAACCAGTGCCAACATGGGATATCCACATCACAGGTGGTGGCTGACCCCACAATTTGTGGGTTTCTTTTTGATTGATTGTTTGTTTTAATTTATTTGCCTGCAGTTGTCTTAGTAAAATTTGAACATAAAAAAAAAAGACTCATGGGCATACATATGCCAGGTTCAAGTAAGTTAAAATAAGGAGAGATAGTTATTATTAGGATCAGTACACCACAAGCCCCCAGCTATGCATCAGCAAATACGAAGCCCTTCTGCTACTCACTTGAGTAACCTTGGGCTAAAATGTGCTTTAATTATCTCCTAAATTTTCCAAAAATTACATCAACTCTGTATCCATCCTTAAACTTAACTTAGGTTTATCTGTTTTGCTTACTTATTCACACTGTGTTTCTATCTGATATATTTATTTTAATCAATAAAATTTTGTGTAGAGATTCAGTTCATTGAATTATTCAATGGTAATTAATTATTACCATTTGTATAATTTATTTATATTTATTTATTACCATTTCTACAATTTATTATTACCACTTATATAATTAATTTATGGTAATTAATTATATAAAATGTAACTACTTACTTTTAATTTATGGTTTTATGATTTTAGGTCTTCTGTCATAAGTTATGAACATCTTCAACAATACTATGGCATTTCAAGTTGTAATTTCCAACTAATTACACCAATATCCTCTCCAATCCAGAGTGAAAATTTACTTTTATTTGTATTTCTCTGATGGTTGTTCCAGTTTACTTTGTCTTAATGCTAACAAGCCTTTTTTTTTTTTTTTTTAGGATTATGGACTAGGTGTATGATTTTGTGCTCACTTTTCTGTTATGCTACCTACTTTTCATATCCATTTACAGGGATATTGCTTTCAGGTAAATTAAGGTGTTCTGGGGAAAAATTCAAATATAGAAGCAGGTAGCTGAGGGGCAAAGAAATGAATAACAGAGATTGGAAAGTGACAATTTATTATGAGATAATCACTATGACATTGACAAAACACTTGGCAAAACTCTCACCAAAATGTGTGTGTGTGTGTGTGTGTGTGTAATTTCAGGGCTATTATGAGAATGCAGTCCTGAAGAAATAGTTTGGAAAAAGATTGCATTCTATTTCTTTTTGGATTACTTAATGACACATTCATTTCTGAGTTATTTCTTCTTGTGAATGCAGAGCTTTCTTGCTGTTTACTGCATTTAGAAGAGATAAGCTCAGAAATAAATGAAATAGAATTGAGTCAAGTTTAGGGACTTAAAAAACTTTTAAAATGCAAAATAATAACAATAATTCTGAGATATACTTTAATAATTAGGAGTGATTAAACAGCCTTGTATTAAAAATGGGATATGTATCCTTGATAATTTTTTTTTCAATTGGAAAAAAATATTGCAAGAAATGTAATAAAAGTGTAGGTTGGCCTTAATATATGATAGTCTTATGGTCTTTACAGATAGAGAAGGTAAAAGTAATACAGGAATTGGGGCCAGCAATGTGGCATAGCAAGTTAAAGCCCTTGCCTGAAGCACCGCCATCCCGTATGGATGTCAGTCTAGTCCCGGCTGCTGCTTTTCTGATCCAGCTCTCTGCTATAGACTGGGAAAGCAGTAGAAGATGACCCAAGTCCTTGGGTCCCTACACCCACGTGGGAGACCTGGAAGAAGCTTCTGGCTCCTGGCTTCAGATCAGCACAGCTCCAGCCATTGCGGCCATCTGGGGAGTGAACCAGCTGATGCAAGACCTCTCTCTGTAATTCTGTCTTTCAAATAAATAAAATAAATCTTTTTAAAAAAGGGAATTAAAAAAACAGAAAGAACCTTAAAATTCTGTCTATAAAATAACTGTAATGATTGTCCATGTCACAATAATCTAGGGAAAATGGAATAAAAAAGCCCACCATATTTCTAGAGAAATATACTTCAGTAAAAAATCAGGAATATAGATATAAAATATAGATATATAGTTTCTCAATCTCTATACCTATCACAATCATTTAAGTCGGTGGTTTATAAGCAGGAAGTGAATGGATGTACCCCCTCAGCTGCTCAGATGGACACATGGCTCATTACAGACTTGATATGGACAAAGGGGAAAAAGAAGACCCTAACAGGGAATAGGAAACAAGGAACACTGAGAGTAGCATATTTGGGAATGTCTTCCCAAGAGGTGATTTTGGATTCTAAGAACACATTCCAAAAATATATGAGCATATACCTTTGTAATCTTACTATCATAGCAGAATTGCTGTGGACCACGAACTCTTTTGTTCTCTCAATTTTATTGTTCTAACTCCTTCAATCCACAGAGAGATGACTTTTTCTCTTTATCACTTATAGGCCTTTGTATCTAGGGTCTTACACCATCTCTAGTTCATACATTCAAATAGTATTTTTCTGGAGAAGATGCTGAATATATGTTGAACCAAGAGGACAACTGTGAAAACCAGCGCTGTTGTTCACCAAATCTTTCTAGCTTTTTCTTCAGAGCAACATGGTAAAAGTTCTTGAAGTTTTGCTTTTGAAGAAATTTTTGAAGGTTTCTGTGACTTTGTGACATTGTGATATGAGGAATAATGTGGATTGTAACATTAGGACACAACTCTTAAGGATCCCTTAGTAATTTTCCACATTCATTTCCAACCACTCTGGTGTTCAGAGATACTCATGTTAACATTCTCCATTAGATGACATCCCAGAGTGGTTACCTGAGCATATCTGATTATATGCATAGGGTATAATGTGTGCAAGAAATGCAAACTTTAAAACAAATTCATTTATTTATTTTGAAAATGAGATTTACAGAGAAAGAAAGGGAAAGAGAGAAAGAGATCTTCCATCTGTCGGTTCACTCCCCAGATGGCTGCAACATCCAGAGCTGGGCCAGTCAAAGCCAGGATGTTCATTCAGGTCTCCCACATGTACAAATACAAAGCTTAACAGATCAAGACTACAAAAAACATTCTATCTAAACACAGATAAAAACATTCTATCTAAACTCAGACACTTGGCCCATATTCGGCTCTTTCCCCCAGGCCATTAACAGGGAGCTGGATTGGAAGTAAAGCAGCCAGGAAACAAACTGCCCCTGTGTGGGATGCTGGCATTGCAGGAGGTGGCTGAATGCACTATGCCACAATGCCAGCCCCAAGAAAGACAAATTTTTCTTTGTCAGAAAGTACTTTATTAGAGTTATGTGTTGCCTCCTAATTACTTACCCTGTTGTAATTCTAACTATATCCGTAGTGCATTTATCCATTTTTTGCAACAACTGCACTAACCATCCTAACTCTACAAATAGAGGAACATTCAGCAGCTGAACCCTTTTATAGCCTTTGCACTGTCATGTTACTAGTTCTGCGTTTTGATAGAATTTTTTTTCATAGTCACGATCTGTTAGGCTTTGTATCTATACATGTACCCTCTCTATTTTTCTTTATTCCTTAAACTACCTCAGGACTTTGATCTTAAATTCCTTTCCTCCTGCCAAAGACAGTATTACAGAATGGTAAGTTTTGATACGAAATTAATTAGGATAGACCTTCCTCACACAAAGTAAAATTAAGGCTACATTAGTCATTTGTAATACATGCTGGATGCTTCTACTGAGCATCAAAAATATGATTTAATTCTGCCATTAAAGACGAAAGAGAATGTGTCAATACTTTTTGTATTGTCTCCACAAGAAAAAAATTATTTAATTAAATCTTCTGAGAGTTGTTTGAGGGAAATATTGACAACATTTAAGGGAAATGCTTGGAAAGATTGGAGAGCGGTTTTTACTTGTTCTTTCACAGGGAATGTTAGCACACTTCAACTCAGAAAGGAAGGCACACATGAATTCTGAAGGCCAGACAATCCAATTAAGAAGGACTTCTTGATTTATGCAATTAAGTTGGCTGACTCTGCATCACGGATTTAGAGCAGTTTCATTTGCCTTATGACCAGAAGAAATGGCCTGGAAGAAGGTCTCCAAGGCTAATAGATTACCATGTATGATGAGGAAGTAAATTAAACCGCTGCTTAATGGTCTCTCTCTCTTTTTTTTTTTTTTTTTTTTTTGACAGGCAGAGTGGACAGTGAGAGAGAGAGACAGAGAGAAAGGTCTTCCTTTTTGCCGTTGGTTCACTCTCCAATGGCTGCCACGGCTGGCGTGCTGCGGCCGGCGCACCGCACTGATCCGAAGGCAGGAGCCAGGTGCGTCTCCTGGTCTCCCATGGGGTGCAGGGCCCAAGCACTTGGGCCATCCTCCACTGCACTCCAGGGCCACAGCAGAGAGCTGGCCTGGAAGAAGGGCAACCGGGACAGAATCCGGCGCCCGGATTGGGACTAGAACTCGGTGTGCCGGCGCCGCAAGGCGGAGGATTAGCCTATTGAGCCGCGGCACCAGCCTTTAATGGTTTTTTTCCTCCAGTATAGTCAGCTGTACTGCAGGTTATCTTTGTGTTTGATATTAAAAACACACCTGCTTATGGTTACAAATGAACACTTTCACTTTTTGTCTGTCTTATTTTAACTGAAATGAATATGATTCAATGATCTAAGCAAAATGTGTGGTCAGTAGTTAAAAAATGGGGACATATAGACACACATACAAGCCTACATGCAGGCTGCAAATGAACTCTATTTCCTTCAGTTCCCAATAACTTACTTTAAGGGAGAAACAATACACTGTAGCACTTGTGAGCCAATTATGGTATATTAACAAAGGTTCCTTTTTATTTTTAATTTTTTTCATCTAAATGTGACATTGTATCTTCATTATATTTATAATTTATCAAATTTGTATTCACAAGATCAATCCTAATTATATTTTCCTATCTTGAGTTCTAAATTTTCCATTATCTTTTAAAACTACATACTTTTGGTGGCTGGTGCCGTGGCTCACTTAGCTAATCCTCCACCTGCAGCTCCTGTACCCTGGGTTCTAGTCCCGATTGGGTTGCCATGCACTAGTCCTGGTTGCTCCTCTTCCAGCACAGCTCTCTGCTGTGGCCCGGGAGGGCAGTGGAGGATGGCCCAAGTGCTTGGGTCCCTGTAACTGCATGGGAGACCAGGAGGAAGCACCCGGCTCCTGGCTTTGGATCAGTGCAGCGCGCTGGCCGCAGCAGCCATTTGGGGGTGAACCAATGGAAAAGGAAGACCTTTCTCTCTGTCTCTCTCTCATGTCTATAACTTTGTCAAGTAAAAAAAAAAAAAAAGCCTACATACATTCTCATTTTATAATTATTAAATTAATTTTTGCTTGCCTAACTGCTTCAAGTATAATATTATATAACAAGTGCCAAACATCATAACATAATCCTAATGTATCACTTAAGACGATAGAAATTTGCTATTTTAAAATTATCAGCTGTCTGCTCTTTTATGGTGGAAAAATTAAAATCTATTTATGAGAACAAATTATACTTTCTTTTTAATAAAGAGTAAAACCTATTAAACCCCAAAAGGAGTATAGATCTTGTGTTTATGCAAACATGGTAATAAAATTGGCCGAAAATGTGAATGGAGAACTTCAGTATATAAGAGGTTCAGCTGTTCAGCATAATAATGTGAGAATTTGTCTTTTTGTGATGTTATTTTCATTTTTACAGATTTCCCCATGTTTGATAAAAATTTAACCACAAGTGAAGATAAAAGAGGAAACATCTTACTTTTTTTCTTTGTTGTTCGGACCAGTTGTTTCCCAACTGGATTAGGAGGAGGAGCAATCAATAAAACTATCACTGGTAGATTTAGGATGTCTGTTGCTACAAAATGGCAAGTGAATTGGTAAGCAGAAGTGGTCATTTGACCACTTTATTTAAAGAATATCTCTGGTTACTTGTCAGATAAGCATTAGCAGCAATAATAGTATGTAATATACAATATAATTTTTAAAATTATTTTCAGTACATTTGAAAAGCAGAGAAAGAGAAAAAGAGAGAGAGAGAATTTTCCATCTGTGGATTCATTCTGCAACTCCGCAACTACCTGCAGCAGCCTGGCTTTTACCAAGCTAGGCTGAAGCCAGGAGAGCAGACATCATTTCAGTTCTCCCACATGGGCAACAGGGACCCAAACAATTGAACCATCACCCACTGCCTCCCATGTTCCATATTAGCAGGAAGCTGGAATTGAAATCAGAGCAAGGACTTGACCTCACCCAATCTAACAAGAGAGTGCGGGTGTCTAAAGCGGCATCTTCACTACTGCACAAAATGCCGCCTGTCCTGCAATTAATAATGTTCAGTATCTGAATTATGCTTTGCATCTGTTGGCCAGAGACTTTCATTAAACTTTTACTAAATGTTCATAACCTTAAAGTTTTAAAGTATTTAAAGTCCCATATTCCCACTTGGTTCAAAATGTCATAGTTTGTTACAGGATAGGGAGAGGCTAATTAATAGCTGGCCAGATGACATTTTTGTAACCTTAAAAATAATCTCAGGACTGCCAAAATATTGTGAGAGTAAACAATACATAAAATTAAAAGTCATCAACCATGAAACCTATTATACCATTAATTGCCCTCATAACTTTTGCATTTACAACTGATGACATGTCTAATCACTCAACATCCCCAGCCCTGTCTGTACTGCATGTTAAAACTTTCCATAAATGCCCTATCTTCTCTTCAGCTCAGAGCTACTTATCTAATTAAGAGAGCATCAGTTCTTGCCTCTGTAACTGTTCTACCTTTCTATAGTTGGGCCTCCCACAATTATGCTACCTCCAAATCAACTGGATTTGTAAACAGACCTAAAGCAGTCTCCTTTAAAATCTTGAGGATCATGTCCATTCTAATTTACAACCTAGCAATGGTTCCTTGGGTTTCCAACCCCTGGTCTAAAATCATCAACCTGGGATCTAAGGCCCTAAATGCCTCACGCCTACCTTTCAGCCCGTTCCATTCCATTCTCAGCACTCTGACAACGTTGCTGTCACTATTGTATACGTATATCCTATCCCCTCAAACACAGTGGTTCCCTTTCTGCTTTAGGAATTTCATGCTTTTTTTTAATCATGCACACTGTTAATTCAGAGTCTCGTTTAAATGTTACTTTCTCTATGTGAGTCAACATATTTTTAATCTATTTCTACAGTAACTTTTACTTCTTCTTAAAGAAAATGATAGCATCAGATGCCACTTTATTTAAGTAATTTTGTTTTTTCAATGCCCCTGATTATACTAGGAGATCATAAAACCAGGGGTCATTTCATCACAGGTACCCATAGAGTACTTCATGCATAGTTGACTTAAAACTCATATCCCATTAAATGAGTTAATTCATGGACAGTAAAAAAAAAAATCCAATCAATCTAAGGCAGAAAGTGAAGTAAGCTTTGAATGTTTTTAAAATGTGATATTAATAATTTTAATATTAATAATAAGGTAATCATATATTCATTGTGCACTAAATAAGAACCAGATAGTCTTCTGATAATAATGCATCTTTTAGCCATTCAATTGATGGCCAACTTTCCAGAGCAGTTCTTCAAATTTCATCATGTTTTTTCACTCTTTTTTCTCTACCTATATCTTAATTTATCTGTTAACTCTGTAAGACATTACTTTGTTATTTTTCTCAGTGGGGGGTACCTAATACAATTCTATTAACAGTGTGTTTAAGTTCTATTTTCTTCATCACATGGCAGAGTAAGTAAAATGGCTACATTTTTAGTGAATATCAGTAAGTGATGTTACAGTGCTGTGAGTACAGTGGATGCTTTACAGGTTTTAAAATCATTAGAACTCAATCAGTATTATGCAAATCCTCAGCAATTTGTGTTTCTGAAACCATAAATAAGAATAAGGAGAAGATTCATTAAAAGTGAACTATTGCTTTAAGCATAGTATACATTTGCACATAGTTTTTAATTTGATATCACGTGTAAATTAAATGTCTGCTGATCGAAAAATAAGGCTCAGATGGTTACAGGGAAAAATCTTAGCATATGAAAATTGTGTTTTGGGTAGAGCCAAAATATCCATTCTTATGGGAATGCTTTTACTGAAATTAAGAATGAAACATTTGGAAAACGTAAAGAAAATAACTATGCATGGCTTAAGGTCACATACTGAGAAGTTTCTCTGATGAAATCACCACCAAAAGTAGAATGGAGACTTACCAATCAGATCTTACTTTCCACATCTGTGGCAATCTGTGACAAACTCAGTGATCATGGTCTGATCCTGCAGCAAGCGAAGTTAGTAGGAGCATATAGAGGACGGTGCTGTGGTGTAACAGGTAAAGCCACCACCTCATATGGGCAACGGTTCAAGTCCTGGCTGTTCCACTTCTGATCCGGCTCTCTGTTACAGCCTGGGAAAGCAGTAGAAGATGGCCCAAGTCCTTGAGCCCCTGCACCCAGGTGGGAGACCTGGAAGAAACTCCTGGCTCTTGGCTTTGGATTGGCGCAGCTCCAGCTGTCAGCAGATGGATGACCTCTCTCTCTCTCTCTCTCTCTCTCTCTCTCTCTCACTATCTCTCTCTCTCTCACTCTCTATGCCTCTCCTTCTCTCTCTGTGTAACTCTGACTTTCAAGCAAATAATCAAATCTTTTTTAAAAATAGTATGAGCATATAACAGGGTTTACAAAGCAATACTAGTGTGTAAAGTGGAAGAGGTTCAGCACTCAAGGGGTTTGCTATAATCAAATATGTAACATAATTTAAAATTCATTGTCACCAGAATTAATTGCATAGTAATACTCATAGCAAACAAGCATGTAACATTCTTGGAAATATGAGGTAAGGTATGATTCAGTAAATACTTTAGATGATTATGCTCTGTATTGTGTGAATGAAGTCATAAAACTTCAACTTTAAATATAATTATGATAAAATAATTTTGTTAATGTACTATAGTTGATTACTTAATGAATTGCATTCCTTTTAGATTAATATGTAGGCTTGGCCTAGGAATGTTTTCTAGGTGAAGAATTATTTTTATTTTTTGACATAAAGAACCCAGGAGCCAGCATTGTGGCATAGTGGGTAAAGCTATAGCTTGCGATGCCGGCATTCCATATAGGTGCTGGTTCATGATCTGGCTGCTCCACTTCTGATCTAGCTCCCTACTAACAGTCTGGGAAAATCAGCAGAAGTCGGGTACAGTACTTGGGCCCCTGCCATCCGTGTGGGAGACCCTGATGCAGCCCCTGGCTCCTGGCTTTGGCCTGTCCCAGCATTGACTGTTGTGGCCATTTCAGGAGGGTACTAGAGGATGGAAGGTCTCTCTCTGTCTCTCCTTCACTCTCTTACTTGTACTTTAAAATAAATAAGTAAATCTTAAAAAAAAAAAAAAAAAAAAAAACAGACCTGAGAAGCTTAAGGACTGTGTATTACATGAGTGTTGTGCAATTTAAAGCACATTGTTCCATATTTATAAATTTGGAAGCAACTTGAAAAAAAAAATCTCAAAATTGACTATCTTAGGTTCCAAGTTTCCTTAGAGGATCTATGTCAAATTGTCTAAAGAACAAATATTGGGGCTGGCACTGTGGCATGGTGGGTTGGGCCACTGCCTGCAGTGCCAAAATCCCATGTGGGCACTGGTTCGAGTCCAGGCTGCTACAGGGTGGTTTTTTTTTTTTTTTTTTGACAGGCAGAGTGGACAGTGAGAGAGAGAGAGAGACAGAGAGAAAGGTCTTCCTTTGCCATTGGTTCACCCTCCAATGACTGCCACGGCCGGCGCACTGCGGCCGGTGACCACACTGATCCAATGGCAGGAGCCAGGTACTTCTCCTGGTCTCCCATGGGGTGCAGGGCCCAAGCACTTGGGCCATCCTCCACTGCACTCCCTGGCCACAGCAGAGAGCTGGCCTGGAAGAGGGGCAACCGGGACAGAATCCGGCGCCCCAACCGGGACTAGAACCCAGTGTGCTGGCGCCGCAAGGCAGAGGATTAGCCTAGTGAGCCGTGGCGCCGGCAGGCTGCTACAGTTTCAATTCAGCTCTCTACTGTGGCCTGGGAAAGTAGTAGAGGATAGCCCAAGCCTTTGGGCCCATGCATCCCCGTGGGAGACCCAGAGGAAGCTCCTGGCTCCTGTCTTCGGATCAGCACAGCTCCGGCAGTTGCAGCTGACTGGGGAGTGAACCAGTGGATGGAAGACATCTCTCTCTCTCTCTGCCTCACCTTCTCTCTCTGCGTAACTCTGACTTTCAAATAAACAAATAAATAAATCTTTCCAAAAAAAAAGAAACAAATATTAGAGAGTTCATATTTAAATTGTTCATATTTAAATTGTTCATATTTAAATTGAAGTTCATTCCAAATACTTACCTGCTTTGTGCTATATTACTAACTAAAAACGTTTCTACCATGCATATCTACCAATGTGGGACAGAGTAAAAAACAAAACACTATTCAAATTATTTATTTCCAGTAAGATTTTTTATTAATTTGTTATTTACTGTGTATAGTGGAAATACATTAATTTATATACATATGTTGTGGGGAGCAACTCGGACTAGACTAAGTTACTGGAATTAAGACTTATTCTATGCATCTGCTCTCCCACAATATGGCGCTGGGAGAGGAGTAAACAACTTTTACACAGCTGCCTCCAGTTCTACCAGTAACCTGCAGGAGCTGATCCTGCTCCTGATTGGAGGAGAGCAGCGTACTCGGCGTGTAGGTAGCAGAGTTGGGATTGGTGGAAGAGGGCTATAAAGGAGGAGAGAGACAACATGCACCAGGAACATCTAAGGGGTACATCCGAATAACATCTGAGCAGCCCCCGAGAGAGCCGGCCGGCGGTGTGCCACTCCCCCGCGGAAGTGGGGAAAGTGGCAGGGGGAACCGCCCTTCCACGGAGGTGGAAGGGTCGGTAGCCAACCCGGGAAGAACCAGCAGCAAACCCGGGAAGGGCCGAGCAGACAAAAGAACAGCGCAGGGTCCTGTGTCGTTCCTCCACGAAGAGGGGGAGCGACAATATGTTATCCTTAAAAGATCTAAATTTAAAACACTATGTTTTCTACATTTTATTACTTAGACTATAAAAAGGAAGTTTAAAAATCACTTGAGGTAGGGCCAGCATCATGGTACAGCGGGTCAAGCCACCACCTGCAATGCCAGAGTCCTACATGGGCACCAGTTCATTTCCTGGCTGCTCCAGTTCTGACTCTACTCCCTGTTACTGTACCTGGTAAGGCAGAGGAAGATGGCCCAAATGTGTGTGTCCCTGCCACCAACATGAAGGAGACCCACATGAAGCTCCCTGGCTTCAATTGCAGCCATTTGGGGTTTCTTCTTCTCTCTAACTCTTCCTTTCAAATAAATAAAGCTTTAACAAATCACTTGAAGTGTTTTTATTTTTTATTGTTCATTGATGAATTCCCATAAATTCAGGAACTTACATAGATCATGTAGGAAAGAAGTCCAGGTGGCTGAACTGGGTTCACTATTTTGGTGTCACCTGGCCAAAATCAAGGCATTCGCATAGCTAGGCTGTTCCCTGGAGATCCTGGGGAAGAATCTGCTTTCAAGATTCTTTTAAACAATTCAGTGTTTTGCAGCTAGAAGCCAAGTCCCTGTTTGTTGGATGGCTGTCTGCTGGCATCACTCTCAGTTGCTCGATATTAATCTCCAGTGCTTGTATGCTGTAAAAGGAACATTGCACCTGCCCTGTTAAACATAGTAGGGAAAATTTATTCAAGACTACTGCAACAAGGGAAAGAGAATGCTGCAATACAGGAGAAGGACTGAGCTTACACCCTGCTGAAAAAAAAGGCAGGAAGATTTTTGTATGGTGGATAAGCCAATGGAATAGTATGGAGGAAGATGTTAGTGAGGAGGTTGGTCAAGGTGATTAGGTTGTCTGGATTTGCTAATTGTCTTCTATGGAAATTAGACCTCAGTCCTTATATAAAGACTTGAAAGAAGGGTGTTATTTCATATTAAAAGGATAACTCTGGGTCTTCTAAAGACAAATCTGGGTTGAAGAACATTCACTTCTCAAAGCAATAGAGAAAGAATTTACAATTGCAAATTTTCTGAAATAAATGCTCTTTAAAATAGGAAGCCAGAATCCTCTGCCTGTGGCGCTGGCACCCCGGGTTCTAGTCCCAGTCGGGGTGCCGGATTCTGACCTGGTCGCTACTCTTCCTGTCCAGCTCTCTGCTGCGGCCCAGGAGTGCAGTGGAGGATGGCCCAAGTGCTTGGGAGAACTGGCCCCTGGCTTCGGATCAGCGCAGTGCGCTCACTGCAGCGGCCATTGAGGGGTGAACCAAGGGAAAAGGAAGACCTTCCTCTCTGTCTCTCTCTCTCACTGTCCACTCTGCCTCTCAAAAAAAAAAAAAAAAATGGAAGCCAGGGTTTGGACCCAGGAAGAAACCTTCTGAAGTCAAGAATGGAGTGGCCATTCAGCTGGTGCTCTCCCAGGTGGCTTGTGACTTCCAGCCTCATGACCCTTACCTAGCTACCTCTTTATACCATATCAGACTCAGTATATTTGTAGTGATGAGCACTTATAAAGTTGTCCCAATTCAGGCCCCATGTTCTTCATATGAACAAATGAAGAAATCCTTAATTTTGCAGTCCTGGTTTCTAGTTTGTCCTATTCTAGAAAATGTGAGTAATAATATAAAGTTATTTTTATATAATATATATAATATATACATATAATTTTATATAAAAATATAAGTAATTCTCCAGGAAATGTAAGTAATAATTTAACAACCACTTCTTTTCATACCAGAAGTTATTTACAAAACACCTTAACTGCTAACATTCACAATGCTCAGTTGCTTCATGGTTATGATGTCTCTGATTACTAAAGAAATAAAACGACCAGGATGTGCATATGTGAAAAAGTCCATCCATTAAAAAATATGTAGCATCAAAAGAGAAGAAAGAATGCATTTTCAGAATACATTATTAATTCAATCCATTTATTGATATTCCTCAGAGTTTTTAGTTGTTTTGCCAAATGAGTTGCTATTAAATGTGCCGTTGTTTAAAAGTCAGTCCTGAACACACAGAAGTATGCGTTCCTGAGAGATGCTGTGAGGGACATCTTAATCAGTATCACCAGACGCAAGACAAAGCAGGGACTCTCTGGCTGGAATGTCACTGTAATGATGTACTTTGGGCAGAAGGCTGCAGTATTAGATCATGCTGAATTTCTCTCAAGAATGCATTTCTCTCTAGTGAAACAGGAACTAGCTGAACGTTTTTCTATTCCTACAAAACGCAAAACACCTCAGTTGCTTTCCCTTAAAAAACAAATCAAGGTTTGCTGAGCTTGTTATGTTGCAACATGAAAAGAAGTGAGCATAATAGTTTAATCAGTGTGTAATACAGAACAGATGAAAAAAAATAATTATTTTTGATTATATATTATGCCTATATTATGGATTGGTAAGCTACTCAGTGCTCAGTGGTGTAGTAAAACAATATTGAACATGTACAGTTTTTAAGTAAGGATGATAGAATAACCAATTCCCTAAAAAAATTAAAAAGACCCGTAAGAAAGAACAGCACACATGCATTTCACTGAGTGGGGTGAAGCATCTAGTAAAGTATAATTACTTTTGAGCCATATTCAAACTTCTGTTTAAAAATTCAAATAATTTTAATTATAAATTCCTCATTTTGATGTCAAAGCTATGAATCATTTTATTATGCTATGATACAACTCAATAAAACATAAATCTCATATTAAAAACAGAGATCTTGCTTTCGGTTCCCCAGTGCACTTATGATCCCTATGATTTCAGAGAACCAACCATTCAATTACTGACTTAATCTTTACTTATTGTGTTTCTAATTAAAACATAAACAGATAAATTTTCAGTTAAATTCCAGAAAAGAAGTTTAATATTTCTGCAATATACTCTTATTTTTGTAATACAGACACTTTAGGTGACTTACTGGTTTATAAACTGGTCTGCGTAAAGGGAATCAATACTGGGTAGAAGACATAAAGAGCTAAATGTTTTACTGTAGAAATCTAGAGTCTCATACACTCTTCTTTCAGATAGCACTCAAGGCATATTTGACCACACAACTTAGCAGGAGAAAGGAATATCTACAAGCAAATACCAATGCAGCATGTCCAGACTCTTAGAAAATTTCTTCACAGTGAGTAGGGACAAGGCCAAAGAGGGAAGAGGCTGTACTAAGCATAGATGGCTTCCACACCTCCACCCAAACATAATTTTTGATTCTTATTCCCAAAGAAATTTTGCATTCATAACCAGTTTCATCCTTTTATTGAGTAGAGTTGGTGATATACTTCATGGCATTGGTCATTTTTGAACCATAACTTAATCTCACTGATAATCCCTACTTGACTTTAAATTGCAGGAAAAAAAATTAAGTAAAGTTCCAACTTTTCAGCTGGAAACTAGACCATAATCTCTCTCTTTCAATATTCCACTCAAATCAGGTTAAGCAAAAATATCGTATTGAATCAAAGGAGGAAAAAAAAATAGGCCAATAGATGAATCGAACTTTCATAAGACTGTTTTCAAGTGTTTGGAAACCATCACGAAGAATGAATGATTTGCTCCAACTATGTTCCTTTCCATTTGTCATTGTTTTATTTTCAGACAGTGACTTTCCAGGCAGAGATAAAGGTACCCACTACAGGTCCAGGATTCTGTCCTATCACAAGCAGTAGAATGGTATGCCTCATTGTTAATCCTTTCACTAAAAATCTCAATACTGTCTCATGCGCCATTTTGGGACAAAGACCCAATCATATCTGAAAGAGGAATTGCTATGAAAATTATGCTTATCCAGAGCTAAGGGCTGATTGATGTCAAATATGTGGAGCTGACATAGCAAAAGTTGCTTCCCACAGGGACATTGGTAAATTCTTTATAAAGGAACAGAAAATAGATACTAATTCCTATTGTTCCCAATGATATCTGCCTGTGAAAATACAGATTACTTACATGAGAAAATAATCATTCTTGAGGACAGTAGTTGCTAAAAAGCACACAGGACAGTTTCACATGTCTGTGAAGGATGAATCTTCGGAACAGTGGAATGCCTTTAAAAGCTCCACATGGAAAACTGCATTTAATGTACTTTATGATAGCAAAATATGATATGCATGTTTTTGTCCCATGTTGAATTGTGAAGAGGAAAGGATACAAATATTGTAAGGTGAACTCTTCTCTAGACACCTCCAGACCAGCTACTTCTACCACCTTTATACATCTTTCTGCAATTTGTCATTGTGTTAGTCATGCCGAAACAAACACCAATATTTTCTATTTAGGGCACAATAAGCATTCATTTATTACACCATAGAATTCAATGGAAGTTGTTAAGATTATGCATTTCTGACTATATAGCATTTTATGATTAAAATTCCTTTCACTGTCAGTGCTTTTAGTCTTTATGACATTAGCTTTAATTTTGCCATGTAATAGGAAGAACTAATAGTTCTTTGTATTTGTATGCAACAAAATTTAAATGCTAAACCTGGAGAGTGGAATTGCATCAATTTCTGCCATATTTCAATGATCAGTATTCAGCTTCCTGGCCCCAAACTAACTATTTAGAGTGTAAATATAGCTATATTTCAAGGAGGACAAATAAAAAATGTAACTGCAGATCTCTAGAAATTTCATTTAGGATCAATTTTATGTATTAATTTTATTTTCATGTTATAACCTCAGGCATGTAATGCCTTTGTGGTGCATACATTATTATTGGTAAAATTATTGAGAATGGCAAAAGTTCTAAATAATTTCACATAATCTTGCCATAACATCGGTCAAAAAAATTGGGAAAAAATGTTAACAGCACCTTCAATGCCTCTAATATAATTATAATATTAAAACAAATAAAGAAACATATAAATAGATAAAAGCCTGGATACTATAATATCAGCGAAGAGCTGATGCAGAAACATCAAGTTAGAAACTCACAACCTACATATTATGTAGTATATTGCTATTGAAATAAATAGTAATGTGTTTATTTTTCAAAGTATTCCAGAAAGAAGTAAGGCAAACAAAAAACAATTGATTTAACCATATTGGAAGTGATACAAATAAATTCAATTTGGCTTTTCCAGTATTATGATTTCTTTTCATTACTGAACAGAAAAGGAAGTTATAGTGGTAGAATAAAATCCACATAAGACAGATTGTCTTCTCATACAGGAATGGGGTCAAATGTATAGCAAACTACATCAGTGTTGTGTGATCATTTGCAGTCCATTCTGCTACAGTGCATGCAAAGATAATGAAATGTACTGCAAATAACATAGACCTATAAAGGAATATGAATGTTATGAATGTAGAAAAATAAGATAAAGTTTTCTAAATACAGCTTCTCTAGAATTTAAATGATTAGAACTAAATAACACTTTCCCATAAGGAAAGAGAAAACCTTAATAATATGTAAGAATCAAATAATTGAAAGGACCTGTTAAAGTATCTACCTTCATGGTGATAATAGTCATTTTACTCTCTAAAACACTGCCTTTATTTCCATGATATCCTGCTCTCTGGTGATACCATGATGTTGCAAGTACAAATAAAGCACATGGAAAGACATTTTCCCCTGTGTTAAAAATAATTGCATAAAAAGAAACTGATTGATAGCTAAATTCAATCAGAATTTTAATTGTGGTGGAATTCATGTTTCTTGCAAGATGTTCCCTCAAGGGTAGTCTCTAAGGAAGAAACATGAAGCTCTGGGCTGTCTGTAGATGATGGACTGACTGATCCTGGGTACAAATGCCAGTGCAGATTGAATATGCTAATATGAGTATTAGGATGGTGATAAGCTTAGTCAAAGTCCTGATTACAAATCTGCCAAAGTTTTAATTACTCTGTCATATCCATTATCCTTCTATAAGATCTGGTATTTTCAGTGCATGGATTTGCAGAATTCATGAGTTTTTTTAAATCAATGCACATATTAGATCTTAGCAGAAATACTGAACAGTAATTGAGGACTTTTAAGAAGTAATCCGTTTTGGTTAAACATGTGCAGTATTGTCAAAGAGAAGACAGCAGAGTCAGTAAAAGAACCATGTTTGGAGGTAGGTAAGTTATTTCCTTGAAAATGGAAATAAAAACTGAAAAGAAAATCCCAATAGGCAGGCTAAAAGGAGTGGAATTCTTTTCTGATTGAAAAATCGTGTTACCATGCATTTGAAGTTTCTTTGTTAATGATTTTAATGAAACAATCTGTTAGGAAACAAAGCTAGACAAACATACCAAAAGCAAGTCTAGCTAAATAAATAAATGGCAAAAAAGTGGTACAAAATGTTTTCCAGCATAAATAAAACTAATGAGAAAAATACTAATTGAAGAATCTAGATGAAGGGTAGAGTTATTATATTATTTTGTGACTTTTATGTACATTTTTAGTTGACAAATTTTACTTATGAAAAGCCAAGAGACAGAGACAAAAAGAGAGATCTTCCATCCTCTGCTCCAGTTCTGAAATACCTCCAACAGCCGGATCTTGAATAGACTGAAGTCAGAAGCTAGTGACTCGACCTAGGTTTCCCATGTGAATTCAAATATTTTGAGTCATCACCTGCTTCGTGCCAGGGTGCCCACAAATGGGAAGCAGGAAACTGAAATTAGAAGCAGAGCTGGAACTTGATCCAGGCATGTCACTATGAAATGTGGTTATAGCAAGAGGCATCTCAACCACTGCACCAAACACCCACCCCAGGAAATCTATTTTAACAAGGCAAAAATAACAGAAAATACTGAAATTCATGATGAAACTGAAAGAAATGTTCAGAGTGATAACAAAGATGCCTCATTAACTTTGTGTTATATTTCCTCTGGCCATATTTCCTCTCTAGGTAAAAATCATGAGATACAGGGAAAACGCAATGAAGGAAACGTCCCCAGATCCTCCAGAGGGGAAGCTGGCTCTGTTGTCACCTTAGTTTTGGACTTCAATTCTCCAGAAATGTGGGAGAATAAGTTTTTATTGCTTTAAGCAACCCAGTTGTGACAACCTTTAGAAATTAACTCAATCCATCAAATACACAGACAGGCAAGAAGTTAAAAGGTTTTGTAAGGTTTGCTGGAGAATAATAATATCATTCCATGGAACCCAAATGGAGCAAAGAAGAAAGAACATGTTTAAGGGCAGTGCTAACATTGAAAACTGATAGGGTTGATAGATTTTTGCACTGAAATTAGGTAAAATCATTATTGGAGGAAATATTAAAGTAAGAAAGGAAAAACAATAGATGATGATGTGGGGTGATGTAGTATTTGAAATTTATATTTTGGGAAATGTTATATTACTCTAACAGTAAACTCTAAGTATGACCATGTGAATATTTGTCTGGAAAAGGATGGATTGAAAGGATCACAGGGCTATGGGAAGTCACTGTAAGTAACGTTGATGTGATTGAACCAGAAATAGGGGTGAAACACAAGATGCCACATGTTTCAGTGAGTTTAGGTTGTTGTAAAAGTGAGGTTGCATAAGACAGAAAGGAAGGAGAGATGGCAGCCAACTCACTTTAATTTCAGGAATTTCAAGTAAAAGTGAAATTGTATGAAAATGTCAGCAGGAAATAGCAGAGACATTCCCTATTTTCAAGTTCTTATGCCAAAATGTCTAACACTAGCATTTATACGTAGATGAATACAACTTGAAATTCTAATAAAATAAAAATATATAATTTCTTTAACAGATGCAAAACATCAAGCTGTCAGGAAACTGATGATACAGTATCATCTTCTAAAATTTTAAGTGCTAAGTATATTCTTTCAGGGGTCATTACTTAGTCTGCTACTATTAAACATTTTTAAAATTAATGATTGGGGTGATGAACCAGAGTGTATCTTTATTAAATTTGCTGATGACACCAATTTGGTAGGACAATTAGCACATTTAAAAGCTGGATTAAAATTCGAAATGACCTTGATGAGTTGGAGAGGAGCCTGGATATAAACAAGACGAAGCTGATTAAGTTCATGTCCCGTAATTCATTTACCCTATTTCACATTCACAGTGGCCAAACCATTATGCAACTTTGATCGGAACTTTTAATCAAAATAGTTTGAACAATCTATCTTCATTGAAGTACAGTCATAGCAAAATGAAGTCAAGAATTTTGTGCATCCAACTGGCATAAAGTCTGACTAAGCTATTAGTTTAATCAGAATCATTTTGCTGCCAGGTTTAAGAAATGAACACCCAAGTTCAGATGGAAATACATCTAACAAAAATTGCATGAGGCAAATCAACCCTTGGAAAACAGAAAAAGAAAAATGAGTCTGAATATTGGAAAAGTCAAAAATGCCATGGAAACTGAAAATAGTGTGAGATAGGCAACCACAAGGATAAATCCACAAGAACGAAAATTTGGGATGAAATTTTAAAACATCAGTTATGTAATGATCTGGGAAAGTTTACATGACAAATTATGCTGTCAAGACTTTCAATAAATAGTTTTTATGAGTAAATTTGCTTAAGATATAGGAATGAAGACATAACAATAGACCTCAAAATTAATGTGAACAATTTTCTTTTTTTTAATTTGACAGGTAGAGTTACAGACAGTGAGAAAGACAGAGAGAAAGGTTTTCCTTCCATTGGTTCACTCCCCAAATGGCCACCATGGCTGCCGCTGCGCGTATCTGAAGCCAGGAGCCAGGTGCTTCCTCCCATGCTGGTGCAGGCGCCCAAGCACTTGAGCCATCCTCCACTGCCCCTCCCGGGCCACAGCAGAGAGCTGGACTGCAAGAGGATTAACCGGGACTAGAACCTGGCACCCATATGGGATGCCGGTGCCGCAGGCGGAGGATTAACCAAGTGAGCCAATTTTCTTTAATATGTGTTTTGAACCCTTTATCAAAGTGTATAACAATAATTTTATGTAAACTTTAAATTAAAAGGGAAGAACTCTTTTATACAGATCGAGGCGTTTCTGAATATCCTATCCATATTCCTGATACATTTTCCCTGGACAATAAATGAAAGTGATAAGTATGATAAGAATTCTCATCTTAATAGTTTTATATTTTTTCGTAAAATTAATAGACTTTCTGACAAAAGTTTTATTTTTTAAGATTTATTAACTGTTTAATTTATTTGAAAGAACATCAAAGAGAGTATCTTTCTTCTACTGGTTCACTCCCCAACTGGTCACAATAGTCAGAATTGGGCCAGGCTCAAGCTAGGAGCCAGGATCTCCATCCATGTCTCCTGCCTGGGTGGTATGCTGCTTTCCCAAGGTCATTAGCTTTAAACTGAGTCAGAAGAGGAGTAGACAGGGTTTGAACTGGTGTGGTAAGCCATGGCTTTAATTCACTACTACAAATACTAACACTTCAAGCAGTTTTAGATTTACACACAATTGGAACCCAGATACTGAGATCTCCCATTACATTACCCTCAATTACAACTGAACTTAACATAGTGCATTTGTTATAACTGATTACTCAATATTTATACATGGCATTGAATAAAGTCAAAAGTTTGTATTCAATTTCACTCTTTGTATTGGACAATTCTAAGATCTCTGCTGCATGCCTATTGTAATAGACGCACAATTAAATGATCGTGCATGGTAGGTTCACTGCCCTAAGAATCATCAGCACTGCTGCTATTCATCCTTCCTTGCTTCGCCTCACCCTCTAACAAACCCTAATCTTTCTATTCACCATAATTTTGCCCTTTCCAGAACGTCATATAATTGGAACTATGCAATGCATGGTATTTAGACTGCCTTTATTAACTTAGTCATTCACAGAGGCATCCACCAAGCCTTTACATGTCTTGATAGTTCATTTATTTGTATTGCTAAACAATAATTTTCACATGGATATGCTACAGTTAGTTTATACTTACACCCATTGAAGTATACATCAGTTGTCCCTAGTTTGGATAATAACAAGTAAGGTTGTTACATAAATTTATATACATGTTTTTGTGTAAATGTAAGTTTCCAAGTTTAGGTAAATATCTTAGAATCTATTTGCCAGATTTTATAGTAAAACTGTATTTAGCTTGGTAAGAAATTGCCAAACTGTATTTCCAAGTGGCTGTATAATTTTTATTTCTGACTAGCTATGAGCTAAAGTGTTTTTACTGCATCCACTTCCTTGCATTTGGTTTTTGCAATGTTATTATTTTAATCTACAATTATCTCATGACAAAGATAAGCATACTTTCGCATGCTTTTTGGCATCTATATATCTGTCTTGGTGAGCTGTCTATTCAGATATTTTGTTTACTTTTTAACTGGGCTGTTTGTTTTCTTACTGTTGAGTTTTAAGTATTATTTCTATATTTTAGGTAAAATCCTCTCATTAGATCCAAGTTTTTTAAATATTTACTCTCTGGCTGTCTCTTCTGTTTCATTCTTTTGACAATGTTTTTCTCACAGACGAATTTCCTTCTTTTAAGATACTCTAGAGTCAATTTTTCTTCCACAAATAGTAGTTTTGATATTGTCTATACAACTCATAACCAAACCAAAAGTAATCTGGATTGTCTGCTATATTACTATCTAGAAGTTTTAGACTTTTGTGCTTGCAGTTTCTGGTCTAACATGTAAAGACTTTAGAGATTTTTCACTACCATCATCACAGCATGAACAAAGCTGAATAACTTGAAAAATCAACAATACTTAAATACGTGAGGTAACTGTGGTCACAGAGTCAACTGTTACCCTGGAAACTTAATACAAGGACAGAGAGTCACAAAGAATCATTTTATGAGGATCAGGAAAACTGGTGGGGAATCCTACAGCTGGAGACAGCATTGGTAGGTACATTTTGAAATCTAACTGATGTATTGCTGGAAGGATCACTGTGTATTATCAGGAGAGTTAGAACTTCACCTGGATGCAGAATATTAATATTAATAATAATGATAATAATAAAGTTTACAGGAGAAACAAGGAGAAGAACTGTGTTCTTCAGAAGTCAGTCAAGCAAGAAATATTTAAAGTGATGAAAGGAAAAATTATCAAGCCAGAATTTTTTACCCATTGAAATTACCCTTTAGAAGTGAAAGAGGAACCAACAAGACCATCAGTAAATTAAAAATTGACAAAATTTATCACCAGTAGACCTGCCTAGCAAGAAATATCAAAATAAGATTTTTCAAAGAGAAGTAAAATTATATAGGTTAGAAATCTGTCTACATACCAAAAGGTAGAGTTCTAGAGAAAAATGAAATTAAAATAAAATTTTATTTTTCTTATTTATTCATTAATATTTGCAACATGGTGATATTCCAACTCTATCATTAATTTTATTTGCTAATTTTAGTAATTTGATGAAGAAATGTTTTCCCTTATCTAACCTTTTTTATAAGTGCTATTGTTTATATTGCAAAAATGCAGAGTCATACCCTGAAACCAATATTTAATATCATTACAAGCTCATGAATTTGATAAAATTCTATATTGATTTATATAGAAGAACTCCACAAACGAGTACTTAATGAGTAGTACTTTCTCATCTTGGAAAAGGGATACTACAAAATAACTACAGTTAACAAACTAAATGTCAAAAGATTGAAATAAAATTTAAGAAAAATATGCATATCTACTAAATAATATATATAGTTCTCTTACAAACCATTGACAAGAAAAAATTATTAAAAAAACTTCCAAAATATTTGAAGACACACTTATTCAAACAAAATGGATGACTACTAAGTATCACAGGATGAGATACTCAATGTTATCAATTATATGAAAATTTAAAGAAAAAGAGTATAATGAAATACTTTTACACCCTATTCCAAAGAACAAATTGAAAAAACTAATACCAAATGTTGATGAGAATCCTCTTGCAATGCAATGCAAGATAGGCCAGCTACTCTAAAAAACTTTTTCACAGTTCCCTAAGGAGTTAAATATAAGATTACAATGAAGTCAACATTGTCATTGTGGAGTATTTAAAAACATAAACTAAAACATGTAGAGGAAAGACAAGAGTTCAGCCATTTATAACAGTTTTTATACAATCAAAAATTTGATAAATAATTGCATATTCATATAATTGAATTCAGATCAATAGTAAAAATTAACTGACTTTTGAAAGACAAAATATAGTGGATAATTTTCAAAAGTATATGGAAAAGGAAGTCCCCAAAGACTATATATTATGTAATTCTATTTAACATGTACCAGGAAGCAGTTTATTAATTGTCAATAACTAGAAAATAAGGAGAGATTGATTACAAAGTAGCAAGGGTAATATTGGATAGTGGAAATGTTCTACCTAATGATTGGAATAATGATCAAGTGATTGCAAATATTTTACAAATTTGTTAAATGCTATGTCAAAAATTAACACAACAACTTGAATTTCACATATCAATAAAAGCTAATGAAAGATAAACAACCAAAAGTTAATCATCTAACTAAGGTCATCTAAAAATAGGGGTAAAATATTTTGCATTATTCTGCACTTCCCTCTTTGGCAAAGGCTGCAACATACTTGTGTAACAGCACTCTTTGTGTTGTGTCCAAGAAGGATCTAATTCTCTACAATTGTAACTGGAAGTGCAATCCTTTCCATGAAGTTTATCTTTCAGGCAAAAGCCTCTTCAAGATATCCATCCTTGTCTGGTGACACACACAGATGTTCTAATTTTGATACAACTGATGTCTGACTCCAGTATAAAATTTTAACTTGATTTTGAGCCATATTTGAGGCTTTCCTCTGTCACATCTTTAGACTACAAATACTATTTTGTTCTACAGTTTCCTGAAAAGTGGCTCATTACTGCCCTGCTCCTACTGCGTGGAATTTATGACAATCCATAACATTTAAAATCCTTCTCTTCCAGTGGCTGGTATTTGATGTAGCATTTAAGATGCTGTTTGGGATGCCCATGTCCCATTTCAGTGCTTGAGTGGATACCCTGGCTCCATGCCTGATTCCAATTTCCTGCTAACATGCACTCTAGAACCCAGCAGCTAATGGCTCAAGTACATGAGTCCCTACCACTCTGGAGACCTGGGTTGAGTTCCTGGCTCCTGTCTAGCCTTGGTTCTTGGATGTATTTTGGGCGTAATAGTGGATTGGGACTCTACCTCTGTCTCTCTTTCAGTAAACAAAACAAATATTAAAAAAATAAATAAACTCCCTCTCCTCCACAGGATCTCCAATCATGATGTTTATCTTACTCTTCAGTCCATTGAATGAACAAAAGCATAAAGCTTGCAATAAAAAGTAATCAGCTTTTAATGAATTATGTTTGTGTGTATGTGTTTTAAACAATGTACATTTCAGAAATAATATTGCTCTGGTATGTGACTTGTTTTTCAAAATATTAAGTTAACTATTATAACTATTATAATATAAGTTAACTATAATTTTATTTATAAATTTTACAACTTAAGAAGAAATTTTAAATATAGTTAATTACATTTAGAGACATTTTAGATATGGTAAATATACTAAAAATATATAAAATAGTTTTACCATTATCTGATGGGATTACAAATCTCTCTTTTCACTCTTTTCCCTATTCATTCCTTGTCCTTTATTTTACCAGGGGACAGATGCTAAATAATAATAATTAAATGGCACAACTGAAAAAAATTTAGACTAGTTAACATGGAACAACATTGCCAAAATATAATGTCATTGAAATTCTAGAGTCAAAGACATGTTGTATTGAATACAATGCAAAAATGCCATCATGTTGCTTTATTTCTTAATAATAAGCTGTGTTGACTTCAGGAAAGTGACAAAATTCTTTCTTCTTTTGGGATGATAACTCAGTAGAGCTGTCAGAAAAATCAAATTTTCCTCAAAGTATTAGACTTTGTCACCAAATTGGGAAATGCCATTTCCCCTGAGGCAAATGTAAATACAGTGTCATCTTTTGTGTGTTTGCTTGCTCCAACACACTGTGATGCACTATCTCTGGGGAAATAGATCTGCTTCACTTCTCAAAAGATTCACTTTGTCTAAAATAGTATCTTAAGAAATTTAAGGTGAAATGATTGTCAATCAAAAATTTTAAATGTTTTTTTTAGGCTTTAAAATACTTAAAACTTATTTGTTAACTAATGATGATGGTAACTTTATACATTTTTATCAGTAAACTAACTGATTTAATTCAGTTTAAAATTTCTGTTGCTATTATACAATTAACGAATAAGAGAGGTTTAACAGGGTTACTCAGTACTTCATGCCCAATTAAATTATGATGGCAAAAATAAATAGATCTCTGTTTATCTGATGAAGTATAAAATGCTGAGTAGAATCTCCAACACTTCTATTTTTGACTAAACCATAACATTATATCAATAAATTACCAAAAACAAATATAACAAGGCAACAAGATCAAAATCTGTACTTACAATTTTTAATATCTAAACTTCAAGAAACAATTTCAAAATAATATCTAACTTTTCAGTAAACTTTTAGGCAGTAAATATCTCATGAATTAATAACTATTGACTGTGAAAACTATGAGCTCAGATATAACATCACATTCTGAAGACCCAGGTGGAACTAGATGGAAGTTTCTGGACTCTGGACATGAAATTTCATAGGGTATGTGCATGTGTGTGTGTGTGGGGGGGGTAATTCTACCTACATTTTTTATTGACAAAACCCTAATCCTTGCTAAACTCAACAAAACACTGCTTACATTTTTAAATATTTATTTTGATTTTTATTTGAAAGGGAGTGTTCCAGAAGGGAGAGGACGAGACAGAGAGAGAACAGACAGACAGATATAGATATCTTCAATCCAGTGGTTTACTCCCCAAATTGACTGGACCAGACAGGAGCCAGGAGCCAGGAACTTCTGGGTCCCCCACATGAGTGCAGTGGCCCAAACACTTGGGCTATCCTCGGCTGCCTTCCCAGGTACATTAGTAAGGAGCTGGATTGGAAATGGAACAGCTAAGACTCGAACCAGTGCAGGTATGGTTACTTGCTATGCCATAACACCAGTCCCTCTTATTGCATTTATTCAATAAATGGGGTTCAGAATGTCTCTGAAGAAACTAATGCAACAATGTCAACATAGCACTTAAAAAACTCAACATCAAGTCACTAATAACTTTTTATCATTGTCCAAAATATTTACTATTTTTTTTTAAGATTTATTTATTTCAGACGAGATCGGGCGCGTTCAGGGTGGTATGGCCGTAGACAAGATTTATTTATTTCAAAGGCAGAGAGGCAGAGGCAGAGAGAGGGAGGTCTTCCATCCACTGGTTCACTCTCAGATGGCTGCAATACTGGAGCTGAGCCAATCTGAAGCCAGTGGCCTGGAGCTTCTTCTATGTCTCCCACACAGCTACAGGGTCCAAGGACTTGAGCCATCTTTTACTGCTTTCTCACACCACAGCAGAGAGCTGAATCAGAAGTGATGCAGCTGAGACTCAAACCAGTGCCCATATGGGATGCCTGTACTGCAGGTGGCAACTTTACCCGCTATGCCACAGTGCTGGCCCCTACTATTATTCTTTTTTATAGAAAGCTTTTATTTAATAAATATAACTATCACAAGGACAACTTTTGGATTATGGCGGTTCTTCGCCCCATACCTGTCCTTCCACCCCCAAACCATCCCACCTCCTACTCCCTCTCCCATCCAATTCTTCCTACTATTTTCTTTAGAAATTCAATTTTTTTCCTTGTAGAGGCCTATTATTCTGCTTTTGCAATGACCTAAAAATTACATTTTAAGAAAGAAAGTTTTCACTGCCAGGTCATTTTTGTCAATATTGATATGGCACAGCATGTCATCTTGTAAAGATGGGAAACCTGCTACCTACTGATGCCTCCTTAACATTCCTGAGCCCAACATATTTTCTGCTTCTTTTGATCCCTCAAACTCTGAATATTTTCTTTTACTCTCATTATTTTCTTTTACATAGACACACAATTTGGACTCTCCTTAAAAAATATCATCTTTCTAATATATATATATATCCACGTGTTTCTATGAATGACCTGTAACACAATTCTTAAACACCAAATGCTACTTATTCTATTATATTGCACCTTACTACATTGGGTACCATTTTCAATATTACAATTAGAATTACGTTATTTCTGTGCAATAACTCTATTTTGTCAAATCTTTAAGTCAGATATTTATTTTTCTCTTATGGGAAACCTAAACAATAACCAACCCCATTGACCACATTGTACTTTTCTCAGTTTTCCCATTAGTTACCTAAGAATCTTCTCTAGTCTCCTCATATACTGCTGGTTGTGCTTTTTGAGCTTTATTACATTTTTCTAATTTAACTACTTGGTTAGTGTTAGAGTTTTAGCTTTCTTTCCACTATACTTTTCACAACAATTCTGCTTTCCACATAAATGATCAACTAAATGGAATATCTATCGGACTTTTTAACTCGGAGTCTCACATTTGGATATGTATCTTTAATTTCTATCTGGAGATTTATCATTCAATCGTAAGAACTGAAAACTAAATCTCACATTGTATTCTAATCTTTCATCATCTGCTACGTCACATCAGATGCACTTGTGGAAGAGTTAGGCAAAAGAAAACAATAGAGGCAGTGATCAGAACAGGAAAAAGACTAGGAGCCAAGAAAATCATGTTCTGTGAGAGTATGATAGGCAGAGACAGCCCAAATATGCAGGAGTATATGGACAACAAAGAGCTGAGGACAAAGCAGCTGTATTTAATGGAGATGGGAAGACTCTTGAAATAAATTCAAGAAAAGAAGATCTAAGGAGAAACAATGTGATCGGACCCAGATCTCAAAGAACATCCTAAAGCTAATAAAGTCAAGATGTCCCTTAGGAAATATTGTTGATATGTAATTCTCACATCAATTTGATATATTGACACTGTAATCAGTAATCAGTGTGGTAAAAATAGATCATATAAATAACAAAGTCCTGTTGTTTTTTGTACACTTAAAATGATAGTAATGATTTTATTACAATAAGAGAAAAAAATATATATATATATATCCCTACTAGTTGGTAATTGAATGCAGTGCCAATGAATTGAATGCAAAGGTTCTCAAAATAAGAAAAATGTAGACATTCTGTGTGATTCTTGTGTACAAGAATAAATTAAAATAGTAGAAAAAAGCAAGGTATACCTCTTTGTTAATTAATAAAACTATTAGAAATTATAACACTATGATATTTAAGTAAGAAAGCTGCACCTTCTGCACTCTATGTTGCTAATGTTTATCCATCTATCAATCAGGGAGCCCCTCCCCAGGAAATGCTTCCTGTTACCTGGGAGGTAGGAGTGGTACCACATAAACACTTCCATTTTTCTAAGCTTATAAAAAGCTAGGAAGAATGGAAGTTCTCCCTCTCTTCCTTATGGACTCAGGACAAGTAGAACAGAGTATAATTCCCTTTCTTTGGCCCATTCTCCCAAAAGAAAGCCCTAATGAGCCTGTGTATTGTACTCACTTAATAAAGTTCATCACACTGTATGCTATGTTTGGGCCTGTATTTAGAATTCTTCTCTAAGTATATACAAGAGTCTGGAAAATTAATTTAGGGTCAACCTAGACCACAACAAAATAATTTATAACCAAAATAGAATAATAAAGAAAATTTATTGTTTAAAGAGAAATGTAAAAATTCAAAAATATTTATATTGCTCCTTCATCATGAAAAAGGATAATGATTAAAATTTCACATTTTAGGAAACAAAAGGAATATATAAGTACAAATACAGTAGAATGTAAAACAAACACATGGATGCCAAAACACTTGAAAATACTCAAATATTTACAAATATAAAGTATTAAAATTGGCTCAAGAAAACATAGTATACTTCCATACATTTTGACAATTAATTTTGATCAATGGAAAGAGTCCTCCCACCAACAGAAGGAAAACTCAAACAAAATACATACAAAAAATAAGCCTTATGAATTTAAGGTACATTCTTTGAAGTATTAAAGGAAATTATGATTCAAATCACATAACAAATTTTTCATAGGATATTATAAATCATCTAAAAATTATTTAAGAGGCTTTCATAGCATTAGAATCATAAGCAGCAGAGAAATATAGAAATATAAAACATATTACCATAATTCTAAAATAAAGTGTATAGAATACTCTAGGTTAAGCTGAAGGTACGAGGTTGGACCTTCTTTCAAATTTCATAGGTGGGTTCAGGGGCTCAGGGACTTGGGTCATCTTCATTGCTTTCTCCAGGCCATTAGCAGGGAAGTGATTCAGAATTGGAGCAACTGGGACATGAATCGGTACACATGTGGGATGCTGGGTTTAACCCATTTCGCCACAATGTCCGCCCCAGCTTGGTGAATATTATTTACAGTGGTATAGATACAGATGATTGAAAAATTTACATAATCATCTTGATAAAAAAATCTGCATGATTTGACCATTTATAGTTTTAAGGGAACACAGATGTTATATTTCGATATGTGCATTTTTTACTCCAGAAGTACCATGACTTTGATTATTGGACTGTAGTAATTATGAAAATATAAAATGTCATCAACCATACAAACCTGAGTGATACTTTTGAACTCAAATTGGGAGAGCTCATGATTTGGGCATGCTTTGGCAGGTGTGTGTAACAGCTGTTGGCCATCATGCTAATGATCTCACATGAATTGGCGTGTAGCTTTTATGCTTCCTGTGGAGCGGTTCTTAATCATGTCAGTAACAAGCTACAGAAACAATAAATAGGCTTTACCTATCTGCTACTTCTCCTGTAACTCTCCCTCATCCTGTCAAAATTAAATATGCCCAAATACAACTTTTAAAAGTAACTTCTAGGTCTGCTACATCTTCTAAATATCTGGGACTGCCCCCATGAAGAGACATTCCTAAAAGCAGAGAATTGCACCAGTTTTTGAAGTGGTTGCTCTGATAGATATTACTTCTTAAAGTTTTCAAAATTTCAAAATCATATTTTACAAATATTCTGATGAATTAATGCAATTTACTTCTTTAATATTTGTTTTTCAATAAAGGTTTTAGCCAAATTAAATGAAACACACAAAGACATGAGCATGTTGTAGAGATCTCATAAGGTAACACAATGCCTTGTGCAACAATTAAGGGATTTTAACAGCTGTGAACCAGGTCTAATACTAAGTCTGATGGCTGAGAAGATGGAGCAATTGCCAGAACTCAGGGTTGTAGAACGGTGTAGAGGGAGCCACCTTTCCTTTGGTAGCAGAATACATTCAAGTTGAATTGCTTCTCCAAGATAAAGACTGTCATCTGTCACAACGCATATAGTGTAGACTTTCAGTCACAGAGCAGAGTGAAAAGAAGATATGGAAACACCAAAGACACCCACTGTGACCAAAAACCCCATCATGACAAAAATCAGTATATATTTACATACATGCATATTCATAATGTGTTTACTTATTTGAAAGGCACAGTTACAAAGAGAGATCTTCCATCTGCTAGTTCACTCACCAAATGGTCACAATGGTTGGAGCTGGGCCAATCTGAAGTCAAGAGCCACCCCTTGTGAGTACAGGGGCCCAAGTCCTTAGGTCATCTTCTGGTACTTTCCAAGGCACATTACTAGAGATGGGTCAGAAGTGGAGGAGCCCGGAATCGAACCATTGTACATATGGGATGCCAGCACTGCAGGCAGCAGCTTTATCTGCTATGCCACAATGCTGGCCCCTATATTTATATATCTTTTAAGAAGTGGAGAAAGAGATTTCCACCCACCACATGTTCACTCCTCAAATGGCCAAAGTGGGTTAGCCTGGGCCACACCAAAGTAAGAAGCCTGGAATTCCATCTGGGTCTCCTGCATGAGTACAGGGGCTGGAGAACTTGAGTCATCTTCCACTGATTTCCCAGGCACATTAGCAGGGAGATAGATCAGAGGTGGAGCATCTAGGACTCCAATCAGTGCCCATGTGTGATGCCAGCCTCTCAGGTAGTGGCTGAATCCATTGTACAATACAGGGACCAATATATTAGCATAATAATATAATGGAGGGGCTGGTACTGTGGCACGGTAGGTTAAGCTATGGCCTAGAGTGTGAGCATCCCATGTGGGTGCCTGTTTGAGTTCCTGATGCTTCACTTCAAATCCAGCTCCCTATTAGTCCACCTGAGAAAACAGCAGAAGATGGCCCAAGTCCCTGTGCCCCTGCACCCCTATGGGAGACCTGGAAGAAGCTCCTGGCTTCTAGCGTCAGTCTGGCACTGCCCTGGCCATTGCTGCCATTTGGAGCATGAACCAGCAAATGGAAGACATCTCTCTCTGTCTCTCCTTCCCTCTCTGTAACTCTTTCAAGCAAATAAATATTTGAAAAAAACACAATGGAATAACTAAATTAGATGCAAGGCTATACATTTATATTACTTATATTTCATATTTTTAAAATGATGGCCTGCAATTCCATTTAAAGCTCTTCTAACTACAACTTAATTTGTTAGATTTTTCCCCTTCTGGAAGTTTAATCTGGCAATTTTCTCTGCTTCACCTAATAGCCGACCTACTTCAACTTATCATGCATATCTTTTCAAATACATTGCAGTACAAGTTTTGGCCTTAGTCTCTCACAAAACACCTCCTGAAAAAAAATCAATTGTACCACTCAAAATACAAAACACAAAGATTTATACTAAGTTCTCAACTTAAATTGTTGCCTGTACTTGAAACAGCGGGTCACATTATCCTTCTTGGAAAAGCTGCCTTTCCCTTAGGATGTAATTTCATTTTTGATTTCTAAATTATTTCACTGGTTAATACTTCTCGGGATTCTTTGGTGCATCCTATTACTTTTCCAAACTTTTGAATATGATTGATTCTCTTGGGCACAGTAGTAGTTCCTCTTCTGTTCTCTACTGAGTTCTCTACCTGGCCTCATTAGTATGTGTGTGCCAGTGACGGACATCCTCTGTCTGAAAATCCAAGCACTTATTTGCCAATTGTTAATTCCATTTCATATAAATATTGATATACCATATATCCATATAACATATACAACATTAAATGCTTTGGTATATATAACCTGTTACCAACTCTCACAACTCGTCACCAGTTCCATTGGCACCACTCTGACTGAAGCCACCATCTTCACCTTTCTAGAAAATTGACATACCTATCACCTAATCCCCCTACATCCACTTTTGCTCTACTCTAAGAGCCTACCTTCCATACATTACCCAAAGGGGACATTTTAAAACCTTCCAGCCTCTAGTTTTGATTTATCCAATGACTTTTGTCATGTGCACACTTAAGTTAAGAATCATTCATGCAAAACTATGTGTAATCTTGATCTATCCCCACTGTTCTCTGCTTTGATGTCATCCTGATTCATCACTTTGTGTTATTTACATTAACATTCCTGTGGTTTCTAGACTCAGACAACAGAGTAATATTCTGTCAAATGTACACATGATACTTACAAATTTATTTTTTCTATTAATTACAGCTAAGACTATAGAAGATACATATTGTCCTAAACTATCTGTGAAAACTGCTTCAAATAGATGAGGAATTACACATCATAGTTACTACAATGCTTTTGAAAGAACCAGCCTTCTCAGTATTTTACAAAACAAATCTTCACCAGTGGGGTCATGTATATGTCTCATTTATTTTTACATCTACTTGTACTCATGGGATTACATTAGTGCCTCTAAGTTTACTTTTGATTCCTAATACATTGTTTTTTCCTGTTTTTCTTGTTTCCTTAATCATATTCAATATATATAAGATTATATAAGAAATAAAATATTGTATATGCTAGGCCTAAAGACTATTATTGTGAAGAAATTCATATTATGGATCACTTCAATAAGTATATTCACACTCATGCACAGAAACATGAATATATATGCACATACAACACAAATGAATAATTTTTTCAAGCTAAAGATGGTTTATTTTACATAGTTACCTACTTTTTATGACTTAGAATTGCATATATGAGGAAATATATTGCAATATCAGCATGATGTTATCTGTACTCTCTGGGGAAAGCCAACATAAGCACATACATGTACATATATGATTAATTTGAAATTTTATTTTCTCTTGTGCTAATAATGAAGTATTTTATTAACCTGCAAGTTACTACATACATTTGGGCTATGTGTATATGCATTTGCATACACACAAATACCCACACGACTGGGAAATCTCGAGAGTCCTTTCACTCTTAAAAACTTATTTTTTGAGTTAAAAAGTAGAAAAACAACATATGTTCCAACAGTTCAAATATTTTCATGAGAATTAACTAAGAAAATACTGAGAATTTGAGTAGTTACCAAATTATTTCTGTTGATTTTAGGGTTTAATTTATCAGATTGATTAAGGATAATAGTTCAGTTCATTTTGGGCATATAGAACTGTGCCACCTGTTAGTATAGTACTCCTTAAAGGGTAGAAAAGTAAACTAAACAAAGGTAGTAATTAATTTAAATTAAAATTTTAAAATGTAGAATGTGTTATAAGCATTTTAAACCACATATTTTCATGAGAAATGTATGTGAAAATACAGGGTGTGGTTTCCTTTTCTTTGTGATTCATACTAAAATCTACCATAATGTGTTTTGTACTCATAAGTTCATATTTCATAAGTGTTCATATACTATCTAAGATTTCCCTTTATATGGGGAGTGCTCCATTCAACTGTTGACTTTTAGGGAGGCAGCTGGTATACAGTTGGTTATATGGCTAACTCTTGGGTTGTCTGTATCACATATTAGTGTACTTGCATATGAGTAATGGTTCTACTCCCAATTACAGCTCCCTGTTAATGTGCACCCTGGATGGCAGGGTAATGTCTTAAGTGACTGGGTCCTTTCTTGGCTGTGGGCTTTGGACTGGCCCAAATGCCAGCTGTTCAGAGCAAGAACAATCTCTGTCTGCCTCTATCCTTCTGTTTATTCCCTCTGTCTTTGCCACTGCCTTACAAATAAATAATTGTTAAACGTTGAATTTTACATAGACATTAGTCATTAGTATGATTTTAATTAAAAGCAATTAACACTATAGGAAGAACAAATAAACATAGAGAAGTCTTTGTGAACATAAGAGTTCATTTGAAAGAATTGTAATTTTTCTATTTTATTTTTGGCAAATTATTCATGTGATTCATGAGTGGGATTTGATGTATTCAGTGTGTGACTGTTTTACAAAATCTACATTAATACATCCCAACCTTAAAAAGTTTAAGGATATTTTTACTTTATAATTAGATATTTCAAAGTGTTTGCACAATTAATAAAGTTAGAAGCTAATTCCACTAATCAGATATAAACTTTTTTTCTGACAAATGTTCCAAAATAAAATGATTAGGCCATTAAGCTAAAAAAATTTCAAGTCATGTCTTCATAAAATGTGACATTTTATGCCTTTCAGTTTTGCACACAGCAATACATAAAATCCATTCTCTAAGTTATGTTTTTTGTCTTATTTTAATGTTTTATGTAGTATTGTTATAATTCTTTTCACTGAGTATATTTAAATAAGTAAGTTCTTGGAATACTTCTTTACTTACTTAAACTAAAAAGAAAAATACAACTAGGAAATTTGTTGGTTAAATGTTTGGTTTTAATAAGCCTCATAAGAACTTCTTAACTTGCATAACTTTGGCTTTCTTATAAATTTTTTCTCCTAGTATGAAGCCTAACTTTATAGTAATTTACTTGGTAGGAAATTCCTTGAAATAAAAGAAAAAGAATTTGCTCAAGGAGAGAAAGAACTGAAATAAGACTAATATTTTGGTTATGGAATATTATACAAAATCTAGTTTAAGATGTCTGAAGTGTCTGAAACATTGCCTGATAGTTATCACGTGTGGGATCTACACAAATTTCGTTGAACAGATGTCAGAAAATTTTTGAAATTCTGTTCAATCTGGTCACCCAGAAGTTCAGCGTGGTCTTGGTAAGTGTAGCCCAGCATAAATGATGCAAAGAGCCCCTGGCTGTTCTCCTTATTTACACAGCCAAATTCAACAGCCCTTGGGACAAGACATCTGGAGCAGCATGCCACTGAATTTGACAAATATTTCTCCTTGACATTAACTTAAAATTATCCATTATTCCAAGAAATTCAGTAGAACACAAGCACATAGAGATATATATGTCTGGAGTACATAGCTGGAATAAAGTTTAACTTATATAGTAAAATACATATAAATGGGAATATATATATATAATGTATGGCAATGTACTTTGTTTGATAAAGTCATTGTGCCAGTGTAAATCTAAGTATGACACAAATTTCCTGTTTTACCTTTTCATCTGTTAGGAAAGCATTCATATAAGCGAAAGTAAAACACTTATTCCAGCAAACCAAACTATAATCTTTCCTAGCAAATAAGTGAACTACTATAGAAAATGAAAAAAAAAATTATCACAGATTTCTTTTTGATGGTTTCAGGGAATTCAATTTTTTGTTATTACTGGCCATTTTTTTTAAATTTTCCTTTAAGATTTACAAAGCATCAACTAATCAGTATCAACTAAATGTACCCTTTGATAGAGATTATGAAGAAAATTACTAGTATTCATGAATATCCTGTTTCTTTTTTCAATTTAAACAAATGAATGCTTATGCTTCCCAGTATTATTAGTTATCAACATTGTATTAACGACAGGACCAATATTCTCTGAGCAAAAGTATTTTGTGTCATATTGACCAAAGAGCAAGAGATAGATAGCAAGGAAAATGGTCTTTGGGGTTGAAAAAATTTTAGTGCAATTCTGTGACAAAGTATTGATACTTTTACTTTTCTTATAAATTTGTTAAAAGTTTCATAGGTTATACGAGTTAGCTTTGAGTGAATCAGTCAAAAGAAAGAGATGGGCCTGGAAGGTTGGAGTCAGGATCAATTTGCATGCAGAAATGAAAAGGAAATAGGATAAACAATTAGAAACTTGCCAGATTAGAGTAGCTGATTGCTTTTAATCCCTGCAAAATAAAAGGTGGAGTTTAAAGGTTTAAATAAGTTTTGGATGGGAAACCTATTAGTCTATCACTCCTATAGTACCTGATGCAAGGATTAGTCCAAGGGCTGGAATCATTAAAATTGTATTATGAATAGAAATCATAATGACAAAGTTTAGATCAGAGCTATTTTATTAGTTTCTTGGTTCCCGTGATAAAATCTAGCAAATTAAGCAGCTTACAATAACAAGGTTTTATTTTCTAGCTATGCTAGGACTTAGAAGGTCTAAAATCAAGGTGCCAACAAGGCTGATTCCTTATGAATCTCTGAGAGAAATTCCTGCTGGGATGATTGCTGGAACTAAGCATTCCTTGGAAAGAACACATATCACTCCAATTTTATTAATTCATCTATTTATAGAAACAAATGTAAATTGATTGGAAATACATTTTAATAATCAATATTGCTCTGGGAATTACATACTATGTAATCATTTTCTAAAGTGAAAATACTCATGACATATACTCATATCAATTGTAAGAACACACAAAAAAAATTTAAACATGTGAAGGAAACCCTTAGTATAATGCCCAATAGAAAGCAGATTTCAATAAATGCATTATTTTTATATTACTGCTTTAACAAATAAACATAGATTAATGGCCTAAAAATAAAGCAAAATTGCTAGCTTGCAGTTCTGTAGGTTGCAACTCCTAAAATCAAGATATTGGCTGAATTATGTTCCTTCCAAACACTCTTGGGAAGATTCCACTTCCTTGAACAATTACAGCAAAGGCTGCCTACATTCAGCCTATAGCTTTGCCTCTTTCTGATCCCATGCTTGGCATTACGTGTTCTTCTCTAATGCTGAGTTTCTGATTTCTTTTTCTCATGATTAGACATGAATCACCTGCCAGCACCGTGGCTCACTTTGCTAATCTCCGCCTGTGGCGCCAGCACCCCGGGTTCTAGTCCCAGTTGGGTGCCGGATTCTGTCCTGGTTGCTCCTCTTCCAGTCCAGCTCTCTGCTGTGGCCCGGGAAGGCAGTGGAGGATGGCCCAAGTGCTTGGGCCCTGCACCCACGTGGGAGACCAGGGGGAGCCACCTGGCTCCTGGCTTAGGATCGGCACAGCGCACCTGCTGTGGCAGCAGGTGTGCCTGTCAAAAAAAAAAAAAAAAAAAAAAAAAAAAAAAGACACGAATCACCTTGATAATTCAGGATAACCTGTCCATCACATTGTGTTGATTGAAAGCCATACATGTCTCCTGCCATGTAAAGGAACACAGTCATAAACTTTAATGTGGGCATATGTGGAGGGCCATTATTCTACCCACTGAAAATAGTACATCATATAATTTAATATTTAGAGGAATGCACTATGTTACAGATATTCAAAATATCTGAGCATATCTACAGTACTAGATAGTTTCGTTGTCTTTGTGCTATAGTATCAGTCCATATGCACAGAAATTGAAAGAATCCCTGAGTATTTTTTAATGCTAAATCCATCACTTGCCTCAGATTTTGACATCCCTGGTTAATCTACTGAGGATGCCAATTTTGATACTATTAATATTAAAAAAGATTGATGGTACAAATTTCAAAGATACAACACATACATTTGAATAAGAAATGTGAAACATATTCTGGGGCATTACCTTAATTCTATTTTATAAATTTTGCTAGATCTCAAAGTCCTCCAAGATGTCCTTCCTGGCCTATGTGAATAGTGCTGCAAGAAACATGCTAGTGAAGGTGTCCTTTTAATAGTATGATTTCACTCCCTTTGGATATATGTACATTAGTGGAATTGTTTGATCATATGGTAGCTCTATTTTTAGATTTGAAGAACTGTACCAATTTACATTCCTACCAACTGTAGAAAAGTTCTTTTTCAACCAATATGTGGTTTCAGCATATGCATAGCTCTCTTTCTTTAACTGAGATCTACCTACTCTGATATGGGATCAATTACTTATCAAGATATGTAACAAATATATAATTCATCATCCTTTTTTTTGTCATAACAGTTCCTAAAAACAGTTCTTCAAAAATAAATTAGGTGAGGGTTTGTGCTGTGGTATAGGAATCCGCCTGCAATAACAGCATCCCATATGGGGCCAGTTCGAGTCCCAGTTGCTCCACTTTTGATTCAGATCCCTGCTAATGGCCTGGGAAAGCAGTAGGAAATGGCCCAAGTGCTTGGGCTCCTGCACCCGCATGGGAGACCTGGAAGAAGCTCCTGGCTCCTGGCTTCGGATCTTCCCAGCTCTAGCGGTTGCAGCCACCTGGGGCAAAAACCCTCTCTCTGTCTATAACTCTGTCTCTCAAATAAATAAATAAATCTTAAAAAAATAAATTAGGCATATGAAACTTTAGCATACAGACAATATTAAAAATATACCACAAAGAAAACTTGTTCTCAGTATTCTATCTAGCATTTCATAGTTTATCTTACTTTCCTGGAAAGCCAAATAAGTTTTTTTTAATTACTAGCAATCAAATATATTGATATTGTTTCTGCTTAGCATTTAATGTATTGCTTAAATTGATTTAAAATGGGATTTATCACTTGGACAGTCTCCCCTCCTGGTGTCAGGAAAATATTTTATGTAGTAAACATTTGGAATGCAAAGAAGTTAGTAAGATTTGGGTGATGATTTGCATGTAACTATACAAGAATTGATAGTAGAATACTATGAAGCAGTTTGAAGCAATATGTTAGCTATACAGAAAACAAAATAAATAGCAATATATGTACTTCTGAAAGAAAAACAAGTGATAGAATACAATATATAAAATACTTTATTGGTGAATTAAATTTTATACCTATGAAAGGCTATTAATTTTTGTGGTGAAACACAAAATAAATGGATACTTAGCAACTCTGAAATGGTCATACTGGGTGGTAGTAAATTTGAAGATACATTAGTAATAAAGGGGAATGAACAGATAAATAAAAATAAGAGAGATATTTCAAATAGTTTAATGAAGACAAAGACACAATCTTTCTTCCTGAAATACATCCTGGGTCTTTTTTATTTGACTGCTGTTGTAATCATGTATGTGACAAACAATCTCTGAAATCTCAGTGACTTACAATAACAAACATCCATTTGATCAATAGTTCAGCAAGTGAGACACAGTAGCTTAATTTCAGGATGTTGTACTGGTTCATGGCTGTGTCCAGTGTTTTTAAATTCTTCTGTGGACCAGTAATGACTCAACGTACACTCTTCTCAAAGTGAATGGTACAAAAAAAGTGTCCAGCTCAAACCTATAAGCATGGTTTGTACTGAACTATCAGCTAATGTTTGATTGGTTTAGCTGTCAGCTAATGTTTCGTTGGATAAATGTTGTCATGTGATCAAATTTCATGGCAGTTTGTCAGGGCTGGGTATTTTAAGATTCATTTGTTTGTTCACTTGAGAGAGAGAGAGAGAGAGAGAGAGAGAGAAACAGAAAGAATATGAGTCATCCTTCAACTGGTTCACATCCAAGTGACAGCAACAGCCTGGTATGGACCAGGTCAAACCCAGGAGCCAGGAACTACATTTGGCTCTCCCCTGTGGTTGGCCAGGATGCAACTACTTGGAATATCTTCCACTGCTTACCCAGGAGCATTTTCAGGAAAATGGATCACAAGCAGAGCAGCTGGGATTGGAATTGCTACTCTGCTAGGTGATCTAGCATCGGAAACGGCATCTTAGCCTTTGGTGCTACAGTGGCACCAGGGTTGCCTATTCCACATGATTTGCTATAAATAATGCTGTGTTAGAGGTTAAGGATGTATATAAATAATAATATAATCTGTCCCAGGATACAAATATACTCAATGTCACTTATTGACATAAAAATTACATAAAAAGAAAAATACTATGTAAAGTTTGTCAAAAACAAATAAGATGGAGGCTGGCATTGTGGTGTAGTAGGTAAAGCCACCATCTGCAAAGCCCACATCCCACATGGATCCCAGTTCACGTACACTTGAAATCTAGCTCCCTGCTAATGGCCATGGGAAAAACAGGGAAAGATGGTCCAGGTGCTTAGGCCCCTGCCACTGCAGATTTCAGCCTGGGCCCAGCCCCAGCCATTGTAGACATTTGTTGAGTGAACCAGGGCCTGGCAGATCTCTTTCTGTCTCTGTCTCTTCCTCTCTTTGTAACTCTTTACATAATAAATAATTTTTAAAAAAACTAAATAAATAAGATGAAATATACTTTAAAAATTAGGTGTCTTTTTTCTGAAGCTATTTTTCTAGTGCTTTGTTCATTCACAAGGTAAAATAACTGCAAATAATCACAATATTTCATTGGATAATTTTCTTCTCTTTGAGGATTATATTTTTTCCTTGTTAAAATTATTTTTCCAAATCACATATAACACTAAAAGAATGTTATCAATGATGAGACTTTTTCTTCCTTTGCAACCTGAAATATTACCCTTCAGTGCCTTTACATATCAATTGTGAGGAACAAGAATGGAATCTACAAAACAGACATAAGAATCTAAGTCAAGGGGCCTGCGCTGTGGGTTAACACCCTGGCCTGAAGCACCAGCATCCCATATGGGCGCTGGTTCTACTCCCAGCTGCTCCATTTCCAATACAGCTCTCTGCTATGGCCTGGGAAAGCAGTAAAAAATGGCCCAAGTCCTTGGGCCCCTGCACCCACGTGAGAGACCTGGAAGAAGCTCCTGGCTCCTGCCTTCAGATCAGCTCCAGCCGTTGTGGCCATTTGGAGAGTGAACTAGCAGAAGGAAGATCTCTCTCTCTCTCTCTGCCTGTCCTCTCTCTGTGTAACTCTGACTTTCAAATTAAAAATTAAAAAATAAAGAAAAGAATCTAAGTAAAAAATTGATATCTTAGAATGTCTTTTCATAAAAAAGTACATGTCACATATATAGTGATCTTATTTGAAAGACTGAGAGAAATATATAGATAGAGAGAGAGTTGAGAAAAGAGAAAGACCTCCCATCCTCTAGTTTGTTTCCAACAGCTTTGGAATGGCAAAACCAGAGCTAAAGATTTAGAATTTGGAACTCAATCCAGGTGTCCCACATGGATGGCAGGGTCCCAAGTGCTTGAACCATTACCCATGCCTCCCAGAGCATGCATTAGGAAGGAGCTAAACCTAGAGTGGGGAAAGAAGTTGAACCCAGGCAGTATCATATAGGATAGGAGCATTCCAAGCAGCATCTTAACTCTAAACCAAACACTTTAAGAGATAGCTTTTAAATAACACAAAGCATATTTCATATTATTTTTCACTGATATGCATTTTTTGAGATCACTAGTCACTTAAGATCTGTCCAATGAATTTATCATATTTTAAGACACTGGAAAAATTTCACTCCAAACCGTATGATTTGACACATGTTTACGTTAAATATTTTACTTGTAGCTTTTCAAGTTTCTCTTTTCAAAATTCTTACAAAACAAAATTCTAACACCACTTTTCTAATTGATTCATTGCTTTAAACTTATTTTGTTCAAATAGATTTTAGTGTTCTTTTTGAAATTTTTTTTTCCAAATTGTTAAAGATTTTTTAAAATCTCATACATAAGTATATTTCATGAAACTTATGGAAAAATAGAGTAAGAATGTAAGTTCATTTTTATCAAAAAGTAGAAAATCATACATAGATTTTCATGACACATGTTTCTCATAAACATTTGAAAACATTTTGTGTTCTGCACAGTATTAGTTGACTCTTTGTGAATTATATTTTATAATACACACCTGCACACACACATGCGGGTTCATCCCACAAGGTCTGTGCACTTTCGTCAAGGGTGGGGCGAAAGCATTCTTCCACAAGAAGCCCCGGATACAAGTTTCCCTGAATGCCTCCACTTTATTCACGCACACCTTCTAAAGGGCAGGCAGAGGAGGCAAAGTGCAGGCAGAAGTGGCACAGCTAATTCAGGGCAATACTAATTCTATAGGATAGAGCTGATATTGGCGCCACTATGCTTCTCCAATCAGCTTGAAGGTGACGTAGGGTACGGTAGCTTTCCTGATGGGTCTGGGCCACACCAGGGAGCAGTTTACCTGATTGGCAGTGGTGGGGAGAAAAGTGCCTGGGGCTCCTGCCACCTGCCAGCGGTCAGGCTAACTGCATGGGCTAGACAGGCTGTCTTGCAGGATCACCCCCACACACAGACACAAACACACTCCCACCCACTCACACATTAATGGATACTGAAAAACAAGAAGATATATCATTACATAGGCATAGCTCAATCTCTGCTTGCTCATCACTCCTTGAAACTACAAACCATGCTTGAAGATTGACGTATTCCAGCCAGTATTCTAGCAAAGTATATCTTAGGCATCTGCTTAATGTTATATAGGAAAAAAAAATCAATACAACCACAAATTGTACAAAACACAATGTGAAATAATATCTATTTATAGAATATATCCATGTTAGGAAAATTTAGCAAGTCTATTTCAGTTTATTGTAAATATTTTAGCATTTGAATTTTGTAGCTATATATTCTTGGATTACATATCCATTTTTTCTGTGTGTTTGATAGCTGGCTTCTTCTTATAGCATAAAGCATACAATGTTTTATTGAATATTTAAAACATTCATAGTAGGCCACCTCAAAAAAAGTGTCATGTGTCATTCAACCATACCTGCCATAGTTTAATGTCTCCCAAATGCCAAGTATTAAAAGTCTTGGTCTCAAGAAGCACTAGTGGGAAAAAGTGGAGACTTGATCCAATTATAGTATTTGGGATGCCATCTAGTCAAAGGTACTTAGATCATGGGGGTACGACCCTGGAAAGCAGTTCTTATGAAAGGGCTTAGAGTGAAAGGGTTAGATAGTCTGAGTTGCTCCCATTTGCTCTCTCCCTGTTCCCTGACTTGCTATGTGATGTTTTCTTGGTATGTTTGGCTATCCTCCACCCTCAGCAGGCACCATATCAATAGGGCCATTCAGTCTTGTACTGTGAACCTCAATAACTATGGGTCAAAATAAAGCTTCTTACTTCATAAGAAGTGTAAGAGCGCCATAAAATACACCAAACACTGGAACGGCACCAATGTAAGGCCACAACAAAACACACCAGAACCAGAGTAAGGGAAAGGGTTTATTGGACAAAACCCAGCAGACTGGAGGGAAGGGGCAAGGAAGGAGAAAAGGGAGAGGAGAGTATAACAGAGAAAAGGAGAGAGAGAGAGAGAGAGAGGAGGGGAGGTATCGAGCAGAGAAGAGAGCCACGTGTTCAGGAACAGGTCCTTTTAAAACTTTGCTAGAGGGTAAGCAAGGAAGTAGGAGCAGTGACTCTCATTAGGATGGGGGTGGAGCTCCACACTGGTGGTTGGGCCATGTGGCCACCTGGCTTCCAGCAGTGGTGGCGGGGGGTGGGGGCTAGAGCCTAGGATGGTGTCAGGGTGTAGATCACACCACAGATAAGACTGTGCCATTTTCCTAACAAGTAGCTTCTCTCAGCTATTTTTAGTGTGATGCAAAGTGAACTAATAAAGAAAATGGCTTTCAAGGAGCAGAGTCATCACTATTAGCTACACATGAATATGTGGAGGAGAATTTTCAGTTTACTGGAAAAGGTTTGAAGAGTTTGAGGAGGAAGATGGTGAAACTTTAGAACTTTAAAGCACTTAGAAGTGGTTTAAAAGTGATTCTTGTGAGGCTTGGAAGTCCAGAATGCAGATAGGAAGTGGAGAATTAAGGTCACGCTTATGAGGCTTCATAAGAAATGAGGATTCTACTGGGACTTGGACTAAAGGCCATCATTCCTACATTGTGGGAATTACCTGGCTTTGTTATACCTATGTCCTGGATTTTAAAATGGTGGATTAGTTTGTTCAAGGGAGATTTCAAGGCAGGATATGCATAAGATTGCAATAAGAGTGTTAGTGGCTGTTGAAAGTAAGATTTACAGTGAGAATCAGGAGAAAAAGGAGCATTGCTGAGAGATTGGAAAATTTTCAGCCAGAGCACAGAAAGAGCAAAACAAAAGTGGGGTAGAGAAATCACTTTCTAAAGGGATTAGCCCAAATAAAAAGGAGCTGTGGGCTGATAGACAAAGCAATGTGAGAACGACCTTGAAAGACCTTTAAGAGATCTTCAAGACAGCCCATTCCGTCACAGCCCTGTAACAGGTCTGGAAGTACAGACTTGTTTTAATGATCTTCAGTGGCAAAATCCTTTCAGGCAACAGCTCAAGAGAGCCCTCCTTTCCAAAGGCCGGATTTAAATCCTAAATACCCAGCAAAACCCTCAAAGGCTGCTACAGTCAGGGCTCATGTGAGACAATAGATGGCTCTTGCTATAAGCAGACTTGGTGTCAGATCTATGTGACTCTGATCTTGTGGGTGTGAAGAATGTAAGCATTAAGGGGTAATCACACTTTCAACCTTACAAAGGAAATCTGTAAAGCCCAGAGTTGTGGGGCAAGTTTGAAGCACCTATGTGGAGCCATTGATGGGCCAAATGCCAAGTTCAGTAGTAGGAGGCGGGCAAGAATGGAAACCCCAGAAAGGCAGAGGTGCTAACAATGTGAGACACCAAGCAACGCTGCAAGCAGTGTATCAGGCAAGCCTTGAAAAACCATAGAGAGTGTATGACTTTGGAGAGCAGCCATATGGGCAGAGTTGAGCAGAAACATGGAGGACTCTACCTAGATTTCAAGGATGTTTCCAACAGCCCTTGGCATAGACCTTATGTAGAGCAACTTCACAGAGGTTCCACTGGGACAATACCAAGCAGAAATGTGGAGTTAGAGCTGCTTCAGGGAGTTCCAGCCAGGCAAATGCCTAGTGGCATTGTAGAGATGGGACTCTAACCTGTGAAAACCGAAGTATGCACTATTACTAGGAAATCTATGAGGTGAGACTGCCTGCACCACAGTGTACCCAGGATGCTGGACGTGGAGGCTGGAGGATTGAGTATTTGTCCTTCTAGATTTTGGTCTTTTGGTGGTCCAGTGAATGATTTCTGTTTCCCCATTTCCTCTTTTTAAAGATTTATTTATTTGAAAGGCAGAGTTACAGAAAGAGGAGAGGCAGAGAGAGAGAGAGAGAGATTTTCCCTCTGCTGGTTCACTCCCAAAATGGCTGCAACAGCCAGGGCTGAGCCAGGCCAAAGCCAGGAGCTCATCTAGTTCTCCCATGAAAGTTATGGGGCCAAATATATGGGAAACCTTCTACTGTTTTTCCAGACACACTAGGAGGAAACTGGAAGGGAAATTGAACAACAAGGACTTGGATTGGTACTGATATGAAGTGCTGGTATTGTATGTGGCAGCTTAACCCACTATACCACAACACCAGCCCCTCTTCTTTTTCTCGATGGGGATCTTTACCTTCTAACTATCTTGTCATTGTATGTTAAAGGTATTTTGGTTTTGAATTACTTGACCTTCTAGCTAAGGTAGCTGGTCTTGAGTCTCAGATGAGACTTTGAGATTTGAATTAATATTGGACCTTAGAACTATTGGGAATGGGATGAATGCATTTTGCATTTTGAGATGGACGTAAAGCCTTAAAGACCAGAGGCAGAATGCTGCAGTTTGTATTATTAATTTTTGCATCCCTCAAAAGGCACATGTGTGACAGGGGCATGACAGAGAAAGAGGGTGGAGATTTTTTTTTAGCTTTTATTTAATAAATACAAATTTCATAGATACACCTTTAGGAATATAGCAGTTCTTCCCCCTCATACCTGCCCTCACACCCCCACTCCCATCCCACCTCCTACTCCCTCTCCCATCCCATTCTTCATTAAGATTCATTTTAATTATCTTTATATACAGAAGACCAACTCTATACTAAGTAAAGATTTCAGCAGTTTGCACCCACAGAGACACACAAAATATAAAGTGCTATTTAAAGACAAGTTTTATCATTAATTCTCATAGTACAACACATTAAGAACAGAGGTCCTACATGGGGAGTAAGTGCACGGTGACTCCTGTAGTTGATTTAATAATTAACACTCTTATTTATGACGTCAGTGATCACCAGAGGCTCTTGTCATGAGCTTCCAAGGCTGTAGAAGCCTTTTGAGTCCACAGACTTCATCAATATTTAGACAGGGCCATAAGCAAAGTGGAAGTTCTCTCCTCCCTTCAGAGAAAAGTACCTCCTTCTTTGATGGCCCTTTCTTTCCACTGGGATCTCACTCACAGAGATCATTCAAGTAGATAATTTTTTAACTCAGTGTCTTGAATTTCCATGCTTGAAATGCTCTCATGGGCTTTTCAGCCACATCCAAATGCCTTAAGGGCTGATTCTGAGGTCAGAGTGGTGTTTAGGGTGTTTGTCATTTTATGAGTCTGCTGTGTGGTCTGCTTCTCATGTTGGATCATTCTCTCCTTTTTAATTACATCTACTGTTATTACCTACACTTGGTCTTATTTACATGGTATCTTTGACACTTATTCCTATCTATATGATCAGTTATACACTTTAAATGATCACTTTAACATGTAAGATGGCAATAGTACCACCCAGCTTGATGGGATTTGGAGTCCCATGGCAAATTTTTAGCTTTACCCTTAAAGGGTAAGTCTGTAGGAATGTGTGCCGAACTGTACATCTAAGAGTGGAGATTTAATCCAAATGTGTTCCATATCAAAGGGCTGGTTGAGTCCTGGAATAATCTACTACAGATCCAGCTCTCTACTAAGGGAAGCAAAGAATAATGGCTCAAATACGTTATCTGAGATCCTGTTACCTATATTAGACACTCAGATGGGAATTCCTGGCTCTTGATTTTGGTCTGGCCTAGTCCCTGGCTATTGTGGATTACTTGGAGAGTGAAGTAGCAAATGGAACATTCTCTCTCCGTCCCCTCCCCCATCTCTCTGTCATTCTGCCTTACAAATAAACAAATGAAACTTTAAAAAATGTCCATTTAAAAAAAATACTACCTACCAATGAAATGAGAGACATTAAACAAATGATGTACTGAGTCTATGAGGGTATGGGAGGCTTTCTGCATTAGAATGTTGTGTAATTGTTAATCCATGAGATGGATAATCAAGTACAATAAATAAAGTTTATTGGAAGATAAATAAAAAGAATTTGCAAAGGTTCTGAAGTTAATTCATGTAATTGAATTGTATGATTGGAGATCCCAGATGTTAGTGAGTGGCAAAATATGAAGAAGGAAGGAAATCATTATAAAGTATATCTTTTTTTTTTTTCAATTTATTTGACAGGTAGAGTTATAGACAGTGAGATAGAGAGACAGAGAGAAAGGTCCTCCTTCCCTTGGTTCACTCCCCAAATGGTTGCAACAGCTAGTGCTGTGCCTATCTGAAGTCAGGAGCCCTCCTTGTCTTCCATGCCAGTGAAGGAGCCCAAACACTTGGGCCATTCTCCATTGCCCTCCCAGGCCACAACGGAGAGCTGGACTGGAAGAGGAGCAACCGGGACTAGAAACTGGTGCCCATATGGGATGCCAGGGCCGCAGGCGGAGGATTAACCAAGTAAGCCACGGCACCAGCCCCAGTATATCTTAAGTTTAAACATCCCCTGTGATATGATATCAATATCCAAGAGGTAATATTTCTTCAGGTAAAGATTGATTGATGTGAATAATCCATAATATTTTTCTTACCTCTTTCAAAATAATATATTCTAGTTAGATAAAACACAATGTTTAAATAATAAAACAGGGGGCCGGTGCTATGGCATAGTGGGCTAAGATTCTGCCTGTGGTGCCAGCATTTCATATGGGCACCAGTTCTAGTCCTGGCTGCTCTTCTTCTGATCCAGCTCTCTACTATGGCCTGGAAAGCAGTATAAGATGGTCCAAGTGCTTGGGCCCCTGCAACCATATGGGAGACCCAAAAGAAGCTCCTGGCTCTTGGCTTCAGATCCACCCAGTTCTGGCCATTGTGGCCATTTTGGGGAGTGAACCAGCAGATGGAAGACCTTTTATTCTGTTTCTCTCTCTGTGTCTGTACCTCTATCTCTCAACAAAAATAAATAAAAATCTAAGTAATAAAGAAAGGGAAATCATATTTTTGCATCTTGAAAGACAGAAGTGAACTAGAGTATGAATCAGGGACAAGTGGACAAGAGGCAACATACAGCCATCCTAACTCTAAGCATTTGTATTCATGGGCTCCATCTAGTACCCTGGGATAATGTAAACTGAGAGTAATGGAAAGTAACCTTTTAAGTCCATAATAAAGGATATTGTTTTATATATAACAATATTCCTTAAAGCAACTTCAAAAATCACATGAATCAATAACCATATGGGTTTTTAAATAAAATCACAGATTTTATGATAGCTCCATTAAACCTACTACATTAATATTTCCAAGAGGGAGACCAGGGGACTCACACTTTTAACAGGCAATCTAAGTGATGCTTGAAAATACATGTATTTAGTTTTTATTTTTAAATTCTCATTGTATTGCTTATGGATCTAACAGTATATTTATTTGTTTTTAAATTTATTTACATTTTTTATTGCGAGAGAGAGAGAGAGAAAGAGAGGGAGATTTTCTATCCACTGATTCATTCCCCAAATGCCTGCAATTGTTAGAGCTGGGCCAGATCAAAGCCAGTATCCTAGAACTACATCCAGGTTTCTGACATGAATAGCAGGGATCCAAGTCATTGACCCCATCACCTGCTGCATCTCAGGGTATGCATTAGCAGGAAGCTAAATCACACAAGTGGAGTAGCTGAGACTTGAATCAGATGCTCTGATAAAGGATGTGAGTGTCCCAAGTGGACTGTTTAACCACTGCACCATACACCCACTGCTAATGATGTATTTGGTCTTCCTAATAATGACAATAGGAGTTATAAACTCTACTTATGCTAAATAAGACTGATAATTCGTAAGTCTCCTGAAAATGGTAAGCAATAATAGAATTTCAGATTGCTCTCAAGTAATACATGAACTAAATAAGACATGACATTGCACTTTAAGTATTAACAAATACATCAGTGCCTAACGGATTTAATATTTCTAAATATTTATATGTAGATTAGGATTGTTACTGTCAGAGGTTTCTCCCACCAGAAAGAGCTGCCTTGGTATTACTGTTCCATTATCTCATCTGTAGAAGGGAAATAAGAAGAGTATGACTTTGATAAGGTTGAGGATTAAATAAAAAAGTTGGCTGAGAGCCTGTCATCATAAATGCCCAGGTTTATACAGCATGTTATATGGAACCAGAGACATGCACATTCACACATATTAGTTTTAATGTTAAGAAAATGGACTGTCCAAGATAATCAGAGTTTACCTTAATTTAAATAGTTGTTGGCAGCTGAAAATCAATGTGCACTATTAATAGCCATGAGGATTTACATGCAAATGTGAAACAAAAATATCTAATTGTATCAGATTACCTAGTTTGTCCCTTTTATATTTTCTAGAAATATTAGTTAGAATATATATTACATATTATTATATGAAGAGTATTTGCTGGATCTAAAGTATATGTTTTATTTATAATCAAGGTTAACCAATGACTAGTGATTGTATACAAATGTAATAAAGTCTGAAATAAAATTTTTATTATTTAAATTAAAAATGTAATATGATTTGAAGTTTTGAAAATCATATATACAGTGGCTGGCACTGTGGTATAGTGAATAAAGTTGCTACCTGCAATGCTAGCATGCCATATAAGTGCCGGTTGCAATCCTGGCTGCTCCACTTCGAATCCAGCCACCTGCTAATGTGCCTGAAAAAGTAGCAGAGGATAGCCCAAGTGCTTGGGCCTCTGCACCCACATGGGAGACCCGGAAGAAGCTTCTGGCTCCTGCCTTCAGACCAGCCCAACCATAGCCATTGCAGCCATTTAGAGAGTAAACAATCAGGTGGAAGATAGCTCTCTCTCTCTCTCTGCCTCTCCCTCTCACTCTCTGTAACTCTTTCTTTCAAATAAAATAAACAAGCTTTTAAATAAAAGGAAAAGTCATACAAATCATGGTGTATATATAAAACACATATATATTCTTATATTTATATAAGCAAATATACACACACAAATATATACACACATGGTATATGCACAGTTGACAGTGATTGACATTGCTATTTCAATTGAAGGACTGCTTATTTACATAAATGATACCTTTCTATAAAGCAATACCATTTGATTTATGTTAAAAAAGACCCATGTGATCAGCAGTAACTTGAAAGCAGAAATAAGAAATTAGAATACTAAAAAAATGAGAAAACACATATATGACTACTTTGGCATTTTAAAAGCATCCCCAGCCCTACTAATTTACAAATGTGACATTTGTTATAGGTGATTTACACAAATGTATTTAATATCCAATGGATTAGTCAAGGGATAAATTGTAATACTTCAATTTGATTTATTGGATTTAGGAAAATTAATATGAAAATTGGCTTCCAATGATGCTGAAATGAGAGGCTTATAAAGGATTGAATATCTCCGTATTCCTTACGTATTAATTTAGTGATGCATCTTGATTATATGATGTAATAGGAAGAACTGTTACCATTGGGTCAACTAATATTAGAATCTAATCCATGGATATTAACTTTCTGCCACATCATTCACTTGAGTACTCTTTTTGCTTTCCACACTTCTGCTACCTTGTACAGCTTTAATGACAAGCAGAGTGAACAGACACTAACCACTACGGTCCCCAGTGAAAACATAGAAAGACCTACATGACAGTATGGGTCATTAGTAGAAGAAAAAATGTGTGTCGCCAAAATATTGCCTTCTATTCTGAGTTTCAGAAAAAATGAAACATCTATTCATATACTCATCAAATATATAAATCTGTTTCTTTAAATTTTCCTGACAGATGACTCACTACCTATATCCTGATTTAAAGCTTGTGGTACTGTATTTGGAGGTTCAAGCAAACATCCTTATTTGTGGGGAGCAAACCGGACTAGACTAAGTTACTGGAATTAAGACTTATTCTATGCATCTGCTCTCCCACAATATGGCGCTGGGAGAGAAGTAAACAGCTTCCGCACAGCTGCCTCCAGTTCAACCAATTAACTGTAGGACTTGCTCCTGATTGGAGAGCAGCGTACTCGGCGTGTGGGCAGCCGAGTTGGGATTGGCGGAGGAGGACTATAAAGGAGGAGAGAGACGGCATGCACCAGAAACATCTATGGGGAACATCTAAGGGAACCCGTGTAGCCCCCGAGAAAGCCAGCCGGCGGTGTGCCGCTCCCCTGCGGAAGTGGGGAATGCGGCCAGGGGGAACTGCCCTTCCACGGAGGTGGAAGGGATAGTAGCCAACCCGGGAAGAACCAGCAGCAAACCCGGGGAGGGCCGAGCAGACGAAAGAACAGCGCAGGGTCCTGTGTCGTTCCTCCATGAAGAGGGGGAGCGACACTTATTCTGTTTTAACAAGGTAGCATTTGTTTACTAAAGTGATTAGGCTTTGTTGTTGTTTTGGTTTTATTCTAACATTATGCTTAAGGAATGTGGAATTATCTATTGATCTTTCATCTATCCATCATCTATAGATTACTGTGTCCTTCTAAAATTCACAATGTTCAAGTCCTTGTCCTTACGGTGATGCCATCTGAAGTTGAGACATCATGAGAATGGAGCCCGGAGAGTGGGATTAGTATTGTTATAAGAAGAGAGATGAGAGGAGTGACCTTTCTCTGTCCTCCTTGTGAAGACATAGCAAGTAGGAGTAAAAGTAGGAGGAGAAATGTCAGCATGAACCAAATCAAACAGCACTTTGATCTTGGACTTCCCAGAATTGAGAACTATGAGAAACCCATTTCTACTATGTGAGCTACTAAGTCTATGATGTTATACTACCATAATCTAAACTGCCTAGGATATATGTGAGGGTACTTCAACCAGCTGGTGGAAAAATATGACAAGATAATGCATATTTTACATGAACTATTTGAAGCTACGTATGTGAAATGCTTTGGGAAGTCTGTAAGACTTTTTATAAAGTTTTGATGTGAAGAGAATTTTATAGGAAACAAATTAACTGTAAGAATTAAAAAAAGCTTAATTGTTGAATATTCCAATAAATTACTAACACTAGGAATGTTAACCAAAATGTCATATTAAATTATGATGGGACATTTATATATTTAGTGACAAGTTGAGGCATTCACTGTTGCATTGTCACTGTATAATAGGAAGTGAGGTTTCTACAAATAGTTAAGTGGTGGTAGGACAAGGAGAATAGAGGTTATCTGGAAAAATATAAGGAAAAGAATGGAATCACTGTAAGGCTGTGCAGAGATCAAGTTAAATTTGTGTTTTGGTGATTGATCTCTCCTGTTTTTCATTCACTCTTTACATTTACTTTATATTCCTAACTAACACTCCATTAATCTCTGCTTGTATTTGAATCTGTGCCTCATCTTTTTTGTGTACTCTCCAAAACCACAATCCCCGTGGTCACATACTCAGCATCCCCTCTGTTTGGCCCCCTCTGCATTCACGGCAATTCCGAAATTCAGCCTGTCCCATCGCATGAAGAATCAATAGAAAAAAGCAATTGTTGCTTTCTATAGCAGATTAATGAGGATCAACAGAAATGAAACGAACAAGTAGTCTTTTCATAGACTATATAATAGAAAACTTATAGCAGTGAATTATAAGTGCCATTTTAAAGACAAAAATAGTAAATTTAAAGAAATGAATCTAAGTATTTTTATTTTGCTTATTACATTTAAGTAAAATGGATAAAATAAAATACATTTCACTAATCTGTTAATATGTAATAAGAAAAATCATGGTAACATATTTGTCACATTCATTTATACTAGTGTGTTCTGTTTCTTAAAGATAGTGTATTATTGCTACAATTAGTAATCACATTTTGTGTTGTTTTTCCCAATGGAATACCATTTGCTCCATCAACCAACATATTTATCTTTTTTATATAAATAAATTAGCTGTTATTTGATGTTATTTTATGAAAACATAAATATTCTTTGATAGTTTCTATTTCAAAGCATTGGTTTCTATTCATTAGTGAGATGTTTTCAGATATCTTTGATCAAATAGTTCACTAACATCTTTATCAATATCATTATGATTGTGATACTTTAAAAAAATTTTCACTTGGATCTGGCATTATGGCACAGGAGTTAAGCCAGTACGGCACTTGCAATACTAGCTTCTTATCTGGAGTGCTGGTTTGAGTCCAGATTCCCGCTGATGCACCTGGAAAGGCAGCAGAAGACGGCCCAAGTACTTGGGCTCCCTGACGCCCCTGTGGGAGACCAGGATGCAGATCCTGGCTCCTGTTTTGGTCAGGCCCCAGACCTGGCTCTTGTGGCCATTTGGAGAGTGAACAAACCTGCATTTAGAATCTCTCTCTCTCTCTCTCTCTCTCCTCCTCTCCCCACACATACATTTTCGCCCTCTATTTTGTAGCTGCTGTACCTTCTAAATAAATGAATCTTAAAATAAATATTCTTTTTTTCCTGATTTATTCTGTTTTGTTTAGAATCTGTTGTTCTCTTTGTCCACAGTAGACTCTCTCTTTATTATTGCTTTTGTTAAATGTCTGGTATTCCTGCTGTCCAGTCATGTGCACAAATTAAATAAGATGACAAGTCAAGGAAACTCAAATTGATTTTTTCTTCTGTCCTGTTGTTCTCTGCTTCAGAGCACAGATGTGTCCCCAGAATGCATGTGTGATTTTTGTTCAGATGTGGGGTGTGAAACTCCATCTGTTCATCAGCAATCTCCCTTTTTTAGATCAAAATGCGTTCCAAAACACCATCAAAGCCAGCGTCGCAGCTCACTAGGCTAATCCTCCTCTTGCAGCACTGACACCCCGGGTTCTAGTCCCAGTTGGGGTGCCGGTTCTGTCCCGGTTGCTCCTCTTCCAGTCCAGCTCTCTGCTGTGGCCCAGGAAGGCAGTGGAGGATGGCCCAAGTCCTTGGGCCCTGCACCCGCATTGGAGACCAGGAGGAAGCACCTGGTTCCTGGCTTCGGATAGGTACAGTGCGCCTGCTGTGGCAGCCATTTTGGGGGTGAACCAACGGAAAAGGAAGACCTTTCTCTCTGTCTCTCTCTCACACTGTCTAACTGCCTGTCAAAAAAACAAACAAACAAACAAACAAAAAAAAAAACCAGCAAACATATAGATGCATTCTTCTGCTCTCTGGGTAGTGATTAATTAATTATTTATTCATTCATTTATGTATTCATTTAATTTATAAAGGTTTTATTATAAATGCTTGACATAAAGGCTAAGATGTTTTTGGGCTTTCCTAAGAATTAAAACCACATAATTTTCAGTGTAGTAGACTGTACCTTATTTCTTGATACTGAATTTTACAAAGCCATTCATAAATTATTCACAATCACTGGCTTACTTCTTTTTTTTTTTTTTTTTTTTTTGACAGGCAGAGTGGACAGTGAGAGAGAGACACAGAGAGAGAAAGGTCTTCCTTTGCCGTTGGTTCACCCTTCAATGGCCACCATGGCCGGCGCACCGCGCTGATCCGATGGCAGGAGCCAGGTACTTCTCCTGGTCTCCCAAGGGGTACAGGGCCCAAGGACTTGGGCCATCCTCCACTGCACTCCCTGGCCACAGCAGAGAGCTGGCCTAGAAAAGGGGCAACCGGGACAGAATCCGGCGCCCTGACTGGGACTAGAACCCAGTGTGCTGGCGCTGCAAGGCGGAGGATTAGCCTAGTGAGCCGCAGCGCCGGCCACTGGCTTACTTCTTGACCACCATTATCATTATAACTTTATCACAGTTTACACTACTTTATCACAGTTTACACTACTTTAATGTCATGTCAGTATGATTATATGGGAAGAGGGGTAGTAACAACAGTAAACTCACACACACATATATATGTTCCCATAAATATGAGACCGATATATATGTGTGAGATAGAGAGAGAAAAAGAGATAGGGATGGAGGGAGAGTGGAAGGGAGAGAGAAATGTAATGAGAAATTGGCCTACAAGATTACAGAGCGTAAGAAATCCCGAGATCTGAAGTGGTAAAACTAGCTCAAGACCCAGCAGAGTCAGTGTATTAATCCAGTCCCAAAGGCAACAGGTTCAAGACTCAAAAAGAGCTGATTTTTAAGTGTGAGTCCAAAACTCAGAAAAGACCGATATCCTAGCCGAAAGCCAGACACAGAGAGTTTTCTGTTACTTAGCCTTTTTGATCTATTGAAGTCTTCAATTGACTTAATGAGCCTCATTCACACTAGGAAGGGTGATCTGTTTAGTCTAACAATTCAAATGTTAATATCATTCAGAAACATACTCACAAACCCTCATAATAACATTTATTGAAATCTCTGGACACTGTTTACCTTACACCCTAAAGTATACATACAGTGTTAGCCATCATAGAGAGCAAATATTTGTAAAGTTTATAATATATTACTAATATTAGCCTACACACATGTACACACTCATATAGTCTATTGGTAAACTTCTCCTGGCCAACAGCAGAATAGCTGATGCTTCAACAGAGCACACTGTTTCCTCCACAAAGTACAGCATACCTGTTTTGTGCTGGGGAACACCAGAAAGCACTGGATTTCAAGAACAGATATCCAACAAAAGTAACAAATGTATCCATTGTGGAACTAAAGAGACTTCCAGAAATATATTCTTATTTTTAGTATGAGAGCTGAACTATGATAGCAGAGCTTTGTCTTATTCAACCTTACTTGGTAATGTGCACTTAATTGACAAAATTTTTTCATCACTCCCTATGTCTATGAATGACCAGAAAAATGTTTTCACCATTGATTTTGAGATTACAAATAAATTGTAGCTAGAAGGTACATTCTCAGGTAAAGAATTCACAAATAATGAAACTTGGCTGTATGTATTATCATCTCACAAGTGCTATTAGAAACATGTATGTTTTTTAGCTTAAAATAACAGTGGGCTATAGATAGTGCTATTATGTCTGTTTTTGAACGATAGGAAGCTCATTTTGTTTCAAAATACTACCCATGGGGTCAGTATTGTGGCATAGCAGGTAAAGCAGTGACCTGTGATACAGGCACACTTTATGGGCACCAGTTCAAATCCTATGTGCTCTCCTTCCAATCCAGCTCCCTATTAATGAGCCTGGGGAAGCAGCAGAGGATGGCCCAAGAGTTTGGGCCCTGAATCCACATGGGAGATCTGGAGGAAAGAAGACCTGATTCCCAGTTTCAGCCTGGCTCAGCCCTGACCAGTAAGGCTATTACTGGAGAAAATCCGTGGAATCAAAATCTCTTGCTCTCTGCTTCTTTCTCTCTCTGGAACTCTGACTTTCATATAAATAAAACAAATCAAAAAATAATAATAATTTCCTTGACCTCCTAAGTTAATTTTTGTTATAAGCTCTTTCAAGTTAATTTATCACTTTTAACTCATAAAAATCAATCAGAGCATTTAAATTAGTTTGAAAGATGGACAGCAAATACAATATTAGAGAAATGTTTTTAAAAGTCTTCAAATATATTTGTAATTTAGCACATCTTAGATGAAGGTGTTTGGTGAATATCTGATTTTGTTGTTAAACTGAGCTCTGACATGATTCATTTGTTTAGATGTCCTTTGTCAAGTCATTTGGATTACATAGTTAAAACGGTTTGTATTGTCCAGCGCCATGGCTCACTAGGCTAATCCTCTGCCTGCCGCGCTGGCACCCCGGGTTCTAGTCCCGGTTGGGGACCGGATTCTGTCCTGGCTGCTCCTCTTCCAGTCCAGCTCTCTGCTGTGGCCCGGGAAGGCAGTGGAGGATGGCCCAAGTGCTTGGGCCCTGCACCCGCATTGGAGACCAGGAGGAAGCACCTGGATCCTGGCCTTTGATCGGCCCAGCGGCCATTTGGGGGATGAACCAATGGAAGGAAGACCTTTCTCTCTGTCTCTCTCTCTCATTGTCTAACTCTGCCTGTCAAAAATAAAAAATAAAAATAAATAAAACAGTTTGTATTAGCAGGAAGCATTTCTTCTGACCTGCTCTCTACTCCAAGCAGGTGCTTTCATTGTCTTTATAATTCTCTGGTGGGTGAATTCTTCTAGCAACTGTCGAGGTGGTAATGTGCATCACTTTCATCAATACTAGCTTCAACTCAAGGAATGTTGCTCTTAAAATAACAGTGAACATAAACCATCTGCATTTAAGCACTTGACATTTTGGTAAAATACAACAGCTATTCTAAAAACTCCAACTGTTTAACTTGAATTCATTTGATTTTTTTTTCTTTTTTTCTATTTTTATGGGGCAAAGGTTCAAAAAAAAGCACAGTTACTGTTTAATGAAAACAGCAGGCAATGCATTGCACAAACAGAGAACTGCTCTCCTATTCCCATTTGAGAGACCTGAATTTTAAAAACTCAATTCCTCCTTGGAAATCATCCTGCTTTTTATTCAAATTGCAAACATTCAGGTTACCAACTGTTTGAGGAATTGAAAGAGATTTTCAATTTGAAATTGACATAAGAATCCTTTTTGTTTCAACTGGGAAAAGATATTCAACTTGGTTTTTATGAATTCTATATAAAATATAATAGCTTTCTAAATAAGACAGAATTAATTTCACAATTGAACTCCTTCCTCTCTTACTTCCTTTTTTTTTTCTTTTTTTCACAACAACCTACCTTGGCTTTCTCTCTCTTTGCCTTTAGTCTCTCACTTGCTTTCATGTCCAACAACATTCAGTCATTTCATTGAAATATAAATAGTTGATTCTATCTCTTGCTCTCTATGGTCATTTATTGCATTTTTGCATTGTATTCAGCTCGATTTAATTTACTGTAGAGAACACTCCCAAAGTCCTGCTACTCATCACAGTTATATTCAAGATAAGAAAAATGTATATTTGATTTTATTTGACACACAGAGGGAAGAAGGGATCCATGAGCACACAAACACATGATATTAAGTGTAATTTTCATCTCCATTTTTTTTTTTTGACAGGCAGAGTGGACAGTGAGAGAGACAAAGAGAAAGGTCTTCCTTTGCCGTTGGTTCACCCTCCAATGGCCACCACGGCTGGCGCGCTGTGGCCGGCACGCCGCGCTGATCCGATGGCAGGAGCCAGGTACTTATCCTGGTCTCTCAAGTCCTTGGGCCCTCCTCCACTGCACTCCCTGGCCACAGCAGAGAGCTGGCCTGGAAGAGGGGCAACCAGGACAGAATCTGGCGCCCCGACCGGGACTAGAACCCGGTGTGCCAGCGCCACAAGGCAGAGGATTAGCCTAGTGAGCCACGGCGCCGGCCAGAGGCTCAGTTTTAATCCTAGATCTTAAGCTTATTATAAAACAGGGGCTGGTGTGGAGCATGTTATAAAATAGGTGCAGTGGTTGGCCTGCAGGGTTGGCATCCCATGTGGGCACCAGTTTGAGTCCTGGCTGCTCTATTTCCAGGCCAGCTCCCTGCTAATGCACCTGAGAAAGCAGTGGAGGATGGCTTAATTCTTTGAGCCCCTATACCTATGTGGGAGACTCTGAAGAAGCTCCTGGCCCCCAGCTTTGGCATGGCACAGCCTGGTAGTTTTAGCCCTTTGAGGAGTAAACCAGTGGATGGAAGATCTCTCTCTCTCTCCTTCTCTCCCTCTCTGTTTCTCTCTCTCTCTTTCTCTGTTTGTGTCTTTTTCTCTCTTTATGTAACCACCTTTCAAATAAATAAATAAAAACCAGCATAATACTGTATAGACTTTTCAGATTAAATCTCCAGTGCTGTAGACAGAAACCTCCTGGAAGTTTCATCTTGTGGTGCTCCAAAACCTGGCAACCTGGAACCTGGACTCATAGGAGTTTCCTAGTTATGACTATTTCTTTTCTAGCTATTTCTGTACACTTGCAATTTGTCATTCCTTTCAACGAACTAAAACCTAACAATGAGGAGTGATTTTTGATGAGCATCTCCTGAGCTCCTCACTTTGTAGTTACTTTGATATACTGTGGAAACTCAAGCTTTAAACATCCACTGTCATTCATTGTAGTGATAGACATGTAGTACCTAAAACAGTATAGCAATTGACATGTTCAATAAAGTGTAGTTCTTATTCCACCATCAAGTCTTATTCAGGGATGACTTAAATTTCAGCTTCACTTAATGTCTGTTGAACACCTACCAAATATGATTCATCATGCAACTTTACATATACTAAAATTTGACAACTTAATAATCATAGCTACTCTATAAGTATTATATTACTATGTAGGATTTGCATATGAATAAACTAAGCTTATAAGAATAATGAAAAAAACTCAAAAATAATAAAAAGTCTAAATATTTAACAGGGAATTAGGAAATAGAATATTTCAGGAGAATGGGATAAATTCTTATTTTTAGTAGAATATTGGGTATTTTCAATACATAAAAGAGAGAATATTACTGAAATGACTATCCATATTTGCCAATCCCTAATGATATATTCATGTACCTATATAATCTATGCCTGTTTTTTGCTGATTTCCATTTCATCTCTAAATATAAATTGAGCAGCTGTCCTCTAAAGTCATGCATTCTTAACACAGAAAAAATTGCTCCAAGGGAGTCAAAATCAATCATTAGGTTACAAATATATTACTATGGCCTGAACTGTAATCCATAAAAATGATTGCAATGCATTTCTGGTATTAAATATCATAAGGAAGAGATTAGGAAAGAAATGTTCAGATTTTCTTTTGGAACTGGGAAAATGAGAAAAGGAAGCTGATCAACACTGTCCTAAAATCTACACATATGTCTAGAAACACACACACACACAACACATATATGCACACAAGCAAATAAACACCTATAGTGGGAGACTTACTTCTGAATTTATAAAATTGACATAAAAAACTGCCTTAGAGATACCTTACCCACCTTCTTTTCACATCTGAAACCCTTATTTCCTGCATATTTTGCAGACCCACCTACTAGAGGCAAGTGCCAACTTTTCCTTGTCAGTGCCAAGTGTGGGGAGCAACTGGGAGCAACCCGGACTAGACTAAGTTACTGGAATTAAGACTTATTCTATGCATCTGCTCTCCCACAATATGGCGCTGGGAGAGGAGTAAAAACAACTTTTGCACAGCTGCCTCCAGTTCAACCAATAAACTGTAGGACCTGCTCCTGATTGGAGGAGAGCAGCGTACTCGGCGTGTGGGTAGCAGAGTTGGGATTGGTGGAAGAGGACTATAAAGGAGGAGAGAGACAACATGTACCAGGAACACCTGAGGAACACCTGTGCAGCCCCCGAGAGAGCCGGCCGGCGGTGTGCCGCTCCCCCGCGGAAGTGGGGAAAGTGGCAGGGGGAACCGCCCTTCCACGGAGGTGGAAGGGACGGTAGCCAACCCGGGAAGAACCAGCAGCAAACCCGGGGAGGGCCGAGCAGACAAAAGAACAGCGCAGGGTCCTGTGTCGTTCCTCCATGAAGAGGGGGAGCGACAGCCAAGGTGCATCTGGGCTAACTCCTCTGAATTTTCTGAACTTCATTAAATAGAAATATTATTTACATGAAAGGAGACATTGGCTGTTCTTAACATTAGCTTCCCAAAGACAATAAAATAAATACATAAATGAAGAAGGTGTAAATCTTCTTAAATTTCATTCCTGGATCATTATTTTTAGTGTTTATGGTGATCCAGTTTTATTTTACATAATAGTCCTAAAAATTAATAGATTTTAAAATGTTACCACATTGGTAGAAGTTTGGGAAAATATTTTAAAATGAATCACTATAGTTATGTGCATTTTCTACATTTGAGATTACAGAAGAGCTTATATAAAGCAATATGGTTGATAAAATTTTCTTCAAATGACTATAGAAATTGTATTGCAAGAGTAATTAGCATTATTATGAAGAAAGAAGAGATAGAATATTTATACAAGTAGGAGGACTTAATATATGCCAAATATGAAGGAAAAGTTCTTGATATATTCCTAGACCTGAATTTAGATTTGTTTGGTCATGAAAAATATATTTTGTTTGGAATGAGAGGTTATGGTGGTTAACTAAAAAGAACACTTCCTTATGATCAGCTAAGAGAATTGTGATGGTTCTGAGGCTTAGCCTGCTTTACAAATTGAAACTAGAGACTGAGGGGCAGGTGCTGGATGCTGTTATGGAGGCCAACTGGGACACACACATCACATATTGTAGCACCTTGTTCTAGCTGGTGATGGATCAAGTGCTTGGGTGTCTGCCGCCGATGTGGGGACCCACATTGAATTCTGAGCTCCTGGCTATGGCCTGGCATGGCATCAGCTGTTTGAGTGTCTGGAAACTGAAAAAGCAGATAGAAAATCTCTTTTTGTCTCTCTGCTTTTTAAATAAAAATATATTTATTAAAGCTAGAAAGATGCTTCTGTCTATATTATTAACATATGTATTGAGCCTTTTAATGCTGTGTATGTCCAAATTATGTTTTCATGAAAAAAAAAATCTATGAATCCAAATAATGCTTGTTCTTGTGTTTTTGAATGTTACCAACATAAAGAACCCTGGCCTTTCAAGATTTTTATTTTTTCCATATCTTTAGTTTTACTAGACAGAGGTTTCTATGAAATATTCTATCAAATATCATCTTTATTTTTAGACATAAAGATACAGGAGTCTAATGCATATGTCTAATAAATGGAAGATAACTCATCTATTATAACTAATTTACTGTATTACATGAACTTTCTTTCTTTAATTTTTAATTTTTTTTTTAATTTTTTTTTTTTTTTATTTTTTGACAGGCAGAGTGGACAGTGAGAGAGAGAGACAGAGAGAAAGGTCTTCCTTTGCCGTTGGTTCACCCTCCAATGGCCGCCGCGGCCGGCGCGCTGCGGCCGGCGCCCCGCGCTGATCCAATGGCAGGAGCCAGGAGCCAGGTGCTTTTCCTGGTCTCCCATGGGGTGCAGGGCCCAAGCACCTGGGCCATCCTCCACTGCACTCCCTGGCCACAGCAGAGGGCTGGCCTGGAAGAGGGGCAACCGGGACAGAATCCGGCGCCCCGACCGGGACTAGAACCCGGTGTGCCGGCGCCGCTAGGCGGAGGATTAGCCTAGTGAGCCGCGGCGCCGGCCAACTTTCTTTCTTTAAGATAGTACTATTGACACACAATAAAATTCATATTTTCATATATTCAAAATCTAGTGTATATGTAAAAACATAACTAAATAATGCCAAATTATTTTCTGTGAATCCCTAATATGAAATGCTACTGACATAAACTTGAGTGAAAATCCTAATCTCAACATTTCTAAAAGTACACATGCACACAAATACAGACATAGACAGACTTGTATGATAAATTCCAGTTATTATAATTAGTAAAAAAAACAGAGGTCATACATGAATAATTTTTAGATAATTTATTGTATACTCAGTGAAAATATTTAAAATCATAAGGGACAAATATTAAAAATACTACAGGGCATATTCATTCTTTTAAAAATTCCATGGACTCAATTACATTATGTTCATAAATAATTACAGCTTCTTTATAGATAACATCTTTATAAAAATATATGATTTTGGACTGAAGGAGAAGACGGTGGTCTCCACAGGAGTTAAAGTTCCTCGTAATTTTCGCTTGTTGGAAGAACTTGAAGAAGGACAAAAAGGAGTAGGCGATGGTACGATTAGCTGGGGCCTTGAAGATGATGAAGACAAGACACGAGATGGACAGGCATGATTATTGGGCCACCAAGACCACATTATGAGAACAGAATATATAGCCTGAAAGTCGAATGTGGACCTAAATACCCAGAAACGCCTCTATCAGTTAGATTTGTAACAAAAATTAATATGAGTGGGATAAATAATTCCAGTGGAATGGTCGATGCACGGAGCATACCAGTATTAGCAAAATGGCAAAATTCATGCAGCATTAAAGTTGTACTTCAAGAGCTAAGACGTCTAATGTTGTCCAAAGAGAGTATGAAGCTTCGACAGCAACCAGAAGGATAAACATACAGCAGTTAGTTTTAAGGGAGCTCAGACTTGCCTTAAACCAACAACCTTCTACTCATATCAATGTCTTGACTAAACATCACAATGCAAAATACCCACACATTCAGTAAAGAATTCCAGCTGGGATATGTGACCCGGGCATTTGTAATATATTTAATGTATGTACACCCATTATGTTTTCAGGTAACTGGAGGAAAAATGCAGCATAATTTTTCTTTCTCTTGTTGAGGCACTGTCATTTAAACATAAACCTGGAGCGCTTCAAGTAGAATTCGGGTTTACAAGATGCAAGTGTGGCAAGACGTGAAGATGGCAGTGGAAACGTGTGTTTCTGAAAAGTAAAAATCCCAAGGACAAACAGAAATGGCATCTTTATCCATCTTGCTTAGTGAAAGAGCTGCAGTTGCAATTGTTTAAAGCAGCAGGTACAATGAATATTGTCACAACTTGTGTTAAATTTTAAAGCGGTGTGGGTGCTGACTACTAGTAGTATAAAAACAAGTTTAGGATTATTTTGATACCTGTATTTATAATAAAAAATGTTGGGGGGGTCGAAGAATTTCTGTTAAAAGTTGTTCTTGTGTGTTACATGTAACAGACATGGTAAATATTTGTTTACATTTCTTTGTTTAACAAACCATGCAGTTAAGTTCAAGTGAAGTCCACAAAAAAAGGAAATAGGTGTATGGAGATGTGATTTTGAGATTAAAGTTAGTCATAAAATGTAAATAAAACGTGGGAAGTGTCTTCGGAAAAAAAATACATGTTTTTTATAAAACTGACATTTTAAAGAATGCCTTTGAATGTAGGAAAGCAGATAGTTACAGACATACACACAAAAAGGAAATTAGTTCACTTTGTTACTTATATATTTTACATTTGAAATCCTCCTACTCAGATTTTAAGCTGCTAAAACATGGAAAGTTAATTATATTTAAAAATAAATTTATGGGGCCGGCTCGGTGGCTCACTTGGTTAATCCTCTGCCTGTGGCGCCAGCGTCCCATATGGGCTCCGGGTTCTAGTCTTGGTTGCTCCTCTTCCAGTCCAGCTCTCTGCTGTGGCCCGGGAGCGCAGTGGAGGATGGCCCAAGTCCTTGGATCCCTGCACCCGCATGGGAGACCAGGAAGAGGCACCTGGCTACTGGCTTTGGATCCGTGCAGCGCCAGCCATAGCGGCCACTTGGGGAGTGAACCAACGGAAGGAAGACCTTTCTCTCTGTCTCTCTCTCACTGTGTGTAAATCTGTCAAATAAAAAAAAATAAGTTTATCGGCTGGTGCCGTGGCTCACTTGGCTAATCCTCTGCCTGAGGCACCGGCACACGGGGTTCTAGTCCCGGCTGGGGTGCCGGATTCTGTCCCAGTTGCTCCTCTTCCAGTCCAGCTCTCTGCTGTGGTCTGGGAAGGCAATGGAGGATGGCCCAAGTGCCTGGGCCCTGCACCCGCATTGGAGACCAGGAGGAAGCACCTGGCTCCTGGCTTCAGATCGGTGCAGCACCGGCCGTAATGGTCATTTGGGGAGTGAACCAACAGCAAAGGAAGACCTTTCTCTCTGTCTCTCTCTCACTGTCTAACTCTGTCAAAAAAAAAAAGTTTATCTTAAATCATTATAAAACCTCAATGATGCAATGTCAATTCACATAATTTGTGCATCCGAGTGTTTAATAGGAATTAGCAGTCTAGTGTGGAACTGAAAATTTAAAATAAATCAACCTAGCATATTTGTATGTGTGTATTAAATTTTCTAATTCTGTGTGGCACTCTATAAAATGAGTATTTTTGCTTTTTTTTTTTTTAGCTGTGATTTTATTTCTCCTTTGATTTCTTTTTTCACAATTAGCCATTTCTTCTCCTCTGGAGATTTCATTGTTAATATTTTAAAATCTTATACTTATTTTCTAGATCAATTTCTTTCCTTTTAAAAATAAGTATTTCACTTTAGGAAAGACAGACACATATAGATATTTTCCTTCTACTGATTATTTTCTAATGTCCCTAATAACAAAAGTTAGACCAGGTTGAATCCAGGAGTTCAGAAGTCCTTGTGGGTCTTCTAATATAGAAGTGGCAGGGATCCAAATACTTTAGTCATCATCTATTTCATTCCCAGGGAGTTGGATTGCAAGCAGAGCAAAGAATCAAACAAGGCACCCAGATGAGGAATCCAGGCATTCCAAGTGACATCTTTTTTTTTTTTTTTTTAAGATCTATTTATTTATTTGAGAGGCAGAGTTACAGACATAGAGGGAGAGACAGAGAGAAAGGTCCTCCATCCGCTGGTTCATTCCCTAAATGCCTGCAACTGCCAGGGCAGGGCCGACCTGAAGCCAAGAACCAGGAGCTTCTTCCAGGTCTGTCTTTTTTTTTTTTTTTTTTTTTGTTGTTGTTGTTGTTGTTGTTGTTGTTGACAGGCAGAGCGGACAGTGAGAGAGAGAGACAGAGAGAAAGGTCTTCCTTTTGCCATTGGTTCAACTCCAATGGCCGCCGTGGCCGGTGCATTGTGCTGATCCGAAACCAGGAGCCAGGTGCCTCTCCTGGTCTCCCATGCAGGTGCAGGGCCCAAGTACTTGGGCCATCCTCCACTGCACTCCCAGGCCATAGCAGAGAGCTGGCCTGGAAGAGGGGCAACCAGGACAGAGTCTGGCGCCCCGACTGGGACTAGAACCCGGTGTGCTGGCGCCACAGGCGAAGGATTAGCCTATTGAGCGGCAGCGCTGCCCTCTAGGTCTTTCATGTGGGTATAGGGGCCCAAGCACATGGGCCATCTTCCACTGCCTTCCGAGGACACTAGCAGGGAGCTGGATTAGAAGCAGAGATATACCAAATGACGTCTTAATGACTGTACTAAATGCCTGTCCCTAGGTCTCTACGTTTGCAATCATGAAATCATGATTTGTTTTTTTTTTGTTTTTTTTTTTGTATTTTTGCATTACTCCTTGTCATCATGAAATTTTTGCAACTAAATTTCAGCTTCTCTAATTTCATTTTCAATTGTGTCCATTTTCATTTATTTTCCTTTGGAAATTATTTTTGTAAATTGTTTTTAACCTGATCTATTATATCCTCACATTATATATATATATATGTATATATGTATGTGTATATATATATATATATATTTGACAGGCAGAGTTAGACAGTGAGAGAGAGAGACAGAGAGAAAGGTCTTCCTTCCATTGGTTCACTCCCCATATGGCTGCTACGACACCCTGAATGCTGCGGCCGGTGCATTGCGCCCATCTGAAGCCAGGAGCCAGGTGCTTCCTCCTGGTCTCCCATGCAGGTGCAGGGCCCTAGCATTTGGGCCATCCTCCACTGCACTCCCGGGCCACAGCAGAGTGCTGGACTGGAAGAGGGGCAACCAGGACAGAATCCAGCACCCCACCAGGGAATAAAACCTGGGGTGCTGGCACCCCAGGAGGAGGATTAGCCAAGTGAGCCATGGTGCCAGCCTTATATTATATTTTTATATCTTCCAAAGACACATTTTATTTGATTTCATGACCTAAGAAATGTACTATGGTTTGTGTGTTTCTCCAGAGACTAAGTAATATGGTTCTTCTTCTTCTGACTAGCATTTATCAAAAAGAATTGATTCCATTAGAAATTATTTCTTGGGGAATATGAGGGAACATCAAAAGGTTTGTGGAAAATGGAATTAAGAGAGAAATTTATTCGTGTAAAAATGTTTGAAATCTATGCATGTTTTCCATGATGTTTATATTCTATTAAACTTTTGAAGATACCTCATAAACATTTAAGAATTTGCAAATTATGTTCCTTATGTGTGACTTTCTTTTAAAAAGTGCTCATTTAAGGACATTTTTTCTTTTTCTTTCTTTTTCTTTCTTTTTTTTTTTTTTTTTTTTTTTTTTCCAGTGTCTTGGCTTTCCATGCCTGAAATACTCTCATGGGCTTTTTAGCCAGATCTGAATGGGCCAGCACCTCATATGGGTGCTGGTTCGAGTCCCGGCTGCTCTACTTCCAATCCAGCTCTCTGCTATGGCCTGGGAAAGCAGTAGAAGATAGCCCAGGTCTTTGGGCCCCTGCACTCACATAGGAGACCCAGAGGAAGCTCCTAGCTCCTGGCTTCAGATAGGTGGAGCTCTGGCCCTTGCGGCCAATTAAGGGAGTGAATCAGCAGATGGAAGACCTCTCTCTCTCTCTGCCTCTCCTTCTACCACTTTGTAACTCTGACTTTCAAATACACAAATAAATCTTTTTTTAAAAAAAGAATGAAATACAAACTGGATTCATGTTATGATTTTCATCTTCATGAATTTCAGACTATAGTCTTAACACTAATTTAAAAATTTTAATAATATAAAGAGAATAGGTTTCATGCATTTCTTTGGTACAATTCTAAGAACATAACCATTTTTGTGATCAACAATTAGCTTAATGGGTCTTTTTTTTTCTTGCTCAGGAAAAGTTAGATCTTTACTTGACCACAAATTACCTTCTCATCATTTAGTGACAGTGCATAATGAAAAGAGTATCTATATAACATCAAGAGATATTTTTATGAACTTTCATCAGGAACCTATCACAATTCATTTGGTGAAACTGACAAGTGGTAAATTACTTCAATTTCCTTTTTTCATATGAGAATGAATCTTGTCTCCAAAACTTTTTGAGGAAATGGGAGAAAATTCATATGGGTTACAATTTCGAGTAAGGCAAGAGAAATCTTGGGCCAACCTTGAGATGGAGAGAATTATTTGTGAACAACCCAATGAAGGAATTGTGATCAGCCATGCTAGAGCAGGTTTTTCAGCAGCTTCTGATTTTCATAATCATGTAGCAGTAACTTAATAAATAGTGTGCTTGGGATTTTTAAAATCCTATTTCTAAATGATTAGACACATTATAGTGTATTTGTAAGAAAATAATTCAAGAAAGAGGGTATATTTTATGGAAATAAAGTTGCTTTTAAATCCTTTCCACCTTAAATATGTAGTTTCTTATGAAGAACATTCCTCACATTTGGATAGTGTAAAAAACCCTGCTTTAGTGAAGTGTAATTAGAGGGAAAGGCAGAGACATTTGAATCAATTTAACAAATATAAGCCAACAGTCTTAGAAACTGTAGTCTATCCTGGCACAGCAGGTTAATCAGCCACTTGCTACTATAACATCACATATCGGAGGGCTAGTTCCAGTCTTGGCTGCTCCACTGCCAATCCAGCTGCCTACTAGTATGCCTGGGAAAGCAGCGATGATGACTCAAGTACTTGGGCCTCTGCCACTGACTTGGGAGATACAGATGGTGTCTCATTCTCCTGGTTTCAACATGGCCCCACCACAGTCATCTGGGGGAGTGAAACAGCAAATGGAGGATCTCTCTGTCTCTCTCTCTCTTTGTAACTCTACCTTTAAAATAAATAAAATCAATCTTAAAATGTTGTTTATCCTATGTGAAATTCATTTATTCAGCTGAAACTGGAAATGTAGTTTCCATGAAAAAAATAGGATTATATTTATGAGATACTATTTCCAGGAAATAACTATCAACAAATCTTCCTGACACATCCCACACAAAGAACAGAAAAGGTGTACAGTTAAATATATTTAAGAAAATTATGGGGGCCGGCGCTTAGGCATAGCAGGTCAAGTCACTGCCTGAAGTGCCAGCATCCCATCTGGGCACTGATTCAAGTCCCAGCTGCTCCACTTCCAATCCAGCTCTCTGACGTGGCCTGGAAAAGCAGTAGAAGATGGCCCAAGTCCTTGGGCCCCTGCACCAGCGTGGGAGAACCAGAGGAAGCTCCTGGATCCTGGCTTTAGATCAGTACAGCTCCGACTGTTGTGACCATCTGAGGAGTGAACCAGCAGATGGAAGACCTTTCTGTCTGTGCCTCTGCCTCTCTCTAACTCTGCCTTTCAAATAAATAAATAAATCTTAAAAAAATTATAATCACATTTATATGTTTACCTACAAAAGAGTGAACAAAAATTCACCTGAATTAAATGCTTTGACAAGCAATATTCATCAGGTGAGAAAAGCAAAATCCAAAGCAAAATTAGCTGGAGAAATTAGCAGATAACTACAATCTTCTTCTTTCCTTAGTACTTTCGATTGTTCCTTATTATTCTAAGTAATTTGTATTTACTGACGTTAATGATTTTTATTCATAGGTGGGGGTTATGGAACAGCTAGAAGAATTTCCTTGCAGTTTTCTTTTCCATAGCATACATTCCTCATATTGTATTGACTAATCAGTTTATGTTTTCTCTTGTTTCTGGACATTTCTTTTTACTTTGTATTAAGTGTATATTTGACATATGCATAAATACACATATCCATAACATATACTTAACACACAAACTTCATAAACTAAAATAGTAGAAGGCCATTAACAAATATTGATAGTATGGATATCTTTCCCATTTTCCATAATCTTAATACTTTAATGAATGAAACAGAACTCATACAACATTTTAACTTAAAGAAAAATCTTGGGGCCAGTGCTATGGCGTAGCAGGTAAAGTCACCACCTGCAGTTCCAGCATCCCATATGAGCACATTTCAAGTCCTGGCTACTCTGATTCAGCTCTCTGCTGTGGCCTGGGAAAACAGTAGAAGATTGTCCTGTGCTCCTGTGTGGGAAGACCTGCAGGTAGCTCCTGGCTCCTGGCTTTGGATAGACGCAGCTTTCGTCATTGCAGCCAACAGGGGCGTAAATTAGTGGATGGAGGACCTCTCTCTCTCTGCTTTTCCTTCTCTCTATGTGTAACTCTGATTTTCAAATCAATAAATAAATCTTTTTTTTTTTTAAAAAGAATGATCTTTAAGAGTTTGATAAAACACCATGCAGTTGCTGTGGGAAGAAACTGAGGCCATAAATATTTCTGGTTTCTGACCATTTTAAAAAACTTATTTATATCCATTTTGCTTGTGTGTGTGTATGTGTGTGTGTGTGTGTGAGAGAGACAGAGAGACACACACAGAGAGAGAGAGAGAGACAGAAACAGAGAGATCTTAAAAATGATGGTTTTGTTCCCAAATTGCTATAGCAGTCAGATCGGAGCCAACCTATGAATTCAGGATCCAGGGCTTAATCTGGGTCTCTCATGTGGGTGGGAGGGACTCAAGTACTTGAGCCATCATCTACTGCTCCTAGAGTACATGCTAAAGAGAAGGTGGATTGGCAGCAATGTAACCAGGATGTTTACCCACACACTCTAATATGGCATGCCGACTTCCAAAGCAGGGGCTCAACAGCTTCACAAAGTGCCTGCTCCTTTTCATTTTTAACCACAGGACAAGCAGCTGGAGAACATACAGTTCTTCCTTACTTTAGAGCACAGCAGGGAATTCACATAGAGCCGGACACCATGTTAAGTAAAGTTTCTATACCAAAAGGTAGAAGAAAATTAGTGGCATTCTCCTATTGTAAAAGCTGTTATTTCTCTTACAGAAAAACTATAAATCTCTATGACCACATGTATATATGTGTCTGTAGTATACGTGTGTATAACAAGTGATATGAAATTCATTTGCTGTTTCCATCACAAATATGATAACTTAGGAAGACACAATAGCCCAATTATTTTAAATGTTATTGTAAAGCTTTTTCGCATGTTCAGTTTCAGAAAGGTATCATAGAATATCATTTTCTATTTATTTCCAACAAATTTTCTTTTTTTTTTTTTTTTTTTTTTTTCTTAAAGCCTTTACTTTCAGACATGATGCAAATTATTTCACAGGTACACATGGAAAAACAGACATGATCACAGTTGAGTGAAGACAATGTAGCCGGGAAAGTCTAATGGCTGTCAGCTACTGTTGAAGCTGAAGTTCAGTGACATGCTGCAGGGCTCAAAGGAATGGAAAATTAGTATTCCTCTCCTTCCTCCTCACCCTCACCTTCAACAGAATCCACACCAACCTCCTCGTAATCCTTCTCCAGGGCAGCCATGTCCTCACGAGCTTCAGAAAACTCTCCCTCCTCCATGCCCTCCCCCACGTACCAGTGAACAAAGGCACGCTTGGCATACATCAGGTCAAACTTGTGGTCCAGGCGAGCCCAGGCCTCAGCAATGGCTGTGGTGTTGCTCAGCATGCACACAGCTCGCTGCACCTTGGCCAGGTCTCCACTAGGCACCACCGTGGGAGGCTGGTAGTTAATGCCAACCTTGAAGCCAGTGGGGCACCAATCCACAAACTGGATGCTGCGCTTGGTCTTGATGGTAGCAATGGCAGCATTGACATCTTTGGGAACCACGTCGCCACGGTACAGCAGGCAGCAAGCCATGTATTTACCGTGGCGAGGGTCACATTTCACCATCTGGTTGGCCGGCTCAAAGCAGGCATTGGTGATCTCTGCTACAGAAAGCTGCTCGTGGTAGGCTTTCTCAGCAGAGATGACGGGGGCGTATGTGGCCAGAGGGAAGTGGATGCGGGGGTAGGGCACCAGGTTGGTCTGGAATTCTGTCAGGTCAACATTCAGGGCTCCGTCAAACCGCAGGGAAGCCGTGATAGAGGACACGATCTGGCTAATAAGGCGGTTCAGGTTAGTGTAGGTGGGGCGCTCGATATCGAGGTTTCTACGACAGATGTCATAGATGGCCTCGTTGTCTACCATGAAGGCACAATCAGAGTGCTCCAGGGTGGTGTGGGTGGTGAGGATGGAGTTGTAGGGCTCCACCACAGCTGTGGAAACCTGGGGGGCTGGGTAGATGGAGAACTCCAGCTTGGACTTCTTGCCGTAATCGACAGAGAGGCGTTCCATCAGCAGGGAGGTGAACCCAGAACCAGTTCCCCCACCAAAGCTGTGGAAAACCAAGAAGCCCTGCAGGCCCGTGCACTGGTCAGCCAGCTTGCGAATTCGGTCCAGGACGAGGTCAATGATCTCCTTGCCAATGGTGTAGTGCCCGCGGGCATAGTTATTGGCAGCATCTTCCTTGCCCGTGATGAGCTGCTCGGGGTGGAAGAGCTGGCGGTAGGTGCCGGTGCGAACTTCATCAATGACCGTGGGCTCCAGGTCTACAAACACGGCCCTGGGCACGTGCTTGCCAGCGCCCGTCTCACTGAAGAAGGTGTTGAAGGAGTCGTCTCCTCCCCCAATGGTCTTGTCACTTGGCATCTGGCCATCGGGCTGGATGCCGTGTTCCAGGCAGTAGAGCTCCCAGCAGGCATTGCCGATCTGGACACCAGCCTGGCCGACGTGGATGGAGATGCACTCACGCATGGTGGCTAACGAGTTAGGAGGCGGAGAAGAAGACAGGAGCAGACGGCGGGTCCCCGGTTACCGTCCCCGACAAGCTAAGAGTCGAGGTAAGTAACGCACTCAAATTTTCATCTAATGGTTTACATGGTACTCTATTTTTATTTTTTCTGTGTAAAGCAGATGATCCAGGAAGATTTTTTATACAACCTCTACAATCACCTTCTATAACCTTTCTCAATGAGTCATTAGAAGCACTAGGAATAAAATCCGTAGTTAATGAAAGTCACTTAGAGAAGTGTCCTCCTTTAGCAGTATTAAATGATCATTATACATGTGGGTTGACTTTGGGATGGTTTCCAAATCTTGTATGTGAAGTTCTCTTATTCAATTTTCTATTAATAAAGAAACATTTCTACTAAGCTTACTCCATTTTTGGGGGCATTGGTGTGAGAATTCTTTTTTCCTGTAACATTGAATATTTTCAGTGCATTTAATGTAATTTTGCTTTTACTGGTTCAGTATTTCAAGGGTACTGTTATACAATCATGATCTATAGTGTGTAATGTATGAACCTCAGGTATGTATTCTATAATAGCATAGAAATGGAGTATGAATTTTGTTGAATTGGCAGCTCCATTACAACAGGCATAAGCCATTAAGGAAAGAACTATATAGTTCTTCACTAATACTTTTATACATTAATCCAGATATGTTCAGACTTAGGAATTCCAATAAATCCTGCTGCACTAATATGTAGAATGAGGAATAAGCTGATAAAAGTCCAATTTAAATTCAACAACTAATGAAGACAGGATAAAATTTAAGTATTAAAAAGTTCTTCAAATGTAACATGCGAGAAGTCTATTATTTTGCAAATCATTCATATAAAAGAGAATGAGTATGTTAAGAGTTTAAGCTAAGAGTTTAACAACTTTCATGACAAGTACCATCAAGGAATTTAATAATATTATTTCCTATAGCAAATAACATTTAGCTGTATGTTTGAAAGTAAAATTGAGAAATACTCATACACACACTTATTTCCAATCTGAATATATTTTTTAAAGATTTATTTTATTTATTTGAAAGACAGAGTTATAAAGAGCTATAGAGACAGACAGAGTGGTGTTCCATCCACTGGTTCACTCCCCAAATGGCCACAACAGCCAGAACTGCCCTGATCCGAAGCCAGGAGCCAGGAGCTTCTTCTGGGTCTCCACATGTGTGAAGGGGCCCAAGGACTTTTGCCATCCTCTACTGCTTTCCCAGGCCATAGCAAAAAGCTGGATCGGAAGAAGAGCAGCCGGTACTAGAACCAGTGCCCATATGGGATGCCAGCACTTCAGGCCAGGGCTTTAACCTGCTGTGCCACAGCGCTGGCCCCTCCAATCTGAATAATTAAGAAAAATGAATTCATATTTAAAAGTATGTTAATAGATGAAGATGGCAAAACAGGAAGAACAGGGCTTCCCCTACACCCACACACAGAAAGATTAGTTAGCATCTATCAAGGGACTAAAACACCTTCATGAAAACTTCAAAATTAAGTAAAGGGGCTGGCGCTGTGGCAGAGGGTTAATGCTCTGTCCTGAATCGCCAGCATCTCATATGGGCACTGGTTTGAGTCCCAGCTGCTACTCTTTCGATCCATCTGCTGCAAAGTCTTCTGCACTCCAACGTTTACTGCAACACTTTTCAAAGAAGCTAAAAAAGTAGAAACAATCTAGGTTTCCACCCACCAAAGAATGCATATGAAGATGTGGACAGATGCATGATGGAATATTACTCAGCCCTATAAAGCATGACACCTTGTTGCAACAACATGGGTGGAATTAGAGGTCATGTTAAGTGAAATAAGCAAAATACTGAAAGACACATATGATTTGATCTCATTCATATGTAGACTCAAAATAATAGGTGATCTCACAGGAATTAAAGGCAGTAGTAGTTCCCCAAGGCTGGGTGGTGGTGGTAGGGAGAGTGGACATGGAGAGATGGGAAGAAGCTGATTGATGGGTATGGGATTATAGCTAGATAGGAGTAAGATGTTTTACAGTTGTTTCTATTGCACGATAGGCTAACTACAGGTAATGTTAATGTACAGCGAGTTTCTGTATTAAAGAAGAAAACCTATAAGATAGGATATTTGATACTTTCAAATGGCCAACAAGCATATGAAAAAATGTTCAAGATCACTAGCAATCAGGGAAATGCAAATCAAAACCACAATGAGGTTTCACCTCACCCCGGTGAGAATGGCTTACATTCAGAAACCTGCCAACAATAGATGCTGGAGAGGATGTGGAGAAAAAGGGACACTAACCCACTGTTGGTGGGAATGCAAATTGGTTAAGCCACTATGGAAGTCAGTCTGGAGATTCCTCAGAAACCTGAAGATAACCCTACCATTCAACCCAGCCATCCCACTCCTTGGAATTTACCCAAAGGAAATGAAATTGGCAAACAAACAAGCTGTCTGCACATTAATGTTTATTGTAGCTCAATTCACAATAGCTAAGACCTGGAACCAACCCAAATGCCCATCAAGAGTAGACTGGATAAAGAAATTATGGGACATGTACTCTATAGAATACTCTACAGGAGTCAAAAACAATGAAACCCGGTCATTTGCAACAAGATGGAGGAATTTGGAAAACATCATGCTGAGTGAATTAAGCCAGTCCCAAAGGGACAAATATCATATGTTCGCCCTGATCAGCGACAACTGAGCACCAAAGGGGAAACTTGTTGAAGTGAAATGGACACTACGAGAAACAGTGACTTGATCAGCTCTTGTCCTGACTGTTGATGCACAATGTAATACTTTATCCATTTTAGTATTTTTGTTTTGTTCTAGTACTATTGGTTGAACTCTGTGATTAAGACACAATTATTCTTAGGTGTTTAAATTTTAACTGAAAAGTGATCCATGTTAGGAATTTGGAAAACATTATGCTGAGTTGAATAAGCCAGTCCCAAAGGGACAAATATCATATGTTCTCCCTGCTTTTATGACTGGATAAACAGAGTGTTTTGTTCATAAGCAATATTCAATTAGAGTGTAATTTAATTGTCACTAAAGCACTTAGATCCCAAGTGTCCCTATAGAGGTCTTTATTTTTTTTTAAGATTTATTTATTTATTTGAAAGTTAGAGTTACACAGAGAGAGGAGAGGCAGAGAGAGAGAGAGAGAGAAGTCTTTCATCCGCTGGTTCACTCCCCAGATGGCCACAATGGCCAGAGCTGCTCGTATCCGAAGGCAGGAGCTTCTTTTAGGTCTCCCACATGGGTGCAGAAGCCCAAGGACTTGGACTATTTTGTACTGCTTTCCCAGGCAGAGAGCTGGATTGGAAGTGGAGCAGCTGGGTCTCAAACTGGTGCCCATAAGGGATGCTGGCGCTTCAGGCCAGGGCGTTAACCCACTGGGCCACAGCACCGGCAACTAATTTTTTTTTTTTTTTGAAAGGTACAGAAAGAGAGAGAGAGAGAGAGAGAACCTAACCACTGATTCACTGTCCAAATGTCTGCAATGACTCCACAGTCTGAAACTGAAACCAGAAATCAATGCAGAGCTCTCATATGGATCCCAGGGACTAAGTCACTTGAGCCATTGCTGCTGCTTTCCAGAATTGGCATTAGCAAAAATTTGGATTTAGGAACCAGGGATAAAACCCAGCACTCTGACGTGGGATGAGAGCAGTTTAACAGATATTTTAACTGCAGTCCGAAACACTGACTCCACCTCTAGAGGTCTAATTCTAAAATTTCAGACTGCCAGTTCCACAAGCTTTCATAATTAACTACGGACTCTTGATCACTTATGTCTCTTGAGGAGTATAATAAAAATGTGAACACTTTCATCAAGTAAGGAGCACTGCTGGCAAAACTCTGAAGACTTTATAAACACTGTCACTCTCACAGTAGCCCTGAATCACTGTAGAGCCTTTCAGTAAAGCAACTGGTATCAGGTAAAGCAACAAGGTATCTCTTGTATAAGACACATCAGAAAGACATATATTCAATATATATATATTCTCCATCTCTGTCCTTATAACTTGTTCTTTCTGTGTTCTTGCTCCATTTCAACTTTCTCACCTGCTTGAAACCTCTTTACTCATGTGTCTACTTTCTTTGCTCTTATTTTTAATGTGTATAAAACCATTTTACTCCTTAAGAGAGGCTATTCCATGATTTCTATTTTTTTCTCAACTGCGGAAATATCCTCATAAATATAAGGGCATGGTTGGCATTTGCCTCTTCATAGATAATATTACATAAAAAACATTCAGAGAAATACTTAATTTTTGAATTTTTTTAACTTTTATTTAGCAAATATAAATTTAAAAAGTACAGCTTTTGGAACTCCTAGAACCCAAATGTTGGTTTTTTTAATAGTATCCTGAAGATTCCCAACAATATTTTTTAGATTTTTAATTTCCTCTTCTTTTCTTTGGTTTGATTGTATATTTTCCTGTGCTCTGTCTTCTAAGTCTGATATTCTCTCTTCTGCTTCACCCATTCTGTTTTTAAGGCTCTCTAATGTGTTTGTCATTTGATCTATTGAATTCTTCATTTCATTATGATTTCTCGTCACTATCACAGTTTCATTTTCTACTAGTTACTTCATTTCATTTTGATTCCTCCTTAATATTTCATTTTCACAAGAGAGATTTTCTATCTTGTCCATTAAGGATTTCTGTAGTTCGAGAATTTGTTTTTGAGATCTTCTTAATGTTCTTATCAATTTTTTGAGATCTGCTTCTTGCATTTCTTCTATCTCATCATCTTCATAATCTTGAATTGGGGTGTCTATTTCATTTGGGGGCGTCATAGTGTCTTCCTTGTTCTTGTTACCTTGGCTTTTGCGTTTGTTTGGCATATTGGAGATATTCTTTGGTTTTTTCTCGTTCTACTGTGACTCTAGATTAAGAGGACTGTCTGCTTTTGATGGATCCTTACAGGCTGTGATGGGTGTGACCAGAGAGCTCTGGTTCTACAGGGTTAAGGGTGTGCCAAAGGTGATTCACCCTGATTGTTCTCTTGCTCGCTCTCGCTCTCGCACTCTCTCTCTCTCTCTCTCTTTTTTTTTTTTTGACTCAGTTGGGAAGTAATTCCACACAGCTGAGTGGAATTGAGAGTAGTTGATGTATGAAATCTGGCCCCTGTGGGTATTCCTTTGCTTACCAGAGTCAGGTTTTTCTGCTTGGCTAATGAGGGGCACCTGCTTTACATATGCAAAATGGCGCCTGCCCTTTGTCTTGCTCAGCTTTGTAAGGTGAGTGGAGAGAGAGGCTAAATGTCTGTGCAGGTTCCCCTTATTTATTCGATTTTTTCTCTCCTCCAGACAGCCTGGTTTACTTTCCCCAATGGGGTTTCAGGCCTCTTTCTCTGCAGGCTTTTTCTGCCTTTCCCCGCCAATGTCTCTGGTTACCTAGAGGTTTTTAGCTCACCTCCCCTTCCAGCGCTGGCATGCAGACTCTGCGGGTCCGGCTGCTTTGGCGGGTCCGGCAGCCACAGCGGCTCCTGCGTCTCAGCTTCCATGCGGTAGGCGACCTTCCACCTTAATTCTTAAACTGCAGCAGAAAGTCCCAGGAGCAGGTACCCTTTCTTCCGGACACTCAGGGAGCGAAGCGGGAGTGCGGGGAAGAGAGTCCCTGGCACTCGGGACCCACAGGCAGAGGATGAAGAGGGAAGAAGCAGCAGGAGGCAGGCTCCAGTGAGCGCTCGGAAACTGCCTCCCAATAAAATTCTGGCCAATAGAATGCAACAACACATCAGAAAGATCATCCACCCAGACCAAGTGGGATTTATCCCTGGTATGCAGGGATGGTTCCACATTCGCAAATCAATCAATGTGATACACCACATTAACAGACTGCAGAAGAAAACCCATATGATTATCTCAATAGATGCGGAGAAAGCATTTGATAAAATACAATACCCTTTCATGATGAAAACTCTAAGCAAACTGGGTATGGAAGGAACATTCCTCAATACAATCAAAGCACTTTATGAAAACCCACAGCCAACATCATATTGAATGGGGAGAACCTGGAAGCATTTCCACTGAGATATGGTACCAGACAGGGATGCCCACTCTCACCACTGCTATTCAATATAGTTCTGGAAGTTCTAGCCAGAGCTATTAGGCAAGAAAAAGAAATTAAAGAGATACAAATTGGGAAGGAAGAACTCAAACTATCCCTCTTTGCAGATGATATGATTCTTTACTTAGGGGACTCAAAGAAATCTACTAAGAGATTATTGGAACTCATAGAAGAGTTTGGCAAAATAGCAGGATATAAAATCTATGCACAAAAATCAACAGCCTTTGTATACACAGGCAATACCATGGCTGAGAAAGAACTTCTAAGATCAATCCCATTCACAATAGCTACAAAAACAATCAAATACCTTGGAATAAACTTAACCAAGGATGTTCAAGATCTCTATGATGAGAATTAAAAATCTTAAAGAAAGAAATAGAAGAGGATACCAAAAAATGGAAAAATCTTCCATGCTCATGGATTGGAAGAATCAACATCATCAAAATGTCCATTCTCCCAAAAGCAATTTACAGATTCAATGCGATACCAATCAAGATACTGAAGACCTTCTTCTCAGATCTGGAAAAAAATGATTCTGAAATTCATATGGAGACACAGGAGACCTCAAATAGCTAAAGCAATCTTGTACAACAAAAACAAAGCCGGAGGCATCACAATACCAGATTTCAGGACATACTACAGGGCAGTTGTAATCAAAACAGCATGGTGCTGGTACAGAAACAGATGGATAGACCAATGGAACAGAATTGAAACACCAGAAATCAATCCAAACATCTACAGCCAACTCATATTTGATCAAGGATACAAAACCAAGCCCTGGAGTAAGGACAGTCTATTCAAGAAATGGTGCTGGGAAAACTGGATTTCCACGTACAGAATCATGAAGCAAGAACCCTACCTTTCACCTTACACACCTTAGTATTTTTTTTTGTTTGTTCTACTTAATACTTTTGGTTGAATACTGTAATCAATACACAGTTATTCTCATGTGTTGAAACTTAACTGAAAAGTGATCACTGTTAAATATAAGAGTGGGAATAAGAGAGGGAAGAGATGTGCAATTCAGGACATGCTCAAGCTGACTTACCTCAAACGGCAGAGTTAGAAACATACCAGGGGATTCCAATTCAATCCCATCAAGGTGGCATGTACCAATGCCATCCCACTAGTCAAAGTGATCAATTTCTTTTCACAATTGATCATACTGATAGGACTAAGAGCCAAAGGGAGCACATAAACAAAAATAGTGTCTGTAAATACTAGCTGGTAGAATCAAAAAGGGAGAGAACGATCCACCATGGGAAGCGAGATACACAGCAGACCCATAGAATGGCAGATGTCCTAAACAGCACTCTGGCCTCAGAATCAGCCCTTAAGGCACACGGATCTGGCTGAAAAGCCCATGAGAGTATTACAGGCATGGAAAGCCAAAACACTCTGGCAAAAAAAAAAAAAAAAAAAAAAAAAAAAACAAACAAAAAAAAACCCTATATGAAAGATCTCTGCGAGTGAGATCCCAGCGGAAAAATGGGTCATCAAAGAAGGAAGTACCTTTCTCTGAAGGGTGGAGAGAACTTCCACTTTGACTACAACCTTGTCTACATATGATCAGAGTTGGTGAACTCAAAAGGCTTCCATAGCCTTGGCAACTCATGACAAGAGCCTAGGGTGATTACTGACGCCTTAAACAAGAGTGTCAATTTGTTAAGTCAACAACAGGAGTCACTGTGCACTTACTCCTCATGTAGGAGCTCTGTCCTTAATGTGCTGTACATTGTGATTTAAATCTATAACTAGTACTCAAACAGTATTTTTCACTTTGTGTTTCTATGTGGGTGCAAACTGTTGAAATCTGTACTTAATATATGCTAAACTGATCTTCTGTATATAAAGAGAATTGAAAATGAATCTTGATGTGAATGGAAAGGGGGAGGGAGAGGGATAGAGGAGGGTTGTGGGTGGGAGGGAAGTTATGGGGGGAGGGGAAGCCATTGTAATCCATAAGCTGTACTTTGGAAATTTATATTCATAAATAAAAGATAAAAAAAAAGTACAGCTTATGGATTACAATGGCTTAACAAATGGACACTCTTGTTTATGGCGTCAGTAATCTCCCTAGACTCTTGTCATGAGTTGCCAAGGCTATGGAAGCCTCTTGAGTTTGCCAACTCCGATCTTATTTAGACAAGGTCATAGTCAAAGTGGAGGTTCACTCCTCCCTTTAGAGAAAAGTACCTCCTTCTTTGATGGCCCATTCTTTCTACTGGGATCTCACTCACAGAGATCTTTCATTTAGGTGTGTGTTTGTTTTTTTTTTTTTTTTTTGTTTGTTTGTTTGTTTTTTTTGCCAGAGTGTCTTGGCTTTCCATGCTTAAAATACTCTCATGGGCTTTTTAGCAGGATCTGAATGGCTAAGGGCTGATTCTGAGGCCAGAGTGCTGTTTAGGACATCTGCCATTCTATGAGTCTGCTGTGTATCCACTTGCTATGTTGGATAGTTCTCTCCCTTTTTTATTCTATCAGTTAGTATTCGCAGACACTAGTCTTGTTTGTGTGATCCCTTTGACTCTTAGACCTATCAGTATGATCAATTGTGGACTGAAATTGATCACTTTGTCTAGTGAGATGACATTGGTACATGCCACATTGATGGGATTGAATTGGAATCCCCTGGCACGATTCTAACTCCACCATTTGGGGCAAGTCAGCTTGAGCATGTCCCAAATTGCACATCTCTTCCCTCTCTTATTCCCACTCTAATATTTAACAGGGATCACTTTTCAATTAAATTTAAACACCTAAGAACAATTTTGTGTTAATTACGGAGTTCAACCAATAGTATTAAGTAGAACAAAAAAAAAATACTAAAATGGATAAAGTATTAAGTTGTACATCAACAATCAAGACAAGGGCTGATCAAGTCACTCTTTCTCATAGTGTCCATTTCATTTCAACAGGTTTCTTTTTTGGTGTTTGTTTGAATGACAGAGATAGATAGGTAGGCAGGAAGACAGTCAGACAGACTAAGAGCTCCTATCTGCTGATTGACTACCTAGATATCAACAATGGCCAAGAGGGAGGAATTTAATCAAGGCCTCCCACATGGATGGGAGGAGCCCAACTACTTGATCCAGTATGCTGCTTTCCGGTGTCTACATTACTAGGAAGGTGAACTCAAGAGCCAGTACCACAAATGGCACCCTGGAATTTTGATTTGAGATATGGGTATCTCAGTAAGTAGGCTAAACACTGTAAATTTTTAATCTTTCATGCTGAGTAATTTATTTCATGAATATTAGGAGTATTTTCTGCCATATTTGGGATATTCGTAGAATACTGATAAGTCTCTCAAACCTCATATGTTTTTGTTTTTTCTCCATTCCTTTGAAATTGGCCTATGTAATATCATATTAATTCCTTTGCCTTCTGGGTATATATTTTATCCTGTGTCCACCATCTGAAGAATCCAAGTCCATCCTTTCTTTCATTTGTGTTTTCAATTGCTTTTAGACAAAAATAGTAATTTAGCTTGATACCATTGCCCATGCTTTTTCTTATGTGTTCAATTGAATAATATGATGATAATTAGCTTTAGCCTACCAAAAAAATAAAATCACTTTTCAAGTAAATCCTACTCATGTATAATTGATATTTAAGGTAATTTACTAAAAATTTTAGATCAAACCTGCAAAAATTAATTTTCCTCTTTTCTTGCTTTTAGTATATTATCCCATGTGTGTACATTGCCATAGAACCACAACACCATAACCAAGACTCTTTCTTGTGAAAATATCCATACTCATATCCCTACCTAAAATAAACACCCTGTATTGAAAATATAATTACAATACCATCAAAGATATTCTTAGTATTCTAAACTCTTCTTCCTAATTATATCTAAATTCATATGACCATCTATTTTGAATAACAAACATAATAGTTAAGTTGACATTTACTTGGTATCTGATTTATTGTATATACTATTTCACTGCATTCAAATCATGACAAAGAAGCAGAAGTGATTAATATTGGCTTTTTACAGAACTTAATATAGCTAATATGATATACCTAGTTTCTAGAACTATTCCATAGTAAACAAAATTTTTAGCTAGGCATTTAGTTTCCAAAACCTTTGCTCTCTCATTGTAATACAAGTGATTTCTATTACAAATCATTTAACATTCTTGGGCAGCCAATGGAAAAAAGACAGACAAGTTTGAGATAATGACAGTGTGCTTACTTAGGCTTAATGAAGTTAAGATTCCATTTGCAGCAATAGTCTCCTTAATGATGAAATCAATACATCCTTGGCTTTCTGTGGGCAGCTATTGACACAGGGAATCTACTTTATCCATTCCGTTAAATAGAAAACACATAAGAAGCACCCTTTAACCTAGAACATCATTATCATCCTGCATAGGACAAACACGTTTTTCCACAGATAGAAGAAAAAAAATTGTATAATATATTCATTATTGGAAATCTCTTTATAGGGAAAGAAAGTATAATTCTCCTGTACAATGAGCCCTGGTTTATAGTTACAGAAAAAAAAAAAAGGTTTGTATTTGTTGTTATGTGTATGTATATAAATAGAATGATAAAATAATTACAGTACATACACAATGAATAGTATCATTTTTTCAAAATATTCTGTTATATAATACGATAAATTCTATTTACCCCAACTACCTTAATATGTATCAGATGGAAGGTGTCAATGATAGGCATTGAAAAGGTAGTATTTTAAACTCTAACAACTGGAGCTTTAACATTTGAAATATTTGAATTCCAACTCTGGGTTGAAAATTTTCTCAGGAGGGTATTATTGTTAATTTGGTACTTAAGGAGGCAAAAGTTAACAAAGAATGGGTCTGAAAAAATGTTCCAGTATTCAAAAGGTGGAGAGTAAAGAATGTCCAAAAAGCCAAGGTGATATTTTAGAAATCATTAAAAATAAAACAATGCTATATTAGTTGGCATTAACCACTACTTAGCAATAACAGATTTTCCTAACAGTTATACCATTGTGACTGCATACTACACATAAAGTATATTTTAACATATTGTTTATAAAATTCTGATTCTTGATTAAAGATACAAAAAGCTAGACATTCATAGAGAACATATGGATCACCGTGAAAACAGAATTTTCTGACACTACTTACAGACATAGAGATGACTGGGGACAAGATTGTTTTCTAGAGTGGAAAACATGTCCTTTCTTTGCAGAAAATGCTTCTTGTTCATTACCTGTTTAAAAACTGAAATATGCTTATTGTGTTAATGCTGTTGGGGAACTGAAATTATGTCATACCTTTAGATCAGCAGTGCTAACTTAATGGCTTCTTTTATTCATGTAACATTTTGGAAAATGCTCTGATTTATTTCTGAGAATGTCTGCTAATATTTAGTGGCGATTGTGATGTGTTCTACACAAATCAACATCACATGACCCTCAGATTAAACTGCAAATGCTATGCAATCCTGATCAAACTGTTAAGTGAGTTGCTTGGAGAAATTGATGTGCTGATCTTAAAATTCATATGGAGAAAAGAAGGATCAAGATATCCAAAATATTTTTGAAAAGAAGAAAACATTTGGAGGACTTTACCTTTTTTTTTTTTTTTTTTTTTTTTTTTATTAGACAGGTAGTTATAGATAGTGAGAGAGAGAGACAGAGAGAAAGGTCTTCCTTCTGTTTGTTCACTCCCCAAATGGCCACTATGGCCGGCGCTGCAGTGATCCAAAGCCAGGAGCCAGGTGTTTCTTCCTGGTCTCCCATGCGGGTGAAGGGCCTAAGCACTTGGGCCATCCTCCACTGCCCTCCCAGGCCACAGCAGAGAGCTGGACTGGAAGAGGAGCAACCGGGACTAGAACTCGGCATCCATATGGGATGCCTGCACCGCAGGTGGAGGATTAACCAAGTGAGCCACAGCGCTGGCCCCAAGACTAAAACTTCTTAAATTCAAAGCTTGCCACAAAGCCTGAGTAATTGTAATGGCCACATACATCAATGGGATAGTTTAAAATTCAGAAATACTTACATTGACAATAAATTGATTTTCATTTCTTGAAATAGTTTTATTTATAAAAAGTGAACAAATTTCATGCATTTCTATATAGTTTTAAGAGCATGATACTCCCCAAACTGCCTTGCCTACCTTCCTCTCTCTCCTTTTTTATTTTTCTTTTAATTTTTACAATGATATATCCAATTTTCTTTATAATTACAAGCTTAGCCTTCTACTAAATAAAGTATTCAACAAATATAAGCAGAAAAACCACTTTTCCTCAAAAATATAGACAAAGGCTATAAACAAAAATCACTTCTCAAAATGTCAATTTTGCTCACATACATTACATGTTTTTGTACTCAGTATATTTGTTACCACAAATCAGGGAAAGGTGACATTTGTCTTTTGTGGACAGGCTTATTTCACTAAGCATAATTGTCTCCAGTTGCATCCAATTTGTAGCAAAATGAAGGATTTGCTTTTTTTTTTTATGGATTTTCAACAAAGTGGTACTAATTAAAGTCAGTTGGGAAATCAGTCTTGTTAACAAGTGTTTCTGAGATAATTAGATAACCATATGCAAAATAATGAAGAGGAAGTTCTACAGCAAACCATATGTAAAAATTAACTCAAAGTAGACATAGACCTGAGAAATAGGTAAAAATATTAAGTGCGAAAGAAAATTTAAATGTGAATCCATGATGGGTATTTTCTACAGCAGTTAAGTTTTAGATTGGGCTGCACACATCCAATGTTGATATTCTCGGTTCTAGTCTTAGCTCCATTTGCATCTCAGCTATCTGCTAGTGTGCACACCGGGATGGCAGCAGAAGATGACTCAAGTATTTGGTTCACTGTCGTCCATGTGGGAGGTTCAGACTAACTTTCTGACTCCTGGGTTAGGCCTGTCTCAACCCTAACTGGTTTGGGCATTTGAAGAACGAATCAGAGGGTAAGAGCTTACTCTTTCAGTCCCTCTCTGTGCCTTTCTCTTTGTCTCTCTGGCATTCAAATAAAACTAAAATAAATAAATATTTTTTTAAAATGAATGAATCTTGTAACTTTGGTTAGGAAAATGCTTCTTAGAAATCTGGCCAAAGAAGTAGTATATTAATATTACTTCATCAAACACTATAAACATTTTTCTTTTACTCAAGGCCATGGTGTCAACACAATGAAAGGGCAACCCGAACAAAGAGAGAAAATAGTTGCAAATAATTTATCTTATGAGAAACTTTTACCAGAATATAGTTATTACTCTTGCAACTTAATAATAAATATGTAAGTAAACCATGTAAGCAAGGATAGGGAAGGGCATTTCATACAGTGGCTAAAATGGTGCTTGGAGCACCTGCATCCCCTGTCAGGATGCCTGGTTTGACTCCAGATTTTGCTTCTAATTCCAGCTTGCTACCAATGCACATCCTGTGAGATCAATTCTACACTTGATGGTCTCTACTGCATTTTTCATTTCATTCATGGTATTTCCTTTTTGGCCTCTATAATTTCTGTTTGAATATTTAAAATACACCATTTGCATCTCTCATTCAAATTGGGTCATTTGTTGTTTTCCTGATTCCACTGATTATCTTTATTTTCTTGATGCTCATTGAGCATTGTTAAAGCATTTTAAATTGTCAGTTTATGTCTGTTTCTTTAGGGTGTGATGCTGAGAAACCATTGTGGTTTTTTTTATTGTCATATGTCTCCCTACTTTTTCATGTTTTCCATTGTTGTATGTTGATAATTACGTGTTTGAGTAAATGGGGTCTTATTCCATTCAATGAAGACTAGCTTTTTCAGGAAAACTCTTCCCCAATCAAACTGTCCATAGATTCTTTATAGGCTGTCTGGGAACTCATAATAACAATTTACACATTTAAGTACTTTATCACATTTTAAAATATGTTAAAATTTTCAGAAATTATTTTCCTTTTGAAAGTTCGTGGGGTAATTTTTCTCAAAATTTATGAGTACCACTATCTGATTTCAGATTATTTTGAATTCTTTTTTATCCCAGTAATATTAGTTGTTTTAACTAATACTCCTTTCAACTGTCATTTTAGTCAAAATTTATGGCATATGCTAAGTTAAAATTAGTTTTCAGCCTTGGATTTATCACCTTTTTTGCACTCATCTGGGGTTTGTACTCTGTGTCATTTTATGAAGAACCAACATTTTCTTTTTCTAATTCACTTGTTGAAACATATCTGAGTTCACCATCGCCATGGCTTTCTAATCTAATCCTCTGCCTGTGGCGCCGGTTCTCAGGGTTCTAGTCCTGGTTGAGGCGCTAGTTCTGTCCCAGTTGCTCCTCTTCCCTAGCTCTCTGCTACGGCCCAGGAAGGCAGTGGAGGATGGCCAAGTGCTTGGGTCCTTGCACCCGCTTGGGAGACCAGGAGGAAGCACCTGGCTCCTGGCTTTGGATCGGCGCAGCACACAAGCTGTGGCGGCCATTTGGGGAGTGAACCAATGGAAGGAAGACCTTTCTCTCTTTCTCTCTCTCTCTCTCATTGTCTAACTCTGCCTGTCAAAAAAAAAATATCTGAGTAAATGTAAAAGCAGTTCTTATGATTGTACATAGCTATTTATATTTTGGTATGCATACACATTGCATTGCAGCATATATATTCTTCTATGATGATTATTGTATGGATACTGTTGGACATGTTAGTAGACATCAGGAGTTATGTCCTCTAGAGACTGAGAAGAAAGTGTAATTAAATTTTAAAATTCTAAATATTTTAATGTAGTACTGTTTCTGATGAACAATTAGCGTTATAAGAAAAAGTATAAAATTATAGAGCTGAACTATCCTGTTAAAGCAAGATTTTTTTTTTTTTGAGAAAATGAAATTTGAGCTGTATTCTGAAGCAGAGAGGTAATGAATAAAGGAATGGGTGCATGAATGCATGGATGGATGTATACATAGACAAATGTATCAATTAGTGGACAGAAGTTACTTAACTCCATTTTAATTGTCCAAATGCAAGTGTCTTTGATCTAAATCAGTCTCATTTTCCTAAATTAAACATGTGATAATGGGTAGTAGTGATATTTTTGAGACCGTATCTGTTCTGTTGACTCTCTGACCAAAAAATAGTAAATTAATATATACTATAAACAAAATTCAGTTTTCCTATGCATATTTTCTTTGTGAATAGACTTTTCAAATCTTTAAGCATTTATTAGACAAAAGTGAACATTTATAAGAAGCTCATAATTTAGTGTTTTATTTATATACATAAGTGATAATTCTAGTTAAATTGCTAATATTAAGCCAGAATATAAAAAAATTCTGATTATATTTAACAGTTTTCTTCTTCAGTTTGTTAGAACACCCTAGGGCTTTTGCTCTTTACAGATGTTTGGAAAAGCAAAACAGCTGGAAGTTTTAAATTAAAGTTTTTTTTTTTTTTAATTTAACTAGACTCTGAATAGAGAATTACTGAACTGCAATTTTAATTAAGTAAATTCTTAAAAGATCCTTCCCTTCTAGGAAAATTGAAAACACGGAAAAATGCAGAAGTACATATGTATTTGTATAGTATTTCATTTTTATGTAACTTGTTCATACTTGGGAAAAAAGCTTCAAAAATATTTGACTTGTTTTTTCTTTATCTTAATTCATTAAACATTAGATATTGTATGTAAATTGAAATGTTGATTCAGACCAACTGATAGTATTATGTTTTCATTTGTAGCTATTTGAGAAATTTTATCATATTTCCTTCATATAAACTGAAATCACATTTGATTTAAATTTATGTGTTTTTATTTGAGTCACTAAAGCCGTAAGACTGACATAAAATGCTAAACATGGTCTAGTTTCTTAGAATGTTTAAAAACAAACACTTCCTGGAATTAGAATCAAATATATTGATTGTACTGCTGCTCAAGGAAAATGTTGACCAGGCGAGTATGATTCACACAGCTATGGCTGATGGCATACAGTCAGCCAGGAACAGAGCAAGTTAGCCATCACCTATAATGTTGGAGCAATAAACATTCTTTATTGCTTTATCTAAAAGCATGCTATTATTCATTCCTTTCTATTCTTACACCATGGACCTACTAATGAAAACATTACATATGCCATTCAAACCAAGAACAATATTGATCTTTCATGCTCATCAATATGATTGTCTTTCATATTCCTAAATGACAGCTTTGGGAGTTTTACTCAGAAACAGTGTAATGAAGAAATCAGTGTTTTGCTTTTATTTTATTCTGCAATGATTACTTCAGGAATTGGGTAGGTGTTGAATCTCATTTTGGTTAAACTGGAGAAGCAAATCTGTAATTGTCCAACAGTTATTGCTGATAATGTTTCTATATCACATTTTTCTATTTGATTATTTTTCACTACAGTGAGGAACCTTAGTTGATCCCTGAACTATTTCTCTAAACAATGTGATTTTTTTTGCAGATGTGTTAATATACAGTGAAAATTGGGGCCAACGCTGTGGCATAGTACACAAGGTCTACTACATATGGGCGCTTGTTCGTATTTCAGCTGCTGTTCTTCTGATCCAGCTCTGTTTGTGGCCTGGGAAAACAGTAGAGGATGGCCCATGTCCTTGGGCCTCTGCACCCACATCAGAAACCTGGAAGAGGCTCCTGGCTCTTGGCTTCAGATCAGCCCAGCTCTAGCCTTTATGGCCATTTGGGGAGTGAATCAAGATGGAGGACCTTTTTCTCTGTCTCTCCCTCTCTGTTTATAACTCTGCCTCTCAAATAAATAAATACAATCTTGCAAAAAAAAAAAAAAAGAAAAAAAAATTATAGGCTATATGGCTTCCCATTCACTAATATGTTTTTAAATATTTTATTATTTTTTTATTCTAAAAACAGAGTGATGCACAAAAAGAGGGACAGAGAGACCTTCCATCTCCTTGCTCATTCCTCATATAACCACAATAGCAGGGTCTGGGCCAGGTCAAAGCCAAGAGCCAGGAATTTCATCCTCATGTTTTAAAGGGGTGTTAAGGACTCAGGTTCCTCAGTCTCCTTCAGCTGCTTTCACAGGCATGGTAGCAGGAAGTTGGACTGGAAGTGGAGAAGACTGGATTTTACAAAAGCTAAGTGGCTTGTACACACCATTGTATTATCGTAGTGTTATCTTCACTTGTCTAAAAATTTTCTGTCTTTTTTCTTATTAATCCCTGGCAAAATCTGTTCTTATTGGTCTCTTTTTTTTTTAAGTGTTGTGTCTGTTATATTTGTATATTTAAACATGTATTTAAAATCATTTTGTGATAAAAAAAAAAAAACATTTGAAACTATCTCCTGATTATCCATTGTTACAAGAAAACTTGCATCCCACAAAAATATCTTCACTCAACTTCCACATTCCATTTCTTTTCTCATCATGGTCACTTCTATCTTGTTCATTGACAAAAACATATGACTACTCTCATGTCTTCTGTTTTCCATACCTTAATTTATGTTTAGAAATCCAATAAAGTGTTTGCATTTTATAGCCATATAAAAGCTGATATGAGTTAATATTTAGATGAATTATTTGTTATCACTAGATTCACTCCCATGTAATATTTTGCCCATAAATTTTGTGGACTCTTATTAATTAAGATCAAACTATAAGCTATTTAACATACAATGATTTGTCTGTTCCATAATTTAGTTTACTTACTATGCGGGTTATGTCAACTTAATAATTTTGATTTATTTTTAGAATTTATACCCCTTTTCTCTTCTACTTGGGACAATAAGTTTATCACTCCACCAATATATTGCTGAAAATATCATCTTTTTATTAATCTTTCCATTGTTCAAACTTAGTTTCATAGAAATATTCTTTATTAGGAGCATTGAAATAGTTTTCTAAGATGAGATATCTATCATTTAATTGGCATTAGTTAAATTCAATAATTATTTCTTTGTTGCTGTTATTTTATTATTGGAGTATATGTTTCAAATCATTCCCTTAGGAAGACTAAATGATGAAATGATTTATTAGTTCATGCTGTTATAAAAATAAATGACTGTATTTTGTTACCGTATACTTTGCTTGTAAAATACTAGATAGGTAAAATTAGAAATCACTTCTTTTCCACTCAAAACCCTGAAATTCCTTCCACCTTTCTTGATTTCTATTATTTTGTAATATATTAATATCAGATAGGAGTGTGCTTTATTTCATACCTTAGTGGTGATTCTTTCATGATTAAAGAAATTATAATATATATACTATACATAGATTATTTTATCATATTTTCTTGTATTTTTCTTAATACAAGTGTATCAGTTTGAATTTTCTAGGATGGCTACAAAAATACTGCCATCCCATAGGATTTTTGTCTTGTCATTTTCACTTTGAAGAAAAAGTATGTGATGATTTTGACCCATGCAGTACAGAATTGTTATTAGAACTCTAAGGCTATGTAATTAGTTGTAGGGATGGAGTACTCAATCCTGGAACCCAGCTGCTATTTTGATGAAGCTAGACTAGCCAATATGAAGATGACACATGAAAGGACCACAATAAGTTTCTCCCCATAGCTCAACTGAGACAGTAATCTAGCTATTATCATCTACCAGCATTGAGTAAGATAACTGCAGAGACTCTGCTCCAAGACCTTGAGTTACTTGCAGATTTTAAGTCCTTTTGTCTGAAGTCCAGAAACAAACAAACAAAAAAAATTTTCTTCAACAATTTGATCTCCCAAAACCATTAATAAAATATAAGATTGTCTTACACCTTAAGTTCTGGAAATGATAGGTTATGCAGCAATAGCACCTGGAACATTCCCATCTAATTTGATTCAATCTTGGATTAGCTAGCCCTTTTTAAGAAATTTTATGTCATTTCCGTCATTAAAATATTGCTCCATTGTATTCATTACAATTTTGCATTATTAATTTTATTCTATTTATTTATTGCTTGGATTAGCCAATTAGGAGGCACCATTTGTTTTTACTGTGCCCTCCTTTCATTCTCTTAACTCATCAATTTCTTCAACAATGTCTTTGAAATATTCTAATTGTATTTTCAGTGATACCTTTAATTTCTCAGATGTCATTCTTCCCTATTTTTTCTGTATCATGTAATTTTCCCTCAAACTTGGAAGCAGTACATTCTATTAAAATTTAGTGTGATTATTTTTTCAGTTTGGACATTGCTTAATTACATTAGATGTTTCACAATGAAAGCTGATATACCCCCGTGAACTTATGTGTGTCCTCACTTGCAGGATTCATATTAGTCTTTACACATGAATAGAAACACACATGAAACATTGTATTACTCCCAAGACACTCATCCAAATAAGTAGGAAAGGTCTCACTGGCTTCTTACTTAACTTGGGATTTGCTCTTTTCACTTATATTTATGTATGTGTAAAATGGGGAGAGAAGTAATTGATATCCATATTATCATATACAACCATAATTCTTGGATGTTTAAGTTTCAATCTAATTACCTGTTGCAGCAGATTTGTATTCTATATAATTGAACTAATGTACAGATTTTTTTAAAAAGATTTATTTATTTAAAAGGCAAAGTTACACAGACAAAAAGAGATCTCGCATCCAATGGTTTACTCTCCAATTGGCCGCAAAGGCCGAGACTGGGTCAGGACCAAACCAGGAGCCAGGGGCTTTTCCAGGTCTCCCACATTAATGGCAGGGGACCAAAGACTTGGGGTATCTTCTTCTGCTTTCCCAGACATTAGCAAGGAATTGGATCAGAATTGGAGAAGCCGGGTCTCAAATCAGCACCCACAGGGAATGCCAGTGTCAAAGGCTGCACCAACCCCAAAACACAGATTTCTACTTTTCCTGTTCTCATTGCATGCATTTCATCTTGCTTTCATTATTTGTATTTTATATACTATTCATCTATTTCATTCCTTCTATAAATGTATCGATATTCTCATATGTTGGTGTTCTTTTAATTCATTATCATGTTACAGATTCAAATCTTTCTTATATTTAATAACAAGTAAATAAGATCTTGATCAGGCAAAGGCTCAAAGTCACATTGTTTAGCGTTTGAACTGGGAGACTTCTAATTATTTAAACTGAATCTTTTTAATTATTTTGACAATATTAATGGAAAAGTAAAAAGTTCATCACCTTTTAATTAGCTAATATGTATAAATTAACTATTATAATGGTGATTAGGTCCACATGAATTGATTAGGCATTCTGAAAGAAGGGGACTAAATCCTCAGATTTTTGTCATTTCATGTGTGGTTTCTATGATTTTTTTTAACCATGAAATTAAGTCAAATTTTTCAGACGCAGTTGAGCCCTGGACATTTTATATGACCTTGAATCCTATTTTTTTTTCCCCTTTGGGGTTTTTTTACACATATAAACAAACTTGGAATCGCCTTGAATTTGGATCTGCTTGTGACATACAAGGCACACTGATTTCTATGTGACACAAATAAATCATGGAAAAAGTGTATTATGAAAAAAACTACATTTATTTTAAAAATGCTTTTGTCAAAATGAGCTTATTTTAATTCCAAATTCCATGAACTTTTTTTGAATTTCTCTTAAATGGTCCTTCATGTTTTTTTATACATGATCTGTTAGAAAATGTATGTATATTCCTTGTATCTCAGAATCTGGAATTAATTTTGAAATGGTGAGGTAAACAAAAGAAGCAAACTATGAAAGCCTAATGAAAATAATTTGCTATTTTCAATCACTCATACAAGCATAATAATATAAAGCATGCTCTTTCTACACACTGAGTGATCTTTATTCATTCCTTAGGGCATTTTGTTCTGAGATTCACAGAACAAGTTTGTTGATTTTTCCAGGAGATAAATTGCATGAATGACAGTACTCCCAGCCAAACATGATGCACATAATTGGTAGTAGGTCTTCAAGTTCAATTCCTAATTGTGAATTTTAATAAGTTCATGTATTCGGTTTAGAAAAAATATTGAAAGTAATTTCAAGTCAATACACTTTGAAACATTAGGGATTGCTTTTCCAGTAATCATCCCTTTCTGTAGTTAGGAGTTCGTCAGCTTCTCTTACTTAGGCTGACAGATTCTTGAACACTGCAATAAATATGACAATCAATGCTGTGTGGGTAAAGAAACTAGATGCAAATCTAATGGAATAAATTAAGGTTATGATAAGAAGCTCATGTGTTGAACTTCTCTGATTACTTGTCTTTAATGATGGAATAATCTACAATATATGCCACACTATACAAATGCTATTTTCACATCTCTTCAATTACTAAAAACACACAAAACCATAAATATTCAAATATTTTGAAGCATTCAATTGTCGCTGAATTTACAAGTCAATGGAAAAGGAAATAATTATCTATTAACTTCATGAATAGATAGCACCTGATGTACACACTCTATTAAAGATTTGAATGCGTGGGCCTGCATTGTGGCATAATGGGTTAAGCCTTTACCTGCTATGCCAGCACCCTGTTTGAGTGCTTGTTTAAGTCCCAACTACTCCACATCCAATCCAGTTCTCTGTTATGTGCCTGAGAAAGTAGCAGAAGATGGCCCAAGTGCTTAGACCCCTTCAGCCATGTGGGAGACCCAGATGAAGCTCCAGTCTTCAGTTTGGCCCAGCGTGGCCATTGCAGCCATATGGAGAGTGAACCAGCTGGTGGAAGATCTCTCTATCTATATCTCTATCTCTCCCTCTTTCTCTCTGTAACTCTGCCTTTCAAATAAATAAATATTAAAAAAAAATTTTGACAGTTATTTTAAAATTCAGATGGGAGATATTTATTAAACAGTATGTCTATAAAGTAGGTTTATAATAGATTTCATTTTTGACAATACATAATATATAATATACATGGAAGTTTTAAAATGAATTGCAAGTGACATATGAAAAAAGTAAGTGTAACGCAATAACTGTTGCCTCTCCCTAGTATGTATTAAATAGTAAAGCAAATTCTCCACTAAATTATTATGATTGTTTCCCCTGAATCATGAATATACTGAGATTAAATACTGATTTATGTCACCTCATTTATTGGTAGAAGACTAAATTCGCTTTAATTAAGCTTTGAAAAATTGTCAGCCGGTGCCAATGCTCAATAGGCTAATCCTCCGCCTGCGATGCTGGCACACCGGGTTCTAGTCCCGGTCGGGGTGCTGGATTCTGTCCCGGTTGCTCCTCTTCCAGTCCAGCTCTCTGCTGTGGCCTGTGCAGTGGAGGATGGCCCGAGTGCTTGGGCCCTGCACCCCATGGGAGACCAGGAGAAGCACCTGGCTCCTGGCTTTGGATCAGCGCGGTGCGCTGGCCACATCGTGCTGGCTGCAGCAGCCATTGTGGGGTGAACCAACGGCAAAGGAAGACCTTTCTCTCTGTCTCTCTCTCTCACTGTCCACTCTGCCTGTCAAAAAAAAATTTTTGTCAAAGACAATTCACAATACAATTTGTATTTACATATTCCAACAATATGATGTAGTTTTTTAAAATACATGCCATTTATATATGTGAACAAATGTTTTAAGTTCAGCATACTAAGTCATTCTGCTTAATTCCTTCTATCATGATGAGATATTGCCACGGCTCACCTCTTTCTTTAAAATTCCTCTTTGTGTCTCAGCTGATGTATTATTATTATTATTCAGAGAATTAAATTAAGTTAAATCTACAATTTCTTTTCCTGTAATAACCTCAATTGTGTAGGTGCTGGATGTTGTCCCTGGAAACCCAAGACACTGGTTAAATTTCTCCTGTGTTTATAAAGCTTCCTAATGCAAAAACTCATTAACCCAATATCAGGCCTCAGTGTTAACTCTGAGTTAGCTAATAATAAGTTCAAAAAGAAAGTATGATTTCTTATAAATATCTTCTAATTACTAAATGTAAATAACCTTCACAGACAAAGTCAAGTGTATCATGGAAGCAAAGTGGGCGTTAGGCACATTTTTGTGACCAGAAGAAATTTAGAACAGTTAAGACTTCCTTCAGTCTTGGCTAATGGTGAAAAGCTGGATTTAACTAACTAAAGCTACAACATCAATAGAACTACAAATTCTCGGTGGATCTAAATAAGACATAGCCTTCAGATAGTTTATAAAAATCTCATTTTTTATAATCACAATGTAAAGGAAAACATTAATACAAACTTTGTGCTTTATTTCATAGAAATAAATTTATAATTCCACATAAAGAACAAAAACAGTTTTCCAATTTTATATTATGCTGTTATTATATTGAACTACGAAATTTATGTCCTGATTATTAAAATAGGCAAAATGTTTTTTCTTTGCAATAATTTTATAATGTGAAACTAATAAGAATCAGTTTTAATAATTATAATGTGGACTATTGTGAGATCACATCTGCTCCTTAATCAATCTTCCCTGCTTCAAAATGTATTAGTAAATTATTTCAGATTAATAGATTCAGGCAAAGAGTACACACAATGTAATGACAAGAAATGACAAGTGCATTATGAAAAAAATTAGGGCAGGGCAAGAGTTATGATGAGTGATTATTTTACATAGGCTTTTGAATGAAGATTCTTTATGGAAATGATATGTACATAGAAATATGGATTGTACTATTCATTAACAATTCTGTGAAAAGTCAATATGTATATAAATAACTTAGCACATTCTAGTACAAGAAGTGTCAGTTTGGTGGCCTTCATCTGCCACCTGGTGGTATGATAGCTCCATGTCACATTTTCACACAAATTCACCAGGCATTTTTTTTTTTTTATTTAGATAAGCTTTTACTTAGATCAGCGGAGTAAGTATAATGGTTGGCTCTATGTTTATGCATTTAACTTTTTCCAACAAAATTTTCCATAGAACAATTTAAAAAACTGTTTTACAGATTTACTTGTTTTGATAATGGTGTATTAAAAGTTTTGTTAGTGCAGTTAGCTTTTATTATCAGAACTTAAGAGTTAACAAATAAAAATAATCCAATTCACAGGTGGTCAGATGATATTAAAAGTACATTATGAATCAATAATTACCATCACATTACCAAGACCTAACATATGTGTTCATGTTTTTTTTGATAGTATAAATTAATATTTTTATCACTGTGACATACTTACTCTCACCTTAATAAGCCCAAGCCAGGAAAGTAGTTTTGTACTTTTCATGAAAATAAATTGGTTTTGAGTTCAAATCGTGTTCTCAATAATCTGAAACATACTATCAGAGATAAACCAGTATTCCCCTGTTGTCAAAAAATTAAAGTCTTTAAGTGATTATTGCACAGAACCAAACTTACTCATTAATTTACACCATTTACTAATATATTATCTGAATGTTATTGTGAGCATCAATGTAACATCTATAACTTTGAATCTATACTGCAATTCTTCAGCAATTATAAAACCAGATGAGCAAATAAAAATTCATACATCATTTCTGGGAAGAAGGATTGAATATGTTTAAAATGCTTGCTTTTCTAAGTGGCAAGAGTAGTACAAGGATTAGGAAATTCCAAACTGCATTCTTTCTCCAAAAATAAATAAATAAATATACAGTACCTTTAGAACCATGAAAGAACTCTGGAAAACAGGCAAAGTCTTTTAGTAGTGAAGTGGATCCTGAATCAGTCACAGCCAACTTAAAACAGTTTCCCCAGGACACAAATCTATGCAAAAAGCCAATTGAGCTGAACCTACAACAATCAAGATAGCAATTCTGGAGAGGGAGGTTATCTGATTTCCAGAGTTACCACATTATAATATTTACATATCCAATTTTCAGCCAAAAAAAAAAAAAAAGAAACCATAAGGAGTTACAAAGAAATTAGAAAGAATGGCCCATTCAAAAGAAAAAAAAAATAACAGAAGGCAACCCACACATTTGACTTAAGAAGTCAAAGATTTAAATCAATTATCTTAAGTAGTCAAATTAATATAGAAATCACATTAAAGAACTACAGGACAGCAGAAAAATTATATATGAAATAAATAAAGATATGAATAAATAGAGATATAAGGTGACCAAATAGAACTTCTAGAATATTAGTCAGTCATGAAAACGAATGAAGTTCTGATACATGCTGCAACATGGATGAATACTGGAAAATACGCAAAGTGAAATAAACCAGAAAGGACAGATATTACATGATTCTACCTACCTGAAATGAATGGAAATTTCATAGAAATGGAGTATAAGTTATAGATTTCCAGTGACTCATGGTAAGACAAATTGGTGAATTATAGTGTAAAGTATGAAGAAGTTCTTTGCCTAGTGATAATAATTTTTTTGTAACTAGATAGTGGTGATGATTATACAACCTTGTGAATGCAATTAAGGGCAATGAATCCTACACATAAAAATGGCTAAAATGAAAAAAAGTGCTGTATGTATCTAACAAGAAAAATACAGTGAAAAAGAGAAAAAAATCTTCCTCTCTAATAGATTGATTACTGACGTTCAGAATTCTCCACGCAGATCAACTTTTCCATTGATTTATGTTAAACTTCTCACTTAACAACTTCTTTCTCACTTCATAGCTTTGTTCATTTTTATCTATTTTTCTCATGAAGCAAAATTATAACAGTCTCTGGTCATTGTTTTGAAGATTTGTGTAGTTAGTTGAAAGGCAGAGTGACAGACAGAGATGGAGAGAGAAAGACAGAGAGAGAGATCTTTCATCCACTGGTTCACAACCCAAATGTCTGCAATAGTCAGGTCAAATCCAGGACGAAACCAGGAGCCCAGAAATATAACCGGGTTTCCCTGGTGGATGGTAATGACCCAATCAGGATAGATGTGACTGCAACCAGCACTCCACCATGGGAACTGGACATTCCAAGCTGAGGCTTAACCCACTGCTCCACAACCACCACTCCAGGCTTTGGTCTTATACTTTGCTCAAATATTTCCTGGCCACTTCTTTTCTGTAAATATAAATAAATATATTTTTTTGCACTTTTACTAACTCTCCACTATGTATCATCTACTTTGATTATGCTTCTAGTTTGCAGTTGTAAATTTTCAACTGGTGGATAATTTCACTCTTATTTTTATGGAAATCTCTAAATTGTCATCTTTGGGTTTTAGATAGCATTTCTTTTTCTTTTTATCACATTCTTTAGTCCTTACAGTTATTTGGAATATTAGCCTGCCAGATAAGAAACCTAAACACTTACCTTGAATTGATTCATCAATGTCAAAATCATTGGTTTGAAAAGCTTATTAAATAAAATCCCTGATGATTTCTCCCATGTGGTTTGTATGTGAGCATTGTCAACCTCTAAGTTTATATTGTCAATAATATTCCAATGTACAAACAGAATTTCCTGAACTATAAGCTTTTAACTATTAAGATTCTCTCTTTACCTTCAATCCCCATTTGTTGATGAAAAGACACATGCCAAACACACCAAAACTCACACACTCCTATAGGATATTCTCATCAATTTATTTACTCTTTTGCTTCACTTTTAAATATTTATTTGAAAGGCAGAATTATGGGGTGGGAATAGAGAGAGAGAGAGAGAATGAGAGAGAGAGAGAGATTGGGAGAGAGAGAATAAGAGAATGAAACAGAGAGAAAGAGAGAGAGAATCATCTCTCTGATTGTTTGTCCAACAAATGCCTGCAAAAGATAGAGGCTAGTAACCTGGAGTTCAATCTGGGTCTCTCAGATAGGAATCAGGGACTCAAGTACCTGAGATACCACTTGCTGCATTTCTGGGTTATCAATAGCAGTAAGTCAGAATCAAAATTGAAGCCAGGATTAGGAGCCCACACACTCTGATATAAGACACAAACATCTCAAGTTGCATCTTCACTTCTTCACCAAAGTCCAACTCTGCTGTTGTTTTAATGTATGTTTTTCATCCATTTGATTTATGAAGCAAAATGAAACACCAGAAAATATATTTAAAAAGTAAACTATTCAATATTTTCTTTGTATTTCTTTGTATTATTATGAGTCACCCATTAATAACCAGATCCTAAAGAAACAAAGGGAAAGAGAACTATGAGATCAAGCAAATACTCTAAGTATTTCTAGGTAGCAAGATGCCATGACAAGTGTAACATCTTAACAAAGAGGTGTAGTTACAGACTGTCTGTAAAATGCAAAAGCCTGTCAAATTTATTCTGAGTTTACTAAGATATCTGTCAAGTCATAATTATTCTTAAACCCTTTGGGAGGTTTTTTTTGTTTCCACATTTGTAGTTGTCATAAAATAGGAACTTTTATATTTTTTCTGATCATTTGCTTGGGTGGTAATTTTCAAGATCACCAGTAGGTGTCGTCTTCCAACACAAAATAAAGAAGCACTGACCTGTTTTATAATTTGAGGGTACCAGAAGATGATGATGATAGTTAGATAAATACACGATAGATAGATAGTAGATAGACAGAATAATTGCAAACGTAATAGTTACATGTATAGTAACCCATTAAAAATGAAAAAAGCCCCCAATTAGGTACCAAATTGTGAGAATAAATTTATCACCTAAGAGACAAACATTCTTATCTTTATATGTTGTTGATAACATAAGTAGGAATGCTTCCTGTCACAAATAACCAAAGCTGAAGCTGGCTTTCATAAAACAATAGAGATTATTTGGATGATAAAATAATACAACACTTCACTAAAACATTTCCGTTTCTTAAGCAAAGTAACCATGAGCCTCCTCAGGGTTTTTTGCTTTTTCATTATTATTTCTGCTTAAAAATGCTTCCCACATATACCCATTCATTCTTTCATTCATGCCTATTCTTCAGAATTTTGTTGCAATGTCACCATGTTAAAGATATCTTTCTTTGTCATTGAAATAAATGTAAAGCATCCCATATTTTTCTATTTCAGTTTTCTCATATTCCTTTATACAATTTATCAAATATTATAAACTTTAAATTTTGCTCATTTTGAGTCTTCTCCTAAATAGTGTTAATTGAGCAGAAGAAGTTTTCTTTTATTCATGGTTGTTCCTTCACACTGTAAATAACACCTGTCAATAATGGACTCTAGGCCGGCGCCGCGGCTCACTAGGCTAATCCTCCGCCTGCAGTGCTGGCACTCCGGGTTCTGGTCCCAGCTGGGGCGCCGGTTCTGTCCCAGTTGCTCCTCTTCCAGTCCAGCTCTCTGCTGTGGCCCGGGAGTGCAGTGGAGGATGGCCCAAGTGCTTGGGCCCTGCACCCATGTGGGAGACCAGGAGAAGCACCTGGCTCCTGGCTTCGGATCAGCATGGCGAGTGAGCCAGCCATGGTGGCCATTTGGGGGATGAACCAACGGAAGGAAGACCTTTAAAAAATTTGGATTCTTAATAAAATATCTGTTGATGACTGAATAACCTGGTGATGTTAAGGCTCGACAAATTTGATTAAAACTAGAGCATCGAACTCAGAAAAGGGTCCGAATGTAAGGTAGCTCTAATGGATCAGGTAAAAGACAAAATGTAACAGAACAAGCAAATAATATGGTAGAATGAATAATATCATAAAAATATTGTGACACTCTGAAGTGTCATAAGACACCACTGCAGAATTTCAGTGTCATGGTTGAACATGGTTGAAAGGATTTTGAAAAAAAAACTCTTTCATCTTTGTATTATTCACAAAGCTTCTGAGCTCCAGGCATTGCCTGAAGCTATTCCTGGTTTCTAAGACATTATGTTCAGATCACATGAAGAGGAGGCATCTTAGTTCACCCTTCTGGGAAATCCTCCCCAAATGGGAAAAGGATTTAACGGGATGTGATGAGAATAGAAATAGAAGAATGAGTAGAATTACCTAGCACTTTCCCGGAAGACTGCATATATTCTTTTACAAAACAGTTTAATCTATATACACTAAGAGATTGTTTTACTGCTAAATGGTATCAATATCCATTTGTATTCTGTTACTGATTATCTAATCACCTACATTTTTACTATAGTTTTGCTAATTTTCAATATTAATTTATTTTCATTTTCTATCTTCTTGTTACTATTTAATTCAAGGAATGTATACATGCATTATACATTTTGTAGGAGAATAAACCGTTTCATCCCAGGGGAACACTGGACTTAAAGGTCAACAGTAAGATGTGGATTTATTGGTTAGAATTAGTTAAGGATAATATTTACACTCCTTGGCATTGGTGTTATTTTGCATGTATTTTATTTTTCATGCAAGTTTTTTGGGCACTGTCTAAAGGGTCTATTTACACATATAATTCTGGTGTATCACTTTTGGAATTTCATTTCAAGTGATGAATACTTTTCAGTAATTCTATGATATTCAATATCTATTCTCCCAGGATTATGTGAATTTCTGTCTTCATGAGTTTGCACATAGCATTGCAGATTTTTTAAAAAAAGCAAGTGGGATACTATTGCAACATGTGTATGTGTCTACCAGCACACACTAGAGCTTGACCTCAAATTGTCGTTGTTCTTTTTTTTCAATATTAACTAAACCAATATAAATATTCTATTCTAATCCTCTGAAAGCAACTGTACAATACTCATCCTGAAACTAGTTTAAGGATTTCATAGAACCATAATGCCAGTGTCAAATTATTTCTGACTTAAAATAAAACAAATCCTTGAAGAGTGTTTGTAAGATATTCAATTACTAATAATTTTCCTTGATACATGTAATATGGGTTGTATTTCAAAAATACAAAGTGATGAAAATTTTGTTCTATTAAATCATGGGAGATTAACTTTTCTTCACTGTTAGAGCTGAGCTGAGATTACTACAAATAATACACAAAATGATAAATACAAATTACAGAAAATTGTACTGAGAACACAGTCTTGGGGAATAGTCTTTAGACATGATGGTGTGGTTCCTCGGTAGTTTACCATACTGAGAGCCAAGTAGGTATGGCAATTATGAGAAGTTGAAAGCTAGGAATCCAGTGGTTTGGAAAATTGGTACTGAGATATCTGTGGCATGAATTCTCCTAAATTGCTCAAATCAACTTCAGTCAATCACGTATGTATTGACAAAAGGCTCCTCCACAGCTAGAGGATGTCACTATGAAATACAGTCTAATCATCCTTAAGTGTCTGTGACTGCCTCATGTAAAAGTTGGACGCTAGAAATACACTACGATGACTTCTTTTCTTGAAACATGAACATGCATTTATACATCAATGATTAACTGGTTCCTTAAATGGATTTTGTAGTGAGACTCTATACTTTAGGGCGTATAATTGATCAACTCCTTGGTTGATGTAGTGAAACATTTTTTATGTAATTTGTTTGACTGAAATACATGCTGAAGAGTTGATTTGTATCTCAGTCTATCAGTTTTTCATAGAGCATAGTAGTTTACATAATTCACGTTTCCCATGCTCAGAGTTGAGAGTGTGATAAATACAAATTTGTAATTTTTATATTGTAAATTTTATTTTACATAATTGCTCCTAACATTTAATCTCAGGGTCTTAAAATATGGATCATTGACATTATAATTCATCAATTGTTTCTACATCATCACATTTGCATAATGGCTTTTACCAGTGAAACTGACATTTGACACATTCCTGATAATTGATATTATTCAATCAGTAAATAATGGAAATCATTTGTTTATGCTTTTAAAATGTTGATTTAAATGTGAGAAACACCTGCCATACAACATTAGAGCAATATGCTGCATTCCAGAATGTAACAAAATCAGGAATGTTGTCACAAGTGAACAATATATATTTGAAAAATATCACATAAAGAGATGTGCAAATTCAGTATAACACAAAATGGCACAGTGTGATACTGGAAAGGGAGGAAATTCACTATTCACTTCATCTCGGCTAGCATCACAATTAGTCAGGAATGTCTATTTTAGTTTATAACAATCCATTTTCTAAATGCCCAAGATCAGAACTCTACTCTTCAATGAGTTGTACTTGGGGGTCCTGCTGAGTATAACTATTCTTATAGTCAACTAGTCCACTTTGTCTCCATGATAACTATTTTTAAGTGTCAACTTGGCTAAGCAATGTTGCTCAGCTTTTTAAGACTGATGTTGTCATAAGGACTTATTTAGATGTCATAAGCATTTAAATCAGAAGGCAAGGTGTTGAGTAAGCAGATTATCTTCCCTAATGTGAATATGCTTCAGGCAGTTAATTGAAGGCCTTAAAAATAAAGATAGATGTTTCTTGGAGTGGAAGGAATTTACCTTTGCTTGGATTTTCAACCTGCAGCCCTGCCCTCCTGAACTATTCCTTAATATCTCTATTTTTTCTCTCTCTTTTTTCCTAGATAGAAGGATATATAGAGATATATGAATATCTATGATAGATATGTATATATGTACATAATATACAGGGCCTTTCTTCATGGACATTACTTCCAATGAAAGATTGATGTATCCCTAGTGTTACTGTCAAAGAACACTATTTTCAAGCAAACTTAGTGTGAGAATTACACTGTAATGTTACATCACTGGGTATGTGAATATAATGGCCCTCTTCAAACAAGTACTTCCTGTTCCAACCAGGACTTTTCTCATCCACTGTCAACTGGTTTGCATCAAAGCTATTTTTCTGAGCAGAAGAGATAATTAATTGGTTATTCTATAAGAATGCATGCTCTTTATAGAAATTATTCTCATGGCAGCAAAGTTCACATTTGTATACCACATTCTTACAATCTTGGGTACATTAATAATAAAATACATTTTTTAAAAGATTTGTCTATTTTATTTGAAAGGCAGAGTTACAGAGAGGGAGACAGAGAGAGGTCTTCCATTTGCTGGTTCACTCCCCAAATGGCCTCAATGGCCAGAGCTGGCTGATCCAAAACAAGGAGCAAGGAGCTCCCTCCAAGTCTCTCATGGTGGTGCATGGTGCAGGGGCCCAAACTCCTGGGCCATCTTCTACTGCTTTCCCAGGCCATAGCAGAGAGCTGGATCGGAAGAGGAGCATCCAGAACTGGAACCAATGCCCATATGGAATGCTGGCAGCTCAGGTGGAGGATTAACCTACTGCGCCACAGTGCTTGCCCCAACAAATTTCTTTATCATTCATCTGTATGCCTCTATCTATCTATCTATCTATCTATCTATCTATCTATCTATCTTTCCTCCTCCTTCCCCTCCTCCTCCTCCATCATCATCATCATCATCAGCACCACTCCTAGTGTCTTTTCTCAATGACTTAACCAATTCTATTTGCTTCTCTTCCTACTCATTCCCTAATCAGCAACATAAAAGACCCATCATTTATTTTGATGGTTGGATAATTTAGTCTAGTAACTTCACGTTTTCCTCCAATTGTAATATCTTCATCAGAGCTTTTTCTATTACCATATGGTTTAAATTTCCAAACTACAATAAAAAGGGTATCTTTTCTATACTATCACTTGTACTACCCCCATTCTGAGAAATAAATGAGGCAGAAAATTCAGAGTGTGACAGAATTGCTTCAAGTTTCAAAAAGTGGGATTTGTCCTTATATAACTTATATTCCTATTGTTCTACTTAACATTATCCAATTTAGTTTAAGGAACTGTCAAAAAGAAAAGAATAAAAAGCCCCTACATGTGGTTCTCAAATTTAAACTTTGTATTTGTGTCTGCAATTCCTATACTTGTTAAGTATTAAAAATATTCTCATAGTTCTTTAAAGTGTGATTTTAAATTGAGAAAATACCCATATCATTAGTAAGCCATTCTCTATTACTTTCCCAATCATACAGAAATTCTTTTTCATTCGAACATTGATTCAGACCTAAGTTTTACAGATAAGATTATGACAACCTATCTACAAGTGACAGGATACATTTTAAAGCTTATAGTTATAATGCTAATTGGAAAAGTCAGCAGTCTGGAATATCCTGGGTGTACATATACTGTGCAATTTCCAGTGTTAGAATTTGATTGAAATATTCTCAAAAACATTAGGTAAATGAGATTCCTTATTCTTTATCTGCCTTTTGTTTGTTTTTTTTTTTTTTTTTTTTACTTGTTTTGATATTTAAAAGTTGGTTTCTTAAAACAAATCAAGGGAAAATTCCTTTGAGAGGATATAGTGGATGAATTTTAGCAACAAAATTCTAGTACTTTTGCTAGGAATCTTATAATATATTCAATTATTTACAGAGACAAATAAACTAAAATATTGTAATGGTGAAAATAATATAAATCATTGTGATTTTCTTATTTATTCTCACCAATCAACCACTTATACTAATTTATGAGCTTTCTCAAGAGAAAAACACTGTTCTAAAATCTTTAAAATAATCGCTATATCACTGAAAAGTTACGAAATAATTCCTGATATAATCAGACCATAAATCAGGCATACTAGAAATATAAAAGCAGAGAATCACACCAATGAGTATTCTCCAGGTTCTGTTTTGTTAACATACCCTCTTTGTGTGTGAATAGTGACATAAAACCTCTCACCTTGAGGAATTATCAAATAATATTACACGAGTCCCTCTGGCAGAATATATCCAAGCACTAAAATAACAAAGGGAAGTATTGCTTAAGAGAGATAGCATTGTCACTAAATTCATGAACTTCTAAAAGACCACTTCACTTTTATCCTTAAGTGTTCTTAAGAAAATTGCTTTTTATGTAAAAACAAAAGTTCTGGAAATGAAAATGAATAGCGTGTTCTAAGAAGTACACCCAACATAAAATTCCTTCGGAGTCTTCAATATTTCCCAATTTTATAAACCCTGGTTTCTTAATATTATTAATGACATTGACTATATATATATATGTATATATATTTTACATTAATATAACTAATGGTAGAACTTTGATAAATGAAAATTAACAATTTATTACACTTTACTATTGTAAGTGATATTGGCTTGAAGTTTTAAAATATATTCCATGAAAGAATAATCCATACAAAGCTAGACCGCCAATACAGAAATGTAAATGGTACTCAGTGTAGTTCTATAGAGTGTTGTTCTCGGTCTACAAAAAAATATTTTAAATGTCATATTTACATATGTCCTTGAAAATCTATATTAGCAAACAAAACATGAGAACCAGCATTTACACTGAAAAATCTTTTTCTGTTCAACAAATATTTTCACGGGATAAAATTAAGAAGGAGCAAAACTTGGTGTCCTAATTTAGTTGGAAAGTTCACAGTTTATTACAGCAAACCATATGTACTCCAGCTGTATCTGTATCCTTCCAAAGCAAATTTCTATTGAGACAGAAAACAATGTAACTAGTATCAGTCTTACTCTGCATTCTCAGCACTCATACACCAGCAAAATGCCTGTTGACCAGTCTTTATTAGTGTCTCCTGTTCCAGAGGCACTTACCTGGTAAGTGGCCTCAAAATTATGCTATTATGGTCTCTACTTATACTATTTCACTGTAGTTTCAGCAGATTTTTTTACAAAATTAGTTCTACTTGTGTTTGCTTTGGATAAGTTTGCTTTTAGGAAACCATGTATTGAAGTATATAATAAAAATTACCCCAGTTCAGGCACTTTCAAATGTGTTCTGGTTCCTATATGTCTCCCTTTATAAATTATTTTATCCATTAATTACTAAAGCTAGATTCATTGTGTGGTGCCGGGGCTTGACATTTCCAAACAACTTGACATATAATAACATTACAATAAAGTGCAGTGTTTAAAAGAAGGGAATTTGGAGCCAATTAAATTCGTTTTGATCCGCTTACATAGATAATCTTAAGACACAATTTCCCCTGTTGTAGCCACCTGCACAGGAGACAGTTCTGTCTCATAGAATTACTGTGCATATCAAATTACATAGTGAAAGCAAAGTGCTTAGCAGAGTAATTTACGTATACAAAAAATAAAATATTTTTTATCATTTGCTATAAAGGGCGGCACCTCACACATTTTATGTAAGAGAAATGGTTCCAAAACCACCTTTAACTTTTATTTATTTCAGATCTAAATATATCACTTGAACAATAAAACTCAACTTCAGACAAATTTAAACTCAAAGCATAATAGTAACCTTTTTTCTAGATGATTGCAGCATTCTATGTTTATTTTGAATGCTTCTTAATGAGTTTTTAATTTGTATGACTTGAAAAAGAACATTTTTAAATACTTTGATTTGCCTAACTCCAGCTTGATATGAATACAATGATCTCTTAGGGTCTTGAGGTTAATTATTTTATTTATTTATACTTTTTGCTGAAGTAATTTAGCATATAAAGAAAATTTTATGTCAAACTTCTAGAGAAATGTAGAATTGTTTTCTCAACTATTTCACTACAAAATGAACTCTATGATAGACTGAAGTATTTGTTCATTGTTTATTTCTTCTCATTCTGACTGTATTTTCCCAAGGGTCATGAATAAATACCCACTTCTTGTGAATTACTAACCAAAGTAAATGGCACAAATGAATGCTATAAACACAAGAGCGATTCAGTATTGTGGAGCAGCAGGTTAAGTCACTACTTGTGATGCCAGCATCCATATTCCAGCGCAGTTCCAGATATGGCTGCTTTGTTTCCCATCCAGCTTCCTGCTGATGGGCCAAAGAAGGCAGGGATAGATGGCCCAAGGACTTGGGAACGCACCCTCCATGCAGGGGACCTTGGGTCAATTTCTTGGCTCCCGGTTTTGATTTGTCTCAGTCCCAGCTGTTGTGGCCATTTGGAGAGAGAACCAATGTGTAAAAGATTTCTCAGATTTTCTACCCTCAGTGATTGTGTTTTTCAAATAAATAATTCTTTTTTTTTAAAGAGTCATTTGCTGTTTATTATAGATTTTATGTTTCTATTCATTAACAAGCATCAGATGAGTTTGTATATACCCCAGGATCATGATATTTTTCATTGAAATCAGCAATTATGTAATAAAAATAACTGTAACTTAGAGTTATCTAAGGATTGCATATAATTATTGAAACAGAGTTTCAAAGGTCCTTGGAAATCCTAAATTTTACAGATTAAGTATATTATAGTTAAACTATTTGATGAATAGCCTTAGAGAAATTCACTTAAAATTTTATCTTTTTGCTAGGTCCCTTATATGTCTATAACACACACACACACACACACATAAAGATGCAGGAGAATTCCATGAGGTTATTTCTTTTGTAATCTGCCCTGCTTCCTTAGCAGGTATGTGCAATTCTGGCTTGCCAGATGAAATACTAAGTACATATGCAAACATCCATTTTAAGCAGTGGTGAGCTGTTCAGTGTGGGTTTTGTTTCTGATGTTTACGACTTTTCCTTAAAATAGCCGTACATATGGCTTTGTCTCTCTTCCCTTCCCTTTCTCTCCTTCTTGCCTTTCATATATTCTTTGATTTTTCCTTCCTCTTTCTTTGATTTTCATATAATGGTATATTAATTAATGTTAGCTTTATTTTAATCATTCATTCACTGTTTTTGATAGTAAGTGGTCACAATACCACATTCCATAGCAAGGGGTTTTTTTTTTTGTTTATTATCTTTTTTTGATAACTGTTTCCTAAATTATTACAGAAACAAATATAATCTGTCAGTTTCAAAATCAAAGAAGAAAAAAATTGTCACTTTTTGTAAAATTAAACTTACTTTCTAAGCCTTTCTTATATGTTATTTATAAACTGACACTTCTGTAGTTTTTCTAAGGCTTCTTCAAAGTTAACTCGCTCTAAAAGGTAGTAACTACCGCTCACTGGTGGTCATGGACTGGACCAAGAGAGCCCACACATCTGTACTCATGATTGAAGGCTAAATGGGGATATCTAATAGAGATTTATCCAGATCCCTCTTGAATTAACTGCAACAACTGCTTCTTTGAGAAAACTTAGTCTGAGAATATGCTGCCTTGCTTTTAGTTTCTCATAAAAGAAAGTAGGGAACACTGAAGAAACTGTGAGCTGAGACCAGCCAAATAGAACTCTGTATCTCAGGCTAAGAATAAAGTTTCAAGATCTAGGGAAATTGTACTTGCTATGCAAGCTACTATTTCTAATAAAAATATAACTCATTTCCAAATGGGAAGGATCTTCAGATCTATGAATGAGGCAAATATACTTATGGTTATTAGGAATTTAGTTACATTTCAAATAACTAATACCTTTTCCATATTTATAAAACATGCAAGTTGTAATTTTGTCCTTTATAAATCCAATACTATTTCTGCTTATTCCAGATATTCTTTTATGTTTTTAAATTATATATATATTTGCTTTGGGGGTAGAGGAATTATGCAGATAAGTATTCTGCGTAACAAAATGTTAATTTTGTTGTAGCTATAAGCTAGATAATTTTGGTCATGAAAAGAGCAAGCAAACTAGATTTGGCAGAAATTAAAGTAGTCCCGATTCAGCAGTAACCTTACACAAAACCTAGATTCTGTTGTAATCAAATCAGACAAACTAGATTTGGGTATAATTAGATCAGCATAATTAAATTCTCCCTCTCTTAGGGAAAATCAAAATGCACATATGAAGCATTCATTATTTTTTCTCTATGTCCCCAGTTGCAGCAATGAAAATCTATACCAAGGAAGAATTCATCTGGGCCTGCCACTTAAGAAAAGGGGTTCTTAGCCATTGATAGTCTTCAAAATTAACTTGGCTATAAAACTAATTTTAGGTTTTAGAAAAACCATGCTGCAGTGTTTCCTATTTAATTTAATTTGTTTCTATGGCTCATCCACAAATTTAAATAAAGTTTTTTGCAAAACAACTGACAATCAAGAGTTAGTACAGTATCTTCTTTTTTTATATAATCAAAAGCCTAGTGTTGACCACGATGAATGCAAAATTTAGGCTTTCACTATATAGATCAGCCATTTAAAATATAAGCAAGTCCTTTATTAAGAATACAATTAAGATCTATTTGGTGCTATTTGATATATGAGTTTTCCATGATTTTTACAATCTTCAAATGGGCTGTCATTATCATCTTGTTTAATAAGGACATATGACTAAAACTTCTGATGGTAATTGTCCTAAAGTTTGCTTTGAGACGTGTACCTTATAAAATTTAGACTGGAGTTCATAGATATTGTTGGCCAAATCATGTCAACCAAGGCCAGAATGAAAAATTAAAATAAAAAATAAAGTTTTAAAACACTAAAAACCAGATATAAAAAATGAATAATATGTCATCAGTTATGCAACTAAGCATGCAAATTAGATGCTACCTGACTGAAGGAAGATCACATAAGCAAGAATCTGCGAGCCATATTTCCAGCTTGATCCTTAGGAGCCAGCACAGGGTCTTTGCACAGGACAAAGAAGGACTTTTGCCATAAACTACTGCAGAATTTATACCAGAAGAATTTTATTTACTAAATTTGGATGCAGCCTCTTCAGCATGAATATTCAAAACATCAGCTATCCATTTCTATGCAAGTTTTGTTAAAAAGTACACATGGTGAAAATAGAGATCTTCAGAGTATAATGCACAGTCCAGTGTATCATCTGCTAGAATATATTTATGAGAATGTTTCATGCCAAGACTGCATCATGGAAATCATGGAATTACTGAACCATTTGTATTTAAGTAAGAATAGAGCAGCAAAGAAGGTTACAGAAAAGGAAACCACACAGAAATAATCTAGAACTTGCAATGCAATAGTAATTGCAATAGGATTTTCAAAGGGGCAATGGGAAGAAAAATTAGCAGCATATCAGAAAACTCAATAAAAGATATTACTTGGGTTGGAAGCATTCAGCAAGCAATTATAAAGCTTCTTAGGTTGCTTACCATTTTTATAGTCACAGGTATTCTTTATCTTTGTAATTAATTTGGCCTAACATTCTCCTATGGATATTGCACTTCCAATTTCATTGATACATAATATTTACCAGACCTATTAAATAAGAAGTAAGACTATGCAAAAATACATTGATAGGATGTATGAATAACTGAATGCAGTAATAATCCTTACAGATATTTTAGATATTCATGTTCCTCAAAAGAGTCCAACAGCCTTTGTGGTCTAAAGACAACAAAGTTAAGTTGCTGCATATTGCATCTCAAAACTCTGGGAAGGGTGTTCCATACTTGATAGTTTCACAGAAATCTGGTGAAAATATTATGCCATGTATTGTGTACGCTAAATACATAACTTTTTAAAAGAGTCCAAGTCATGAGGTTTTAGAAATGGCTTAAGCTGAGGGGAACACATCACACCCACTTGAGTCTGATGATGTATTTTTCAATTTTTTGTGAAATATGCAAAGCTTTAAGTGTAGTCTACTGGAAATTCAATGTAAACCTCTCTTCAAATAATCATGATGTTTGTGAAATATCTGTGTCCTTCTAACTAGTGCTAGAGACTGAATGCTTTTAAAATTAGATGCAAAAGGGCTTTATGTCCTCCAATAGTCTTGACAATCTTCTTAAATCTTGACATAGAAAGCAACACTCCATTATGAAGAAGCAGCAGCAGAAAGGAGACGAACCTAGGCAAGTCCAAAGACCTAGTAATTCATATATGCTGGGTACTTGTTTTGCCATATCCAGCTTTACCACTATTCTGTCGACTCACTCTATGTGAATCTCTTTAGAAAGCAGAAAACCAGAGGATAGTTCAAACTCTGCTTTACCTAAAATAAATGAGTGCAATATGTGCTCCAATGGAATATCCCAAGTAAACTCATGAAGAATTGCAGTGCTGCCTAAGCATAGGTATGAAAGGTAGTGGAATGTAAATGTCTAGGTGAAATAAAACTTTCATCAGTATATTTGTCAGTATTGCTTTAATGGAAGAGATTCCTGGGTTATAGAATTGTACCAAGGTATTTACAATGTCAATATGATTGACATTTTCAGTCAGATAATTGCTGTGAAGTGTTGTTTGGTGCACAGTTGGATATCCAGGCCCAGGATTCTTGGCCTCCACTCTCTAAAATGCCACTAGCATTGTGAAAACCAAGAATGTCTTCTACATGTACCTTTCCATTGCGAGACTGATTTACATTAACTATTGAGTAGTGGCTAACTGTTTAGCTAGATGGTCAAGTATTTGGAAAGAATCATTTTGAGAAGGAGTGATAAGAATGTCTGGGAAAGAAACATGGTGAATTTAATTCATAGAATAAACACAGACTGCGCTGCATGTATCTGTTCCTTGCTCACCAAAGCACATACAGCCAGAGGAGTGCCTGAGTAACTAACTCGGTAGAAAAGATGGGTACCAATTTATACAGCCTTCCCAAAGTTTCTTTAGTGTGTTAATAAGTACACACATTCCATGGTGAGTTACAGTTTTTGAATTCTCTCTTTCAATAATGCTTATGCGGAATGAGTGTTCAATTTTCAAAAACAAAGACTAGTCTTAAGCTACTGATAATCATAATTCTATGAAGAGTCTATCCATCCAGTTGCTGCTAGGGAGACATGACTATCTCCATTCTTACAAAAATGGAGGAAGTGGTAGTTATCCTGAAATACAGATACAATCTATATAAATATGGTTTCCCAGTTCCTCCTTTCTCACCATGCATTATAATTACTTATAATAATATTACTGTATTTATTTTAAAATATGCTATATTTCACTGTACATTGAATAATGCCTCAAATTTTTGTTTCTTACCATAGAACACATTTTCCTGAAATAATTAAGGCATAATTTTCCAATGAATGAACTTAATTCACCATTTATCTATAATTTAGAAACTTGTGGTTTCATAGAATGTTAGAATACCTAGAATACTGTAATCAATACACAATTCTTCTTAAGTGCTGAAACTTAACTGAAAAGTGATTGCTGTTAAATATAAGAGTGGGAATAAGAGAGGGAAGAGATCTGCAATTCGGGACATGCTCAAGCTGACTTACCTCAAACGGTAGAGTTAGAAGCATACCAGGGGATTCCAATTCAATCCCATCAAGGTGGCATGTACCAATACCATCCCACTAGTCCCAGTGATCAATTTCTGTTCACAATTGATCATAATGATAGGACTAAGAACCAAAGGGATCACATAAACAAGAATAGTGTCTGCAAATACTAGCTGATAGAATCAAAAAGGGAGAGAATGATCCAACATGGGAAGTGAGATACACAGCAGACCCATAGAATGGCAAATGTCCTAATAGCACTCTGGCCTCATAATCAGCCCTTAAGGCAGGCGGATCCAGCTAAAATGCCCATGAGAGTATTTCAGGCATGGAAAGCCAAGACACTCTGGGGGAAAAAAAAACCTAAATGAAAGATCTCCACGAGTGAGATCCCAGTGGAAAGAATGGGTCATCAAAGAAGGAGGTACCTTTCTCTGAAGGGAGGAGAGAACTTCCACTTTGACCATGGCCTTGTCTAAAAATGATCAGAGTCAGTGAACTCAGGGGGCTTCCATAGCCTTGGCAACTCATGACAAGAGCCTAGGGTGATTACTGATGCCATAAACAAGAGTGTCAATTTGTTAAGTCAACAACAGGAGTCACTGTGCACTTTGTGTGCTGTACATTGAGATCTAATGCTATAACTAGTACTCAAACAGTATTTTTCACTTTATGTTTCTGTGTGGGAGCAAACTGTTGAAATCTTTACTTAATGTATGCTAAACTGATCTTCTGTATATAAAGAGAATCGAAAATGAATCTTGATATGAATATAAGGGGAGAGGGAGTGGATAATGGTAGGGTTGCAGGTTGGAGGGACGTTATGGGGGGGAAGCCATTGTAATCAATATTCTGTACTTTGGAAATTTATATTCATTAAATAAAAGTTAAAAAAAGAATACCTATTAAAGTTCTTTTCATAATGTTAATGTGAGTTTCAGTGTGTTGTCTGACAAAATAGAGGGTGCAACTACTTAAACTACTGCTTCAGACACAATGTTAGAGTGCCGGGGTGGATGCTCGACTCTGACTCCTCATTCTGACGTCCTGCTAATAATATAGACACCGTAGAGCAGCAGTGTTGGCTCAATATACTAGATTCCCGTCACCCTCATGCAAGACCTGGATTACATTTCAGTTCCTTGATCTGGCCCCATGCCCAGGTGTGGCAGGCATTTGTGAAATGACCTATCTCGATCTCTCTCTCCTCTCTTCCTCTTAAATAAATTTTTAAATAGCTTATATGCTTTAATCCAGAGCAAATAAGATATTGTCATTTTTCTTTTAGCTACATGAATCCAGAGTGGAGAAATTTATTGTAATACTAGCCTCAAATAAGTAATTCACAAAATTTTGCTGTTATTTCTTATGATTTTTGGCTCTGCCAGTTTAGAAGTTTTTGTTCCCAAGAATCCCAAGGATTACTTTCACCAGATTTCATAGCAATTGTTACAAAATTCTGTGAATTTAGACTACCATTTCATTAATCAAGGCTTTTTATCAAATTAGGAAAATAGAGTCATTTTATGTACTGTAAAATTGGTGATGACACTTTCTAAGTGTCATGAAGACACAAAGTTGCCAGTACACAATAGGGTCAAAAAGAAGTATATCTGTAACACGGAGATTATCTTACATATAAGTTTTCATCAGCTACAGCAGTATAACATGGAGAAACACTAATGTCGCGGAAATGAAGATTTTTATCTTTTGTCCATTAAAAAGCTTGTTGAGGTGAAGAAAAGGAAACTAAAGTAGAAGGAACAGGCTGTGTTTTGAGTGTTGGGTATAAACTCATGGGTGTATAAAGGTTTATGTTTTGTCACATTATAATCTATGATACATTTCAGAGATAGTTTGACTGCTTTCATTCCTTTTTCTTAGTTCTAGCAAATGTCTCCTGTCCCACTTCACTTGCCCCCTCCCCCGCCTTGATACATTCTGTTTTTAGTCATTTAATTTCTAGTCCAAGGGTATTTTTCTCATGCACATGTCCAAATCTAATTTCAGTTTTAGTTTTCTCATGTATGTGTGTCTGTGTGTGTATCTAGCATGAAGCAAAGAGAGAGTCCAATGAGGATATACTCCCACTGTTAATGCCATTTCCGAGAAATTATTACCACCTTTTAGTAACCCCCATGTTTCCTTCCAAGGCTGTTATGGTTTGAGCTCTTACATTTGGTTCTCTGGTCCATTTTTAGCTAATTTTTGTGCATGGCATATGAACGTGATCCAATTTAAACTCTGTGTGTGGATATCCAGTTGCCCTAGTGTTTATTGAAAACACTGAACTTTACCCATTGAAATTCCTTGTCATTCTTCTTGAAAACCAATTGGTCATAATAAATATTTACAGCTGTATTATGAATTCTATTCATTTGATCTATATGGCCACCATATGCCAATATCACAGCTTTGACTAATGAAGTATCATTGTGATGTTTGAAACCAGGAAGTGTGAGTTCTCTAATTTGTACTTTTTCAAGATTTTTTTCTTTTTTTTTACTATTCTGGTTCTCATGCATTACCATATGGGTTTTAGGAGAAGCCTGTCATTTAAGCAAAAGAGTTAATTAGATTTTTATAAAAATTGCATTGAATATGTAGAGCAATTTTGGAAGATGTGACATTTTAAAGATATCAATCTGTTGATCCATGAACAGGGTCTTTCTGTCCCTTTATTTAGACCTTTATTTCATAAAATGATTTATGGCATTACCTTAACAGATATCACTAATTTATTATACAAATTTTCCTTGTTTTAGAAGCAGAGAGACAAAGGGAGAGAGAGAGAGAGAGAGAGAGAGAGAGAGAGAGAAAATTCCTGTCTCCTTGTTCACTCCCTCAAACAATGGCAAAGGGCATGAAGCCAAGAAACAGGAACTCAATTCAGGTATTCCGTCTGAGTTTCAGAACAAACCATCTGGGCCATCACCTGCTGCTTCCAGGATCTGCAAAGACAGGACAATGGTCTCCCCTCTGGTAGTTCACTTCCCAAATGCACAGAGCAGCTGGGACTGTGCCACACCAAAGTCAGAAGCCAGGAAGTCAAAACGGATCACTCCCATGGGTTAGAGTAAACCCAAGTACTTGAGCTATCACCTCCTCTTCCTGGCCTATGCACTAGCAGCGAGTTAGAATATGGAGCAGAAATGAACTCAAACCCAGGCATTTGGATATGGGATAAAGGCATCGCAAGTGGCATCTTAATTGTTATGCCAAATGCAAACCCCATAAGATATGCAAAATATTTAGTAATTCAAAAGACAATCTAATAAATTGCAGTATGTTGGGGTACTATCATTTAAAAGAGCCTATAATTTCAGATCATCTGAGAATGGTGTATTTCATTCCATTCAAAATGAAATGTTCATTTTGTAAATGTAAATACATGAAATGTTCAACAAATATCATAAATGGAGAAGAGCTGTAAAAGCTATGTCATACCACAAAATTCTCTGAATTTCTTAATTATATTTATAATTTATTAAATCTAAGTGTGACTGTTAAGAAGTTAGTATGAAACTGAAGGACATTTTTAATGGGGAGAAAGTTTCAGATCTCACCTAATAGTTGTAATTTTCACCAAACTTATTTGCTTATATGTTTGTTCTTGACATCACTTTTTTTTTTGTTTTGTTTTGTTTTTTATTTTTTGACAGGCAGAGTGGACAGTGAGAGAGAGAGACAGAGAGAAAGGTCTTCCTTTGCCGTTGGTTCACCCTCCAATGGCCGCCGCGGCCGGCGCGCTGCGGCCGGCGCACCGCGCTGATCCGATGGTAGGAGCCAGGAGCCAGGTGCTTTTCCTGGTCTCCCATGGGGTGCAGGGCCCAAGCACCTGGGCCATCCTCCACCGCACTCCCTGGCCACAGCAGAGAGCTGGCCTGGAAGAGGGGCAACCGGGACAGAATCCGGCGCCCCAACCGGGACTAGAACCCGGTGTGCCGGCGCCGCTAGGCGGAGGATTAGCCCAGTGAGCCGCGGCGCCGGCTCTTGACATCACTTTTAACATTCACTTCATAACCTTATGTATCTGATGGTTGATTATTTTAACAAATAGTCAAAGCATGTGTTTTCACATAACTTCATGGGGAAAACGTATCTTTATCCATGAAAAGAGTTGGAAAGAATTATCCAGGATCTCTTGCAAAATCCAGAGTTTTAAGTAAAAACATCTCTCAGGCAGACAGAATCATTGTATGAGACGAGTCTCCAGTGAAAGAGTCACTAATTATTACTGAAGATTTTGCCTAATCTTATTGAAAACATTGTGTCAAAAATACTACTTTTTGCTTGATTTATTTATAAATTTATTATGAAAACTAGTATTTATGTCCATCTTTGATCATATATTTTTTTTTACTCAAAATAATTAGCCAAGTAAGATTTCGCTCTCCAACTCCCTTGTACACTGCAAAGTTTCATTTTCACTGTTTCCACTTCACAGATTAATTTTGTAAGTTATTAATACCTATTTATATATCAGAAAATATCACTTCTTGCATCATATAATGTAAATGTAATTTTCTTCAATTTTATTAATGCTGCTGTATTTATTATCTATGATGACTTTCCATACTAATAATAATGGATTATTTTATTGTAAAAAGTGACTTTCCTGAGGACAACTATATACAAAATAGAGGAGTGAAATTTGAAAATGTCTCACAAGTACACATGTAGATAATTAAGTTTTTTGTAGATGCATTGGTTTAAGTGACAGAGAGACAGAGAGATGGACAGAGAGAAAGAGAGAGAGTTTCTCCAATCCTTGGTTCACTCTCTAAGTACTCTCAAGAGACAGTCTAAATACAGGAGCCAGGCATTCCATCTCTGAACCTATGTGAGTGGCAGGAACCGAAGTACTTGACTCATCATCTACTGCTTCCCAGACATATTAACAGAAAGCTGGGTTAGAAGTGCAGTGTAACCAGGACAGGAAACAGACACCACTTTAGGCAACGCAAGTGTCCCAAGCAGAGGCTTCCCTCACTGCACCACTATATCCACCCCATAGACAATTGGTGATTTTTTTTAAATTTTATTTATTTATTTGATAGGCAGAGTCACAGACAGATAAAGGGAGAGACGGAGAGAAATGTCTTTCATCCGCTGGTTCACTCCTCAAATGGCTGCAATGACGGAAGCTGGATCAATGTGAAACCAAGAGTCAGGAGCTTCTTCCAGGTCTTCCACATGGGTGCAGGGGTCCAAGGACTTGGGCCATCTTCCACTGCTTTCCCAGGCCATAAGCAGAGAGCTGGATTGGAAGAGCAGCTGGAAATAAACATGTGCCCATGTAGAATTCCAGCACTGCAGGCGGAGGCTTAACCTACTATGCCATAGCACCAGCCCCACTCTATAGATTCTTAAAACATATTCCAGATTATAGGATGTATATGGGCTTTTAGTTAATACATTAATTTTTAAATGTTTTTCTGAAGATAATTATATCTACAGTGGTCTTTTACTAGGTTACAGTCCATGTAATTGTTTTGAGAGATGAATAAGCAACATTTAGTCAGATTTCCTCAAGGATATTTCTCATTTGCACAATGAATTAAATTGGAATATTATGCATTCCCAATAATCTTCTATATTGTTGTCTCAGTGTTCTATAAAAGCACAAAACTGAGATCTATTCCTGTGTGTAAAATATCTCAAAAGTTATTTGAGACTATTTTATATTATAGTACACATTTCTTATACATTTATAAATACACAGGTATGACCCACTACCAGGTTACCAATGTCTCCCCTATATATTAAATCACTATTTTTAAAGACCCTGGAATAAAAAAGACAGTCATTGTCTCTGTTTTGAAGAGTTTATTAAACTGATGAGCATAAGATGAAAGAAACAGTTTCAGTTGCGATGAAAACCTTAAAGTGAAATGCACATAAAGATTTCAAAGAAAAAAAAAACATAGTGGTTAGGGAAGGCCTTCTTCTGAAGCTTTAACTGTGTTGTTTGATGAAGAGCAAAAGAAAGTGGTTTTATTCCAGGTAGAGAATTGATTAAATAAAAGTCTTGTGGTAGAAAATGGGCTTCACAGTTTCCATGAAAACTAAGTTATTATTTAGGATATGTTACACTACTCTGAGAAAAATAAGGAGAAATAGTTGGCAAAGCCTTCTGAATTATTATTTCACTGCATTGCTTCTGGAATATGGTTTATATTTAATAGGAGGTGTTGAAGATACTTTAAATAAGGACATTATATGATCTGATTATATTTAGCAAATATGATTCCAGTTAATAATAGATAACAGATAATACAAAAACAAAAAATAAAATGTAGATTGATTGGTTCAGATAATATCGAGTTGAGAGGTAGTTGGTTTGAACAGGTTTAATGACAATAAAGATAGAGGAAGTAAAATAATATATGAAAGTAATACTTTCAATTGCACTTCAAAATGGGTTTCATAGAAGATTGGGGCAATGTGTTAATAATGTCATGAGTATTTTTCTTAGAGAATTAATTCTACTTTGGAGCTTTAAAGCTAGATTGGCAAACCTGTGAGAGAAGAATAAGAACCACCATAATGTTCAGAGTTTCACATTGAGAGGATAAACATTTTATATTTTTCTATTTCTTCAACTACATTTTAGAGAATATCCTAGCTGACTGGGCCACGATCACACAGATACAGAATCTGAAAGTCACAGTGTTGACTTCCATAGTCACAAACTGGCTGCAGCAAGCTCAAGTAGACACTTGGAGAGTCCCAGTGCATCAACATTTCCTCTGCATCAACTCAGCTAGGAGAATAAAATGTTTGGCAGAGAGCTGGATCAGAAGTTGAGCAGCCAGGACATGAACTGGCACTCAAAGGGAATGCCAGTGTTGAAGGCAGTTGGCTACCCGCAATAGTACAGTGCCCAAGAACAAAATCTTTATGCAGGAATGCATGGTTTGACCCCTTATTAGGACAAGAACCTTTTTTGCAAATACTATTGTTCAGGATTACCTTTACTTTGGGCATCTAAAGGCTAGATGAGCTCTCTTCAAAATCAAATCATTAAACAGAACTTTACAAAAAATATTGTGAACTTTACTGTCTGAAATAGACATATTTAATTATTCAAATATTGTTACTAAAATTGTTTCAATATGACTACCATCATCATCATCATAACCAGACCATAATTCTTTAAATAGCATACATAGAAAAATAACACTGCTTAATTTTTCTTTCTTTGAAACAAGCTATACTATGAGTTTTGTCAATTCAAAGTAGCTCAGTTCTGGTTAAAAATCACACCAACACAATTATTTTTCATGGGGTTGGCTTGGTTCTTTCACTTTTGCAAATGTGAAGCAAATTGCCATAAAATGCCAGTGGTGTCTCTTTAAGGTTAAAACTGTAATGAGAATTTAAAGAGAAAAAATTAGATCAAATCTTTCCAGGCTTAGATAATTGGGTGTTAAAATGAAAGCCATTGCACCCATGGTGATAATGTGAGCATTTATTTTATCAGCTTCTTGATTCCAGGATTTTGAAGCAAAGAGCACATGTCAGTGTGGTGGTTCTCACTGAGCAGGGAGAAAGAATAACACTATTGAATGTGGTATGGCTCTTTCTGTGTACTGATGAGGAACTTAGATTTTATTTTAGAACAAAGCAGGCCACTTAGAAAACTAAGATTTTGATTGAAATCTTTACAAGGAAAGTATGCAACAGAGTTCTTTGGAGATGCTGATAGGATATGTTCAATGAATGACCCATGAAACAGGAAATTCCTATTGTAATGGATTATGTTTCAAGTGGGAGGGCAGAGAGTAAGTACTAGAGGAAACTTATAGTGGATATTGCTTGGAAAATGCATAAAGGGATAAGTAGCTATAAATTATATAAATCAAGGAAATGAAACTCTTGTATAGTTAGTATAGTTGATAAAATTGGAGAAAATAAAATCTTTTTGAGGAATTAATCTGACTTCAGGAAAGTTTTGATAATAAAGTACAAAGAAGTCAGCAAGAGGCAGGAAAACCTGAAATTGAGGCACAAGCGAAAACAGCAATATATCATGTATATCTACATTAAATATACATATATATGCATATATGGACCATATATTGTAATGTATTTCTTGTTAAAATTTAGTGTTTGATTTTTGCACTCATCAAGAAGTTTCAATAAAGTATGCCCTTTGTAAATACATACTGGAAAAGAGCACAATTCCTTAATTTTGGGAACAGTTAACAGTAAAAGTTAGCATGTTTTCCAACAAAAGTAGAAGACTCATTAAGGAAACACAACAGTTTCCTCCAGCAAGGCTTGAAAATTAAGACCCTTGGGATGGCAAACAGTGTCGATTATGTGTTGATCCTATTAGGCTTTAGCTTTGGGCATTACTTGAGAAATTTTCTCTATTGCTATCAATATTTCATTGCAAGTGTCCTCAAAGCTTGTCCTATTTATAATCACGCTTGTATATGTGCCAGCAACATTATATAATAAAGCTTTGAAGTCCATTATACTTCCAAGCAAAACAAAAAGTTGAAGTCTTAGTTTTTTATTATATTTTATATACCTTTGTGAATGAATAAATTAAAAAAAAAACAGAATAGACAACACTGTTTCTCTTCAAATTGATCCCAGTCACAGGATAGAAAAATCTAAAATCTTACTCTTGTGTGGATTTAGAAACACCATAGCATTTTATAAAGTATTTTAAAGTACAAAAGTCATACTTTAACTTATATTTTAGTAAATACCTGCTTTTACACACATACACACACATACACACTCAACCTTGTGTGATTCTGTATTTTACATTTTTAATAGGGGTCATTGTTGTGGTGCAGTGTGTTAAGCTGCTGCCTGTGATGCCAATATCCCATAGGAGGGCCGGTTCTCTTGGGATTGCACCATTTCCAATCCAGTTTCTTCTTAATGTGCCTGGAAAAGCAATGGAAGACAGCCCGAGTGCTTGGGTGCAGGCCACCTGCTTTGGAGACCTGGATAGAGTTTCTGGCTCCTGGCTTCAGCTTGGCCCAGCCCCAGCTTTTGTGGCCATTTGGGAATTAAACCAACAGATGGAAGATCTCTCTCATGCCTTGTACCCTTTTTCTGTAACTCTGCTTATTGAACAAATAAATAAATCTTTTATAAAGTTTAATAATTAAACAAACGAAGTTTGTGTGTGGTGCTAGAGAAGATTATCCACAAGCACAGGACAAGAGGACACTTTGGGTCCTGATAGAAATGGGCATCTGAGGAATGAGCCAGCAGATGGAAGATCTCTCTCTCTCTTCCTCACTTTTTCATTGTCTTTCAAATAAATTAATATTTTGCAATATTATATTCCTAATAAAAATGCTTTTCTAATTGTATATATACTTCAAAACTAAAAAGAGAGATGATGGGGATAGAGATACGAGAGAGAGAAAGCAAGACAAAAAGAGAGAGAAAGAGAGATAGAGATACCATGCTTACTAGCTAGGATTGAATAGTTATATACAAGATATATTGTCACTCCCCCTCTTCATGGAGGAACGACACAGGACCCTGCGCTGTTCTTTTGTCTGCTCGGCCCTCCCCGGGTTTGCTGCTGGTTCTTCCTGAGTTGGCTACCGACCCTTCCACCTCCGTGGAAGGGCAGTTCCCCCTGCCACATTCCCCACTTCCGCAGGGGAGCGGCACACCGCCGGCTGGCTCTCTCGGGGGCTGCACAGGTGTTCCTTCAGATAGATGTTCCTCTTAGATGTTCCTCGTGCATGTTGTCTCTCTCCTCCTTTATAGTCCTCTTCCGCCAATCCCAACTCTGCTACCCACACGCCGAGTACGCTGCTCTCCTCCAATCAGGAGCAGGTCCTACAGTTTATTGGTTGAACTGGAGGCAGCTGTGTAGAAGCTGTTTCTCCCTTCTCAGCGCCACATTGTGGGAGAGCAGATGCATAGAATAAGTCTTAATTCCAGTAACTTAGTCTAGTCCGAGTTGCTCCCCACAGATCCCCCTTTCTTTTTATTTTTGGCGTTGATACGCGCCTGTCTTCGGTGCCCCGCGGCACACACTCTGCTCTGCTTTCTAGAGTTGCCCACAGGTGCTTACAAGCCCTACCAATCAGGCAAACCGAATCCAGGTCCTCTCTTCACCATGTTGTGAGGAGGTTTTTAGGTGCTGATGCGTGCCTGTGTTCGGTGCCCTGCAGCGCATGCTCTGCTCTGCTAGAACTGCCTGCAGGTGCTTACAAGCCCTACCAATCAGGCAAACCAAATCCAAGCCTTCTCATTGCCGTATTGTGGGGAGACTTATTGGTGTTGATAACGTGCCTGTCTTCGGTGACCTGCGGCGCATAAGCTGCTAGCCGCCCGCAGGTGCTCACCGCCTTCCTAATCAGGCAGACCGAATCCAAGCTCTCTCATTGCTGTGTTGTGGGGAGGCCTTTCTCTATTTCTCTATCTCTGGGCATTCCTATTTCTCCTATTTTACTTCTATCTACCAGCATTCCTATTTCTCTCACAATTTCCCTAACATTTTTCTCTACCCGGTATGTTTCCCTAAGTTTTCTTCCAACAATATTCCTCCCTCATTTCTCCTGGCTTCTCCCCACAGTCCGTATCCGAGTCTGTTTGTTCTAGCTTTCACTTTCGCTTTCGACCTTAGAGATTTCTCCCAGCTTCCCCCTGTAGTCCGTATTTGAGTCTATGCCTAGGTTTTCAATAGCTTCTTCCGGCACCTATTCCATCCGGCTTTCTCCTAGGCTCTTTGCTAGTCTCTCTCTCCGGTATTTTCCTGCTTCTTCCCTCCTAGGTTTCCTATCCGAGTCACAGCACCATTATGTCGCTCCCCCTCTTCGTGGAGGAATGACACTAAGCCCTGCCTAGGCTTCATATCCGAGTCACGGCACCATTATGTCGCTCTCCCTCTTCGTGGAGGAACGACGCAGGACCCTGCGCTGTTCTTTCGTCTGCTCGGCCCTCCCCGGGTTTACTGCTGGTTCTTCCCGGGTTGGTTACTGTCCCTTCCACCTCCGTGGAAGGGCGGTTCCCCCTGGCCACTTTCCCCACTTCCGCGGGGGAGCAGCACACCGCCGGCCGGCTCTCTCGGGGGCTGCACAGGTGTTCCTTCAGATAGATGTTCCTCTTAGATGTTCCTCGTAGATGTTCCTCATAGATGTTCCTGGTGCATGCCGTCTCTCTCCTCCTTTATAGCCCTCCTCCGCCAATCCCAACTCGGCTGCCCACACGCCGAGCACGCTGCTCTCCTCCAATCAGGAGCAAGTAGTACAGTTTATTGGCTGAACTGGAGGCAGCTGTGTAGAAGCTGTTTTCTCCTCTCCCAGCGCCATATTGTGGGAGAGCAGATGCATAGAATAAGTCTTAATTCCAGTAAGTTAGTCTAGTCCGAGTTGCTCCCAGTTGCTCCCCACAATATATAGTAGCTGACATTCCTACATTCGGTAATAATTAATTCCCATCTGCCTGCATGAGTGAAAAAAATGTCATTCCCTCTGAAGTTAGCCCTTTTTATTATTGAACATTTCATTATCAATAAGCTTAGACTCATTTCTATATTTATATTAAAATTGTGTACTCTCCTCTTCTCCAAATGTATAATCCCTTTGTGAGTAGGTTCTTATTTTTTCTATGTTTAATATAAACACTCAACAAACTATTGAAATGCTTCCTTTCATCATAAAAACTGACTTTATAATGTTCTTGTAATAAACCACAGGTAACTGCGCTTTCCAGGAAATGTTTCTTCCATGTATACATCAGATATTGAGACCTCAGGTTTATCCTCAATTAATCAAAATAAAGGCTTTCACCCATTGGTCCACTTCCCAAATGGTCAAACAGCTCTGGCTGGTCCAGGTTGAAACCAAAGCCAGGAACTCCATCTGGGCCCCCAAGTAAGTGACATGGAAGCAGAGTAGATGAGTCTCAACGCAGTCCCAAAAGCCAATTTTATGACTACAACAAGGAATAAAATCTTAATAATCAAAACTTTAACAGATAAGGTGAATGAATATGTTGATGTCTTATTTGTGTGCTAAATTCTACCACTTTCTTTTTAAGCTACAAAGCTCTTTTTTGTATGGGCAACATGGTCCCTAAATATATCAGATCTGACTGACTTCATTTCCGTGCATTGTAGCCAGACTGAATGCTGGGAAGAAAGACAATGGCATGACTCTCCTTCTGAGATGGTTTGATAATTGCCTTTAGCAGATAAGCTGAATGTATAACATATAGGCCCATCACAGCACAAAATGTTTCAAGAAAATCAAGAAGTATCCAGCTTACTCCGAGTTCTACCTGGCTTGAAGTCAATCAAGAAAAAGTGTTGTTCAAAATCAATTTCAAAGGTGTCCAATATATATTCACTTGACAATACATATAGGCAAATAAGTTTCAAGGGGGAAAAGCAGCAAGATAAAGGGGAGCTATAAGCAGACTGTTGGCTTTGCAACAAGATGCAAAAGAAGTGTAGGTTATGCATTACAGCTAAAGAGATACACAAGGAAAAGTTATAAAAAAACTTTTATGTTAAGTTACATATTTTTTTTTTTGACAGGCAGAGTGGACAGTGAGAGAGAGAGACAGAGAGAAAGGTCTTCCTTTTGCCGTTGGTTCACCCTCCAATGGCTGCTACTGCCAGTGCGCTGCGGCCGGCGCACCGTGCTGATCCGATGGCAGGAGCCAGGAGCCAGGTGCTTCTCCTGGTCTCCCATGGGGTGCAGGGCCCAAGCACTTGGGCCATCCTCCACTGCACTCCCGAGCCAGAGCAGAGAGCTGGACTGGAAGAGGGGCAACCAGGAAAGAATCCGGAGCCCCGACCGTGACTAGAACCCAGTGTGCCAGCAGCGCAAGGCGGAGGATTAGCCTATTGAGCCGCAGCGCCGGCTAGTTACATATTTTGAAATTATAAATTTAAGAAATCTTTAGAGGGCAAGAGAATCAACTCTGTAATAAAGATGCTTCCAGCTATAATGCGATTAACAGATTTTAACAGCAGGTCTTAGTGTGGCTGCTTCTGAGGGAACTTTTGGCAATCTTTAGAGGTATTTTTGATTGTCACATGCGGAGGGGATGTGTTACTGGCATACCATGGCATCCAAGAATTCTGCTAAGCATCAAGTACTCCATGGACTCCCATTCCCACCACCACAACAAATTTATCTGGTCCAAAAATATGAGTAGTAAAGAGGAAGAGAGATCCTGCATTATAATAGAGTCCCTAGTGTCTGAAAAAGCCAGTTTGGAGGATATTACAGTAGACAAGGGCAGTTGAGAGTCTGAAGTAAGATAGTTGAAACAAGAGAGTATGACAAGAAAGTATAAACATAGCACAAATCATATGGTTAAACTCAAAGAGACAAAGGTAAAAAGAAAAACATGGAGTGGTATCATTTCCTCAGAGTTTTTTTTTCCTAAGAGTCAAATGCAAATAAATATTTTTTTTTTAAAAAGGCTTGCTATGCAAATACCTGAGGTGCAGCAGAGGGGTAAATTATTTTTTCTATATCATATGTGTGTGTGTGTGTGTGTGTGCGTTTGTTTTCTTTTATAAAATGTACTTACTAAGTTGAAGAGCCCCTGAGCATGCTTTTATTCAGCTGCTTGTCTTATCACTGTGCCAAAGTTAAAAAAAAGAAAAGAAATGAGTTTGAATTGATTTCATTTTTCCCCTCAACAAGTTACTGTTTACAAGTCTCCTCAAGGCAGAACTATTCATAGCATCTCATTCTAATTTATATTGACTTATTATTTACCTATTTGGTAAATAATTTATTTATTACCTATTTGTAAATGTTCAATGAATGGTTGAAAAGATACTTTTTGCCATAGAAGTGGATTTTAAAAAAGGCTATTATAAAAATTATTTATAAGTATTTCCCAGGAAATGTTTCTACTCCATCCACAGCAGATATTGTGATCATAGCTCCTGAAGTTAGAATTCTAGATCAAAGTTCTTATTCCCTCATTTTTCTAGAGCAATATAATATTGGGAGAGTTGGTTAATCCTTCTAAGCTATCATTTTATCACCTGAAAAATGGGTATATGCAGGGAACAATAGATGAAAAGGACATGAGGAGAGCAGTTCCGTTTGTCTTCCTGAAACCTGTCATTACATAGGAATGGCTACCTACCCATCTCTTTGATTATCTGCCAATCACTTATTTAAAACATACTTGTACCTGTTACCATACATGTCCATGCATGCACACATATGTACTTCATATGCATATCCATCTATATTGTTTATTGTATTTCTCTATCAGACTATATCTGAATGACTACGGCCACTTGATGACTCTATCATTTCTGCTACTAAACTTGGAATACCCATTTTTCTGCAGTTTATTTTTTGGTTTGCTCTATCATTGGAAGTCTTTTGAGAATTCTGAACTTTATGTTGCTAAAATTATTCAAAGATCAAATCAACAAAACAGATTAGCTCCTGTTTTCTAGAAGGAGCAAGTAGTGATGAACATGAAAACTGGGTAAAGGCAATTTCGAAAGAAGAGAATACATTCAGACATGAGACTTCTAGATCATTTAATCTTGTGTCAGATAGTGGTAGCACTTACTACCCTCTGTACAGTACACGTTTGTAGTGTCACTTGTTCCTTCCCACAAGCCAAGTAAAGCCGAGCAGCCTTCAACCTACACTTACATTATCCAAACCTAGTCAGTTGCAGGAGGGCGACAAGCTTGGAAAATATTTGATGAAAAATATTTGATATTATGATCAGTGGTTTATTTCCTGAATTGCTGGACAATTATGTCACTCACAAATTTAGAAAATATCACAGGAAGAGGGGAAGGGAAATGAAGGAACAGTTGGCAGTGAAAAGGATATCTTCAGTTTAATTACTTGTAATTTGAGACAGCTGCCGTATGGCATGGGGGAAAGTGATTGAGTGACATCGTGCAACCATAGTCTGCCACAGCAAGAACTGTGAAAACCACCTGCCTTACATGATCTAGCTCCTTGGAAAGCCATATCTGGTCATAGGATAAACATTTTGTTGCTTGCATTGAACTGAAAGACTTTTGTAGCAATATTAAAGCAGTTTTTAGCTATTTGAGCTTTCATATTCTTAATGGCTCCTCTCATGATAATGCCTTAATAAACATCGTCCCTAAGAGTTGTTAAAATGTTTCTAATAAAAAATAAAAATTGATGGATATATAGCTATTGTAAAATATATTTTAATTCATATATTTAAACAAAATCATCTGGAATAGTTTAGGAAAACCTACAAATATGCTACTTAGCATCTAGTGCAAAAGAAATTCTTTAAATTTCCCCATTATTCTGTAGAAAGAATGCCATTAAGTCAACATATGCATGTGGTGTGTGCGTGTGTGAGTATGTTTGTGTGTGTGTACTTATTTTGAAGGAAATAGGTACAGGATATCAGGGTTAGATTTTAGTAAAACTTCAAACAGGCAGTGTGTCGCTGATACCTTTCTTATTGTGTATTTTGTTCTTGTGTTTTCTGTAATGTAATTATCATTCAAAATTAGATGGTAAACTGATTCCTGATAAATGAAAAATAGTTGAGAGATTGGTTCCTGTAAGTGTATTTATAGTTTCATATACTATTTTATACTATTGAGAGAACTTCATAATTTTAATGGTGGTATTTTAGACGTGACAAGAGGACAAGTGTTTTAGAAAGTAACAGATTTAGGTTGCTGACACCCTCTTAAATAATTATTGACAAGTAAAGTCAACTTAAAACGATTTATAGATAATAATCGATTATGACAAAGTATCAGAAACCAATTCACTTCTGTACACAAGCTTTAGAATTTATTGTGTTAGTGACTAGTGACCAAGAATGAAATCTTGAATCTTCAACGTCCTAGGATTTGTTTCAAAATATAATACACAATAGTTAGACTAAGTGTGAAAATACTGCCACAATCTGTACTCAACTTCTAGTTTCATTAATTGAAAATATTTAGAAAGATAATTCGGGGCAGATGTTTGGCATAGTGATAAATGTCCACATCCCACACTGGAGTCCTTGGGTGGAGTTCTGGCTGTGCACTCTGTGCCAGCTGCTTGCCAATGTGCACCCTAGAAGGCATCAGGGGATGACTCAAGTGTTGGGTCCTTGAGACTATGTGCAAGACCCAGGCTAGGTTTCTAGGTCTTGGTTTTGGCCTGGCACAGTCCCAGCTCTTGTGAGCATATGGACAATGAAAAAGAGGAGTTCTCTCTCTGTCCATCCTTAAGTCCTCTTTCTCTGAGTGTATCAATTGTTATACTTCATTAATTTAAAAATGAAGATAATTAGCTCTTCCATCATAGATCTATTCCGAGTTTATATATTCTTCTTTAGCATTTTTCTTCTGTGTCTATTCAGGTTGTCCTTATTTTACCTAAGCCACTCTTGAAATCCTTTAAAATTAAGTTCTAAACATAAATATAAATGCTTTGATATTTTTCTACTTATTATCAACTTCTACACTATCTCCCAATGTTCAATTTATAATCTCTTGATTATCATTTTCAAATATTACCATTTCCTAAGCCTGTTAAAATATAATTGAAAATTGAAAAAAATATAGAGCTTCCTGGTGTACAATATGATGTATATATATTGTGAAATCGTTAAATCAAGCCTATTATATCCACTATCTTAAATATTTACCAATTTTTGTGAAATGAACAGTTAAGGCCTACTAGGTTAACTTTTTAAAATTTTTTTAAGATTTATTTATTTATTTGAAAGCCAGTTAGACAGACAAGGAGAGGCAGAGAGAGAGAGAGAGAGAGAGAGAGAGGTTTTCTATTTGATGGTTTGCTCCCCAGTTGGCCACAACGGCTGGAGCTGCACAGATCTGAAGCCAGGAGCCAGGAGCTTCTTCTGGGTCTCCCACGTGGGTGCAGGGGCCCAAGGACTTGGGTCATCTTTCACTTCTTCCCAGGCCATAGCAGAAAGCTAGATTGGAAGTGGAGCAGCCAGGTCTCCACCGGCGCCCATATGAGATTACGGCACTTCAGGCCAGGGCGTTAACCTGCTGCGTCACAGCGCCGGCCCCTAGGTTAGCTTTTAAATAAATATTCAGTCATGTCTTTTCATTTTTAACACATTTCTGTACTTCTATATTGGTCCATGAGAGAGGGGAACTTGCATATCATCAAAGAATTAACTTTTCCAGAACACTTACTACTTCCATGGCTTCTGTTTAGCATCAACTGCCAAAATATTTCTCCATGTGGCTTTTCCCAGTTTCACACACAATTCATGCCTTTTGTTTGGTTCATTGCCTCACTGGGGAAATAATTAATCATTGTTAAAGTTAAATATCACTGCTACTATAAAGCCTCCCTAAGTTCCCTGAGTTTCTAAGGCATAATAAATATGTATTTAAAAATTATGCTTATACAAATTTCATTACATTCTTAAGACGAGATTTTTTAAGATGACATGAATAACATACTACGCAATGTTGTATCCCTCAGCCCTAGCAATAACAATAGGTGTTGAGTTGCATGTACTGCTTCGCTGATTGCAAACAGTCCCAATTTTTGAAAAGTAGGTTACTATATAGTCTGCAGCCCTTCCAATATCTCAAAGAATCTCTGTTTCTTTATTAGTTTTCATGACCCTTTCCTTTGGTAGGTTCATGTGTTATTGTCTTCTTCCTCTTATCTAGGTAGCATTTTCTCAATAAATTTGATAATCACTGACAAGAAGCAGTTTTATAGTCTGCCATCAATGGTGTTTTATATGATGTATCAATCAATTCTTAAACCATCGTTTTTCTGTGCAGGAGAACCACTTCAACCAACCTTTTAGGCACAATTGAGAAATACTGCTGCTATCTTTTCTGAAATATGGCCAATCTGGAAGAGCTAAATAGTGGCATTTGGGATTTCAGGGGTGGACAAATGGCTATGCTCTGTATTTCGTTATTGATGACAATCTTTTTCCTTTGACTATTATTCATTGATGAAACAAAAACAATGCTGAAGGAAATGTGGAAAATAGCAAAGGTCAGACTATGTAGCTGAACCACTTCAGCTTAGTTTTAGTATTTGTTTTCTAGAATTCAGGATTGCAGATATGATTTTTTAGTGTCTATCTTATTGTTATTAATGTTCAATACAAAAATAAGGTACGACAATAACTTATTACCGAAGTTAAAAATAGCACATTATTCAAATTATAAACCAGTATTTTCTTTGTTCCATATTCTCAGTCATTTTCATCATCTCTCAATATGTGTAGACAATCACATTGAAATTACTATATATTTCAAATTGTCATAATTTTACTGTATATAAAAGTGCTTTTTAATAGTACATAATAAGTCATTTCATGTTTCATATGTTTTATGGTGTGTTTTCATGTAAGTAATTTTCTATAGTTTCCTCAAATGTATTTTGATGAATTTTGTTATTATTGTTAGATTAGCTCCTTGTTCAATGTTGCGTAACAATTTATTGTATGAATAAAATGTAATTCTGAATTTTAGCTTGTTTCTAATCTCTTGATACTATTCATATCACTCCAAAAAATTATACAGTTTTTTCCAGAGTTATTTGTGTAAAATTTCCCCTAGAATATATGCACACAAGTGGAATTATCATGCACTGCTTACATAAATGGTCAATGAGTTAAACATTAATGTATCATAGATCATTTTGGTATGGGATAATCCTTAGCAACTCATAAAATTATGAGAAATTTTCAAAAGGAAGTCTTAGAACAACGTAATAAATTTAGGAATGACAAAGGGTATAATAACATCCATAAAAAATTGTGAATTCTATATAATTGAAAAATTTAAAATGAAAGTACATACACATATATTTAACTAAATAATTGAATATGAATCAAACAGAATGAATTCAGGATATGTATACTGAAAATGGAACATTAATCAATATAAATGAGGGCCAGCATTGTAGCATAGTTAAGCCTCTGCCTGTGACATTGGCATCCCATAAGTCACCAGTTCAAGTCCTGGCTGCTCCACTTTTAATCCAGCTCTCTGATAATGCACCTGGAAAAGCAGTGGAAGATCTTCCAAGCCCTTGAACCCCTGCACCCACATGGCAGACCTGGAAAAAGCTCCAAGCTCCTGTATGTGGCCTGGCCCAGCCCTGACCTTAGCAGACATTTGGAGAGTGAACCAGCAGATGGAAGATCTTTCTCTCTCTCTTTATCTCCTTCTCTCTCTATAACTGTGCCTTTCAAATAAATACAAAATAAATCTTTAAAAAATCAACATAACTAAATATGTTCATAGACTGGAAAGCAAAATATGAAGGCACAATTTCTCCCCAAAATGATCAATACATTAAACACAAGTTTAATGAAAATCCCAGCAGAATTTATTGTAAAGAAAAACAAGGAATTTCCAAAAGCACATTAATGGGCAGGATAGAGTCTGCAAGTAGACATACATGTTTACGGTTAATTAACTGTTGACCATGATACAAAAATATTCACGAAGGCAGTATGGTCTTTTCAGCAAATAGTGATAGAGATGTCAAAAATCAACATACAATGAAAGAAACTTGACCTAAATTTTACCCCTTGTACTTTTACCCCTTGTATCTTCTTGATTGCAAAGAAATACTTGAGGCAACTATGAAACCAGAAAACTTCATACTTAGTGAATTGAGCCAGTCCCAAAGGACAAATACCATATGTTCTCCTTGACCTTTGATAACTAATAGAGCACCTAAAAGGCAATCTATAGAAGTGAAATTGGGCCGGCGCCGCGGCTCACTAGGCTAATCTTCCACCTTGCAGTGCCGGCACACCAGGTTCTAGTCCTGGTTGGGGCGCAGGATTCTGTCCCGGTTGCCCCTCTTCCAGGCCAGCTCTCTGCTATGGCCAGGGAGTGCAGTGGAGGATGGCCCAAGTGCTTGGGCCCTGCACCCCATGGGAGACCAGGATAAGTACCTGGCTCCTGCCATGGGATCAATGCGGTGTGCCGGCCGCGGCAGCCATTGGAGGGTGAACCAACTGCAAAGGAAGACCTTTCTCTCTGTCTCTCTCTCTCACTGTCCACTCTGCCTGTCGAAAAAAAAAAAAAAAGTGAAATTGACAATTTGAGAGGCAATGACTTTGAACAGCCCTTGTCTCAACTCTTGAGGCAGTTTTTTTTTTTTTTTTTCATACTATTTGTTGAACTCTTTACTTAACATAGAGTTAAACATAATGTATAAGATTAATTGAAAATAGATCTTGGCAAAAAAATAACAATGGGAATAGGAGAGGGAGGAGGAAGACAGGTGGGAGCATGGATAAGAGGGCATGTTTGTGGGAAGAATCATCATGTCCCTAAAGTTTTTTTTTTTTTTTTTTTTTTTTTTTTTTTTTTAACAGGCAGAGTGGACAGTGAGAGAGAGAGAGAGACAGACAGAGAGAAAGGTCTTCCTTTGCAGTTGGTTCACCCTCCAATGGTTGCCACGGCCGGCACGCTGTGGCCAGCGCACCGTGCTGATCCAAAGGCAGAAGCCAGGTGCTTATCCTGGTCTCCCATGGGGTGCAGGGCCCAAGCACTTGGGCCATCCTCCACCGCACTCTCTGGCCACAGCAGAGAGCTGTCCTGGAAGAGGGGCAACCAGGACAGAATCTGGTGCCCCAACCAGGACTAGAACCCGGTGTGCCGGCGCCGCAAGATTAGCCTAGTGAGCCGTGGCGCTGGCCCCGTCATGTCCCTAAAGTTTTAATTATGAAATGTATGAAGTTTGCATTCCTTAAATAAAAGGTTTCTGGGGAAAATAATTTGTTTAGCTCAGAGTTTAGTAGGTTCAGGCAGAAGATTTGGAGGCCCCATGGGTTTGTCCTCTTGGGAAGGTGGTAGATGGTAATGATGGCATGTGTATGAAGCAAGGATCACATGGTGATAAAGGGAACAGGGAAAGAAATGGGGCTCGAGCTTGAGCTCTTACAAAAACTTCTTCATGAGAACTTAACAAGTTGTATGACAACAACCTCTGGTAAATATCCCCCAATGATCAAATGACATCCTACAAGGCCCACTTCCCACAGATTCCACCGCCTACAAATAGTACAGCCTGGGCCCAAATCTTTAACATAAAGGCCTCGGGGCGAACCCACAGTAATTTCCAAATCATAGAAATCCACATAAAAATGAACTGAAAATGGATTCTAGATCTAAGTGCAAAATTTTAAATGACAGTATTACTAAAACAAAGAGAGCAAAAAAAAAAAAAAAAAACACTCCAAGACATGAATTAAACAAATAATTCCTAAATATGACACTAAAGAGTCACAGATAAAGGGAAAAGTTGATTTAAACACTTTTTTTTGTTTTTGAAAGAGTGACAGAGAGGGAGTGAAGGAGAGAGAGACAGAGACAGAGAAAGAGACAGAGACAGAGACACAGAGAGAGATTCCACCCTCTTGTTCACTCCCTAAATGGCCACAACAGGCCATACAGGCAAGGATGAATCCATGAACACCATTCGGGTCTTCCACATGGGTGATGGGGCCCAAGTATCGGGCAGCCTTCTGTTGCTCCCAGGCACATCAGTAGGAAGACGAATCAAGGGTGGTGTGCTGGGACTTAAACTGACACCTTGAAATGGGATGTGGCGATTGCAAGTGTCAGTTTAACCTGTTGTGCCATAACACCTGCCCTAGAATAGTTGGTTTTAATAAAAAATTCAAATTTTCCACTGAGAGAATACTTTGATGAGAATGAAAAAAAACAGCTACATATTCGGATTAAAATGTTTGTCTGACAAAAATTATGCATCCAGATTATGGAAAACCCTCCCAGGAGTGGGCATCTGATGTAGCAGTTGAGATGCCTGCAGCCCTCATCAGAGTGCCTGGCTTCAACATCATCTCTGGCTGATTTGAGTTTCCTACAATTGCAGACCCTGGAAAGCATATGTAATGAATCAACTAATTGTGTTCCTTTTGCCTGTGGATTGAGTTTCCAGCTCATGACACTGCACGTAGTCCAGATTTAGTTGTTTTTGGGAATGAACTAGTAGATGACATCTCTGCCTCTGCTTCTTGAATAAATTAATTAAACAAATAAATAACTACTAAAATAATAAGAGCATGTAGAAGCAAATTTTAAGATGAGCTAAATTATTGAGCACAGTCTTCACACAAATGGGATCTATTATCTCTTTTATCTATCTATTGATCTCTCTATCTGTTACTTTATATATATATATATATATGATAGAAAGAGCAATCTAGCATCTATCTATCCATATTAAATGACAGAGAGAAGGAGAGACGGAGAGAGAAGAGGATGAGAGAGAAGATAGAGATATAGGGAGAGAGAGAAAGGGCAGGAAGTAGAATGCTGAGAGAAAAATAAGAAAATGCTACAAATATCCCGTTATCATAAGAAATTTGGCAATGTTATTTTTGAAAGCATATAATGAGGGCAGAATTGTGGCACAGCAGTTATAGACATATCCTAAAACATAGCATCACATATGGGCGCTGATTCCTGTGCTGTCTGCTACACTTCCAATCCAGCTTCCTGCTAATGGCCTGGAAAAAGCAGTGGAAAATGGCCCATGTGTTTCAGTCCCTGCCACCCATGTGGGAGACCGGTGTTTGGCTTAGGCCAGGCCAAGCACTCGCTATTGCAGCCAGCTAGGGAGTAAACCAGAAGATGAAACATCTCTCTCTCTCTCTTCCTTTCTGTCCATCTCTCTCTCTAACTCTGACTTTCAAAATAAATAAAACTTTTAAAAAAAGAAAGTGCATAAGATCCTTAATTAAGGATCCAGAAATTCACTAAAAGTATAGTTAAGTAAGGAGTACTTAACAACAAAGAGATCTTTCACTTCCTTGGTTAAATTTATTCCAAATTATTTAAATTTTTTGTAGCTATTATGAATGGGGCTGATCTTAGAAGTTCTTTCTCAGCCATGGCACTGTCAGTGTATACAAGACTATTGATTTTTGTGTGTTAATTTTATAACCTGCAACTTTACTATACTCATGAGTTCTTGTTCAACAAAGGGAACAGGAAACCAACAGAATGGGAGAAACTATTTGCAAACTATCACAACTGATAAATGATTGATAGCCAAGATCTATAAAAAGCATAAGCAAGTCAACAAGAAAAAAAAAAAAAAAACAGTCCAGCTAAGAAATGTGCACATGACTTGAACAAGCATTTTTCAAAAGAAATTCAAATGGCCAACAGATGCATGAAAAAAAAAAATGTTCAGGATCATTAGCCATCAGGGAAATACAAATCAAAACTACAGTGAAATTTCACCTCACCCCATTTCGAATGGCTCTCATATAGAAATTTAAAAAAACAAACAAACAAACAATGAATGCTCTTTAGGATGTGTGGAAGAAGTTACCTAATTGACTAATGGTGGAAATGCAAACTAGTACAGCCATTGTGGAAGACAATATGGAGATACCTCAGAAATCTGAAAATAGTTATACCATTTAACTCAGCCATCTCACCCCTGGGAATTTACCCAAATGAAATGAAATTAGCATATCAAAGAGTTATCTGTATCCCCAAGTTTATTGCAGCTCAATTCACAATAGCTAAGATATGGAATCAACCCAGTGTCTATCAACCAATGACTGGATAAAGAGAATGTGGTATATGCACACTATGGAATATTACCCAGCCATAAAAAAGAGTGAAATCCTGTCTTTTGAAAAAAAAAAATGAATACAACTTGAAATAATTATACTTAGTAAAATAAGCCAGTCCTAAGAATAAAAATATCATGTATTTACTTGTATGTGTGGTAACTAATAGAATAGAGAAAATGCAAAATATATGAGCAAAATTGACATTTTTGAGAATTATTTGTTTTTTACAGCTTTTGTCTCTACTGTTGTGAAGTGTATAGTTTTTCTTCTTACTGTTTGTTGAATTATTTGGTTAGTGGTGGTTTAACCTTATGATTACAAAATAAACTGAAAGTAAGTCATTTTAAAAATTAAAGAATGAAGAAAGGAAGGAGGAGAGAGGGTGGGAGCATTTGTGGGAAGTATCACTATGCTCCTAAATCTGTATATATGCAATACATGAAGTTTGTTCACTTTATATAAATTTAAAAAGAAAAATAGAGAAGACAATGATGTTTTGAAGAAGTTCTATAAACTACTGGATTTTTACATCTATTAAACTATTCTATTTTACATAGTTTAGTTAGGATTTAAATCAGAAAGTTTTATCTTCTTCACTTTGAGGTTTGTTGCTTCTTTGATTATTTAAAATCTGCCTTCATATTGAAGATATATTTTGGCTCTTAATATACTTCTGCTATGACTTAAACAAACACTTGTAATTTTCCATCCCAGAAGTGAGCTCAACCCAGAATGGTTAACATAAGAGAATATATAAGCTGCCTGGTCCTTTGGTTATAGAAATTATAATATGAAAAACAAATTACTATTATAATGTGGACATATCTTTGTCAATGAAATAGATGGTCATGTATGTACATAGAATTCTTTATCTCACAGGTCCTAATATTTGCTTGAAAAACAGACTGCACTAAAAATTGTTTCAACAAACATAGTAATGTGTATTTTTAAAGTAAAATAACATAATCAGAACAATCAAAAGTAAAGATGACATCAAACTTTCACATGCATTTTTTCTGTTCATGTGTTCATTTTCACAATTCATATATGTGACATATATCTAAACAATATTATTTTGTGTCCTAGGCTGTAAAAGTTATAACTATTTAAGTTATTTTAGATTTTTCAGGGGAAGAATATATTAAGTAAACACCTGAGAGTCACAAACAATAAATATAAAACAGAAAAACCTATCGTTTTGTGGTAAACTACATATCAGCATCGTGATTCATCTTGGAAATTTTTCTACAAGGTGGATGTTTTGACAGACTGCTTCCAGGACTTGGATAGCAAAGTCCAGGTGTTCATACTAGGGGAGCAGTGAAGGGGTCATGGTTCTGCAACATTTTCTTTTGAATGATGACAGAGGCCAAACTCTGAATGATATATGCTCTCTAAGCTAGCAAGATCATTCAATAAATATCAGTACTTTGGATATAATTTAGATAGAATCTCTGGAGATTGGACACACTCATGAAGAGATACATTCTTTTTAATTTGTGTGATTTGGCATCTTTCATGAAAACAAATTCTCAAGACATTCCTGCTGTGGGGGTGTCCCATCTTATCTGTAAATTAACTGGTAATTGATTTTTTTGTTTTAAAATTTAAGGATGCTTTACATTATCAAAGAAGCTCTGAGATAGCATATCTTGTAAAGAAGGATTTTATTAAATGGCATACCCACTACACTCCCACCCCCAGGAGGTCTATCAAAAATTTCCCTCATGATAACCACCCATTTTTAACATGTTATTTGCCAAACTAAGCACATCATATATGTCATCTCAATAAAAAACTTACAGCATCTCTTTAGATTTAAGAGCATGAGTCTTGAGTCAAAGGTCATGAGTTGGTAGGCTGCTAAAACAGTATTATTTTATCCTCAACTTGATTTTATAATTTCTTCCACACTCATCAACATTTTCTATGTGACATTTTCTCATTATTTCAGGTCTACAGTACACTTGAAAACATCTATTTTTTAAAAAAATGAATTATATTTTAAAAATTTATACATCAGATCAGAAACTATATAAAAAGTTAGATTGAAATATTATATTTCTTCCATGTTACATTCCTAGTTATATTATGCCTTAACAATGCTAGACAGGGTTATAAATCACACACAGAGACTAAGTATCTCAAATCATTCACTGTCATAGAGCATTCACTAGATTGTAGATAAGATTTTCTAAGTAAAAATACTTGCTGTGTTATAATATGCATACATGAAGTCCCATGTTACCATATAGAATAAGGCAGAAGGCAGATGTTGCCAGTTATGTACATGATGACGTTAACAAGACAAAAATCCATATCAGACCCACAACTCATCTAAAGATTTATTACCTTGTTATTGATAAATTACTTCATATTTAAATTTACTAGATGAACTTGACTTATATATTTACTTTGTCTATTGTTTCTAGGATGTTCTACCTGACAAAAATTAAGAAATTTGATGCTTTTTTCAGTAAGGAAAAATGTACACTTACCCTTGAAAAAACATAATTATGGTATTTTATTCATTCTAACAAAAATAAATTATACATGTAACAATTATGCATATGATTATTTCCTTGCAACTATAATATAAAATACTTTCAGTTATGCATATATTTTTCATGTCTTTTTAAAAATTGTCCCTACTGTAGTTTCCTTCTAAGGAAAATCTACTAGAACAAAGAACAACTGTGCCTTAAATTTTATAGAGGTATTTGTAAATTCCTAAAAAGAGAAAAGTGAGAGTACACATGAGCTGTTTGTGTGTTTTTATTTGTTGATTTTTATGTGTTGAAGATGATGTGGTAATACTTGTTACTCACTGGAGAGTATATAACTATAGAAATTTTGCTGTGATAACAAAATTATAAGATTTACCTACATGAATGTAAATATTACAGATTCTCTCTACTATACTGAGCACACAACTATTGCTACATTAAAAATATTTTGATTACTTATTTTCATAACTTAATTAACAAGCAGATGATGTGTGATTTAGAAAGTCTGTTAGAGCAGGTATTCATAAAGGGTATCCTTTTCTTAGTGAAGATGGATAAAGTTTTAAAAGTCATAAGAAATTTTTAATGTACTTTGAAAGATATATATCAATCAGATAGTTAAAAATGAGGAACTAGAATGTCTCAGCAAGGTGAATTACTCATTTTAAGTGTAATGTTCAGAAAAGGATAAAGTATGTTCAGTGGAAGATGTATGATTCATTGTGATGGGAGAAGAGATTTTCACTTAGAATGAGGAGGGCATAACATGCAGAATTAGAAACATGGGACAAGTAAATTAGGCTGGTGGCTATGGAAACCAAATAATACGTTCAGTTACTTTTTTCTGTTTCCACATGATTCTGGTACATTTCTAATTCTTTTGTTTTGGTTAATTTAATCATTCTCGTCAACCTGGGAGTCACATAACCCTATTTCACAAAGAATCACAGAAAGTCACCACCATTACTACGGTTACCTTCACTCTGACCACTAGTGGTCATCATTATCACCCTACGGCACCACCACCATCACTGCTGTTGTGGATATTCTCACAAATACACTGTGCAATACTACTACGTCTGCTGTACTAGTCACTAGCACCAGAAATACCAGACTGAATCAAGCATCACCAACTCCACACTGTGCTATAACAACCTTACCCTAATTGGTCCTCCAGCTGCTACCAATATTCTTTCAAGTATATTCTCCATACAAAAGGCAAAGAAGTACGTACTTCTAAATATTACCACGTGAATTTCTTATTTAAACATCTAGGATCTTCCCATTATATCTAGTAATAAGTTAAAATCCTTCTGCATGCCCTATAAACCCTAAATAATCTACTTCCTACCCATCTCTTCATAATTATGTCTCACTACCCTCTACTTCCTTTACTTCACAAGTAATTTGGTGCTTCAGCTATTCATGAGATACACAAAACTCACCTTATCTCAGGAACTTTTTAATATCTACTATGTCTGTCTATAATAATTTCTCCCCAGCTTTTCCATGAGCCACTTCCTCACATTATCCAGAGGTCTATTAAAGATTAATTTTACAGATTTTTCCCTTAAACAGTATTAAAATTCTGTACATCATCCCATTTCACCTTGATCCTTGAATAGTAAAATAAAAAATCATGAAATACTTTCAATTCTTCAAAGGTCCTTGGTTTCTTTTTTTTTAATTCCCTATTACAGTATTCATCCAAGAAAAAAAAATAACTATGGAGGAAGATGTCTGTGCCTTAAAAATCATAGAGATGTTTTGAACTTGCTAAAATGAAAAGAGTAAAAATAATTATGAAGTATTTGTTCATTTTGTTTATAAAAATCATCTTTACAGCACTTTTAATTCTATTATTTTAACAACTAACTTGTGATTTATTACCATGTGTCAGGCTTAATGACATAACAATGAACAAATGAGAAAAAATAAAACAGAGAAAAAGGACATAAAACTCTACCCTAGTGAGGCATATGTTCGAATCTCCAAAGAGAAAACAATAAAAAGAAAATATCTTTGTCAAATTAGAAATGAAATTGGTATTTTTGTCTCAATGTGTCATTACTATACAAACTTTGTGAAAGCAGTGTATATGCAGGATTGTGGCTTGCCTCAGCACCTTGATTCTCCTGGACCTATTGGATCACTAAGTGAAGATGCTACTTGCCAGATACGTAATTTGAGTGTTTTGGAGTAATTATTTTTACTCTGGAACCCACTCAAAAAATGCAAGGTTTTGCTGTTACCAAGGAAATGCAGCTAAGCAGCACTTTCCAATGTGATTTGTGTTTTTTTTTTTTTCCACAGTCTATGGAATCTCATCAAGCATTGACTGTTTTTGCTGTTAGTGATACAATCTGTAAGGAGCAAGAGGTTACCTTTTATCTGGAGCAGATATTCAAAAACATCCCAGAGCCTGGATATCCAGAGAGTCAATCATGTAATTATCTGTCAGCCTCTGCTTTATGCAGTCCTTAACCAAACCTATAGTGCACCAACTTCTTACTAGCATAGTGCAATCACAACATTAAGCAAATTCATGTACTCCATAGAAAAATAAAGTATTTAACTCCTTTCAAACAAAACTGATACAATGTCTTAGAATATTTGTATTTGTGTGATAATGTGGAAAAAAAGCGTCACAGTTCTTATCCTATGAAAGCCAATTTCTTTTCAAATAAAATACTTATAAGATAGGGAAAAAATCTAGATCATTAGCTGCATATTAGAAGATAGGCATTTATGCTTAAGTTATACATATTCAAAAAAACTAAAAAATGCCCAAATTCACTTAGTGGAGCTGATAAATATATTTATGAAAATTCACTGATATTACCTATTTTTTATTTTTCAGGGACAAAAGAAAAAAGCAGTAAGTGTTGTACATTTTTCAAAGATTTGGTGGTTCATTCATCTGCAATTTTCTGAGAAATTCATTTTGAATTTTGAATTACTCTTTTGTAGGAAGAGAGATTGCAGTGTTTTCATTTGATTCCCCTCAACCATGATTGATACAGGGTTATAGAGACTCTATTAGTTACTGTACAAAATAATTCTAGTTCTACAATCTGGAATGTAGTAAATAATTACAGGAAATACTCAGGGTCTACCTGCCCATACTCTGAATTGGACTTGATTACAGCTCACATTAAATTTTTGAACTAATCCAGAGGAACATCTACTTTGATCAACAGTAGCTTGGTAGGGTATCAAATAATTGTGTTAGAGAAACTTGCCAATACTGACTGATTTCTCTAAGTAGTTACCAATCTCCTATGTACATCTACTCTGAAAAAATTGTATACACTTTTGAAGAAGGTTAGAAGGAATATTTACAACATGCACCTCTAATGTTCTCATACCATTCTTCCTAACAATGATAGCTTTAAACTTTTCCCAGGAATTTAGGACTGAATAATAATTTAAATCTAATAAATGAACAAAATTCTGTGCTGGTAGTTAAAGTCTGGACAATCCTCACCATTTCACCATATATATAGCCCCCTTCTCAATCATAGATCCATTATAGAGTGGGATGTTGGTAGTCACCTTGGTAGTTATTGTGAATCTATATTCAATTAGTCCCCAAGTCCTTCTCAAAGATTATTTGTCATTCCAAACCCTAAAACCAATATTTCAACTACAAAAACATTTATAATTACCAATAATATTGAGTAAGCCCAGAAGTCTCAAACCACTTTGTGCATATAGATCAACCTCAATACTATCTGTATTTCAGAGTAAAGTGTTATTGGAACATAGGTACAATCATTTTTGTATTATCTAGGGCTATCACAGGGTTACAAGGAAAAATCTGATAATTATGATGGAAATAATATGGTCTACAATGCTTTAAATGTTCACTACTTGGTCTTTTACAGACAAAATTCAGAATCTTTGGTATTCAAAGATGCATTCTCTACAATTTTGCTAATATATTTTAGGAAAACCATGAAAATATTTTACCACACTCACTTTATTTCAGGCTTCCCTCACTTCAGCCACTCTCAAGCAAACAGCAATCAACTAAGTCTAAAGCTAAAGCCCCAGTGAGAGTTGAGGAATGGCAACATGCCTAAAAAAAGACCAACCTGAGGTAGGTTATTGTAGGATATTTAAGTAATACAGGAACAGACAAAGGAGAGACACATTGAAGGATAACTACTGAAGTCCACAGAAATCCAGTAGGGTTAAAGCATTTGCTATACTTTGAATAATCTATTCCTTCCACATTAGTACATTGCTACTCTCAAGATCTCACAGTTTCACCTTGAGATACAAATAAAAGTTTTGATGAAGTTGAAAATTCAAATAATGTTATAATAGTGCCATCTTTAATTTTGAATTTTGGGTTCTTCAGCTCTATAGGGATGTAGAGGTAATGCTTCCATTACAGCCATAAAATATCTCTGCTCATCTGGTCATCCCAAGAGTTGAGAAGTGGATGAAGAAGTCTTCTTTTTCTACTGCTGTAAGTACAATTAGAACCATCACTCCATCTTTTAGAGCTTGAGTTCCTCATGCCAACACCACTTCTCTAGAAACTGTAAATATAAACATATTATATCAGTAATAATAGTTGAAAATGTAAACTCATTTGTTGTCGTCTACCAGGAACAGGCTGTATCACAACTTTCAATATAAACCTGTATCCTTCCAACCTAGTATCACAATCAGGGCAAACAACTAACCCTGGATTTTCACTTCTGAGAGACTCCATCGTCCACAGCCATGTTTGGTACCAATCTGTGATACAGTCATGACTGAGAGGGAGAGAGAGAGAGATGAAAAATAAGAAGAAACTCTTTAACTGAAGTACAAGTTAAATTTAGAGCTCTTTGGATCTCTGGGTGGGCCATGAAGCCAATCCCAGAGACTACTAGGTGATCACACATCGCAATCAAGGAATTGCACATTGAGGACCCTACAACAAATAGGACTGAAGGAAGTCACCACAGTTTACACTTTTGCTGTGGACACTGGATGTCAGAAAGATTTTTTAGTTCTGACCCCAAGGTCTTTGCCACCCATGTGTGTCTTTTCAGGATGAGATTCCTATATTTATCATGGGGATAGTAGAACCACTGTAAAATATTCAAGCTGTAAATACAAGGGCTAGGAAAGTAATTTTATAACTTTTACCTTTGGTAAGAAATAAGTCATGATATAAGAATTCCTCAAACATAAATATGAGGTGTTCAAAACTTGCAGGGTGACTAAAGACATGATGAATTTCCACCACACAGTTTGAAAAAAAGACTGGGACAATAAAACATAATTTTGACATCTTTATGGTTGTTTCAATGTATGTACTCTAGAAACAATAATGTGCTTCCTACTCTTGGGTGAACCATAAAAACTGCACATCTGTTCCTTAAAGAATACAACATGATCTGGCTCAGTAATCTTTACATGGCGACTTTGTTCTTTAAAACATCAGTGAATATATTGCAATGCAAATGGTACTGAGTTACTCTGATGTCACATTGATCACAAATAGGCAATTATTTCTAATTTCTATAAAATATAGCATTTATATACACATGACCTTGGGGCTAATTAGAACACTTTTATGTAAATATAAAGCAAAGATGCTTAATCCACACCTAATTAATTTTGTGTATATGTATTTATATATATTTGTATATACATTCTATCTTTAAATGTTTACCTAGATTAAATGTTTGCAAGTGATAAAATTTTTATTTATTTATTTATTTATTTATTTGACAGGCAGAGTGGACAGTGAGAGAGAGAGACAGAGAGAAAGGTCTTCCTTTTGCCGTTGGTTCACCCTCCAATGGCCGCTGCGGCTGGCGTGCTGTGGCAGGCACACCGCGCTGATCCGATGGCAGGAGCCAGGTATTTATCCTGGTCTCCCATGGGGTGCAGGGCCCAAGCACTTGGGCCATCCTCCACTGCACTCTCTGGCCACAGCAGAGAGCTGGCCTGGAAGAGGGGCAACCAGGACAGAATCCGGCGCCCCAACCGGGACTAGAACCTGGTGTGCTGGCGCTGCAAGGCGGAGGATTAGCCTAGTGAGCTGCGGCGCCGGCCAAAAAATTTTAACAACAAATTTGAAGTTCAATTTTAATGAAGAACATGATTATCTTAAAGAATATTTGAAGCTAAGGCAAAATGTTAATTCTTCAGGAGCACATTATTTTCTTCCAAAAATACTGTTCCTCTACAACAGAAAACTAAACCTAAAAATTCAGAGCATCTTTGACTGATTCTTAGATTGCTATCTATTCTCCTTACCAATTTAATGTGCACTTCAGTATCCATCCCATGTATTCTTACAGCAGTTAATTAACTTGTCAGTATGTAGTGATATTTTGTTACTAAAATAAAGCAATTCACACTGGAAAGCAAAAGTTAAGTTCTCAGTTACAATTTTAGAAGTGTACTTTTCATTAAGTGCTAATGATGTGCCTCAGCCTATAGTATTAGTGCTGGCCTGAGTTGGATGGAAAAGGGACATATGAGTTTTCTTTCTTAGTAATTGTTTCTGTCGAATATGCTCCCTTTTCTCATACCTGCACTTTTTTTTTGCCTGAAAATAAACAATTATCCAAATAATATGCATGTTTCTATTTACAAGGCAAGTATAAGTGATTAAACTGGAAATTCACTCTTTAAAATCAGCATGTGCATAAATCTTAACATTCTATTAGATTTAAGGGTTCAGTAATATTTATCCAAAAATGACAGCTGTTTTCCAAAGTTCACAGATGGGCAGGCATTTGGTTCAGCGGTAGATTTCCACTTTCCATATCAGAATGTCTGGGTTCAATCCCAGGCTCCTCTGCTAACCGCAGCTTCCCATTAATGCACACCCTGGGAGGTGGTAGCTGAATCAAGTACTTGAGTCCCTGCCATCCACATGAAAGAACAGAATCAAGAGTTCCTGTCTCTTGCCTTTAATCTGGCCTTCTCTGGGCTATTGTTGAAGTGAAGCAGTGGATAGGAGATACATGTTTGTATATTTGCATATATATCCACATATAGATTAAATATATTCAATGTGTGATCATAAGATATTGGTGATAGTGGGCAGTAAAAAGAGCTACCCATCTCTCAGTCCTATCCCATATATCTGCATCTGGATCATTGAATCAAGTTGCTTTTACATTGAATCATATGAAATGGCTAGTTTTGGTTATTTTTAACATAGCTAAATGCCATGTTACTATAATCCAATTTAATTAGTCTAAAGTGATAATTATATTCCATAGCAACGGGGTATCATCACATCAAATCAAAACTGATGACTTTTCTATCCAAATTTTGCCTGCTATAGCAATTGTAAAGTATGTTTTATGGAATGAGACATGGTTTTTTTAAAGATTTATTTATGTTGAAAGAGTTACAGAGAGAGGTAGAAACAGAAAGAGAGAAGTCTTCCATCTTCTGATTCACTCCCCAAATGGCCACAGTGGCCGGAGCTGAGCTGATCCTAAACCAGGAGCCAAGAGCTTCTTCTGAGTCTCCCACGTGGGTGTAGGTGCCTAGGGATCAGCTGGTTTCGCAGGCACATTAGCAGGGAGCTGGTTTGGAAGTGGAGGAAGTGGAGCTGTTGGACTCGAACCAGTGCTCATATGGGATGCTGGTACTGCAGGCTCGGGCGTTAACCCACTGCACCACAGTGCTACCTCTAAATATTTGTTTTAATATACCACTTTCTTGCTTACTATATTATCCACTAGTGTATGTGTGCATATATATGTGTGTGTGTATCCTCAACTATGTGTGTATATATATATATATATCTCAATTTGTATAAATGATATGTTATCAATTATAAAAAAAGAAACATTTCTGTTATACATTTCCTCTTTTAATTGCTGTGAATAAATAAAATTTACTTAAGATGTTATTGATATCCTTCAAATAAATAGTATTTCTAAAGTATAATAATTTTAGGAGAAATATATTTTTACAGGGACAAAAAAGAGAAGGAAAGCTAAAATTTATTTATTTATTTTTATTATTTTAAAGTTTTTATTTAAAACTTTAGGAATATAGTGGTTTTTCCCCTCATACTCACCCTCCCACTCCTACTCCCTCTCTTATCCCATTCTTCATTAAAATTCATTTTTAATTAACTTTAAATACTGAAGATCAACTCTATACTAAGTAAAGATTTCAACGGTTTGCACACACACACACACACTATGTAAAAAGTACTGTTTGAGAACAAGTTTTGCAGTTAAATCTCATAGTACAACTCATTAAGCAAAGAGGTCCTACATGAGGAGTAAGTGCACAGTGACTTCTGTTGTTAATTTAACAGTTAACACTCTTATTTATGATGTCAGTGATCACCTGAGGCTCTTGTCATGATCTGCCTAGGCTATGGAAGCCTTTTGTGACCATAAACTTCGTCAGTATTTAGACAAGGTCATAAGTAAAGTGGAAATTCTCTCCTCCCTTAGAGAAAAGCACATCCTTCTTTGAGGGCCCCTTTGGAAAGCATAAAATTTAGATTAGTCTAACTTTGATGTCATTTCCCCTGTAGCATGAAACATAAGAAAACAGAGTAAATCCCAACAAACAGCATATACTTAATTCAATCTGTGGACAATTTTCTGTGTGACTACATTTCAGATACTGAATTTTCTCCCAATAGTTTATTCTGTTATATAGTTTTCTCAACAATGTCAAAATAATGTTTTCTAACATGTCACACTACTTATTTATCTTTTTCCCATGGAGAATATGATATTTTATGCCTCATTATTCTAGTAAAAATTTTTAAAAAGTACTGTGAGAACAATCCTGAAGGCAAATGATGATCTGGACTCTACCGTATCACCTCCTCCCCATTCATTCACTATCAACTTAACTTTTCAGTCAATTCACCGGTATAAATCTAGGTTACATCTGTATCTTGGTTATTGTGAATAATACTGCCATCAACATGAGAATGCGTGCATTTCTTTCATATACTAATTTAATTTCCCTTGATGATATATATAGTTTATATATATAAATATATACTATATATAGTATATATATAAATATAATAATATATATAATAAATATATATAAATATAATAAATATATACTATATATAGTATATATACATACATATGTACATATAGTATATATAGTATATAGTGCATATGTATATAGTATATATAGTATATATACTATGTTATATATATATCTCCAGATTTGGAATAAATGGGTCACAAGATAGATATATTTTAAGTTTTATATATATATATAGCATATATAGTCTATATAGTATATATAATATATAGTATATAGTATATATAGTATATATTATGTATATAGTATATTGTATATATAGTCTATATATAATATATAGACTACATATATATATATATATATATATCTCCAGATTTGGAATAAATGGGTCACAAGATAGATATATCTTAAGCTTTTTATATATATATATATAGTATATATAGTCTATATAGTATATATATAATATTTATATATTTTAAGTTTTATATATATAGCATATATAGTCTATATAGTATATATAATATATAGTATATATAGTATATAGTATGTATATAGTATATAATATATATAGTCTATATATAATATATAGTGTATATATAAATATATCCAGATTTGGAATAAATGGGTCACAAGATAGATATATTTTAAGTTTTTTTTAAACAATCCTACTGTGTTCCACCTTGGCTGCACTAATTTTCATCTTCACCAGCAGTATATAAAAGTCCTCTTTTCCTCACTTCCTGACCAGCGTACTTGTTAGACATTTCATCAACCTCCTTTTCTTCAGTTACTAAAGCGTTATTTTGTTTCTTTGGAAGCATAATGCTGCGTTGATTTTCATATTTCCTGTGTTTCTACATTTGTGTTTGTGTGACTGCTTCTAATACTTTTAATTAGTGGGTTTTCATGATAAAAAGGTTTTTTGTTTTTGTTTTTGTTTTTCCTGAAGATCTATCTTCAGGTGTTGTGTAGGCTACTTAGGTTTTGTTTAGCTAGACACTATATATATTCTGGTCTCCCTCTAACTTCTTGCACCAAAGTTGGTGGCAGTGGCAATGGTGGCATGGAGATTTCCCTCTCAAACCCATCAGGAATCTGGTTTTTTGGTTGCCCATGGGACACAACCTGGGACTGTGGGACACTGTCCCTGAGTCCACTGTTCTGGCATTGAAGGAGCACTGGCCCAGAGTCCTAGGGGGATTTCCTGGATATTTCTTTAAAGAAGTGTTACCAGGGTCATGTAACATTGTTCAAAGTCTGGCAGAGGTGCACAGTCCCTGCAGTGGTTGGTTTGTATGTGATGGTTTCTATGCAGTTTCTTGGCACTAACCAACATTTTATTCCTCAAAGTCGAGAATCACTCTATGTTATGACCCCTGTGAGTGGGAAGCAAGGAAGTGAGCGGTGCTGTGGCCACCTATGCTCTAATGCCACATCATATTCAGAGATTCCAAGTCATAAAGACCAGTGAATGTACAGTAAAACCAATGCCAACTTCACTGAGGTCTGCCTTCTATTGATGTGGGCTTGCAGTCAGAGTCTACTACACCCAACCACAGGTACTGCTGGCCAGGAGATAAATCTAATTAGCTAGAGCTATGGGTCTCTAGTTTGGACCAGGACAGGTCTAAGGGCTCCATTGGCAGGCACAAATCTGGCTTTTTGGAAGGTGACTTGGTGGGTGAAGAGCAATTGAAATTTTGCAATGGCATCTTGGAGAGATTGCTGGGGAGTCTGACTCAAACTTTATGTTGCAATGCATCACAATCTAGAATCTTTGGCTGCCTAGAGGGGCTGCATCATGAAAAGAAATGCAGTCACTCATTAAGATATTGCCTAGAATGAAGAATTTTTAAAATTTATGACTGTAATTTTGCTACCTTATTGTATAAACCATACATATTTTTTGGAGTATGACCAATGTGCAGATATAATACCATGTTACTACAATATCATGTTATCATTGCCCTTATGGAAGGTAAAACTATCCTAAATTCTGAATATGCAGTAGCAGTAATGAATTCTTAGAAAAAGAGTATAAACATACAACATAAAATATGTAAAATGAGAAAACAAAAAATAGCTGTTTTCTTGCATATTATAATTAATCAAAATTCATATCTGATTTAATTCTACCATGGGAAAGAATTTTCTTTAAATATGGGCTATCTCTAAATAAGATTTATCTATAATCTTGCAATTTTGATAAAATCTGATGAATGTATAATTTTAGGATATCAAAAAAAAGAAAAATGAGCATCAATGTAGAGTCTTTAAGAACAGCAATGTAACAACTTACATTAAAATAATCTGTTAAAAATTTGTGTGAGGGAACCAAGTGAAATATGTGATGTTAATGGTACTGTTAGAGAAGAAAGAATTCCAAATGTGTCCATTTTTTTTCACATACTTTCTAACACAGGTCACATGATTCTAACATAAAACACAAAATTTATGAACAGCTCATTTCATGTATGGATATTTTTTCATTTATCTTTCTCAGTTAATTTTTTCTTCTCTTTTCCTTAACCTTAATTTAAAAAGCAAATTTTGTAACATATCAAAACACAGATCTCTGTTGTACATCTTTTAAAACTAAAAGCAAATTGGTAACAAACTTCTTCTTTTTGCAAAATGATATGTAAATCTGCCATGCTGTTTTGAACTTAAAATAGCCAAGTTTCTGTTTGTTCTGCATTTTGTTTTTAAAGATGATAAATCATATATGGTAAAAAGAGATACATACTCTGCTTTTTACTCTAAGACAATATAAAATATATCCATAAACAAAAAATTATTGAAATATTTATTGTAAGGTAATGGAATTTTGTTGTTGTTTTGTTTTGAATATTTATATTTTTATGGATGTTTTCATGCTATGAGATGATTGATCAAAGGCAACCTTTTGAAATAAGTAATTCAATATGTTCACATGAGAGAAAATAACTTAGGCTATTATATTGGTTTGACAAAGATCTTATGAAAAGTAGCAATCGGCAGCATTACTCGTGAGAGATGATTAAATCATTCTATAATGCAGAATTGATTCACTGACTATATTTATTTAAATTTGTCCATTTTCCTTTATATTCATCTTATTATCTTACCTGTTTGACATGTCTAATCATTGACATCTGTGCAAAATATACATGAGTGAAATAAATTAGAAGGAACATTTTCAGATGTAGAATGAAAATGAGATGGATACTGTGTCCTTTTTTCAGCCTCTTACAAAGAGCTTCTCTTTGCATCTTAATTCTTCCAAATATCAATAATACATAAATTCTTTGACCTAACAGTGGACATTAATGTGTTTCAAAATTAGGTAAACATAAATTTATGGCAAGAAATAATTGAACTCAATTTTATTCAAGAAATCCATAGTATGTTAATTTAAATAAACCTAATCAAATCATAGTAGAATAGTTGAACTTTAATTTAATATTTGATTTAGACAATCTTTATTCAAAATCTAATTGAAACTACTTTAAGGCCAGCGCCATGGCTCACTTGGCTAATCCTCCAACTGTGGCGCCGGCACTCCGGGTTCCAGTCCCAGTTGCGGCGCCAGTCCATTCCTGGTTGCTCCTCTTCCAGTCCAGCTCTCTGCTGTGGCCCAGGAAGTCAGTGGAGGATGGCCCAAGAGCTTGGGCCCTGCACCCACATGGGAGACCAGGAGCAAGCACCTGGCTCCTGGCTTCAGATAGGTGCAGCGTAGCGGCCGTAGCAGCCATTTGGGTGGTGAACCAATGGAAGGAAGACCTTTCTCTCTGTCTCTCTCTTACTGTCTAACTCTGCCTGTCAAAAAAAAAAAAAAAAAAAAAAAAAAAAAAGAAAGAAAAAAGAAACTACTTTAGAAGAACTTTTGTTGTTAGTCATTTTATACAAATATATGAGACATCATATTATTCCTGAATAACTCATTTCTTTGTAATAGTAAACAAAATGGATATAAAATGGAAACACAAGCTTCATTACAAAACAAAATTATAATGCTTCTTTGCTTAAAATTATTGACTGTTAATACATTAAGAATTCATTAGATTCATTTAGATAATTAATATTTTAAAATAACTTTTTAGCTCAATTCATGTATGTCTGCTTTTTATGGACTTTAAATATTGTACATCATAAATAATCATGTAATTTAAAACAATAAATTATTCATCCAGGTGAAATGGCAACGTTGTCAAAGCACTGCAGCATGAACCTAATGGAGTAAATAAGAAAAGTTAGACATTTTGTCCAAAGTAGCCCAGCTGGGTATAAGAATGTTTCAAAGCATTTCTACAGGATTTCCTTCCTCCTATGCTTATTTGTGTCTAACCTGTGTTCTCTTCTTTCAATATATTTCCTGAAAGGAAAATGAAGAATGTAAACACTTGCAATATTACTTAAAATATTCTAGACTCTTTTAATTAAACCAATTATTTACTAATCTTCACAAATCAGTTATGGTAATTTTCTGCAATTATCAACTTTTAGTTATATTTCTAACATGATGGCTGAAGATGTAATCGGAATCTTATTGTATTATTACAATAGTTATGAAACTAGCCGCATACTTCCCATGTATGTATATTAAATTGATGCATGAATACTTAATTTAAAAGAATAACTCAAGGCACTCATGGTATTCCAGGTATCTCAAAAACACCATTCAAACATATCTTATGTTATTCTCTGACATGAATGCTCAATTATTCTGAATGTTTTATTACACCAGTTTTTGCCCAGTGTGTGTGTAGGTGTTAGTATCTATCTAGAGCCTCTAACTACACTTTTATTATAACAAATAACTCATCCCAAAAGATCAGAGATTCCTTACTAAAGCCCTTTGACCACGGGTAATTAAGTAGGGAATGTATCCAACATGCCAGGAGCAATTTAACTCACTGACTACTCTCGAGGTATTATCTTTTCTTATCTTTATTAACATCTTTTCCCATTAATTCTAGCACCCCATAATTCTTGTGTACACAGTGTTGCTCTTCTTTTGGACTGTAATTCTTAAGTCACAAATATATTCAGCCAATGAAATACATCAACATAACAAAAATGAATAACAGAACTAAGGAAATTTATGTACTGCACATCATATTATCTATGGGTCTGTATATTTGTATGCTTACACAGCCATTTCACACACAAACAAAAAATATACTACCTATTGCTACTTCTTTATGCATACGGTATTTTTAAACTATTGTAATTTAGTTTCATACATAAAGCCTAAACCTGAGCAAATTGACAAGTCACAAAGCCAGCAAACAGAGAATATCTTTTACATATTCTTCTTCCTGGACCGTTATTCATCATTTGATATCTTTGCAGATTCCTTCCTTAAAATAACTCATTTTCATAGTCATAAGGCTTTTTTTTACTGTTTCCTTTTTTATGATTTCAATTTTCTTCGTAAGAAGTGTTTTCCTTCTTTGGACTTACGGACTTCATGGCCTTATAAATAATTATATCGACACCCCGATTATTTTATTGTTAATGTCTTAGATAACTGGACTTTTCTAGACTGCAGATTTCAATGGTCATCTACACGGTTGTCCTAAATCCTAATTGCCTGTTTAATTCTCTCTTAATTATGGTCACATTTCCCACATTTAGCTCATTACACACAGTCAAAATTCACTAACTTTCCTGCCAAATATATCTCTATGTATTTCTTTTCTTTTTTCTTTTTTTTCTTTTTTTATTTTTTTTATTTTTTTTTAGACAGGCAGAGTGGACAGTGAGAGAGAGACAGAGAGAAAGGTCTTACTTTTGCCGTTGGTTCACCCTCCAATGGCCCCCGCGGCCGGCGTGCTGCGGCCGGCGCACCGTGCTGATCCGAAGGCAGGAGCCAGGTGCTTCTCCTGGTCTCCCATGGGGTGCAGGGCCCAAGCACTTGGGCCATACTCCACTGCACTCTCTGGCCACAGCAGAGAGCTGGCCTGGAAGAGGGGCAACCAGGACAGAATCCGGCGCCCCAACCGGGACTAGAACCTGGTGTGCTGGCGCTGCAAGGCAGAGGATTAGCCTGTTGAGCCATGGCGCTGGCCTTCTATGTATTTCTAATGGGAACACAATACTCTATTCCTGAAATATAGAAAGCCATTACAAATGCTATACTGTATTTCCCTTGTCCCTTTCATGTGAAAGGTCACAATTTTCTTCTAGAAAACTCCCATTAATTCCCAGCAACATCACCTCAGCTTAAAATCATAAAGTCACCATTTCTGATTATTTTTGTAACCTCCTAATTCTTCTTATCCCTCCACCCTAACCTTTGTCTGAAAGGATTCATGGATCCATGGTGTTCCGTGAATGTTTTCTTTGACTTTGACATAAGCAGATAACTTCTGTCTGTGGTATATCAACCTCTTCCTGTTCTGAATTCTTTCTACTTTTCCAACTCAACCTCTGATGATTCTCCTTGTTCACTCTTCAAAACTGGTTACAGGAATTTAATATCTGTGACTTCATTAATTTTCATATTTGGCACAAACCTCTTCCCTCATTTGGCTTAAAAAAAACACTCATCCTTTAAAGGTCAATTAAAACACCAATTTACTTGAGAAACTTCCACTATCCTTCAAAAAAAGAACCCATTTTCTTTACTCCCTTAACACCAGTTTTGTCTTTAAGAGAGCGATTTTAGATGACACTTGTTGAACAATGACAGTGGTGCAGAAATGAGGCCTCAAGGGAAGATCAAATAATCAACAAAATTATTTAAAGATTTATTTTTTTATTTACTCATAAGGCGGAATTCCAGAGAGAGGAGGAGGGAGACCATACGTTTGTTCACTTCCCAATGGTCATAGTGGCTCGGGGCTGGGCCAGGCCGAAGCCAGGAGCCAGCAGCTTCTTCCAGGTTTCCACAGAGGTGCAAGGGTCCAAGTACTTGAGTCATACTCCTCCTCTTTCACAGGTGCATTAGCTGGGAGCTGGATGGGAAGTGGAGCAGCTGGGTCTCAAACCGGCACCCTTATGGGATGCAAGTGTCACAGGTGGAAGCTTAACCTATCTGCTATGTCACAATGCTGGCCCCAATAGTTAACAAGATTTGAAAAATTTTTAAAATTTGGATCCCTGACCAACCACAACCACAACCACAACAACACAAACACACTATTACCATCAACTATTCTGATTCTTACTTATTGTAACTTATTGTGACTCTGCTTCTTACTTATTTCCTATAAATTATTTACTTTCCTGAGGTCTAGTGATCTGAAATCTTACGCTATTTATTCTATCAGCACCTAGTGTATTTACTGAAACATAAGAGAAAATATTAAAATGTTTTATCATGGCAGGGGCCGGTGTTGTGGTGCAGCAGGTAAAGGTGCACTTGCGACACCAGCATCCCAAATGGCATCCATTCATATCCAGGCTACTTCACTTCTCTTCCTCCTCTCTCTGTCTCTACTTCTCTTTGTAATTCTGAGGTTTATATAAATACATAAATATTTTAAAATGTTTTTTCAGGGAAAATTTGATGGATGAACAAATACATGTATGCTATTTACTCAACAAGTATTATTTTGAATGACTACAATATTGAAAATAACATAATAAATGAATATATCAGTATGTAAATGGTCATTGAAGAAAATTAAATCAATAATAGACATCAAGGGCCAGAGCCATGGCTCCCTTGGCTAATCTGCCTGCAGCACCGGCACTCCAGGTTCTCGTCCCAGTTAGGGCACCAGGTACTAGTCCCGGTTGCTCCTCTTCCAGTCCAGCTCTCTGCTGTGGCCCAGGAGGGCAGCAGAGGATGGCCCAAGTGCTAGGGTCCCTGCACCTGCATGGGAGACCAGGAGGAAGCACCTGGCTCCTGGCTTCGGATCAGTGAAGTGTCGGCCGTAGCGACCTTTAAGGGAGTGAACCAACAGAAGGAAGACCTTTCTCTCTGTCTCTGTCTATAACTCTCTCTCTCTCTCTCACTCTTTAACTCTGCCTGTCAAAAAATAAATTATAGACAGCAGTTTAACTCTTTTTCTCATTTGATCTTCTGCATTACATAAAGTCTGCCACTGAGTACTAAGGCCCATTATGCAGGTTTAAATTATACATATAGATATATTTATTCTCTAGTAGATAATATTCTTAATGATGACAGAAATAGTATTCTATTCAGTTTTTTCACAATACTTAGAAAAATGTTATGCAAATAAGTAATTATTAAATGAGTAGCATGAAACCCAGTACATCTTATCTACTAATTTTAACTGGATTTTTATGAACTTATATATATATATAATAATTACTTCTAAATTATTTATATCTGAAAAATACAGCATTATATTTTTACCTGGAAGGGAGGAATGCCATTACACTAAAGTATAAGCAAATCACAATCAGATGAGGGAGAAAGTATAACTTGTTTCTTACTGAAACGTTGACATGTGTTTTCACTTGATAGGTTTTACTTTATTTTCTTCAGCATGGAAGAACATACCAGTACGATTTATTATAACAGTTCAACAATCTTAATACATCCTGAATGCATTTGATGCCTCACACATGGCTGATGCTTTAAATAGCACTAGAGAGTTAATCAGATGTCTCAGATTTATAAATGGAGAAATTAAGAAGATAATGAACTGATAAATCAGTAATAGACCTCTTATAAAGAGTCAGACATTTGACACTCTTCATTAAGATCTGTTATTTCCTTAAAATAAAACTAGTTTTTAAAGTGAAATCATCTAATATTTGATATGACTTATTTCCTAAAGTAAAATTACAAATGATAAAAAGTTATTATATAGTAAAATATAGACAGTAAAGAACAAAATCTTGACTCATATATTTTTAGAAAGTGACAGAATTATGTTATAGTTTGCAATTTATATAGTAGCATATATATTGAGTCCTTAAAGCTGAAACAGTATTTTTGCCGATACCAGAGCAAAAATTGTACAAAGTGACTTTCATATATTCTTATTTTTTAGAAAAAAATCAGCTTTATTCCGGACACATAGTGCTGAAGTGATTTCAGTTGTCTTCTTGATGTTTAATTCTGCTAAAATCATTGGATGTAATTTATTACTACTTTGATATGGTGACTTTTCTTATAACATAGAAAACAGTATAAGATTATGTTTTTTATGTCATTTGCAGATTGATCAACAAGGAATTCTATGAAATAGAATTTTTAAAAATAATAAATTTGTATCTTATAATTTTGGAAAACATATTTTAAAAATGATTATGAAAAGATTAATTGAGATAGTTCTCAAGAGAAGTAGCAGTAGAGAGGAAAGGTTTTAATCATGAATCTATCTGAAAAGCAAGAAACCCAGTAAACAAAAGGGGAAAAGATAGAAGCATGTTAAAAATGAGTTTCCATGGATAGATTGAAAATTAATTGCATATTAAAAATTAAAAATCAAGATAATTATTCAATTATCTATAAATATTAGTGAGTAATAAGTGTGGCAACACAGAGATTAAATTTTGTCAACATCTATATCCATAGAAAAATCTTGAAAGGACAGATTACCCATCACTTTTTGCAGAGAATAGACAAGGAGAAAGAATTGAACTACTGCTTCAGGATATTTTAAAACACTGATCAATCAATATGTTTAGCTTTTTTAAAAAAAATTTTTAGCTTATTTGCTCTTTGAAAGTGGTATAGGCAAGCAAACTTTTTTTAAAAAATATTTATTTATTTATTTGAAAGTCAGAGTTACATAAATAAGGAGAGGCAGAGAGAGAGAGAGAGAGAGATATCTTCCATCTGTTGGTTCACTCACTATTGGCTGCTATGGCCAGAGCTGCTCCGATCAAGTGCCAGGAGCCAGGAGCTTCTTCCTGGTCTCCTACATGGGTGCAGGGGCCCAAGGATTTGGGCCATCTTCTACTGCTTTCCCAGGCCATTGCAGAGAGCTGGATCGGAAGAGGAGCAACCAGGACTCGAAAAACCGCTCATATGGGATGCTGGCACTGCAGGCCACGGCTTTACCTGCTATACCACAGTGGCTGCCTGAGGCAAGCAAACTTTTACAAATTAATTTCTTAATGGCTACCCTGAGTATTACAATTAGCATCTCAATTTAAAATCACCTGGTTTGGACTAATTTTAACTCCTCCCATTTAAACTTTTCCTTCAGCTAGAATGGACAAAGAATATACTAAATGCCTGGAACCAATAATCCTCTCATCATTTGCCCAAAGCTCTCTGCTTGTGCATAACCCTTCAAAGCTCGATAAAATGGCAATTTTGTTTTTGCTTTCACTTCTTGCTTATTCAGAGACTTCAGATCAGTCAGAAGTGAAAGATCAAGGCCTTATCAAGTGTCTACGGAGGCGTAAAGGTAGTCCTGTTGTGAATATTACTTTCCTGATCTCCCAGGATGTTTCAGATTTTTTCAAAACCCCTATAGATATTCCTAGTTCAAACTTTTTGTGCTCATTATGTTTTTTAAAAATAAACTCATTCTTTAATTCAGGTTTTCTTCCTTGAAATTAAAAATATATATAAATATATAGTTATCTATTTGAAAGGCAGAGAGACAGCGAGAGAGAGAGAGAAAAAGAGAGCTCCCATTAGTTGGTTCACTTCCAAAATGCCCACAACAGCCAGCCCTACCTAGGCCCAAGTCAGGAATCTAAAAATCACTCAGTCCAGGTCTTCCATCTTTTCCCTGCAACAGTGCACATTAAGAGGAAGCTAGAATTTGGAGTTGAGTGTGTAACCAGAGCCAAGGGACTCTGATTTATCATGTGGGCATCCAAGCTGATGGCTTAACCACTAAATTAAATGCCAGATCCTAGCCATTTCTATATTTTTAAATTAATTTTTATTTGAATGGCTTTGACAGAAAGAGAAACAGACTCCCCCTCTGCTGGTTCACTCCCCAAAATGTCCCTTACACCTGGAACTGGGCAGGGCTAAAGCCAGCAGCCAAGAATTCAAGCCTCATCTCCCACATGGGAGGCAGAAAGCCAAGTTCTTAAGGTATCACCTATTGCCACCTAGGGTATGTATTAGCAGGAAGCTGGATCGAAGAGTTGTGATTCAAACCACACTCCAACATTAGATGTGGGCATCCCGAGCAGTATCTTAGCCCTTGCACCAAATTGCCACCCCACCTTTTGATTTTCATCAAGTCATTTGACTATCTTAACAAGTATCACAGTTTTGGCCCACTGAGATGTTACAAATTGCTAATTATATTTCATCAAACATTTTATATAAATAAGGCTTTCATTATGAGTGAACTCCAAGTCAAGTCAAGTAATTACAACATCCTCTAAAGGATTTTTTGTTTTGATTTTATGCAGAGAGCTGTAAGATGGAACGATTGTTAATACTGTTCCTGAAATGGGATCTTTGAGTAGATCAAAACCTGGTGTTCCCTTCTCTAGCATCTGTCAGTCTTCTGTTTTCACACATTCTATGGTCAAAAAGCTGTAATTCCTTTTTTTTTTTTTTTTTTTTTTTTTGACAAGCAGAGTGGACAGTGAGAGAGAGAGAGAGAGACAGAGAGAAAGGTATTTGTTTTCCGTTGGTTCACCCCTCAATGGCCGCTGTGGCCTGCGTGCTGCAGCTGGCGCATGGCGCTGATCCGAAGCCAGGAGCCAGGTGCTTCTCCTGGTCTCCCATGCGGTTGCAGGGCCCAAGGACTTGGGCCATCCTCCACTGCACTCCCGGGCCACTGCAAGAGGAGCAACTGGGACAGAATCCAGTGCCCCGACCCGGACTAGAACCCAATGTGCCAGTGCCGCAGGCGGAGGATTAGCCTATTGAGCCGCGGCATCAGACAAAAAGCTGTAATTCTTAAACAATGCCATAGAAATATAGAGAGGGATTAGACAAAAGTTCATGTTATAATAAAACATAGCCTGTTTTTCTTATGGAGATTCCCTTATTTTTGTGTTACCTTTGATGTTGTGCTTTTATAAAGCCTATTCAGATTGCAGCAAGCCTTTGCTAATTTCCAAAGTTCAAAAAATTTTGACTTGCCAGTGTCTGCCAGAAAGAACAAGAAATCTAGCAGAAGTGACTTCCATGAAGAATATGTAACAGCAGATTTTATAAACCAGCAGATAGAGGTCCTCACTCCTCCAATTTTGAAGCCTTGCCTTAATTGTTCTTTTAAATGTATATATTGTTATCTTCAAAGAATTGTCAAAAATTATTCACTGTTATAAATGTCTTTCTTCTCCATTCCATATATCTTCAGCTAAATTCATTTCATATGGAGTGTCAAAATCCATTTTGTTCTTATACATTACTTCCAACTTTCTTTTTTGGCATTCTTCAGAATTACATCTGAACAATCATTAATTTTACTAAATCTCTCTTCATATATATCTAAGCTAATTTTAAATTCCAAAAGATGATGAAAATGAGACTTAATGACAGTTGGAATGAGGATATTTGATTCCCTGGGAATTGAAAATTTTTACAAACTTTAGAAGTGTTAAAAATTTTTGAAATGTTATAAATTTTAGTTCCAACATTCCTTGTGTGAGGGAAGGTGTGTGTATGTGTGTGTGTGTTTAATCCACTCTAAGTTTGGAAGTTTTAATGTTGTTATAAATATTTTAGCATTTATTTTAGGTTTTGGTTATACTAAACACAGTTGGAATTATATGGATTTTTTTTCAGACCTCTGTTTCTTCTGTTTCTTTTTTCCTATTTATTTGCATTTATTGTGTTTATGCATTATTATTTTTTATATTAAGGACATTATATGTAAAAATAATTTTGAGAAAATTATATTGGAAGTATATGCTTATATCTTCCTGCTGTACCATATACTTTTGTCTTAGAGAGTGGCATATGTTATTGGTAGGCTCTGCACTGCTGGCATGTGATCTTAAAATACACAGAGTTTGAAATTTTTTCAGCATTCTGTAAAATATGACATAATTGCCGAATTTCCTCCAGCTTATACTTATTTGTCTTTTGGCTTGTCAAATTTCCTAATTGTTGCCAGGTCTTGCATTTTGTCTTCAAGAATTTTATCTTAGGAGTGGCCATTTTGTCTGGTGTGTAACATGACAATCGCTAGTATCAATGAGTCTAGGTTTGACGCACCTGTGATGACTCAAGTAGTTCAATTCCTGCCACCTCTAGAGAGACCTGGATTGAGGTTTTGGCTCCCAGCTTCAGCCTTCTCCTACCCCTTGCCATTACTGACATTTGGGAATAAATCAGCAAGTAGAAGACTTGTCAGTTATTCTGTCTGTTGGTCTTTTGGCCTTTGTCTTTCTGCATCTGAAAATGATAAATATATAAATAGTAAAATATAAGAATTTTTATCTTAGTAAAGTTCAGGAAAGTTTCCAAAAGAACAACTCAGGGTCATAATGATAGAGATAGAAGGTAGTTGATTCAGGTTTAAGATAGATAGTCAGGGGGAAAGGGCCTATGTGCAGAAAGTCACGTCTTGGCAATGACAAAATAGGGAAAATGGAGATAAGGATCTGGGATTGAAGCTAACAAGATGGGAGGGATTAGAGATAAGAAAATACGACGAGATAACAGCAGGAACCAAGGATCTCAGGCTACTAAATAGTGTGCTCAGAAGCCCCCTGTACAAACTTCTTTATAGACACAAAAGATAATAAAACCCTTAGACAACTTCCTCCCAATGGAATCGCTGTTCAGGGATCCATCGCACTGTGGGAACTCTTCCTTTGTTTTTATAGACTTGGCTACTCCGCTCACCCTGCTTTGTCCATGCACCTCTTCCTGAGTCACAAACCCAACAGCTCGAACTACAGACTCTTGTGACAATAGCAGTTATTTTTAGGCATGAAAATGTTGTGCTTTCAGGGTATTCTTTCAGTTTGCTCACCTTGGGAAGCATTTGGCTTCATTTTTCATTTTTTAGTAATTGAATTCTGACAAGTTTCTATGATCAAAATGGCTTCCCACTGTATAATGATAATTAATTCCTCATTATTCAGTTTATCAATGTCTTTAGAATGACTGCTATGTTTACTGAATTGATTTAATGTTATTTGTGTACAGTGGCAAAGTTAACTTTGTTCATCTCACTTTCCAGGGTTGGAAATGGGGAATGCGCATCTCATTGCTGCTTTGCTGATCACTTTCTTATTTTCAGTTATAACTCCTTCTGTCTCTTAGAGACCATGCATTCCAAACTGTGAAACTTCTTTATTCCTGACATACTTGTCATTTATATTTATAATATATATTCTCATTACTGAAACCGCAAATATCGCACAATACACCGAGAAACCTTATTTCTGTCTTGTGGAAATTTTTCCTAAAGCTTTACTGCACATCCATGGGGATTTCTAGCATTAGGAGAGAAGTGAACATTGGCAGGTAGGGCAAAATATGCAATCGATCCTTGTCTCAAATAGCAGAGTCATATTTTTCTGTACATATAAGTCATTTGTCTTTGTCTGTTCATCTAAAGTTGCTGGCACTTTTGGCTTTCTTTGTGCCATGGCATATACAAATTATAGATCAAGCAACAATCATACGTGTTCACTTTATGCAATTTCTTAAAATGAATTTTTAAAATTTCTTCAGTAACTTCAGTATTCATCTTAAATCTTTTAGAATTAACAAATAATAATTACATCACTTTCTATTTCCATTCTGTCTAAGCCTCCCATTATTATTATTTCATTCTAGACAATTTTTCACTTTCCACTAAATAAGAAATTCAATATACTGAGATGATGATACCAAAATATTATCCTAATAACTTCACCCTAAAAAAAACACTCCAAAATCAATCAAGGTGTATGCTACTAACCCCTTCAGTTATTATCCACAACTTTGTATTCCTTTACTTGTTTAAATATAGCTATACTATTAAATTATCATCTAGATTAGACATTCAGTCCTAGTTATCTTTGTAGTATTAGCACTTGGCACACTAACAAGTATCAGAGGTCATGTGAATAAGTATTTGTGTCTTGCTGCCTTTCTCATTTTCTTCCCAGATATATGTGTGTCCTAAATTTTCAGAAGATGTTCCTTTAGATACATTTAATACTGTGTTAATTGCATAAATAAATTGCTAATAGAAGTTTCCAAGTTCAGGAAAAATACTATTATGTGCCAAGTTAGCAGAATTTATGGATTATTTTGTGGAGCATGTTTTGTTTTGTTCTCATGAGATTGTTTACTTATTTGTTTCTTCTTGCTGTGATATACGGCTAGTCTGTAATAAAGAAATTTGAAACTATAAACGGCAGGTCATATTGACAATTTTATACATGGTTCTTGTTTTTTATTATGGGACCTAGCTTTAAGTTATTTACCATTTAAAATAAAGTCAAATTGAGATAAATCTTCAATTTGACAATATATTAAAATATGATAATTAATCAAAGTTTTAAATCATGTATAGAATATGATGTACTTGAGAAACCACACTCTTTTATGCATGTAATAATTGAGGGTTTTGTTGAATAGTGCGAGTAAAATTATAATGCTGTGTTTTAACTGTATACTACCTCATATACTTTGTATCCTAAAACCCATAATTTCCCAATATTAAGTGAAGTTAAATCTAATTGCTAATATCAAAATATAAATTTCACAGGAAGGCAACCTTATTTCTTTTCCCATTTTTGCTCTTCAATCTGATATAAATGCATACATACTTAGAAAGAGTTAAGTATTTCAGATGAAGTGATATTCATTTCTGAATGGGGCAACTTAGAGAACATTACTAATTTTCTTTATATATATATGTATATGTTTATATGTATACATATACAAGGTAATACAAATTGAGTTTGTACTATTATTATTCTTGACTAATGAAAATGTGGATGTTTGCTCTTCTGAATTAGCAAGATGCAGCCTTTGTTAGAATTATGTGTGCTTTAAACAAAAATAAACATATATGTATAATGATATCACTCTGATATATTCATCTATTCTCTAATTTCCCATTTTTCTAAAACGTCCTCATTTTGTGGCAATTATGAAATTACCAATTATAAATTGATCTCCCCATCATCCATCATTAATTGAAAACAATTAAACATGGGAGTCTGTGGATGAACCAAGAGCTCCTGATAATCTAGTCAATATATTGGTAAATTTGGGAGTTAGAAGAAGCATTATTAAAATATTTTTATATTACATTTTGTTTACCTTTAAAGAAAAAAATGCTTTTCATGTATATTTGTGGCTTCATTAGTCTTTACTCATGATGACAAATTTACTCCACAGTGCATTATAGGATCATTTTCTGGGTGGTCTTGGACAGACCCTGGCCTCCACCCTTTTCTTACTTGAAATTCTCAGGAATTACTATAGAATACTGAGAACTGAAAATCCTAATAAAGGGAGAAGGTGGTTGTAACAGTCCAGGCTCAGTTCCAATAAAGTCTACACACTTTCTTCAGTGTCTCATCAGTGTCCTTCATTGTCTTAGTCCAGTGCATCATGGAACACCAGAGCACTAAACTGAAGGCAGCTGTTCTGGGAGTTCCTCAGCTTTGGTGCAAGTGGATAACACATGGATGAATCCACCCAGGGCAGCTTCAGAGAGCCTTTGAGGACAGGTTACAAATGAATTCTTTCTTTGCTGTTCTTTGCTGTCCATCTGTAAGAATTTCCTTCGTATACTTTGTGTGGCTATGCTCCGTGTGGCTGGACTTAGAGGACCTGATAACCAGTGCACAATGAACCTGTTCATGTGTATCATGTGGAAGGTTATTTCGATACAGAATAACATGTAATGTAAGGAAAGCTTAAGCACGAGAATGAACTTTGCATGCTTCCACTACATTTAAACATCGCCCTTGTCTAGAGTTGAATGCTGACAGAAATTTTAAAAAGCAAAATTTTGTTAGTATAAGTTCTATCTGACCGTAGAAACAAAGCCACTTAATTTTCCAGACAGATTTAGATGCACAATTTCTTGCAAGTTTATTATTCATTGTATTTCAAAGATAGACCTCTGAAATCACAGTTTACTTAGCACTGAAAGTTTTTTAATATTTAAATGATTAACTTTTATTTCACTTTATGTTCTCTTCCCTCCCTGTATATACTCATTATTATGGTTGTCAATTATCTTCTTAACTGTATGATTTTAATAAAGGTAATTCTACTATTAGCAAATCGCTAAGAAGCTGCTAATAGCTCTCCAGAGAGCACTTGTCTCACCTTATATCTCCCACCTTATCAAAAGGTCATATTAATTACATCTTCCTTACTGAGAGGAAATCAACATGTCAGTCAGAGGGGCCCACAACTGTGCTGCAGGTAGAACAGGAAGAGAAAAATAGTTTTATCTTGCGTCCTAAAGTAGCCCGTTTGCATTTAGCTCATACAAATGCAATGAACACAAGTGAAACAACAAATCACATTGTGATTGACTGAAATATCTTTTGGCAAAGACTAATTTGATTTTCTTCCATGTTTTCAGTTACTAGTAAAGCAGCATGCCATCTCTTGAAGTTCAACATAGTTAAAATGAATCCCCTGGAAATGATATGGAAAATGCCTGGGTTTCATGGGAAAGTGGAGAGCCTTCATTTGTCATTTCAACTTTCAAGTAATTATTTATACAAATTGATTTCTCATAATATTATTAACTTTCTTGTGCCTGAGAGTTTTTGGGATCACAGCATAGGAACAAGTTATGAGAAAGGCCAAGACAGATAAGTAAAGCCCAGTGAATACAAATATGTGAAATTAATGCTAATACATTTTACCTGGCTAGCTTAATTTTTTCCATTCATATTTTCAAATGAATCCTGTGTTTGAGTCAGTGTTCCTACTTAATATTCCTCTGCTATCAACAATTCTTACAAGAAACCATTATTCATTTGCTCATTTGGTATAGTATAGTTTTTGACACCTTGTTGATAATTTAAATTGAGAATTTTGCTACTATTTATAATTATTTTTGCACTGCTTTGGTCACCTAGTTTGCTACACAAAGTATGGTACTAGCTGAAATAGATGGTACACACATTTTGGAACAATTTAAGGATTTGATTTTTTAAAGGACCATTTACACAACTACAGATGTGTGCAGCAAAATAATAGAAAATAATGCATGCCCCCTGCTCTGGTCCCAGGCATCATATATCTGTATCTAAGCTACAAATGAGCATATACTAGGGCAAAATGTTGTTGTTGCAATTGAAAAGCCAGGCCTTGTAACACAGCAGGGTAGTGGTCAAGAGATAAACACCCTTACCTCATTCTCTTCTTTCCTTTCTGTGTGGGATTTCCCGTTTATCAACAGTTTTATAGAAGCGCACATGTAGAACCTATTGGTTGGGTTTCTGGAGTGGATAGCAGAGTAGAGAAAGTTAAAAGATGAATCTCAAAGTTAAAATGAAGTGGTTGATTTCTTGAGACTGACCCTATCAATTTCTGATAGTCAGCTGGATGAAACATGACATGAAAGTGTGGATATCTGATGTACAAATAATAAAGTCAACATGGAATGCAGGCATTTAAAAAAAGGAAAAATAAAAGAATCCCAAAAGAATTATAGTTTGAGAGAAAAACATTATACAGCTGAGCATTAAGCAAAAATAAAATTTGAAATCAAGTACACAAACTGGGAATCAGAGTTAAGACAACTAGCTACATGCTAATCTGTTGAGTACATTTTTCTAGTTACCAAATATCTCTAAGCTGAATTTTTTTCTCATCTATAAATTGTATATAACAGGGACTGAAACTCATATATTTTAATTTGATTACTGTTTATACCCTTGGCCTGTATTCCTGCTGAGTTATTGTCTTTTTATTTTTTTTATTTGTTGAACCCTTTATTTAATGGAGCATTAAGATTTTGAGTATAATGTAAATTTTAAAAATATGCTGCCCCAAAAATAAAAAAAAAGATTAATTAGTTTGTAACAAAGTACAGATATGTTTAGGACTGAGACGTAACATGATATAAATAAGAATCCTGAATTTATGGCCCAAGTGAGACAGCTAGTATAAATATCTTATATTCTAAGATTATATTTCTTTTCTACACACAGTTCCAATGTAGTCTTCTTCCAATATCCATTGCAAATTTGGAAAGCATAATTATCATTCATCTCAAAATCTAATAATTGTAGGGCATATCTACTGTAATTTTCACTCTGCTAGTAATGAACACTTAATTATGTCTGAGACTAAATGATTTACAATTAGTTTTTGATGTATTACAATATTCTTTATCTGATATCTTGAACCCAACTTTAACTTCACTTGTATTCACAATAAAATACTGGAATAGTGTCTTTATCATTACAATGAGCCATTTAGCTTTAGGTAGTTATTTCTCCCCATCTTCACACAGACACCGAAGCTGCCTAATCATTACTCAGATGCAACTTTGCCACAAAACAACACTCCGTGAAGAAGAGGGAACTCTATATTCCACTTCAAAATTTGAAGAGTAGCCTCAAGTCTTTTAGAATGTTTCCTATAAGTGCTTGTTTGACACCATCAAACGTCAACTATTTTACTTTTAATATGTGTGTAAACTGATAAATAATAATAATAAATCCTGGACAATTTTTTTACTAGGCTACTTTTGGACCTGGAGACCTAAGACACGAATAATTCCCAAAGGTCAAGTTAGAGAATCTTAAATTCAAAGTACATTTATGGAAAAAAGGAACCCCCAGGAAAGACATTAATGCTATATTGATATAAAAAATACATCAATACCATTAGCTACTAGTAGTTCTTTCAATATCATATCAGATGACTTATGTTTTGAGACACAGGAAATAAAACTTTGATGGAAATTTTGGGATTATTAATATAAACTGATGTTTTGTAAGTTTATATCACTGATAACACAACCTTCTCATGAATAAGGCCTCAGATAGAATAAATTTCATCAATGCATAAAAGCCTGGTTGTAATATGTTCTGTTTATTGTGGAAAGTCCATGTAATGACCATCATGAAGGCTGAATTTGGGGCTTAGACATTAACTAGTGTTTTTGCCAATGTGCTTATTATAATAACAATCATTAAGACAAGTAGCAGTACTATCTTTCAAAGACGAATTACAGACTGGTAGATGAACTCACACCTCACTTGACTAGTGATGTGCAGCACATGTGACTGAGTTTTATTGAGAGGGGATATTTGGCAGTCCAACACAGTCTTAAGAATAAATGTATGGGACACAGGATACTTTTGGTTTGTTTCCTACTACAATACTTTCTAATTGCTTTTTCACTTTTTAAATAGAGATGATGGTGATATCTCTATCATAGTTTTTTGATATAAATGCAATGGATGTAAATCTAAATAATAATAGTGATAGTACTCATTAGCACTCATGGTTCTAGTCAAGTCCTTTAAATATAAATATATCATGTAAATTACATTTGGGCAGGTGTTTGGCACACCTGTGAACACGTCCCTTAGGACATCCACATCTGATGTTGAAGTGCCTCGGATTGACTCCTGGCTCCACTCCTGATTCCAGCTTGCTGCAAATATGCACCCTGAGTGGCAACAAATAAAAGTAAGAAGCAAAATTTAATGAATAGACAGAGCTGCAGGGAGTAGAAACAAACTGAGAATTTTGTGTTGCACATTTATTTCCACAGACTTATCTCCTCCTGGGCTTGCACAATGGTTTAATGATCAGAGATGCCAGGGTAATAGAAGTTAAATTAACTTATTCAATTGCAGTCATCTGCACATTTTTTCAAAGCATTGCCAGCTATTTTTTTCATTTTTAATTAAGCTTAATTTACATATGATAAGTTTTGGCAAATGCATACAAATATGTAACTACTTCTAACATCAAAATTGAACAGGTCTTGCCACTTTGTAGTACACTCTTTTTCCCTCCATGGAATTACAGAAAAATGTCGATCCTTTTCTATATCTTTAGTTTTATTTCACAAAAATATGTATTAAATGTAAATATATAGTGTGTACCTTCTAAGTTTGGCTAAATGAAACATCATGCCCAAATAAAATTTTCCTTAAAGTGTTCTCATTTTTATCTATTAATTTTCTTGATATTTAATTCATATGAATGTTCTAATGCTTCTATCATTACAAACATTTTGTAATATCACTTATAATATGAAAATAGGGGTGTAGCTGAGATTGGAGGTTTTTGATCAGGACTTCTGTATAAAGCATATTGTCTCTGATTGAAATAAAATAAGTACACACTTATAAACACACACAATTTAGTCACTTACTAATTTTGATAGCTGGGAGTTGGAATTTTGTAATCTAAAATTCAAATCAATAAGACTCATTGGCTAGAGAAAAAGCCAATTTAAAGGGAAATTTTTCACTTTACTCCAAATCTATGCCAATATTTTATAGTAGTTTTAAGCATTAATTATTGAAAATAAAAATGAAACTAAAAACATTTCAATTCAATAACTTCTACATAAGTTATGTGTGATATTCAAACTGTACAACTTTAAAAATATTTATTAACTTATTTTAAGTAGGGAGGCATAGAGGGGGAGAGAGAAAGAGAGAGAGAGAGAGGGAGAGAGAGAGAGATCTTCCATTTGCTGGTTCACTTCCCAAATGGCTACAACACTCAGGAGCCTGGAATATCACCTGTGTCTCCTTTGTGGGTGGCAGGGGCCCAAGCACTTTGACTACCTTCTACTGCTTGCCCAGACACAGTACCTGTGAGCTGACTCAGAATTGGAGCATCCAGTGTTGACATTTTCATGTAGTGAGTTAAGCAGCCATCTGCAACACCGGCGGCTCAGATGGGCGCTAGTTCAGGTCCTGGTGGTTCTCCTTCCAAGTCAGTGCCCTGCTAATTTGTCTGGGAAAGCAGAGGAAGATGGCCAATGTGCGTGAGGCCTGCCCCCCCTTCATGGGAGACCCAGATGAAGCTCTAGGTTCCTGGCTTTGACCTTGTGCAGCCTTGGCCATTGTAGGCTTGGAAAGTGAACTGGCTGATGGAAGATCTCTCTCTGCCTTTCCCTGTTTCTCTATAATACTGCCTTTCAAATAAATAAAGACTTCTTTAAATAAAGTTCATAGTCAGGAAACCACGACTTGAACCTGTGCTCACGTGTGGGACGCTGGCAATGCAAGCAGCTGCTTACCACGTTGTGCAATAATGATGACTGCAATTTTCATTTTCTTTCTTTTTTTTTTTTTTTTTTTGACAGGCAGAGTTAGACAGTGAGAGAGAGAGAGAGAGAGAGAGAGAGAGAAAGGTCTTCCTTTTCCGTTGGTTCACCCCCCAAATGGCCGCTATGGCCAGCGTGCTGCGCCGATCCGAAGTCAGGAGCCAGGTGCTTCCTCCTGGTCTCCCATGCGGGTGCAGGCGCTCAAGCACTTGGGCCATTCTCCACTGCCTTCCTGTGCCACAGCAGAGAGCTGGCCTAGAAGAGGAGCAACAGGAACAGAATCCGGCGCTCCAACCGGGACTAGAACCTGGGGTGCTGGCACCAGAGGAGGAGGATTGTTGGCACTGGCCAAAAATTTTCATTTTCTGAAATTCATGTTCTGATTATAATTATTTTATCACCAAAATTAATGTTTCACCAAATCAAAATGTTCACATGTATTCTTCAACTCTCTTAAATCTGTACATTTTTCACTAGGCTGTCAGAAGATATCCAAAATAATGTTATGAAAAAAGATGGTATTGTTTATAGATGCAAAGTCCTTGTATTCTTGTTTTTCATACTTATCCAAAAAGCCTTTTTTTTAAACTTTTTTTTCTTTACATTCCAGGATTTCTTTCTAAACGGATAAGATGTTTTCATTTGTCCTTAGAAGTTGCTGTAAATATAGGACCATGAGTGATTCAATCACCAAATAGCAGTAAATGGACCTTGGTGATTCTTAAGTCAGATAATATATATAATATATATGTAAATATATATATGTGTAACATACATATAATATCATTTGCAGATGAGGCTGCAGAAATGTTTAAAGGGAGCTGCAACAAAGTGATAGGGTACAAAGAATTTGTAGAATTAGGTTATAGATGGTGGTGGTGAGCACAACTTTGAGGAAAGAAAAAAGGAGCAGTGGAAGGATGGATAAACTTCCCATGCGGCAGATACTATGAGAAAGTTTAATGGATTATGTCACAGAATCCCCCCAGTAATTTCACCACAGTGGTTAGAAGCTTGGTCTCCGAGAATTTTGCCTCATTTTAATCCTTACTCCATTATTGTGCTCTTTTAGATTGGGCAATTTAGTTAGCTTTTCCGATATTTTCACACTCTTTTAATGAGGGCAAAACTAATTGATTTAAGATAAATTATGAGGAACTTTATAATTTCTCTGTAATTTCACAACCACAACAAATTTTAACAATTAATACTTCACTGGCAGTTCAACATAAATATGAAGCAAACAAACCCATATACTGGAATCATTTTCACAGCACATTTGAGAGCAAAGCAAGACCTAGCATCAGGCATGGTGAGGAAGCTAGTTAAACTGCTGCTTGGGATGCCCCCACATGTATCTGGGTGCTTGGGTTCCAGCCCTGGCCAGTCCCACTGTCCCAGCAGGTGTTTGGGGGAGTAAACCAGTGGATGGAAAAAACTCTCTCTCCCTCCTTCATCCTCCTCTCTCTCTTTCCCTCTCTTGGTCCCTCATGCCTTCCATCTCAGTCACTCTGTCACTCTTTTTCAAATAACTTACAGAAACACAAAACATAAATGAAAAATAAAACCTATTTTGAATTCACTTGGTACCAAAACTGACCTTAAATAATCTGAGATATTTAGAATCTTTATTTATGTCACTGACAATGACAACTACGCTTTACTACAGAAATATTGTTATTGCTTTATTTTGTAGTTTAAAGATTCAGAAATGAGTTAAATCACTTATGCTAATTTGCTACTTTTGAATTTTTTATAAATATTCTTTCCCGTATATGTTGGTAAAAATTTATGTAATTTAAACATTGTTCAAAACATAAATGTGAAATAATATTACCATAGAATTTGCGTTTGGTTCAGAACGTAATACATTAAGATCAGATAGAATTAATATTGCCTGATTTTATTCATTTTGTTGTCTTTATATATTTATGTACTTTATGTATGTATAATTTGATGTCATTGTTACTGAACACACGTGTATGTTTGTATAATTTCTGTATGGTCATCTCACATGTGAAAAAGGAATAGGCTACCTTTTAGAAGCTAAATCTGGAAAGAGTATATAATGGAGGCATTGATTCTGGCACTTAATGAGACATTTATTCAAAGACAAAATTTCAATTCTCCTATATTTGAATGTTCTATAAAATTTTCTGATATTCATTATTTTATCACTTTCCATTGGTTTCTTTGAAATTTTTTATACAAGGCTTCATTTTTCCTAAAATAGACATAATTGATTGAAAAAGAACACTCAATTTAATGAATCCATGCACTGAATTTAATAGAACATTAGAAGCCTAAATTAAGCATTTAAAAATTATTCTGGTTTGTACTCTTTGGCATCTTTCAAAAATGTATTACTTTGTTGATATTTAAATTATGTTTAATTTTGTCTCATTACTAAGTACTAGTTGGCTTTTTTTTTTTTTTTGCAGGTCAGAGGAATCAAGTACCTGATGTACATATTTCAATAGTTTTCATTTTAATGTAAAGTAATTCTGGCATTTTAAAATAGAATTAATTCATTCTGACATTAGATAATATTTAAAATTTTTATCAGGCAGCTTCAATCATGAGAGATTTCTGAAGCTAAACTACATTTTAACATTAAATTTAGTTACACAACAAGAAATAATTTTTGAAATTTTTATCATCTGCTTTTCTTTAGAAAATTTCTGTAGACAATTAAAATGCATGTGTATTTTTGCAACAATTGTAATCCATAAGGTTATCCTCTTGTCATTATACTTGTTGATTTTTTTTCTCATAGGATACAAAATAAATTTAAATTTTAGAATATGCTATTGAGATAGATAACTACTCCTAGAGCAATGATATAAAGCAAATGCTTTTAATTATAGATCTATATCCGGGGAGGGTTGCGGGTGGGAGGGACGTTATGGGGGGGAAGCCATTGTAATCCATAAGCTTTACTTTGGAAATTTATATTCATTAAATAAAAGTTAAAAAAATATAGATCTATATCCATACTATCTATATATCTATTATGAAATTTTGAAAAAAATATATGTGTATAAAGCCATATGCTGAATTACTAAAAGGGTAAAGAGAATGTACTGTTATACAATAAAACATATACTGCCTCATTCTAATTTCAGATATTTTGCTAAAGTCCCCAAATATTGGCAATATTTTCATGAGATTAGTGCTTTGCTATAAACATAGAATGGTAGAGGCATTATTTTTGTGATATTTATTTTCACTTCACACTAAATGTAATATGGTTTTTTTGTTTTGTTCTGTTTATACTTCAATAAGAGTTCACTTTGAATTTTATATTCAAGTTATTTATTTATTTATTTTTTGACAGGCAGAGTTAGACAGTAAGGAGAGAGAGACAGAGAGAAAGGTCTTCTTTCTGTTGGTTCATCCCCGAAATGGCCACCACGGCCGTACACAGCGCTGATCCAAAGCCAGGAACCAGGTGCCTCCCCCTGGTCTCCTAGGCGTGTGCAGGGCCCAAGCACTTGGCCCTTCCTCCACTGCACTCCTGGGCCACAGCAGAGAGCTGGCCTGGAAGAGGAGCAACCGGGATAGAACCCGGCACCTCAACTGGGACTAGAACCTGGGGTGCTGTTGCTGCAGGCAGAGGATTAGCCTAGTGAGCTGCAGCGCCAGCCTATTCAAATTATTCCTAAAATAAAATAAATACTAAATTCCTCATGGATACAAATGCTTCAAAGAAGAACATCAATTAAATGAATAAAACCCTTAAAAACATTTCTTAATTAAATAAAGGAGAACCTGATTTTTAAGAGTACAAAAAATGACACAAGATTTCCACATAATTTTAAAAATATTTCATAGGCCAGAAGTTAGAGGTCATTTAACTTTGTCAAGATCCAGAACTTAATTTTCAAAATACTTGAAGCTAACTCAAATAACTTTGAATGTCCATCAAGTTTTTACAGAAGACATGACATGAAATTACCTGTCATAATAATGAGTGTTTATTAAAATGAAGCTGGATAGCTCCTTTAATTTTAGAATCACTTTTTTTTTCTCCAACATTGACTGGTTCCACATCACTCCCAGATTTCTCTTATTTCTGTTTTTGAGAGCACATGGTTTTCTCATGTTCTAATATGAGTACTATTAGTTTCCTTATTAGATATTAGCTAATTAGATAGTAGTTAATATCTTTAGATATTAGCTAAAGATATAGGCTAATATCTTTTTCTCAAAATTGTGACATTTTTAAAGAAAATCACCAGATTTTGATAGTTCTATATTAATAGGAATGTTAAAATAGAAATTACGAATTGGTGTGCCAGGTATTTTCTGTTTGCCTTTCCTAAGCACCTTTTAATCATCTTTCCTGTGAATGAGGACACTAATCTTTATGCATAGTGTCACTGAACTCTCTGCCCTCTGGTTTTCTTTATATTCAGTCAATTGAAAGAAGTACTATGATAACAGAAAATAGACGAATAGTGAACCTGCCCACTTATTACCAGGGACTTTTCCCTATCTATCTTCGTTGGTTGTCTATGCCCATCCATTACAGGTGAATTCTCTTTTCAGATGGCCATTACTATACAGCTCTTCTTTTTTTAAATTTTTTAAAATTTAATTTAATTTTATTTTTTGACAGGCAAATTTAGAGAGAGAGAGAGAGAGAGAGAGAGAGAGAGAGAGAGAGAAAGGTCTTCCTTTTCCGTTGGTTCACCCCCCAAATGGCCTCTACAGCCAGCGTGCTGCCCTGATCCAAAGCCAGGAGCCAGGTGCTTCCTTGGGCCATCCTCAACTGCCTTCCCGGGCCACAGCAGAGAGCTGGCCTGGAAGAGGAACAACCAGGACAGAATCCGGCGCCCCAACCGAGACTAGAACCCGGTGTGCCGGCACCGCAGGCGGAGGATTAGCCTAGTGAGCCACAGCACCGGCCACATACAGATTTTCTAACCAGATTAAGTGATGATTCACTTTCGCTCCTTCTTTTCCTTGGTGTTGCTGAGACTAGGTACTCTGCTACGCTTTGTCAGTTTTCCCTTTTCTCATTTATAAATTTGGGTGGAATCCTTTTAGCTACCTTTCATCAACTGTTCCATTTTCACTTGAAATAATTTCTAGATGAGGTCTTACTGTTGCAAGTACTTAGAAAAATCTATGATAAATCAAAACATAAAAGTAGCTTAGCAAATATCCACAGAAGTTAATATTATATGCTAGCCTAAAAATATTAGAAAACACATTTAAAAAACCTTGATATTTTAGGTTGAGGAACCTCTATAGCATGGAAAGATAAATGTGGAAACTAGGTCTAGCCTTATTCACTTAATTACTTTAGAGAGAAATGTTCCTGTGTTAGCATGTGTGCTCATTCTCTTTTGTCCTGAAGATCTCATGCCCTTTCTTTATCTTAGCAGGTGTCCTGGGAGATTGAATGATACCACTATAAGGTCTTATTTGGGCTCCCTTGCTCTTGGGCTTTACACGGGTGATTGGATGACATCAACAATTGAAGAGGGTAGGAAAAAAGAGTGTTTGGAGTATTTCCACTTGCTGTTCCTTCCTCATTCTTTTTCAGTTCTAAGGAAAGAAACGATTCCCCTGTGGTCCTAGGTACTGCATTCTTCAGCATCCTTTGTTTCATTAACCTTATCCATACCTGTGTCAGCATCCCAGCAAAGAACAGCATTTAAAATTTTTTTAAAATTTATTTGACAGGTAGACTTATTGACAGTGAGAGAGAGAGAGACAGAGAGAAAGGTCTTCCTTCCATTGGTTCACTCCCCAAATGGCTACCAAGGCCAGAACTGTGCCAATCCAAAGCCAGGAGCCAGCTGCCTCCTCCTGGTTTCCCATGCGGGGACAGGGACCCAAGCACTTGGGCCATCCTTCACTGCCCTCCCGGGCCACAGCAGAGAGCTGGTCTGGAAGAGGAGCAACTGGGACTAGAATCCGGTGCCCATGTGGGATGCAGGTGCCACATGCGGAGGATTAACCAAGGGAGCCACGGCGCCGGCCCCAAAGAACAGCATTACCACTTGGTAACTGCCATCTCTTTCCAGGATTCTGAGCAGTTTAGCATCTGATTCAGCTATATAAAATGTAAAATAAAATGATATCTGCATCCTATAATAAAGGAATTTTTTTTTTATCGTACCAGATCCCAATACTTTAGACTTATAAAATGGATATGTAAAAGCTATCTAGAGGAGCCAATGCTGTGGAGTAGTAAGTTGAGCCCCCACCTGAGGTGCCAGCATGCCATGTGGGTGCTGGTTCAAGTCCCTGCTGCTCTGCTCTCAATCCACTCCCTGCTGGTGACCTGGTGCTTGGGGCCCTGCATCCATGTGGAGACTCAGAGGAAGCTCTTGGCTCCTGGCTTTGGATCGGCTCAGCTTTGGCCTCTGCGGCCATTTGGGAGTGAACTAGTGGATGGAAGATCTCTCTCTATCTGTGAATCTGCCTCTCAAATAGATAAATAAATAAAAGTCATCTACAAATTATATTTTAACTTCAAAATTGTCTTGAATTAGAAATGCAACACATATGATTTTAAAAGCTACTAAAAATACATACCAACAAAAACAAAAGCAAGGGTTCTAAACAAGAGAATTGACAACTAGGGTTATTGGTTTATTGTTTGTACAGAATATCCAATTAAATCTAATTTTATGTTTAGTGTAAAGATTACATTAATAAGTGAACCAGTTAACCATAGAATGCCTATTTAGGAAATAACGGGGCTGGCGCTGTGGTGTAGCGGGTAAAGCCGCCTCCTGCAGTGCCGGCATCCCATATGGATGTTGGCTGCTTCACTTCCAATCCAGCTCTCTGCTATGGCCAGAGAAAGCAGTAGAAGATGGCCCAAGTCCTTGGGCCCCTGCAGCCACATGGGAGACCTGGAAGAAGCTCCTGGCTTCAGATCAGCACAGCTCTGGCCATGGCAGCCAATTGGGGGGTGAACCAGCAGATGGAAGATGTCTCTCTGCCTCTCCTTCTCTCTCTGTTTAACTCTGACTTTTAAATAAATAAATAAATCATTTAAAAAGAAAATAAGTTATATGATGACTCTAAACCTGTCACAATAATATTTTAATATGTTAAAAATTATGAGATGCATTTTGTATAATTTAGACCATTTTCAAATACGGTGACTGCTTAAGACAGTGGTTGATTTGTTTCTACTGAGGTAGCTACCAAAAAAAGTTTTTTATAGCATTTACAAATTCTCCCCCAATACATGTGAATGGGTTATTCAGGGTGTAATTTCTGTAAAGAACATGTTAATATCTTTATTAATACCTTTATTTTTAAATATTGAATTATTTATTTGGAAAGCAGAGCAACATAGAAAAAGGAGAGACAGAGGAGAGAGAAATAATCCTTCCTCTAATTCTTTCTCTAAAGGAGGCAAGGTCATATCTAGGTCAGGCTGTAGCCAGGAGCCGAGTATTCTAAGCTGGTCTACCGTATGGATGCCAGGGCCAAGTGCTTTTACCTTATTCCACCATCTTTCCAGACTCATTAAAAGAAAGCTGAATTGAAAGTGGTGTAGCCGGGCCTCAAACTGGCACCCTGATACAAGATCCCAGCATCACAAGCAGAAGCTTAAATCACTTCGCTACAATGCTGGCCCCCTATTTTAACTTTCTTGAAAAATAACTATGTAATTTAGGTGGCATGAAATAAGTTATGATGAAATTCAAAGTCTATTTAAAAAGAATTTAGGTCTTAGTGGAATATTTAAATGTCCACGATGAAATTTCTGAGGATAGAGTCGGATTAGCATATGATTGATAAATGTAAAATAATGTTATGGCTGGTGTGTATATATTTTTAAAAAATGAAATAGTTTAAACTCTAGCTCAATTTAGAAAATTATCTTCAACACCACAAGATATGAATTTTCAACTTATCATTTATGTATAACAACAACAAAAATCTCATTCATACTAATGCTTTTCAATTATTTCTACTGTTGTAGAAATTGTTAATGATTACACTTATAGATGTACTTTGGATTTTATAAGAATTATTCCTAGTAGCCTTTGAGATCTAATTTGAGTGGAGTGGATTAAGTGTTCCTGGTTTAATCTGGGAATAATCATTACAAGTACCCTTTCCAATTTATATTTAAAATATGCCATAAAATGTTTAAAGATTGTCAAAATATATATCAATCTTTTCAAGTAAAAAACTTTGTTCTAGGACTAAGATTGTAACTATCAAGGGGATATAGTTCTTGGAGTCATATAAAAAATTGCCTTCACTTCTTCAATTTTGAATCAGTAGGAGTGTATCATAAGATGTAATTCATTAAAATATTCTTAACATTAAATGTCACCATTGTCCTATTTGAGAAATGTATTCCATTTTATTTCTTATAATCTTTTCTCTCTTAATTTAGATGTGTAAAATTAGTCATGACTTTTACAGTGCATTAAAAAACTTCAATCCTTAGGAAGCATGTTTTTTAAGATACCTGTGTAATATTAATATAAAATATTTCAAAAATAGACAAAAGTATCTACTTTTACTCCTTTTTTAATTCTATTATTTTATTTTATTTTATTTTATTTTATTTTATTTTATTTTTTAACTTTTATTTAATGAATATAAATTTCCAAAGTATAGCTTATGGATTACAATGGCTTCCCCCCCATAACGTCCCTCCAACCCACAACCCTCCCCTTATCCACTCCCTCTCCCCTTCCATTCACATCAAGATTCATTTTCAATTCTCTTTATATACAGAAGATCAGTTTAGCATACATTAAGTAATGATTTCAACAGTTTGCTCCCACACAGAAACATAAAGTGAAAAATACTGTTTGAGTACTAGTTATAGCAGTAAATCTCAATGTACAGCACACTAAGGACAAAGATCCTACATGAGGAGTAAGTGCACAGTGACTCCTGTTGTTGACTTAACAAATTGACACTCTTGTTTATGGCATCAGTAATCACCCTAGGCTCTTGTCATGAGCTGCCAAGGCTATGGAAGCCCCCTGAGTTCACTGACTCTGATAATTTTTAGACAAGGCCATGGTCAAAGTGGAAGTTCTCTCCTCCTTTCAGAGAAAGGTACCTCCTTCTTTGATGACCTGTTCTTTCCATTGGGATCTCACTCACGGAGATCTTTCATTTAGGTTTTTTTTCCCCCAGAGTGTCTTGGCTTTCCATGCCTGAAATACTCTCATGGGCATTTCAGCCAGATCCGCATGCCTTAAGGGCTGATTATGAGGCCAGAGTGCTGTTAGGACATTTGCCATTCTATGGGTCTGCTGTCTATCTCACTTCCCATGTTGGATCATTCTCTCCCTTTTTGATTCTATCAGCTAGTATTTGCAGACACTATTCTTGTTTATGTGATCCCTTTGGTTCTTAGTCCTATCATTATGATCAATTGTGAACAGAAATTGATCACTGGGACTAGTGAGATGGTATTGGTACATGCCACCTCGATGGGATTGAATTGGAATCCCCTGGTATGTTTCTAACTCTACTGTTTGAGGTAAGTCAGCTTGAGCATGTCCCGAATTGCACATCTTATTTAAAAAATGTATTTATCTTCAACTGGAAACAATTGTACTTAGTGAAATAAGCCAATCTCAAAAAGACAAATATAATATGTTTTCCTTGATCTGATACAACTTGTAGAATACCTAAAATGTAATGTATTTGAGCAAAATAGACATTTGGAGAATGGACGATTGTTTATAGCCTTTGTCTCTTCCATTGAGGAACAATCTTTTGTTTAGTTTGCTTTGTTTTGTCTTCTTTCTCTTCATGCTATTTGCTGAACGCCTCTACTTAGAATAGGATTAATTATGTAATCACCAAGTAAACTGATAATAAATCATTATAAAAATTAAAAATGAGAATACAGGATGGAGGGAGGGTTGGAATGTGGATGGGAGGGAGAGGAAGCCCCACTTGGTTACTAAATTTATATATGTGCAATATATGAAACTTGTATAACAAATGAAGTTTTTTAAAATATTTACTTATTTATTTGAAAGGCAGAGCTACAGAGAAAGAGAGAGAGAGTGAGAGAGAGAGAGAAACAGGGATCTTCCATCTGCTGGTTAACTTCCCAAATGGCTGCAATCTGAAGCCTTTCCCAGCTGCTCTAGCAGGGAGCTTGATTGGTACTGGAGCATCTGGGCTTGAACCAGTGCCTATATGGGATGCTGGTTAACTGTGTACGTTAGCAATTTAAACTCTAAATTTCTTTTTGCATACTTTGTTAAAAAGGATGGACCCTTTAAAAATTTTTTATGCTTTTCTATACTTTTCTTTTTATAAGCTGCCAATGAAGTTGTGTTAGTGGATGACACTAGTGAGATACTGAACAACGCAGTAAAAGAAGCCTGCTATCTGGATCTGCTCTGCTGTCTTACACAGCAAGTTTCTGCAGCATGCTTGACTTTCTTCTGCATCTGCCTCCTTCAGTACTCACAGCTCATCCAGGGACAGGCTCTGGTATTATTCCAGAGTGCTCGGTAGCCAGCAGTTATCTCTGGCACCCTGACTTGAGCAGTTTTTCAGCAGAGAGCCCCGGATGTCTCCTGCACGACTCACAACTTCTCCATGGCTCAAATCCTGCAGCAAATGGAAGGCAACAGCTCCCCCTGGTACTCCAGTTCTGAGAATTTTATAGAAGAGTGCCTCCAGAGATGCTTCTCATGGCCAGTTTTCCCTGGCACACATGACAGCAGAGGGGACATTTCCATCACATTCCATGGACGCAGAACCCCAGGAACTTCCTTATTCTCCGATGTGTCCTCTCTGAAATGTCTGGATCTCAAATCCAGAGACAGGCTTTTCCTTAGACTAGTGGCTGCTGCTTATCTCTGCAGTTCCTTTCATCTTCAGAATTCACTTTACTTCCTTTTCTTTAAAAAATATTTTATTTATTTGTTACAGAGAGACAGGGACAGACAGATAGAGATCTTTCATCTGCTGGTTCATTCCCCAAATGGTCACAATGGCCAGAGCTGGGCCAGGCAGAAGCCAAGAGACAGCAGCTTCATCCAGGTCTCCCATGTGGGTGCAGAGTCATGTGCACTAGGGTCATGCTTTGATGCTTTAGCAAGTGCATTAGAAGGAAGCTTGATCAGAAGTGGAACAACCAGGACTCAAACAGGCATCCGTACAGGATGTGAGCATTGCAGGCGGCGGCTTTACCAACTGTGTGACAACACTGCCCCCCTCCTTTACTTCTTAAAAAATCAGTTTCCTCATTTTGTTAGTTATGACGTTGATAGCCATTTGTATTATCCAAATTATGTTTCATAGATCCTCTGGCCTGCTTGGGCCCAGACTGGTCCCACAAGTAATTTAACAGCACCATTTATTGACTGCCACTTCTTCCTGCCCTTAACTGACTGCTTCTTTACACCAAAAGATTTGAAAAGGAATACTCATGTCACCCTTATTCACAAATAGAAAAAAATCCCACATTTCTATCAAGTATGAATGAAGAAATACTTTTTATGCCAATTACAATGCCTTATAATCTAAAAGGTATTTAACCATCCCCTACTCAGCAGGTGAATCCATGCATAATATCACTCCTTATTGGCTGCTGAATCTTCCTTCTGTTACTTTTCTGTTCCTCTCATTTATGCTTCCTTGGTAAGTTCCAAAAAAATTAGAAAGTTTTTGTTTCATGACTGCTTTTGGAAAAATAAAATTAAGAATTATTTAATTATACAGAAATACTTCAAACCTGCATTATAATATTGATTTGGGTTATAGAACTATATCTATATTATTATGGCATCCACAATGAATCATCTGTTGGGTCTGCTTTCTTCTTTGCAGTTCCTAAGTCTCTTCATGGCAGATCTCGTGAAAATACTCAGTGAAAGGTGAAAGAATGTTCCAAGCCCTATTCAGCCACATCTGGGTTTATATGTCACTAATGGGCAGAATATTCCTGTTGTAACATTTCATCCTTCCGCATAAAAGAAGTAATCCCTTGCTTTTGGGACACAATATTAAAATTCCTGCTTTTAACTTTTAGTGTATGCTTAAGGAGGAATAGTAAACCACAAGCTTAGGCCAAACACTAATCTCTCAAAAGCAAAACAGATTTAAAGAGAAGTCCAATGCTTTGAATCAGTATCCCTCCAAGGATATGTGCATGGGTAAAATCGTATTAAGTGTGATGTTTCTCCATGTAAGTGTGTTTTCTAATACTGTATTATTTTATAATCAGCTAGGTGATAGTATTTTAATTAATTATTATAGAAATCTAATTTTGAAGAAAATTATATAAATCATACATGAAAATATGTGTTGATTCACAGTATGAATATAATTACATAAGACAGAAAAGAACAATGCACTTTCAGAAAATGTAGAGTAAAATGAGATTAATACATAGTTAAATATAAACAAATTTTGAAACTTAAGTTTAGATAGACACAGATTTGTAATTAATTCTAGTTATCTGATAAAAGTAAATTCCTGGAAGGAACTACTCTATCAAGTTAATATTGACTGTTTTTACTACTGGAACTTTGAAAATGATTTCATCGTACATGTCTGTACTTTCTGAAGTCTCTTAATGAATTCAGAATAATCAATTAAATAGACAAAATCCTACTTAAGTTTCAGGGGTCAAGGTAAACCAAACTACTTAATCTATAAACAGAATATTCAAAGATCTAGCAATTATTTTTTTCCCATTTTACAACTAAAACATCCCCTGTGCTGTTCCCTGAAAATTGTCTTCATTTTCTATCTTCCCTCTTTTATACACGGTGTCCAGTAACAAAGATGGGATACAACTCATTATGCCCTGTCCAAATGCTGGTTACCAGCTCTTGACGACTTGTCCTTGAAATGCCTCTACTGTGGCTGAAGTGCTAAATTAAAGTTTGTAATAAATTCTACTTTAAATATCAGACAACATTTTTTTTTCACAATTTAAAATTACAACAGTAAATGATACATTTGATTTAGAGTAAGAATTACGAATAGAAGATTGGGAGTTGATCTATTCTTAAATATGAGACTACCCACAAAACAGAAGGTAAGATTAGTTTAACTGCCACCATTTGTGCTTCATTAGTGTTTTGTTGTATTCTACCATTGGGTTTGATGCTAAAGCATGACTTAATGACTATTATATATGGATTGTATGTCTGTGGGTTTTACTTTAATGTTTTGTGGTTGGAAGTTCAAGTGGGGTTGAATTCACAGTAAAACTTAATGTACCTTTGTGAATGAATACAACTGTGTTTCTTAATTGAACACATTAAGATATTGAATACTTTATTGAACTAATAAAAAGGCTAATATTAAGTTAGACAATATGTCATTGTATGCTTAGAGGAACTGAATGAATAATTTAATTTACTATTGAATACTTTAGGATAGAACACATGTATCACAAGATAAAATGGTTATTATTGCTGATTAAAATGAACTAGTAAATTTATACTTATGTGTGTATATTAAATTTTCCTTCATATGTTTTGTATAAATATATTCCTATGTTTATATCATAAAATAGTTACACATATTTAAATATGTCTTTTCACTAGAGTATCAATATGATTTTCTATTGTATATACAAATTACATAGGTACATCTTATCATATTTATCACAAAAATGAAGAAAATTCAATATAGTAGTGGGTAACATTGTTTTAACTCTCCTGGACATAGTATTAGCAGAGCAATATATGGATAATTTATGTTCTACTTCATATTTTTATAATATTAAGTAAATAACTTAAAAACTCTTTAAAAATGTTTGTAAAAATGCTAATTAAATGTTAACTGATTTTTGTCTAATTTTTTTGAAACATTTTGTCTAATGTTTCAAAGAGTAAAAATTGAATTAAGTGTTAATATTTATAATCTATGAGATATTAATTCATGTAAATATTTACAAGGACAGATGTTGAGAAAAGAGGAGATAAATACAAATTCTATGAGCATTATAACACATTTATGTACAATAAAAGAATGGACTATGTTGGTTACTTTGCTTTAGTTGAATATTGTCCTTCAGAATACACAGAAATTCCTTAGAAATCTGATAAATGGGAAAAAAAAGCAATACATGAGAGTGTTGGGTGATTCCTAGAACTTTACTAGTATTTCTTATTCCAAGCACAGTTGTCATAGACTGGCTACATGTTCTGATGTTTGACTATGAACATACTTCACTTCCTTTTGTTTTTTAAGATTTATTTATTTGAAAGAGTTACACAGAGAGAGAAGGAGAGGCAGGGAGAGAGAGGTCTTCTGTTAACAGGTTCACTCCCCAGAGGGCTGCTGTTTTAGCAGAGCTACTTAATTGTAGGTACAATATATTTTTTCTGTATAAAAACAAAAATGCCAGCATATTTATGATGCATATTGATAGAGACTGATCTGTGGTTGGTCATGTGAGTGGCTTTGGTTGCTCACCCCTTCCTAGGCTTGTGCCTGCTGGTGTGTGGTATTACAGCTCTTTCTATTGAAGGATTCAGGGGAGGGAATATATATTTCCCTTTCCTTTTTTTTTTTAAGATTTACTTATTTATTTATTTATTTTGATAGGCAGAGTGGACAGTGAGAGAGAGAGACAGAAAGGTCTTTCTTTGCCGTTGGTTCATCCTCCAATGGCCGCTTCAGGGGAGGGAATATATATTTCCCTTTCCTTTTTTTAAAGATTTATTTATTTATTTATTTATTTAGACAGGCAGAGTGGACAGTGAGAGAGAGAGACAGAGAGAAAGGTCTTCCTTTGCCGTTGGTTCACCCTCCAATGGCCGCCATGGCTGGCGCACTGCAGACGGCGCACTGCGCTGATCCGATGGCAGGAGCCAGGTACTTCTCCTGGTCTCCCATGGGGTGCAGGGCCCAAGCACTTGGGCCATCCTCCACTGCACTCCCGGGCCACAGCAGAGAACTGGCCTGGAAGAGGGGCAACTGGGACAGAATCCGGTGCTCCAACCGGGAATAGAACCCGGTGTGCCAGCGCCGCAAGGCAGAGGATTAGCCTAGTGAGCCGCCGCGCTGGCCTTATTTATCTATTTGAAAGTCAGAGTTACATAGAGAGAGAAGGAGAGGCAGAGAGCGAGAAAGATCTGCTGTCTACTGGTCCATTCCCCAATTGGCCACAACAGCTGGAGCTGCGCTGATCTGAAGCCAGGAGCCAGGAGCTTCTTCCTGGTTTCCCACGTGGGTGCAGGAGCCCAAGGTCTTATACTGCTTTTCCAGGCCTTAGCAGCGAGCTAGATTGGAAGTGGAGCAGCCGGCACTCGAACTGCACCCATATGGGATGCTGACATTGCAGGCGGTAGCTTTACTCACTACACCACAGCGTCAGCTCCAGTTTTATAATCTTTAAAAACCCATTCCTAGAGTCAATACTGTGGTGTAGAATGTTCAGCATCTACCTGCAAGGGGAATGGTAAGATATTCTCTCTCTCTCTCTTTCTCTCTCTCTCTCTCTCTCTCTCTGTCTCTTCCTCCCCCTCTCCTCTCCCTCTTCCTCTCTCTCTTTGTCTGTATCTCTGCCTTTCAAATAAATAACTAAATAAATATTCCTTCAATTCACATTTTCTGCTATTGTGTATGTTTTGTATATAAATGTCCATGATAAAAATAAAAACATTTTGAAATAACTTTTATAACACATCTGCCATACAGCAAGGTAATAAAATTTTGACAATATCACATGATTAAGTTGTCTGAAAAGTTGCTAGAGAATATTTTATTGTGGAATGAAAATCATTATAATTTCAAGAATGATAATCGAGCAATAGCTGTGGTTACTAGCTATTACTACACCATGACTAGTTATTGTGGGCATGAGTTAGCATATGATACATGATATGGAACAGAAGAGATCAGTAGCAATTTGTTGGTCACAATCTTTCACCACTCCATCCCTGTCAAGATGATAATGATATGGTACACACCAGGTGTATTCAGGAACTGGGGAAGGAAGTGGAGGAAAACTGTTTTATCAATAGGTGGGGTGACACAGGAGGGTATGACTGATTTTTTTAAATAATTTTCTTTTGAGGAAATACATCTATTATCCAGGGATAAACAGGAACTATATTGGCCAACACAGTAAGGGACATTGATCTGGAAGCATTGTGGGAATAGCACCTTGGATATTAGCAATTTGACTGCCTCTTGGTTTTAGTCAGATGTCAAATAACTTGTGGTACTGAGTGTTCATTTTAGTATTTGACATAACTAACCTCCTTCTATCGGTTTTCAAAATTATGTTCAGTTATTATCTTAGGAAATGGAACCCTAAATTTGTTATCCACATATAATATTTACTTCTATGGCCAATGTTTATCATAATCACTCATTCTTAGATTTACAGAAAGATTAATTCCTATGAATTCATCGTAAATTCATAAATGCATGGGGATTAAAAAGAGCACTGGGCATAGCAATAATTTCTCAAAGCTCCATTGAGCTTCAGTTTCCTTAATTGTATGAATAGAGAATAACTTCATTTTTTCAGAGCATTGTATTATACACTGGAAAGTTCCTACTGAAAATGAAAAAGATAGTTTTACATATTTATAGCTAAGTTAAAAAAGTAGGGAATTAAATTTTTGAAAATTCAAGATATTGAGTTGCTTGATCTAAAATGTATTTCAATAACATTGTTATTGTGGAATCTATCTTTTTTACACTATTGTTGCATATTAACTGTTTATTTCCTTATTCAAGAATTATTAATGGTTGTCAGAGTATTTTAAAAATGGACTGCATAGCTGAGATAATGCAAATGTTTCAGATACCACGCCTGCAGCCAGCATTATGGTTCAGCAGGTTAAGCTGCTGCCTCCAATGCCAAGATTCCTTAGCAAAGTGCCAGCTTGAGTGCTGGCTGTCACATTTCAAATCCAGTTCCTTACTAGTGTAACTGGGAAAGCAATGGAAAGTGGCCCAATATTTGGGTACCTGCCACATATGCAGAAAACCCAGATGAAGCTCCCGATCTCCTGTCTTCAATCAGGCCAGTTCAGGCCATTTGTGGTGTGAACTACTGGATGAAAGGTTTTTTTCTCCGTGTGTCACTCTGTGTTTCAAACAAATAAAATAAATTTGAAAAATGACATTACCCAGGTCCTCAAGGAGCTTATAATCAAATGTTAAATTGGAAATTCATGGGGCCAGTGTTGAGACGTAGCGGGTAAAGCTGCTGCCTGCAGTGCCAGCATCACATATGGGCGCCAGTTCAAGTCCCAACTCTCTGCTATGGGCTGGGAAAGCAGTAGAAGATGGCCCAAGTCCTTGGAGCTCTGCACCTGTGTGGGAGAGGTGGAAGAAGCGCCTGGCTCCTGGCTTCGGATTGGCACAGCTCTTGCTGTTGCAGCCATCTGGGGAGTAAACCAGCAGACAGAGGATCTCTCTCTTTCTCTCTCTCTTTCTCTCTCTCTCTCTCTCCCTCTACCTCTCTGTAGCTCTGCCTTTCAAATAAATAAATAAATCTTTTAAAAAATGGAAACTCACATTTTAGAAACATCCCTTTAAGTGTCATGATTGTGATAAGCAGAAGAAGCACATAACTGAGGAGTCAATTCCAACGAGAATAATAGCTATGAAAGGGAACACCCGAAGCCGATTCAACTCGCACAGTATGGAGAAAGACAAGGTGTTGAGATACTTTTAAAGAAGCAACCTAAGCAAAAGCATATATAGGGTAATAAAAATAATTCTTCACACCATTCCGACCCTACTTTCAACTCCAGCCTTTCTTCCACCAGTCTGTTCTTGATTAGGCCTCTGACTTACTGGTATTCCTTCTGCTTCTTGAGCAAACCAAGCTTGCCTGTTCTGCATCATCTTTGAATCTCTTCTCCTCCCCTTTTAGCAGTTCTTTCCTTCATCTCTGCAAGGCTGGCTATTCACTCCTTGTCCTAGCTCAGATGTCTCTCTTTCCAGAAAGTTTTTTCATACTATCTTCCTCAGTTTCCTTTACTATCCATTTGTTACATTTCATTACTTTTTAAATCTTTGTATCATTCACAAAATTGTTTTTTAATTATTTTTATTTCCATGCTATGTTTTCCCACTAGAACACCAGTCACATGATAAAATAAAAGGAAGGTGCTTGTTCATGTTACATCTCCAGCCATATAATAGTGCACGAGAGAAAACTGGTGTTTACAAATCTGAAAGATAGTATAACTGTTACTTTAACAGAATGAGACAAGATAATTCAATAAGTACCAGATCACCAATATGTGTCAGACCTACATTTGAAGAATGACTTTGAATTTGAAGGATATTAGGATTTATTGAAGAATTTTAAGAGAAGTAAAATGATCTGCTTGTGCTTTTAGGAAAATACTTTGACAACTGAAGAAACTCTGGCCCAGGAGAGACATGGAATAAATAGAATTGAATCCTAAACTAAGTAGTATGTAAAATGCACAGAAAAAAAAGAAAAAACTGTTTGCCAAAGACTGAGGAAATACAATCTATTAGATCTAATAAATAGCTATTGAAGATAAAGGACAGGGTAGAAAGAATGATAGTATTCTGAAGATTTCTGTGCTTATTTTATCTTACTTTCAAGGTACCTGTAGAGTTTAATGTTCTGCAGAGGTTTATATGTCAACAGAAATAGTTAAGCAGTTATAATCAGTGTAATGGAATATCTACCACTTAGTTCTGAGAGGACAAATGAATAGAAGGAGCTTAAAATAGTTTTTAATTCAAGAGTTATATAATTTTGCACATTATAAGAGTTTGTAGACTGTTGCCACGGCTCAATAGGCTAATCCTCTGCCTGCAGCACCGGCACACCAGGTTCTAGTCCCGGTCGGGGCGCCAGATTCTGTCCCAGTTGCCCCTTTTCCAGGCCAGCTCTCTGCTGTGGCCAGGGAGTGCGGTGGAGGATGGCCCAGGTCCTTGGGCCCTGCACCCGCATGGGAGACCAGGAGAAGCACCTGGCTCCTGGCTTCAGATCAGCGCGGTGCGCTGGCCGCAGTGCACCAACCACGGCGGCCATTGGAGGGTGAACCAACAGCAAAAGGAAGACCTCTCGCTCTCTCTCACTGTCCACTCTGCCTGTCAAAAAAAAAAAAAAAAAAAAAAAGAGTTTGTATTTCCATCTTCAATTTTCATTGAAACTGTTTTTATGGATTGGGCATGTATTATTCTAGGCACAAAGCTTTTAAATTCTTATTAGGTTTTTTTTTTTTTTTTTTTTTTTTTTACTAGATGAAAGGAAAGAGAAACACAGAGTAAAATCGTTCAACCACCTAAGTCCTTGAGCTATCATCCATTGGCTCCCTGAATGAACTTTTGCACAAAGTTGAAATTAATAATGAAGATTGGACTTAAACCCAGGCACTCTGGTCTGGAATGTGGGTATCCCAAGCAGTGTGTTGGCCTTTGATCTGAATATTTACACCTAAACACTCAATTTTTATTTTAACAGCTTAAAATGAAAATTTCAACTCTTTTATATTACAGATTAGTAATTATTTTTAAACAGTAATTTTAAATGAAATTTTTATATAACCTGATTATAAAATTTTATTTTCTAAACTTATGTTATAGAAGTCATATTTGATGGGAGCTAGCATACTGGTTCAGTAGATTAAGTCACCATTTGAAATTCTGGCATCCCATTAATGTTTCATATGATTAATATACAATGTGCAAATGTACCAAAACATACACTGTCAGGGGCTGGTGCTGTGGCATGGTTGGTAAAGCTGCCTCCTGTAGTGCCAGCATACCATATGCTGATTTGAGTCCCTACTGCTCCACTTCTGATCTGGCTCTCTGCTATGGCCTGGAAAAGCAGTAGAAGATGGACTGGGTCGTTGGGACCCTGCACCAGTATGAGAGACCCGGAAGAAGCTCCTGGTTCCTGGCTTTGGACAGTCCTAACCCCAGCTGTTGCAGCCATTTGGAGCAAGAGGATGTAACATCTCTGTCTCTGCCCGTCTTTCTCTTTCTCTGTAAACTCAGCCTTTCAAATAAGTAAATAAATCTTTAAAAACAAAAGCATACACTGTTCCCTGTAAATATGTGTAAGTATTGTCTGTCAATATGAAAAAGAATAAATATGCTTGTAAAATTATATAAACTATAAGCCTTACAAAACCTGAATAATACCTGGTTCTGTTGAATGGCAACAACTTGCAAGATCCTAAATGTACTACTAACATTTTTCTTCTTTCTTCATGGTGGATAGTCCAAGGTGAAGCAACCTGTCTTTTTCTTAAAAATACAAGCTCCAAGGTACTCAATGTAGAAGATTCTCAAAAACATCCACAATGTTCCAGGTCTCCATTTTCATGGGGTTTATCAATTACACTCTGGCACATATATAAATCAGTTAGCCATCCACAATGCTTAATACATCAACCCTACATGATATAGATATTGTTATTTTATTGACATAATTAACCCATTATATGATAAGCATAATAGCACAGAATTGGTCCATTAACATCATTTAGTTGCATATGGACATGTTATTACCAAAACTATCATCATCAGTATGGTGCTGGTGCAAAAGAATAAAAAGTATACTATTTCTGCCATAGAAGTGCAAACTACATATGCAAATGTGCTGGGTAGTTATGTGCAAGGCACTTGCAGCTGTGTTAAAGTGTTTTAATACAGATATGATATGAAGCAACATTAGCGATTAGCAATACCACCTTGCTAATTTTGTGATTACTGTAGTTCCCCTAAGTAATTTGCACTGTCAAAGAGGGACATTAAATAGGGATGCTACAGGAATCACTATTATTTTCTTTCAAGCTGTCAATAACACAGATAATGACAAATTTAGCAAGAAAGTAAAATTTCATCACCTTTGGTGGTGTTGTTTTTGGCATTTTCTCTTGGCTCCACCTATCGTAGTAGTCCAGACTTCACTGTAGCTATGAGGACATTATACATGCTCTCAGGTAACAGAAATATTCAAGTATGTCAGTACAAATAGAGTAGGCTGTACCTATTCTACTATACTATGAATATATAGGAAAAGAAAAAAAAATTAAAAAATCCAGAGATGCACACAGTTTCACTGAATCCATTCTGAGATAGACTTTGGACAAGATCTCTATCACCTAAATCTCAGAGCCAATATATAATAATCCCCGGAACATGTGAATATGTCCATTATATCTCTTCACTGTTCCCATTTACATGGCTAAAAATTGCTCCATGGAGGACACATTGGGGATTCATGGTACACATGTGCAGCCTCCTTATTGGGACCATCTTTAAAGAGATGGACTGCCATGTATCCAGTTAAGGCAATCTTGGTCAGAAAATCTGATGAGATTGTTACAACTTTGTTATCTTTCTAAGTATCAGTCACAGAACCATTCCATTTATATATGTCAATATACTTTAGAGAACATTATGTACTTTATTTTTCTTAGAATCCTAGGATTAAACATTCATGATGACAAATCTACATAGAACAAAACACTTTAAATAAAACTATCTATGGGGCTTATTTTAAGAAACAGCTATATATTTTTCACTTGTTTTACTTTAGCCAAGTTTTCTATTACCATTCACCTGTATGACAATAAATTACTACTGATAACACGTGCTCAAATCCTGTCCCCATCATATTCATCAAACAATTCATGTAATTTCTCTGGTAAAAATTTCCAGTAACTATTCATCATTCATTCATTAAAAGAAAAAGAACCCTACTTATTACTTACCACATTTCTAGAGCGTATATGGCTATAAACTATCTTCCCTTACCTTATTTCCATATCATCTCCCTAACTTAAAATCCTACCATTCTTACATATTCACTCAACTGTTTGCTAGATACTCTGCTTCAAGTATTAAGATGTATTTTATTTTTAAAAAAATATTTATAAATATATATATTTCATTTACTTGAAAGGCATGTGACACACACACACACACACACACACACACACACGGGGGTTTGGGGGCAACTTCTGATTCATTCCCCAAATGCAGGCAACAACTGGGGCTGGGCTAGGCTGAAGCCAGGAGCTTGAAGCTCCAGCCAGGTCTCCCACATAGGAAGTAGAGCCATTGTTTGCTGCCTCTCAGGATGCATCAGCACAATGCTAGATCAGAAGTGGAACAACCAGGACTTGTCTGGCTGCTCTAGAGGGGGCATCATTCCAAGTGGCAGCTTAATGAGCTGTGCCACATGCTCAAGTTGACTTTTATATGTGTGGTGCAGAAGCCAAAGCAATGGCACTAAAAGCATGAATCAACTTATGTTACTATCCTGTCTAACCCTCCAAAGTTATAAATCAATCAAAGTGAAATTTAAATATAAAAGTAGAAAAGCAAATAACTTCTGTGATAACCTTGAAGAGCTTTTTTTTAACCATGAATATTACTTTTATTTTATGTATATGTTTAAATTCTCAAGAGCTGATAAAACAACAAGAACATCAGTGTGTTTCAACAAAAAATCACTGAAATATATCAATCATATTGGCTTAATTAATAAAAAGTGTATTTCCTATATAGCAGAAAGTGCTGATACATGTATGGGGTAGATGGAAGGTGACTTAAAGATCAATTCATCAGTGATTTAAGAAGAACTGCTATATTCACCACTATATCCTTTGGCTTCATTTATGCATCTATAGTAAGTAAATTGCCATGGTTTCAAGGGTCAGATCCACACATGATAACTCAGAAAAATCCAAAGGAAGAAGAAACTATTTCCTCCCTCCCTCTCACCTTGAAGAGCTTTTACAACACGGCTTCACACTAAACACAATACAACTCATTATTCTATCTTAGCTCTACCTAAGGTATGTTGAAATGGGACATCTTTTACGCTGATTCAGATTTAATATTGGTTTTTCCTCTCTGAAATGTAAATTCCAGAAAACATGGTGTGTGTTAAGTCCATTAGTTTATCCTTGTTCCAACAGTGTGTGGTGTATCAAAATGGATATCAAAAATTCAATCCCTAATGCAGGAGTGTTGAGAGACGAAGGCCTTTAGGAGCTGAGTTTTATGGGACGTGAATGGGATTAGCTCTCTCACAAAAGAGTCCTGAGGTGGCTCATCCATCCTTTCAGCATATGAGGCCAAAGCTGGAAGGTATCAGTAAGGAGGAAGAGGACGTTTGCCACTCCTAATTTCTTAGATCCACTTTGAATTTGCTGATTGCCTGATCTTGGAATTTTCGACTTCCAGAACTGTTAAAAATAAATTTCTGTTATATATCAGGTACTCAGTTTTCAGATTTTTTGTTACAGTAGCCCAAACAAACCAAAACAAATGGGGATGCTAAAATATGATCAATTGACCTTGCTAATGAATCATTAGATGTAAACCATCTGGGAAAAAAAGGAAATCAATGTGCCTTGTTGATTTTTTTTTTGTAAAAATAGAGATGCTATTATAAGAGTGACAGGATAAACAAATTTGTTGGATTTGATTTGACTATTTGTAATTGTTATACTGAAGGGCAATTTGAAGGTAAGGAAATGAAAATAGTGTGATTCAAGGAATTTGGTGATGAAGGACAATTACCTCACATTCTATTTATTTTAACATGAAGATACTTGGGTACTCTTTTATTTTGAGGGAAATTCACTAATAGATAAAAGGAAAAGTTGAGGCCCGTGTCGCGGCTCACTTGGTTAATCCTTCTCCTGTGGTGCTGGCAACCTGGGTTCTAGTCCCACTTGGGGCACTGGATTCTGTCCTGGTTGCTCCTCTTCCAGGCCAGCTCTCTGCTGTTGCCTGGGAGTGCAGTGGAGGATGGCCCAAGTCCTTGGGCTCTGCACCTGCATGGGAGACCAGGAGGAAGCACCTGGCTCCTGGCTTCAGATTGGCCCAGTGTGCTGGCCTTAGCGGCCATTTTGGGGGGTGAACCAACAGAAGGAAGACATTTCTTTCTGTCTCTCTCTCTAACTCTGCCTGTCAAAAAAAAAAAAAGAGAGAGAGAGAGAGAGAGAAAGAGAGAGAGAAAGAAAGAAAGAAAAGAAAAAAAGAAAAATTGAAGATGCAGTAAGACATTTTAAGAGGAGGAGCTGAAGTTTGAGCACAGATGTTGGGACAAGGAAATTTAACTCTCAAAAGACCAGGATTCTCTTCCTCCAGGAACTACAGGGCTGCTCTGAGTTTGGCTTCTGATATAGCTAAGATAAAAATCCTTGGATCTGGATGTCTGGGGATCTCATTGTATATCAGCTTAATTTCTCCAAAAAGAATACTTTAGAAAAATTAATCTTAAATAACAGCAACAGTAAAATGATCTTCTAACTTTTTAGATACAGTTCAGAGCAGTAACTATGAACTAACATGAACTTTCAAGTTCTAATAATTATTCCACAAATCTACATTTCATCTAGACAGCAAGCAATGAATCAAGGCTGCTTATTATCACTTATTTTATATGTTTATATTTTAGATGAAAGCAAAAAATAGTAACTGTGGTACCTGAAGTTATATTTTGTTTCTTATCATCTTTCAAAGTGCTGCAATTATTCTGACTCCAGTAAGAGCATCTAATTAAGTTTGTCCCATAATAATGTTGATATTGCAAAAGGCAATAAAATGTATGGAAAGTAATGTCAATGATCACTTTGCCTACATTTTCCTGTAATGATAAATCAGTGTAATTACTTAATAAACACAAATAGACTATATCTCAGTACTGAAAAGCACTTTTACGTTACAAGATAGGTTACTAACTAGGCGCATGATACAGAAATAAAAAAAAAATGAATGTTTTGTGTTTTGCCCTTTAAAAAGAATGTCGAGAATGTATTTTTTTCATTTTGTTCAAAATATCATCCTTTGTCCTAACTTTTGCCTTAGTTATTTAATATCGACCGCAAATTTGGCTAATATGGGCAGTTTTTCAGTTTGCTAAAATAAAATGACATCTAAGGACACATGGATAAGAATCTGTGAGTTGAATATGTCTTTTTGTAGACTTTCTACTCTTGCTCAAACTGACTGAAACTAGTTTGGACTTATTATTTGTTTTAAATGTTTTTTTTTTTTTAAGACTTTTATTTAATGCATATAAATTTCCAAAGTACGACTTATGGATTACAATGGATTCCCCCCCATACCGTCCCTCCCACCCACAACCCTCCCCTTTCCCACTCCCTCTCCCCTTCCATTCACATCAAGATTCATTTTCGATTATCTTAATATACAGATCAGCTTAGTATACCTTAAGTATGGATTTCAACAGTTTGCTCCCACACAGAAACATAAAGTGAAAAATAATAGATGATTTTTTTAAATGATGATGAAATCAGAGCAGACCTATTGTCATGTTTAATCCCAGTGAGAGTCAAGTTGGGAATTGATAATTTCTTTTTTTTTTTTTTTTTTTTTTTTTTTTTTTTTACAGAGGATCAGTTTAGTATGCATTAAGTAAGGATTTCAACAGTTTGCACCCCCATAGAAACACAAAGTGAAATATATTGTTTGAGTACTCGTTATAGCATTAAATCTCAATGTACAGCACATTAAGGATAGAGATCCTACATGAGGAGTAAGTGCACAGTGACTCCTGTTGTTGACTTTACCAATTGACACTCCTGTCTATGGCATCAGTAATCTCCCTATGCTCCAGTCATGAGTTTCCAAGGCTATGGAAGCCCTCTGAGTTCTCCGACTCTTATCTTGTTTAGACAAGGTCATAGTCAAAGTGGAGGTTCTCTCCTCCCTTCAGAGAAAGGTACCTCCTTCTTTGATGACCTGTTCTTTCCACTGGGATCTCACTCGCAGAGATCTTTTGCCAGAGTGTCTTGGCTTTCCATGCCTGAAATACTCTCATGAGCTTTTCAGCCAGCTCCGAATGCCTTTAGGGCTGATTCTGAGGCCAGAGTGCTATTTAGGACATCTGCCATTCTATGAGTCTGCTGAGTATCTCACTTCCCATGTTGGATCACTCTCCCCTTTATTTACTCCATCAGTTAGCGTTAGCAGGTACTAGACTTGTCTATGTGCTCCCTTTGACTCCCAGTCCCTTCACCATGACCAACTGTGAACTGAAACTGATCACCTGGAACAGTGAGATGGCATTGGTACATGCCACCTCGATGGGATTGAATTGGAATCCCCTGGTATGCTTCCAAATCCACCACTTGGGGCAAGTCAGCCTGAGCATGTCCCAAATTATACATCTCTTCCCTCTCCCATTCCCACCACCATGTTCAACAGGGATCACATTTCAGTTAATTTTCAACACTTAAGAATAACTGCGCATCAATTACAGATCTAAACCAGTCATATTAAGTAGAACAGATAAAAAAACTACTAAGAGGGATAATGTATTTAGTTGTTCATTAACAGTCAGGGCTATGCTGATCAAGCCACCATTTCCCATAGTGTCCACCTCACTCCCACAGGTTTCCCTCTTGGTGTTCAGTCAGTCATCACCGATCAGGGAGAACATATGGTATTTGTCCCTTTGGGACTGGCTTATTTCACTCAGCATGATGTGTTCCAGATTCCTCCATTTTGTTGCAAATGACTGGATTTCGTTGTTTCTTACTGCGGTATAGTATTCTAAAGAGTACATATCCCATATTTTCTTTATCCAGTCTATCGTTGATGGCATTCTTCTCAAACTATTCAGAACAATCGAAGAAGAGGGAGTCCTCCCAAATTCTTTCTATGAAGCCAGCATCACCTTAATTCCTAAGCCGGAAGAAGATGCAGCACTGAAAGAGAATTACAGACCAATATCCCTGATGAACATAGATGCAAAAATCCTCAATAAAATTCTCGCCAATAGAATGCAACAACACATCAGAAAGATCATCCACCCAGACCAAGTGGGATTTATCCCTGGTATGCAGGGATGGTTTAATGTGCGCAAGACAATCAATGTGATACACCACATTAACAGACTGCAGAAGAAAAACCATATGATTATCTCAATAGATGCTGAGAAAGCATTTGATAAAATACAACACCCGTTCATGATGAAAACTCTAAGCAAACTGGGTTTGAAAGGAACATTCCTCAATACAATCAAAGCAATCTATGAAAAACCCACAGCCAACATCCTATTGAATGGGGAAAAGTTGGAAGCATTTCCACTGAGATCTGGAACCAGACAGGGATGCCCACTCTCACCACTGCTATTCAATATAGTTCTGGAGGTTCTAGCCAGAGCTATTAGGCAAGAAAAAGAAATTAAAGGGATACAAATTGGGAAGGAAGAACTCAAACTATCCCTCTTTGCAGATGACATGATTCTGTATTTAGGGGACCCAAAGAACTCTACTAAGAGACTATTGGAACTCATAGAAGAGTTTGGCAAAGTAGCAGGGTATAAAATCAATGCACAAAAATCAACAGCCTTTGTATACACAGACAATGCCATGGCTGAGGAAGAACTTCTAAGATCAATCCCATTCACAATAGCTACAAAAACAATCAAATACCTTGGAATAAACTTAACCAAAGACGTTAAAGATCTCTATGATGAAAATTACAAAACCTTAAAGAAAGAAATAGAAGAGGATACCAAGAAATGGAAAAATCTTCCATGCTCATGGATTGGAAGAATCAATATCATCAAAATGTCCATTCTCCCAAAAGCAATTTACAGATTCAATGCAATACCAATCAAGATACCGAAGACCTTCTTCTCAGATCTGGAAAAAATGGTGCTGAAATTTATATGGAGGCACAAGAGACCTCGAATAGCTAAAGCAATCTTGTACAACAAAAACAAAGCCGGAGGCATCACAATACCAGATTTCAGGACCTACTACAGGGCAGTTGTAATCAAAACAGCATGGTACTGGTACAGAAACAGATGGATAGACCAATGGAACAGAATTGAAACACCAGAAATCAACCCAAACATCTACAGCCAACTTATATTTGATCAAGGATCTAAAACTAATTCCTGGAGCAAGGACAGTCTATTCAATAAATGGTGCTGGGAAAATTGGATTTCCACGTGCAGAATCATGAAGCAAGACCCCTACCTTACACCTTACACAAAAATCCACTCAACATGGATTAAAGACCTAAATCTACGACCTGACACCATCAAGTTACTAGAGAACATTGGAGAAACCCTTCAAGATATTGGCACAGGCAAAGAATTTCTGGAAAAGACCCGGGAGGCACAGACAGTCAAAGCCAAAATCAACTATTGGGATTGCATCAAATTGAGAAGTTTCTGTACTGCAAAAGAAACAGTCAGGAGAGTGAAGAGACAACCAACAGAATGGGCAAATATATTTGCAAACTATGCAACAGATAAAGGGTTAATAACCAGAATCTACAAAGAGATCAAGAAACTCCACAAAAACAAAACCAACAACCCACTTAAGAGATGGGCCAAGGACCTCAATAGACATTTTTCAAAAGAGGAAATCCAAATGGCCAACAGTCACATGAAAAAATGTTCAAGGTCATTAGCAATCAGGGAAATGCAAATCAAAACCACAATGAGGTTTCACCTCACCCCGGTTAGAATGGCTCACATGCAGAAATCTACCAACAACAGATGCTGGCGAGGATGTGGGGAAAAAGGGACACTAACCCACTGTTGGTGGGAATGCAAACTGGTCAAGCCACTATGGAAGTCAGTCTGGAGATTCCTCAGAAACCTGAAGATAACCCTACCGTTCGACCCAGCCATCCCACTCCTTGGAATTTACCCAAAGGAATTTAAATTGGCAAACAAAAAAGAGGTCTGCACCCTAATGTTTATTACAGCTCAATTCACAATAGCTAAGACCTGGAACCAACCTAAATGTTTTAAATGTTTTAATTTTTTTAAAAATATTAATATAAAGTGGACAAATTTCATGTATTTTACAGATACAATTTCTTTTTTTTACAGATACAATTTCTAAGAAGATAGCTAATTTTTTTACTTTTTCTCAAAAGTATTGAGTTGTATGATTGTGTTTCAAATTATCTTTACTATTTTACCAATGTAGGATAAGGAGGTATAGAATATCTTATAATGAAATAACCTCATGATATAACAATTCAAAGTTATTATATTATTCTGCATTTCCATGCTATAGTAAAACTTTAGACAAGCTGTTCATGGCGAAAGGGAAAAAAATTATTATTCTCTCTATTCTGGAGGTTCAAGGTCATGGCTCCTACATCAGTTCAGCCCTCTTTGCTGGACCACGTCATGGCAGATGATGATGACATGAACATACACAGAAGCAAGGAATTATAACTCCTAACACAGAGCCAGAGATTCGGAGGGCAAATGTAGGCTTTTATAATAATTCACTCTTGTGGAGAACTTATTCCAGGAGACCAGTATTCTATTCTGAGGATAGGGACCCCAATGACCCAAGGATCTCCCATTATGTTTTATTTATTAAAGATCCCACGGCTTCTCAATATTGTTACCTTGGAAACCAAGTCTCACTAAAATCATATCCAAAAGGGGCAAGAATTTGCAACGATGATTAATAAGCCAGTTGGGATCCCACAATCCATATTGGAGAGCTTGTTTCAAGTCAGCACCCAACTATGTCTGATGCAGCTTCATACCAATGCACACACTTGGAGTAAGCAGGTGAGAGCTTAAATAGTTGGATCTCTGACACCCATGTGAAAGACCTGGATTGAGTTCAGTTCCTGGGTTTGGCCTGGCCTAGAATTACTGTTGTGGGCATTTAGGGGTGAACCAGCAGATGGAATATCTCTGTGTATTTGTTACATGTTTTGTCACACAAACCATAGGCTTATTTAGAGTAATATTATTAAATATAAAGCACTTTAAAACTCAGCATATTTTTGGATAGAAATTGCTGAAAAATTTTCACTAGAAAACAAAATTAGAACACTAAAGGACAATAATCTAAAGTCAATGTATTTGTCTAAAAGTAATAATAATTGCTCCTAGCTCCAGTTTCTCAAAGAAAGTGAAGCACACTTTGTCATTTTTAGGTAGTCTATTTGTAATCCAAGACTACATATGCTAGCATTTTAGACCCTCAAATGAGAGGATGTGGGAAATAGCAATCCCTGATGTTCAGAAAATTATGGACTTGTTAAGAACTATAGAATAGATTCTCTAGAACTGACTTAACAGACTAAGTCACTAAAACAGAAACCAAGTGTGAGTCATTTGTGATTCCTTCTGATCCTCCAGTGTTAGTGAACACAGATGCCCTTGATGTCACTTCTAAGAACTGAGAGAAACTCTCTCTGTAGTTGTTTTTCTAGATCTCTGAAATGGGAAGAAAAAACGGGACTATCTGACAAAAATCACATGAGATTGAAGCTATTTTCAGCAATAATGATTTTGAGAATACAAAAATAACACTATAATTCACAGTTTATGTAAAGCAAGACAAAAAAAAAAAAACAAATATTGTTCCACCACCAAAGCATCAAAATACTAAGGAAAGATAAGTTATGTATCATGCAGACATTTTCTTTTATTATTGGACAAATCAGAATATCCTTGACTGTGATATTAATAGATGCATGGATAAATAGAAATTAGATCGATGAAATTTTTATTCAGTCTTTCAGGTTACTTTCTGTCCATGTAATGCTTCAACTCTGGTAAATAAATTGACAGATCAAAGTAAATTGTCCAGCATTTTCTTTCTTGATCAAAATGTGATTTGTAAGCTACTCATTCTTAAGAATGATTTTAGGGCCACTGTTGTGGAGTACTGGGTTTAGCTGCTGCCTCACATGGCAGCATCCCATATGGGCACTGGTTCATGTCCTGGCTGCTGAAATTCTGACCCAGTTTCTGCTAATTCATCTGGGAAAGCAATAGAAGATGACCAAGTACTTGGCCCCCTGCACCCATGTGGGACACCCAGATGAAACTCCTGTCTCCTGGCTTAACCTTGGCCCAGTCTTAGCCATTGTGGACATTTGGGAAGTGAACCTGTGATAGAAGATCTCTCCTTCTCAGTCTCTCCCTTTCTGTGTGTAACTGTGCCTTTCAAATAAAAATATTTTTAGAAGAATTATTTTTAAATGTACAAATTTCATAATGTTATAGAGAATAATTCTATAGGGTATTTTTCTTAGAAGAGGACGTACCAAATCATGTAAATGTAACTTTGCACAGTGTCCAAACTATTACTCACCACAATACAGATCTAACAGGGTCTCATGTAAATACCCTATTCCTCTCATTCCTGCAGTATTGTGAATCATAAAAGCCATGCACTCTGAAAATCACTGTTGCAGGAGTCTGTGGAGTTAATGCGATTATTTTCTCAGCAGGGTTCAGGTGTCACGTCCATGAAAAATGACAAGGAAGTGGGTAAAGCAAAAGTAGTTTATTGAGAGAAAGCACCAGTGAAGGAAAAAGCACCCACAGTACTGAGAAGGGTCACAAAGAAGAGCCCCATTGTAGGCTGACTGTCTAGGAGTTATACAGGCTTAAAGGGGGAAGTTCTAGCAATTGGTGTTGAAGTGCGATGGTTTTGATATTTTTACGTGGGTGAATATTCCGATTAAGACTCAATAGAAAATACATGAAACTTTCCCCCAAGATGCCTAAAGTTCTGTAACCACTTCAGTTACAACAGTAAAGATAAAGCTAATTATGAAGATTGGCACATAACATCAACATCCTTCACAGAAGTTACTTGGTTGACTTTTCTCAGCTGCTCTGAGATTCAACTGCAGGTACTATGAGAGATGAGTACTCTGGTCTCTGCCTGCCTTGCCAGGAGTCTAACCCTCCATCACCCCCTGGCTCTGAAGAGATAACCCTAACTACCATCAGGGAGAAGAAGCAACATCTGCTTGGGCTACTTCAAGCTAGATAGGGGCAACACTGGAGATAGCAGTCAGAGTTCTTCATCCAGAGGGGTGTTCAGGGGTCCCTGGCAGAAGGCCTGCATCTTTGGTTCCATCTGCAGTCTAATTGCATTTAGTTGAGAAAAAACAAGCCAAACAAAAGGTAAGAGGGAGTCGTCATGGGGATGTCCCCCCAAATAAAGGAGATGTTTATAAGCTCTCACTGTTTTGCATACAACAGAATTAAAGCCAAGTAAAGCCTAGCCATGGCATCATACCATCAGTGAATGCTAACAGAAAAATAAAATGAAAATAACTCACACCCCAAGTAGCATTGTGATTCCCAAAATAACTGTAGTTCAATGATGGGACTGAGGAATGATTAAATTGAGAGAATATGAAATTGAGGGATGAAGGCTGGGGAGGAGTGCGAGTAACAGACTAATTTATCTTTTTGAAAGATGAGTTATTGTCCTTTGGTGACTTGGCAAGAGTGTTTATCTTCCTTGGAGGTGTAGAAATCATCCTCCAATATTGAAACTGAAGTTGGTTCAGAAAACTAGGGCTTCCCTCAGGAATGATAGATCCGAGAATCCAGTCTACAGGCTTTGACTGCAGTGGGAGTTGCCTTTTTATTCCAGCTCAGCTCAAGAGCTCTTGTCAGAGCTACCAGCTCTGTCAATTGAGCACTTATGCCGGGAGGAAAATGAGAGCTCTCGATGGTTTCATTCAAGGTGACTATGGCATAACCAGCCCAGCAGTTTCCTTGTTCAACAAAAGAATTCTCATTTGTACAGAGATCAGGTCCCGGTCCTCTAAAAGGGTATCCTTGAGGCCTCTCTGGCTGCATAGGTCTGTAGAACTACCTGTTGGGAGTCATGTTCTGAGCTCCATTTCCTATGGGAGAAAACTAGTGAGATTGAGAGAAAAGCAAGTCTTGAACTGGATTTAAGGAACCTCCATCAGTAACTATCGTTTTAAAGCCTGTTATTTTAAAGGATGAGTGTCTGGTAAGAGGCTTCCTTTTGAGGCTAGCAGTGCTTTCCCATTATGTCGCTCCCCCTCTTCGTGGAGGAACGACACAGGACCCTGCGCTGTTCTTTTCGTCTGCTCGGCCCTCCCCGGGTTTGCTGCTGGTTCTTCCCGGGTTGGCTACTATCCCTTCCACTTCCGTGGAAGGGCGGTTCCCCCTGGCCACATTCCCCACTTCCGCAGGGGAGCGGCACACCGCCGGCCGGCTTTCTCGGGGGGCTGCACAGGTGTTCCTTCAGCTAGATGTTCCCCTTAGATGTTCCTGGTGCATGCCGTCTCTCTCCTCCTTTATAGTCCTCCTCTGCCAATCCCAACTCGGCTGCCCACACGCCGAGTACGCTGCTCTCCTCCAATCAGGAGCAAGTCCTACAGTTTATTAGCTGAACTGGAGGCAGCTGTGCAGAAGCTGTTTACTTCTCTCCCAGCGCCATACTGTGGGAGAGCAGATGCATAGAACAAGTCCCAATTCCAGTAACTCAGTCTAGTCCGGATTGCTCTCCACAGATCCCCCTTTCTTTTTATTTTTGGCGTTGATACGCGCCTGTCTTCGGTGTCCCGTGGCACACACTCTGCTCTACTTGCTAGAGTTGCCACAGGTTCTTACAAGTCCTATCAATCAGGAAAACTGAATCCGGGTCCTCTCTTCGCCATGTTGTGAGGAGGTTTTTAGGCGCTGATGCGTGCCTGTGTTCGGTGCCCTGCAGCGCATGCTCTGCTCTGCCTGCAGGGGCTTACAAGCCCTAACAATCAGGCAAACCGAATCCAAGCCTTCTCATTGCCGTGTTGTGGGGGAGACTTATTAGTGTTGGTTCGTGCCTATCTTCGGTGACCTGCAGCTCATACTCTGGTCGAGCTGCTTGCTGGTGCTTACCGCCTTAATCAGGCAGACCGAATCCAAGCTCTCTCATTGCTGTGTTATGGGGAGGCCTTTTTGATGTTAATTCGTGCCTGTCTTCGGTGACCTGCGGTGCATAAGCTGCTAGCCGCCGCAGGTGCTCATTGCCTCACTTAATCGGGGCAGACCGAATCCAAGCTCTCTCATTGCCATGTTGAGGGGAGGCCTTTCTATTTCTCTATTTCTCTATCTCCGGGCATTCCTATTTCTCCCATTTTACTTCTATCTTTCAGCATTCCTATTTCTCTCACTTTGCTTCTAGACTTCTATTTCTCTTATCCCTGCAGCTTCCCGGCGCCTCGCCCTGCCGGCAGCTTCCCGGCTCTGCACCGCTTCAGCCAGCGCCTCTCTCATCTGCGCGGCTCGGCTTTGCGTGCACACTCCGCGGTCTCGCACTTAACCCTTTCGCGTCTGAACCACGGCCTCGCGCCAGCCCCGCGTTCCCTATGTACTTGAGCCCCGCACGCTCTGTCTGCGCGCGGCAGCCTCCGCGAGTCACACAGCGTAGCTTACGTGTCCGCCACTAGCATTCAATCTAAGTTCCCCGGGCTAGCCTGGCGAATTCAACCCAGTTCACGTTTCCGCCCCATGATCTGGCTTCCCGGCCTTTGCTCCCCGGGCTAATCAGAAGGATCCCAATCTGGCTTACGTTTCAGCTTCTGGTTTCAACTTTTCGCCCCCTATTCCTGGGCTAACTTGAGAATCCCAAAGTGGCTTTCGTTTCCGCCTTGGCCTGCCCCCCGCGGCTTCAATTTTCCCAACACCTTTCTCTACCCGGTATGTTTCCCTAAGTTTTCTTCCAACAATATTCCTCCCTCATTTCTCCTGGCCTCTCCCCACAGTCCACGTCCGAGTCTGTTTGTTCTAGCTTTCACTTTCGCTTTCAACCTTAGAGATTTCTCCCAGCTTCCCCCCGTAGTCCGTATCCGAGTCTATGCCTAGGCTTTCAATAGCTTCTTCCGGCACCTTTATCGTCCGGCTTTTCCCTAGGCTGTTTGCTAGTCTCTCTCTCCGATATTTTCCCAGTTCTTCCCGTTTCTTCCCTCCTAAGTTTACTATCCGTCCTAGGTTTCCTATCCGAGTCACGGCACCATTATGTCGCTCCCCCTCTTCGTGGAGGAACGACACTAAACCCTGCCTAGGCTTCATATCCGAGTCACGGCACCATTATGTCGCTCCCCCTCTTCGTGGAGGAACGACACAGGACCCTGCGCTGTTCTTTCGTCTGCTCGGCCCTCCCCGGGTTTGCTGCTGGTTCTTCCCGGGTTGGCTACTATCCCTTCCACTTCCGTGGAAGGGCGGTTCCCCCTGGCCACATTCCCCACTTCCGCAGGGGAGCGGCACACCGCCGGCCGGCTTTCTCGGGGGGCTGCACAGGTGTTCCTTCAGCTAGATGTTCCCCTTAGATGTTCCTGGTGCATGCCGTCTCTCTCCTCCTTTATAGTCCTCCTCTGCCAATCCCAACTCGGCTGCCCACACGCCGAGTACGCTGCTCTCCTCCAATCAGGAGCAAGTCCTACAGTTTATTAGCTGAACTGGAGGCAGCTGTGCAGAAGCTGTTTACTTCTCTCCCAGCGCCACACTGTGGGAGAGCAGATGCATAGAACAAGTCCCAATTCCAGTAACTCAGTCTAGTCCGGATTGCTCCCCACACCATTATAGGTGGTGTACACTACTAGATTTGTCCCAGTATCAGTTTGGGGGCTTCAGGGGATAGTTAGAACAGTAATTGTTGTCAACATTCTGAGGTAGGTTGGTTACAGATCAAAATCTTTGCTAAGATACCCTACAGGCTGTGAAATGGTCTCTTAAGATAAATCAGCAAACCTAGAGCCATCCCTTTTCTCTGTGTTACATATAAACTGAAGATTATACTCATTGAGAGGCTTAAAACCAGGGCCTTGAGTAAGGCCTATTCAAATTGAATAAAGGCTTGTTGGGCCTCGGGGCCCCATATCTAAATATGGATCCCAGCCATCTGAGCATCTTTTGTCAGTCAGTACAAAGGACAAGCTATTTCATCCTATCTAGGAATCTGGAGTTAACAGAATTCTATTGTTCCCAGGGAGTATGGCCTGGCAACCAGGACATGAACAGGTGCCACAGGGGATGCCAACAACGCATGCAATGGCTTAACCTGCTGTGCTACAATGCTGGCTCCAGGAGTAGATACTCTCACCTGTGCTTCCACCCCCACCCTTGATTCCCTGGGACCCTTGATTCTTTGGAGCATGGATGTATGTGCAACTGGCATTTACAATCAAGGAAGGTTATGCAGGCAGGAGAAATCGCTTTTACCCGCCCTTACCTTTGACCATCCCTTCTATCTCCCTGTCTTTCCTCTATACCTTGCTGAATGCATCCTGTTGTGTCCAGGCAGCACACGAACATATCTGAAAGCAGATTTCCTGGAGGAGCTTGGTATATCATACTACTCGGGATTACATTTTATAGACTTGGGTTATATCTCTTACACCTGTTACCTTGACCTAATTGTTCTATGAGTCTCCTAGGCCCAAATTCCCTCTCTTCCTGATAGTCTGGGCTTCTCTTTTTGATGTTTTAGCTTTTCTGTGCTTTAGTCAGTCCTCCTTTTAAGAACCTCTCCTGCTCATCAAGCCTGCCAACTTGAGCGGGATGAAAACACCTCTTAGCACTTTTTCTTTCCTATCTCTTGTTAATGAGAAGTTCCTTGTTGCTGACATTGGTGCCCTGCCCAGGGGTAGAGTCTCCACATGAATGTTTCACCCTGATCCCTGTACTGAGGGTACCCTTTAGATCCACTATGAGCTAGGATGGAGAGGGCTGTGAACAAGGATGGGAGGGCAGGGGGGACTGCAGCCAGCTCTCTGTCCTAGTCAGATGCCGAGGGCAGTGGAGAGAGCACTCATTCCCACTCCTCTCCACGACCATTGCTTCTATGTGAAAAGCTCATTCTTGACGGATAACCTAATTTTTTATGCTTCGGTCTGAGGCAGTTGTTCTATATTCTCCTCTCTCTTCATGGAGAACATTTCACTTTGTTCATTTATACAATCAATTCAGAAATTTTCAGATATGTATCTTGTTTTTAATTGACAAATGATAACTCTATATATGAATGGGGTACAAAATGATTGTTTGATCTATGTTTACTTTTTAGATATTTATAACCTATAAAATGTTTTGTCACTATAAGCTTATATTACTTAATTTTTCAATTTGTTTATGAAGTATGATGGCTAACATGGCATAAAATTTCCTGATTAGGGATATTTCCTATTTTTTCTTTTTATATTATTTTTTTTTCATAGTAAACTAGTTGCCCTGCCCTGGTTATGGTAGAAGAAATGAAATATCTATCTATCTATCTATCTATCTATCTCCTCACACTTGAAAGTTGATGAAACTTAAATTTACCTTCCACTCAATTATTTTATATTATAAATTAATTTATATATTGTATATCATTGTTTCTTATTTAAGCATCATTATAATTTCATGTTTTCACAAAATGTGACCAGTTTCATTTAATTCTATCATTAGATTGATAATGATCATGAATTCTGATAACAAAATAAATTTCGAGTCTGTAACTTTTAATTTAAAACTAAAATGAAAAGATATAATCTCATTAATATGATTAGACAATGTTATAGTAACATATGTTTATGCTACAAAAAAGACAATGTTATTAGAATCAAAGTTAAAAGAAATAGTACTATTTTCAATTTTTTCTACGTTGGAGAAACTGCATAAATTCTTGTAATAATTTAGTATACTTTTGTGCAGACCCAACATGCTGGTACTGATTTATTTCCGGGAAGTCTTACATAATGTTTTTTAACTGCCTAACTTGCTTCTCCACATCATCATGATTGTACAACCTCTCATGCGTCTTGCATAACATTGAAGTGCATAGGTTTTCTCCTTAAGCAAACAACTTAATCTTTTTCAATCCCTTGGGTGGTAGCATTTCAATCTGTAGTAATTTCAATCAGTCTGATAACTACCTGATGTCAAATAACACCTACCCTAGACTACACACATTTGTGTGATCACATACCTGAATATGAATTCATCCCACACTCTATTTTGACTAAAAGTATCGGTATAAGTAAGATTTCATATTAAAATCAATTCCACAGAGATCTTGGAAGTAATTGTTTCCCAGCCTTCTAGCACCAGATTTTGCAAATGAGAAGTCTAAATCAAAATGATTCCTTCTTTTCTTTCATAGGTATCCACTTTATGAACACATATGTCCTCTTCTCTTTCCCAGTTCTCACTTCCCCTCCTTTTACTCTTGTATTTTTAAGATATCCTATATCCTTTTTATTCTCAAATTTAAAAATAATAAATGAAAGTACAAGATTTCATTTCGGGGGCTGGTGTAGTGGTGTATTGGGTAAAGCCACTGTCGATGACACTGGAATTCCATTTGGGCTTCGGATCATATTCTGGATGCTCCACTTCTGATCCAGCTCCCTGATAATGGCCCAGGAAAAGCAACGGAAGATGGCTCAAGTGTTTGGGCCCCTGTCACCAATCTGGGAGACCTGGAAGAAGCTCCTGTCTCCTGGCTTTGGCATGGCCCAGTCTTGGCTGTTGCGGCCATGTGGAAAGTAAACCAACAGATGGAAGATTCTCCCTCTCCCTCTGTTTCTCCCCCCAATTCCCCCCTTCTCCATGTGTCTCTCTAACTCTGAATTTCAAATAAATGAATAAATAATAACAATATATTGGAAAAAGGTTTCATTTTGGATGCTTTGCTGCCTAAATGTTTCTTTCAATTGCAATTCATATATTATCTATTATGGGAAACATCTTAATTCCTTTGTCAATTTTCTCCTATCTGATATCCCTATATTATCTGTTAGGGACTTCTCTCTGAATTTGCTGTCTTTCTTCTCTCTGAATTTGCTGTCTTTCTATACTCTTTAATTAGTTGTATTCCAGAATTTTTTTAGGACCCATTTATTTGTTTGGACCATCTTCTATTGCTTTTCCCAGGCCATTAGCAGGGAACTGGATCAGAAAGTGAAGCAGCTGGAACTAACCAGTGGCCATACGGGGTGCTAGCATTGCTGGCAGCGGTTTTACCTGCTATGCCACAATGCTGCTCGTCCACAGAAATGTTATTGGGGAACAGTTGTGTCACCCCTGACCAATACCATTTTCTTGTCTCCTGTAGAATTGTACTTGTTATTATACTCATATTTAAATATAGCTGGGTTTTCTATGCTCAGTCTCCTTTGTTGAATAAAACTTCTTGTCCCCTAAAATTCTAGGTAGGTTATTTGTGCATCTTTTGTTTCCCACCTCTGTTAATTTCTTACTGCTGCTGAAATTAGAAAAATTGGTGGTTTAAAATAACAGAGGCTTATTATCTTATTGTCTGGAGGTCACAAATCCAAAACAAGTCTTTTGGGCTAAAATTAAAATGTCTACAGATCTGTGTTCCTTGTGACTGCTCTGAGAAGATGCTGTTCCTTGTCATTTTCAGCTTCTAGAGGACACCTAAATTCTCGCACGTGTGGTTCTATCCTCCACCTTCAAAGCTCATGCACAAACACAGACACACGCATGCGCAGGGTTACTTCTGCCTCCCTCTCCTAAAGAATCTTGTGATTACTGGCATTGCATGTACTGGCTGTTGTTCCTGGATAAACTTCCAGTTACATATACAAATGTGCTTTTTCCTTAGGTACCATAAATTCATAAAATCTGGGGATAACAACCATAGGCTAACACACTGGACTTCAAAGCTTCCTAGGGGTGGGCACCATGGCATGGTGGGTTGAGCCCCACCTGCAGTGTTGGCATTCCATGTGGGTGCCGGTGTGCATCCCAGCAGCTCCTCTTCTGGTCCAGTTCCCTGCTAATCACCTGGGAAGGCTGTGTAAGACGGTCCAAGTGCTTGGGCCTGTGCATCTATTTGGAAGACCTAGAAGAAGCTCCTGGCTCCTGGCTTTGGATCTGTCCAGTTCTGGCCTTTGTGTCCATATGGGAATGAACCAGAGGATGGAAGAACTCTCTCTCTCTGTGTCTCTCCCCCTCTCTGTTATAATGTTGCCTCTCAAATAAATAAATAAATCTTAAAAAAGAAAACATGAATCTTCTACATGTAGTAGCCATTTTTGTAAAATATAACTTTTACTAGCCAGTGTATGTCAGGATCTAGAAAGCTATATAACTACTTACAGAAGAGGACTTCAACCAGTTTGTGGAAAATTACATAGATATGTTTGTTTTGGTACAAAAGGATTTTGAAATCCGTACATTTGGAGAATATTCAAGAATATATCATGAAATAACAGTGGCTAGTTTCAAGTGTTCACACCGATGTAAACTTATAGTTTAATTTCAATTTTCCACAAACCTTTTCAGGTGCCCCTGTATCACTAGGACATTATGCTGAATGTGAGAGACTTGGGAACATGTATTTCACATGTCCAACTGGCACAATTCCAACAAAAACAGAGAGATTCTCATCACACACAAGCCCATCTCTGATATCTAATAACCAGGTGGACTCAATAGCTCACTTTCACAGAACTTCTCCAGCATGATACTATTGTCCAACTTGGGGCTTATGTTCTCTGGATTTCTCATAGTAAGCTATAGTTTGCATAAGATTTCTTTGTTATAATATAAGATTTCGCCAAATTCAAAGGTCATCTAGAGAGGCTATCTTATGTTTAGTCTGTTGTATATAAGTGAGCACTCAACACAGAATATACTAGATATTAGTATTGATATGAGCTAATGTGACAGTGAAAAAATTCGTCATCAAACATGATATTACAAAATACAAATTATCTAAATTCATAGCTATCTGTTGGATGGTCCCTCTAATCCTCCTTCCCCCACCACTTCCTTCCATTTGAAGACCTCAGCACAGCACATGTATGCCTTGACTAACTATCTGCTTGTACCAGAGATCATAGGGGGTTCACCAAATCTTCTTATATCTTAAAGTTGTTTTCATTTTGTGAAGAAAAAAAGTGTGTGTCAAAAGAGAACTTTAGTGACTTCCAAAGTGCTTTATGAAAAACAACTTGTGGAGAAGGAAAGGATGACTGCTGTGTTGCGATTCCTTTAAAGTTTACTCACATTTGTAGAGCCTGAAGGAGACTGTGTAAAGAAGATAAAATAAATGCTTGGATGCCACACAAGATTAACTTGGCAATAGAGATAAGAGCATTTAATCAATGGCAAACTAGCTTCACAGAGCAGATCAGATCACAGTGACTGGAGGGAAGTGTACAAAGCCCCTGAATGATTGTTATTTACCTTTTGAGAACAATGGCAGAATATTTTGCATTTTGATAGGTACTTTGATCAGAAGTTTCTAAACTCTTAGCATATTTTAAGATATTAAACCTTCTAAGATAGATAGGACTTCAATCAGAATTTTATAAAGGATAGGCTGCTTGGATTTCTGTTGGAGAGAATGCAAGATGAGTGGAGATTAGAGATACTTTTGAAAATATCCCAGAGCTCAACCCTTGTGGAGTATAGGCTTATATTTTATGCAAAAGCCAATAGAGTTTCGAGATAATCAGAATCTTTACTAGATATTAATACAATTTCAACATAGCAGAAATATTGAAGTTTCATTATAAATGGAATGCTGTATACTAAAGACTGAAAATAATATAAGTCTTAAGGGAACAAATAAATAGTAGGAATAGAAAAATAACAGAAATAGCAGCATGCACATTCATTTGTATGTACATTTGTATGCAATAGTCATTACAGATGTATTTTGAAGAATTAGGCACCTAAATAATTATATACTAATATTTCTATTTATGATACGTGGTTAGCACAGGCTTACTAGTAGAGATTCAGTAATATTTCTTCCTTTAAACCATATTTAAAAGGCACGTAACTGAAAGTAAATAAATTATTCCTCATGCTAAATGCATGACATAAACCAAGTCATTGAAAATTTATAAAAAGATTATCCGTATTGAGATCTACAACTAAGTAGACAAGGAAAAAGTATAGTATAGTGAAAAAAGAAAACCCTCTGTGATTCTGTTTTTATTTTATTTATTTTTAATTTTTTCTTAATATAAGGGGAACATATATCATGTATTTCATAGGCACAATTTTAAGGAGATAACCATACTTCTCTCTTTACCTCCCTCCTTCAATTTCTTCAATTTTTGCAAAAAAAATTATGTGAATCCACTCCAAAATCACAGACTTAACCGACCACTAACCATAATATTCAGCAAGTAAAAAGGAGAAAGGCCAAAACCAACCATCAAATCACAAGATATCCATTTCATTTGCATGCTTTTTTTTTTTTGCATTCTATCTTAACTACTACTACATTGATATGATTGAGAAAACATATGACATTTGTTGTGTTTTTATACTGAAGGTTGAAAAGATAGATGATAGATGTAGATAGATGATAGGTACATAGATAAATCCCTCCTCTGTAATAGCTTGAGTTAGAGATAGATTGTGTATACATTGCTTTCTGTATAGGATCTGTACTCATATAATATCATATTTAATTTTCCTTAGCTAATCTCTGGACAAACAGATCTTTTCTCTATCTTGGTTTTCCTTGGTGACCAGTGTTTTTATGCAAATGTGTATTAAAAATAATACTATTCACTTCAAGTTACTAGAACATGCACTTTAAATTTAACTACATTGAACTGGTACATGAAGCCTGTTATTCCATGTTTTAAAAAATATTTATTTTTATTTGAAAGTCAGTGTTATACGGAGAGAGGGAGAGACAGAGAGGGAGAGGTATTCCATTTACTGGTTTACTCTCCAATGGCTAGAACTGCCAGGGCTGGGCCAGGCCCAACTCTGGAGCCAGGAGCTTCTTCTGGGTCTACCATGTGGCTGTAGAGGCCCATGTACTTGGACTATTCTCTCCTGCTTTCCCAGGTGCGTTAGCAGGGAGCTGGATCAGAAGCAGAGCAGCTGGGACTCAAACTGGCACACCCATATGGATAAGGGTGCCAGCATCACAGGCAGTGACTTAACTGGCTAAGCCACAACATTGGCCACTATTTCATTCTTATGAACAAATTTCAGAAATAAATATAATTTCCGGGTACTTTTCTAGAATGAGATTGTGAATGAGTAAGCTAAATGATCTACTATGTAATTGAATTCTTCAGTTAAATTTCATTGAGGACCTAACTAAAAATGAAAACCACAACAAATTGTTACCCGATACAGAACTAATCATTATCAAGGCAATTTATTTTGTGGAACAAAAACAGTTACACAGATGTTAAAAAGATGGTGGCAGGGAAGTATACCAGCACATGGAAAATCTGTCTCTAACTTTGTTTCTGTTTCTGTCTCTTCGTCTTTCAAATACAAAAAGCATATTTAGAAAAAAAGAAAATATTGTTGAAAGGTATTAAGAGTGAGGAAGCTGACTCTAACAGTATTTAAACAACCTGAAATATGGGAACACATCCCATGTATAATGAATAACCAAAGCTTAACAATGATGTGCTGATTGTGCATGTTTCCTGTACCAAGGACAGAAACTTCAAGGAAGACAATATATTGTGTATTCCATAATGCAGTACTAAGTAAAGGATCCCAGAATTATTTCCAAGAAGGCATCAGGCAAAAATCTATGCTAAAATATACTCAGGATGTTCTTACATATATCGCAGCACTGTTAATAATTACCTGGTATCCACACCTTCTTCTTAAGTATTAATAAAATTATTTTAATTCTATTTTGAACTGCGATGTTTCAGAAACTGCTCAGCCAGGAATAATTATTATTATTCATACATGACAACATACCAGAAATGAAAGGGGATAAAATTTGTGCATGAGAAAATGAATTTACTATATTTATTGTGTTGGATGTTAGTGCTTGTTCAAAGCCATTGGCCCCTAGTTTTTATTCTATGTTGTCTAGAAGTGAAAGTGACTAATGCCACACTGATGAAGATAAAAATCCCAAGAACTATGAACCTATCTAAATTGTGCTTATTTATTTTCATTTGGGAGCGAAAGGTGAAAGAGAGAGAGGGAGAGAGAGAGAGAGAGAAAGAATATCTCCCATATCTGTGATGCCATGGGCTGAATAAGGACTGAAGGCAGCAGTCAGGAACTCAAACCTACTGGCTTATGTATGTGGGTACCATGAACACAATGACTTGAGTCATCACTACAGCATCCCAGGGTCTGCGTTGGTAGATAGCTGATGTCCGGAGCCAGAGGTGGCCATTAAACCCAGACACTCTAATGTGGGAAGGAGCTGTCAACTACGTGCCACAGTCTAAGGTTTAAATATTTTTATTTATATAATTTATTTCTCTAAGGAAAAGGAGCATTACCAATACATCTACCATTTTGTAGTAGCTCAAAATAAATCCATTTATTTATAGGTCTCAAAAATATATTTTTAGAAGATTCATTTTACTTATATGGATTCAAAAGTGACAAAGCAATAAAGCAAAATGAAAAACTTGCCAGCATTGGTAAATCATAGTATTCTTTTTAATTTTTATCAGTTAGCTAGACCATTTGGCACACCTATTTTTAGTTTTCTAAGTATTCTCCATGTGTTTCATAGTGGTTTTAGGGTGCTTTTCTTCTCCCAACCCTGGGAATATAATCAAACTAAGTGAAATCAGCATATGAAAGAGATACCCAAACTCCCATATTTATAGCAGCTCAATTCACAATAACAGATATGGACTCACCCCAGATGACCATCATCTGATGCCTGAATAAATAATATGTGATATGTATACACAGTGGAACATTACTGAGCCATTAAAAAGAATGAAATCCTGATAAGTTCGACAAAATGGATGCAACTGCAGATCATTATGAAAGTGAAATTAGTCAGACTCCAAAAGACAAATGTCACATGTTTTATTTGTGGTTGTAAATATATAGAAAGAGTATAAAATTCTTGTGGAGGTCATGTCATTTGATACATAGTTAGAAATATTTTTTCATTGAATCATACCATTTAAATGATAATATATTCTTCTTTCCTACATTAGCAAAAGGAAACGGAGAAGAGGATAATAGTATAGACTCTTGGAGTATTAGTAATAGTTTGTTTTTAATCTGGGTGTTGGTTATGAGCACAATCAGAGGACTAAAACCTCTTTTATCTGTACACCTGTATGCACTTCTTGGTATGTGTATTGTATTTCAATAAAATATTTAAAACATTTTATCAGTTAATATATGGCTACCTATAGTTATGGAATTATTTTGTTGATATTCTCTATATAGTATATATATATAATCTACACATGTGTATGATTTGGTAACACACTGTGCTAAAAATATACAAAATTATGGTATAATTGAATGAAATATATTTACTATGTGTTCCATGTTTATTTGTATTCTTTGAGAAGTTTATGAAAAGAATATTATTTGTTTTTTCTAATTTGAAACAATCTCATTCAAGATTTACTTTTTAAAATAAAAAGTAGTTATATTAGGCATAAGAAAGTAAGGTGAAAATGCTGTTACATTTCTCAGACCTTAAGAAATCTATGTATCCAGTGAAAACCCTGTCAAAATAGCTATGACATTCTTCACCAAAATAGAAAAATAAAATATGATTAAAATTTGCATAGAATCACAAAGACCTCATACAGATTATGCAATCTTAAAGAAAAGGGTCAAGTTGAAAGCATTATGTAATTTGACTTCAAAATTTAATCAAAACAGTATAGAAGTGGCATAAAACAGACATAACATCTCATGGAATAGAATAGATTGCTTAGAATTGAATTCAGGCATCTAGAGCCAAGTTATTTTTGACAATAGTGCAAAGGACACACATTAAGGAAAGGAAAGTCTTCATTGAATGGTGCTCAAAAAATGGGATATTGGCATACAAAAAAAATGACAAGTACACCTTTATCTCTTACCATATATAAAGTCAAACCAAAGTGGATTGATGAATGAAAGAGTGAAAATGAAAATGAAAGAGCTGAAAGGGCAGTGTATATATTATGAAATATTTATGTTTGTAAAATTAACAAATTACTATAAATCATTAAGAACTCTATATTGCTATCAATATTTTCACTGAGTCCTTAAAGTCAATATAATGAATGACGTCTCTTGTTTCTTTCTTTCTTTTTTTTTTTTTTTTTTTGACAGGCAGAGTGGACAGGGAGAGAGAGAGACAGAGAGAAAGGTCTTCCTTTTGCCAAAGGTTCATCCTCCAATGGCCACCACGGCCATTGTGTTGTGGCCAGCGCACCGTGCTGATCCGAAGCCAGGAGCCAGGTGCTTCTCCTAGTCTCCCATGGGGTGAAGGGCCCAAGCACTTGGGCCATCTTCCACTGCACTCCCGGGCCACAGCAGAGAGCTGGCCTGGAAGAGGGGCAACCGGGACAGAATCTGGCGCCCCGACCGAGACTAGAACCCGGTGTGCCGGCGCCTCAGGCAGAGGATTAGCCTATTGAGCCGCGGCGCTGGCCAACAACTCTTGTTTCAAAAACAAATATTTGATGTTAGTTCTCAAAAAATTGCATGGAATAAGCTACAAAGTTTATTTTTCAGAAAATAAACATATTTGGTTTCTCCATAAATGAAAAATCAGAATAAAAGTACTAAAAAACAATGAAATAGAAACTTTTACTGAAATTCTTACCCAAAATCTAATGTTGAGTTTTTCAAAGGCAAAAGGATGCTTTATTTAAAAATGATTTTATATAATTATTTTAGACAATAGTGTATAAAATAGCTATCAGCATTACAAAAACACACAAAAAAAGATGTGTCATGGCATAATTATATTGCCACATAGTTTATAATTAATACCTCTAATAGATGCTTTTAACCACCTACTGTGGTTGAAGCACACTTTAAAAAGGTTGCACTCGGACTCCCAGCATTAAATGGAAGGCATTTTGATTTGCAGAACTGAGTTTAACAATAAAGAATAGCTAATTTTGTCTTCAGGTTTTCACCATATAGATCTTTTACTCAAATCACATGAGTTTAAAATTCTAAATTTGATTTCCAGTCTATTTGAGCCAAGGTATTCTTCCTGGCTAATTTATTCTTGTTTTTCTTAGTCTGTGTGTTCAAGGCTTGTATTCCCTCAGAAGAGCTTTTGGATATCTCCTCTTTGATTTAGCATCCCAGTGTTATCTATAATCTTGCATGACATCTAATTACACAATATTTTAATTATGACTTACATAGATAAGCTCTTTAAAAACAGTTAATTTACTACCGATACCTCTTTGAGTTCATCTATGACTACTTATAAAAGTCATTTCAAAATCTCTTTGCAAGGTTTGCTGAAGATACTTAAAATGCATATTCAAAGCAAATCAAAAGTTCATCTTTCAACTAGTACCTTCCCCATGCTAATAAGTGTTCCTTTTTGTATGAAGTTACAATTTTTTCTATAGCACTGAACTTAAAGCAAATGAGTACCTTGGATAAATAATCATAGTATAAATATATAAGGCATTAATATATTTCTTTATAATCATAAATGCAAACTGCTTTTGTCACATCAGAAATCTAGTTGCTTCAATTTTAATGATTTACTTCATTTAACATTTTTTAAAATATTTTATTTATTTTATTTGAGAGTTCGAGTTACAGACAGTGAGTGAGAGAGAGAAAGATCTTCCTTCCACTGGTTCACTCCCCCAAAAGGCTACAATGGCCAGAGCTGCGCCTATCCGAAGCCTGCAGGGGCCCAAGGCCTTGGCCATCTTCTACTGCTTTCCTAGGCCGTAGCAGAGACCTGGACTGGAAGAGGGGCAGCTGGGACTAGAACCAGCGGCCATATGGTATGCTGGCGCTGCAGGCAGAGGATTAACCTAGTGCACCACGGTGCAAGTCCCTTAACATTATTTTTTAATCACCCCAGACATTAGAGTTTTCATTTATAGTATCTAATTTTGGGTGTGCATGTGTGTGTAAGTGAAAGTTGGCTATGTACCTTTTTTCACAATTTAATTTTCTCATTATTTGAGGATAAATAATTCCAGTCAAATAGATATCATTTTTGTGGTTTCTGAGGTTTTCCTTATAAATAGGATTATTACCTTCAATTTCATATACTAGCAGAGCAATTGGAAGTCAGCATCATTGCTTGTCTCCATTTACCTATTTGTAAAGCTATTATTTAAGTTATGGACATTTGATACATTTCCATTTCTTTCATGAAGAAAATGCTTTGCTTTGCTTACAGAATCTTATCTAGTATAACAATTTTAATATCTGAAATAATTTGTTTATTGGAAACTATTAAGTTCAATTTATCACCTCTCTTAACAAAAACTCTCTGTCCTTCTCTCACTAGATGGATAAATAGATGAACAGATGGACAGAACGTTAGGTGGGATCCTCCGCAGAAACAGAGCCAGTATGATGTGTGTGCATGCGTGCGTGTATGTGTGTATAGTGTACCTGTGCATGTGCATGAAGAGACGGAGAGAGAGCCTAGGAGAGATGGAGAGGAGGAGAGAGGGAGGGAGAGAGAGACAGAATGGGAGGGAAGTTTTGAGGAATTGGTTAATACAGTTGTGGATAGAGTCTAAGAAGTCAAGAGTCTGCAGATCTACAGGGTAGTCCTGCAGCCACAAGACCCATTGAAAATATGTCTCAGCGTGAGTCGTCCAAAGGCAGTCTGGAGACAGAGTCTCTTCTGAATATCTGTGTCCAAATTCCCTCTTCTTCTAAGAGCATCCACAGCCACTATCTCCTCACTTGATCACCTCGTTAAAGACCTTATCTCTAAATCAAGCCACATTGTGAGGTCTTGGTTTATGACTTCAGTATAAGAATTTGGGGAGACATAATTCTGCCATGAACATTGTATATAGATAAAAATTTTATAGAGTGATGACTAGATATAATTTAAACGTTAATTTTATACACTTATAGTATAACAAATATATATACCAGTTTTCAGTAACTTATTAGAAAATGAAAATTAGTAAAAGTCCATGGTTTCAATTTTTTACAGAAAAATACATACACTTTTAATTGTATTTTTCATGAACTTTTTAAAACACCTTATATACCACTAAATATATGTTGAGATGTACTGAAAATTCATATAACTAACATTAAACAATATTTAAAATATTGCCATGCTTTATATAGGAACATTGCTTATTTTTAGAATCTGACAGCATTCAGCAAAATTGTGCCGTTTATTTTTCATATAGAGTTAAGAACAGGGAAATTTAAATATAAACAATTAGATGACTGTATCTGAGTTCTATTCAAAAATCATTATCATCAAATATTTTGTTTAGAAATGGCTAGTAGAATGAAGCTAGTAGAACTAAAATCTCTCAATTTTCAGAAGGTAACCTTTTTAAGTCATTTGATTTGCAAGATTATTTTTATCTAGTCACTGGTATAATTTATGATCTCAATCAGAACATATTTAAGATTACATTTTTTTTTGGTTTTCTGCAGGTATTTTCTTGTCTTGTATTCCAACTGAGTTGCTCTGTGGATGAGGGATATACACTATCTGAAATAAAAATGAGAGAAGTAGAACTATCACAGCACTGGGCATTTCCTAGGCAAATTAATTTGGAAATATTTCATATAGCAGTTATGAATCTGGACGTTATCTGATTAAAACCACATGGGCCATTATATTTAGGAATGCACTTAAGCAACATGAATAGTGCTTTTACAGAGTAAAATGATTAATGAATTGTATACATACATGTATATTTTCTACTAATATTAGCATAAATAAATAAATGTGTTATTTTTTATTACATATAACTGAGGACTGTTTTATATGTAGCTTCTTATTGAAAATCAACTTGTTTGTTAGGGGTAAACTTAGGAAAGAGGAGCATTATTTACTAAATTATTAAAAATTAATGAATAAAAAATAGTATTTCAAGAAAGATAGGTTTAATTTTGCAGCATAAATCATTTTTACTAATCTTTTTACTTAAATTATCTGGGTGTGAAAGGCATTTTTTTAAAACTGTGATGTATCATTTATTGCATGGTTAAATATTTGGAATTTGGAATATACTCAAGACACTTCAGTAAATTTTTTACACACTTAGGCAGTACTCTGAGGCTGCCTTGATTTCTCCTTTATACTATTTATTTGTATTAAGAATTTGCCTAGTCCTAGACAGAATATCCAGATAACAATAATCGCCTAGGCTATGTTTTAAAAATAACCTGTTGTTCTAATTATAAGCAACTTTTTGGAGGAATTATTATTAATATCACATTATTATGACATTTATGACATATTTTCTGTATATTCATTCAACAAGTTAAGTCCAGTGGTTTTAATAATAAATAAGACACATAATGGGGCTTTATTTCTTGTATTTTATAGATTTCCAAGATCTTTATAAACCTTGCTACTTATGAAAATCTCAAGACAGCTACCTTTCTGGAGAGGGATCCTATTGTGACCCACCTAAGCTCTGATCGTTGGATAGCTTAGTTGTTCTTCCTCTCCTCTTGTCGTAGAAATAGAATAAATCATTCTGCAAAAGTTTGTACCCAATGCTGGAAGTGAGGGAGAAATGTAGATTACTCATTGGAGGAAAATAAGGTGGCAACCACATGCAAACTCTTGTCCTCAAGGAGCTATAAGCAAAAACACAGACTCCAATTTTTAAAAATTATGTAATATTATCTTTGTATGTGTATAATTAATTTATACTACCTACTTTCATCATAAGTTGGTTACAGATCTAGTATGCATCTGTAAAATAGATAATACCCATGAAACAAAATTAGGATAAGATAGCAAAAAAAAAAAAAAAAACCAGGACACTCTCCTACAAGTCTTTTTATTTTGGGCATTTTGAGAAACATTATCATCTCATGGATTTCTCTTTTTTTAAGTTTGACTATCCAGCTGTTATCTTAATTATGTCTGCCACAGGCAAGGATCTGGTTTTCCACACCTGTGGAGAAGATTGTCATGGCATTTTAATGACTTAATAGAGTTCGGAGACAGAGGCTAGTGTGAATGTTAGTAATTATTAGTTCAAATTAGTGCCAAAGTTGTCAATTTCCAATTAGGAGATGTGTTTGTTCCTCAACAATGTACTACCACAATTCATCTTTTTGTCACCTGATAGAAATAACACAAATGGCTCTTAGTAATATGTTTCAGGATGGAGAATGATTAAAGTTGGGCACAGCTGGAAATCAAGTTTAAAGAAAATAAATTATTTTCAGCAATGAAAACTCATGAGAAAAATACTATCTTTGGCAATGTGCCCAACCTATGGTTAACTCAAAGGATGTCAGAGAATGTAGGTTAAAGTATTGAGTACTCTATTTGATAAGGAAATTGATCTGGCTTATGTGATCAGATAAAATATAAAATAGGAAAATCAAGTGATAAAATTGTAGCAAAGGAAATTCAAAGTAAATTTGAAGTTTTTCTTCCAATGAAGTACCAATATATGTATTATTTTTATGCAGATATTATGTACAAAATTAGAAGGACCATAATAGAAAATATGAAACAGAAGAATAGACAAAAATAGGAGAACTTTAATTTACATTATTTATTTAACCCAAAAGAAATGAATCTTTGCTCTGGTTAGTAGCAGTAAGTTGTATCTATGAATATCAAGTAATATTAAAGAAATTCTAATACAGATCCAATAAAATCCACTAACAGCAATGGTTATACTTAACATACTAAAATTATGCTTTCTGAACATAATTACAATAATAATAGTGGTAGCTATTATTTATCACATGTGATCTATGTTTCAAGGATAGGGATATGTTTATTTTCACAAATGTTGTTTTACTTTACCACCACTATTCTCATGCAAGTTATCATTAATAGTGTTATCTTTCCATTTTACAAATTATGGGAGTAAAACCAAGAAAAAATAGGTGAATTTTCTTAGAACACAAACTTATGAAGGACCATTCTATCAACTGAACTCACTAAGCTATCGTGAGGTTCAACCAACATTTGTGACACCTGTATTTCCTATGAGAGTGCCAGTTCAAGTCCTAACTGCACAGTTTTAATCTAGGTTCTGGCTGAATAGCCTGGGAAGGTGGTCCAAGTACAGCTCCTGCTCATTCGTATGGGAGATCAGAATGGAAATCCTGGCTCTTGGCGTTGTGCTGGTCCAGTTCTGGTTATTGTAGTCAACAAGTAAAGATCTTTCCCTCCCCCTCTCTCTCACTCTTACTCTACCTTGCAAATAAACAATATTTTAAAAAGAAGAACTCATGAATTTATACAAATGTTCATATTTATTTATCTCAAGACTACCCAAAGTTCCTTTAAGCATTTCTTCACTGTGTTAATTCTCATGTATTCATACACAACAGCCATATTCTATGTTTTCCAATAACACCATCACTTATACATCACCGCTTAACCAACAAACTCATCTAAAACTTAATAGCTTGAGGCTTTGCAAGTTGTAATGACTTTGGCAGGAATAATTTATCTCTGTTCTATCTACTCTCATTTAGCATATCTCAATTTGGACCGTAGGACATACTCTCAAATTGGATGATTCACTCGGCTTGCAAGTTGGTGCTGGTTGCTAGCTAGAAGTTCAATTGGAGGTTACTGACTACAAGCCTCTATTCTTTGCAGGTGATGCCCCCAGGTACAATGGCTCTATCTTTCTTATGGCATGTCAATGTGATTTAAAAAAAAAAGCCACTTCCAGGGGACAAGTGCCATTGAGCTCTTGCAATCATATGCTATAGTGTCCCATTGACTGAAACCAATCACATAAATGAGCCTACTGTCAAATTGTAATAGGAATTCCTATAGCATGGAAGCTGGGAGGTAGGGATCCTCAGGAGCAACACAATTTAATCTAGAATAAGATTTCTACAACTTGGGTGTGAAAGTGTGAGGCAGATTATCCCCTTCGATTGTGAAAGGAAAATTAAGATGATATAGTGGAGAACTGAGTGCTTCTTTCATTGTAATAGGCTATCATAGTAACACTTCAAAACATCACTCATATAAAGAAAATGTTATACCAGAGGCTGTATGCAAAAAATAATATTTAGAATATATACATATATATGTATGTAAACATATATATTTACATCCAGTATTTCTTTCTAGCAAACCAATGAAGTGTATTTGTGCTATTATTGAACAGTAAGAGTAAAATATAAACAATGGAATATTAAAACATTTAGAAGAATTTTTAAATAAAGTTAATGACATATTAATATAATAAAGAATATTTAAATCCCAAACTAAGTCAAAATATGAATCCTAAATCTAGACTTTTCATTAAGGATATTTGAAAGTGAAATAAATCTTTTAATTTTCTTGGCTTTGAGGGCCACTGAGACAGTTGATAAAATACTATTTCTGTCAAGATGGGAACCTAAGTGCAAAAAAATGGGAGGGGGATGGCACCGTGGCGTACCCATGTGGAAGACCCAGAAGAAGCTCCTTGCTCCTGGATTCAGATCAGGCCAGCTCTGGCCATTGTGGCAATTTGGGGAGTGACCCAGCGAACGGAAGATCTCTCTCTGTCTCTGTCTCTACCTCTCTCTGTAACTCTATCTTTCAAATAAATAAAATAAATCTTCAGGGAAATAAAAAAGAGGAACCCAAAATTTCCAACCTCTTGTTATGGAAACCACCCTCAGAGAATTCTGAGACAAATCTCTTATCAGTAGTCTTGGTAATAAATATGATAAATTTATAAACCTTAGAAAATTCATAACTTTGAAATTTAACATTTATAAGAATTAATTAATATCTAATTTTGATATTACTATCCCATAAAACTCAGAAAGTATTATACTCAAGTACTGAGAGTACTAAGTATGCATATTACAACAACTTCAAACTTCTTGAGTTCTGTGAAAGAAAGGGAATCTCAATGGAGATAGAATAACTGACATTAAATTAGAGGAAGTATGTCATAAAGAGAAAGGTATTGAAGACTCTTCAATATACTTCTCTCATTAAAAATACTTGTGTATTATGCAGAGATTATTTTAGAACTTCAGAAAGTTTTATTAAAATTACTAGTCCATTCATTTAAAATATGAATTTCCCATACACAGCACACTTGAAGAAAAATGCGTGAGGCATATTTCTTCTCATAACAAGAGAGATACAGACTAAAGAAATTGTGACACCATCTTAATGCCATTTACAATTACACTTATATGGAAAACAGTTTCATTCATGGGTTTGCTCTAGATTATTTTTATAGTTTTGAAGATTTATTTATTTATTTGAAAGGCAGAGTGACAGAGAGGGAGAGGGAGGAGCCAGAAAGAGAGAGAGAGAAGATTTCCATCCTCTGGTTCACTCTTCCACTGCCCACAGCAGCAGGGCACTGTCAGGCCAAATCCAGGAGCCAGGGACTCCACCTGGTTCTCTCATGTGGGTAGCAGGAACCCAGATATTTCAGTTATAACCCACTGCCTCCTGGGAGCATTAGCCTTAATTGGGCTGGAAATGGACTATCGAGGACTTGAACCATGCATTCCAGTTCTAACCTGGGACTGTGCTAACCAGAAACTTGGAACAGCCAGAATTGGTCAGGAATGTATGATTCAGTAAATGCTTATAATTATAATAATCTAAACCAACATCCATTTCCCCAGTTTCTAGTTTCCACCAAAAGGTACTTTGCATAAGCCCAAAATGAGCCTCTCACCCTGACCTTGGTAATATGTAAATGTAAGTTGTGGTTCTTGAAGTTAGCCTGAGTTCTCTATCTCTCCCCTTCTTTATTCAAGATTCTTTGCAATGCTCTACATGAAGAGACAATCTATGTACAGTTCAGTCTAGGGGAATATCTGCCAGTGCTGTGTCCACTGCGTTCACTCAGATCCTCGCTAAGCTCTGCCCTCAACAATGCTGTGTGTGATTCTATCTGTGTTCATTTGCAGCTTCACTTATTTAGAAATCAGCTCCAGAGGAGGGATTCTGTTCACTGGAGAATATCTTGGAGATTCTGGTAACATTACTAGTATTAAATTGGAATTAACAGCAGTGTCAAAACAAATTCCAATGTGAATATTAAGTGTGTTTCATAAACAATTTGAACATTTAACAATCCACTTAATAGATATTTCAGACTTATTGATCAATAATTTAAATGATTTATGCTAGTAAATATTTTTATGATTAGTCCACATAATGAAAACGACTAAGCATGCTTACTTTTACACTTAGCTCTTCAAAAATAGAAACAAAACTGGTTAATGAAATTAAGAATATTGAATATCTTGTTATTGGATAAACTCTTAGACTTGAGTAATGGTAGCTATAAGGTTTAATATTCTTTGCAGAATTTTTATTTTAGTTGTTGATTTTGTTGATTTAGTTGTTTGGCCACAAAAGCATATGTGTTTCTAATGTGAGAAGACATTGCTGAGAAAAATTACAAGATGAGGTACTTCCTCTCCTCTATCTATATGCAGCATTTACAGCCTGTATCAACAGGCCTTCTGTAAATCATTGTATCCTATTAAAAGGAGGGTTCTGTTTCTCCCTCTCACTGCCTGTTACTCTGCCTCTCAAATAAATAAAGAAAATCTTTAAAAGGGGGGTGGGGTTGCTGATAGAGCTTTTGTGAAACCCTTGCTGAGTACTTACACATTTTATGATTTGGCTCAAATCATTTCAGCTTTGTTATCCCCATATCTGTGTATGTGAAACGTATAATATGCTTCTTAACAGGGACTGACAAAACTAAAGCATGGGGCTAAAATTGTATAAGGGATTTGATATTTAAATATAACAATGGTTTTAATTTTCATATGTTCTTATATGCAGCCTTTCTCCTAATCAATATGAGGCTTTCATTTTGCCTCAAAAAACATCAGAACAGGGTAGATGCTGTGACATAGTGGGTTAAGCTGCCACGTGGAAAACAGCACCCATAGCACAGTACCTGGGACTTAATCTTGCCTCGGCTTCCAATTCAGCTTCCTACTAATATGCACACAGGGATGCAGCAGATAATGGTTCAATTGTTGGGTCCCTGTCACTCATTTGGGAGACCCAGGAGTTCCACACCTCTGCTTATAAGCATTTGAGGAATGAACTAATAAATGAGGGAGATTCTCTCTCTCTCTCTCTCTCTCTCTCTCTTCCTATCTTTCTCTCTCTCCTTGTCACTCTGCTTTGGAAATAAATAAAAATAAACATTTTAAAATTAGGGCAAAAGAAATGCATTAAAATTTAAATGGGGTTATTGAATGATAATATTCTGAAAGTAGGATATTTTTAATCTGGAAAGTATTTTTACTAAATTCCTTAACTACAGAGCTTGGATAAATAAAATCATGGTAAAGAAGAAGTACATCCAATTTACATCAGACGTGAAGTGGCTTTCAAAGAGGAAATAGACATGCATATGAATAGAGTTTAATATCAGATTTCTAAACCTTTTTTTAATGGTAAAAGAAGCTCAATGACTCTTATTTGATTTAAGGACTTAAGTAAGTCACATATTAGATAGTATACTTCTGTCAGATATAAATTCAAATACTTTCCTTCTGGTGAAAATGATCAACCCCTCAAAATGTTTTGCCCTGGGAGATGTTAACCAATTTTGAGCCCAACCAAGCAATCTTAGTAGTTTTATTCTGAATAAATGGGTTATTAGTGTGTCACTCCCCATATGATCTTGTACACAAGCTTTGATGTTGAAAATAGACAGGAAAATAAAAATTTCATGTATTATATTCAAAGGGTCAAAAGGACAGTGAAAGAGAAACAAAAATTCTAAAAACAAATCTTTACCCCATAAAAATACATTAAGTCTTGTTTGAGACAAATTGATTTATTTTGCAAAAAGAACAAAGGAGAGAATTGACTGAATCAAAGTGATTAAATGTAAATTCACTTGATACTTAAAAGAGAATTCTACACACCACATTTCTCTAGTGGTCTTATTAACACCACTTCAGGCCAAATACAATATCCATGTATCATCAAAGAATTTACAAGCATATTCAGTTCTCTGATTTATCAACCATGTTTCTCATGGAATAATAATTTTTTCATTACACATATGAATTGGTTGTAAGTTAAAGTTTATTTTATGAGTCTTTTATTTCAAACTGTGTCCTTATAATTGTTACTGTAATTACTCAAGGCAAATCTTCTCTGAGAAATGATATATAGCTCCAGGTTTTCAGAATGTGTTTCTTGATCCTTCAGGCATTATTTATTGGCTTCCCACCTTAGAAATTCAAGACTTAACGTTTCTTTCTTCTCCTTATCCTGGCAGGTAGATGTACATTGCCCATCTACAGTCTGGCAGAAATGAACATATAATTATATTGGTGATGTCAGTGTTAAGTGCCGACTTTAAGTTAGTAAGTTCTATTGAAAAGCAAGCCACAAAGCACTAACTTATTTGTATCGTCATATTTTAAAATTTTCCTTCGAGTTAATACATGTCTTATCTTGACAATTTCTTAATTCTATGTAGAGGTAACTCAACCACAAATTAATGACTCTTAGCTACACCTTCTCTTTAGGTATTCAGCTAATTAAAAACTTTCTTCTTCAAGGAAAGTCTCCTAAAATCTTCTGATCTACTTCAATTTGGATTGACTATCTTCTGAACTGGCTGTTCAGTGCAGGTATAGGACCTCTTCCATTCTCTCCTTCAGAGAAGTTGGGCTGCCCCGCTGCGATTTTTGTTTCCTTCAGTCAAGGTCATTGTATTTATTAAGATTATCAAGAGAAGTTGAAGCAAGAGGGGAAATGTTCCCTATTTCGTGTGTCTGAGGGATAGAAAGAGAGACTATGACTCAGTACCTGCAAGCCGGAGACCCAGGAAGGCCAGTGGATTCACTCAGTCCCAGTCCAAGGCCTCAGAAACAGGAGCTTTTGATGTAATTCCCAGTCCAAGGGCAAGAAAGGAAGAGATAAGAAGAAATGTATCAGCTCAGAGATGTTGAATAAAAGGAAATGAACTCTAATTAAGAAGCCTTTAGTCTCGACACATTTTCATTATGGTTCTGAATGTTTCCTATCCTGTTCCCCATTGGGAGTAATATATTTGTGTATGTTTATGCATAATCTGTTCAGTTGATCCTACATTTTACTCATATTCATATCTCTTTTTTTAAAATCTTACTTGAAAGGAAGAGAGACAAATGAAACAAGACAAGGAGAGCTCTTCCATTTACTGGTTCCCTCTCCAAATGTACCAAGCCAAAGCCAGGAACCAAAATTCCATCTAGATCTCCTACCTGAGATGGTACTTTAGCCATCACTGATTGCTTCCTGGGGTTCACATTAGCAGGAAATTGGATAGGAAATGGAGTAGCCAGGACTTGAACCAGGCACACTGGCACATCAGGACAAAGATGCCTCAGTGGGTGAATGCCCATCCCCTACTCATTCTATTGTTGTGACCCCAATGCTCTTAGTACTTGTGGAGTTTTGGATGATGTTGATTAATCTGTTAAATACTCTGCTATATATTTGATAATTATTTTATCCTACTGCCAATTTATAAGTTCCTGTTTAATGACCTGCCGCATTAGTTACCACTCACTGCCTTGCTTTTCATTATTCAATATTTTATTGAGTTTCTTTGTTTTTATTCCTTGCTTTTTTTTGCCTTAAGTAATTAATTTAATTTCACACTGAAAGCAACTATAATTTGAATACATGAAGATTGTATTTTGAGATAGATTTTTTAAGAAAGATAATATATTAATAAAATAAGATAAAATAGATATGGAATCTTGGTAGAAGTCCGTGCATTTAGATGTCCTATAGTGCATTATTAACTAATGACATTGTGTTTCTATTAACAATTCTATGTCAGTGTTTTTGTTTTTGTTTTTGTTTGGGGGACATATTAATATAAATATTCTTTTTCAGTTTATCATAACTAAGCAGAAATTAATTTGATTTATTTTGAAAATGTGATCACTCAAAAATATTATATATTAGATGAGCTCATCCATAATTTTCCTGTGGTGATTGTATTTTATTATTTTTCTTCAAAATAATAGTATAAAACTAAAATATCAGGTCTTTAAAGCCTTGGTCATTTGCATAATATTTTAACAACATCTATTTTAATCTATAATGTATGTAAATTACTTTCTGCATGGACGAAGTAAAGTCTGTGTCACAGATATGATTAAGTATTAAACCCCATAAAAATGACTTGATCAGCAAAAGATATGATACATAGTCATGAGTGCTAATGAGAAAATAAGACTGTAAAAATCAAGAACTTGGAAAGGAGATGGAACAGAATAGGGCTCAAAGAGGTGATATTTTAATTAGTCAGTCTATCAATCAACCCTTGGGGAAACAATCTAGGACAAAGCAAAGGCCCTAAGGCCAGAAGTATTCCTTATATCAATGTAGACAAGGGACAGTCGGAAAAAAATGTCATCGTTTATAGGTAGCAAGGTCCGAGTTGTAAAAACAGGGACAGCAGGGTATGTTACATATATCTTGCAGATTATTTCATAGGTTTTGGCGTGGAGACAGATGATTAGGTATTTGAGGATTTGCTAGCAGATTAAGTGTTAATTTGTAATATTTATCATTGATAATATTTTTAGATATTTTTAGAGAGCTTATCCAAATTAAGAGAAAATAAAACTTAAGAGGAATGCATAGATGAAAAACTGAGTGGAAACAGAACTGATTCAATTGTGTGATACATGTGGAATGATTAGTAGTAGCTACCATAAGAGAGGCATAAATATTGTATAAGTAAACATGCACATAAATGCAAAAATGAGTGGTTCACTATTAAATTGAGCATGCTCAAAATATAAATAATGAATTTAAGTACTACATTGCCATTTTCAAAAAACAACAAAATGATTTGAGTATATTTCTCCAGATAATGACTTATGTAGACTCATCTAGTCATTTTATATATATATATATATATTTTTTTTTTTTTTTTGACAGGCAGAGTGGACAGTGAGAGAGAGAGACAGAGAGAAAGGTCTTCCTTTGCCATTGGTTCACCCTCCAATGGCCGCCACTGCTGGCGCACTGCGGCCAGCGCACTGCGCTGATCCGATGGCAGGAGCCAGGTACTTATCCTGGTCTCCCATGGGGTGCAGGGCCCAAGGACTTGGGCCATCCTCCACTGCACTCCCTGGCCACAGCAGAGAGCTGGCCTGGAAGAGGGGCAACCAGACCAGAATCCGGCAGCCCGACCAGGACTAGAACCCGGTGTGCCGGCTCCGCAAGGCGGAGGATTAGCCTAGTGAGCCATGGCACCGGCCATCATTTTATATTTCTTAGATTTATTTGAAATTTTGAAATCTCATTCTAACATGTTTGTGCTTAAAGTATATTGACATATAGGTTAACTGCTCTCTCTATCATTCTCTCTCCTATACACACACGTATATAAATGCTATTGGAATACATCCAATCCAATAAATTATATAGTCATACCATTAATTTTAGTTTTATTTATTTGAGAGGCAGAAAGCGGGGGATGGAGGGGGTGCTCCTATTCACTGGTTCAACCTCAAATGTTGCCATTGATCAGGACAAGGCCTGAACAAAGCTGAAAACTCTGTCCAGGTCTCCCACTTGGATGACAGGGACCCAGCTGCCTGAACTCTCTTGCTGCCACCCAGGATTCACATTAGTGAGACGCTGGAATACTGATCAAAGCTGGGACTCAAATTCAGGTACTCAAATTCTGGACGTAAGCATCCAAACCAGCTACTTAGCCACTATACAAAAAGCATTGCTACTAAATTGCCAAAAGGACCATAGTGAGTTTTAAAGAGTTAGAAGTTCATCTATCTATATCAAGAGGTATTCTTCCAAAAGATGGGACAGTATGCTAACTTTTATACATGCTTTCCCGAAACATTTCCCCACAAGACCCATAACAGATATTCAGCTGCATGGAGATAGGAAACAGCAACAACTTCATACCATGTAAAAAACTGGAGCAAAATTGAAAGATGGTATTGAAATTTAAACACATATTGATTTTAATGTTGAATATATGCAGAGTTCAGAAAAGAGTTTTGATAGGCCCTATTACTGCTGGCTGAGTTGGAAGGGTATGGACACATTGTCTGATGTAGCCACATTAAATACAAAACCAGAAAAAATAAATAAACACCAATAAATATGAAAACATTATACATATTTCAAATTTTAGGAAAGAAATGTTGGCAAGATAAATAAGAGAATGAGCATTAGAAAAACCTGTTCATAGCAGTATTTCAAAATTACAGATTTCAGTAGAACTGTGTATGCTTAAAGATGAATAAGAACCTGAATCAACCTAGAAAAACTGAAACATGGTAACTTTAAATAATTGGCTAGAAAACCAGTACACTTGAGACGGCAGAATTGTATGCTTTGGAAGAAAAGATATCCAGGGGAAAAATAAAAATGCATTTTCTGCTTTCAAGTACACTGAAGCAAATACTGGAGGTGCTATAGAAGAAAACGAAGCTTCCTGCTGTGTGTCTATATTGAGAAATCAACAAAAACACTTAGAATTTGACCCAGTCTTGCAGAATGCTACAGCAGAAAATTGTGTCAAACCTTAAAAATTATACGGTTTATACTGTGTGTAATAAAATGTTTGAATTAAGAGAAATAATGGGAAAATAATAGAACAGTACATTTAAATTTTGCTAACTCTGAAATGACTGAAAATAGATGCACTATGTAAAATAGTATTAGTTATTTTTGTTTCTTTGGGAAAATGTAATTGTTTTTATAATGTAGGGCTTTTAATCATACATTTTTGTGTGATTAAGTGTAATAGTCATATGTGTCTACAGTGTGCAATGATCATATCAGGGTAACTAGCATTTCCATGTCATACATTTTTGAAGTTTCATTTACATGTAATTATACATATTTCTAGTGTATATTATTTCAACACATGTACATAGTGGTTACCAATCAAATAAAGGTAATTAAATTTTGTGACATCCTAATAGCATCTTTTAAAAAACATTATTTGAAAAGTAAAAGGGACATGGAGGAAGGGAGAGACAGAGTTCCCATCTACTGGTTCACTTCCCAAAGTCCCAAGACATCCAGGGTTCAGCCAGGATGAAGCCAGGAGCCAGCAACTCAATCCAGGTCTCCAAAATGGGTGGCATGGATTTAATTATCTGAACCACCACCTGCTTCCTCCCGGAGTCCACAATAACAAGAAGCTGCAGTTGAAACTCTCACTCTTATACTTCAATAGGGAATGTGGGCAGCTTAACTGAAATCTTAACGCACTCCCGATGATTTTCTTCAGACATATTGTCATCTATACAATATATAGGTTAACATTTTATATTGGTAAGTATAGTCCATGTCACAAATCTGACATAATTCAGAGCCTATTTGCAATTGGTGGCCCAATGCAATAAACCTATTTTCTCATGATAGAGAAAATACTTTAGTCCCAAAATAATTTTAAGATTTTTGCTTAGCTCCCAGAAATATATCATATAGCTTTCTTATTAGAAGAGAACAAATTATAAAACACAGTATCTGACTAGGTGAATTAATTTTAGGTTCAGACGAATCATTTAATGATGCTTTAAAATGAAAACTCCACCTAAAGAAAAATAGAATTATTCATTACATTATACTTTCAAATTCAGTATATTATGATTTGATTACTTACTATGAACCTGGAAATATACACAGCAAAACATGTGAATTATAGAAGAAGGTGATTAGCAGAGTTCATAAAATAATTGATGAGAAATTAAAAGGATAATGCACAGGTAAGTTGAATCACCAATTTTCAGGTAGACAAAACACTCTCTACTAAGACTGATCCTAAGAAGCACTATTGAATACAAATATAAAGAACTGCCACTCTTAGCATTCAGGTAAAGAAAAATAAGATTTTCCTTAGGATTTTCTTTAGTAATTTTAGGTGTCAGGAAATGAGAAAAGCTTTGCCCTACATCAAATAAACAGTGACTCAAATTAAAATGTAAATTAAGCAACTTTTTTTGTAATACAAAGTTAATATACATAATATATTAGAATTTTTATATTCTAGCAAAAATTAAAATAGGTAAACATCTGTCAGACCTGTGCTCAATCATCAGGGACATTGAGGCATGTAGGAGCAGGAACTGAAAGAACACTTGTAGGGCTGGAGGGAGATGGGTCATTTATTCAGGCAGCAGCGATGGCAGCTAGGTGACCAGACACAGCCTCAGCAGCCCACAAGGCCTGGCTCTTTTTAACAGGGTTAGATAATAATGGCCATTAGCCAAGGAGTTACCCAGGAGTAAATTTATCAGCCTTACTGAGCCCACTGACCAGCAGAAAATATATCTATCACTGGGACCTGCCCAGATGCCATGGAGGCATTGATAAGAGGCCATGGGTTGACTTTTTTAGGCCCTAGGGCAGCTCCTTGGGTCCACATGTCACCGATAATTTGGCTTTGTAACTCCAGTAATATTTTCACACAGTTTTCATGGGATCCTTCCCAAAGTACAATTTTCAGTTGACCCTTGCTGCTCTATATACATGTAGGCCACCTGCGTTAGCTCCAGCTTTCTCCTGAGCAACAATCCCCAACAATTCCAAAGGACATCCAGTGAAGAGGTGATAGTTATTTGGATCCTATCACAGCAGGTTGTTGATCGTTCGCCTGGGTGCATTCTATCTTGGGCTCCAGGGGTTCTGGGAAACCTGTCAGGTCTAGTTCTCCTGAGTAGCTGGATGGATACTCAATGTAAGGAAACAGACAATTGCCCTGTTGCCCCTGTGGGAAACTCAGTGCATGCCCAGCTTGTGACACATTATGCACCATGGCACATGGATGAGGTCATGGCACTATGCTGTTGACTTGAGTTAATCTAGTTGGAAAGACTGCAACACAGAGACCATCATGGGCAAGTAATGCCCCTCAGACAATATATAAGCAAGTCTCATCTCTTGATAAAATGGTAGCAGACAGGTCCCCTCTTACATTTCCCGGTGTCTAGCTGGTAACATCACAGGCAGTCAGGAAGCAGGCCACATGGCCAACACATGTTCTCCTCAAATTCCTTTACCATGTCTTAGTTCTCACACTATTACTGGGGTCAGCCATGCAAGCACCATGCATGTTACCTGAAATTGATATTGTATCCCTGCTTCCCATGGAGTAACATCCAAGGTGTAACATTAGTCATGGTAAGCCATGGCCATGACCATCTAGTCACCTCTCCCTTTACCAGAGAAGGGGCTGGTAATAATACAAGACCATTTGGGCCATTCCACGGCTGCAGAAGTTCCTCTTTTGTGTTAACCTGTATGTTTATACTGTGGCTGCATATGAATAGCATATCTAGTGGAGACATTCCCATTTTCCTCAGTTGCTTGTCTAATAAGCAAACCACTTGGTTCAATTGTTGGACCCATCCCTAATGCTATGGGGTCAGTTCCCAAATTTATATTATATAATTATATATAAATATATACATATATATTTTTATATATACAAAGCACCATTATGGTGCTGTATCATACTGGTAGCCTGTGGCTTATAGGGAACATGCAACTGCTAGGATACATCTATGTCTTTAGCCCAAACTTGAACTATATGGCCCATGAAATGTGAAGCCAGGTCACTAGCTACACTGACAGGGCCTCTATATACCACACTCAGGTGTTCAGCACCAATATGACTATATTCTGAATGACCACAAGAGCCAGATAGGCAAAGAAAAGTCCTATTGCTGTGGCAACATCAGCTAATGCATAAACTCTTATTCTGAAGGTGGAGATCCTATAAAGTCCACTTGCTCCTGTTGTCAGGAGTATTCATGTAACAAATGACCAAGGTGAGGTACACAGCCCAAAAGTTTTTGGGTGTGCTGATGAGTACCCTTGACCACTTGGATTGTTTTGCTGGACCTTATGTCTATACCCCAATGTCAGGCCACATGTAACATGGTGCAGGGTTCTGCATGCCTCAGTTTACAGTGCAACTGTACAGCCTTATCCATGCCAGGCTTCCAGAGACTGCAGTTCTAAGCTAGAGCATCTGCTTTATCATTTCCAGAGGCTGGTAATGAACAATGCCCACTCGAATGATGTACTGCAATCTCCTTTATGGAACCCTGTCCCATAGATTCCTCCACAATGCATGTCCCCATACCAGCCAATGACCTCAGTCTCAGTTTTGTTGCTCCCACTGAGGTGGCCATAAAGTCAATCCTCAGGACGCTGCCCAGCTACCCTTCCCAATATGCAAGGCTCTGGTTCGTTCGTAACAATCACCCATATGGCTGGAAATTCAGCCTGTTGTCTACTTTGTTTAGTACCTGTTTCAAACTAAATGGTGTCAGTGTCTGTCCTTACTGTCCCATGGTTCATGTAGCTGGACTGCGTTGGTTGGATCCATCAGTATACCAAGCTGTAGATGGCAAGGGTGGTATGCCCTCATGGTGAGGACTTTGAGCCTCTAAGAAAGCCAGAAGGCAGAATAACGTGTGTTACTAGGCCCAGGAGGGCCTGCAATTCTTGGGAAAGGGGGACTAGCACTAATAGCTGCACTCTGATCTAGGTATGCTCCCCATTTGAGCAGGGAGGGTTATGAGCCACACCCAGCTTTGGTGTCATCACCCAAGACCACAATCACCGAGCTATGGGATACGTGGTCCACACCTGGAACTTCCCATGAGCAGTTACACATTCGTAAGCCTGTACAGCAGCATACACAGCTCTGCTAAATATGTTCATTATGGTTCCAACATCTGATATGGGTATTCACAACGATAGTAACTTAGAGATTAATAAACTGTTGCCCCCAAATTCAATCTCAGATACAATAGTTCAGTATAGTTGACAGTAACGATCTCACAATTGAAGTTACAGTTAGTTACATTTAGCTCCATTTGGGTCAAATATCTATTATAGGTTGCACATTTATCTATGACTGGGACACTAAAATATATCTGATCAGTCTAATCACAGTAGTGTTTTAAAGGATTAGAGTTAGCCTAATGCATTTCCTCTCTAGGACATCATACATTTAAAATTAGCAAGAACTATGAACTTTTGCCTCTAAGTCAATATTAGCATATTTTTAAGCTCAAGATTCAAGACAATCCAACCACTAAATCCCTCAAAATTTGTGTAGTGTGGATTATAAACACCACCCATGTAAAAATCATTTCCAGTGTCTACCTAATCTCCTTGAAGTTGTTAGACAATGATCAAGAATGTCTTCTTGCTGTGCAGATCTCAGAAGCCTCCAAATGTATCTTACGGATAACCATGAGTTTCAGACAGTAATGACAATAAAAGCTTTGATATGAGTTACTATATCCAGATGGGGACACTTTATGAGGAACATATCAATTAAGATACTTTTGGTCAAGTAAAGAAACTGATAAAATAAACTTAGAAATGTCTTAAATGATATACAAATATATTTGCTATTTCAATTAACCATTAATAAAATTAAAGGAATGAAACTTAGGGTTAATAAAAAGAAGAAAATTTTAGGGTTATTAAGTTGCTCCTCAGTGTCATCAGGGAATGTCATCAATATCATCAGGGAACAAATTACATCAGTGATTACCCTCTGCCTTTTTTAGCGTATTGATGTTGGCCTCTGTGCTGGTTTATTCTCTCCTGGTGCTAAAAGGGGCAAGGCAATTTTAGTAGCTCAGTGTTCACACAGGAAAATCTAAAGCCACAGCAAAAAAGAATATGTTCTCATCACACGCCTCTCCTTCAGAGAAATGAAAACTTTTTCAGAAGTTCTCCCATTCCAGCAGATCATTTCAGCTATTAACAATGCCTGTCAAAAATCTACAGAGATTTGCAAAATGCCTGTGAGTTATCAATAAAATGAGAGCATAAGAAGTATATGTGTAATGTGCTTTTAAATTTGAATAATAGTAATTTTTCATCCATTGAGGTATTTTTAAATATGAAAAGATTGAATGTTCTCAAAACAATACTTTAGGTCTTTTGTTACATTGACAAGAGCAAAGAAATTCATTCTTTGCAGTTGACATTTTTAACTCCTGTTGTGAATTCTTCTTTCATTATGGTATTTTAAAAGGATGTCAGTTTTAAGTTATCTATTGTTGATTTAATTCAAACTGCCTGACACTTTTTGTTTTGTATTTGTTTTCTTCTTCTTTTTGTATGGCACTTTATGTTGTTATAGATAATATGTTTGTGCATTCAAAACAGAAAAAGAAAGCACAAAAATTTCTGACTCATTTATTATAAATATCCCTCTTTCAAAATTAGACTCTGCATATTAAATCATTTTCAATGAACTTATATAATACTGTGCTATTCATTCAATTGCATTATCCAGTTTTATGAATTATCTGTGTCTGGCTAACATTTAATTGATCTAATAGGTCCCAGTTTTTAAATTTAGTGGTCAAACTTGTCTCTCAATTCACAAAATCCTTCTTTCAATATCTAAGTGGTTCTTAAGTTAGATATATGTTCCTGTTTTAACATACATCATGTATATATCAAAGAACATTATAATATGTGATAACAAACATAGCACAAGCTTACAATGAAATGTATTATTCTAAATGTTTTATATGGATCAACTTACATAATCTTTGCAAATTATTCATTTGATAGGTATTGTTTTAATGCACTTCATAGATAAGAAAACTTGCATGGAATGGTGCTCTGGATTTCTCAGAGTCACATAAGATGCTTCTGCTCCCTGGCAGAATTCTCTTCAATGAGTATCGTTAAAAGGTATCACGTAAATAAACTGCAGCCCTGTGGCTGCCCACTACCAGAATCTCATTTAAAATCATCTATAAGCCATACTGAAATTTTCTCTTCCTCTGCCCACTAGTCAGAAGGGATTCCTAAAGAAGGCATAAGGGTGAGTTGGAAGGGAAGACACAGAAGTATTTTTTCAACTTCAAGTGAATGTGCTTGAAGCTTCAGGGTCAGATTGAGCTCTACCTGATATACATCACTTCCATTTAATAATGGACTGTAATTGTGCATACTCGAACTTATTGATTGGTTCATCAAACCACACCCTGTTTGTGGTGAGCAGCTCAGCTTTTAATTAATATCCTTCAGGCCTGGAGCAAGCTAAAACATTATGTTAAAAGGATATCAATTATCTGCTGATAATGACAGGTCTTTACCCATATAGTCCAAGAGGCTTCATTGTGATTAAACCATCAGGTTCTGGCAAATGCTCTACACAGTACCTCTATCTGCCACTGACATTTTAAATACCACCATGGGATCTATTGAATAGTATGGCCCAAATGTTAAAGCATTCTGCATTGTAGGCTAAACCTGTTACACATCTTTATCTTTTTCTGGCATCCACTCAAAGCCAACCAGCAACTATTCAAGCTGTTAAAAAAGTAGGGCTGAGTTTCATATTCAAACAAGAAATATTTTACCACCAAATTATGAAGATGAATATTAGTGGTTTCCATTTCTTTTTGTTAATATTAGGAGGGACCAGATGAAATATCTTATTTTTTACCACAAAAGGACTATTTCAATGTTGTCCACACCACTAGACACCAACACATCTTGCCAAGATAAGAGGTATTTGAGCTTTTTGGGATTTATTTCTCACACTTTGTCATACAAGAGACCTATGCATATGTCTAGATGCAGTTGCTATTTTATGTGCACTGAGTCCAATCAGCATAATTTAAATAAAACCAGTGTAAGGTCTCATGGAAGAGAAAAATGATCAAGCTGAAATACTGCCAAGGTCAGACAATGAATGAGCCTTGCTGGCCGTATTACCTGAAGCATAAAGCTACATCTGAATTCATTAATACAAAGAAAAAAAGGATAAAGAAGGAAAAAAAAAATATCAGTTGAATGGTTGCATGCCTGTACATGGGGATGTGTTAATTTACATAAGCATCCAAATCACATCTGGGATAACAGCTGTGTTGAGAGGTATCTAAGCATTTCACAATAATCTACTGTCATTCTCCAAGATCCATTTCTAGTTTGCACAGACTAAACAGGGAATTTAACTAGGGGATATGGTAGGAATAATCCTCCCTGCATCTTTTGATTCCTTCATACACTATGTTCTATAAGCCATCCAAGAATATGGTGCTATTTGTGAATTAGTATTTTTTGGGATAGAGACAACTTTAGAGGTTTCTATGTGCCATTTTCTACCATAATGATCTTCTCTACAAGTCAGGAAGCTAATGTGGGGATTCTGCCTGTTGCTGAATTTGCTTATTCCATTTAGGCTTTCTTGGATTTCAGGAATAACCATGTGATGGGTATAAGGACCTAATGTAAAATTCCATTGATCACTTGACAACTGTAAGCCATTATTCTGATAGTGGGACCACAATAACATTTTGGGAATACTGAACAGAAAATGAACTTAAATCTCCAAAACAAACTTAAAGTGATTAAAAGCATCCACTGAATACACTTACGAGTATTTTATGTGTCTTTATTGCTAAATTACACCTTGGACTACCAGCTTTTTCTTTCCCACTAGAAATGCAATCATTAGTACCTTTAAATCTGGTAAGATGAGAAAACCAATTCAGTACCACACAAAACCAATTCAGAAGCTCAACTCCAAGATTCTGTACACCCAGGACTACTCTCAATACCAAAATATGTAAAAGTCAGGGATATCCTGAGAAACATTACTGGTAAGAGATATATATTCAATGTCTATTTGGGGCCTGCACTGTGGCACAGTGGGTTAACGCCCTGGACTGAAGCACCAGCATCCCATACGGTTACTGGTTCAAGACCAGGCTGCTCCACTTCCAATCCAGCTCTCTGCTACAGCCTTGAATAGCAGTAGAAGATGGCCCAAGTCCTTGGGCCCCTGCACCCACATAGGAGACCCGGAGGAAGCTCTGGCTCCTGGCTTCTGATCAGCACAGCTCAGGCTGTTGTGGCCAGTTGGGGAGTGAACCATCAGATGGAAGACCTCTCTCTCTCTTTCTGCCTCTCCTCTCTCTGTGTAACTCTGACTTTCAAATAAATAAATAAATCTTTTTTAAATATGTCTATTACAAGAAATTGCAAGGTAGGTGTATTCAAAACCAGTAGACACATAATGAGAAAAGGCTTGCTTGATCTCGGCATACAATGAGCCTTCTGCTCATATGTAGAATTTTTTCCAATTTAGAGAAATATTAGTCCTTTTAAGGTCTTTCCACATATTGAACCTTGTTCACATAGATTATCCAGGTTAATATTTGTTACCCAAACTGATAATGATTATTGAATTATGAAATTTAACCACATTTAAAAACATTTTCATAATACTTCCTTGGTTGGCACTTACTTGATTGAAGACCTGGTAACTGTGGCCTAGACAAATAGATGCATCAAGATGAACATCACAATAACAAAGAAGAATTACTGTACTTTGTATTCAGGGGTCAGAAAATGATAACTTTGTATTTCTATCTAAGGAGCTCTGGTGGTAAACTTTGGAAAAGAGTATAAGTTAAAAACTTAAGTAGGAAGGAAAATTATTACAGTATAAGTTTATTTATAAATGGAAATTTTGGGTCTATTGTGAGTCATTATCTGAGACATTATTAAGAAAATGCCTAAAATATGGCTCTAGAACACATCAGAATAGAAGTGGTAGGAGGTGTATGTCATTGGGCAATCTCCTTTCTTAGTCATTTCATTTCTTTAAGATTATACCTAAAGTCACGTTTCTTGAATGCTTGGAATACTCAAAACTATGTTAGAAACTATTAATACTAAAATACTAACTAGAGGGAATACTTGCACTTGCCCAGGATACTTCACAGTACATAGATACTAAACAGAGAAAAAACACAAAAGCTGTGAATGTGGAATGATGGAGAAATAGATGAAGCCACAGGGGTGGCAGAGGGATGCCAGTGTGCTAGGGCAGGAAATAGTTTCAGAAGCAATGCTAACATATTAGATAAGATAAAAAGGCCTTGAGGCAGGAAAACGTTTTTATTTAACAAAATGGACAAAGTCACAGATATTGAAATTCAATATTTAGTTTGAATCCCTAGGGAAATTGAGAGGGGGAAAAAAAAAGACAGGAAACAGTGTCACAGAAACTAAGAAAGGACATTTTGAAAAGTAAATTAATGGGACACAGATTGAATGGTGCAGCAAGGTCAAGTGAGACAAGAAGTGGAAAGAATTCATTACATTTTGAAAATAAGACGTAATTGATGAACTGGTGAAAACATAATTGTACTAGAAATGTACAGGGTATAAACTCTATTATAGGAGGTTGAGGAGTTAATTGGAGGTCAGAAAAATGACCATATTTTCAGACCATAGAATCTTGGTTTAAAGCAAACCGTATTAGACTGTGAGATAAGATCAGAAATAGGTCTTTTTGTTGTTGTTTTGTTAGCGCCTTATAATATAGCACAATTTAGTCTGCAAAAAATAATGCATTGTTTGGAAGAGATTAAATAAGCAGAAGAGGACCCAAATTTGAAAACACCATTTGTGAAAGGATGAGAATTCTCCATGTGATTGGTTTTTTGCTGGATTACATGCATAACAGTTGATCAAAAATATTTGCAGGATAAATGAATGAATGAATGAAATAAAACATTAAGAAGTAAGAAACAACACACTTTAAGCCCCAAAATAGCTAATGGTGAGCTAATGGTGGACAATTGTCATTCTGGTAAAACAATGCACAGAGAATACCGGTAATATTTACCTATTTACTATACTCCTATGTACCTTCTACTTTAATTTGGCCCTTTAAGAATTGCTTTACTGAAATATTATTTCCTCTGAATCAGGAAGTCTAAATCATTGGTTCAGAAATACAAAAAAACTGAGAAACAAGGTCATTATTATTGTATACATCTGAACTAGATAATTCATATAAATATTTCCCTACTATTTTCCTCCTGTCTTTTAGCTGGGAAAAATGCAAATTCAATCGTTACTACCAGTGGAGTAAAAGCAAATCACAATCCTGTCAAAATGTATTCTAATCTTAAGGATATAGTGTATGGTAATTCAGGCATATATGTTGAATACCATCATCAGGATTCAGCTGTTGGTTTATCTATCCTTTCCTCAGATAAATCTCTCATTATTTTAATTAGGTCACTTTCTTACTACACAGTGAGAGATAATTCCATAGCACAAAATTCTGAAACAGTTGTCATTTTTAAATGCAAAATTAGTCTTCTTTGCCTTTGTATCTAGATCCAGGAATTTTGCTTTTGTTTTTGTTTGTTTTTATTTTTGTTTTGTTTTGTTTCTAATGCTGGGCTGAAGCTATACCCAAGTTCAATTAATTTCTTGTTTAGAGCATTTGCAGATCAGAGAGAAGTGAAGAAAATAGAGATTGAAGGTGGAGGGAGACGGGGAGCAAATTCATTTACTATGTTTCACAATATGTGGTAAAGAGTCTTGGCTAGTTGCTCCACAAGTGTGCTCTCTCTGCTTTGTGGACATCATCCGAGGGAACACAGAAAAATCTGTGTCTGCAAATCTGTCTACTGCTTCCCTCATGCTGGTGGCAATTTCTTCATGACTTTACCACTGCCATCATGGCAACATACTCCAGAAAGCATTTCCTGGTCACTTGTACTGCTTCTGGTGAAGTTGAATTCCATGTACTGAGTATTATTTTAACCAAATTCCAGACCCTGGCCTCTGTGAACAGGTGGAAGAGTTAGTCATGTTGACTCACACAGGGACCTGTAGTGTTTACTCAGTGGAGAGACAGATTGGGGTGTGTGTGTGTGTGTGTGTGTGTGAGAGAGAGAGAGAGAGAGAACACAAGTGTGATACAGTGAAACCAGGGAAAAAAAAATATGCATAATACAATTTTTTTACTTGTTTGCTAAGTATTTCTAATGTATACTTCTCTTGACAGATGAAATATGAGGGAGAGAGATGAATAGAATTTTATTCTCATTCTGCAAAAGAAGATATGCTATCAGATTCCAGAAAACAAAGCAATATGTAGATATAATTACTATTTAGTGTATTGTTCATAAAATTGATGTTAATTGTTTTATGCTTGTTCACTTAAAAAGTATAAATGGGTCTGGAGGACATTATAATTACATAGAATTTTATTCTAAAATAATATTATTTCAAACCAAAATGTGTTTAAATGTTTTATTATTGTACTCAAACGAATCAGTCTTCTAAAAAGTTCCAGTTCTTGGTTCACTTAAAAAAGATCTTATGAACTGAACAAGGGACGATGAAAATATCCTGATTTTATACACATTTTGCTAGGTTAAGAGTTACCTACACAAAATGGCTCTCTATATTTTTCTCATATAGTAGACTATGTTTTCTAATTTGAGGAAAGACTTATGGGAAACAGAGACATGACAGCTGTCAAGTTCTTTGTCCAAATTTAATCAGGAATCAGCCAGAGAGAAATGTCCTAATCCATCAACACCTGCCTGGGATAAACTGTAAAACCCACCAGAGACAGAGCCAAATATAGTGATTTAATTAATTGAAAGGTTTTGGCAACTCATCAGCATGTGGTGCTTCAGAGCAAGTTCTGGTTTCAACTCTTGTGGAGCAGAATCTGTGTGTACCTTAAAACTCTGCTTCACTTATTAGAAAATTGTGTTTTTATATGCTACATAATTTAAAATGATTACCAAATAGTAAGAGAAGATATGAAGACATTCTTTCTTAATTTTTGTGTTAAATTAATACTTAATATTTATCATTACTTTTAGATGATCATTTTTATGAATAGTCAGTCTAATTCATTCCTTTACTTCTATATGACTGACATTTTTACACTGCTAATATGGTTCTGATCAAATTGAAATTGATGAGTGGGTGTTCTGAAGCAAAGTTATATAAATAGCTATTATTCACATGTAGGAGCCTAAGGTCAATTATTTCACAATTACATTGCGAATAAGATTCATTATCTATTCTTCATTTTACCCTCATAGCAAAAAAATGTGGCCTGATCACTCGCTTTAGATAACCCATAATATTTATCCCTTCTCTTTCATTTATACAACAATCATTTAAGTCATTAATTCCTACATTCTTTCTTATACTGAATCATTGTTTTAAACTCTCTCTGCCTTTCCTGATCTTTGGTCATGTTTTGCTCCAATATACATTAGTCAATTTAGATTCTATTTATTGCTTACTTTTTTCAAAATCTTTATCCCCTGAAATTAAAGTGTACACTTAAATTGTACAGTTTTTAAAAAATTATCCTCAAATTTACTTCTTTTAAAATTTATTTTTTTGAAAGTCAGAGTTATGCAGAGGGAGAAGCAGAGGCAGAGAGAGAGAGAGACAGGTCTTCCATATGCTGGTTCATTCCCAAGTTGGCCTCAACAGCTAGAGCTGCACCAATCTGAAGCCTGGAGCCAGGAGCTTCCTCTGGGACTCCCACACGGGTGCAGGGGCCCAAGGACTTGGGCCATCTACTTTCCCAGACCATAGCAGAGAGCTGGATTGGAAGTGGAGCAGCCGGGTCTCAAACCGGCGCCCATATGGGATGCCGGCACTGCAGGTCAGGATATTAACCAGCTGTGCCACAGTGCCAGCCCCTCTCAAATTTACTTTTACATTAACCATTTTATTCAAATTTCACACACAAATTGCTATTTACCTTTTAACTGCAAGTGTTACAATCATTTTCTTGAATATCAAATTTGTATTTATGAGCTAACATTTTTAATACAAATCTTTTATTTCTTAGAGTATATCATACACACACACACAGTTTCATAGTAACTTCTGGCATTTAAAATATTATGTATTATTTTTTCTTCTTCCTTTTCTTTTATGGTCCTTAAAATACAGGCAACCAAAATCATTTTGAGCATCTTGGAGTCTCCAACTTTTTCTGCTTAGTTAATGCTTTCATTGATTCTACTTCTTAAATATCTTTCGTATTTCCTCTGTCTTCCTCCAAAAACAGATCTGGGCACTAGGTTCATTATTTCAAGTAGTTGAGTCCAGTAAGACCCTATGTGTTCTTTCTTTTCTCTTATCTCATCTTCTAGTTCTTATATTAAAACTTCAACTTTCTCTAGTAGGGAGTATATCATATTGTCCTCTAAAAATATTTACAATCACAACTTGTATGTATATCCCAAGTACCTTAACAAATAATGCAAGTAATTTCTTTATTTACATGGCCAGAGTTCCCAGTAATCTCTTTGATTCATCTTTTACTTTAGTTCCAGCAATCCTGTAGTCAGAATTGCACTGTATGATGTTTTCATAATATCTAGGTTTCAAATACAAGAAATAACTCTTCATCGTATTTTGCAATTTAAAAACCTACATTTCTTTTAAATTTTAACCCCAAACTTCCCTCCTCTGTATAATAATACATGAATGAATAACTAACTAAATCTTTGAAAATTTTGTACATTGCATTAACCTACTTGATTGATTTATTTATGCAAAGTAAAAACTAAATATATAATTGCTTATCAATTATCAAATTAATTATGTCACTTTATTTTAACACCTAAATTATTCTATTTTGTCTGTTATCCTTTTTATCATTTTTGTTGTTACTATATTATTTTTAGTCAATGTTATCTACCATATAATTAGAATTCGTTGTGCCTTTGAAGAAATTGATTTGCACTTGAAAGAAAGATTTCTTACTGTACAATGGTAGTTGAAAAATCTTTTCCTTTTGCTTCATTTAGGGACTTGAGATTTTAACTTTATTGATGAATTCAACCACATAAGGATAGATGTAGAATTTCTTCTACAAAAATCTAAATCTTCTACAAAATTATTTTTTGAAATATTAATGAGGAGTTTTTGAAGCTTGTCTGGTACACAGATAAGTTTTTATTCAAAATATATTAGTCATACAGGCATAATTCCAATGTAGAATAACTACATTTCATTGTTTCTAATATGAATGTGGCTGGGAATCAAACACAGAACAAATGATGCTCAAGGAAAGACATCAACAAGCTTAAGTTTTAACAAAAATCAAATTACTTTCCATGTGTGCTCAAAAAAGACGCTACTTTGAAGTTGTTACAGTTATTCTATTTTATTTATTATTTTTTATTATAAAGTTTGTTAACTTTTGATTTAAAGTGTTTCTCCAGTAGACAGCGTGGAGTTAGATATTTTTCTTTTAAGCAAACCACTCTGAACACTCTTTTAAAAAGAATTATTTATTTATTTATTTGAAAAGAAGAGCAATAGAGAGAGAGTCAGAGACAGAAAGACAGATTGAATCTTTCTATCTGCAAATGGTGGCAACACCTAGGGTTTGGTCAGACCAAAGTCAGGAGACAGAAATTCTTTCCAGATTCCCCACTTGGTTCTCAGAGACCTAGGTACTTGGGCCAACACCTGCTGCTCTCCAAATGCATTGTCAGGAGGTTGGATTGAAAGCAGAGCAGCCTGAACTAGAACTGGTACTTGTAGCAAGCAGCAGCTTAATCCACTGTGCCATGCCAGCCCCAAATGGAATATTAAATTGTTATGCAGAGTTTCAATTTTTGTCTTCCTATTTTAATCTAATTACCTCTATGATGCTCTTTGCTTTCAGCTTGTACTTACACAAGTTTTGAGTCACTTGGTTAAGTTGAGGAATTCCCTTCACTGTTGCTTATTAGGCCAATGTAACAGCCACAAAATTTGTTCTTCTTTTTCTAATGATATGTTTTTAAAACTTTTATTTTTGAAAGTCAATATTTGGGCCGGCGCCGCGGCTCACTAGGCTAATCCTCCGTCTCCGGCACACCAGGTTCTAGTCCCAGTTGGGGTGCTGGATTCTGTCCTGGTTGCCCCTCTTCCAGGCCAGCTCTCTGCTATGGCCAGGGAGTGGAGTGGAGGATGGCCCAAGTCCTTGGGCCCTGCACCCCATGGGAGACCAGGAGAAGCACCTGGCTCCTGGCTTAGGATCAGTGCCGCAGTGCGCCGGCCGAGGCAGCCATTGGAGGGTGAATCAATGGCAAAAGGAAGACATTTCTCTCTGTCTCTCTCTCTCTTACTATCCACCACTCTGTCAAAAAAAAAAAAAAAGTCAATTTTTGTAACATGTTTCCTTCCTTGATTCTTCCCTTCTTTCCCTCTCTTCCCCTTCCCGCTCCTCCTCTCCAGTCCCATTTCTCCTCCACCTCATCCTCCTCCTCCTCTTCCTTCTTTTTCTCCCTACCTCCCTTTCTTCCTTCCTATCCATTCTTTTCCGTTCCCTTTATTTTCTTTGTTTTCTTTATTGTAAATGTGATTTTGGAGAAGATTTTTTTCTGGTTAAGGAATTTGCTATTGATTTTCCAGAGATTTCAATGTATTTGTTCTTTGCTGATTCAAAGCCTTCTTTGTCTTTCACTTCCAATATCTTTTTTAAAGATCTTATTCATTTATTTAAAGAGGTAGAGGTACAGACAGTGAGGGGGAGAGACAGAAAAAAAGGTCTTCCATCTGCTGGTTCACTCCCCAATGACCGCACTGGCCAGAGCTGTGCTGATCTGAAGTCAGGAGCCAGGAGCTTCCTCCAGGTCTCCCATGTAGGCACAGGAGCACAAGCGCTTGGGCATCTTCTACTGCTTTCCCAGGCCAAAACAGAACTGAATAGAAAGAGGAGCCCTGGGACTTGAACCAGTGCCCGGATGGGATGCTGGCGCTACAAGAGGAGGATTAACTTACTGTGCCACAGCGTCGGTCCCTCACTTCCAATATTCTTGCTGTAATACATTTGAACATTTGATTTCAAACTACTTAAATTTCATTTGATTTCTTGAATATATAATTAATATTTCCTCAATATTTGAGAAGTTTTTTTTCAATATTTCTTTATACCCCATTCTGCTTTCATGTTTATTCTCTTCTTTAGGCTTCTATGATGTGTATGCTGGTGCAAAGAAGTGTCCCATTTTTTTCTGAAATTCTATTCATCTTCATTCTTTTTTCTATGAGATTGTATAACTTCTATTGAGCTACCTATAAGTTTGCTTAACCCTTTATTTATTTTTTCTCTGCCATCTCCAATCTGCCAGGTAACACCCTCTACTTGATGTCAGTTATTGTCTTTTTAATTTCAGAATTTTCATACTACTCTTTTTAATAATATATCTATGTTTCCTATAGAAATACTCTACTTGATGAGACAATGTCATGTTTTCTTTTGCTTCTTTAAGAATGACTTCAGTGGTTCTTTGAAATTTTACAACAGCTACTTTGTAAGTTTTAGGTCTGAAATCCCTTAAGGACAATTTTTGCTTATGTTTGCAAGTTACTACTTTTGCTTATTTTCGTATTGTTTAATTTATTGTGCATTTAAATTTTAGGTAATAATAACCATTATTATGCATTCTGATAGTATTACAAATTTCCACTCTTTAACTTGAGCTAAGGAAGTGAACCACCATCTACTGCTTTCTCAGGCCATAGCAGAGAGCTGGATAGGAAGTGGAGCAGCCAGGACTGGGACTATCACCCATATGGGATGCCAGCACTGCAGGATGCCAACATGCCACAGTGCTGGCCCCCATGTTGACTCTTTAAACTTTCTACTTCAGTACTGTGTGAAGAGGTAGTGTTGTTCTACAGAATCTGCCATATACCTAGAATGAAGGATACTTATGACTTCCAATGATCATATGGAATATTTATTATTTTTAATTAAATATTTTTAATTAAATATCATTATTTTTGCCAGTAACTCAATCATTTTATCAACATGGTTAAGAATTAATCTTATAGTACTATCTTCATTTTTCCAATATCCCCAAAGAATACTTATATCTGTGTGTGTGTGGTGTATGTGTGTGTGTATGTAAAAAAGCAAAATCCTATAAATAAAGTATAATTACCAACTCTTTGGTTTTACTACAAAGTAGAGCTATAGGGTGCAATTTTGCATCATTTTTAAGTCTAGAGAACATAAATCCAGCTACTTTATTGCACAGACTGTAAAACTAAGGTTCATAAAGATGAACTATTTTGCCAAAGGTGACATGGTTACTAAGTGAAGATGTGAGTTCATGAATCTGAGTTATGTTTTCTTGCCACTACATCACCCTGTTTTACTCAAATGGAGAACTTCTGCTTCCAAAGAACAAAATTAATCCCATCATTGTTGCCTTTTAGAAACTATAATGACAACTTGGTCTAATTTATGGAGTCCAGGAAACATTCCATCAATAAACTAAAAGAATCACATAGCTTCATAAGATTACACATATAATGATCAATAGCTACTGGCTGCTTTATTTATTTATTTTTCAATTCTATCACTTTGAGTGCTACTGGAGAATTAAAAATATTCTAATTCACTGGAAACAGGACACTTCATTCTGCACGTATTCATTGTTTCCAGTGCTCCATAATATAACTATGATTAGGGAGTTTGGGGAAAGGGTGATTTTGGAGGCACAATTAAATCCCCAAATGATACTGATTTCCCTTTCAGGGTAACCAAAGGCAAGGACTAGGTTTTAACTTTCTCAAAGGTTAATCTATAAAGAGAAAATGACACAAAAGGGATTGTCTTGTGATTAAATGAATGACATAATTTGATATATTAAATCACTTTTTCAAGTTTTGTGTAATTCAGTAAATCTCTTCCCTCTGTTTATATCCTTCATTCTGAGAGTACAAATTCTCATTTCCAATAAAATCAAAAATATTAAAACTCTTAAAAGTAATATTTCAATTCAACTTCACTCTAATATACTCTGTCACTTTAGTCTTTCTCACATACATGTGTAGTTTTCTATTGTATGAAAGCTCAATGTTCAATATTTCCTCTCTATATTCAGATGAATTAAATGTGTGTTCCTAGCATATATCTTGTTCAGCCATAAAAAGGAAAATGTGGAATCATAAAAACATTGAACACTTAGAAACAAAAAGTAGAATGAAATGTCCAAGAGTGGTGAGAGGGAGGAAATGGAGAGCAGTAGATCAAAGAATACACATTTTGCAGTTATGAATGATGAATAAATCTAACAATCTAATGTATACCTTGATGATTATTGTTAGTAATATTTTATTACATACTGAAAACATACCTAGTTTTTAAGATTTTTATTTTTTTAATTTTAATTAGTTTTTAACAGATTAAATGTAGTTTGTAGACAGAATTTTAAGAACAGATTTCTTTCCTCCTACCTCAATATCATTCCCCACTCTCCTTCCCACTCTCTTTCACTCTCCCTTTCTTGGTTCTTTTCTAGTTTTTGAGACAACACATTTTAAGTTCACAGTACATTAAAAAAAGGCTTAATGCTTCACCAAATAAGAAGTTTAACAAGTAAAAAAAGACCTTAGTTTACTGGGAATGTAGACAATATCTATAAACAATAATTAAATGGTAAAATGACCATTTACCCATATACGTTAAGTTTAAAAGTAATTACAAATTATTAAAGCTATATTACTAAAAAATTCTCAATCACTGGTTTGACAAAGAGTTTAAATATTAGGTGTTTTTACCACACACACACACACACACACACACACATAATGGGTAAAAATATGGGCTTCAGGAGATAGGAAAGAGAAAGATCAACAAAGGACCTTAAAAAGTGAAAAATAGATTGGAAACTGCTTTATGAATATTGATGATGCAATAATAAGAAATGAATGTAACCTATTTCCAAGAAAGTATAACTTGACCAGAAAGAAAACTATCCAATTAGTATATTGTGAAATCTTTGAAATTTAAAATGCACCTCTCAACATAGTAGATAATGAAAAGGTCAAAAATTGAAAGAAAAAAATGGCAGAAAAACAAAAACCTTTGAAAAAGAAAGCCGACAAGTGCATTCATCTGCACATAATATTTCATCATCCAAAAACAATCGAAAACACTTCAGTGATTTACTAAGGGAAATAAATATTCTGATGTCAAATATCCATGAATTTGTGAATGAAAATAGCTCATTTGGGAGCCAGCTTTGTGACACAATGAGTTAAGCTGCCACTTGCAATACTGGCATCCCATATCAGAGTGTCAGTTTCATTCCTGCATGCTCCATTTTCAATCCAGTTTCCTGCTGATGTGACCAGGAAGACAGCAGAGGATAGTCCAAGTACTTGGACCTCTGTCACTCATGTGGGACACTTCAATAGAGTTCTGGGCTCCTGACTTCAGGCTGACCCCTCCCGGATTGTTGCTGGCTTTTGGGTGTTGAATTAGTGGATGGAAGATCTCTTCCTCTGTTCGTCTTTCTCTGTCACTCTGCCTTTCAAATGAGTAAATAAGAAGAAAATATCTCATACAGTAAAATTAGTAATAAGAAATGATACCTAAGTATACCAACATAAATTATCAGGTTCAAAAATCAATTTAAACTCCTATAATAATCTTTAGGAGAAGAAAAGGAAGATAGTAACATAGCACAGTACAAAAATACCAATGTCAACAACAATCAAAAGTTACACAATAACTCAAACTTTTAAAGAAAAATTTTGTTCATGTATGTAGTTAACTCATAATTTTTTTGAAAAATGTTATCAAATCATACTCTAGCCAAATGTGAAATGAATAAAACAATCACATATGCATTGAATAATTGTGGCATGTTTCTGAATAGAGTGCTAGGGAAAATTGGATAGGGTTTACAGGATAGGGGGAAGAGTGAGTCAGAGAAAGTTGGTATAAGCTCAGATAGTTCCACAGCTCATGCAAACACTCATGCTTCAACTGGTTCACCCCACTGGTGGCAGGTAGTTCAGGGCTCCCAGCCCCTCCAAATCCTGCTGATCATCTTCACACAGCAGCTGAACCTTAATTCCTTCCACTTTTACCAGATCCTTTGTTTATTTTCTTCATTTCTGAAATGTGGTTCATGTGTAGCTCTTTGCTAAATACTACCAGCCCTTCAATAAGTTGTTGGCATCATGGAAGTGAGAAGATAGGAGTGGTGAGAGAAGAACAAATTTTGGTCCATTGTGATGATTCCCAGCCCGTCCTTGAGGAGTTCATTTTGTCTGGATATCCTTTTGTCTTCTACTTTTTTTTCCACAAAGTTTCACAAAACTATACTTGCAACAATATTGATACAGGCATTTCTTTTTTTTTTTTTTGCTTTTTTTTTTTTTTAATTTTGGCAGTAGTCTTTCTGGGTCTGGCTTATGTTACCCAACATGATATCCTCCAGTTGTGTCAATTTTGCTGCAAATATAATTTCATTCTTTTTTATAGCAGAATAATATTCCAGTGAGTTTGTATACCCCATTTTCTTTATCTGATGAAGAATGGATACCCTCTTTTCATACTCATCATACCCAGTGACTCCAAGAGTAGAAGCAGATGCTGAGCTAACAAAACCTACATAATTTGTTTAGCCCTGTCTCAAGATTATATAAGATCCTATCATCATAGTGAATTGCTTTTATCGTACAAAGTGGTTCTACTCCTTTGACCCAACTCTGAATGACATGTTTTCCTACAACAGAATGACAATATCATTGTCCCTGAACACAAAGAAGATGATGATTTATTTAGTTGTAATAAACTCTGCAATAATTTTCAGAATGAACTAACAGAGTATGCCACAGGAGAGAGTAAGAAAGAAATATCTAAAATAGCTCAATCTCTTCAATTTGATGAAGGAAAATGATAATACATAGGTAAGGATATTAAAATAGTTTCCTAAACCATAATCACATAAGGTTTCTGAAGAAGTATAATCCACTCTGAAAAAGCACTGGGAAGTCTTCATAGTGTTTGGACTGAACATCTAAGTGAGCACAGAGAACAACGAGTAAGGTGATTTACAAGAGGAAAATGATGGATCTGGTTGGCTTTGGATTCCATTTCATTTTTTTTTTTACAGGTAGAGATATAGACAGTGAGAGAGAGAGACAGAGAGAATTCATTATTTTTTAATAACGAAAAGCAAGGCCTTCTGGTTTACCTTAATAATATTTCTGTAACAAAGATTTATTGTGATACAAAAATGCTTTCATATGTAACAATACACCCACTTCTGTTTTACAGCGTGATTTCAGAGCTGCCAATACATGTATAAACACATCAACATATCAAATACTTCAAAAAATTTAATGTAATTTTCTATAAACTTTATGAGTAATTTTTCTCAAATATAAATGAATCATGCGCAATAGGGCAAGAAGAAATTTTGCTAATGTATCTGCTTTAACTTTATTTATTTATTTATTTATTTATTGATAGGCAGAGTTAGACAGTGAGAGAGAGAGACAGAGAGAAAGGTCTTCCTTCCTTTGGTTCACTCCCCAAATGGCTGCTACCACCAGCGTACTGCACTGATCCAAAGCCAGGAGTCAGGTGCTTTTCCTGGTCTCCCATGCGGGTGCAGGGCCCAAACACTTGGGACATCCTCCACTGCACTCCTGGGCCACAGCAGAGAGCTGGCCTGGAAGAGGAGCAACCGAGACAGAACCAGCACCCCAACCGGGACTAGAACCCTGGGTGCCAGCGCCACAGGCGGAGGATTAGCCTAGTGAGCCACACACGGCCTCTGTTTTAGCTTTAAAAGCAATAACTATTTCACAGTGCAAATGACATAATTCCTTGACACTGATTCCTCAATCCATGTAACATTTACATATCTGCTCTCTGATACTTTTATACTTGTTCCAATAGAGTAAGTTTTAAGAAATGCACCCTGCTTGATGCATTTTGTAAATGAGATGAAATATTTAAATTTTAAGTAACACTCATTGTTGCTTTTGAGCTAAATATGTGTTTGCAGTTTTAATAAGAAAGGTGATGAAGAATATTTTGGCTTCTGACAGATAGGAAAATCTCATGCCTAAATCTTTCTTATAAACTAAGTTGAATTTTAAGAATAGGAGAATAAAATGGACTAGCGATTACTGTGAGAAAACTAACAGAGGACAGGGGAGAGCAGAAGAAATTTCAATTAAGAATATAAAGAACCAAGCCAGAGGGATGGGATCAAATGAGTTCAGGATTTATACACTTACAAAAAGAAATAAAGACACTTGAGTGGCTGAACAAATCTGCCTCTGAAAATGATTATTGAGCTGTGGTAAGTCTAGAGCTAAACTGTGTTGAGATCAAAGTGAAGAGTTTCAGAGAATTCAACATTAATTTGCACTATTTTTGTCAGCTGCGAAATCATATGGGAATCAAAGCTTATCTGAAAATTTCTTTTTTTTTTTTTTGGTCAATCACAGAGAGTTAGACATTTTTAAACTTGAAATGAGCTTTTTGATTTAACAGCTTCAATTATGGCCACTGAATACATAAAATTCAACTTGGTATAGGAAATATATGATAGAGTGAACTACAATTTAATACTGTCAAAATATAATCTTTAGAAGGTTGAAAACATGACTCATGCATGTATGACATGGAAATATGTCAAAAATTTAAAAAGGAATTGAATAAAATTATAAAACTGAATCAAAATGCATTTAGAAAAATTGAGTTTGAAATATGATAAAGAATCTTGACATATTGTGACTAAGTTAACTAAAAAGTTAGCAAATGTCCTACTGGGCAATAAAACCATGGACTTTGAGATTATCATTCCAAATGAACTATTTCACAGCAACACAGATGCATGCCCCAGATAATTAAATAATCCTAATGTATCCATGTTAAAGAATGCCCAGGGGCCAGCATAGTGGTTTAGCTGGTAAAACCTCGATCTGTGACACCTGCACCCCATATGAGTGCCAGTTTGAATATGGCTGCTTCACCTCCGATCCAGCTCTCTGCTAATGACCTGGGAAAGCAGTGAAAGATGGCCAAGTGCTTGGACCCCTGACTCACTTGGGAGACCCTGAAGAAGCTCCTGGCTCCTGGATGGGTATTGGCTCAGCTCCTACTGTTGTGGCTATTTGAGGAGTGGACCAAAAGATGGAAGATCCCCCTCTCTCTCTCTGCCTTTCCTTTTCTCTCTGTAACTGTGCCTTTCAAATAAATAAATAAATCTTTAAAAACTACAACTAAAAAAGAATGCCCACCACGTGGCATTGAAGTCATACTTTATACTCATTTGCCTTATTTCCAAATTTTAGATAATTTTTAATAGCTCATTGATAGCAAAATAAACTGGTAGGGCTGTGTTAACTACTGTTACATTAATGAAATTATTTCAAATTTGATTAAAGCTAATGATGATCCTATATGTACAAAAAAGATTAATAAAATAAGAAACACTGAATAATTTTGTCCTTGTAAATAAATAAAATAAATAAAAATAACAAAGCAACAGAGAAATAATAAATGCACTGTATATCTGATCTTCATTTATAATGAGTGCCATCTGACCTCTTCAATCATAGTCTTTACTTAAAATTCCATGAATAGTAGCATTATAGATAAGGGAACACAAACTCTGTTAAGTAGCTTTAATCAATGATTCTTTTCATTATTGTCTTAAATTTCATAGTTAAATATGCATCTGTCATTCAGTTTTACTTTTTTGTTAGGTAATTTAAAAATTATGGGAAATGGTGGCTTGATCAGCATAGCCCTGACTGTTAATGAACAACTTAATACATTATCCCTCTTAGTAGTTTTTTTTATCTGTTCTACTTAATATGACTGGTTTAGATCTGTAATTGATGCACAGTTATTCTTAAGTGTTGAAAATTAACTGAAATGTGATCCCTGTTGAACATGGTGGTGGGAATGGGAGAGGGAAGAGATGTATAATTTGGGACATGCTCAGGCTGACTTGCCCCAAGTGGTGGAGTTGGAAGCATACCAGGGGATTCCAATTCAATCCCATCGAGGTGGCATGTACCAATGCCATCTCACTGTTCCAGGTGATCAGTTTCAGTTCACAGTTGGTCATGGTGAAGGGACTGGGAGTCAAAGGGAACACATAGACAAGTCTAGTACCTGCTAACGCTAACCGATGGAGTAAATAAAGGGGAGATTGATCCAACATGGGAAGTGAGATACTCAGCAGACTCATAGAATGGCAGATGTCCTAAATAGCACTCTGGCCTCAGAATCAGCCCTAAAGGCATTCGGAGCTGGCTGAAAAGCTCATGAGAGTATTTCAGGCATGGAAAGCCAAGACACTCTGGCAAAAGATCTCTGCGAGTGAGATCCCAGTGGAAAGAACAGGTCATCAAAGAAGGAGGTACCTTTCTCCGAAGGGAGGAGAGAACCTCCACTTTGACTATGACCTTGTCTAAACAAGATAAGAGTCGGAGAACTCAGAGGGCTTCCATAGCCTTGGAAACTCATGACTGGAGCATAGGGAGATTACTAATGCCATAGACAGGAGTGTCAATTGGTAAAGTCAACAACAGGAGTCACTGTGCACTTACTCCTCATGTAGGATCTCTATCCTTAATGTGCTGTACATTGAGATTTAATGCTATAACGAGTACTCAAACAATATATTTCACTTTGTGTTTCTATGGGGGTGCAAACTGTTGAAATCCTTACTTAATGCATACTAAACTGATCCTCTGTAAAAAAAAAAAAAAAAAAAGAAAAGAAAAAAAAAAAAAAGAAATTATCAATTCCCAACTTGACTCTCACTGGGATTAAACATGACAATAGGTCTGCTCTGATTTCATCATCATTTAAAAAAATCATCTATTATTTTTCACTTTATGTTTCTGTGTGGGAGCAAACTGTTGAAAACCATACTTAATGTATACTAAGCTGATCTTCTGTATATTAAGATAATCGAAAATGAATCATGATGTGAATGGAAGGGGAGAGGGAGTGGGAAAGGGGAGGGTTGTGGGTGGGAGGGACGGTATGGGGGGGAAGCCATTGTAATCCATAAGTCGTACTTTGGAAAATTATATGCATTAAATAAAAGTTTAAAAAAAAAAAAAAAATTAACCTGATAATTGTATTATCAGGAAAAGTGATAGTGCGGACTAAAAACGAGTGAAAAAGTGACAGAGGCAGACAGAGACTAGGGAATGGTTTTATAGATGATAAACTTTTAAGTCTGTAATAATTTGTATGGAGAGATTCCAAGTGAATATTAACCTTTGTTTGAACTTGCAGCCACAGTGGCCAATTATTTTACAAGCCAAATTTGGAGATTAAGCATAGCTTCATTTGAAGCTGGTTTTAAAGTAAACACAAAATATAGTTAGTCTTTAAAGAATTGATTTGGGATACTAAGGAGATTCAGTTACAGAATCTGACATGTGTTTCTTAGCAAACAAAAATTTATAAAGAAAAGAGCATTTCCACAACAAATGGAGTATATGATCTAATAAATCACTGGATAATTTTTGTTACAGATATTTTCTCACCTAAGTTTGGGGCATGAGTGAAAACAGGAAAGAAAAGAAATATAAATATGAAAATATTTTTTAGGAGAGTGAAAGATTTCAGAGAAATAAATTTTATTATTTGGATAAAAGACAGATGTGTCCAATTCAGGGAAAACAACTCATGCTTAAACAGTTCCTTTTCTGTTCTTTGTAATGGAACACCAGATTGTTGATATCCAAGGTTAACCTTCAATGTCTCCATCTCATTTTTATTTTGAGTTTTAATTTTATCAGATGATAGGAAATGGATATTACAGCAACACCCATGTCTGGGTAAGGGAGAAGATTTCTTAAGTGATATTGGTTTACCAGAATGGAGAAAGAGAATTTGCTGGAGATTAGAGAAGAAAACGTACCGAAAAGTGACAAGAAAAGTAATATTAGTGAGCAATATGTCCTTATACTCATACTTCCAGTGTAGAGAGTCTTAGGAATTTAAACATAGAAATTGCTTAGTAAAATGTTTCTCAAAGTTTGTGCAAGCATTGTTACCTTTCTATTCTATGTTCCATGACTTTTTGAATTATCTTGATAGGACAGTTATATGGTATATTTCCAAAGGTATTCTACCACTTGAATCTCTCAAAAGCAGACTATAACATTTCAAGCAGTACAAGGTCTCCAAATCCTTTCTCTTTTATGTGTTAGCTATTTGGGAGAGTATAGTCTGACACTAGAAATGATAACAATCATCTGTTTGTTTAAAACACCTTTTATTGCATTACAGTACACTGAATGTACTGTTATGGTAGTGTTTTGCGAATTTTCTTAAAAATTATTCTTTACATGTGATCTATTTCTGAAGAATGTGGTACCCACAATATCTGGCATTCTTCTCTCATCCAGAATGCAGAGTTAACTTGTTCCTTTTTCATATTTTAATATTGTTTATGATATTTGTTGTATTTTTTGAGATACGTCTTAAACATAAGAGACAGAGATCTTCCATCCTTTTCTTTACTCCACAAATGACGGCAGCATCCAGGGCTAGATCAATGACTTTTGCTTAGATCAAGCAAAAGCCAGGATCCAGGATCCTGATATCAGTCTTCTAGGTAGGTGGCAGAGACCCAAGTACTTGAGCTATCTTCTGCTGCTTCCCAGAGTGCTCATTAGCAAGAAACTGGATCAGAAGCAGAGATGGTACAGAAGCTCAGGCACTATTGTATGGGTTAAGGGCATCCCAAGCCATAACTTAACCCGTTTTGCTATAACGCCCAGCATGAGGTATTGCTCTTTCTGTTTCTAGTTTACTAGATGTTAATATCATAAATGCATTGAATATGTATCAAATGAAATTTCTGTATTTATAGAAAGGAAATGAACTTTGATATTAATATTATGAATTATATGGAATGCTTTATTGTTGACAAACCATATTTTATGAATTCATCTACTGTGTTGGGTGAATTAATTTCTTTAATTGCCTGATTGCTTATATATTATTAATGATTATTAAATATAGGTAAATTTAATAGTTATTTGTATACAAATAATCATTACATTTTCCCTATTTTTCTATTATCTGAAATACAACTAGTATCATTAGTATTTTAAATATTTGCAATAATGCCAATATGCCATATGGACACATTTTTATGTATTATTTTTACAGAGAGAATTTTTAGTAGATCTTAATAGACATTAGATTTTCAGATTATACATTGCTTTCTTTTTTTAATTCATTGTATTTTTCCAAAATTATCACTCCTACAAAATTGTCAGATTATGAACATTAAATTGTTCCTTATCTGATTATCTTTTGAATCCTTCTGTAGACTTTTTCCATACTAATAATTACACAGTCATGTTTTGGAAATACAGAAAAAAATGTAATAAAATGCTTATGACAATTTTAAGTGAATTTCATTTAAAATATTTAGTAAGTAATTTATATATAGAGAGAAAGAATAAAGCAGAGTGAGGCATATACCTTCAAGTGTACATACTGTTCAGTTATAACAAAGCTGTCCGAGGATAATAGTAATACAAGTGCCTCTCGTTTGTTCTTAAAGACTTTTTCCTATAATTCATATGTTTAGCATTAACATGAACTGATTTCATGAGAGCAATGTTTTACATTGAAGTAGAAGGCATAGTTTTATCAATATCATTCTCAGATAATCTAATATTATAAAGCATATTTATAAAAATCTGAATAAATTCAAAAATTTTATGTATTCCGGTGGACTACCTACAGACATACATAGTTTCACTTCAAGATTTATTTTCAGAAAAGTACCAATATGTCTCTATGTCCTTATTTTTCTCTAATACTCATTTCTATTGAAAATATATCTAATGCCACTTATTTATATTGATATGACAAATGCACGTTGTTGTAACAATTGTAAGATATTATCATAAATCTACTAGATAGAGTTAGAAAAGAGTTAAAAAAAATAACCACCCATTGTTCCTCGTGATGAAGTTCTCTACAGATAGAAACATTATGCTGTCACAATCACTAAACACTTTCATCATATGCTATTACTATAGTTAAACAATACCAGGAGATGGTAAAGACATAAAAGAGGTCATTGTACACTTCTAATTATGATTCTGTTCACAGAAAACATGTTAATGTATTATGAGGGAGTCCTGAAGTTGGCCCAAATTTCAGATACTTGTTAGAAGGACTAACAGCACCCACATATTGTTATATATTATTAATGGTTAATGATTCCTAAGGTTATGGTATATTACAGAAAAATTATCAAATCAAACTGGGCATACAGAAAGCTCCTAAAGCAAAGTCTAGAGGAAACAAGGTGCAAGCTCTCAACAGCCCTATCTCAGAAGAGTCACCTGGGACCCACTTATTACCTGCAGTATAGAGTTGTGGCAACATGTTTACAGTCATTACAGAAAGGAAAGTTTTGTGCTGAGAAAACAGCAAAGTGGTTATTGGGGGCTGGTGTTGCAGTCCGTCTCCTTCCTGTAATCTGCTCATGGAACAGGATGGTTCCACACGCAGAGTTTGGTTTGGATGTCAAGGCTGATGACCCCACACAAGCAACCAAAGAAAGTAAGTAGAGATTTCACTCACATAATAAGACTTTCTGGTGATGATATTAGGTGCCCCCTAAGCAGATCTTGGAAAGGCAGTTTGTGTTAGGTTTTCACAGCAGGGGCTGCAAACTTTGAACTTCTTGTTAGAGACAAAGGAGAGGAATTCACCATTGGTCTGTGGTATATTGCCCAGATTTAGAGCATATGACTAAGACAACTGTATGCAAAGATCAAAACATTGTCTATTGAACCCTGCCTAGTATATTCCATAATGTAACACAGTTTTAGAAGAATTCACTTAGTCTTTATCACTGAGGAGTGTTTCATATTTGTGTAAGGAATTTTGTACCCGGCCAGTTCCCAGACATCATTCAAAGTCCAAAAAAAAAAAAAAAAAAAAAAATGCTCCAGAGTTGGACTCCCAGTATTGCAACTTAACTCTTTTTATTTGTGTACACTGAAGTTCACAATTGATTACTTGACTCCTTGGAGGTCACAATATTTTGTAAGAAGGTCTAAGGAGGATTTGCTGCTCAGCTTTATACCCCCTGAGTGGTATGCAGCTAATAGGACATATTTAAGTAAACACACACACACACACACATGCAAATATAGAGAAAAGAAACAAAAATAAATCTAAAATAGTGTGATATACATAATACTTTATCAAGTTGTAGCTTTTTTGTCTACATCAACAATATCAAATGACCCAGCACTGTGGCACACTGAGCTAAGTCTCCACCTGCATGCCAGCATCCCTTAATGGAGTCCGTTCATGTCCCGGCTGCTTCTCTTCCAATCCAGCTCTCTCTCATAGCCTGGGAAAGCAGTGGAAGATGCCCCAAATGCTTGGCCCCTGCACCCACGTGGGAGACCCAGGGGAAGCTCCTGGCTCCTAGCTTCAGAACAGCCCAGCTTTGGCCATTGCTGCCATTTGGGGAGTGAATCAGCAGATGGACAATCTTGCTCTCTGTCCCTTCTCTGTCTATAACTATACTTCTCAAATAAATAAAATATTAAAAAGCAATATCAACCTATTTAACAGTTTTTTCTACCTTTCTGAGTTGTACAGTGTAAGTGCTTCATCAATTGCTGAAGATCTCCACGGGGAGCAGGTTTCTTTTATTGCCAGGATATGATGCCTTTGGCAACAACCAACCAGCAAATGTGTAAAATAGATGCTCATCCTCTTTTGGATTTCTACTAGGAATGGTTGGTACCTGTGGCTGTCTTCATGTATAATCATTTTCATGTTCTCTGCCCATGGAGTTACCATGTATTTTTATATTTCATATTTTTATATATTTTACCATATTCTTTTTATCCTTTTACGAGAAATAAATTAATGAAAATTTAGAGCAAAACAAAAATAGAGCTTAGTGTACTTACATCTGTGTGTTCTCTGTATATCAGTACGCTTTCAAGGTTTTTAATGCCTTTCTATTTAAATGTTACAGATATAAAATTCAATTATCTTTTGATACAGAAGAATCCAGGTTTTTGTGGAAACATAGTTACAATTCTTCTAATGAGTAGCAGCTTGAAAATATAGGCAATATATGACACATTTATTAAAGTAATTATACTTTGAATACTTAGCTGCAAATTTCATACGTCCTGGCTGAGGAGTGAAATTAAAATAGCAAACATGCTATAATGCAATTTACAATATAATTAGCTGTCAGTAACATTATGTATTTCAAGTCACTCCATTATTAAAACATTTACAATTTACATAATCAAATAAATAACTTAATAAGGTTGAGATAGAAGAGTTTTTATTTTTTCCCTGTATACAATAAAATGCTATGCACAGTAGTAATGGGGAGTTTTCAATGTAGAGAACAGATTACACACCATAAACCAAGATGAGATGTTTAACCCAAATAAAGTATAGAAAATATTTTTGACATTAAAGTATGTTTTTTACTGTTTTGAAAAATTGCCAGCAAAATAGTAAAATGAAATTTGTTTTGAGATTTCACCATTTCATTTTAATGTATTTTGTTTTTACCAAAAAATAATATAGTATTCAATTTAACAGAAATATCTTATCAAAGCTCTTTGCTTTATTTTTGTGTGAGTGTCAAGAATTCACAGTAAGCTCTCAAAAAAAATTTTAACTACTTTTTTGCATGCATATACATTGCAAAACTGTCACTGTAATCTGTGCTATTGTATTGGGGCCAGGGGACATACCGTTCTAGGAACTTTCAAAAATAGGATACATAGGCTCAGTAGAAGTCTCTTTACACAGGAGCAGAGTCCTCTCTCAGAAGAATTCATTCAAATGGGAAAATGAGCTGGATTCTAGAAGACACATTTAGTAAGAGACTGATTGGATGAGAGAAGTTCAAATACAGCCAGCTATCCCCAAATGAATGTACAAAAATTTTGCCAACAATTTGTGAAAAAATGGAATTAAAAGATAACTTTAGGGGCCAGTGTAGTGCGGTGTTCTCTGTTGCTGCTTGTGATACTGGCATCCCATATTGAAGTGTCAATTGAGTCCCAGCTGCTCAGCTTCCGATACAGCTCCCTGCAAATGTGCCTGGGAAAGCAGCATAAAAGGCTGAATTCCTTCGACCCCTGCCATCCATGTGGGAGACCTGGATAGAGTTCTGGGCTCCTGGCTTTGTCCTAGTCCAGCCTGGTTATTGTGGCCTTTTGGGGAATGAACCAGTGGATGGAAAATCCCACCCCAGCCCCCATGCACCCTTCTCTCTCTGTCACTCTGTCTGTCAAATAAATACATGAATCTTAAAAAAAAAAAAAAAATTATTCATTTATTTGAGAGGCAGAGTCACAGATGGAGAGAGGAAGAGTGAGTGAAGGCAGTCACTGATGCTCACTTATATTTTTTGGTATTACTTTAACATTTCTACATTCAAAAGATAGCAAAAATGTATTCCAGCAAATTTCACTATTTGAACTGAATAAAAGTTAATACACTAATTATATTAGATTATTTACCTCAAGAAACTCTTAGGGAAGAAACAGGGGATTTTGTAGAATTGAGAAATGTAAATGGGGAAAAGAATTTTTATCTCCCTGCGTGCAAAAATGATTAAGTACTTTAATTCTTGCCATTGATCCCATAGTACTAACAAATTCAGACTCGGTTTTTGTCTTCTAGCAGCAAGTAAACTGTTCCGATGATTGAATATAATGGGCTCTCAACTTAATATTTCATCTCAGTAACTATCTTTTTGATCATTCACAGATGTTCTCATTTACAACTGGAACTACATGTTTCAATTAAAAATAGGTTTTGGAGTCTCATTGATCGGCCCCAAACTACTTTAGAAAGGAAGCTCTTTTATAGTGTTTATTTTTGAAAGACAAAACTCTTTCATGTTCATTGAGTGTTTAACAAAATTATATAACAATACCAAGGAAAAAAAGGTGTTATTTAAATAATATAATGACACCTAATGATGACACCATGGAGTATGCAGAGCCATCAGCCATAATACATTTCACACATAAAAGCAAAATTCTGCTACTCTATTGATTTCTCCCCCTTCAAATTTTATTCTATAATTATGGAGAACAATAGAGAAGGAAAAGATGTCTTCCCTCAATAATTTTAAATGGGACATTCTTTGTAGCACTGAATGCATGAAAATAGAAGAAATTTTCTCTGGTACCCAGGGATTTCTAAAGGTAAGCTCAGCAAAATGGGAGACTACACTTTAACTTATGAGACCATTTCTCATAACAAGCAATATTTATTAAATATATTTCTGAGGGTAGACCTTTATAGAGTACTCAAGACATCCTTTGGGATGCCAACTTCCCATCACAGAGAACCTGGGTTTGTGTCCCAGCTCCACTCTCAGTCTCAGGTTCCTGCTAATGAGTAACCTCAAGGCATCAATTGATGGTTCAAGTAGTTGGATTCCTGCCACTCAGCGTGGAGACCTAGACGGAGTTTCTGACTTCCAGTTTTGCTTCCACCCTGCTCTAACCATCACAGACATTCGGAAAGTTAGCCAGTGGATTGGAAAATCACATTCCTCTCTTTCTTTGCTTCGAGTAGAGGAAATTAAAAAGTTCAAACAAAAAAATGCACAAAAATAAATAAGAATCTATATATATAATATTTTGTTTGGTGCTCAGGTGGGTATAAGTATTATTGCACAATGTTTTCTGCTGACACATTTAAAGTAAAATTGCAAATATTAGTGTAATTATAATACTCTGATAGCTGTATTATTTAAAGTTAAGGCTGGCCGGCGCAGCGGCTCAATAGGCTAATCCTCTGCCTGGCGCTGGCACACTGGGTTCTAGTCCCGGCTGGGGCGCCGGATTCTGTCCCAGTTGCCCTTCTTCCAGTCCAGCTCTCTGCTGTGGCCCGGGAGTGCAGTGGAGGATGGCCCAAGTGCTTGGGCCCTGCACCTGCATGGGAGACCATGAGAAGCACCTGGCTCCTTGCTTCGGATCAGCAGGGTGCGCCGGCCACAGCGCAACGGCCGCTGCAGCCATTGGAGGGTGAACCAATGGCAAAGGAAGACCTTTCTCTCTGTCTCTCTCTCTCACTGTCTAACTCAAAAAATAAATTAAAAAATTTTTTAAAAAATAAAGTTAAGGCCAATAAAATCCCATTTTGAAAAGATTTGTTTATTTATTTAAAATGCAGAGTTACAGAGAGGCAGAGGGAGAGGGAGAGAGAGAGAGAGAGAGAGAGAGAGAGAGAGAGAGAGAGGGAGAGGGATGGGTCTTCATCCGCTGGTCCACTCCCTAGATGACCGAAATGGCCGGATCTGCGCCCTTCTGAAGCTAGGAGCCAGGAGCTTCTTCTGGGTCTTCCATGCAGGTGAAAGGGCCCAAGGACTTGGGCCATCTTCTAGTACTTTCCCAGGCCATAGTAGAGAGCTGGATCAGAAGTAGAGCAGCTAGGGTAAGAACTGGCACCCATATGGGATGTTAGCTCTGCAAGCAGAGGAGGTTTTACCTGCTATGCCACAGCACCAGTCCTCAATAAAATCTCTTAAGGCCAGTATTATGATTCCACATTACAAATTAGAAAACTGAGGTTTGTGAGATTATTTCCCAAATCCTCAATTAGTAGCAACTAGAATTTATTTTCACACTTATTTATGTTTTTCTTTGAATTCAAAATTTTACCCATTGAATAGTATGAAAGTTCTCAATGAAAGTAGTAATGAATGCTCTATGAATGTTAATGGCATTGGAACACACACACACACACACACACACACACAGATATACACACACAATGAGATAACCCAATAGTTGATTGAGCCAGAAAGTATTTATATAGAAAGAAAGACATTATTATTTCTCTAAAGATGAGGACTACTTAAGTGAACGAAGAAGAAATAGGAGAACTTTGAGGAATTTGTAAAATTTACCAAAGTTCAATGGTATCATTATTATAATTATGGAAATTGATTGAGAACTACTGAGCCTTTTGTAAATGCTCAGAAAACTGAATTTAAATGATCTACTTCTATATGTCCAACAAAACTACCTGCATCCCCTAAACATAGAAATAAAATATCCTACAGTTTTACCATTTGTAGGATTTATTGTACCTGGTATGATTTTCTGTTTATTAAGATATATATTTACCATTGATTTACTTCTGTTTGTTGTTATTAGTGATGATGAAATTATAACATAGATAAACATCATACATATTATACTTACTAGATGTAATTTACCTACCTTAATACTTTATAAATGTTAACTAAATGAATGCCTAACAGGCACCTCTGATGGAGGAAGCCCAAGTTACAGATGAAGAAACTGATGCACACAGATATTAAGCAACTGCTCAACATGATAAAGCTACTAAATGCATATCTGAAATTTGGCCCAGGTACCTGGATCAAGATTTTTTTCGTTTTGATTAATATAACACAAAACTTTAAGCTGGACAATCAACCACCAGCTCAATTTATCTTAAAAACCTATCCCTTGCCCCCTTAAAATCTCAGTTAAATATCTAGTATAAATATACTTAGGGTATCTTTTGGAGCTCTCTTTTTCATTCCATTGATGCATTTTCCTATTCCTGCACTAGTGTAATTGTCTTAATTTACTCTGCTTTGAGGAGGGGAGTAGGGTGAGAAGTATCACTATGCTCCTAAATTGGTATATATGCACTACATGAAATTTCTTCACCTTATACAAATTTAAAAATCTAAATAAATAATAGTTCCATGACCATTCTTGGTTCTTTTTTATTTCCAAGTTTATTTTAACAGACATTGTAAAATAATGTAATAAAAATTGAAAAAAATGGAATTCTTTGATTGATGTATTCTTGACTTTATTGCACAGGTTGAAGAAAATTGGCATCTTTGTTGTGTTTGTTGTGTTTGATATTCTATTAAATTATTTTTGCTTTCTGGATACATGATCAACTCCTTTACTATAAACATAACTCTATACTATTTAGAATAGTTTACAGTTGTTGCCTGGCCTTCTTGAATACCTGTAATATTGTGCTACAATGAAAAATATAAAGTTGATCACTTTCCTCAGTTCTCAACTTAGCGCTTCTGAAACTCAGGTAGATTGGGACACTGGAATGACTTTTTTTCTGATATTAGGTTTCTGACCCCAGTTCTTGACACAGAACTCTTCAGACTTTGTAATTTTATCAGTTACAGGAGCATTTGATGTAGAGCTCCTAAATGTCTAGATTTTCTGGATTACTGAGCATCTTTTATTCTAATGAGATCACTCTTGGTGGGCTCATAGATAGTCCCAACCTGGAGGTTCATTGCCTGGGCAACCAGTCAAGTGGAAGGAAGGTTAGAGCTTTCAATCCATCCTCAGGCTTCTGGGAATGGACACTAGCTGAAGGTTGGGTTGATATCTGATTATAAATTGGGTAATCACTTATGCTGAAAGAATGGGGTTCAGGGGGCCTCTGGAAGGTGGTACATCCACAGCCAGAATGAAAGCTCCATGCCCTTTCCCATATTCTTTATGCATCTCTTCCACCTAACCATTTATCAAACTCCTTTATAATCAACTTCAAAATAAATGGGAAAGTGTTAAGCACATGTTTTCCTAAATTCTGTGAGACAATCTAGCAAATTAATCAAACTTGATGAGGTTGACTTATGAATCCTTGATTTTTAGTCAGTCATTTAGAACTATCTCTGTGGGTGCAAACTGTTGAAATCTTTACTTAGTATATAATAAATAAATCTTATGTATATAAAAATAATTGAAAATGAATCTTGATGAAGAATGGGATGGGAGAGGGATTGGGAGATGGGATGGTTGCAGGGGGGAGGGAGGTTATGGGGGGAAAAGCCGCTATAATCCAAAAGTTGTACTTTGGAAATTTATATTTATTAAATAAAAGTTTAAAAAAATAAAATGTGTATGTGACAAACTACTTCTTGCAGTGGTGTCTGTAGTGGGAGACTATTGTAGGAGTGAACCCTCAGCTTGTAGGCTCCAATGCTGTTCCAATAATTAGTCTCAAAAGTGATTTAAACTATTGAACTCTAAGTTGGTGCTTGCTGGAGAACATGGTGTCATAAGGGTAGTTTTGAGTGACTGTGCAAGAGGCAACTGAGAAAAAAAAAACTTTGCCTTTTTGTTCCTTTACCATATAATATAATAATTTTCCTAAAACTTACAAAATATTTGCTAGTAGATTTATATGTTAATATAAAACACATATATTTTTTCCACTTTTATAATTTATGAAGACATCTTTAATCCATTACAAATTATAGCTATAACTATATAATACTAAACTTGTGAAAGAATCAGAAACATTTCAGTAACAATGGAGACAGTCTTCTTTTTAGCACTAGAAAAATACATATAGTGATTAACATTTCTAAGAAGGAAATCTAAAGCCAACACATCTACACATTCATTCAATGATCTTATATGTAAAGAAAAGCATGGTTTAAGGTCTTTGTTGTAAAACAAAAGTCAAGTCTCTTGTGCCTTTAATATTTTTTAGGATAAAGATCAATTGAATCATCTACACATAAAATTTAAACGTGAGAGTCTAATGTACATGTTAATAATTAGAGACCAAGTCATCTAGTCTTTTAGATTTAGAAAGACAATATGGAGTTGACAGAGTTGAAAAATGAAGAAAATACTAGTTTCGGGAATGTAGGCAAAGCTACAGATCTTTCAAATCTGATGCTTAAAAACTTAATAAAAATATATTTTTTGCCAGCTGTTTGCAGATTTTCTAAATTGTAGCAAATGAGTTTTAAAAACCATGTGCCAGATGGCTTTTTCCTAAAGTGTTAATGAAGTTTAGTTATAGCAAGTTAGGCACGGCAAAAAAAATATTGGTATAAGACATATAATGATTTTGTCAAACCAGCAGCTGTCACAATGAACTACTCATCTGCCCATATTTGGGCATGTTTCCCATATTTGTTACCATATGCATCACACGATGAAATACTGAAAAATGTTCATTTTTGATGCCAGTCCGGTTTAATGGATGTCATTTATTTTCCAGATACCAATTCTAATATAATGAGATGTTGTATAACTATAATAATTGTAAGACTATATGAGTGGTTTCATAGATAAATGCTTTAGTCAGATTCATAACATAGGGTCACCATTGGAACTGATATGGAAGAGAGTATTCAAGGACTTCTATCATTTGTGTAAGTCCAATGTAGTGTAAAGGCCTGTATATTGACAAGCAAACATTTGGGAAATGAGAAAAGGTTTTATCACTCAAAAGTGCAAAATTAATCTTTAATAACATAGATAAATTCAGAATCTCCCATTATCTAATTTTAATGTTATTAAATTATGATTTCACAAGCATAATGTCTTCCTTTCTTAGAAATTAATAGATAAGGAGCTAGTGTTGTAGCTTAAGAGGTAAGGCCACTGCCTACAATGATGGCATCTCATATGGGTGCCAGTTGGAGTCCTGGCTGCTCCACTCTGATTCAGCTCCCTGTGAATGTGCTTGGGAAAGTGGCAGAGTATTGCCCAAGAGCTTGGGTCCCTGCACCCACATACGAGACCTGGAAGAAGCTCCTGCCTCTTGGCTTTGGCCTGCCCCAGCCTGGGCCTTTGCGGCCATTTGAAGAGAGAAACAGTCTCTCTCTGTAACTCTACTTTTCAAATAGATCTTTTTTTAAAAAAGAAATCAATAGCCAAACATATCTTCCTGAAACATGAAATGGACTATAGTCAAATATGGTAACATCTTAAATTCTACATATCATATCAAAAAATAGGTTAAAGAATTTTCCTAGTATAAGAGGGTACAAAGAAGACCAGTAGTGTTTAGCCTGGCACACCTACCAGAATTTAATAGTAGAATGTGTGTGATATTTAAATGTAGTATTCTTCTCTTCCTTGAATATTGAGAAAAGGGATGCTGGCCAACTTGGCTCCATCTCCACTTTTAGTTGGGAATGCTAAATGGGAACTTCAGAATGATTTAAATACACTGGTATCCTTAATTTAAAACAATGTTGGTTACTTGGGGAACATCCAGACATTTCTATTTTAATTAATGATATATTAAATGTAGGCATAAGTGTATCATGCATTTATTGTTTGTTAGTCAAGTAGAGTTTGTGGAAAAAGTTATTGGATCCTGTAGGTCAGCTCCAAGCCAGCAAATATTGAATAAAGTGGTGCATACAACAACATTAGCTGTGCATGATATGGTGGGAACAATTCAAGTTGTGAATGAAAATGAAATAAAAGTACTGGTTATGTAAGTATCAGAGAAGGTGGCTATATTATATTTGCATTAATTAGCCTGAGTAAAGTTCAGGATAGAGGACAAAGAGGAAAATTCATACTCATTATAGGACCAGAACAATTAAAGATATTACTCATACAACCAATAATGAAATCTTTCTTTCCTCCAGTTAAAAAAAATAATAAAAACATGGAGAAAGGCCAATCTGGTTGTATGGTTTCTGGAGAAATCACACCTCATGTCTGGGTATTATTTTAGTTTATTCCATAGCATTGTGAAGATAACTGGATTTGAATGGCAACCTAAACACGAGGCTTTCTTGGGTTTGAGAGGGACATTGTCTCATGCTCATTTGATAACTATAGAAGGTAGATTTTAGATAGTCTCCACCTCCAGACACTAGATCAGTGTATACTCAACAGAGAAATATTGTTTTCTCTTACACAATATTTCTCTGTTGAGTATACACTGATCTAGTGTTTTGCTTCTTGTCAATAACCTCCAGCCAACATGATAGAATGTGAAGTGTGACTTCTGCCTTGTTAACAAGTATCTTAATGGTTAAGATAAAGTGATTAGGATGTTGGTGAGGCTCACAAGGCAAGGAAAGAAAAACCCTCCAATTAATAAATTAGGAGCTGAAACTGTTATTCCAGCAGTGCACAAGGAAGTGAATCCTGTAAACCATCACCTGAGCATGGAAACAGATTCTTCTCCAGTTGAGTAAGATTGAGATCTCAGCCTTGGCTAACATCTTCATTTCAGCCCTTCTCCAGACCCTGAAACAGAACCCAGGTAAAGCATATCCATATTTATGATGCACAAAAATGAGAAAACAAACCTTTGTTTTTAGTTAATTATATTTATGATAATAGCAAAATATCAGTAATGCAAAGACATAGATGACCCTTATGCTTAAAATATAAAAGTATCAGCAATGTATACTGAATACAAATTCTGGGTATTCAGAAGTAAAACTTTCACTATTGAAAATTCTCTCTTATTTACATTATATAAGCAATTATATAGGCTTTCAAGCAATGCAGAAGAGGGAAAAGAAAAATCCATTTCTAATCCTCACTGCCAAGCATATGTTCTGTCTTTTGTTGTTGTCTAAGAACAATTGCTGAATTAACAAAACTGCTCACTGAGACTGGCATTGTGGTCTAGTGGGTAAAACTGCCACTTGTGATGCCGGCATCCCATACAGACTCCAGACAATGTCCAGGTTGCTCCACTTCCAATCCAACTCCCTGCTAATGGCTTGGGAACAGCAGTGGAAGATGGTCCAAATGTTTAGGCTACTGCCACCCATGTGGGAGACCTGGATGAAGTTCCTGGCTCCCTGTCTTTTTTTGACTTAGTTCTGGATGTCACAGGAATTTGGGGGAGTGAACCAGCAGATGTTAGACACCTCTCTCTCTCTCTCCAATGCTGACTTTCAAATAAATGAATAAATCTTTAAACGCATTGCTCACCAATGGATATATATATATATTTATATATATATACATACATACATACATATGTGTGTGTATGTGTGTGTGTAGTAAAATACATACTCCCAGGTGTGGGTTTATGGTGCAGAGGGTTATGCTGCCATTTATTTTGCTCATATCCCCTATCAAAGTACTGGATCAGGTCCTTATGCCTCTGCTTCCAATTCAGTTTCTTGTTGATCTGTCCTAGGAGGTAGCGGATTATGGTTCAAGGGCTTGGGCCCCTGCACTTGATAATGATTTTATACATCTATACATAAAATCACAAAATTTCCAGTCCCAACTTTCGTGGGCATTTGGAGAGAGATCCCATGGATAGAAGACCACTTTCTCCCTCTCTGTTTCTCCTTTTATCTTGCTGATATCTGCTCCTGTATTTTTCCTCAGATGGGACACTGAGTCTGTATAGCAAAAGAGTCTATTCAGATCTGACATCCAAGGGACATGGGAAAACTGTGTCTAGTATTGCCTATTTAAAAAGTCCTGGTTGGGGTGGGTACTGTGGTGGAGAAGGTTAAGACACTACTTGGAAATCCTGCATCCTGCATCAGAGTGGCTGATTCAAGAACTGGCTTTTCTGCTTGCCATCCAGCTTCCTGCTGAAGCAGATGGGAAGCAGCAGATAACAACTCAAGTACTTGAGTCCCTTCCATACACATGGGAGGCTTGGGTGGAGTTCCTGACTCATGGCTTTGGCCTGGCCCAGACCTGGTTCTTGTGGCTAATGGGGAATTATAACAGTGAATAGAAAGTATTCTCTCTCCCTCTCTCCCTCTCTCCCTCCCTTCCTTCCTCCCTACTTGTGTGTCCTGCTCTCTCTGTCACTCTACATGTGAAATAGAAACAAATAAATAAAATATAACATAATAATACTTAGAAAAACGTTCTGATGTCTGTAGCCTAGGATTGATATGTATTTCTTATCCAATTAGGTGTGACCAGAAATAGAGTTCCGTATGCAAAAAATAATATATATCTGAGTAAGTTGTAAACAGAAAAAAAATAATGTATTAGAAGTAAAGTCAATTGATGAATTGGATTGTTTCCACTTCTCATATTTTAGCTATATTGAGTTCAGCCAATTACTAACAACAAACAAAGGGAAGTTAAAGTTCATTTTAAAATTATAGATTTTTGTGAGAAATTTAATGTTCTGCATATCTTCCTGTTAAAAAATTTTACTGAACTCCTTCTTCTTATAGCTTATTCTCTTCACGTAGTTTCCTGCACTGTCACCAGCTTCCTTTCTTTCCCTCAGGATTTAGGTTTGTTTTAACAACATTCTATTGGATCTTGACAGCAACACACACATAATAAAATAAAGAGAAAAAAGGAGTTGAAATAATCTCTAGAGAAATGAAGCATATTTTCCTGTTTATCTTTGCATTCCACAATGTGGTGGTAGGCTGAATGAATAAAATCTAGTATGACGAGTGATTTCCACACAGTTTTGAAATACCAGTATTCAACCTGTGATTTTATTCCTTTCCGTAAATATGCCTACTTAATGTGCATGCAAATATGTTTGATTTTATTTCACAGATTTTTATTAGGAGATTAATTTGAAAAGGTATCCAATAAGCATTCAAATGATCACTGGGGGTTCTGAAATTTAAATAAAATGTTTCATTGTGTATAGCAATTCTGAATTTCTTCTGTAGCTAGGGTAGCCGATCATTATGCTTCAAAAAGACAAACTTGAAAGTTCAGTGGCTTAACATAACATGAATTATTTCTCATTCATTTACCTGGCTATTGTGAGTGCTCCTCTGTAATGTGGGATTTAGTGGGGAAGATTCTGCAATCCCTTAGGTACTCAGAAGTCTGTACCTTCAGTCCTCAAACAGTAGAAAGGAGCAAGGAGACAGCTTCCTAGCCCAGTTAACTCCACTGGGATGGGTGCATACCATTCCTGCTTATGCTCTCTTGGAAAGCAACCGTATCACCATCAAATACAAGAAGCAAAGCGACCATCACCCCTACTTGACAAGGCCTTCCCTAATGACAGCTGTAAAATGTGGGAGGGGGGACACTGATTTGTATTGTAGACTTAATCATCTGTGTCACATTAGCCATTAAAATACTCAGGAAAGTTAAAAAAAAAGTCTCATCTTGGACAGACTTAATGTATTTCAAATTACATAAAATTTAATACTAACTGGATCTGAAATCTGACTTTACATTCCCTTAGGTGAAGTTTAAGACAGGTAAAGGTTTGGTAATACATAGCACAGTTAAGAGTTTCTTATGTGTTGTTATGGACTGTAGATTGTCATATATATGCTGATGCAAATGAATGACACATAATTCTTCATTTTACTATTATCTGTGTCAAACTAATATAGTATTTACTGTAAAAGTATAATAATGCAGTAGCAATACACTAATAAATCAATGCTGTTAGTATACAGGTAATGTTTATAAGTTACAGTGTATTCACCAAGGGCACAGAATTTGAAAATGAAATAATCTATCATGTAGTATGCGGCTTGTGAAGCTAAGATAATTTGAATTCAATTACACATTTCTTAAGACTTCATTTAAACTAATACCAGATCATATATAGTAACATGTCTTATATAGCTCTTCTTTGTTCAATTCTACATTAACAAATTTCTACTTTGGTTTTATCATTTTAATGTTCTCATCTTTCTTATATTTATATCTTTAGATACTTGCTTTTATATCTTGCCTCATTATTACTATCTCTGCTATTGATTGGATTTATTTAAAATGACTTGGCTAATATCAGTAGAAATGTTTTGAGTTAATTGCAATCCACTAGGATTTTGGCTTCCAAACTACCGTATGGAAAAATGTTAAATAGACTGCTAGGGAGTGACATAGCAGAAACTCATTAAAACTCCAATTAGCAAACAGAATGTTTCTGACATGTTCACATCACTAATCCACTAGCTAAATACATCACAAAATTGTACCTGTATTGCAAGTGAGCAAATATCCTGAGCCTTTTTGAATTTCTGGGTTATTTTTATTAACTGGATGCAAAATAGTCAGCAATATGAAATATTATGTTACTGGGATTTTTCTGAGACCCTGAATGAGTCTTTGAGTCCACTCTTACATTTGTTTTAGCTAATTTGTCATACTCTTGATGGTTCTATGCTTATTCTCAAACTTCTCCATGTCCTCCCTTACTATTGAATCATGTATACGGAGAAATGTGATCTCATAGTAGACAGAAAGCTCTGGAAGAGAAAGAATACTATGCTTTTTTCCTTGTTACTCATCAATGCTCTATTTTAGACAGTGCTGGTATATATAGATGCTTCAGGAGTTCTGAAAATGTGTCCAGGGTGTTGGAGATGATACCTGGCTAGCAGTGTAGTTGAACACAGGTACTTTCTTTTATTTATGCTATTTGTGTGTGTCTGTCTCTGTGTGTGTGCACATGAATTATGTGTGTGTGTGCAATTACGATGCAACTTATGGCTTTCTATGTTATCAATTTATTAAAAAAACTGATATAAAATATAGAGATTAGGTATTTCTTAAAACCTAGGGGTTGTTTTAAATACTTACTTATTTGCTTGTTGTTTATTTATTTATTGTTTGAAGGACAGTTACGAGGTAGGATGAGAGGGAGAAAGAGAGTCCACCTGCTGGTTCACTCACCAAATGGCCACAGAGGTCAAGACTGGTCCATGGTGAAGACTGGAGCCCTGAACTCCATTTGAGTCTCCCAAGTGGATTACAGGGGCCCAAGCACTCAGTGTATCTTCTGTTGCTTTCCCAAGTGCATTAGCAGAGAGCTGGATTGGAGGTGGAGTAGCTAGGATTCAAAATGGTGCTCATATAGGATGACATCATAGCAGACAGTATTTTAACTTGCTATGCCACAATGCAGGACCCAAAAGGACTCACTGGTCCTAATTTCTTTTTATGCATGGCACTTTAAATTACCAGTTTGCAGGGACAGCGCTGTGGCACAGTGGGTTAATGCCCTGGCCCATATGGGATGCTGGCACTTCAGGCCAGGGCATTAACCCACTGTGCCACAGACCAGGCTACTTCTCTTCTGATCCAGCTCTCTGCAATGGCCTGGGTTAGCAGTAGATGTCCCAAGTGCTTGGGCCCCTGCACTCGCGTGGGAGACCCAGAAGAAGCTCCTGGCTCCTGGCTTCGGATCGGCACGGCTCCGGCCATTGTGGTCAATTGGGGAGTGAACCATCAGATGAAAGACCTCTCTCTCTCTCTGCCTCTCCTCTCTCTCTGTGTAATTCTGACCTTCAGATAGATAAATAAATCCTTAAAAAAATAAAAATAAATTACCAGTTCATGTTTGTGGAAACTGATTTTTAAACTTTTATAATTCCTTCTGAAAGAGAAATTCTGAATGTTATTTTTTCAGAAAACATAGTATTTTCTCTTAAATTTTTACAAATATGGAAAGATTGCTATTAGTTTTTTGTAATAATTATTTTTATTTTTACTTTTAATGTCTTTTGTATCAACAATAAAGACTCGAGTTTCAGCTTGCTTCTTTGTTCTCTCCCTGCCTTCTCCTTCATCTGCTTTTTACTGCTTTTTCTGTTTGTTACCTTCTTCTTTACTTTTCCTTTAGGTTTATATTGCCATCTGACTAGTTATTTTATGTTTGTTTTTAAGGAAATTCTTTAAAATCTACAGCATTATACTAATTATGCAGTGGTGTACATCTTGGCAAAGTTTTTGATATGCTTTTTTGTGTTTCTAGTCTAAATATTTTAATTTTAATTCGTTCTACGTTAGTATTTCTCCTGTAGCTAAGATTCCACAGATGGGCATCTTTTGTGTTAGTGAAAATTCATGAAATGCCCCACTCTCTGCCCTCATCCCTCTCTTGTATGGCCAGAGTGTTCACTGGGCACTGTGTGACATGTATTGATTGGTTGTTGTGTCTCATTGTGAAGTATCATTCTATCAAAAGCCTGAAGTACTAAGTATTATTTTATCTTTACTTTCTTTTTCTTTTGTTCACTTCACTCTAAATTGATTTGAAGCACTAATCCTAGTTAGGAAAGGGTTCTATACCTTCCCCAGTTTTTCTTAAGTTGTGAATCCCATAGTTTAGACTATCAACAGGGCAATTTATTGAGTGTTAGTCATTTGGCCACGGATCTAAATCCTTCATTTATATGTGAACTTATCTACATTAAAGCACACATGATAATTTCAATTGTCATTCTCCTGTTTTATTTCTCAAGAAGCTTTTACTCATAACATTCTTTATTATGAATCTTAATGTGCTATGGCTGCGCTGAAGAAATAAAGACCTCTTCCAGCTTAGAAAACTATTCCATATCTTTTCTTCTCAAATTTCTAATACATTCTTACTCATTTTCAGTCCCAGCTTTCTGAACTGTTAACTGCTGCACTAAAAATATCAGAATAATCAGAAGAGAATTCTGAATATGAGGTTTTGTGTGGTCACTACTAATATTAAAATATGTATCTTTAATGTGTTTATCTTCAAAAATATGATTTTAACAAAAAAGAATTAAAATGTTATATCATACTTTCAATAACTTTTCTCTGTATAAATATTTCTGGTTATTTATTTGATTTTCATACATATAAATCTCAAATTACATTAACATTATTTTTAAATATCATTTATTTTTAATCTATGCTACCATCATTATTATTTTTTCATTCTTTTTGTAGCAGCCTTTTTCTATCAGATGCCATTTAGCTGACTTAAAAACAGAAACAAAAACATTTTCCTTATCTTATTTCTGATACTGTAATTGTGCTCAAGAAACTTTCAGCTTTCGCTTGATTAAAAATACAATTTTGTTCATTTATAATGAGTATTTTCTTTAAAATTCTAGGATGACAATTGTTTTCTCGCATGGCTTTTAATATGCCATGTCAATGCTTCCTGACCTCTGTGATTTATTTGATTCATTGAATGGTAATTCTATTTACATTTTTCCATCTTAGGTTTCCTTCCCATATCTGATAACTTTATACAGTAACACTTTTGCATAATTTGAATATAAAGTACATATGCATACTTTTTGCTGCATATCCTTATTTGGAATATGCAGAACTTTAGGAACATTGCGCTAATATAATTCATGAATTCAAAATAATTTAAAACATTTCTCAGCTGTTTTTATTGTCAATCCATTTTTATGTACACATATTATCTGAGATAACAATGATATGTATATTAGACTGATTTTCACATATTTCATATTATTTGTTTTAAATTCTTTTTTTCCTTTTGTAATTCAAACTGTAATTTTATTTTCAACCTGATTTAAACTTCATATTTTTCCTCTGCTGGGAAGCTAACAAATAATTTCTTTTAAAAATATTTATTTGAAAGTCAGAGTAACACAGAGAGGAGGATCAGGGAAAGAATTCCCATTCTATAATTCACTCCCCAAATGGCTTCAAGAAGCCAGAACTGGCCTGGGGCAAAATCAAGAGTCAGGAAATCCATTCTGCTCTCCTCTTTGGGAGGAAGACATGGAAACATCAAGGCCATTATCAGCTGCTTTTCCAGATACATTAGCAGGAGGTTGGATTAGAATTGCAACAGCCAGGATTTGAACTGGCTCTCTGATTTGGGATGCCAGGGTCATAAACAGCAGCTTTATGTACTATGCCACAGTGCCAGCCTCAACAAATAAATAATTTTATATAATACTTTTCATTTTGATCATTTCCATTTCATTCTTTTATTATTTAATTAATTTTATCTTTTCTGTATGTCACGAGTGCTAATCTCCTTTATTCACTTAGCTCTGATATGTCTACATACAGTAATTCCAAAATGTTCTCTCTGTGCTTTACTCATTGTATCTGCTTCTCTTGTGCTTTGTGAGCTTTTGTGTGAGTTTTTGTTTGATTTTTGTTTCTTTGTTTAATTGAATGCCAGTCATTTTTGGTCAAATAATACTAGAAACTAAAGTAGGTTATATTTATACACAGAAAATTTCAGGTCTTCTCCTCTGTCAAGCTGAGTATGTTTCGAGCCAATTAATTCTGTGATGATGGTAATAATGATGATGATGATGATGATTTTGTTTTTCTTAGATTAAGTTCGTTATACACCACAAACTATTTGAGTTCTGGACTAGAAGTTCCTATGTTGCAAGAAATAGTATTAGTTGCCACTACTTTCAAGCTCTAGCTCCTCCTTTCTCAACTTTCCTGCCCCTCATCAGTGAACAGATATCCAGTGTGTAACACTCACTGCAAGATTCTGTGCAACTCGCTCTCTTTCATTGCAGGTCCAAGGCAGTCTGTATCACCTGCCCTACTATTTCCCTAACTGAAGACAATGTAGCTGAGATATTAATAGTATATATTTCAGTTTTCCTATCTTTCTCTAATATTTATGCAGAGCTGATATATCTCACTGTAGGATGTATCTCAGGTGTTCTATTTTGTCTCCAATGTTTCAGCACAGTCTAGATAGTGAAGTCTGTCTTTGAATCTATGACTACTAGGAGATCACATTGTTATGCTGGCCCTTTGCCTTTATAAGAGTCATTAAGCATCTCATTATTTCCTTCTTACTCAAGTCTCCTCTTCTACCTCCTATTGCTTCCCCCATTAAAGAAAGCAGCTGTGGGTCTTTGTTGACAGGACATAATCATATAATTGGACTGTAGTTCAATGCTTTTCTTTGTGATAAGAGCTCTCTTAGAAGAGTACACTATAAAAGTAAATTTGTTAGATTTTCTACTGTGTTTTCATTATTGGAGAGCATGAAGAGTCCTCTTGAGACAGAAACATAAAAGTAGATGTGGACGTTATCTCTGCTTCATTTCTGATGAAATCCGCATCATTAGGTTACAATTCTCTAATTCCTTTGTGTATATTCTGTTCCTTAAATCATCAATAGTACGTGTCACTTATACTTTATCTAAGGCATCTATTTTTTGAAATGTCCTTACCTAGCACTGACTCCATGTATTTATTTATATTTTTGTTTCACAATTTTCACCTATGAATTTTAAGACACAGTTTAATATCTCTGTGAATGTCTTCAGTATTCTTCAAATATTTCATTATTTATTTATTTATTTATTTATTCAATTCAAATGCAAAATGTCAGAGACAGATGTAGAGAATGACAGAAAAAGATTTTCCATTTATTAGTTCACAAATAGCCACCCAGCCAGGTGTTGGCCACGTGGAAATCAAGAACCAGGAACTCCAACCTGATCTCCCACGTAGGTTGCAGGGTCATAACTACTCAGGCCATCTTCTGCTGCCTTCACAGGCACACTAGCAGGAAGCTGGATTGGAAACAGAGCAGCTGGAGCTCAAATCAGCACTTGGACATGGAATGGTGGGAACTGCACACAGTGGTTTAACCCACTATGCCACGATGTTGGCTTCTTCAGTATTCTTAATTAGTATTTTTTCAGATTTTTAAATAGCTTTATTTTTTTCTGCTTTGAACTTTGTTTTCTAATTGCTATTCAATTTAGTTTTTGAAAGGGAGAAGAGAGAGAGTTCATCTACTGATTCTCTCCTCAAACAACAGTCAGGACGAGGAAAGGCTAAATTCAGGAAACCAGAACTCAATCAGGGCCTCTCACATGGGTGACAAGTACATGAGCCATCACCTGCTGCCTCACAGACACATGGACATGAAGCTGGGTTGGAAACAGAGACAGAACTGGAGATTATGGACTCTGATACAGGATATAAACAATTCCAGTGCATCTTAACACTGCACCAAATGCCTGCCTGAGAATTTATATTTTAATTATGTAATTTATTATTTTTGTTAAATTATGTCTTTTTTGTTTATTTTAGATTTCACTTTCTCATGTTCTCTCATTCTGCTTTCCTTCCTCTAGTTAGCTCTTAAATTTAATCTGTAATTATCCAATTTCTTATCTATGAATGGAATGGGGTTTAGTTCCTGTACTGCTGTCATTGGTAAATTTATGTCCACCATTGCCCATGGAATAGACACCTTTTTAGATAAATAGCATAAGGGTGTTCACTAATTTTTTTTTGCCACGTTTGTAATTAGGCTATTTTATTTGTTAAACAAGTTTCATGTATTTTATATATACAGATCTAGGAACATAATGACCTCTCCCATCCATGCTGCAAACCCTCCTCCTCTTCCCTCTCCTTATTCCCACACTTAATTTTTTATAAAGATCTATTTTCAGTTTACTTAGTGATTGTAAATCTAACTCTACAGTAAGTAAAAGAGTTCAAAAACAGGATGATGAAGAAAAAAAAACACTATTCCCCCAATGAAAGAGGCAAGGATCATAACCAATCATCTAATCTTAAAATGTCCATTTCACTCCAATGCATTACATTTTAGGTACTCTATTAGTTACCTTGGATCAGGGAAAACGATGATCTGTCTTTTTGGGACTACATTTTTAATTGTTCCTCTCTTTTCCTTTTCTTCATTTTGGTGATTTTTTTTAGTCATAGATGCTCATTTTTTATTAGAATATAATTTCATTTTATGTACTGTCCACCACTGTATTGGTAACAAAAATGATTATCCATGTGGAAATCCAATGATCCATCTTGAATGCACCTATCATCCGTTCTTTTTTTTTAAACTATTTATTCCCCCAAGAATGTCAGTTAGGATTTCTTAACATAATCTGCTATCAGTAGTGCAAATGATTATCTATTTATCTCTCTACCTATATGCATGATGACCATGTATCCCAGACATAATGTGATAATGCTATAGAATGTCAAACCTCAAGGAAAAACAGGATGAATATATGCTTAGTACACTACAGGGTATGTTTGTTTGCTCTTCTCTATGACTTTCTCTTTATAATGGTAACATGCTGGAGAATGTGTGCAAAACATACTAGTTAACCTCTTTAACTTTATTAGTCTTTGATTTGACTCACTACTATTACTGCCCATTGTCTCTTGGATAACTTAGAAAACAGCTGCTTAATGAAGACATTGGAATTGGCTTTTTAATTTCCTGAAGCTTCCATTAGGTGGAGGTAGCAATTTAGAAAATCTTACACAAGGTTTAAAACAGCTAAATACTGCTGCAAGATAATGAAATTTTTAAAAAGGTATAAGATAAAAAAAAAATAAAGAAAAGAGGATAGGTGGATTTTTCAAGTTGGCTCCTTATTTTCATGAGATTTTGTTTCAGATTTTCTTTAATTTTCATCATTCAATAGCCTATACTTTAGCAAAGTCCCTCCCTACGTGGGTAGATGTCCTAACCTGTGAGGCTTAACTGTTTGAGTAATATGACATGGCCTTTAGATGCAGAATAGGATCACAATCCTCAAGAAGATGCTCTTTTTTGAGTTTCTTTAGTGTAATGGGCATTGAAACTGCAAACTCACTTTATTGCAACCGTAAATGAACGTCCAGAAGAAGCAAGGCAGCTGCTGTGAAAATATCTGTTTGTGTTTTTCACATCCCTTCTGCTGTGATTTTGCCTGTTCAGTGCCCCTGAGGTCTGTGCGACAATAATCCACACTTTCCTAATACAGAAAAAGAAATGTATTTCTTGCAAGGAGGAAACCTAAGTGCTTCCACCGAAGACTGGTAATGCCCTGTTGCCTGCTTTAAGATGCCATGCGTTTAGTGAATCAGAGCTTTATGTGTCACTGTATTATCTGTGAACACAGCAGTAGAGAGGGCAAAGACAACACTTATCCAGCACTGCAGCCAGGACAAAAGGAATTCTTTTGATAATAAATAGGCTTACAGCTTAAGGAAGAGTACTAGAAACTGGGTGGCATGAACAGCTCTACATAATGGTTTCTAACCAAAGGTGACCAGATGTTCTACTTTGACTGATTAATTTGTTTATTTAGTTAAATATCCTTGTAACTTGACTGTCCATAAACATTTGTCTGCTCTTATTTTTTTAACCCACTATGGACTGTGTATGGAAAGGATACATTTGAATTGATATTGTTAGTAGCTATATCCCTGCTTATATTTTTTATTTGACATATGCTGTTTATCTAGTGGTCACCCATGAAATCGAAAGATTTTTCTGTGAGAGTTGAGTATTGTGATACAGTGGATTAAGCATCAGCTTGAGATATCTGCATCTCTTACCAGAGAATTGAGTCCGGCTTGGCTTTCTGTCCGGTTGCCTGCTAATACTCAACCTAGGAGGCAGCGGGTGATAGCTCAAGTAATTGGGTCCCTGTCAACCATGTGAGACACCAAGTGGAGCTTCTGGCTACTGGGTTTGGCCCATCCCCAACCTCCTGCTGTTGCAGCCATTTGGGGAGTTAACCACCTAATGGAAGGTTGATCCGTAGGCACATGACTCCTACTCTTTGGTAATAACTCTGTTAATACCAACAGAAAAGCAACAGAGAAAAAATTCATATCAATCAAGCCATTTCCTCATATCAGGAAAGTACGATCTGTTCTTGAAGATTCTAAGCAGAGTTCTTTTTTTTTGACAGGCAGAGTGGACAGTGAGAGAGAGAGACAGAGAGAGAGAAAGGTCTTCCTTTTGCCGTTGGTTCACCCTCCAATGGCCGCCGCTGCAGCCGGCGCACCGTGCTGATCCGATGGCAGGAGCCAGGATCCAGGTGCTTTTCCTGGTCTCCCATGGGGTGCAGGGCCCAAGCACCTGGGCCATCCTCCACTGCACTCCCTGGCCATAGCAGAGAGCTGGCCTGGAAGAGGGGCAACCGGGACAGAATCCGGCGCCCGGACCGGGACTAGAACCCGGTGTGCCGGCGCCGCAAGGTGGAGGATTAGCCTATTGAGCCACGGCGCCGGCTCTTTTTTTTTCTGTAAGAATTATTTATTGGTCATTTCTAGCAGTAGTACATAATTTTGAAAGAAGGCATTTGGTTTCTTCAGTTTCTGGGGAGAAGTTGGTAAGTGAAAAGTCATTTTGGAATGGATGTTGGATTAGCCAAATATTTTTCTGTCTGTGAAGGTTTGCTTTACTTTGGTTTCTCATGTGATACAGCATTCGCTTCCTAGGCAATCTCATCCACTTTGGTGTTTTGTTTTTCAAAAACTATACATACAACATACCTCTAAATACCATATCCATATGCACACGTACTACACATATCCATACGCACACATACTACAAACCAGACTCTACTCTCTGCATATAGTATATAGTAGACAGTGTGTGCTGTTCTGAATGTCTGCCCATAACCTTCTCTGACTCCCAACAAACACAATTACAAAACAGCCTATCCCATGAGCAATAAATCAAATATTTTGAATTTTTAGACAAAATCTATACTAGACATCCAGGCCAGTCATGGCTCCCAGTTTCCCTGCCCTTCTATAAGGCCCTGCTTATTCATGTCTTGACCATTACTTGACTGTCTCCTGTTTCTGGTTAAAGACGTAACTACACTAATGTGGGTGTTGATGTTCTGCAAATTCTCAGGACTCCAGACTTGCAGCATCTCTAATTCTTGGCACTGCATCAAATAACACTATGCTTGTTGCTTTTAAAATATAAAAGTGTATTAGTAATACTCCCCTGCCAATAACCCTTTAATTGATCATTAGTACTGGCTACAACTATCTCATGAGGCACTTACTTACTACATATTTTGGTCCCCATTGTCTGCCTTGTTTTACCCATAGAACGATTTTCAATTTTACGTTATTCATGCAAATTATTATACATAGCCAGGAGTGTATTCTTAATATATGTATGTGTATATGTTATATATATATATATATATACATATCTTGTATATATATCCTATCCTGTATATATGTTATATATATATATATATATATATGCTAGATTACATATATACACATATATATATATAAATACACACACAAATTGAGAGCTACTCTGTACCTTATTTACATGTACATTTATATCCTGGCTTATTCGGTAAGACCCACTCTTGTGACATAATTTCTGTCATTTTCCCTTTCATGGTCATAGCCCTATTTCTCACGTGGTTCTAGCCCATCCCGTTGTGCTCTTTTTGTAAAGCAGATTCATTTAGTGCTCTGTTTCCCATGTTGGAAAAAAAAAAAAAAAACAAGTTAGAGGCAGTGAATCTTCTTTCCCTCTGTATCTTCAAGGCCTGAAGCTTACACCGAGTACACGTGGGGTATTTGCTCAACATTAAACGGTTGACAATTGGTACTTATTTGGAGGTTCTTTTTTTGTATAGTAGAAAAGACCCACATATTGTCACAGGTCTTATATCTTTTAAAGCCTTATATGTTGTTACTTTATTTCTGTTAAGAAGTAAGTAAGATTTCAAAATTTTGACTCCTGGAAATCTCAGGATGAACTGTGTATTCCTTCCAGAATCTAAATTAGGCTTATCCACAAAAGTAAAAAATTATTAATTTTGAATTTCTTGTGAGGAATAACTTTGGAAATTGTGCTATCTTGCCATATAATATTTGAAAGGTATTTTCTACAAGTTAAAATATTTTAATATATCAGTGATCTTGAAAAAGACAAATAATTTTTGCTCTAGGTACTCTAATAATGATGAAAATTCTAGCCCTTTCTTCATTGATGTCATCAAACAGTAACAAAAATAACTTGTGAGATGGTCAATGATCATTCACAAAGATATGTGTGTTTAGGTTGGTAGGGGCAATGTAGTCATTTGTTATTAGAATATTGAATAGACTAATGCACCTGATATGATGTGTGAAACAGTTGTCCATTTATTTTCCTCTGATGAAGTATACATTGTGCTTTTCCAAGAGAAAGTAGAAGACACAAAAATTGAGTTCACAGTAATAATAACATTACAACAATTAACCCTAAATGTGTGTAGAAATTTTATTGGATTGTCAATTTGTGGGGTAAAAAAATGGTATGCCTGCACACTTTGTATTTGAAATCTACATATAGAGATAATAACATAAACAATTATTAGAATGAAATTTTTAAAAATAATTGTTTTTTCTAATTGATTTTTCATACAAAAAAGCAAATAAATGGTGTACATATCCATAATTCTTTTTCATAGTGTAGGGATTTTCCTTTATGGAATAGAGATTAACAATATGTGTTATGTAAATTAATTTAATTTAGAGTTTAATAACTTTGCTTATTATATTATTATTTTGTATAATTATAAACCTTCAATTAAACTCTATATAAATGAATCTGTAGATAAATGATTTTACTATCTATTGACTTTTCCATTACTTACAGTTTAGTGTATTTTAATTATGTTTTTAGCAAAAACAAAGACAAGATGAATAGAACAAGTTGAAAAATCCACAGCAAATCCACACATTAGAATAATAAGGGACTTAAAGAGATTCCACTGAGAAAAGAAAAGGAGATTAAGAATTTGTAACATTTTTATCTATGTGGGAAATTACTTTGGGTGCATTTTATAGTTATTATTAATGCTTGAAAATAAAAAAAAGACTTAAAGAAATATGTCAACTAGAATAAGTGATGAAATTCAGCTAAGTTCTTGACATTGAACCCAGACAATCTCTTACTGCTTGATGACTTCGAGCAATTTATTTAAGCTCTTTTAATCCCAATATCATCCCCTGGAAAAAAAGTATATATAGGACTGACTTTCTTAGGCTGATGAAAAAAAAAATCACATGAGAGACCATATTTGAAGTGCTTAGCACAAGACTTAGGACTTAATAACATAAAATATTGGCTATATGATTGCAATATAAATATTAATAACCAATGTGGTATTTATGTTCAAGTGAACTCTACATATTTAGATTGGCAAATATAATTATACTTATTTGACATAAGATACATTTCATACATAAATCAATTTCACTCACCCACTTATGATCATCTGGGTTTTGAACTTTTAATCCTAACAATGGACATATTACCTACAAAGAGAAGCATATGAAATAACTTTCTGATATATACTGGGTATATCAAAAGTTTATTTTTACCAAATGGACAAAAGTTTCCAAGATATACAACTTCTATCCAATAGTCATAAAAGTAATCAATCATAAGTGTATCTTGATTTCAGTTTGTTTTTCATTCACACACACACACTTGCATACTCTTTCACATATACACCCAACACTAAACACCACACAGAAAAGACAAGTGAAGGATCAGAGAAATTTAAAAATTATTTAAAGATACATAAAACATATCAATAAAGGGAAAGCTCAAATACAAATGTCATTTAGACATCCATTAAATACCTGCTTGGTTGTTCCTTGTGGAAAAAAAAAATGATTGATTTATTTGAAAGTCAGAGTTACACAGAGAGAGAGAGACACAGAGAGATCTTCTATGCACTGGCTCACTCCCCAAATGGCTGCAATGGCCAGGGCTGGACCAGGCCAAGGCCAGGAGCCAGGAACTTCTTCCAGGTCTCCCACCTGGGTGAAGGGGCCCAAGGACTTTGGCCATCCTCCACTGCTTTCTTAGGCCCAATTAGCAGGGAGCTGGATTGGAAGTGGGGCAGCTGGTACTCAACCAGTGCCTGTATGGTATGCCTGGACTGCGGATGGCAGCTTAAACAATCCTCCACGCCACAGCACTAGCCCCAAGTTTGTTTCTGAATATGACAAAAATAACATAATTTTATTTATTTGAAATGTTTTTGAGCTAATACTAAAGAATAAGTGATAAAAGGATAATAACGTGTGAAAATATGTAACTCTTAGAATAATACACAAGGGTCCTATTCAAGAGTGGAAGAGAAAAAAAAGTCAAGAATTTTGGTAAGAAGCTATTATTATGAATTACTTTTCAAGGTTGTCTGCTCCCTGCAGATTTTTTAACTCCATCATGGAATATGTCATAAGGGAAGTATTTTTTGAAAAAATAACAGAAGTGTGTGAAAAATATCAATATGATGCATGAGTGTAATCTTCTCCTGCAGATGTTAATTCCCTGCTCCCTGCAACTAGAAATCAGGTGCCAACATATCTGCAAATGTTCCTTCCTGCTGGACAGCATACAGGCATTTTGAGAAGGAATCCTGCAACAATCTTGATGCCATGCATATATGACAAACTTTAGTAGAGCAAAAGTCTCTCTAAGTCCATGAGGAATGTTAGATGATATTTAGTGCTTTTGAAAATTGAAAAAATAAATGCAGCAATTGAAGCTGAGTGTATACTCTGATGTTGGCAGTGAGCTATATGGATAGATAGATAGATAGATAGATAGATGATAGGTAGATAGATGAAAAATGGATAGATGGATAATAGATGATTAGATGATAGGTTTAGAAAGATGGATAGGGGCTGGGACTGTGGCATAGCTGTTAAACCATCACCTGCAGTGCCAGCATGCCATATGGGTGCCAGTATGAGTCCTGGCTGCTCCTCTTCTGATCCAGCTCTCTTCTATGGCCTAGGAAAGCAGTAGAAGATGGCCCAAATCCTTGGGCCTCTGCACCCACGTGGAAGACTTGGAAGAAGTTCCTGACTCCTGGCTTCAGATCACCTGAGCTCTGGCTGTTGGGGTCATTTGGGGAGTGAACTCTCTCTCTCTCTCTCTCTCTCTCTCTCTCTCTCTCTCTCTCTCTTTCTCTGGCTCTACCACCCTCTGTAACTCTGTCTTTCAAATAAATAAAATAAATCTTTAAAAAAAATGTATAAAAAAGTTACAAAAGTCCCCTTCGAAAAATAATGAGATGAATGGTGCATAAGACATGGAGATATAAGCTCAATCCATTTGAATTTTCTCATTTGATTTCTGTTTCTTAAAGAATATTATAGTCTTCCTTAATTAACTAAAATTGGGACATTTGCTGCAAATAAATTAATCAGAAGAGGCAACAAGCTTCCCAGTCATTGATGCTGCAGGCATTTGGGATGCAAACCAGCTGGATGAGTCTCTCTCTCTCTCTCTCTCTCTCTCTCTCTCTCTCTTCTCTCTCTCTTTCTCTCTTTCTCTCTCTCTCTCTCTCTCTCCCTCCTCCTCCTTCCACCCTCCCTCCCTCCCTCTCTGTGTGTGTATGTGTATGTGTCTGCCTCCCAAATAAATACATTGAAAAGGAAAAATGTAAAACAAAATGGCAAGGCTGAATAATCTGAAAAGAATAAAACCAAGTGTCAGAGATAAATTGAATCACTGATACTGCTCTGTTACAAGACTAGCTGGGGTGAGGTTGAAGGTGCAAAGAGAGAACACAGAGAAAGCAAGCAGGCTACTCAGAAACCAGGATTAGCAATGATAAAGACTGGGCTCAGAGTGATGATCAGCGAGATTTTAGAGAGCAGTCAGATCATGCTTACAGTTTAAAGATAGACCCAGAAATATTTCTCAGTGCTCAATGTGAAGGAAGAATATATTTAAATATGATATTGGGCCTGAATACATGGAAAATCAAATTGTCATCAACTTGGTTAAAGCAGGCTGTGGGTGAAAAAGATACAGAGGTTCAACAGGAGACATGTAGAATTCAAAATGTCTATTAGATACTGTCATTGAGAACCTGAACAGGCAGTTGTATCTGGACTTCAAGAGGAAACCTGGAGTAATGATACTGCTCGGTATTCATTGACACCCAAACTGTCAGAATGAATGAGATTATCACTGTATTGGAGAAGTAAAGGTCTGAGGACTACGTCTTGGAAGAAATCATCATGGTGCCATAGTTGAAAAAAAAAAAAAAAGACAGAAGAGTGTGAGGCTGGCACCATGGCTCAATAGGCTAATCCTCCGCCTTGCGGCGCTGGCACACCGGGTTCTAGTCCCTGTCAGGGCGCTGGATTCTGTCCTGGTTGCCCCTCTTCCAATCCAGCTCTGTGCTGTGGCCCAGGAGTGCAGTGGAGGATGGCACAAGTGCTTGGGCCCTGCACCTCATGGGAGACCAGGAAAAGCACCTGGCTCCTGCCTTCGGATCAGCACGGTGCGCTGGCCGCAGCACACCGGCCGTGGGGGCCATTGGATGGTGAACCAACAGTAAAAGGAAGACCTTTCTCTCTGTCTCTGTCTCTCACTGTCCACTCTGCCTGTCAAAAAAAAAGAGAGTCTGAAAAGCAAACAAGAGGGGTTGGCATTGTGGCACAGTGGGTTGAGCTGTTGTCTGCAATGCTGGTGTCCTATAACTTAGTATCCTATATCTGAGTTCGAGTCCCAGACACTCTATTCAACAACCAGTTCCTTGCTAATGTGCCTGGAGAAGCAGTGAATGATTGTCTAAGTGCTAAGGTACCTGTAATCTATGGGAGATCTAGATAGAGTTCCCAGCTCTTGGGTTCCCAAGCTTTTGTAGCCATTTGGAGAGTGAGACAATAGATGGAGTCCCTCTCTCTCTCTCTCTCTCTCTCTCTCTCTTTCTCTCCCTATCGTTGCTTCCTTCTGTCTCTGTAGCTCTGACTTTCAAATAAAAAAATCATTGGATGTTGTGAAAGGAGTTGTTGAGTGGTGGTAGCAGATGCCGTGTGTAACAAAGTGTACTGGAGTGTAACAAAGTGCACTGGAGTATATCCAACTAGTGGTTTTAAAGCAAGACCACCTGATAGCAACATTGCTGTGAAGATAGTAAGGCATGAGCCAGGAGTTACAGGTATATGTGTAACGAAATGACATACTGGTAGGTATTCTAACTACTGAATTCACTAGTAATAGATTTAATCAGAAAACACTTCACTTCTGCAATATAATGACACACATTTAAATTAATTTATAGAAATATATTTTCTGTTAAGTGCTATGTTTGAATATGTGTTAATTTATGTCTTTATTGGCATTCAATAACCATTATGTAGGATTTAATTGAGAAATTAAATTATATAAGTTGAATGTTTTAATGAAATAAAATCCCTTATCTGTATAATAGGAATAACATTCAAATATTGTAGCATTCCATTCAATATGCTACTTCAGTTTGTACAGCAATATGTGAAAACACAGGGAGAGTTTTGTGCAGTCTGCTGATTTTATTTTCTAAAGGAAAAAGTAAAGGTTATTAGAGAAAGAAAAAATTATAAATGTAAGTTTTTAATCCATTATATTAAAGAAAACATGATTGAGTGTCTCTTTCTGTAATAGTCTCAGTACATGGTGGAACAATATTCTTATTAAACTATAGTTCATTTTTCTCCCTGATTCAGAATATGTATTAGATTCTTTTTAACACCTTGATAATAAATCTATTATAGTGCATGTTAATCATAAGCAAGTTTTACATAAACAACCTGTCTCATTGTGTTTGTAACTGTTATTTTTTGAGGGCTTTTCTGAATCTTTATATAAACCTTTATTTAAAATATCATTCTCAATTGGATAACTGTTCATGGTTTCCTGAACCAAAGGAATGTATCAGTATTTCTAAGACAGTAATGGTTTCTAATCATTAATCATGGTGCAAACTCATATTTGAGTAGCTGTTTCATACTAACCATGACACTCACAAATGAGAAGAAAGTCAAAGGACACAATCAAAAGCCTCTTAGGTGATGTTCTCTGAGTATAGTACATGAATAGTTAGTTTTCATAAAACCTAAAATATGCATAAGTCCTGAAATTCTTGCAATAGTTTTAAACATAGTCTTAATGTTAGTGTTTTTTAGGATTGTCAACAAAAGTGAAATCACGCAATAGTATGAAAGTTTTTCAAAAAATTCATGGAAGGGGTTGAAGCTGAAGCAGGTGAAGCTGCAGTGTTCCTAGGATGCAGTAGATGATGGTTCAAGTACTTGAGCTCCTGCTGCCCTTATGGGAGACACAAATGGAATTTCTGGCTCACAGATTTAATCTTGCCAACCCCAGCTTTTGCAACCATTTGCCAAATGAATCAGTGACTGCAAAATTCTCTCTCTCTCTCTGCCTTTAAAATAAATAAATGTTTAGAAGTTCATGGAAAATGCACACTATCAATAAAACCATGCATGGATTATTTTTCACCAAGTAAATAAATTTTTAGAAGTTCATGGGAAATGCACATTATAAAAAAACTATGCATGGATTTTTGGTACCAAAATAAAAATCTTTCAATGCCATTTTCCATGAACTTTATGAAGTTTACTTGCATTTATATTGCATTTATACAAATAAAAACAAGGCATTGTTCTCTATAAAAGACATTAGTAATTGGCAGGAATTGTTAATTAAATTAAATTAAATTAAATTAAAATAAACAAAATCATTCAGTTGTGAATTTTATAATGTACTATCTTTTATCCTAAATCCTGAGTAATTTTAATGGTTAAGTTTAATATACAAAGAGTATTATAAAAAAAGTTGTTTTCACCAAAAAGACAATATTATGTGTGGGTAAGTAACTAGAATATACCCATTGAGCTACAAATATTCCTTTTAAGATGGCACTTAAGTCATTTACTTTAGTAAAAATCAAGTTAAGAAATATAATTCCCTTTTTACAATGAGTCATTTAAAAAAGCTGGACCAAGTCTCTATGTAGCTATTTCTTAACTTTTAATTTGTAAGTTTTAATACTCTTCACGGGATTTCCAGATTATCTGTCATTGTACAATATAATTTGAACGTGGGAGAACCAAAATGTCCCTCAATAAATGAAAGCCAGAGAATTCATATATGTATGGAATTATGCAATACTATCATGGCCACCTGCAATTCTAAAATATCACGGAATAGAAGATCTACATCAGATGGAGTTATGATACAAATTACTCATAGAACTGGAAAGAAAGGGGCCTATTTTAACAGTGGCCCCAAGATTGTCTCTATTTTGTATTTTGCCTGTGACATGATGGAGAGAACAACTGTCTTCTTTCCAGCATTGTCTAACATTTTTGTCCATATTAACTCATGAAAAATTCATAGAATTGCCACAACTTTGAAACAGCTTCAATGTACCGAGAATTCTGACTTACTAGCAAATTGGTTTTTGTAAGTATCTATAAAATTTATTTTAAATGTCCTCTTTTATAAATAATCCTCATTATTTATCAACCTTACCTACTTTATCCTTGCCATATGTGAATATATTAATATATGCATAATAGTACAATATAGATTTGTTATTCATAAATAACATAAATTTTATTTAATGGTTAACTTTTTCAGAATTCAACATTATAATTTTTAAAGTGTCTCTTCTCTCCTCCTGACTCTTTTTTAAAGATTTACTTTTTATTTGAAAGACAGAGTTACCAAGAGGCAGAGAGAGAGAGACTCAGATTTTCTATCCACTGGTTCACTCCCCAAATGGCCGCAATGGCAGGATCTGAGACCATCTGAAGCCAGGAGCTTCTTCTGGGTCTCCCACATGGGTGCAGGGACCCAAAGGACTTGGGCCATCTTCTACTGCTTTCCCAGGTTATAGCAGAGGGATGGGTTGAAAGTGGAGCAGCTAGAACTTGAATCAGTGCCCTAATGGAATGCGGGCACTGCAGGGCTGACACCACCACAGCACAGCGCCAATCCTCACAACATAATCATTAATAACTGCCTGTGTTGCCCCTAACTGTTCTATAATATTTGACAGTACATGTTCAACATATTTATCTGTTTGTAGAGCAATGGACATGTAAAGTTATCTTCAGATCTCTCTTGCAGTTCCTAACATAAACAAGGATGTGTCTTTTATTTTTAAATATATAAGACTTTTTTCAATAAACTTTCCAGAAATGTGATGAAGGAATAATTGAAAATGAAAATGCTTAATTTCATTAGTTTCTTCCCTTCCTGCTTACACAAGTTTATATTGTTCTTGATACATTATGACTTCCATCCATCTACAATTACATATTGCTGTAATTTACATAACTATGCTTTTATATGCACTGGTATTATATGATATATTAGTCTAATTGTCATTACTACAACTAAATACTTAAGTAAAGCTACTTAGGATGGAGAAAAGCATATTTTGGCTCACAGCATGCTAGTTCACAGTGCAAGATCTGGTGAACTGATCTTTTGGATGTCTGGTGAGTGTGGTGGGTGAAAAAGTCAGAGCAAAGGTAGGTGAGGAATCATGTGGTGATCCAGGAAGTAGAGAGACAAGAAGCTTCCTCAGCCATGTCCCTGTAGTCTTTATAAAGCCATCAAGATTTAATCATATGGACTCTACACCACCAATCTAATCCAAACTAATTAATTACTCTCAAAGCCCTCACCTTCAGACAGCATACCTGGATAAAGTTCCTACTCTTAATCTATTAACCATTAATATACATCTATTAAACATTAAGGTAAGACTATGAGGACCACATCTTTAACTCATGGGCCTTGTTAACTCATTGTTATCAAGCAATGGTAATGGGGATAATTAATGCTTTTGTATTGAGCAGAGATGATATCTATTAATTTTTGGCATGAATTCTAAAGTGATGTCCCTTTTTAAAATTGCTGTTCTCTTTTTTGAAATGCAATGGCATGCATTTTTTGCACTTTTCTTTGCACTATATGTGAGTGTGTGTGTGTGTGTGTTATTTGATAGAGAGAGAGACAAAAAGGTATAAATAGATCTCTCTTTCACTGGCTTACCTCCAAAATGCCTGCAGTGCCCAGGCCTGGGAATGGCAAGATTCAAGAGCTAGGTACCCATTCCAGCTCTCTAATATGGTTGGCAGGAACCCAATTAAATAAACCATTGCCTCACAGGGTCTCCACTGGCACGAAGCTGGAGTCAGGAACTATAGCCAACAATAGAACTCAAGAACTCTGAAGTGGAACACAGCCATCTTAACTTCTAAAGAAAATACCCACGCCAAACCTTACAGTTTAACCTCTTTCGTACATTTTTATAGAGGTGTCTTTCCTCTTTTATGGTTCACTAATTCTATATTCTGCTTTGTCTAATATATAGATGTTACTTAGTGACTGTTTCATAGCACTAGAATTTTATTTTTCTTAGATTCAGAATATCAGTTTGATAATTTTGTTTTTCTAGATTGCATATCGTAAATATAAATATTTATCTATTTTCTTTAGGTACTAGTCACAGCTCTAAAAAGTCTATGTTGTACCACTTAAATGTCAAAATTGTTAGGCCGGCACGGCAGCTCAACAGGCTGATCCTCCGCCGAGCGGCGCCAGCACACTGGGTTCTAGTCCCACTCGGGGCGCCGGATTCTGTCCCGGTTGCCCCTCTTCCAATCCAGCTCTCTACTGTGGCCAGGGAGTGCAGTGGAGGATAGCCCAAGTGCTTGGGCCCTGCACCCCATAGGAGACCAGGAGAAGCATCTGGCTCCTGCCTTCGGATCAGCGCTCTGCGCCTGCCGCAGCACGCCAGCCGCGGTGGCCACTAGAGGGTGAACCAATGGCAAAAGGAAGACCTTTCTCTCTGTCTCTCTCTCTCACACAGTCCACTCTGCCTGTGGGAAAAAAAAAATTGTTAAGTGTGGGGAGCAACTCGGACTAGACTAAGTTACTGGAATTAAGACTTATTCTATGCATGTGCTTTCCCACAATATGGCGCTGGGAGAGGAGTAAAAACAACTTTTACACAGCTGCCTCCAGTTTGACCAATAACATGCAGGAGCTGATCCTGCTCCTGATTGGAGGAGAGCAGCGTACTCGGCCTGTGGGTAGCAGAGTTGGGATTGGTGGAAGAGGACTATAATGGAGGAGAGAGACAACATGCACCAGGAACATCTAGCTGAAGGAACACCTGTGCAGCCCCGGAGAGACCCTGCCGGCGGTGTGCCGCTCCCCCACGGAAGTGGGGAAAGTGGCAGGGGGAACCGCCCTTCCACGGAGGTGGAAGGGTCGGCAGCCAACCCGGGAAGAACCAGCAGCAAACCCGGGGAGGGCCGAGCAGACAAAAGAACAGCGCAGGGTCCTGTGTCGTTCCTCCGTGAAGAGGGGGAGCGACATAATGGTGCCGTGACTGGGATAGGAAGCCTAGGAGGCATAGTGGTGCCGTGACTCGGATAGGAAACCTAGGCAGGGTTTAGTGTCGTTCCTCCACGAAGAGGGGGAGCGACAGTTAAGTTTTTTCTGTTGGTTGTTTTGTGTTTGGGCTTGTTTTCTTTATGGTTGATGATTGATTATCAAGTTGTTATTCATTTTGATGCCAGTCATGGGTTATGCAACATTGTGAATTTCTTAATAACATATTCTTCCCTCCAAGTGAGGATGACAATTATTATTTTTTTTGGTTAGACAATTGGTATAATATCTGATTATCCTGATATCTAAATATCTTAGTATCTGAATATCTAAGGCTCAGATTAAGCCTTTTGTGAAGGATGCCCGATTGTTGATTTGCACTTTTTGTTCTAGAATACTGCTTCCGGACTATTATTGAAAATCTGAGATTTTACCAATTCTCTTGGTAGTTCATGGATATTCTCCAATACTTCCCCCCCCCCCCCTCCACACACACACCTCCATGAGACTATAAACAGTCAGGCTAGTTTCTTAGACTTAGTTGCTGAGTCTTAGTCTTTCCACATGAATCATTTATGAATTGAGAACTTTCTCGAAACACAAAGCATTGTTGCATAAATATTAGCTCACCTCACTGAATTTCCTTGTTTCTGAGGTTTTAATCATGTAATCTCTGCTGATTTCATAGGTTTAACATGCCTTCAACATATGTATTTGTTTTTCTAATTGTGCCCCATATTCTTGTTTAAAACTGTTTTTTTAATGTTTTATTTATGTATTTACTTTAGAGACATAAAGACATACAGACAAAGCAGCCAATACTGGTTTGCTCCAAAATGATTACGGTGGTCTAGAGCTGGGCTAGATGAATCTAGAAGCCAGGAAATCATTCTTATTATCACACATGGGAGGCGAGGACCCAAATGTTTCAGCCGTCACCTGTTACCTCTCAGACTACACATTAACAAGTAGAATTGGGAGAGGAGCTAGGCATTAAACACACACATTTTGATAAAGGATGAGGGCATCTCAGCCAGCAGCTTAACTGCTAGGCCAAATGCCCACCCTTGTGCCTCATTTTTCTAATTATTTCATTGAGTCGTTTGGTTTGTGATAAAGTAATCATTTACAAGTTGTAAATTTTATGCGTTTTTTCCTCATTCACTTTTTGTCAACTTGCATATAAAGTCAGGCATTTCTACAAAAATACAAAATATCTTTCTAAGCGTATATTTCATTAGTGAAAAAAACACCCAGAAAACATACATGTGCAAGAAAAAACACACATAAAACACAAGCTTTTATTCTTTTCCTTTTTTAACCATAATTTCAGCTCTTGTTTAAAGATACTTTATTTAAAATTGTATATCTAAAATATGTTTTGTTAACAGGTGGTCAAGATTTCAAAAGAATTGATGAAATATTCTACATTTTTTCCTACTAAGTGTTCAAAAACCAATATGTATAATGCACTTACAGCAGTTCTGAATTCAGACTTGAAGCGTTTCAACTATTCATGAGTTGCTTGTTGCTAATATCCACTATATTTGAAACGACAATTCTAGTTCTCTTTTAATATTTTTATAACTAATTTTAGTTATTATGCCAATCAAAATGTACATCATTATCTCCAAATATTTGTAGATTACTTAAAAATGAAAAACATATGAATCAAATGGAATAACTCCATCTAATGTCAAAATACACTATATATTGTTCATCTTATTCTCTTTCATAGTGTTTATCTAAATTAGAATTTGGATGTATTGGTAGTTTCCACCAAGAACTCCATATTTATAAATCAAAATGTTTTGTAGACCAGTTTTCTGTTAAAATAAAACATTTTTACTAAGTTAAACAATCTGGAAAGGAATAAATAATTTTGCTGCAATTGCATATTATTGTTTTTACGACACATCTCATTGATTTTGCCCAGGATATAAGTTAATAAACCACATTGTCTTAAAACACATTGTAAAATTTGGGGAAACATAGATTGTATTAATCTCTTTTCCTCAAAAACACGCTACTTTTAGAAATGGGGCGAATACAAACTTCTTTTAATGAAAAATGAAGCAATTTTTCTCAAGTTAGCACTGTGTAAAGTTTTTATTAATATTTTCCAGGCACATTTTATTTATTTTATTTTTTTTTCTGAGGAGGTGCTGATGGACAATTTCTGATCCAGCATCTGCATTTGGAGAGATTCTGCAGCACATGCATGGATGGCAATAATCTTTTATTATAGAATGGTTTCCAAAATGATCTGAGAAAGCCATAAAATTCTAATTTAATTCCAGAAATATCATTTGTTTTGGTACATTTGAATCAGATAATCTATGCTTCATTTTATGCAGTGCCAGCAACAGCTTCTACTAAAATACATAATCATTTTTTCCCAAGACATTCAGCTCTTCTGAACCAGTAAATTTTATGAGAGGTGGGGTTTGAGGAAGAGTGAGAGATATGGATTTGAAAATATTAAAATATGGATTTCTCTGATTTTTAATACTGTGAATGGTAGCCAAGGTTCATAGTACCAGGTTTATTACAACTGAAAAGCAAATTAATCATTTGTAAAATTAGGAACATGTTATGGAACATACTAGTGATGGCAACACATACCAATATTGGCATATAAAGCTAAAACTGTTCTTGCTGGTTGGTTTCTGGTTTCATTAAATCATATAAAATGAGTTTTATGAACAGTATTCCAGATGGGAAAATGTTCACATGCCATACAACATCTCTCAGATTTATATGAAAAGCAATCTATAACCATATGCAAATCAGAAATGAAAAAATGAAGCTGCAAATATGCACGGACTGCCTTTAGGTACACAGCTGTATGAATTTGATGTTTCTCTGCCACTGGGTTTACCTTATGTCACCTAACTTTTTGGCACCTAGGATGATTAACAGATTATTCTCAGAAAAATTAAATTATTAGATCAAAACAATATTTTAATCTTTAAATTGGTAGCAAAAAAGACTAACCTATGTATTTATATATTGATCCAAAATTAAATATTACTCTGTATTACCCATGATTTTCATATCCAAAAGTTAAAGGATGTTACAGAGACACATATTTAGATTTATATGTTTTACTTATCATTTTCTAGGAAAATAATATCATCATTAATATACAATAATACTCAGAAATATTTTAGTAAAAATTGGTCTTATATTTGTAATGAAAAATTATCTTGCCAAATCGAAGATAATTTATTATCTGTGTTTTCCCAAAATATTTTTCTTACTCATTTAGTGAGATCACAAATAGCACCTGGACTTTCCCCTTCTCCTTCCTCAGTTCTCCTTTTCCCTACTGCCCTCTTCTCCCTTATTCAGCTACTTCCCCTCCTCTGAATCACCTTTCTCAAAATGTAATGAGAACCTAATTTGTTCACACAATGGTGAATTGTTGGCTTGAAAAAATGTGCTACAGACTACAGACCATTTCTTCTTTTCTTTTACAAGAAATAAAATTCTGAGAGGATATGTAAACATGTAGGTATATCTAAATTCATGCACATAAATTCTTTTAACTTTTATGTTCCTAAGGTCAGAGACACCTTGTGCCCTTAGGACTTGGAATCCTTCCTTCTGTATAATAAACTGTCACAAACAGCTCAAGTGAAACTGAACCCTCCCCCCTCCATGTGGCTGGCACCAGGGCTCAAAAACGCTAATCCTCCGCCTTGCGGCACCAGCACACCAGGTTCTACTCCCAGTTGGGGCGCCGTATTATTTCCCGGTTGCCCCTCTTCCAGGCCAGCTCTCTGCTGTGGCCCGGGAGTGCAGTGGAGGATGGCCCAAGTCCTTGGGTCCTGCACCCCACGGGAGACCAGGAAGAAAGACCTGGCTCCTGCCTTCGGATCAGCACGGTGCGCCAGCCTCGCAGAGAACCAGCCGAGGCGGCCATTAGAAGGTGAACCAAATTGAGAAGTTTCTGTACTGCAAAAGAAACAGTCAGGAGAGTGAAGAGGCAACCGAGAGAATGGGAAAAAATATTTGCAAGCTATGCAAAAACAAAACAAACAACCCACTTAAGAGATGGGCCAAGGACCTCAATAGACATTTTGCAAAACAGGAAATCCAAATGGCCAACAGGCACATGAAAAAATGTTCAAGATGAATAGCAATCATGGAAATGCAAATCAAAACAACAATGAGGTTTCACCTTACCCTGGTTAGAATGGCTTACATTCAGAAATCTACCAACAACAGAGGCTGGAGAGGATGTGGGGAAAAAGGGACACTAACCCACTGTTGGTGGGAATGCAAACTGGTTAAGCCACTATGGAAGTCAGTCTGGAGATTCCTCAGAAACCTGAATATAACCCTACCATACAACCCAGCCATACCACTCCTTGGAATTTACCCAAAGGAAATTAAATTGGCAAACAAAAAAGCTGTCTGCACCTTAATGTTTATTGCAGCTCAATTCACAATAGCTAAGACCTGGAACCAACCCAAATGCCCATCAACAGTAGACTGGATAAAGAAATTATGGGACATGTACACTATAGAATACTATACAGCAGTCAAAAACAATGAAATCCGGTCATTTGCAACAAGATGGAGGAATCTGGAAAACATCATGCTGAGTGAATTAAGCCAGTCCCAAAGGGACAAATACCATATGTTCTCCCTGATCGGCGACAACTAACTGAGCACCAAAGGGCAAAGCTGTTGAAGTGAAATGGACACTATGAGAAACAGTGACTTGATCAACCCTTGTCTTGACTGTTGGTGTACAATTTAATACTTTATCCATTTATTATTTTTTCTTTGTTTTGTTCTAGTACTATTGGTTGAACTCTGTAATTAACACACAATTATTCTTAGGTGTTTAAATTTTAACTGAAAAGTGATCCCTGTTAAATATAAGAGTGGGAATAAGAGAGGGAGGAGATGCACAATTTGGGACATGCTCAATCGGACTTGCCCCAAATGTTGGAGTTAGAATCATGCCAGGGGATTCCAATATAATCCCATCAAGGTGGCAGGTACCAATGCCATCTCACTTGTCCAAGTGATCAATTTCAGTTCACAACTGATCACACTGATAGGTCTAAGTGTCAAAGGGTCACACAAACAAGGCTAGCGTCTGCTAATACTAACTGATAGAATCAAAAAGGGAGAGACCGATCCATCATTGAAGCAGGATACACAGCAGACGCATAGAATGGCAGATGTCCTAAACAGCACTCTGGCCTCAGAATCAGCCCTTAAGACATTCAGATATGGCTGAAGAGCCCATGAGAGTATTTTAGGCATGGAAAGCCAAGACACTCTGGCAAAAAAAAAAAAAAAAAAAAAAAAAAAAAACACCCTAAATGACAGATCTCTGTGAGTGAGATCCAGTAGAAAGAACGAAGCCATCAAAGAAGGAGGTACCTTTCTCTGAAGGGAGGAGAGAACTTCCACTTTGACTATGACCCTGTCAGAATAAGATCGAAGTCCGTGAACTCAAAAGGCTTCCATAGCCTTGGAAACTCATGACTAGAGCCTAGGGAGATTACTGACGCCATAAACAAGAGTGTCAAATTGTTAAGTCAACAACAGGAGTCACTGTGTACTTACTTCTCATATGGGATCTGTCCTTAATATGTTGTCCAATGTGAAGTAATGCTATAAGTAGTACTGAAACAGTATTTTACACTTTGTGTTTCTGTGTGGGTGAAACTGATGAAATCTTTACTTAATATATACTAAATCAATCCTCTGTATATAAAGATAATTGAAAATGAATCTTGATGTGAATGGAATGGGAGAGGGAACGGGAGACGGGAGGGGTTCGAGTGGGAGGGAAGTTATGGTTGGGGAAGCCATTGTAATCCATAAACTGTACTTCGGAAATTTATAAATATTAAATAAAAAAGAAATAAAAAAGAAATAAAAAAGAAGAGCACAGCAAATTTGAACCTTGAACTTGTGTAATGGGTTTTCAATTAATTTTGGGAAAGCACATTTATTTTTGCAAAGAACACAGACTGCAAACTAATTGACTAATAATATTCTATATAAAGTCATTTATAAAAATATAAAGTCATATATATATATATAAAGCCATTTATAACCCTGCTTCTTTCATGCAGTGTAAACCTTTATGTATACATCATATTGTCATCAAATATGTCATGAATATTTAATATAATTCACACTTTCCCAACATGCATTTTTTTATTTATTAAAAAGAAATTGGGCCAGCACCGCGGCTCACTAGGCTAATTATCCACCTTGCGGTGCCGGCACACGGGGTTCTAGTCCCGGTTGGGGTGCCGGATTATTTCCCAGTTGCCCTTCTTCCAGGCCAGCTCTCTGCTGTGGCCCGGGAGTGCAGTGGAGGATGGCCCAAGTCCTTGGGTCCTGCACCCCATGGGAGACCAGGATAAGCACCTGGCTCCTGCCATCGGATCAGCACGGTGTGCCGGCCACAATGCGCCGGCCGAGGCAGCCATTGGAGGGTGAACCTACGGCAAAGGAAGACCTTTCTCTCTGTCTCTCTCTCTCTCACTGTCCACTCTGCCTGTCAAAAAATAAAAAGATTAAAAAAAAGAAATTAAAGGATATTTTAGGTGAAAATGAGCTAGAAATTCTACTGACTAGAAGTCATATTTCAGTTTTTCATATTCCTCCAAACCTGAATTGTGTTCTTGACTTTTTTCTCCTTTTTAAAAATTAATTCTAAAAATTTTAACTCTTCATCGTGCTTCTTCTCAAGACATTGTTGGAGTCCACACACTTACTTGTTGCCCTTTCCCTGTCTTTATATTTCAGCTGCTATCCCAAATTGACTGCTTTAACTCGGTGCCTGCAGTTTTGTGGATACATAATTATCTGACAATAGCAAAAGTTCGAAGTAATGGTGCATCAGGAACATGATAACCTTAGTTTCTACCTTAACTTTATCATTCACTTAGAAAACAATTTATTTTGACCATGCTTAAGTTTTCCCAAAAGTAACATTATGCTATATTTTAGATTTATTTGAAAATCCGTCGTGTTTTTATATAAAAACTAACCAACATTTAACTCAAAAACTATCTACTAGCAATGCTTTTTTGAGATATTCTTTCATTTATCTTCTTTCATCCATTTTCAGGGACCTGATCATCAACAGGTAGGACTAAGACCGCTGTAATCAGACCTGGCTTTGTGGCATAACTGGTTAAACCATAACTCAGGAGCAGTGACTCATAGTCAATTCAAGTCACAGATTTCCCACTTCCAATTCGGCCTCATGCTGATACAACTGAAAGGCCCTGGAAGAGGGTCCAAGGGCTTGAGCTCCTAACACCTGTGTGAGAGACCCAGATGGCTTCCAGACTCCTGGTTTCATTCTGGCCCGATTTGGTTATTGCAGTCATTTGTGGAGTGAATTAACAAACTGAAGATCTCTCTCTCTCTCTCTCTCTCTCTCTCTGTGTGTGTGTGTGTGTGCGTGGGTGGGTGGGTGTGTCTATGTGTCCTTCTCTGTGATTCTGCCTTTAAAAAATTAAATAAATATTTTTAAAAATCTCTGTAATCATCTGGGGCATTTAACTGAAGACACATTATTACAATAGTTGAGGGAATATGTATACTTTTCCCAAACTTAGTCTTAAAATTGAAAAAGGAGAGTATCTTCTATATTTTATAAACTGTTAAACATGCTAAGGAAAGTTATGATCTTCCATTAACACCCCTTACTAATTCAGTTTAACTGGAATACAACTTCATCTAAATACATAAACATTTCATTTATATATTGTATAATCAGATTTCCCTATTTAATTTGAAAGTGCACATTGCCATGAACTAGTTAATGATTTCTTGCCAAATAGAGCTGTAAAAATGAATAAATTACTTACATATTAATAAACCACTTTACACATAATTTGGCATCTCTAAAGCAACTTTTCCTCTTAAGTAGACTAAGTATCTTTTTTGCAATTTTGATTTAAAGGGCTCACTTATTTTATTTCTTCACATTAGAGAGCAAAATCAGACTTTACGTTTTGTTAAAACAGTACTTTTTTAATAAAACCAGTCTATTTGAATATATTTTCTCTGTATTTTAGAGATTAGACAGAAATTGTCTCCCCAAACCCATGCAAATTTTTACATGCTAAAGTCTATGTTAATGGTTGAGTATTTAAAGGTGGAGACTTGATGTAATTATGACATCTGATGGGCAAGCCAATTGGGTGGTTTTTGGGTCATTGGTTCCCTTGCAAGTTAGTTCACATGGAGAGATGGTTGAGTATTTAAGCTTCCCTCCTCCTCCTCCTTCTCCTTCTCCTCTTCCCCTCCTTCTCCTCCCCTCCTCCTCCTCCCTCTCTTCCTCCTCTCCTCCTCCTCCCTCTCCTTCTCCCCTCCTCCTCCAGTCTATCACCTTTGCTTTCTGACTGTCCATGGGTTCACCACTCCAGAACTGTTTTCATCCAATCCACCTTTGCTGGCCTCTAGTAGAGCCCAAACGATTAGAGTCACCGGACTTTAAGCTTTGAATCTCCAAACTGTGAGCTGAAATAAGCCTTTTCATTCCCATGAGATTCCTGTCAAGTATTTTAGTTCATGTAACAAAAAGCTGACTGATATACTATAATAGCCCCAAATATTGCATATTTAAATTTCTCAAAATACGCAAATAGAATTGGCATTCAGTAAGTTACTTAACCATCTCAGTGTGAAAGTGAACCAAGCCAGGATCTTCCACTGCAGCTTCTGAAACAACAAAACCTGGTTTCCTGGGTCTAGTGCCGATTCCCACTGGAAAAGTAGTCCCATGCACTTTCACAATGGCCATGACTTTCTTGGAATAAAAAGAATATAAAATATAAATGGTTAATTTTTAATTTGCTGAAATTATATAGTTCTTACAAAGTTACACACAATAAAGGCGGACAGTTTTTATGCTCATTTATACAGAAAAGAATTAAAACATTTGTCCATATGGATAGTTTCCCTCAGAGATGCACCTGTGTGATCCTTGTACTTATCTTTAGCTATTCTGAATATCTGGATATTTTTGGCAACTATAACTTGACATGGCTACATAATTTACATTACATGATTTGCATATGCTGTGTCAAGAAATACTACCTTGACTTCATTGGCAGAGCAAAGAAAATATATTTGTTAATTAGTCTAACATTTTTTATTTTTAAAATTAACAGACATAAAAGACATAATTTTGAGGTAATATGAGCTGTTTTGATAGGTGTCTGCATTGTGTAATGTCCAATCAGGGTAAATATATTTATCTTCTCAAGCATGTATATACATTTTTGGTGAGAATATAAAATATCTTATATATGTTTTTGTTTTTTACATTTACAGTATATTATTACAGTATATTATATTATTACAGTATATTCCAACCATGTTGTGAATGACAACCACTCATACTTTTTAATGGATGAGTGGTTTTCCTTTCTGTATATGTACCACATTTTCTGTAGGCACTAATGAATGGTAGGAGTATCCAAATTCTGAAATAAATATCTCTTTTATACATTCTTCCATACACACTGAAGTGTTAGGAGGTACAGTATATCTCATTAATTTCTGTATTTTTTCCATGTACAATTTTACAGATGAAACTAAATATACTAGTTTGCTTTCCTGGATAATTGAATCTCATGTCCTATACCAATTCTTTTTTTCTAATAACAGGACAAACCCACAGGGTTCTATTATACTTGATTCAGGACAAGTGACAAAATATGTATGCAATTCTTAGGTCAGAACAATGAGAATATTTTTCACATATTTTGGTTCTAAATCTGTTTTTGTTTTCTATGGATAACAGATACAGGAGGACCTGTTTTTCATCTTTGTGAAATCTTTAAAAATAAGTGCACATATCTATAATTGTAGCTCAAGCTACATGGAGAAAGCTGATCTTAGAGATTGAAGTAAAAACATAGGGAAATCAGAGAAGAGAGATGCAGAGATATGGGATGGTGCTCAAATCTGTAATTTCAAATCTGTAAATTCAAATCTGTGATTTGTTAAACCATATGCATCCCTCATTGAATTTCATCTTTTCTACCTAAGCTAATCTCAATTCTTCTGCAAACAAATAGATGCTAGTCACTCTAATAATTAACCAAAACGAGTATTATGACAATACTAAAGTTATATATTTTGCCTATTTTAAGGAGCATCCAAATTAGTTCCTTTCCTCATGTAAGTTCTGAACAAATGAAGAAAGAAAAAAGAAGAATAACTATATCATCAACATGATTGACAGTGGAAAGTCAAGCTAGGCTATTTCACAAAAGAGTTTAAAATTAGAATTAGAGAGACATCCTCCTGCTCAGGGGTGTGTTTGGCCTTCATGTGTTTCTGAGAAGAAGCTGTCTCTTTAAAAGTTATCCCATATTGGAGTCCAACCACCACTTCCTGCTGATACGCCTCTTGGTAGGCAGTGGGTGATGTCTCCAGTAATGGGTTCCTGTCGCCCATGTGGGAGATCCAGATGGAGTTCCAAGCTGTTGGCTTCTCCCCGGTCAGCCCTGAATGTTGTTGGCATTTGGGGGAATCAATCAACAGGTGGAAGATTCTCTCTCTCTCTCTCTCTCTCTCTCCCCCTTCCTTTTAAGTAAATGAAAATGAATAAATAATACAATACACACACAGGCATAGATAAATGATGGATGGATGGATGGATGGATAGATAGATAGATAGATAGATTTCCACTCCATCATCAAAGTCTCCATACTTTCTTTATGGAGCAATTATTTTAAATTTTAGCTGTGCCCTTACTGAAAGTCACATTAGGTACTTCTTTGATGTGCTGTTCATTATATGATGGATTTATTATTAAAACAAGTTCAAGAAATGATATTTCTCATCAAGCTTTAAAATATTAGTTTCCATTTTGCCTCAGAATGTTTTATTCATTGGCAAAATTCCCAGTCCAATAATATTAAGGGAATAAATTATGTACATTTGGATGGCACTTTAGTGGATTCTTAATTAAGAAATGGTAACCATCATCTGAGGGGACACATTTTATTTAGCAAGTAAAAGAACAGATCCATTAACCCCCCATCAATTCCAAGGTTTAGCACTAGGGATGAATTTTAAATTACTTGTAATTATTTTATTGTAGGCAAAATTTTCTTTCAGGATATCTGTGTCTGTGTCATCAGAGGTCAGCTATTTGTTCATATATTCTCTGGTGATGAAGGAATTTCATAAAATTGATGGCATATATTAAAAATTTACTCTCTGCAAATTTCCTGAAGTAGATGTACACTTTTGCCCATAAAGAAAACAAAGAAGCAAGAAGCCACAGTCTTGATTGGATAAGGAAGGAAGTAGTTAATAAAACATTTTTATATATACTATGTATCAAGATGGAATTAGTACAGAAATTATTTTTGCTAAATATTCAGTATTAGGGTCCTTTCTTGTACATATGTACAAAAAGTTAATAATAGCAAGAATGCCAAAAATTTATATTTAGAAGCAATATTTCACTTTTAAAAGTTTTTACTTACTTTCTTGAGAGGGAAAGAGAAAGATCCTCAATCTGTTGTTTCACTTTCAAAATGCTGACACTAGTGGGAGATGGGCCAGGCCAAAGCCTGGAGACTGAAACTCAATCTAGATCTCCCACATCATTTTCTATATCCAGTAGACAAAAAGGGAGAGGTCTCATGTAGAAAATCAGGCTTGCATTTCAGAACTGCAAACTTGAAAATAGAAAGATCTCTTCCTATTCCAACTAGGAAAAGATAGCATACAGTCTCATCTACACACATCAGGGTACAAACAGGGAGACCATCATTCAGCATCTGTATCTAGTCACAGCCACAAATCTCTTCCATGGAAAGAAAACCAAGAATGTATTGGAGGTCAGCAATTTCTGCCAACAAGCACTTTTGTTCACATAGTTTAGATTTGTAGCATACATGCATATCCCCATTCTTTCTGATGCATATCCCCATCAGCTTCTCCTTATCCTACCCCTGCCTTTCATTGGTTCTGTGATCACTTTACCTTGACACTCCATTCAAAATTTTCTACATTATGAGCTCATATATTCATACCTTAGTCCTTCATGATGCTGACATTGGTATAGCTGCACTGTTCAGCTAGTAATTTGCATATGTTGATGGTTGTCAAGTTGCATATTCCTGCCAATCCCTGACTGTGTAATTCAAATATAAATGATAGCCACAGGTAAATAGCCTGGCTCTCTCCTACTTAAAAAGTGAGACTGGCCAGGCACTGCTCACTAGGCTAATCCTCCAACTGTGGCGCCGGCATCCCGGGTTCTAGTCCCGGTTGGGGCATCGGATTCAATCCCCGTTGCTCCTCTTCCAGTCCAGCTCTGTGCTGTGGCCCAGGAAGGCAGTGGAGGATGGCCCAAGTCCTTGGGCCCTGCACCCGCATGGAAGAACAAGAAGAAGCACCTGGCTCTTGGCTTTGGATCGGCGCAGCGCAAGCCATGGCAGCCATTTAGGGGGTGAACCAACTGAAAAAGGAAGACCTTTCTCTCTCTCTCACTGTCTAACTCTGCCTGTCAAAAAATACTGATACTGATACTGAGCTTGGTTCCCTTGGTTCCCCGTGTAGGTTAGTGATACAGCCTCCAGTAACCTATACAGTTGAAAATTCTACCTGTCAACATACATATTATTATTTTTAAAGATGTACTTAATTCATTTGAAAGACAGAGTTACAGAGAGAGGTAGAGAGAGAAAGAGAGGTCTTTCATCTGCTGGTTCACTCCCCAGATGGCCACAACGGCCAGAGCTGTGCCCATCCAAAGCCAGGATCCAGGAGCTTCTTCTGGGTCTCCCACATGGGTGCAGGGGCGCAAGGACTTGGCCCATCTTCTACTGCTTTCCCAGGCCAGAGCAGAGAGCTGGATGGGAAGAGGAGCAGCTGGAACTAGAACCAGTGCCCATATGGGATGCTGGCACTTCAGGCCAGGGCTTTAACCCGCTGCACCACAGCACCAGCCCCAATATACATATTATTAAGCAAATTTTAGAATCCTATCATCATCATCCTGAGCATTTTACTTTAAATTTCATTTTGACTTCTCATTTATACAGACGTCATTCATCGTGTATGTGTCTGCTCTGTATTTGCAATAGATTTGAGAGTTAACCATAAGTGAGCAGAACCTTCCATATTGCTAGCTCATCTTTCTATATTTGATCAATTTATATAAATTATTTAATTTGTTGGATTATATTTGTATGCCTATGCCTATCTATTGTCCATATACTTTTGTATTGCATCATCTAATTACTAAATTAAAATACAGATGTGAGTATTTCCAGTTGATAAGTACATCTAAGAATTTCTAATATTTATATCGAAAAGTAAGTCAACAAGTGAACACCCTATAATCCTTATTTTCTCTGATCCATTTTATGTAAGTCCTAAATGCCCTATGATCTATGTATGTAGATAGCTAACATTCTCTGTGCTGTATACAACCAGAGAGTCCTCATAGAGATGGAAACTAGGGCACTATGAAACGTTTATACAACGCACAGAATGACCCAGAAAAAAAAAATTACAATCGTTACAATTGTAACCTCCAGTTATTTAGAGGGAGACAGACCTTAGCTTTTAAAAAAACAAAGTTAAGGCGATCTATAGCATTTCTTGAGAGTCTAGGAGACTACATACCACAGTTAGTAAATTGATCCATGACTTCTTTGTTTCTCAGTGACAGAGAAGTCACAGAGCTTACTCTTGCCTTAGGGATAGATTTGTGCTCATTTCTCCACTCTCCTAAAACACAGTGAGGGATAATGACAGACATTGTTCCCATGGCTCCTTCTAAAGTGTCTTTAAGGTACATTTTCAGAAAAAAATAACTTTCCCAATCCTGATTTAAACTTAGTGTCACCTAACAGTTTCAAATCATTCATGAAACGTAAACAGTTTCTATTTTCTGAGATTTAAGGTTGAAATTGCAAGATATCAAATAGAGTACTTAGAAAATGAAGCCATCCCAAATAGCACAAGTGTAACAGAACACTTTTCACTTTTACAAATACTTTACACATTTTTGCATTACTTCATATTCTTTTCTCAAATAATATGATGGTAGAATCACTCTTCATACAACTATGTCTTACACATTTATGATAAACTTTTAACGCCATACTCCTAGATTCCAAATTTCTTTTCACATATTTTCTGGTGATGTGGCTTTCAAACTAATGTTCCCTGTGAGTTTGCATGTACCTGTGATTTTCACTCAGAAAGACTCTAGTTCAGTATTTCATTTTGTCTTTGTGAAAATATAAAGCCAAATAAATGTCTGCTACTGAATTGGTATAAGTTTACAATGGCTTTTGTTTTCTAACTTTCAAAATTCCCTATACTCTCAGCAAGGAACAGCTGAAGGTTGTCATCCTCATGAAGATCTTTTTCTTTTTTTTCTGCAATATTAAGGTAGATGTAAATGCTAAGTCCTAAAATATAAAGAACAATTCCACTTTTTGCACAATAGCATCATAAGGTAAACAGAGCTTGTATTTTATGAATCTACCAAGTATTGAGGCAATTATTCATATTGTAATAAGTTATTATTTATATGCTTTAAATTATTTGCTTTAGATCATAAAATTTGTATTAATCATAATCAATATCAATCAATAGCACTTTTAGCAATTGTATTTTTCTTATGTGAATAATAGTTATTTTGCTGATAGAATATATATTTACCTGTCTAATGAATATATTTATATATTTATTTACATATGCACATATTTGTACTCAGATTTTATTATATGCATACACTAGAAAATTTTTTATAATTTTTTTTATTATTAGACATGTAGAGTTATAGATAGTGAGAGAGACAGAGAGAAAGGTCTTCCTTCTGTTGGTTCACTCCCCAAATGGCTGCTACGGCCGGTGCTGCACCGATCCGAAGCCAGGAGCCAGGTGCTTCCTCCTGGTCTCCCATGTGGGTGCAGGGCCCAAGCACTTGGGCCATCCTCCACTGTCTTCCCAGGCCACAGCAGTGAGCTAGACTGGAAGAGGAGCAACGGGGACTAGAACCTGCCGCCCGTATGGGATGCCGTCGCCACAGGCATAGGATTAGCCAAGTGAGCCACGCACTGGCCCCCATAGGAAAATTTAATACATATAATTTTAAAAACCAGTATCTGAATAACATAGCTCAAACTTATTTCTTTCTTTATTTGAAAGGCAGAGCTACAGAGAGGGAGAGAGAGAGAGAGAGAGAGAGAGAGAGATCTTCCATCTTCTATTTCACTCTTGAAAAAGCCACAATAGCTGGGGCCTCACCAAGCCAAAGACAGGAGCCAGGAGCCTCCTCTGGGTCCCCACATGGGTACAGTGGTGCAAGCACCTGGGTTACCTTCCATTGCTTTCCTTGTCATACCAGTAGGAAGCCAGATCAGAAGCTGAGCAGCCAGGAATCGAATCAGTAGATATATGGGTTTCTGGCATTACAGGTGGAGGCCCAATTGGACATGCCACAACACTGGCCCCCTCAAATTTACTTTTGACATTCCATTATTTATTTACTAGTTGATTTAGTTTTTGTCTGTTTGACTCTTTAGTTGTACCTTTCTTCCTTCCCACTTTCCAATACTGAACTGATACTTTTTGAGCAATTGCTCTAAGTTCAGTGTGTAGAAAACACTATCAATAATCCCATCTACAATGATACAAAGATGAAAAATAAAGAATTTAAGGATAATAAATTTTCTGATACTGAAATCATATACAATAATGCAAGAAAATTGTCAAATATAAAAGGTACAAAAATACATTAAAAATAATTCAAGCCAAACAATAAGAATTTTAATGTTTACCATCCACATATTTTATATTTACATATAAATGCATATATAATACAATCATAAGTGTTTATATTGGTTTATCCTGAATATCCCCACTTTTTAAGAACATGTGTGTTATTTTAATACAAAGAGCCCCATGATTTATTCTATCAACCTCTTTTTCCTAAATTGTAATTTAAGAATATAACTTTGGAAATTACACTAAATTCTTCCTTAGAATATATTTTAGATGTTTATTAATTGTAAGTATGTACTCTAATTACACATTCTATGTAAATAATTGATAATAAATGTGCCAAATTATGTCTCAGTTTTGTGTGACTTCTCATTGAAGAGATTCATATCAGAACCAATAGTTTTCGCACTTACACATTTTAAAAAGTATTACATGATCATATGATATTTGAATGATTTTCATCTTTATTTGAATGATGGCAGAAAAACAATAAAAACTCACAGGTACCATTCATTTAAGTAATGCAGGCAGAAGGGATTATATATCATAAAGGCAGACATCAAATGAATCTCTAAGATGAAAAGTCCTCCAAAACACTAATGAATGTGGTAGTGTAGTCTTTCCTCACTCCTTTTCCCACATATCCGACTTGAAACACTCATTCTCCTAGTTGTTGACAGTATAGGCAAATTGTAGCTCCCAGCTGTGTTATTCCCTAGGGCTTGCCAGGTACTTAAGAGAGCTTCTTGGGCAGGCGCCTTGGCTCACTAGGCTAATCCTCTGCCTGCGGCGCCGGCACCCTGGGTTCTAGTCCCGGTTGGGGCTCTGGGTTCTAGTCTCAGCTGCTCCTCTTCCAGTCCAGCTCTCTGCTGTGGCCCAGGAAGGCAGTGGAGGATGGCCCAAGTGCTTGGGTCCTGCACCCACATGGGAGACCAGGAAGAAGTACCTGGCTCCTGGATCCGGATCGGCGCAGCGCTCCGGCTGCAACGCACCGGCCATGGCGGCCATTTGGAGGGTGAACAACGGAAGGAAGACCTCTCTCTCTCTCTCTCTCTCCTCTCTCTCACTGTCTAACTCTGCCTGTCAAAAAAAAAAAAAAAAAAAAAAAAAAAAAAAAAAAAAAGTAAAGAGCTTCTTTCCAGACACTGCTGCTGCCTGGGAGTGAGGCATGCCCAGTGACCAGTTGGCTTGTCAATATAAAAGCACTGACCTTTTGGTTCAATTCGGTACATCCCTGAAGAGTCATTCTATGTCCAGTATTCTTATTAAGATTAAATACAATCCTTGTTAGGTTCCAATATGTCTCACTACCTAACCCTGCATTTTGGCTCACGTAGAGAGATCCAATCAAGGAGAATTTATCAATAAAATTCCTGCATATAGATTTCAGTTTCTAAATCTTCTGAGAGAAACGCAGTTATGACGCCTATTGTAATCTTGACACACCAATAAAGAGAAACAAAGCAAAGGTGCTTATTTTCTTTTCTCTATGTTATGGTTGAAAAAGGGACTGATGATTCCTGAGAAAACTTTACTTTTTAAACTAAAACTATTACTAGAACTGGGAAGTTATCAAGAAGTAACATAGAAAAGGAAAATTGAGTTAGTCAATGGATCTGGAAAGAAATTGTGCATATTTTCACGTTTTATTCCTTTAATGTAGATCAACAAATGAAAGATCAACAGTTAAAGACTTATCTCTATATAGTTCTTCATTTTTTTCCCAGGAATTTTGTATCTGTTAAAAAGAAAGGAATCAGGGGGAAATTCATTAGGGCAGGCTGTCTTCCAAAAAAAAAAAAAAAAAAAATCTGGGACCAATACTCAGTAGAATAACCTATTCAAAAGCTCAAGATATCCTGAATAAGAATAAAATATACTATTAGTTGATGTGGTTTGAGGACTTTTAATACAAGTACATTTTTAAGGATCAAGATAAAATCTATAAACAGAAAATTGAATACATAGAGTTCTGCAAGCTTAGCCTTCAGGCTTAATATCCAGGTAGGAGGTAACCAGTCTCCAACAACTTGTGCATGAAGCATGAAGAATTGTTAGCTATTCTATTTAGGAAATATCTAGTTTGGGTAGGAATATCCATGCTGAAAATGAATAACATGAAAATGAATCAAATAAAAAATTGTGGAGGAAGTATAAAAAGAAAAAAATAGAAATCATGACTTACCAATATTAAATGACATAAATCTCTTAAGATACTAAACTTAAATATTAATAAAAGTATAATACCAGAATAAGTGATAATGCAGAACTAACCAAATGGAGAAAAAGCAAAATTATCCAAATACCAATATATGAGTACGAAAACACAGCAGTGAAATAATGTATTTTTCTAAGTGTGAAATCATACATGAAAATGCTGAGAAACTGCCAACTAGAGAAAAGTATAAAGATTGGTAGACTTGCTTTCCCTAAATGTGCCAAAGTTGAATGCAGCCCTCTCTAAATGCATTTTCCTCATGCCTGAAAAGTAATAAAATATAATACAAAGTCCTTTATATGTAAAATATTCTAGAAAAAGATAGTTACCAAATACCTAAGAAGTATGCAAGAACATTCAGTGAGCATCTCATTCTCGACCTTTCTATAGACACATTGTACCTGCAGCAGTAACTTTATTTTCTCTTTTCCCCAGGGTGGTTATTGAGAGTCTAATGACTAGTCAGAAACATGAGAACAAAGACCAAGCTATTTTATTACATACAAGGAGTACAGAAGATAATACTGCTTTTTTGTCCGATCACTGGATCCAGCAAATAACTTTCTGTTTTATAAGCCTGGTTGCCACAAATTTTGTTTTACATAAATCAAATATGGAGCTAAGACTTGAGTTGAATCCATAGAATGATGCCTTACTTTTCTGAATGCATCTGAAGGCTCTGCCAATGTGGCCTCTTTCAAAGATTCTGACAGTACTGCAACTAATTGCCATTCAATCCTGAGTGTTTTGGTTATTAAATAAGCACCACAGAGAAGAAATGCTTGAGATTTATACATTTGGTTATGAGTTTTCTGTGGGTTTATTATGCTATATATCAATTAGATGTACTGAATGTCTCCCAATGATGTCTTCCCATCTACTGACAATTATTTATCTAATTCAAATTTTATTCAAGATTTTTACAGATTAGTCATCTCCTGAACCAAACTAAATCATATGTTCTCACTACCCAACTTTGAATTTTATAAAAATCAAAGTGAAACAACAAAATTCAATAAATTATAACATATAGTATAGTTTTGAAAATTTATACTTAAACATCTCATACACATTCACTTTTTCATTTTAATATTGCAATTTCCACATAAATTTAAGTACTTAAACATTCTGAATAGCATCCATATATGATGAAAATATATTAAAGATATTGTGGCCATATGGGGAGTCAACTAGCGGATGGTGGACCTCTCTGTCTCTGCCTCTCCTTCTCTTTTTGTGTAACTCTTTCAAATAAATAAATCTTTGAAAAAAAAAGTTTGCCTTTTCCACTAGCCATGTGGCCCTGAGGATAAGGACTGCTAGCCGTGTCCCCCACAGTACCCCTGGTACCCACAGCCAGGACTTGCACCAAGTAGGTGACCCACAAACACTTGCTGATGAATTTAGATGAATAAAGAAGGTAAGCATAGTAAAATTGTGAGCTTGTTGCTAGTCTATTGATCCGCTTCCTTATTCTTGTGTGATTTTATTCTCTATTACTATACTTTGCATAAGCTTTTTTATCTGATGTGGCAAATTTCCCTATACTGAACACATGAAATTTGTCATTTTCTTGGAACTTCTTGGCTATTTTCAGCCTTTTGATATGCACTTGAAATTTTCTGAGCTTCTTTTTCCAAAGATTTATTTATTCATTCATTTAAAAGGCAGAGCGACAGAGAGGGGAAGAGACAGAGGTCTTCCGCCCGCTGGTTCACTCCCTAGATGGCCACAACAGTCAGGTGTGGGCCAGGCCAAAGCCAAGAGCCGGGAGCTCCATCTGGGTCTCCCATGTGGGTGGCAGGAGCCCAGGCACTGGAGCCATCTCCTGCTGCTTTCCCAGGCCTGTTAGTAAGGAGCTGAATCAGAAGCACAGTAGCCCAAACTCAGACCAGCACTCCTGTATGGGATCGCAGCATTACAAACTGCACCTTAACCTGAGCTGGCTGGCTGGGCCACGATCTACCTGATCATGGTTTCTTAGAATCTGGGCATCAGCTCTATACCCGCCTCACCCAGCCACCCACATCCATGGCACACAGCACAGCAGGATTATCATAACTGCCTGGAATTTATGTAACTACTGAGGGGGAAATCTATGTGTTTATCATATGAAGTCAGTCTATAAATTCAATCTGTTCTCCCTATTCTGTCCTCCTAGTCATTATTGGATATATTTTGAATTTCATAATTTTGTCAGTAAAATTTTGTGAATCTATTTGAAAGAAAGAAAATATATTAAAGATGTTTATTTCAAAACTATTAACATGCACAATGCAAGGAACAAAGAGAGAAAAATATCCAGGGACAGCTCTACTTTGTTGGCCGATTTTGTTGACATACTACTATTTTTTATGGATACAATCATTTAAAAACTTTTGATCAACTTCTAAAGGAAATAGTCAAGATTTATAAGATTTTCAGAGCAATTAAATGAGTCTAAAACTGTAACCTTCAAGTATATGAAGGAGTATTATAACCAGCTGCTCTTCATTTCCACTGAGAGTAGAAGACATGGAAATATGTTTAATTCACAGCAGGAGTGATTTAGATTGGACAACAGGAAGACACACTTGACAGGAATTCTTGCTAGACCCTAAAAGAGATTACCAAGGGAAATTTGTAGGCTCTTTTTCCATTTTGGTCATCACAAATAAATTAGATTGATTCTACAGTTACTGAAATGACCGTGAATTCTTGCAAGTAGGTCAAGGAAGTAATCAATGGGACACTGAAGTAATGGGAAGTCTTTTATTATTCTATATTATTATGGTAGATGTTCTGCTATTTCACTCCTTCCTTTTCTCACATATATGACTTCTTTTTCCAATCCTACTCTTATCTAATATATTTTCCAGTCCCACTCTTACCAATAATAGTATGTTCTGTGTAAAATGGTCATTTATTTCTCTGTTTCTGCTTTGATGCTTTTTTGTGAGCCATAAAGGTCTACACTACAATGAAAAATATAGCAGGAGAAAAAGTGGTGTCATTTTTATTGAGTTAATTTATCTGATATGTCATTCATAATACTAATAGGTACCTGCCATATGTACTTAATTCTGCATATGTTGATTTATTAAAATTATTTGCTAATGCCTTAATAGTGCATTTCATTCCTCTGTATTTGCACTGCATTCATAATATGGATCAAGAGATCCTTCACATTCAGAAAATGTTCTGATCTACAATTCAAAATTTATTTGAATGGCTTGAAACTCATTCTGAAAAAAAATAACAAGTGTACTCTTACTTAATTCCTATGCAGATCATCTAGGTTATGTTTTCATTGCATTTAATAGGAAAAAACTGGTTTCTTTATACCTAAATTAGTATCCATATTCCTTTTCAACTGGATTCAAGACTGACTTTCTATTTTGAAGGGAGAAGAGAGAGAATGCCCTCAGTAATTCCTCCAAACCTGGATTATTATCCAGGTTGCTGGATATCCAGGATGCTCTTTGCAGTATCTTTAACATTCTTCCCTTCAGGAATTATAGTCCATTTCATCTTTTCAGCATTGACATATGACCTCTCTTAACCAAGGCAATGGCATATATAGCATTCTGAGATTTCAGATGACCTCTTAAGAAGCTCAGTAACTTTTCTTTCCCTCTTGAAACATTGCCAAGAGGCCAACTATATAAAGAAGCCACTGGAGGATGAGAAACTCCATAAAGGAAACGAAGGAGTCCAAGACCGCTTGTAGCACTCAACAGCTACGTATGTAAGAGAAGATGTCTGTGACCGCTCAAGCCCAACCAAGGCATCTCAAGACTGCAGTGACATGAAAAGCCCACGTGAAACCCCTCGGAAAAGTCACTCATCTGAGGCCAGCTCCAATTTCTGACTTATCTTTTCTTAAGAAAGCTAAACGTTGTGGTTATATTTCAATGTAGTCTGTTAAACAGTAATAAGCGATCATAATATTGTCATGAATGACATTTATGATTTATAAACCAAGGAAACTGTAACATGCATTTTGTTCTTAGGGTTCTCCAGAACTTATAGGATATAAAGACACTTCAAAAAGTGTGTGGAAAATAACATCAAAACATGTTTATTCTGGTGTAAAATTTTTGAAATTCATGCAGTTTTTCATTATACTAATTTTCCATGAATGATTTGAAGACCTATTTTATCTATGAATTTAAACAATTTTGTGACAAAATAAACTTATCTTTGAATTCTATTTCTACAAACCTTTTGAACACACTCATATGAATATACTCATAAATAGAGAGAGAGAGGAGAAGCAATTTGTTAAGGGATTTGTCTCAGTCTGTTGTGGGAGCTGGGCCCAACAAATGGCTTTTTGCAAACTAGAGAACTAAGCAAGCTTGATAGGAGTCTTATCTCAAAGTCCGAAAGGTCGAGCAATGCGCTGATTATGCAGTTCTCTGTCCAAGGCTGAAAGTCTGAGAGCCAGTGTTTGATGTGAGTCTTGGAGTACAGAGGCCAAAGACCCCGGAATTAAAATACATAATATAAGAGATGTGTATCCTGGATTTTTTTTTAAAAAGCAGGAATTTTCCTTACTTCAAACTTCTTATTTTATCCTATTTGATTAGATGGTACCTACCCAAACTGAGGAATAATCTTCCCCATTCAGTCCACAAACTCATGCTAATTTCCTCCAGAAAAATGCTCCAAGACACCCAGGACAGTTCAACCATACTAATCAAATGCCAAATTGTCTCAGTTTTCCTTTCAACAAAAGGATGGGTTCAGTGCTTATTGAAACATTGAGCATAATTAATGCAAGATTCAAAATAAATATTTTCCAACTTATCTGATTATCTCTTAAATATGCCATGTGAACGCTCAAAATTAACCATCACAATGCAGAAGCTTTTTACACTCATATGGAAATACAATGCCACATTTCATTCTTATGGTATATTAATAGAACCGTATGGTTCTATGACAATAAAAAGGAGGGAAAAGACATACTTAAAGGTGAAAACTGGAGGTATTGAATGAAAATAGAACCATGCACCCAATTCGACAGAGATCTCACAGTAGCATGAACTATTTCATTTATGGCATCCAAATGACTGGATTGACGATGGTTTTCCTAGTGATCCTTTTGACATTGTAGACAGAAAGACTCTCCTTCAATCTGTCACTGTGTTTTCTGAAACACTGCTTTCTCTGTGTCCTCATCATACTATTTCAATTATCCTTTCTTACCTTCTTCATTAGTTATTGTTTCCCTGACATATCCATCAGAGGCATGAATAGATCTTATTCAACAGGATAGTGAAGTCAGGAAAGCAAATAATCCAGAAGTGACAGAGTGGACTACCCAAAGTAGTGAGCAATCAGAGAGCAGTGACAGCTGAAGCTGATTTTTTTTCCTATGGAAGAATATTCCCTGTGCCTTGTGTTTCCTAACTCTTGCCCAAGTTTGCATTCTTATTGCATTCTTATTATTATTCTTACTGTTTGTAACAGCCAACATGCCTAGCCAAAAGAGTCTTCTATTGTGTGGAACAAATAAGTAGCAGTGTAGGTCTCTAGAAAGACCAGAAGAAATAACTCCTTAAGGAAATGTGTAAAAATAGAAGTGGACAGTCAAGCTTGCCAGTGTAAAAGGGCATGTAACCCAAGAGGGCTATTCTACAACGCATGGCATTCAGAAAAGAAAGAGCTGAACTAATTCTCTGTTATCTTCTGGAAAGTAGTTCACATGGAAGCATGTGTTTGGATGAACAAGGCAAATTCTATGAAGGAAATGAAAATTCAGGAGTTTAGATTCCTTTTTAATGACATTGGATAGTCTTTATTAAACGAATGTGAAAGTGTAAATACATTTAGATATAATCTATGTTTTAGCCGATTTCATTGGTAACTTGCTGCTCAATAGTTTACCAGATTAATATTATTAAATAATTAATAACAATAATTTATACTTATAACAATTAATAATATTAATATTTCCATTCATCCTGGTATAGCCCTTGTGAATAATTTCTGAGTATTTGTCTACTTTTTAAAGATTTTTATACCATCAGCAAATTTCAAAAGATAATTTTGGTTTTTCTAGCAGATCCATAAAGACGTTTTCTCTGATATATATATTGACCACTCATCTAAATGAGTATAAAGATCTTCACAGAGGCCAGCACCATGGCAAAGCAGTTAAAGCCACTGCCTGCAGTGCCGGCATCCCATATGGGCACTGTTTCAAGTCTCAGCTGCTCCACTTCGGATCCAGCTCTTTGCTATTGCCTGGAAAAGCAGTAGAAGATGGCCCAAGTCCCTGGCCCTGTACCTGTGTAGGAGACTCGGAAGAAGCTCCTGGCTCATGGTTCCTGGCTTCAGATCAGTGCAGCTCCAGTTGTTGAGGCCATTTTGGAGAGTAAGCCAGCCAGCAGATGGAAGACCTCTCCCTCTCTCCCTCTCCCTCTCTCTTTCTCTCTGCCTCTGCCTTTCTGTAACTCTGCCTTTGAAATAAAAAAAAAAAAAAAAAAATCACAGCCTTGCCTCCTGATCATACTCTGCTAATTACAAGGTATATTGTTCTTTTCAATCAACAACACACACTTTGTGGTGAATTCTTTTTTTTTTAACTTTTATTTAATGAATATAAATTTCCAAAGAACAGCTTATGGATTACAATGGCTTCCCCCCCCCCATAACTTCCCTCCCACCCACAACCCTCCCCTTTCCCACTCCCTCTCCCCTTCCATTCACATCAAGATTCATTTTCATTTCTCTTTATGTACAGAAGACCAGTTTATCATATATTAAGTAAAGATTTCAACAGTTTGCTCCCACACAGAAACATAAAGTGAAAAATACTGTTTGAGTACTAGTTATAGCATTAAATCACACTGTACAGCACACTAAGGACAAAGATCCTACATGAGGAGTAAGTGCACAGTGACTCCTGTTGTTGACTTTACCAATTGACACTCTTGTTTATGGCATCAGTAATCACCCTAGGCTCTTGTCATGAGCTGCCAAGGCTATGGAAGCCCCCTGAGTTCACTGACTCTGATCATATTTAGACAAGGCCATGGTCAAAGTGGAAGTTCTCTCCTCCCTTCAGAGAAAGGTACCTCCTTCTTTGATGACCTGTTCTTTCCACTGGGATCTCACTCGCGGAGATCTTTCATTTAGGTCATTTTTTTTTTTTTTTTGACAGAGTGTCTTGGCTTTCTGCACCTGAAATACTCTCATGGGCTTTTCAGCTGGATCCACATGCCTTAAGGGCTGATTCTGAGGCCAGAGTGCTGTTTAGGACATCCGCCATTCTATGAGTTTGCTGTGTATCTCACTTCCCATGTTGGATTGTTCTCTACATTTTTTATTCTATAGGTTAGTATTAGCATACACTAGTCTTGTTTATGTGATCCCTTTGACTCTTAATCCTATCATAATGAACAATTGTGAACAAAAATTGGTCACTTGGACTAGTGAGATGGCATTGGTACACGCCACCTTGATGGGATTGAATTTGAATCCCCTGGTATGTTTCTTCATTTTTATTTTTATTTTTATTTTTTTGACAGACAGAGTGGACAGTGAGAGAGAGAGAGACAGAGAGAAAGGTCTTCCTTTGCTGTTGGTTCACCCTCCAATGGCCGCCGTGGCTGGCGCGCTGCGGCCGGCGCACCGCGCTGATCCGATGGTAGGAGCCAGGTGCTTATCCTGGTCTCCCATGGGGTACAGCGCCCAAGGACTTGGGCCATCCTCCACTGTACTCCCTGGCCACAGCAGAGAGCTGGACTGGAAGAGGAGCAACCGGGACAGAATCCGGTGCCCTGACCGGGACTAGAACCCCATGTGCCAGCGCCACAATGCAGAGGATTAGCTTAGTGAGCCGCGACACCGGCCCTGGTATGTTTCTAACTCTACCGTTTGGGGCAAGTCAGCTTGAGCATGTCCTAAATTGTATATCTCTTCCCTCTCTTATTCTTAAAAATTCTTAAAAAGCCAATTTTGAATACTTTCTGTTTAGGAAAAGCAGAAAGCATAACTGAAGAAAAGGATAGTTAAGGTAATCTTAAGTACAGTAACAGGTAACCATTATTATTTAAATTTAGACAATAGTGAAAGTGAAAGGTTTCTATTGTTAATAATTGCACCTGCGTAATAGGCAAAAATCAACATGTTGCAGGCAAACTAAGATGCACCCTCTCCTTTTCTGAAACAACATGGAAGATTGCTTTCCATTGTTTCTACAATTCAACCTGTGATTTACATCTCCTTGGTAAAATTCAGTATCCATGTAAATACTACTTAACCTTTGGACACCCCACAAGAATGCAAAGACCTAGGAGAAAAGCCATCATGTTTCTTATTCAGAATTTAGCACAGCACATACCATGTAATTTATTAAAATTATTTAGATAGTACTTTATTTTTAATTTTAATTTATTTATTTTCATTTTACTTGAAAGGCAGAGAGACACAAAGAGATCTTCCATCCTCTGGTTCACTTCCCAAATACAAACAACATCCATGGTTGGGCCAAACTTGAAGCTAGGTGCCTGGAATTCAATTTGAGTCTCCCACACAGGTGGCACAGGCCCAACTTCCTGACGGAGCACATTAGCTGGTGGATATGAAGTGGAGGGGCCAGAACTTAAACCAGGCATTTGGATACTATACATGGGGGTCCAAGCAGAAACTTAACTCTTGGATCAAAAAACCAAGCCTCCACTACATTTTTGATAAGCAAATTATTTAGCACTAAATTTCCAGCTAACATTTATCCTGGAAACAAAAAATCCATATATATTATAAAAATATATAAATAAATAATAAATAAAATCCATATATTATATATGTATATAATGAGTACTCATAATACAGAAAGCCTTGTTCATGATCCTATTGGTGGACCTTTACGTAAATGACAAACATTTTATACTTATCAAAAATAATATAAAAATTATATCAACCTAAGAAATTGGATACAATGTCCTATATACAGGGAATGTGACAGAACTCTCACTATTATATGTTGGGTATGGAGGCAAGAATAGAGAAATATCATCAGTAAATAAAATATTAAAATTATGAAACAAATTTGATTATCAAATTATAGTTTGGGATGTCTTTATTGGCTTTGTATACATAATTATGAAGTATTTAGTGTTCTAATTAGCTATAAAATGAATGTTAAATAACTCAGCGTACAAACTGATTTTAAATATAGTGCTTGTATATTTTGGTTAGAAATTGAGAAATTTTAATAAAATTAAATAGCATTAAAAAATACTGTCTTAAATTATCAAGTGAATTTGCATTGATGTAACAAAAACTGCCAAATGCTATTTGTTTTTCACTCACTGTACTCTTTCAAAATGTGTGATCTGATTGTCATCAGTGCCTCTGATATTACATATGATGAAGAACGTTTTCTTTCAAAGAACAGCTGCCACAGATGGCTCATATATATATATATATATATATATTATAGTTGGAAATGAATTTGTGTGATAGACCTGAGTTATCTATAATAAATGTATCTCATATTAGTAATTAAAATCATACATATAGTTCTGGAGGTTCTAGCCAGAGCTATTAGGCAAGAAAAAGAAATTAAAGGGATACAAATTGGGAAGGAAGAGCTCAAACTATCCCTCTTTGCAGATGACATGATTCTTTATTTAGAGGACCCAAAGAACTCTACTAAGAGACTATTGGAACTCATAGAAGAGTTTGGCAAAGTAGCAGGGTATAAAATCAATGCACAAAAATCAACAGCCTTTGTATACACAGACAATGCCATGGCTGAGGAAGAACTTCTAAGATCAATCCCATTCACAATAGCTACAAAAACAATCAAATACCTTGGAATAAACTTAACCAAAGACGTTAAAGATCTCTACGATGAAAATTACAAAACCTTAAAGAAAGAAATAGAAGAGGATACCAAGAAATGGAAAAATCTTCCATGCTCATGGATTGGAAGAATCAATATCATCAAAATGTCCATTCTCCCAAAAGCAATTTACAGATTCAATGCAATACCAATCAAGATACCGAAGACCTTCTTCTCAGATCTGGAAAAAATGATGCTGAAATTTATATGGAGGCACAAGAGACCTCGAATAGCTAAAGCAATCTTGTACAACAAAAACAAAGCCGGAGGCATCACAATACCAGATTTCAGGACATACTACAGGGCAGTTGTAATTAAAACAGCATGGTACTGGTACAGAAACAGATGGATAGACCAATGGAACAGAATTGAAACACCAGAAATCAACCCAAACATCTACAGCCAACTTATATTTGATCAAGGATCTAAAACTAATTCCTGGAGCAAGGACAGTCTATTCAATAAATGGTGCTGGGAAAATTGGATTTCCACGTGCAGAATCATGAAGCAAGACCCCTACCTTACACCTTACACAAAAATCCACTCCACATGGATTAAAGACCTAAATCTATGACCTGACACCATCAAGTTACTAGAGAACATTGGAGAAACCCTTCAAGATATTGGCACAGGCAAAGAATTTCTGGAAAAGACCCAGGAGGCACAGGCAGTCAAAGCCAAAATCAACTATTGGGATTGCATCAAATTGAGAAGTTTCTGTACTGCAAAAGAAACAGTGAGGAGAGTGAAAAGACAACCGACAGAATGGGAAAAAATATTTGCAAACTATGCAACAGACAAAGGGTTAATAACCAGAATCTACAAAGAGATCAAGAAACTCCACAAAAACAAAACCAACAACCCACTTAAGAGATGGGCCAAGGACCTCAATAGACATTTTTCAAAAGAGGAAATCCAAATGGCCAACAGGCACATGAAAAAATGTTCAAGGTCATTAGCAATCAGGGAAATGCAAATCAAAACCACAATGAGGTTTCACCTCACCCCGGTTAGAAAGACTTATATACGGAAATCTACCAACAACAGATGCTGGCGAGGATGTGGGGAAAAAGGGACACTAACCCACTGTTGGTGGGAATGCAAACTGGTCAAGCCACTATGGAAGTCAGTCTGGAGATTCCTCAGAAACCTGAAGATAACCCTACCGTTCGACCCAGCCATCCCACTCCTTGGAATTTACCCAAAGGAATTTAAATTGGCAAACAAAAAAGAGGTCTGCACCCTAATGTTTATTGCAGCTCAATTCACAATAGCTAAGACCTGGAACCAACCTAAATGCCCATCAACGATAGACTGGATAAAGAAATTATGGGATATGTACTCTTTAGAATACTATACCGCAGTAAGAAACAACGAAATCCAGTCATTTGCAACAAAATGGAGGAATCTGGAACACATCATGCTGAGTGAAATAAGCCAGTCCCAAAGGGACAAATAACATATGTTCTCCCTGATCGGTGACGACTGACTGAACACCAAGAGGGAAACCTGTTGGAGTGAGGTGGACACTATGGGAAATGGTGGCTTGATCAGCATAGCCCTGACTGTTAATGAACAACTAAATACATTATCCCTCTTAGTAGTTTTTTTATCTGTTCTACTTAATATGACTGGTTTAGATCTGTAATTGATGCACAGTTATTCTTAAGTGTTGAAAATTAACTGAAATGTGATCCATGTTGAACATGGTGGTGGGAATGGGAGAGGGAAGAGATGTATAATTTGGGACATGCTCAGGCTGACTTGCCCCAAGTGGTGGAGTTGGAAGCATACCAGGGGATTCCAATTCAATCCCATCGAGGTGGCATGTACCAATGCCATCTCACTGTTCCAGGTGATCAGTTTCAGTTCACAGTTGGTCATGGTGAAGGGACTGGGAGTCAAAGGGAGCACATAGACAAGTCTAGTACCTGCTAACGCTAACTGATGGAGTAAATAAAGGGGAGAGTGATCCAACATGGGAAGTGAGAATCTCAGCAGACTCATAGAATGGCAGATGTCCTAAATAGCACTCTGGCCTCAGAATCAGCCCTAAAGGCATTCGGATCTGGCTGAAAAGCCCATGAGAGTATTTCAGGCATGGAAAGCCAAGACACTCTGGCAAAAGATCTCTGCGAGTGAGATCCCAGTGGAAAGAACAGGTCTTCAAAGAAAGAGGTACCTTTCTCTGAAGGGAGGAGAGAACCTCCACTTTGACTACGACCTTGTCTAAACAAGATACTAGTCGGAGAACTCAGAGGGCTTCCATAGCCTTGGAAACTCATGACTGGAGCATAGGGAGATTACTGATGCCATAGACAGGAGTGTCAATTGGTAAAGTCAACAACAGGAGTCACTGTGCACTTACTCCTCATGTAGGATCTCTATCCTTAATGTGCTGTACATTGAGATTTAATGCTATAACGAGTACTCAAACAATATATTTCACTTTGTGTTTCTATGGGGGTGCAAACTGTTGAAATCCTTACTTAATGCATACTAAACTGATCCTCTGTTAAAAAAAAAAAAAAAAAAGAAATTATCAATTCCCAACTTGACTCTCACTGGGATTAAACATGACAATAGGTCTGCTCTGATTTCATCATCATTTTAAAAAATCATCTATTATTTTTCACTTTATGTTTCTGTGTGGGAGCAAACTGTTGAAAGCCATACTTAATGTATACTAAGCTGATCTTCTGTATATTAAGATAATCGAAAATGAATCTTGATGTGAATGGAAGGGGAGAGGGAGTGGGAAAGGGGAGGGTTGTGGGTGGGAGGGACGGTATGGGGGGAAAGCCATTGTAATCCATAAGTCGTACTTTGGAAATTTATATGCATCAAATAAAAGTTTAAAAAAAAAATAAATAAATAAAAAAAAATAAATTAATTTTCATTGTAAGTTTCTATGGTGTGGTGTGTTCATTCATACTTTATATTTCATTAGTTTTAAAGTAAATATAAATCTTAGTCAAAACATTGTTTCCAAAATTTCAATTATTTGTCTTTATCCAAGTTAGTGGATGCAAATTTAAGTATCATTTTTGAATCCTCACTTTCATCAGATATAGTAAGGAAATATATTTTCTTATATAAATTCTGCTTTCAGCTACATAAATCTTTGACAACATGATTGAGTAGTTTTTTTTTTTTTTTAAACTCTCATACATTGAAAAACAGCCATTATAATCTTCTTCAGTTTTGAGATAACAAAATATTTCTGCAAAACAGACACTGAGGAAATAATCATGGGGCTCACCTGCCTTGTTCACTTCATTCTATCAGTTCTTTGAACTCAGTGTCCTTTTTGACCTCCGAGGCTGAAGAGCATCTTCAAACTTTTTTCAGCAATGATTCAAAAATAAGCAAAATATTGCCACAAAACCTAAAGCCTGGATACACACTCTCATATATGTACCCATCTATACTGTGTGAGTATGGAGTATACTTATTCACTGAATTTAATAAAAATGTGAATGCAGTTATAGGACATTCACTTGACATTTGTTCTTCTGACTATCTTAAATTAGAAAATAAAAAGTCAACAGGAGGAAGGAATGCTATTAAAAATGAGTAATTTATGAGTAGTGCACTAAGTAGTTGATAGAGAATGTGCCTATTATAAATATTGATACTACCAGATATGGTCTTTAAAAAAATGCCTTGTACATAGGAGGCCTTACCAATTTCAGTATCAAAATATGTTATGCTGTTTATGAATTGGTTTTTCTTTGTATTTTTTGTGATATGGCTTTTTTTAACTTTTATTTAATAAATATAAATTTCCAAAGTACAACTCTTTGGATTATAGCAGATTTTTCCTCCCATAACCTCACTCCCACCCACAACCATCCCATCTCTTGCTTCCTCTCCCATTCCATTCTTCATCAAGATTCATTTTCAATTATTTTATATACAGAAGATCAATTTAATATATACTAAGTAAAGATTTCAACAGTTTGCACCCACACAGAAACACAAAGTGTAAAGTACTGTTTGAGTACTAGTTATACTGTTAATTCACATAGTACAACACATTAAGGACAGAGATCCTACATGGGGAGTAAGTGCACAGTGACTCCTGTTGTTGATTTAACAACTTACACTCTTATTTATGACATCAGTAATCACACGAGGCTCTTGTCATGAGCTGCCAAGGCTATGGAAGCCTCTTGAGTTTGCCAACTCCGATTTTATTTAGACAAGACCATAGTCAAAGTGGAAGTTCTCTCCTCCCTTTAAAAGCTTCTGAAACTTGATCATTTGGGGATCACACAAGAAGTAAAAATGAAGGTAGAGAAAATTAGTTATAAATCATTTTAATTGAAACTGTGTGTTAAATTTGATGTGTCAACATGTCTTTTCAATTAAGCAAACTGACTGTAGCTCTCAGAGGCACTAGAAATTGTACTAAGTAGAAGAATACACCTAACATACACATGATAAAATATGTATGAAATTATATGTCAATTCCAAACATAATTTCATTAAAAAGTACTGAAATTATGAAAGGTATTTAAAATAAAACCAAGAGCTGTATTATTCAAATAAATCCAAAATTTTGGACATAAATATCAAATATTAAGATAGCTCAACAGATGTCTGTAATAACACAGATTTAAAATAGGAAATATTTATCTTAGTAACAGTATTTTTTATGAAGTTACAGTAGTAAGACAATAAGAAACAATTTCTAAGCCAAGTGTTTGTTGCTTTCTACATCTTAGTTGAGGTCTAATCTATTATTTCATTGGGTAGGTCAAAGCTTAAGTTCATACTATTGTCTTCCTCTATCATATCCCTATGCTCACTATGAAGAAATCCTGTCTAATATACTTAATATTCAACTTTTAATCTTTTTTTTCACCATGTCCAACTTCACCAAATTAATCCAAGTGTAAATACAAATAGTACTGAATTCAGTACTGAATTGCAGTTACCCACATCCTCACATTTAGGCTCCTGTTCTTATTTAACGTTCTGCTCTTTTTAAATTCTAAGTAATTTTAGGAGCCCAGTATTTTTATTCTGAACTGGGTCCCCACAATTAAGTAGACAGACTTCAGGGCAAAATTTTCTAGATATTTTCCTTATTTCTGCTCTTGTTATTATTGGAGTCAGCTGAACAGCCCAAGGGGTTCGCCAAAACTTGGTAGATGCTATTGCTCATTTGTCTAAAATCCTCCCACCATGTCAAAATCCTGAAATTTGATCTATGAATTCTTAAATGATCCATCACCTTCTTATCACTGTTATTTTCCTACTGCACATTCATTAATAACCCCTGACTCAACGGCTGACTTTCCTGTTATTCCTAGACATCCAAACAACCGAATATAAAGGCTCTTAGATTTTGTGATTTTTTTTTTTTTTTTATTTGTTTAAGTCTGAGACCTGCATTCTCCACCTGGTAAGTGTCACCAACAAGGGAGTAGAAATTGCTTCCTGAAGGGTAAATAATTCACTGATTTGACCATATTTCCCTGAGAAAAACAATTATTTATTTCATAAAATAGGTCATATTTTCTGACTTATCAAGTCAGCAAACCTTAACTCTTATTTATTTTGATTTTGACATGTTTTGGTTCACTTAGAATTATCTAGACTCCTCTGATGCATCTGTTGTATCCTGCAGATTTTTTAAGTGAAGCTCAGCCACACCTGATTCTCATACATTTAGGAAACCTGATTAGATTATTGTTCCTTCAATCTGTAGAGCTTTAAGCAAAGCCCTTTTGAGCTACATCATTAAAGTAGAAATCTCTTAAATTATACACAGTCACATGTTAACCACAGATAAGAAGAGTTTCAATTAAAATAATAAAATCACAATTTTATTTCTTAGAGAAATAATCACAAATACTTCTTTAACCTAAACTGATAATATAATAACTACACTTATTTAAAGATGTAATTAACAATGACATGCCACTTTACATAAAATGAAAGTAGTGTATCTTTTGTTTTATTTTAAAATAAAGTCTCGTACTAATAACACTGTAATAAAAACAGTCAAGATAAAATATGTGTTGAAAAATTTAGAATAATATTTTTAGATTCCCTCATATTTATGTGTGCTATGCTATAATGGAGAAGATTTGAAAATCCTAATTCAATATAATAGAGAATATAATTTAACTTTTTCTGCACCACTGGACAATTATTCTTTTCTACAATTAAAAATTAATATATACTTTCAAAATAGATATGAATTTGCAAATTTTGGAGCACCCAAATAATATTAAATTTATTGCTTTGAACTTCACAATTATATAACCATGTTATATAATTTAACTCAGTTAAATTACTGAGTTTCTCTAAGCCTTAATTATCAAATATAAAATAATATATAGTGAAAAGTCAAGTATCTGGCCAAAAGTAACTATTCCATAAATGGTAGCTTTTCATTATCAAAAGCATTTAAATTTTGTTCAAAAATGTCTCATAGAAAAAATGTAATGCTGGGTTTTAATATCTTCAATATCTTTATATCAATTACTATTGTGCTAAAGTGCATGTCACAATATTAATGACTGCAATGGTGTTATTATTCAGAAAGAGTTTATTTTCTTATTTCCCCATGTGATTAAAATTATGGAACTAGGTTTTCAAGAATAAATGCAGGCAGGCGCTGCGGCTCACTAGGCTAATCCTCCGCCTGTGGCGCTGGCACCTGGGGTTCTAGTCCCAGTTGAGGCGGGGGGTTGCTCCTCTTCCAGTGTAGCTCTCTGATGTGGCCCGGAAAGGCAGTGGAGGATGGCCCAAGTCCTTGGGCCCTGTACCCTCATGGGAGACCAGGAGGAAGCACCTGGCTCCTGGCTTTGGATCGGTGCAGCGCACCGGCCCTTAGGGGCCATTTCGGGGGTGAACCAATGGAAGGAAGACCTTTCTCTCTGTCTCTGTCTCTCTCTAACTCTGCCTGTCGAAAAAAAAAAAAAAAAAGAACAAATGTAAATACTAAGAGAAGTATTCAAAAAATACAGCCCATTTTGGATTTACACAACAACAACCTAACTAAGCCTGTTTTGTCTTGTTTTTGTTTTATTTTGTTTTGTTTGTTTTGTTTTTGTTAACACTAAGTTGAATAATCTCTCTTGGCTTTGGTTCAGAATCCTGAGAGATGTTTAAAAAGCTTTCCATATGTTTGACAGTAGGGCTATAAAATTTTCATCTTGTTTGTCAAGCTTCAATTACAGACTTGCTTCAAGTTGCTGGAGAATCTGCAAAGGTAGAAATAGCCAACTATATGTATCGGGAAAATTTGAGGTAACATCAGTGAAAAATAAGGACAATAAATGTTAGGAATTTACCTATTAGCATCAGCTACAACTGGAATGTGAAACAAAATAGTATCTGAAAACAAGAAATCTATTTCAATTTTACCCACAAATACTTATAAAAATAAATACAATTAGGGGCCAGTGCCATGGCACAGTAGGTTAAAGCCCTGGCCTGAAGTGCTGGCATCCCATATTAGCGCTGTTTTGAGTCCCAGCTGCTTCTCTTCTGATCCAGCTCTCTGCTATGGCCTGGGATAGCAGTAGAAGATGGCCCAAGTCCTTGGGCCCTTGCACCCACATGGGGGACCTGGAGGAAGCTTCTGGCTCCTGGCTTCAGATTAGCGCATCTTTGGCCATTGCAGCCATCTAGGGAGTGAACCAGTGGATGGAAGACCCTCTCTGTGTCTCTGCCTCTCTCTGTAACACTTTCTTTCAAATAAATAAAATAAATCTTTAAAAAAAATAAAATAAACACAATTAAATAAAGCTTAGTCTAGTGAGTGACTTAGATTTTCATTCCAATTATTAACATTCATGGTAATTATAGTACCATATACATGTGTACATGTGTGTGGGGAGGGAGTGTGTGCAGACAATGAAGAATAAAATAATAGGTTGCTATAGAAGACAAATTATTAAACATGTAATGATTAATACTTTCATATTAGTCTGTTACTGAAGCCTAGTTCTGTTCATATTAGTCCATTATACTTTATGATGCAAATAATGTCAAATGTCCATTTATTATTTTTAAACACAATTACTTTCAGAAAATACATAATAGCTAATATTAAATATTTAAGAACTATGTAAACTGTAATGATAACATTAGCACATGTGTAACAAATATATACCAAAAAGTGAAGAAAATTTAGTATAATTTTATAAATATAAGCTACACAAACAATAAATAAAGTAGAACTCAGATATTTATTGGAAAATCTTTGCCTAGAGAAAGTTGTGTGGTGCAGAAGTGAAGTCACCACTAGAAACGCCTGCATCCACTCAACATATGAGTGCCTGTTGCAGTCCTTTCTGTTTCCAGTTTCAACTTCCTGCTAATACACACCCTGAAGATAGCAGTGGTGACTCAAGTGCTTGAGTGTCTGCCACCACGTGGGATATAACTGAGTTCTGGGTTCCTGGCTAATGGCCTGCCCCAGCCCCAGCTGTTCCAGGAGTTTGGAAGTGAACCAGATACTTCATACAACTTCTGAATGCACCAGTAATAATTCCAGTGCTATAGAAACTAATTGGTCAGTGAGTTAAAATGAAAGGCAACCTTGCCCTTCAATGTAGCTCTTTTTCAGAGATCCATGCAAAACTAACTCTCACACATACGCCTCTACAAATGGGTCAGCAATATCTCTGAGAGTGATATTTATTGTCTCCGAAATCCAAAAAGGACTGGAAATGACTTCTTTTTTTAATAATAGAAAATAAATAAAGCAAAAACTTGTATTGTACCTTGGAGTGAATTTCCCAGCATGTCTCAGATTATTAGGACTTTCAGAAAAAAAAATAAACTTTTTTCGTTAAAAAACATCTTCACTATACTTAACTTCATCTGCCTGAATGCAAGGGCCCCATTAGAGAAAGTACAGTCCTCTGCTTCCTTATTTAATTGGTGCAATTAAAATGATGCCACCAGCCACCAATATAACAGCCAAAAGTGACCAAAATGCCAAAATAAGACAGGTCGCTAGAGTGTACTTTGTGGCAGAGAACACGAGCATCTCATTGTAAACAGTGAAGTCCTATAGATCTGTCCTGCTGTCTTTGCTAAGCAATTTCAAACTGCCTTTTATCCTCTCAACTAATAGATATTAAGTAATGTACTCACTCATCAAATACCAGGAACAGTGTTGACCTGTCCTGGCAAAGATATGACAATGGAATTGTTCTCTAACTGAGAGTACCACGTGTCTGAATCTAGGGTAGTCCATTGTTGTCCACTAAAATCATCCTGTTTTGCTGTGAGACATACAGGGAACTGGAACTATGAATGCGGCTACTTCTAATTTATACTTCAAATCTTTGATGATGGTGATAGCCCCTGAAATTTCTCTTAAAATACAGTAGTGAATCTAATGTACTATCTTAACAAGAAGGGCAATTTAGGCACTTCACTTTGACCTTCCTATCAGAAGCCCTTAATTTGCAGGTTGGAAACATCAATGTAAATTTAATTTGATGTGTTGAATAGATGAGTCCAATTATATGTTTGCAAACCAGAAAAATCATCAAAGAGTATTTTTAGGAGTCCTGGGGACCTGCCAAGAGATCAACTTGGTCCCTGGATCCACTTCTCCCTTGGCCTTCCTGAGTCAGAGGCCAATGAGAGCCCCCAGTGTTTTATTGGATCCTCTGGTGTCCATTTGAGCTCAGTTGTATGGCTGATGTATTACAGGACCCCAGTGGTCCAGATCTCTTGGTGTTCACATCTTTGTGCAACCCCTTTTCTTTGAGTTTGGCTTAACTCACTGACTCACTTCTAATACAATTAAAAATGTAAAAGAAATGTGATCTACCAACATTAGCTAAGATTGTAGCTCATCCACTTTAGGTGCCTGCTTGTATTCTCCTGCTTATTCTCCCTAAGCTAACACATTTATCCACCCTATAGAAAAACCTACATGGAAACAACACAGGGGTAATTCTTCAAAATAGTAAGGAATCGAGTTTCTTGAGTACAAAATCCCACAGGGATTGGTAAGCAACCTGTCAAACACCCACATGAGTGACATTGGAAGTAGGTTTTGTATTCTGTTGTCTATTTGTATGATGTTTTAATAAATATTTAATGGCCAGAATTGTGAATATAGTTCCCAAGCTAATTTTAGTTGCTATTTTCATTTATATATTTGGGTATGTTAACAAATAAAACAAAAGTAAAACAACAAAGATATCTGTCAAAAATCTTCATGTATACAGTGACTTTTTTGCTGAACTTGATAATGGTCTTAAAATATTCAAGGACGGTTTCCACTATTGCTTTTTTTGCTTTTTACAATGTAATGAATATAGATTTGAGGTTTTTAAAATTTAATTTGGACTCACAGTTTTATATATCATTTGAAAATAGACAATGTAATGACTATTCAAACCATGATTTCTAATACTTGCCAATCGCCCTTGTGATATTTTCCCACTCTGGCTGATTCCAAGGTATGAATAGAGTATCAATGATCACGGATTTGAGAAATCATACTCAGTATCACATCATTTTGCTGCATTTCTGCCATTCAAGTACAATGGTATAGACAATCTCAAAAGGTTAGATAATATCAAAATGTTCTAATATTACAAATGATGAGTTTTAAATGTTCTGTTTGTGTTTAATATTTATACAGTCTTAGTGTTACCTTTGCTTCAGTTTTACAATCGCCTAAGAACAATTTCTGAAACTTTGTGTTGCTACCCATATACAGAGACAAGATGAATCATCATCCAGAAGTTCAGATGTCAAGACTGATGATGTGACATACAAACCAAGAGCATAAAAGATCGATTACACGGGAACAGTGCTGTGGCACAGCAGGTGTATGCCCTGGCCTGAAGCTCCGGCATCCAATATGGGCGCTGATTCAAGACCTGGCTGCTCCACTTCCAATCCAGCTCTCTACTATGGACTAGGAAAGCAGTTCAAGATGACCCAAATCCTTGGGCCCCTGAACCCACGTGGGAGACCCAGAAGATGATCCTGGCTCCTGGCTTTGGATCAGTGCAGTTCCGGCAGTTGCAGCCAATTGGAGAGGGAACCAGCGGATGGAAGATCTCTCTCTCTCTCTCTCTCTCTCTCTCTCTCTCTGCCTCTCCTCTCTCTCTGTAACTCTTTCAAATAAATAAATAAATCTTTAAAAAAAAATAGATTGATTACACACAAAGTGAGGCTTTCTGGGAAGATCAGCGTTGATTCCCAAGCAGGTAAAAAACCACCATGGGAGAAGACTGGCTTGACTAGATTTTGTTGTGGTTATGGATGGAGATAGGTTAAGATACTATTACACAATCCGAGACTTGCATTACTTGATTTTCTCTCCAGTGTGAAATACAGGAAAGTCCAGCATTTTATTTCCAGCTTACCAAGATGGGGGGCAGGCAGAAAATGAAAGTATGATGTTGAGACTTTGAAAACTTTCAGTAGTGAAAGCTTGAAATGATGTAAGCCAGTTCCTGGCACTTCAGATTGTGGATGGGTAAGACTAGACACACGATTTCAAATCAAAGGTTTCCTTTGAATCTACTCAACCATTAAAACATTCTCCTTACTTATTGTATTTTACACTAATTTCCCAACTATCAAATGTTCAATTAGTATTTAATTCCTTTTAGCAATCCACATACAACAGTTATTTTTTAAAAAGAATTTTTTCAAGAAATATTTCAAGGACAAAAAGTGACATTTGTGTTCTGAGGAACAGAAAAATTTCTAACAGGATCAGGATCATTATTTAGTGATAGTTTTCAGATTTATATTTGTTCCATCCATCAGTTTAGATAAGCATTTAAAATGTCAAATAAAACATAACTCCTTTGTTTGTCTTTAGACCTATAAATGTATTTAAGAGAGTTAGCATGGTGCTTGGTTTGTGTATGGTATATTACTATGTAGATTAAGCTTAAATCTGAAAATGCAAACCGTGTACAATGTTATGTGAGGGATATTTAAATTGTATTATTTTCACTGAGTTTAAAACTGTCATAAATATTATTCAGATATATTTTCCAAAGATGTTAATTCAGCTCACCATATTTTAACCTACTTTTCATGAAATAGAATGATACATTTTGTTAACACAATAATTTCTGAGTGTGCAGATTAGATCAGTGTTTATTTTAAAAGGAAAGCTTGTGGGGAGGGGGGCAGTGCTGTGGCGCAGTGGGTTAACGCCCTGGCCTGAAGCGCCAGCATCCCATATGGGCAACAGTTCTAGTCCCAGCTGCTCCTCTTCTGATCCAGCTCTCTGCTTTGGCCTGGGATAGCAGTAGAAGATGACCCAAATCCTTGGGCGCCTGCACCCACGTGGGAGACCTAGAAGAAGCTCCTGGCTCCTGGCTTCAGATTAGCGCATCTCTGGCCATTGCGGCCATCTGGGGAATGAATCACTGGATGGAAGAACTCTCTCTCTGTCTCTACCTCTCTCTGTAACTCTTTCAAATAAATAAAATACAACTTTTTTTTTTTTAAAAAAAGGGAAAACACTGTGGTCTGCTGGGTGGCACAGTAGGTTAAAGCGCTGGCCTGTGCACTGACATCCCATATGAGCACAGTTCCAAGTTCCAGCTGTTCCATTTCAGATCCAGCTCTCTGCTGTGGTCTGGTAAAGCAGTGGAAGATGGCACCGGTGCTTGGGCCCCTGAACCTACATGGGACACTGGGAGGAAGCTCTTGGCTTCAGATTGGCTCAGCTCTGGCCATTGTGGCTTGGGGAGTGAACCAGTGGATGGAAGATCTCTCTCCCCTTCTCTCTGTATCTCTCCCTCTCTCTGTAATTATGCCTTTCAAATAAATAAATATTTTTTAAAAAAGGACATTATGTGACTTCAAATGCAACGCATATAGTGATTGAATCATGAGACCCATGTTGTTTATATCAAATCTCTAAATCACATTACTTGTGAAAGAAGTAAAGTAGGAAGAACCACAGTAAAGTATTTCAGTGAAGGAACTGTCTTTAAGTGGATAATATTTGTTGCAATAATAAAGAAAAATAAATGGTAAAGCTATAAGTAGTTAAGAACATGATAACTTTTTCTAGACATCAGTGTTTTACCATGATATATCTAACATTTTTCTCCCCAATTAAGTTAATATAATTATTGTCCTTCAAAGTTGCATTCAGGAAAAACTTGGGGAAATAAGGAAGATGAGGGATTTAGGGACAAAGAAAAGCATGTAAACTTTTCTAATATTTAATAAAAAATATAATTGTATTTCTAACCTCAAAAGCACATTTTGCTACTTTAATCCCCTACCTCTTAAACTTATGCCTATTTGACAGTGATGTATTTCCAAAAGTGTTGTGTATTCATGACTTTTTCTATTAAGATATTATGCTCAGGAAGACAGATGGCATAGCTGTTAAGATACCACTTGTGATTCCTATATCCCTTATCAGAATGCCTAGGTTAAAATCCTAGCTCCACTCCTGACCCACTTACCTGCAAATGTGCATATATCAAGGCAACATGTAATGGTTCAAGTGGCTAGATCTTGCCACTCACATCAGAGGCCCATTTTGAATTCCTGCCTCCAAGTTTTTGCCTGGCCCAGTCTGGGCTACGGCTGGCATTTGGGGAGTGACCAGAGAGTGGGAGATCTTGGAAGATCTCTTTGTGTGTGTTTGTGTTTGAATGTGTCAGCTTTCAAACAAAAAAAGAATATTTGTTCAAACTTTGCATTTACAATATATCTAATTTCTAAGCAAATATCTTCCAGAATATTTTAGACTAATGTTCAAAAACCATTTCCTAATGGCAGCCAGGCACTTATTTTCTTTTCAATCATACCTTGAGAGACACATTGTTCTTTCTACAATAGCTAATAATGAATCAATAATATCCTGAAATTTGATTAATGTTATTATTGTTAACCAAATGTCAGAGTGTGATATGAATCATCCAGAAATGTTACACATAAAACTTATAAAAACATAATATTATTGTTACTACCATATTGTGAGCTTAGGTTAATAAAAGAATACTTAAATGTTAGTGGAAATAGAGATAAAAGATAAATTTATTTCAGAACTAAAATATTTTAAAATTCAGGCAAATAAGGAGTGGTCAAGATGTACCTGAAAATTCATAATGTGAGAAAAATTATGCATGGATTTTAAAAAATGTTAGCACCAAAATAAACATTTTAATTCTATTTTTTGAAAACATACCCTTATATTAATCTAAGTTGTCTAGATAGTAGCAATACCAATTATTTATGATATATATGATGATCATTAGTAAAAAGTTGGATTTGTGGATAGAAAAATATTTAATGATTTATTTTTCTCATTTTTAACTAAATGATTATAACCTACAGAGGTAATATTTAAGGTTTAAACCTTATTAAGATTGCCAACTTAAAGTTATTTCTTCTGTTTTCTGTTCAAATTGGCTATTGAACATTAAAATGCTAGAATATTTGTGTTTTATTAAAATAAGCGGAATATATAAAATACCACTTAATGTGTAGACCCCTGAATAATAAATATACAGTTATTCTATGTAGCTTAATATTCAGTCACCTATAAACCAGTGATATTTATGATGTTTATTTAAAAACTGTGGAATTAGGCAAATTTAAATCAGTTTTACACTCTCCCAAACCTTTATGCAAGAAAAGAAATCTTCACATGTATGGCAAGTGATTTGCTTCATTGCCAATGAGCGTGAAGAGTAACAAAATTATGTTTGGATATATGAAAAGTATTCAAAGACACAAAATGAAAGTATATATCTGACATGTCTCTAAATTATTGTTAAGTATGCAGTATCATAAATGCAAAAAAGGGAGAAAATAGTCACTTCTGTAAGGAAAACAAATTCTCTTTCAAAATGTGCCTATTAAAATTCTGAAGTGTGGTTTTATTTCAAACATATGTAAATATGTAATCAAATATTCTTCAACTCCACTCACCCCTCAAGTATTTATAAATAATCTAATCAATACTAATTATGTGACAAATGTTAATATCAGTGGATCATATGTCATTGTAAGTATCTGCAAATAAACAATAGAAAAATATAGATTCTATATTGAGCATCAGTTCCTTAATTTCTAATTTTATGATTGGTGGTTTTTAATAGAAGTTATTAAAAGTAGCATTCTGTTTTAAAACTCACTACACAAAAATTCTTTTTCTTTTAGATTTATTTTTTGTTTATTTTAAAGGCAAAGTTACAGAGAGAGGAAGAGAAACAGGGAGGGAGAGAACTCCCATTTGCTGATTTACTCCCCAGGTGGCCATAGTGGCACTAGAGTTGGGCCAGGCTGAAGTCAGGAACCAGGAGCATATTCCAAATCTTCCATGTGGGTGCAGGTGCCTGAGGACTTGAACCATCTTCCATGCTTTCCCAGTCGCATTAGCAGGGAGCTGGATGGGAAGTGGATCAGACGAAAGCTTAACCTACCACGCCACAGCGCCCGCCACAGTGCCAGCCACTAATGTTTGTCTTTTATATACGAGTATGTACTATTTTTTTTACATATGATTATATACAATTTTTAAATTTTATTTATTTATTTTTAACAGGCAGATTTAGACAGTGAGAAAGAGAGAGACAGAGAGAAAGGTCTTCCTTTTTCCATTGGTTCACCCTCCAAATGGCCGCTGTCGCCGGCATGCTGCACCGATCTGAAGCCAGGAGCCAGGTGCTTCCTCCTGGTCTTCCATGCAGGTGCAGGACCCAAGCACTTGGGCCATCCTCCACTGCCTTCCCGGGCCACAGCAGAGAGCTGGACTGGAAGAGGAGCAACCGGCACAGAATCTGGTGCCCCAACCAGGACTAGAACCCGGGGTGCTGGCGCCACAGGAAAAGGATTAGCCAAGTGAGCTGCGGCGCCGATCTACAATTCTTATTTTAATAATGTTCCTATTTTAATAAGTAGCCATGATAAAATATGTGGAGTATTTGATACCCCATTGGTGTAACTGTCGCTCCACCTCTTCGTGGAGGAACGACACAGGACCCTGCGCTGTTCTTTTGTCTGCTCGGCCCTTCCTGGGTTTGCTGCTGGTTCTTCCCGGGTTGGCTGCCGACCCTTCCACCTCCATGGAATGGCGGTTCCCCCTGCCACTTTCCCCACTTCCGCGGGGGAGCGGCACACAGACGGCCGGCTCTCTCGGGGGCTGCTCAGATGTTATCCGGATGTTCCCGGTGCATGTTGTCTCTCTCCTCCTTTATAGTCCTCTTCCACCAATCCCAACTCTGCTACCCACAGGCTGAGTACGCTGCTCTCCTCCAATCAGGAGCAGGATCAGCTCCTGCAGGTTACTGGTCGAACTGGAGGCAGCTGTGTAAAAGTTGTTTACTCCTCTCCCAGAGCCATATTGTGGGAGAGCAGATGCATAGAATAAGTCTTAATTCCAGTAACTTAGTCTAGTCCGAGTTGCTCCCCACAGTAACCTTCCGGGTAGTGCACAAATGTTTTCTAATAATCTAAAATCTAATTTGTATTGAAGCTGTTGGTGTTACTTTTACAATCTTGATGGGGAAAAAAAGTTAATACGATCACCTTCACTTAGAGCTGTATGTGGGAAACAGAACATTGGATTTTATCCTAGAACCCTGGTAAGGACAGCAGCAGCCCTGCAGAGATTCTCAGGGCACAAGAATGCCTGAAGACTTTGTTCTCTCACTAGCTGTTCTTGCCACAGTAGTGATCACTGGAATCCAAACAGGTAAATATTTTGGAACAGATTTTCTGGCATATGTGACCTGATTTAAAAGCACAAACTCCTCAGTAAAGGGCAATCTATGATTTATCTTTCCCCTTAAGCAAAGTGTTCCTTAAATTTTTTATAAATTTCAAATTTCAACAAATAAAAGTCTATGGCCTAGAGCACAATCATCATTCTAAACACTGTCACAAATCATAGTTAATGAATCATATTCTTTGCCTATAAAATGGGAAAAAATGGAGATGTGAATAACTTGAATTTCTTTAGGGTGAACTTTGAAAGCAGAGTGGAGAAAAAAATGCACTTTGCACTTTTTCCGGAGTTGAAATGTCTTGTATAGGCAATTAATATCCCATGTCTCTATATGCATTTTATTTGGCATGTAAATTCTTTTCTTGAAGAGCATTTTATGGTAATTATTTTGTCTTTATCCCTAAGACATCATAATCAGTATAGGGTGTTTTACCACTTACGGTTGTCCTTGAGATAACCTCTATATAATACATTCAGATAGTTGGTATTTCCAGATATAAAGAAGATTAAGACCTAAAGACCTGACTTAATCTACTATTGTCCACAAGAAGGTAGAATTTATCAACTGGAAAACCCTTGTTTTGATTTCACAGTTTTAATTATATTTATACAATTATGATGCTTAATCTTGAAAATAGAGATGTTGAAAGGAAATGTGTATGACATTCAGTTATGCAGCTGCAGTGTAATCACTTTAGCATTCTGAGATACTAATTGTAAGTATTTAATAAGTATAATTTTGCTTTAAATCACTATAATCATATTTAATTAGATATGTCATTGGGTTTTTAAACAATTCGAGGGGAGATTTTCCATTCTCCTCTATTTGTTTACTAAGAAATATGAAAATAGAATGAATTTTTTCCTGTTAAGATTTGAAGAATGAGTGAGTGCCACAGCTGTGAAGTCATTGCTGCGGAACCTGCTGACAGGTTGAAACGCCTGGTTCAAATACTGGCTACTCGGCTTCCAATTCAGTTTCATGCTAGGGCACACTGTGGGAGCAACATGTGTTGGCTCAACCTCAAAGGAAACACAAATTGGGTTCCTAGATCTTGGCTACAGATGGATGATCTGTTGGGCATTTGGAGAATGAATCATCAGATGGAAGTTTTCTCTCTCTCTCTCTTATTTTCTCTCTCTCTCCCTCTAATAAATTGAATTAAGTAATTAAACATTTAATAAGATTTGATTCACTTGCTTTTGTGAATGAATGATATCACCATTCCCCTTTCATTAGGTGGGGTTCAGGACACAGTATCCCCCCAAAACTACAGAAAGATCAAGGTCATTCCCTGCATTTCTGCCTATTTCTCCTAAAGCAGATCCTAAAATAATTATCTCCCCTTCCTCTTAAGCAGGTCATGACAATGCCATTGTAGAGGCATCCTCCATGTACCTGGAGGAAAGGAACACCCTTATCCTCAAAGACACAGGGAATCTGAACACACAGATCTTGTGAAGTTCTCCCCAGTAATGTTATCAGTAGATCATAACAAAAATATATGCTCCAATTTTAATACTGCACTATCCATAGAAGTGTATAGTTTTCCCGATGTTTTGGGTCTTCTAAAGGCTTTCATGTCACATAAAAATTTACTTAATGAAGTTGAATGCTTTTATTTTGTTTATCTTGTATTACAGGTGTGTTGTCCTAGTAATGGGTAGGAAATTTTTTCTCCCTTACACTTTAAGTGATCGTTTATGTGTCTTATTTAACAAATGGTTTTCAAGAAAACTATTTGTGAAGCACAATGGAAATTATATTTGTTGATTTTTATTGTAAGTTACAACACATTTTGTACTACCTCTTTCCCATTCTTTATTTTTATTATGGTTGTTTTGGATAAATTTATATTAGTTTACTGAATTTCCAAGAAACGGTTTTTAAAAATCTATTTTTTGTGGCATGTCAACAAAGTTATTTGTATCTGAGCATACTGAGCATACTTTCTGTTGCTTCAAACTATGAAAGGAAACAATGTCCTAGTTTTATTTCTTGGAACATATCACTTTTCCATCAATTCTGCAGACACTGCTCAAAATTTTCTTCCAAACTTAATACAGCAGAGAGGAAGACGCTCCACCATGATAAGTTTATTTTTCCTTAAACAAACATTTTGGATCATTCTGCAAGGAAATTTCAATAATTCTTCCAAATTTAATTATTACAGAATTCATGAATATGAGGGAAAACTCCTCTGACAAAAAGCTCCAATGTTCTCTCTTATTTTCCTGCTTTAAAATATTCATAAGGCCAATATTTTTAATATTTCTTCCTTTAATGCTTCTTTTATTTACCTTCTTAACTGTACAACTTTACAACAATATTATGTGTTTTTATAAATTTAATTCATTTTTTTTTTTTTTTTTTACAGGCAGAGTGGGCAGTGAGAGAGAGAGACAGAGAGAAAGGTCTTCCTTTTTGCCATTGGTTCACCCTCCAATGGCCGCCGCGGCCAGCGTGCTGTGGCCAGTGCACTGCGGCCGGCGCACCGTGCTGATCCAATGGCAAGAGCCAGGTACTTCTCCTGGTCTCCCATGGAGTGCAGGGCCCAAGCACCTGGGCCATCCTCCACTGCACTCCCTGGCCACAGCAGAGAGCTGGCCTGGAAGAGGGGCAACCTGGACAGAATCCGGCGCCCGGACCAGGACTAGAACCGGTTGTGCCGGCGCTGCTAGGTGGAGGATTAGCCTATTGAGCTGTGGCGCTGGCATTTAATTCATTCTTTATTGACTTTCCTTAGGGACATGATGATTAAATAACTGATTATGCCTTCCTGCTAAAACTTCACATTTTTGATAAGTGATTCGGTAGTGCTAGTAATTTTTGTATTATTAAGTAGCACGTTGTCAAGTACTGTGAGGCATCTGAGATTTATCTTGCCATCACTAATAAGCTAACTTGTAAAATCACATGGAAAACTTTTTCCAGAAACAAAGCAAATTATTTTATTTGCAATAGCAAGAGCCAGACATCCATTATTTGTTTTTATCCCCAATCTCCAATACCTACAACAAAACGTAACAAAAGCCACATGATGCCTTCACTAATTCCGAGGGTCTACACAAGAAAAGGGTGCTAACATTAGGCAACTCCTTATTATATAATACATTATTGAGACACCAGTCTAAACATTGTTCCAGTGAGAGTCTTTGTCTTCATTTTCCTAGAGGAAAAAAAGCTGTTCAGAGGGATCCACTAGCTCCATCTTTCAAGGCTGCTTAATATATAAAAGTCTTTGCAAACATAGTGTGCAATAGTTTTAGTGTCTTTGTTCAGAAGGCATGCAAAATCCATGGGGATTAAATGAGCATATTCTACCTACATATATTAGTATTTTACTAGTTTAAAGGAAATTAAACATCTCCTTACATCACTGTTTAGTAAAGCAATTAACACTCTTAATCTTTTCTCTACCACACTCCCCTCTCCTTCCCATCAGCCCTGAGGCTCTAATTTCCCTTACTACATTGAAAAGATTTTTGTTATTTAATTAATTAACTTATCTTATTTTTTTTAAATTTATTTGACAGGTAGAGTTATACACAGTGAGAGAGAGAGAGACAAAGGTCTTTCTTTTTCCATTGGTTCACTCCCCTAATGGGACTGCCAGCGCTGCGCCAATTGAAGCCAGGAGCCAGGTGCTTCTCCTGGTCTCCCACGCAGGTGCAGGGCCCAAGCACTTGGGCCATCCTCCACTGTACTCCCGGGCCACAGCAGAGAGCTGGACTGGAAGAGGAGCAACCAGGACAGAATCCGGTGCCCCAACCAGGACTAGAACCCCGGGTGCCAGCACCGCAAGCGGGAGATTAACCTAGTGAGCCATGGCGCTGGCCCCCTATCTTATGTTTTGAAAGAGGAGAGAATATGCTCTTATCCACTGGGTCACTCTCCAATTACCTGCGGTGAGTGGGAGTGGGCTGGATTATGTGGGGAATCGATCCAGGTCTCTCTCAAGTGAGATAGGCATCCAATTGCTTGACTATCACCACTGCTTCCCAAGGTCTACACTGACAGGGAGCTGGAATCAGGAACCAGAATTGGGAATCAAACGCAGGCACTCAGATTCGGGATGCAGGCTTCTTAAGAGCTATAACAGGGGCTTGCGCTGTGGCACAGCGAGTTAACACCCTGGCCTGAAGCATTGACATCCCAGCTGCTCCACTTCCATTCCAGCTCTCTGCTATGGCATAGGAAAGCAGTAGAAGATGGTTCAAGTCCTTGGGCCCCTGCACCCACATGGGAAACCTGGGAGAAGCTCCTGGCTCCTGGCTCCTGGCTCCTGGCTCCTGGCTTCTGATCTGCTCAGCTCCACCGCTGCAGCCAATTGGGGAGTGAACCATCGGATGGAAGACCTCTCTCTCCCTCTCTCTCTCTCTCTCTATCTCTCTCTGCTTCTCCTCTCTCTGTGTAACTCTTTCAAATAAACAAATAAATCTTAAAAAAAAAAAGTTTTGGCAAATGATGTTTGTTCTTTACAGTGAATTTCTCAATTATATTTTAGTGTGATATTTTGATTCACAATTTGAGAAAACCTATCTATCCTGTCTCTGTTTTCTTGCAAATTTTTATTAAAATTATGAAACTAAATATTTTAGTCCTTAAGATTTAACACATTTCAAGGATGGAGAGATAAAATAAATGACTGTTGACATTTAAAATGGAAACAAATCATCAGCAATTAGGTATAAAAGCATATAGAATGTGTATCTGAGGACAAAGTAAAGAAACATGACATCAGTGTAGATGAATTCTAAAACAAAAGGCAGGGATGGGGGAAGTTGAGAGCAAATTGTTCCTTAAAAGGCTGCAAGCATTCAAGAGAAATTCTGAGACCCTTGTGAGGAGTGTCTGCACAAAGGCATTAATCTTATTCAGCTAGTCAATTTTCCTTGGGCAATGTGCACATAAGATTTGTTTCATTTTAGCCATTTGGAGCAACCTTGCACAATTCTTTGTCTTCTATCTACATATTCCTTATCTATTCCCAGAAGTATCCTTCTTAATCAGTAGACTTATCTTCAGCATACTGTGTCTCTGAAGATGTTTGTAACAAATCATGCTCTAAAAATAGTATTCTCCAAACTATGAGAAATTCACCTGCACTTATTTAATGCCTGCTATTTTTTGTGTTAAGCCAATATATGTTCAACATGTAATAATGAAAATTGGCTATCATGGAATACATAAAGTCTGCCTAGAATTTAACCACTTTGGAGCAGAATCCGAGACTCATTAAAAGTCAGCGTACTTGACTCTCAGGTCTAAAACACTCATATGCTGTCCTGAATCAACTGTACATTAATATCTCTGCAGACCTCTATCAGTCAGTTATAGTATTGGTGTCAGAGACTAAGTTTAAAGAATGATTTGTTTAGTAGAATGGTAGAAACTGCTAGATGATTTTTTTTTTTTTTGACAGGCAGAGTGGACAGTGAGAGAGAGAGAGACAGAGAGAAAGGTCTTCTTTTTTTTTAAACTTTTATTTAATGAATATAAATTTCCAGAGTACGATTTATGGATTACAATGGCTTCCCCCCCATACCGTCCCTCCCACCCACAGCCCTCCCCTTTCCCACTCCCTCTCCTCTTCCATTCACATCAAGATTCATTTTCGATTATCTTATTATACAGAAGATCAGCTTAGTATACATTAAGTAAGGATTTCAACAGTTTGCTCCCACACAGAAACATAAAGTGAGGAATAATAGATGATTTTTTTTTAAATGATGATGAAATCAGATCAGACCTATTGTCATGTTTAATCCCAGTGAGAGTCAAGTTGGGAGTTGATATATTTTTTTTTTTAACAGAGGATCAGTTTAGTATGCATTAAGTAAAGATTTCAACAGTTTGCACCCCCATAGAAACACAAAGTGAAATATATTGTTTGAGTACTCGTTATAGCATTAAATCTCAATACACAGCACATTAAGGATAGAGATCCTACATGAGGAGTAAGTGCACAGTGACTCCTGTTGTTGACTTTACCAATTGACACTCCTGTCTATGGCATCAGTAATCTCCCTATGCTCCAGTCATGAGTTCCCAAGGCTATGGAAGCCCTCTGAGTTCTCCGATTCTTATCTTGTTTAGACAAGGTCATAGTCAAAGTGGAGGTTCTCTCCTCCCTTCAGAGAAAGGTACCTCCTTCTTTGAAGACCTGTTCTTTCCACTGGGATCTCACTCACAGAGATCTTTTGCCAGAGTGTCTTGGCTTTCCATGCCTGAAATACTCTCATGGGCTTTTCAGCCAGATCCGAATGCCTTTAGGGCTGATTCTGAGGCCAGAGTGCTATTTAGGACATCTGCCATTCTATGAGTCTGCTGAGATTCTCGCTTCCCATGTTGGATCACTCTCCCCTTTATTTATTCTATCGGTTAGTGTTAGCAGGTACTAGACTTGTTTATGTGCTCCCTTTGACTCTTAGCCCTTTCATTATGATCAATTGTGAACTGAAATTGATCACTTGGACTAGTGAGATGGCATTGGTACATGCCACCTTGATGGGATTAAATTGGAGTCCCCTGGTATGTTTCTAACTCTACCATTTGGGGCAAGTCAGCTTGAGCATGTCCCAAATTATATATCTCTTCCCTCTCTTATTCCTACTCTTATGTTTAACAGGGATCACATTTCAGTTAAATTTCAACACTTAAGAATAACTGTGTATTAATTACAGAATTAAACCAGTCATATTAAGTAGAACAGACAAAAAAACTACTAAGAGGGATACTGTATTAAGTTGATCATTAACAGTCAGGGCTATGCTGATCAAGTCACCATTTCCCATAGTGTCCATTCCACTTCAACAGGTTTCCTTTTTGGTGTTCAGTCAGTTGTCACCGATCAGGGAGAACATATGGTATTTGTCCCTTTGGGACTGGCTTATTTCACTCAGCATGATGTGTTCCAGATTCCTCCATTTTGTTGCAAATGACTGGATTTCGTTGTTTCTTACTGCGGTATAGTATTCTAAAGAGTACGTATCCCATAATTTCTTTATCCAGTCTACTGTTGATGGGCATTTAGGTTGGTTCCAGGTCTTAGCTATTGTGAATTGAGCTGCAATAAACATTAGGCTGCAGACCGCTTTTTTGTTTGCCAATTTAAATTCCTTTGGGTAAATTCCAAGGAGTGGGATGGCTGGTCGAACGGTAGGGTTATCTTCAGGTTTCTGAGGGATCTCCCGACTGACTTCCATAGTGGCTTGACCAGTTTGCATTCCCACCAACAGTGGGTTAGTGTCCCTTTTTCTCCACATCCTCGCCAGCATCTGTTGTTGGTAGATTTCTGAATGTGAGCCATTCTAACTGGGGTGAGGTGAAACCTCATTGTGGTTTTGATTTGCATTTCCCTGATTGCTAGTGATCTTGAACATTTTTTCATGTGCCTGTTGGCCATTTGGATTTCCTCTTTTGAAAAATGTCTATTGAGGTCCTTGGCCCATCTCTTGAGTGGGTTGTTGGTTTTGTTTTTGTGGAGTTTCTTGATCTCTTTGTAGATTCTGGTTATTAACCCTTTATCTGTTGCATAGTTTGCAAATATTTTTTCCCGTTCTGTCGGTTGTCTCTTCACTCTCCTGACTGTTTCTTTTGCAGTACAGAAACTTCTCAATTTGATGCAATCCCAATAGTTAATTTTGGCTTTGACTGCCTGTGCCTCCTGGGTCTTTTCCAGAAACTCTTTGCCTGTGCCAATATCTTGAAGGGTTTCTCCAATGTTCTCTAGTAACTTGATGGTGTCAGGTCATAGATTTAGGTCTTTAATCCATGTGGAGTGGATTTTTGTGTAAGGTGTAAGGTAGGGGTCTTGCTTCATGCTTCTGCACGTGGAAATCCAATTTTCCCAGCACCATTTATTGAATAGACTGTCCTTGCTCCAGGAATTGGTTAAACCATCCCTGCATACCAGGGATAAATCCCACTTGGTCTGGGTGGATGATCTTTCTGATGTGTTGTTGCATTCTATTGGCGAGAATTTTATTGAGGATTTTTGCATCTATGTTCATCAGGGATATTGGTCTGTAATTCTCTTTCAGTGCTGCATCTCTTTCCGGCTTAGGAATTAAGGTGATGCTGGCTTCTTAGAAAGAATTTGGGAGGGTTCCCTCTTCTTCGATTGTTCTGAATAGTTTGAGAAGAATTGGAGTTAGTTCTTCTTTAAATGTCTGGTAGAATTCAGCAGTGAATCCATCTGGCCCTGGGCTTTTCTTTGTCGGGAGGGCCTTTATTACTGTTTCAATTTCTGTCTCAGTTATGGGTCTGTTTAGGTTTTCTATGTCTTCCTGGTTCAATTTAGGTAGGTTGCATGTGTCCAGGAATCTATCCATTTCTGATAGATTTCCCTGTTTGCTGGCATACAAGTCCTTGTAGTAATTTCTGATGATTCTTTTTATTTCTGTGGTGTCTGTTGTTACGTTTCCTTTTTCATCTCTGATTTTATTGATTTGGGTCTTTTCTCTTCTTTTTTAGTTAGTTGGGCCAATGGGGTGTCAATTTTTTTTTTTATTTTTTCAAAAAACCAGCTCCTCGTTTGGCTGATTTTTTGTAATGTTTTTCTTGATTCAATCCTGTTGATTTCTTCTCTGATTTTAATTATTTCTCTTCTCCTACTAGATTTGGGTCTGGTTTGCTGTAGGTTTTCTAGATCCTTGAGGTGATTTGAAAGCTCATCTATTTGGTGCCTTTCCAATTTCTTGATGTAGGCACCTATTGATATAAACTTCCCTCTTAACACTGCTTTTGCTGCATGAAAGGTCTTCTTTTGCCATTGGTTCACCCTCCAATGGCCGCCGTGGCCTGCGCGCTGCAGCCGGCACACCGCGCTGATACGAAGGCAGGAGCCAGGTACTTATCCTGGTCTCCCATGGGGTGCAGGGCCCAAGCACCTGGGCCATCCTCCACTGCACTCCCTGGCCACAGCAGAGAGCTGGCCTGGAAGAGGGGCAACTGGGACAGAATCCGGCACCCCGACTGGGACTAGAACCCGGTGTGCCGGTGCCGCAAGGCAGAGGATTAGCCTAGTGAGCTGTGGCGCCGGCCTACTACTAGATGATTTTAATAAAATAGATATTGATGCCCAGAATGCTTGTAGGATGTTTGCGGCTTAAAGTCTTTCCTGGAGACATAGAATGGGCTAACATTCAACAGTGTAATACAAGCCACAATCAAACTGTTCCTGATTAGTATATTCACATTAGCCTTAGCAACACTTGGGGATCTCCCCCAAAATTATGGAAATTACAAAAATGACATTTTTCTAAACTCACTGGCTTCATAGAAGTGACTAATGAAGAAATAACTAATGTAAAGAAATAATATAATCTTTGTCTCTTCCCACTGAGTATCTAAAAACTCTAGCTGACTGGATTATAACCAAAAAGGAAAAAGAAACAATCTACAAAATCATGAACTTGTAAATCAAGCAGCTGAATCCTCAGTGATCTCTCAGGAGACAGACATCAAAGACCATGGATTAAGCTCTAGGGACTTCGGAAAATACATTAATTAAAGACCTACATAAACCTCCTGGAAAGGACCTTAGCAAGTCACTATATTCTGCCTGAATAAACCTCATATTAATCTTTCTATCCATGGACAGGGCTCAAATAGTGAACCTATACCAAAGTTTCTTGGTACAGCAGGTGTAGCTGACCGTGTCTCAAATGCCCTCTGTGAACTATCTCCTCTATTGTTTCTGGAAAGGAATAAAGAAGTATTACTCCTACCATGAAATTAAGAAAACAATTTTAAATGAGACTGTTCTCTTAATCACTTGCATTTATGAAATTCATGAAGTTTGCATACCATAAATAAAAGGTTTCTGGGAAATAAAATAAAATAAAATAAATGACCCTGGAGAACTTGTGATTTTAAGGTAAAATTTATTGTAGCAACAGGTTGTCCTTTCTTTCCTCATGTCCTTGAAAGGGATTTTAATTTTTGTTGGTCTTACATGAAAGGCTATATATATATATATATATATATATAATTTTGTCCATTACTACAGTCATTTTCTTAATTTTTTATTATTAATCCTGCCCACTTTTTCTAATGTATATATTAAGCACACTTACCATTTTCTAACATCTATACCATATAATCTAAATCGCTTTTTTTAAAACTTTTATTTAGTAAATATGATTTTCCAAAGTACAGTTTATGGATTACAATGGCTTTTTTCCCCCATAACTTCCCTCCCAACTGCACCCCTCCTATCTCCTGCTCCCTCTCCCATTCCATTCACATCAAGATTCATTTTCAATTATCTTTATACACAGAAGATCAATTTAGTATATATTAAGTAAAGATTTCAACAGTTTACACCCACACAGAACACAAAGTGTAAAATACTGTTTCAGTACTAGTTATAGCATTAATTCACATCGGACAACACATTAAGGACAAAGATCCCATATGAGGAGTAAGTACACAGTGACTCCTGTTGTTGACTTAACAATTTGACACTCTTATTTATGGCGTCAGAAATCTCCCTAGGCTCTAGTCATGAGTTGCCAAGGCTATGGAAGCCTTTTGAGTTCACCGACTTCGATCTTATTCCAACAGGATCATAGTCAAAGTGGAAGTTCTCTCCTCCCTTCAGAGAAAGGTACCTCCTCCTTTGATGGCCTATTCTTTCTACTGGGATCTCACTCGCAGAGATCTTTCATTTAGGTCCTCTTTTTTTTTTTTCTATACCATATAATCTAAATCTTTAAAACTATTTCCTTATTTTCTCAAATATATGATTGCTTCTTAGATTTGCTCTCCACAGTCCTTTTTTTTGCATTGTGAATTCTGTCCCATATTTTTATAATATCAGTTTTCATTTCTGTTTCTATGCATGCAATTCATTACCATTCTATTAATTTCTATTTTTATCTACTTTTTTTCCCTTTTCATTTGAATATATCATTAGTATTTGCTCTTGCTTCATGGACATTTTCTTTACAATTTTTTTTTCATGCTGTAATTTCTCAAAAGCACATTCAGAGCTCAGGTCTTCTGAATTTTCTGATATTTTGTTCCCATTTACCTATGATGGTTTGCAACTATTTAAAGATATTTTTAAATTTCTTTTTAATGAAAAACAGAGTGGCAGATAGAAAGTAAGAGACAGAGAGAAAGAGAGAGAGAGAGAGAGATCTTCCATCCCCTGGTAGACTACCCAAAGGAACTCAAGGGCCAAAGCAAGGAGAGATCAAAACTAGGAGCCTGGAACTCCATCTTCATCTCCCATGTGCCACAACGCCAGTCCTGATATTTTAAAATTTGTCTTCTTTTTCTCTCCATTCTACCATCCAAATCCTCCCTGATACCTTCAGCCCTTCCTTCCTTGAGGTTCTTAATGAAATTATATTTCAAAATGGAGTATTTGGGCCCAGCATTGTGGCAAAACAGATAAAGCCACCACCTGCAAAGCAAGCATCACATATGGGTACATATTCAAGTTCTCATTGCTCCACTTCTGATCTGACTCCCTGCTAGTTGACTGGGAAAAGCAGTAGAATATGGTCCACGTTTGGGGGCCCCTGCCACCCATGTGGGGAACTTGGATGAAGCTCCTGACTCTTAGCTTCTGCCTGGCCCAGGGCTGGCCATTGTAGCCACCTGTGAAGTGAACCAGAGGATGGAAGATCTCTCTTCCGCTCTCTATGTAACTCAGGTTTTCAAAATAAATAAATAAAACTACACAAAATAAATAAATAGAATGCAGTCTTTGAATGTCAAAGTAAGTTAATCAGGAAATGTGTCTGTTAAATAGCAACAAACAAGCAAACAAAAAACCCAAAGAAACAGAAAAACACATATTTAAACCATTTGGCTACTAGATTATTTTCCCAAGCTAATATACATTGAAATCTAAATAAGAGAATCAGAACACTGCTTAGTTATAAGAATTCTTTGCACTTGACTCCATCCAAACCTCTATTCTAGCATGGCTTCCAATAGCACTAAAAAAAAAAAAAAAAAAAAAAAAAAAAAAATAGCTTGGCTAGGACAGGACAGGGCTATGCTCTTTTTTTTTTTTTTTTTTTTTTTTTTTTTTTTTTTTTTTTAGATTTATTTATTTATTTGAAAGACAGAGTTACACAGAGAGAGGAGAAGCAGAGAGAGAGAGAGAGGTCTTCCATCCGGTGGTTCTCTCCCCAATTGGCTGCAGAAGCCCGAGCTGCACCGACACAAAGCCAGGAACCAGGAGTTTCTTCTGGGTCTCCCACGTGGGTGCAGGGGCCCAAGGACTTGAGTCATCTTCCATTGCTTTCCCTGGCCATAGCAGAAAGCTGGATTGGACTTGGAGCAGCTGGGTGTCGAACCAGTGCCCATCTGGGATGCCGGCACTTCAGGCCAGGGCATTAACCCACTGCACCACAGCCCCAGGGCTATGCTCTTACAAATATCTTTTCCAGGCAACATCTGGTATAGCGATAAGGTACCTGAACTCCCTCTTGTAACGGTTACTTTGTCAAGTTTAAGAAGGCAACCTTTTCCTTCAAATCTTCATTTCCTGGAGGACCTGAGGACTGATTTCTTTGAAATGCAAATAATATGTGACAGAGCTCACTTCCTCCCATTCCTGGGAGGATAAAGACCAAATTTATCCATGCTTCAAACTCACTATTGCATTTTGTCATGAGATTAAACATGGAGAAGCATGTTTCTTGCCTGGATAAGCATAATTTAACAAACCCAGAGTGCTGATCACAGGGCCACCAAAAATCCCTTGGCTGTAATGCCTTGGTGCCTTTTCCCTACCATAAGGCAAACTTTAGAAAGTCTATCATCTTTATTTTTATTTATTTATTTATTTTCTCCTTTCTTCCTTTCCTCCCTCTCCTCTCACCCTCCTTCTTTCTACCTTCCTGTCTTTTTTTTAAGTTTTTGAGATAACATATTTTAAATTTATATTACAATAAAAAGGACTAATACTTCACAGAATGGGAAGTTTAACAAGCCGAAAGTAAAAATAACTCTAGTTTAGTGGGAATATAGACAATAGCTATAAATAGTAATTGAATGGAAAAAATAACCATTTCACCAAAATACAGTAAATTTAAGGTAAGCACAGATCACTAAAAATATAGCAGTATAACATTATAAAACCATTGGTTTGACAAAGGTATAAACCAAAGGTTTTAAAAAACTATATTTGCAGCAATACTGATACACACAGATTTTTTTCTTTCTGTTTTTTGTTTGTTTTTTAGATTTTTGACAGTAGCATATAAGGGAAAACATGTGGTATTTGTCTTTCTAGGTCCAGCTTATTTCACTCAACATGATGAATTCCAGTGGCACCCATTTTGCTGCAAATGGTAGAATTTCATTCATTTTATAGCTGAATAATATTTCATTGTGTACGAATATCACATTTTCTTTATCCATTCATGTGATGATTGATGCCTCGGTTGCTTTTAAATCCTGGTTATTGGGAACAGTGCCACCCATCTTCAATTTCAGGGAAATTGAGTTCTTGGGAACATCTACCAAAATCTTGTTCATGCATCATCTTGAATGTATCATTACTTACATGGAAGAACAATTAGAAATACATTTGATTTTGTTTTTATTTGTCTAACTCAATTCTAGAGTAGCCTAGTTTGTTCCTTCTGAATCTCTTGTGGTGTTCGGAACACCTGAATAAGAGATGTTAAATATCAGTTGAGTGTTAATTGTAATTTGCCTTTTTTCCCTATATCCTTAATGCAGCCAAAAAAAAAGAAACTGATAATATTTAACTTCATACAAGAAATAGGATCACTGTTGGAATACATAGCATGAAATGCAGATTGCTTATATTGAAAAACAATGGACTAGCATTCTCCCTCAATATAAAATGATCATTCACATATAAACACATACATGAACATATACACAGAATGTCTTGTTTCTTCCTTTATTCTCTTTGTATGACATTTTACTGATATCTTGTTAAGATCCATTTCATTAGTTATTATAATAGTAGTTCATGTTCAAATACAGTAAAATGCTGTGTTTAAAAATACCTCATCTACAGCAAGAGATAAATTTGCAATGAGCAATTTTGAAATAGAAGGTAATCAGAAATGGAGAAGTATAATGTCGCAGAATTTGGCTACTATAATTGATCAGTTTTTTCTCAGGGAGTTATGGAAGAAAGAATGAAGAGAAATTATATATTACCTTGTTTAGATTTTAACTACTACAAAATCATTGTTCACTTGTTATTGTAGGAAATGGTGCATAATTTAAAATATATTAAGCAAAAAATAGACATGTTGGTGATTCTACATTTTAAATTACAATAAAGATGCTTATAGAACGATCTTGTGAGTTACAGTTTTAATGTTTATGTTAAACATAAATATAAAAAATGGTGTTCTGTCACAGGTAAATGGCAAACATTGCTATTATTATTTTCAGCCAAAGGCTTTTTAAAATTATATATTGGCACCTAGTGCTAGGAGCATGAGAAAAGTACAGGGACAAAAATTATTACTATAAATTTTTACACAAGAACTATTTAATATTCTCTACTAGATAATTTCATAGAAATGTGCTTGTGAGTTATCTGACTTCTCTAGTTAGTATGGTAGTTTCAAATCCTAATTTGTGGATTTTTATAAGGCTGTTAAGCACTAAAGAAAGAAACCAAATATTGGGCTTTGGTAATAATTCAAATAAAACACAGCTCCATTTAGAACTTTGTTCCTATTAATATTTTGTTTTATTAGTACAATATTAGGAACTTTTACAGATGGCAGTTTTGCTCCTGTGCCTTATGATTAACAGTAAATAATGGAGAAACTTCTAACCATTTATATCTTCTCATTTTGTTAGCTTGATATATTTATCATTTTCATGGTGTAATACAAAAACACATCACATCCTTTGCATTTATTGGTTACAGTTAAGAGCTACATATATTCATAATAATGATGAAAATATATTTAAAACATAGCATTAATTTTTAAGAGATAAAGTATTTCTTAAACATAAGATTTTTTTGCTTTTTTATTACTTCTAATGGATATCTAAACAGAGAAACAGATAGACTGAGTACATGATGCTGTGTGTATTTATCAGACCCTTCTTCAAAATTACTTCAAGAGTTTCCCCCCCACAGTGCTTTTAACTTGATTTAAGAACATAATTATCCAATAGATACAGTACTGGGAGAACGAGGCAGGCAGTTTATACCAGTTATAATCGGGATCTGCCTGTTTTACAGAGGGAAAGACAGTGGAAGAAAGGTATTTCTGAGGGCTAAAGATATACACAAGGACCACACGTGTTCATTGTATCTGTAGCAGTGAGGTTCCGATCGAGCTGTCTGTGGAACAGCAGTATTAGGAGTTAAAATAGAGCTCTAGAAATATTATGTTGGCTCAGGTCATAAAAGTTATTTTAGCATAACTTACATAGTTAGGTCTGAGTTTAAATTAATTTTAATGCAGAAAAAGAAAAAAAAAGAGTAACTGCATTCCTTTCAACCTCATAGAAATGATTCAGAGGATTTAACCTTCAAAATGATTGATTGTGACCTAGTTTGAAAGAACAGGGGAGGGCAGGAGATGCTTTTTATGTAAAATTAGCGAGTCCAAATGTCTCCAGCGTAGCTGCAGTAGAGGAAGCTAGGTCACCCTCCTGAGAAAATGGATGGAAATGTTGCTGCACTTGCACTTTGAGAGTAAGATCAAAAGACGCTGCCATTTACAGGGTCAGCTAGGTGAGTGTAATGACTCAGTTTAATGTTGAGGAACTAGAGATGATTTTAACATCTAGAAGCATTTCATTCTACTGGAGGAAGCAGCACTGGAGAACATAAATGCCAGTGAGTGATGTGAACCTGCCAAGCCCCTCTCTTGACAGCCCCTGTGCTATTTTACTTTAGGGAAATACTCCCTTACCATCATTTTTGCCTTTTCTTTCTGACAGTGAAGGATACATCAGATTAAGAGTGGAATTCAATAAACTTTGTATCACTACTTAACATGACCTTTTCTCTTTCTCGGAGAACACACTGGTGGGTACTACATTTTCTAATTTTCTTCTCTCTGCCTTAGAAAATAGTGGAAATTTTTTTTGCCTCAATCAAAGAAAAGATCACTTGAGGGTATTGCAAACAGAAGACCCTGGTCTATTTTATGTTGCTATAACATAATACTACAGATCAGGTAACTTATAAATAAAATGCCTTCATTTCTCACAGTCTGGAAGCTAGAAAGTCCCATACAAGGTACTGGTCAGTGTATTCTAGATGTGTCATAATGTGCTATACGGCACTAAGTGGTGAGAAAGCATGGGAGACAGAAAGAAGGCCTGAGCAGGAGAAAACTAACAAAGCCACTCCCTGGACGATGGTCTTAATCTGTTAAATTCACAGTCACCAATGTTTTCACAGTGGCACCTGAATTCAACAGAAGTTTCAGGATGCCTGTTCAAACCATAGCAGATGATAGCAGCTGCTTTGCATGAGAGGTGACCCTACTGGAGAGGTGGCTAGCTTAAACTGAAGCAGAAAGGAGACCATTTCTTCTGGTTGGCCACAGGCTTTAGTTCAAAGACTTAAGAAAAAAAAAATCTAGACAATGAGTTTCCAGGAAAGCCTAAGACGTACCACTCTGTCTTGCTGTTACATCAATGGCGTCAGCCCTGCCCACATTATAGCCTCCATCTGCAGCTCATTTTGGCTCAGGGCATCTCCCCTCCAACCCTGAGGGATGTGGCTGAGAGCACATACCCAGTCTGTGCTTTACAGACAGACCACAGTGTTGGTTTCAGCATTCCCATTGCCTTCTGATAGCAAATATCATCAGCAACCTTTAAGACCTTTGATATTCCTCTCAGAGCTATAAATTGGTTTTCTCTGAGCTATAATTTTATTTTCAGATGTTGCAAAACAACAATATATCAAAACAATATCTCTCTCTAAAACAAAATAAAATAGGACAGAACCTAACACAATAAAACGGGAACAATCCATAAAACTTCACAAAATCCACTAGTCCTTAAAAATAGCCCCATGGACTACCTGAAGTTGATTACAAAGAGAAGTCATTTTCTTGCTTAACTGTATCGGGGGGCCTATCCTAAGTCCAAAAGGAACATCAGAATGGCCTGGACCAACAGAGGGGCAGGATGTAGAAGCATATCAACCTGACATGGGGATTCAGTGTGACATGAATGCTACCATGCCCTTTGGGTAAGCCCAAAGGCTTCCCCAGGTCCTGTGATGTAAACAAAGTCATTAAGTTACCCTACCACTCTTCTCTGTCACCTAGAATGTCACTTATAAATTTTAATATTTCTTTAAAAACTCCAGTTATATTCAAGTTTAGTAGTTAGCCCTCTTTGTCTACAAAACCCTTATTCTCATGATTTGCTGGTATGGAGATCTATTTGTCTGGCAGCTACCCGAAATGATGCTTCTGTCCTTAGGTCCCCCAGTAAATCATAGTTTGTGTGATGCAGAGTTGTCTTCCTTTTTTTTTCAGTCTCTTCACAACTTCGCCTCCAGAAGCCTGTTTCCTATACTGGTTTTCCTAGAATATCTGCCATCAGCCTTCCAGTCTTCTGGCTCCTTCACATTTTTTCACATATTTTCTTCCATTTTCCCTATTGCATATTCTGTCAAATAGTTTTGAATAAATTTGAAAATGTATATGGATTAAAAACTAATTTTGATTTTCATTTCTGAAACACTTGAGTGTTTATATATATATTCAAATATATATATTCAAATCAATATCTATCAATAATAACAGCAATAGCAACATTTTAATATAGGATACAAAAACCAGAGAGGTGAAAATGTCAACTGACTATAAGGATTGCTTATGTTTTCATTAATACTTTCATTAATACCACACATGTATATTAGTGGGCTTTCTTTTTACCAAATAGGGATGTAATTAAGTTACATCATTTTATGGCTATTAACCATACATTTGCACTTAGGCAAAGACAGAAATGTCCCTTAGATTTTAGTTTATATACTTTAAAATTGGTCACACAACGGCCAGCATTGTGGTGAAGCCAGTTAAACCACTATTTGTGATTTCAGTATTCCATATTGGAGCAACAATTCAAGTCCTGGCTGTTCCACTTCTGAACCAGCTTCCCAATAGTGCACCTTAGAAGGCACCAGATCATGCCCCACTTATAAGGGCCCCTGCCTCCCATGTAGGAAACAAGGGTGGAGTTCCTGAATCCTGGCTTTGGAAGGGACTGATTGAACCAGCCCTAGCTATTGCAGTCATTTGAGGAATAAATCAGAAGATGGAAGATAACGCCCTCTCTCTCCTTCTTATTCTATCATTCTTTCAAATAAATAAATAATAAATAATTTGAAAATTTGTCTTACCTCATACTTCACCTAGGAACTTCATCCATTAATCTAAGTCCAAGGATGTCAAATATCAGAATGCAAATACTGGGTAGCCTCATGGAAGTCTGCACCCTGCCTTCTTCAGATTTTGATCATTACATTCTTGAAATCATTATAAAATTTGAAAGCTGTTAAGAACTGTATTCAGAGAAGTCTAACTTGACAACTTGTGTTACCTCAATAGACATTCCAATTATTTTCCATTTTAAGCTTACTTTAAGTTGGGTTCTCTAGAAACTGTCTCTGAGCTGAAGATTTGGGCAATAGCAAGCTATTAATATCATGGTGTAAAGATATAGAATTGGGCAGCTAGAGACTTTCATCTGCAAGAAAATGCAACCCAGGGCTCAGGAAATCCAAAGAGGGGCTTTGAAGCTAGAATGTTCTTTCAAAAGTGATTCAAATTGGCTCAAGAGCGTTGGAAAATTGACTTATCCTGCAGGAGGGCTTTTCTCATAATGAGGTTCCCCCCTGCTCAAATCAATGTTAAGAAAAGAAAGGAAGGTAAGATGTTTCGGCTACAGCCACTGCTCTGTTGCCATCCCATAGACAACCCCGACCTAGAACTTCCCATCTGAATCCTGCCGATGAGAAAACTGAACTATGGAAATCTTGATGTAAATGCTTTAATATTACAGTTCTTCTTCTTCTTCTTCTTTTTATTTATTTTTTTTCCGGACAGGAAGAGTGGACAGTGAGAGAGACAGAGAGAAAGGTCTTCCTTTTGTTGTTGGTTCACCCTCCAATGGCCGCCGCGGCGGCGCGCTGCGGCCAGCGCACCACGCTGATCTGAAGGCAGGAGCAAGGTGCTTCTCCTGGTCTCCCATGGGGTGCAGGGCCCAAGGACTTGGGCCATCCTCCACTGCACTCCCTGGCCACAGCAGAGAGCTGGCCTGGAAGAGGGGCAACTGGGACAGAATCCGGCGCCCCGACCGGGACTAGAACCCAGTGTGCCGGCGCCACAGGTGGAGGATTAGCTTAGTGAACCATGGTGCCAGCCCAATATTACAGTTCTTATAATGTACTTACAACAACCAGAGCCATTGCTTTAATGAGGAAAATAGGTGCAAAGTAAGGATAATATCGGTATTCATTTCCCTCATGTGTACCTCTGAAAAAATCCTTCATATTTTCTTATATCATTCTGTAAATTGACCTTCAAGTGCTATTCTTATTTTAAATCTTTCAAATAATTATCATTATCAAGGGTGTATGTTTTGTACTGTTGAAAGTATAGTCCAGGCTACTTTCATACATTGAAGAAAAATCAACATTAAATACACACAATATGTGAAACTTGCAACATTACATTATGATAATACTTTAGATATCGGTCACATAATTGTGAGAACTGACACATACTGAAACATTAAAGCATTATATTTAGCCTAACCGGCTAATAACTAATATCAAAATTCTTGTTTTCAAGCATCATATATTCAGATTATCCATTCTTAAGGAAATATATTAATAAATCCATAATTTCTTATGAATACTGCAAAAATAGCTGATATTAAATGTATCAATTGTATGAACTTGATCATATATACTTTGCTAATTGACACTTAGAGGTAAGTACTTAAATTCAACTGTTAAATCTATTACCTTAAATATAATTTTGTTCCTTATTTAATTTCAAATCCTTGTTAGCAGACAATTTGTGACAATTTTAGCCACTAATTATGAACTTACTTTTGGGTTATCATGGTTTTGTGTCTTATTCTAAATTGCTTTCTTGATTTCATGATAGTTCACTTATGCCTATAACTGATAATCCTTAGCATTCAAACTCTATTTGAAATGTTTTTATCCTCACTTTCTTGGAACCAACTATATATATATATATATATATATATATATATATATATATATAATGTGTGTATGTATTTTCCTGTGTTTCCTTTGCATAACACAAATAACTAATTCAAGGATTTTGTTTTAGCAGATTGTTCAGGTCTTTGGAGAACCATTTTTTTCTTTTTTTTTGACAGGCAAAGTTAGACAGTGAGAGAGAGAGACAGAGAGAGAGGTCTTCTTTTTGTTGGTTCACCCCCTAGATGGCCACTACAACCGGCAAGCTGTAGTGATCCGAAGCCAGGTGCTTCTCCTGGTCTCCCATGCAGGTGCAGGGCCCAAGCACTTGGGCGATCCTCCACTGCCCTCCCGGGCCACAGCAGAGAGCTGGACTGGAAGAGGAGCAACCGGGACAGAATCTGGTGCCCCAACTGGGACTAGAACCTGGGGTTCCGGTGCTGCAGGCGGAGGATTAGCCAAGGGAGCTACGGCAATGACCTGGAGAAGTACTTTTTTTAAAAAAAATGGTCTATTAGCCTTAATGACTAGCAATGATGGTGCCTTGTGATTTTCAAAAGAGTTAACCGGTGGTAGACATGTAACATAAAAGCCCCTGAACACAAACACTAATACTCAGAATTCTCTATCCTACCATTCTTTGTCTCCATCCTTAATTAAAAACGTGCAAACTTGGATCATGTCAGGCATGTGGTCTGTACATCTCCATTACAAGTTCCCTTAGGTGTTGTCTTTCTTTTAGTAGAACTAAAAGATTATCAAGTTTTCACATTTTCTAAAAGTTTTCTTTTCGCATTTGGAAAACTAAGCTATTTGTGCTCCAGAAAAGAATAACTAGTAGGTCTATTTTCTTCTGTGTGTATTTACTGATATATTGTTAACATGGAAAATGCATCTATTATGTAATCTCCCCATGAGATTCACTGTGACTTGGTTCTTCTCAAAAAGAAACTTTTTCTGTTTAAACTGGCATTTGAGAGTTGCTGACATGTAAAAAAATATACCATAAGACCGAATGTCCTAAATAGCACTCTGGCCTCAGAATCAGCCCTAAAGGCATTCGGATCTGGCTGAAAAGCCCATGAGAGTATTCCAGGCATGGAAAGCCAAGACACTCTGGCAAAAGATCTCTGTGAGTGAGATCCCAGTGGAAAGAACAGGTCTTCAAAGAAGGAGGTACCTTTCTCTGAAGGGAGGAGAGAACCTCCACTTTGACTATGACCTTGTCTAAACAAGATAAGAATCGGAGAACTCAGAGGGCTTCCATAGCCTTGGAAACTCATGACTGGAGCATAGGGAGATTACTGATGCCATAGACAGGAGTGTCAATTTGTTAAGTCAACAACAGGAGTCACTGTGCACTTACTCCTCATGTAGGATCTCTGTCCTTAATGTGCTGTGCATTGAGATTTAATGCTATAACGAGTACTCAAACAATATATTTCACTTTGTGTTTCTATGGGGGTGCAAACTGTTGAAATCTTTACTTAATGCATACTAAACTGATCCTCTGTAAAAAAAAAAAAAAAAAAAAAAAAAAAAAAAAAAAAAAAAAAAAAAAAAAGAAAAAGAAATTATCAACTCCCAACTTGACTCTCACTGGGATTAAACATGACAATAGGTCTGATCTGATTTCATCATCATTTAAAAAAAATCATCTATTATTTTTCACTTTATGTTTCTGTGTGGGAGCAAACTGTTGAAATCCTTACTTAATGTATACTAAGCTGATCTTTTGTATATTAAGATAATCGAAAATGAATCTTGATGTGAATGGAAGGGGAGAGGGAGTGGGAAAGGGGAGGGTTGTGGGTGGAAGGGACGGTATGTGGGGGAAGCCATTGTAATCCATAAATCGTACTTTGGAAATTTATATTCATTAAATAAAAATTAAAAAAATATATACCATAAGACTGAATGTTGGGGGCCCACACTGTGGCCTAGTGGTAAAGCTGCTGCCTGCAGTGCTGGCATCTCATATGGGCTTCCTGTTTGAGACCAGGCTGCTCCACTTCTGATATAGTTCTTTGTTATGGCTTGGGAAAGCAGTGGAAGATAGCCCAAGTCCTTTGGCCCCTGCACCTGCCTCGAAGACCAGAAGAAATCCCTGGCTCCTGGCTCTGGATCTTTGCGGCCAACTGGGGAGTGAACAAGTGGATGGAAGAACTCTCTCTCTCTCTGTCTCTCTCTCTCTCTCTCTCTCTGTCTCTCCTTCTTTCTCTGTGTAACTCTGATTTTAAAATAAATAAATAAATCTTTAAAAAAAGACTGAAGGTTGAAATTTAAAAATTTGCTATTTGATTCTATACAATTGAGGAGTCTGAATCCCTGATTTTGAATAATGTTTTCAATAAGGCACATAGATTTAGGTCTAGGAGAGTTGTTCAAAATTTTTGTGAAAAGTGCATATTATGGAAGAATTATGCATGAATTTTTAAATGTTGGCACCAAATCCAAATCATTATGTAATTCAGTTTTTCACCGATATTTTTGAGTATCGTGTGCACAGCATTTTGAAGTTTTTCTGTTACACTGAATAGAAATTTTTTTGAGCTTTTTTTTAACTTTTATTTAATGAATATAAATTTCCAAAGTACAGCTTATGGATTACAATGGCTTCTCCCCCATAACGTCCCTCCCACCTGCAAACCTCCCCTTTCCCACTCCCTCTCCCCTTCCATTCACATCAAGATTCATTTTCGATTCTCTTTATATACAGGAGATCAGTTTAGCATACATTAAGTAAAGATTTCAACAGTTTGCTCCCACACAGAAACATAAGGTGAAAAATACTGTTTGAGTACTAGTTATAGCATTAAATCTCAATGTACAGCACATTAAGGACAAAGATCCTACCTGAGGAGTAAGTGCACAGTGACTCCTGTTGTTGACTTAACAAATTGACACTCTTCTTTATGGCATCAGTAATCACCCTAGGCTCTTGTCATGAGCTGTCAAGGCTATGACTCCAACCTAGGCACTCTGATGTGCAATGCAGGTGTCCCAAGGGTTATCTTAACTGCTATGTCAACCACTGCCCAAATGTGATTAATCACCTGCATTGCACATCAGAGTGCCTAGGTTGGAGTTCCAACTCACTCCCTATTCCAGTTTACAGCTAATGCAGACCTGAGGAGACATAAGGTGATAGTTCAAGTATTGTGGATCCCAGCTACCCGTGGGGGAGGTCTGGATTAAGTTCTTATCTCCCAATTTTAGCCTAGCCCTGCTCCAACTGCTATAGGAAGGGGGCGGGGGATTGAACAAATCAATGGAAGAATCCTCTCTTTGTCTATCTCTGATTCTTTTTTCTCTGTATCTTAAATAAATAAATAAACAAATTAATATTTTAAAGTAAATTAACTATATTGCATTCAGAAATTAAGGCATGGCTACAATTTATTTGAAAGAATTTGCAACAGACTAGATGACTCATGGAATGGAGTGCTCTGTTCTTTGTTGTAGAAGAGTGGCTTCTACAGGGTTCTTGAGTACTCTGGGAAGTCAGAGAACAAGTGACTATTAGAAAAATAAATGTTTGGTGTAATACAGCCAACTGTGGACAGGGAGGAAATAACAGAGTTGTAAGTCACCTCTGGAAATAAGTTGGTTAGACTGGTTTTGATAGAGTGGTTAAAAGGTCTTGGCTTCAAATGTTTGTCAGGAGACTTGACAATGAAGTGAAGATTCAACTTTATTATTTGTTATTCCACTTGTGAAAGAATATGTCAATGTGGGTAGGCATTAAATTCTAACATGTCACTATGCTCATGTTTCATAAAACACTGCAATGTAATCTCATAAATGATATTACATCTGATTAGATGGGTTCTGTTTACAAATGCAACCACATAATTTTCTCAATAAAATAATTTTGTTGGTGTTTGTAATAACAAACGCCATTGTCTGTTTTTTTCTAATTCTTTTTTTTCTTTTTTTTTATTTTTTATTTAGTAAATATAAATTTTCAAAGTAGGGTTAATGGATTACAATGGCTCCCCCTCCATAATTTCCCTCCCACTCACATCCCTCCCATCTCCCGCTCCCTCTCCCATTCCATTCACATCAAATTCATTTTCAATTATCAATTCAGTATATATTAAGTAAATATTTCAACAGTTTGCACCCACACAGAAACACAAAGTGTAAAATACTGTTTCAGTACTAGTTTAGCATTACTTCACATTGAACAACACATTAAGGACAGATCCCACATGAGAAGTAAGTACACAGTGACTCCTGTTGTTGGCTTAAAAATTTGACACTCTTGTTTATGGCATCAGTAATCTCCCTAGGCTCTAGTCATGAGTTGCCAAGGCTATGGAAGCCTTTTGAGTTCGCGGATTTCAATCTTATTCTGACAGGGTCATAGTCAAAGTGGAAGTTCTCTCCTCCCTTCAGAGAAAGGTACCTCCTTCTTTGATGGCCCCGTTCTTTCCACTGGGATCTCTCTCACAGAGATCTTCCATTTAGGTCTTCTTCCTTATTTATTTTTTTTTACTCTGGCCTCAGAATCAGCCATTAAGGCATTCGGATATGGCTGAAGAACCCATTATCTGTTTTAACATATATTCTCAATTCAGTTATATTTCAGACAATGACTCTTTTCAAAATGGAGAGGAACTAATTTGTATAAAATATGCCTTGTAGTATGTATTTCTTCATTATTTCTATGGAAAGATATATATCAATAGTAGTTAAATCCATCATAAAATACAATACAAAATAAGTATTTTTAGTCATTCAATTGTTATAATGATGATGAACTGCCAATGTAATGCAATGAAGATTAAAACAAATGTGCCCCATTATACAATTTTTTTGTTAAAATGAGGTCATGTTGGATTAGGATGAACCCTAAATCCAATAGCTAGTATCTTTCTTACACATCATGTTATGACACAGTTATAGACAGAACCCCAGGTGAACATTAGGGCAGAGATTGGATTGATGTGCATACAAGCCTAGGAGAGTGAAGAAGCTCAGAGAGATGGATGTGACAGATGCTATCCAAGAGCCTTGAGAGAACAGGAACTTGGCCAATATATTGATTTTGGACATCTAACTTCCTACTGCCAGAATAGAAGTTTCTATTGTTCTAGGCTCCCCATTTGGAGTAATTTCTATGCTCCATTAAGAAAGAAATACATAGGCATTGGAGCTTTAATAGAAGCCAAGGTCTGCATTCTTGAATCCATTAGAAGAGATAGACAAGTAAACCAATGATTATAATGCAATGTGATATGATTTGCAATAGGGTATTGGAGAAATGTAAGACATATCTCATTTACCAGGAGTCAAATAGCACTGCTTGACACAAAACAGGTTTGAATAGAAACTTTAAGGATAAATATGTGTTGGGGTGGAGAAGAATTCCTGTACTGGAAAGTGTACAAAGGTGAAGTGGTGTCTGTGGGAGGAAAGGCTTAACATATTTGAAGTGCAAATAATGTACTAAAGGAAGTAAAACCATTTCAGTGGGGAGAGGGTGGAGAAAAGCAAAACAGGAGGGAGGAGCAGGGTGTTCTCAACCTCTTAAAATTTAATACAAAGAAGCCTTATTTTTACAACAGTTGAGAAATATCCTGAGGAATATTTTTAGCTTTTTACTAATAAAATTGATTTATGTAGGAATCTTATTGTTTTCTTACTCCTTTCACAAAGAGTGCATTTGTACATTCAAAACAGAAGAGTTAACTAATTTCAAGCTACCACATACAGAGACAGACCTTACACCACACTTCCTCTGCAATTATTCACAAAATGTGTTTCCTCTTTGAGTCATAGAATATATTTTCTAATTTACTTTGCAGTTAGGCTTGGCTATAGGACTAAATTTTGGTCAATGGAATGTAAAGAGATATAATGTTCATGCTTATTAGCTTAGCCCATTAAAACTTTCCAAATGAATTTCCCCCATACTTGGAAAACATTTTTTGTGAAATAAGATGCAATTTATTGTACATAGTAGAACCATATAACAGAATCCATGTATAATTACCCCAATAACACACATAGTTTTAAATCTGTATGGCAGTTTTGATCCATCTGCTACAGCAAATAGAATTACTGTGAATAATAATACAAGCATAAACAGAGATAAAAAATGTAAGCAATGCAAAGAAAAGAGGGGAAAAGAGGAAAAAGAGGAGGAAAAAGACTGGCCTATTGATGTTTGTGGGCATTTTCTATAGAGATTTGGAGGAAAGAGAAAAAGAAAAGAGGATACCCAAAACTTAGGAGCAATTCAGAATAAAAGAGATAAAATGGGCAAAATTTAATTCTCCTAATAATTGGAGAGTATGTTTCCTACTCTCTACACAGTTTTAAAATGTAGTAACTAAACACTGTCCTCTTTATTCTCCCATACATTGAACACTATTGCACATTATTAAAATTTGTAATAGAAACCAAGGCTGTGACACAGCAGGTAGTTATGCCGCCTGCAGTGCCGGCATCCATATGGGTGCCAGTTCCAGACCTGGGTGCTCCTCCTCCAATACAGCCCTCTGCTATGGCCTGGGAAAGTAGTGGAAGATGGCCCAAGTCCTTGGGCCCCTGCACCCACATTGGAGACCTGGAAATATCTTCTGGCTCCTGGCTTCATATTGGTGCAACTAAGGCAGCCATCTCTGAAATGTCTGTGGGGTGGACTGGCGGATGAAGGACCTCTCTCTGCTTCTGCCTCTGCCTGTCTGTAACTCTGCCTTGCAAATAAACAAATAAATCTTAAAAAAGGGATTTGTAATAAAAAAGTTCATTATATTGTGAAGTGACTTGTAATTTTTTGAGAACCAATGGTAGAAAATACCCGAAGAGATGGGAATAACAGCTCAAGTTAGATCTATTTTTTTCCAAAAATAATATGTGATAATCAAAATATACTTAAAAAGTGGCATGTAAGGGAATCAACAGATTTTCATCAATGTAAGACTGATAATGTCATTAACAGTACTAAATGCATGAGAAAGGGTGGCCATGATCCTGGGGCCTCGTAAACAATATCGTCATTCCATAGGATGTTATGCTTTTGGTGTCTGTGGTGCTTCAAGGAAAAAGGACCTCGTAGAATTGGCGTGTCTGAGAGTGTGTGAGAGAAAAGGAGTAAAAGGAGAGAAGAGAAATATTTTTAAGTAATTAAATCCTTGAGGCTAGTGCTGTGGTGCTGAGGCTGGGCCTCCTCCTGCAATGCCAGCATCCCATATGGCAGTGATTGGTGTCCTGGCTGTTCAGCTTCCAATCAAGCTCCCTGATAAAGCATCTGGGAAAGCAGCAAAGGGTGGGTCAAGTACTTGTGTCCCTGCACCCACGTGGGAGACCTGGACGAAGCTCCTGGTACCTTCCTTTGGGTCAGCCTGGCTCTGACTGTTGAGGCCATTTTGGGAGTGGAATAGCAGATGGAAGATCTTTCTGACTCCCCATCTCTCTGTAGCTCTACCTCTCAAATAAATAAATAAAATCTTTTAAAAAATTAAATCATTGATAAATGTGAGATGAAGAATATCAATTATGGAGAATTAAAGAAACAAATGGATGATCTATTGACCTGGAATGAGCATTCTCATATTTCTTAACCCTTTTCTCTATCATTTCAATGTGATTCTCTTTTACTTATTATTTTTCTTAATGCTACTTGATTTTTAATATATTCCATAGGATCAGTTCCAAGAAGATAGTCATATTCCTCATTGTGTAATTTTATTAAAGAGTTTTATTTATTTTTTTGACAGGTAGAGTTACAGACAGTGAGAGGAGAGACAGAGAGAAAGGTCTTCCTTCCATTGGTTCACTGCCCAAATAGCTGCAACAGCCGGAGCTACACTGATCTGAAGCCAGGAGCCAAGTGCCTCCTCCTGGTCTCCCATGCCGGTACAGGGGTCCAAGCACTTGGGCCATCCTCCACTGCCCTCCGGGGCCACAGCAGAGAGTGGGACTCGAAGAGGAGCAACCGGGACTAGAACCTAGCGCCCATATGGGATGCCGGTGCTGCAGGCAGAGGATTAACCTAGTGTACCATGGCGCTGGCCCTCATTGTGTAATTTTTATGCATACTTCAAGAATAAGCTTGAAAGTTACTTCACAAAATATATTTTCCTCCTAAACAAGTAATACCTGCTCCAGAAAATGATTATATTGTACAATCAATGAAATGATGATGTTATTTTGAAGAAAAAAGGAAAAGTATTAATTAGCTTCCTTCATTTGAGTTCTAGGTTGGTAGAAATTCTTTTAGTTGAAAAAACTGAAACATTACAGTGCCATATTTGACCTGCTACAAATATGGCTTTTGTTTCTCTTCAGATTACGAAACAGTCTCTATTTTTCCCTGTAGTACTTCGTTTAATCCATCAGGTAACATGGCTGATGCCAGAAACAAAATTGCCTTGTGTACCTGACGATAATATAGTCAATCCAGATAGCCTAGAAGCATAACATTCTAAGAACAATTCACTTTCGAATGAAGAAATTTAATGTTATGCTAAAATATATTAATAAGAAAATAGTTATGTAAATGTGTGTAAATATGGTATAATATTAGAAGCAATTTTAATCTTTATTTTCATTTGTATTGATTTCACTAATATTAATTGAAGAAAATTCCAAATCCAGTGACAGTGTGTTTCTTATTTTGTGTCACCTTTTATGCCAAAATTCTTTGAACTCCTTCTTAGCTAAAGAGGTAAAATCTACTAAAACACAGAAGATAAGGGTGATTCATGTCATGTGCTTTACACATGTAGCTTAAAATACACTGCCTAAAATGTTGGCAAGAAACAAGGATATTTTTGAGATCCAAATTAACAGAATACTCTTTTGTTTATCGCTTGCCTTTGTCTTGGTGAACGTACTGCACTGTATTTTTATGCTTTCAACCTTTTTAAATTACCGTGCATGTCGCCATGAACGTCCATACGCATAGGAATGCTTCTAAAATATTATAAATGTGATGAAGTGAACTGAAATAAGCATTTCAAATTACACTGTCGGGAGATAAGTGAAAGTCCCTTTCCACATAGCTTTAATGGTAATTGGATCACTAACCCTTGGGGGAATGCATGTGCTAAATCTTCCTCTGATATTATTTTCAGTTCTTCGTGTGCTTTGAGTCTAAATCGCGACTCACACATCTGTGTTTTTAAGAGTCTGTTGAGGAGTCATTAAACCTTTCTGTACCATGCAGTAGTCCTCTGTGCTTTGTTTTCTTTCTGTGCATTATTTACAGTTTGGATGAGTGTGGAGCAGCCTAAAAACTTGAGGCTGTAGTAAATGCAGTGGGTGGACAACTAGTTAGGGAGCAATTGTTTGACCTTTTCTCTCTTTCACTGAAGTGAATCAAGTGTGTTTCAAATAGTGCTGCCATAAGTCATTTTCTGTATAAAGTCATAACATAAAAGCAGTTCACCCCTGAATGTCTTAAGCTAGTCATTCTAGTCTTGATTGAAAGAGTAAATATCAAAAAATAAATAAATAAAAATAAATACATGAAGGAAGGAAGAAATGCTGTGGCTGGCAGTATCCTTTAATAATGTCCAGAGTCCTTGCTGAGACAGCATATTCCCATTTCATGTACAAGGAGTGACAGATTGCAAGTTGTAAGACTGAGACCATAAAAGAGCTCAAGAAGATACTATGTTCGGGGATATAAAGGCATAATGCTATTTCTGAACGTGGCTGATTGAGAATTGCTTAAGTACAGGAAGTGTCATATATAAAGGAAATTACCTATAAATTAAGTGAAGGTGACTTTTCTCCCCATGTCATTTGTGTTTTATCCATAACTTCCTCAGAAAAATGTTAATATAAGCCCACTTTAGTACAGATTCCAGCTGAACTAAGAACCAAAGATACAGATTGTTCGGGTTATATTGATAGGAAAAACGATCTGCAGACAGGTTTAAATGTGTAAAGTCCCCAAGATCCTGGAAACTATCAGCTTAAAGTGTGTACACAGTATTTATTTTACTTGCTTTCATAAACTCTAATGCTAACCACAGGATGACAACTTTAACTTCTATTTAAATTTTGTGGTGAGATAAACATATTGTCTTTATTAGTCATTAAATGTGATACTAATTATAGGCTTTCCATACGGGTGATGTTTTGAGCCACAGCTTCTCCCTGTTATTGTCCCTTGGAATACAGCAAAATATGGCCCAAATCTTTGGGCTCCTGCGCCCATGTGGGAAACCTGGAAGAAGCTCCTGGCTCCTGAATTTAGACTGTCCAAGCCCTGGCTGTTGCAGCAATTTGGGGAGTGAACCCGAGGAGAGAAGATCTCTATCTCTGCTCTTCTTTCTCTCTCTTCGTAAACTCTACCTTTCAAATAAATAAATAAATCTTTAAAGATAAATAAAATAAATATTAATTATAATCCAGAGCAAATTACAATGAAATTATTCCATAATTATTATTTTTAATTTAATCCTTCATTACTGATGTATTTACTTAAGTACATCACAGATTTCTGAAAATGACTAGTTTTAATTGACATTCATGCACACTATGCCAAGCTATCCAACAAAAAGTGAATGCTGAAACTATTGTTTACTGAATTGCTGAAAACTAAACAATTAACAATTTAAGTCACATTCAAAATTTCAAAAGCAAGAGAATTTGCTGGGTAAGCAGAGCAACTTAATTCTATGTGCAATATTTTTTCTGTATAAAAACAAAACTGCCAACATATTTATGATGCAGATTGCCAGAGACTGATCTGTGGTTGGACATGTGAGTGGCTTTGGTTGTTCATCCCTTCCTAGGTTTGTGCCTGCTGGTGTGTGGTGTTGCAGTTCTTTCTACTGAAGGCTTGGAAGAAGGGAATATATACATCTTTTTTTTTAAGATTTATTTATTTATTTGAAAGTCAGAGTTACACAGAGAGAAGGAGAGGAAAAGAGAGAGAGAGGTCTTCCATCTACTGGTTCACTCCCCAATTGGCTGTAACCGCGGAGCTGCACCAATCCAAAGCCAGGAGCCAGGAGCTTCTTCCCAGTCTCCCACGTGGGTACAGGAGCCCAAGGACTTGAGCCATCTTCTACTGCTTTCCCAGACCATAGCAGAGTTGGTCTGGAAGTGGAACAGCCAGGACTCAAACAGGTGCCCATGCGGGATGCCAGTACTGCAAGTGGTGGCTTTATCTGCTCTGCCACAGCGCCAGCCCTTTTCCTCATCCTTTGAATGTGGATTTTGCTGTGTGAGTTCCTGAGGTCAGATGAATGACCAAGTCCTCTCTGAGCTAAGAGGTAAGGTATAAAAGCTGGTGACTTTCTGTATGTTCTCCTAATCCTCCCCCATCATCACTGTTTCCATTACAGGCATCTTGAGAAAAATCCCAGGAGTCTCTTTGTTTGTATTTATATATTTAATGACTGCTGCATATATTCCCAGTGTACACTTATAATAGATGATAATGTTACACTATTGCGGCACCAGACACTCAGTGATATTTTGGGCTGAAAATATCAGTTCAAAAAGCAGATAATATTCTGCAGCAGGTCAGGTTTCTTGAGGGAATTCTTTGGGTTTGTCTGTAAATAATGCAATGTTTTTCCTGCTTTATTTTTTATATCATCTTCCAGGAAAGCCAGACATCCATTATATGCTTCACATCTGCTCAGCTTTCCTCCTTAGTACCCTAGAAGAAATTCAATAGTAACTTTTCACCCAAATACAGCCTATCAATGAACCATACCTCTGTAGTATACATACACTTACAAGTTTCCCTCTCCAATTAATTTGAGCTAGACTCATGTAGTCAAAACAACATGGAGAAAACTGATATTAAAATTTAAATGTAGGGGGGCCGGTGCTGTATGTAGTTGGTTAAGCTGCCACCTGCAGTGCCAGTGTCCCATATTGGCACCTGTTCGAGTCCCAACAGCTCCATTTCTGATACAGGTCTCTGCTATTGCCTGAGAAAGCAGTGGAAGACAGTCCAAGTCCTTGGGTCCCTGTACCCCTTTGCAGACCCAGAAGGCACTCCTGGCTCCTGGCTTTGGATCAGCCCAGCTTCGGCCATTGAGGCCATCTGGGGAGTGAACCAGCAGATGAAAAACCTCTCTCTCTCTCTTTTTCTCTCTCTGCCTCTGCAACTTTGCCTTTCAAATAAATAAATAAATCAAAAAAATAACTGTAGGTGCAGGCATTCAGCTGAAGATGATGACATTTGTATTCTCTGTCAGAGTGCTGCAATCCTAAACCCAGCTCTGGTTTCTGACTCCTGACTCTTGCTAATGTAGACCCTGGGAGGGGACAATGATGGCTTAAGTAACAGTATCCAGGCTACTCATGAGAGAGACCTGGATTCAGTTCCCAGCTCTGAACTTTGGCGTGGCCCACTCCCAATTGTTGTGGTATCTTGGGGAGTGAACCAGTGGATGAGGTCTCTCTCCCCATTCCCTATCTCAAATAACTTAAAAAAAATTAAAAATAGCAAAAATAAAAAAATTATTGCAATTGTTGCTGTGGACTAAAGGAAAGTTGGAAACACTGTCACCTACATTGAATGTGATTTTTAAAAAAAAGAGAGAGAGAGATAAGAAATATGGGGCTGGCACTGTGGTATTCTGGGTAAAGTCACTGCCTGCAGTGCCAGCATCCTTTATGGGAGCCAGTTTGAGGCCTAGCTGCTCTACTTCTGATCCAGCTCTCTGCTATGGCCTGGGAAAGGAGTACAAGATGGCCCAAGTCCCTGGACCCCTGCATCCACGTGGGAGACTGGGAAGAAGCTCCTGGCTCCTGGCTCCTGGCTTCGGATCTTTGCAGCTTCAGCCATTGCAGCCAATTGGGGAGTGAACCTGCTTTCCCAGGCCATAGCAGAAAGCTTGATTGGAAGAGGAGCAGGCGAGACTAGAACCGGTGCCCAAATGGAATGCCAGTGTTTCAGGCCAGGGCTTTAACCTGCTGTGCCACAGCACCAGCCCCTCCAATTTCATCTATCTTGTAAAAGACAGAATTTCATTTTTTAAAAATTTTATTTAATGAATATAAATTTCCAAAGTACAGCTTATGGATTACAATGGCTTCCCCCCCCCATTACTTCCCTCCCACCCACAACCCTCCCCTTTCCCGCTCCCTGTCCCCTTCCATTCACATCAAGGTTCATTTTCAATTCTCTTTATGTACAGAAGACCAGTTTAGCATATATTAAGTGCAGATTTCAACAGTTTGCACCCACATAGAAACACAAAGTCAAAAATACTGTTTGAGTACTAGTTATATCATTAAATCACAATGTACAGCACATTAAGAACAGAGATCCTACATGAGGAGTAAGTGTACAGTGACTCCTGTTGTTGACTTAACAAATTGACACTCTTGTTTATGGCATCAGTAATCACCCTAGGCTCTTGTCATGAGTTGCCAAGGCTATGGAAGCCTTTTGAGTTCACCAACTCAGATCATATTTAGACAAGGTCGTAGTCAAAGTGGAAGTTCTCTCCTCCCTTCAGAGAAAGGTACCTTCTTCTTTGATGACCTGTTCTTTCCACTGGGATCTCACTCATGGAGATTTTTCATTTAGGTCATTTTTTTTTTTTTTTTTGCCAGATTGTCTTGGCTTTCCATGCCTGAAATACTCGCATGGGCATTTCAGCCATATCCGCATGCCTTAAGGGCTGATTCTGAGGCCAGAGTGCTGTTTAGGACATCCGCCATTCTATGAGTCTGCTGTGGATTAGAAGAATCAACATAATCAAAATGTCCATACTACCAAAAGCAATTCACAGATTTAATGTGATCCCAATCAAAACACTGATGACATGCTTCACAGATCTAGAACAAATCATGCTAAAATTCACATGGACTCAAAAGAGACCCAGAATAGCTAAAGCATTCTAATAAAACAAAAAAGAAAGCCAGAGGCATCACAATACCTGATTTCAAGACATACTACTGCGCAGTTACACTCAAAACATTCTAGTACTGTCACTAAAACAGACTTGTAGACCAATGGAACAGAATAGAAACTCCAGAAATCAATTCATGCATCTACAACCAACTTATCTTTGAGACAGTAGTTAATCAATCCCTGGAGCAAGCACAGTCTCTTTCTCAAATAGTGCTGGGAAAACTGGATCTCCATGTGCAGAAGTAAGAAGCTAGCCCCCTACCTTACACCTTATAGAAAAATCCACTCAAAATTGGTCAAATACTTAAGTCTGTAACCTGATACCATCAAATTACTAGAGAACATTGAGGTAACTCTGAAAACATAGGCAAAGATTCATGGAAAAGACCTCAGAAGCACAATCAAAGTCAAAATTGACAAAAGGAATGAAGCTGAGAAGCTTCTGCAATGCAAAAGAAGCACTCTGAGAAGTGAAGAGGCAACTGACAGAATGGGAGGAAATATATGCAACTGAAAGAGAGTTAACATCCAGAATTATAAAGAGCTCAAGAGATTCAACAAAAACAAAATGAACATTCCAGTTAAGAAATGGACATAGGATTTTTCAGAGAAGAAATTCAAATGGCCAAAAACACTTGAGAAAATGTTCAGAATAGATGGCTATCAGGGAAATGAAAATAAAAACCACAGTGAGGTTTCACACCAGTTAGAATGGCTCTCATGCAGAAATCAACAGACAATAAATGTTGGTGAGGATGCTCCTTTTAATGTTTTCTCTTTAATTAAATTTGGAAATTTGGGAAATCCTTTTTTTATTTACTTATCTGTTTGAAAGGCAGAGTGATAGAGAGAGAGAGAGAGAGAGAGAGAGAGAGAGAGAGACCACCTGCTGATTCACTCTTCAAATACCCACAATAGCCAGGACTAGGTGAGGCTGAAGCTAGGTACCTGAAATTCCATTTGTATCTCCCATGTATGTGGTTTGAATTCAAGTAGTTGGGCTATCATCTGCTGTCTCCTAGACACCTTAGCAGATAGCTGGACCAGAAGTGGAAGCTGGACTCAATCCCAGTGAGGCATACATGAGAATCTGGCACCCATTCCAAATGGCAGCTTAACCAGATGTGCCACAATGCCCACCTCAGTTACATAATTCTTACTCACATAACACCATTAACAGTACTCAGTGTAAGCGTTATCTGAAATCTACATTATAAAATGTGTCTATGCACATGAAATTTCTCAATGTCCTAAACATGCCTTTTCTCCTCATTTCAAGGCTTTGTTAGAAATATTTTCATTATCCCACTTAAATATTTACTTTTCTTTAGCTAGAACATTGCTATACTGCATATAGACTCCTAACAAGACAAAGACACTGAATTGATTCTATACTCAAGATCCAAACTGATCTGTACAAATAATCTTGGCCTTGTCTCAGGATGGGTTCTTTATCAATTCAAATATCCTAAAACCACAGAAGAGTAAACCTGAAATTGAATTTTTACCTACATGGAACTACTTATGCTATAAATTTCCAATGAAAAAAATCTATTGTACAATTTTTATAAATGAAAAATATTTACATTATGTATATACATATATCACATATACCTTTAATATAATGAGTATGTGTATATATGCTTCCATGACATGAAGGAGCTTAAAAATTACATGGAAAATGTGCATCATTTCAAACCCATTTTTTCAATTAATTTTTTAAATATTTTATTTATTTATTTTATTTGAGAAGTAGAGTTACAGACAATGAGAGGGAGAAACAGAGAGAAAGGTCTTCCTTCAGTTGGTTCATTCCCCAAATGGCCACAATGGCCAGAGCTGCACCGACCCAAAGCCAGGAGCCAAGTGCTTCTTCCCAGTCTCCCACATGGATGCAGGGGCCCAAGGACTTGGGCCATCTTGTACTACTTTCTCAGGCCACAGCAGAGAGCTGGATTGGAAGTGAGGGAGCTGGAACTAGAACCGGTGCCCACATGTTATGTCGGGACTGTAGGTGGAGGATTAACCTACTGTGCCATGGCACAGGGCCCTCCATTAACTTTTTGAAGCCCATGTGTGCCACCATTTGTGTATATATATATATATATATATATATGAGTGCTCTGTTGGGATTTTATTTAAACTTCTTTTATATCAGTCCATTCATCCCCAATCAAGTGTATGTGTGCGTGTATATATATATATGTGTGTGTGTGTGTGTGTGTGTGTGTGTATACATTTTTCAAACATAGGTTTAGACTGGGCATCTTCAGCATGGTACAAATTATAGCCCATGAATCCCACCTATGGCAAAAATCTTACTTCAAATGATATTGAGTTGTTCTTGATGGTAAAATGGTCCTTCTTGGGTTTTTGCCATAGAAAAATATGTATGTTACTCTCATATCATATTCTATTTTCAACTTGAAGTAGGCTGACACAGTTAAACACTCTCTAGGCTCTTGAAACAGAAAACTTCTTATTGAAACTCAATGACCAAAGCAGGAAATATTTTATAGTCTTCACACTACATTACACTAAGTATGAGGAATAAGATAAATCTCATAATTAAAGAACAGGAATTACATACTCTTTCTAAATGAGAAATCAGAGGATATATTGGAAATACTCTTTCAGAAACACACCAGAAGATTGATATTGCCAAGACTCTGAATTTATTTGTTTTGGGGGAAGGGAAGAACATCCTTCTGGTCCACTCTCTCTTAACTAACGAGTAGGTTTTGCCTGTTTTACCCTTTATTAATTCAATCTTAGAAGTCAGGGTCACTGATCATTCAGGTATTCTATTACTACTTCTGTCAAACATCCTGGCAGTTTTAGAATTTATCCAACAAGGCCATTTGGACATTTTACCTCCCTTTTAATATACAGTCACTTGACATATTTTGGAGAATTTTCGCTGAACGTTTTTTTTTTTTTTTTCAATTTGTTGAGCATACGTTAACATAAAACATCTAGCTATAGCAAATCCAAAAATTAAAGCACACACACACACGCATACTTTAAGCAGATAAATTTATGAGAACTAAAGATAAAATATGTTTTCTCCTATCAGTCTAAATAGATAAATAAATGCATCTAGAATAAAGTTTTGAAGCATTGTTGCTTAGACAATTGATCTTTTCCTTATATTCTAGGTACTTTCACAATCCTTAGGGGGTGAGCTTTATGATCCTCGATAATGATTTCTAATAACAATGGATCCATTTATAATTTTATAAGGTTATTTATAAATCATACAGATAAAAGGCAAATTTGGGTTATTTAACTTTGGAATTAACTGGTCTTATCATTTTACATTCTATAGTATGTTGATGTTTGCTTACATCCTCATGTGCTGACAGCAGTATCATCACTACTTTGCAGAAAATCTTCCTGGAATCTTACAAAGATACATACCTGATCTAGTAACTCTGGATACTAAATGGTCTCTATGTCATGAATTCAATCTGTTATAATTATAACCTATATTACAATTCTTTCTTTTTTTTTTATTTTGGAGACTTCTCTATCTTTATTTTCTTTCAAGGATTTTATTTATTTATTTATTTAAGATGTAGACTTACAGACAGAGAGGGAGAGAAAGGTTTTCCACCTACTGGTTCTCTCCCCAGACGGCTGTAATGGTCAGAGCTTAGATGATTGGAAGCCAAGAGCCAGAAGCATCTTCCAGGTCTCCCATGCAGTTGCAGAAGCCCAAGCATTTGGACCTTCTTCCACTGCTTTCCCAGGACATTCGTAGGGAGCTAGATCGGAAGAGTAGCAGCAGGGACCCAGACTGGTACCGCAGGCAGATCCTAGTCCACTATGCCAAAGTGCCAGCCCTGCAACTATACTGAGTCACAAAAATATATTAGAACCAGTTGCATATTATTAATAAACATAACAATTATTACTGAGCTTTTTTATTTTAAGACACTGAATTAAGCACTTCCTGTAATTATATATGTCACCCTGGTATGAGATTTTCACAGATAAGGGAACTGATTGAGATTCTTTCACTGAAAACTATCACCCGAAAAGAGGTAGAACTGGGTTGAACACTTTTCTCAGAAGTCTTTTCTACATTTCCCATTAACTTTTATGCTGTAGAAAATACTTTTACTTGTTTTAGAAAAAGGAAACATTTTACTGTCCTACTTATATGATCAACATGAATTTCTATTAATACATTTATGCTGTTATTATCAATATTTCATTTCACATGTTCCTATATGAATGATGTCTGGAACAAAAAACAATTTTTTAGTAGGCTTGTGCATTCCTAGTGTTCCTACCTTTCTCAATTGCTTTATCTCTATTTATTTGCTGCTCCTTTTATCTCTCTTTCAGTGTAACTCTTGCTGTGATTTTCCTGTTCTTGTTCTCTCATCTTCTGGGTCTCCCTTTCATTCTATTTTTCTTAGAGCTGCAGGTTAAACATTTATATTTTTATGTGAAGATTTACTCCTCAATGTGAGTAACCTAACACACACTATCACTGGACATCTCAGCCATGAATTGTGACATATAAAAAATACAACACGACCAGGAGATTGTGGCTTCGTGTCTTAGTTCTCACATCAGCACACCTACCCAGAAAAGAGGCTTCTCTAACTCATTGCTGCAGCAGCTGTACTGGGGGGTCTTTTCCTCCAGAATAACACCAGAAAACACAGGAAACAGGATTGAAGGCAAACTAGCTCCTACCGATAATCAAACAGGAGCGGGAGAGATGGCAAAGAAGAGAAGTTTTCATTCTGGGTAGAATGAATTAATGGCCACTATAGACAAAAAAAAATTGTTTGGGGACGCTAAAGTCTAGATCATTTCTATTCAGTAGGCAAATTCCTCAAGGTTTCCAAATGCATTACGGCCCATTCCAGATGCTGGACAAGCCACTTATCACCATTGATCAGAGCTGACTTTGAGGGTGTCCTTCAGGTGCCTCTGAGAGAGATTTGAAACAAATGCCACATCCTGGTTCCCCTGTGTTTCTTATGGCTGCTAGTGAACATCAATAATACGAATTTCATTTTAATTTTTCTGTAAGGGATCTTATTTATAGGGCAATTTCCAGCGCAGTGTCTTGTCTCTATGAAATGATTGCCAACTCAGGCAGCCGTTAAAGTTTACTGCTTAGGCCTTCCTTCAAGGTGCAATATGGATATTACTTTCAAAAGTAATTTGGAATACAGAGTGAGAAGCGCATGTTAACTCTTTGCAAACATTCTAATTTAGAGATGGAAATGGTTGTCTTTTGAATTGATGTTGTGCTTTTCTAAGGTAATAAGGAATAGGTTTCAAGCTTACTTCTTTCTGACCTTATTTATAAATTAATGATAACTCATTTTCAAGTGAACATTGCCTCACAGAATTAATTGAAGGAAACGATCATTTTATTTCATTTCTGTTTTCACACCAGGACTACCGCCCTCACCGGCACACTGTGATAAACTATGTAGGCTGTCACAGGTTTATTTTCTCTCTCTTCTTGGGAAGGGGCATATATATCCTCCTAGCAGTCTGTTTCCAAACTCCTACACAAAATTAAACAATGAGATTTCCCAGCTGTAACCTGGTTAGTGAAAGGTTCTACTCAGTATGGAACCTGATATTTCAAAGTTCAAATGTTCATCTAAAATGTTGAGAAATCTTTCTATGTCAAAATATCTCTAAGCCACACACACAATTTTCGACTGCTAGTTACATTGCTGTCTACATGTTCCTCTTTGTTTCTATTGCAAATATGTGTTAAGATGATCAGAAAAGTCCAACTTGGTCAATTTCTGCATGTAGAAAGAACTTCTCTTTCCACAGTGATTGAGAGGGAGCAACATTTCATTGTGAAGTCAGATTCCTATGTGCTCATAAAGGTAGCATCTCGATCTTTGTCTTATTAAACTGAATCCTCTGCTGTGCCAACTGCATTCCGTGATGTTTGCTCTGACTTCTCATGTTGGAGAAACTGAATGCAGTTTTTATTTTATATACCAATCCTTTAAAACATGCCTTAACTACGACAAAAGTCACTTTGCACTCTTCTTGATACTTTAGTTAGTCCAAAATTAATAATAAAATGCATTGTTAGTATTTCAGAAATATATTCCTGATGATATCAGGCCATAGCTCTTTGAGATCATGCTGTCAACAATACACAAAAGTTTTTATTAATGCAAGAGAACAATTTTTCTTTTAAAGTATTTTCCGTAAATACAATATTCTGATTCTGCAAATTAATTTTTATTCACACCCTAATAAATTTAATCATATTGAAGTCAAGGTAATCTTCTTCCATTTTGATCCTAATTGACTATTTTTTTATGTATTGTACTTAAATTAATTCTAATAAGCTGTCATCCTAATGTTTGGTAAGTAAATATTTTTACAATTTTCAAAGAATCAAAAATAATTTAGAATATGACAAAACATGATCTTCATATATCCACCAGAATCATGCAGTTGCTAAGATAATGAATACAGAGTAAAACCCGAAGAGTGTCTTTGTTATTCAATTCTCATTTCTACATGCCAATTTCGATATTTTGAAAAAACATATCCAAATACAGTTCTTTTTCTTAGCAAGAAGTTAAACTGTGTGGAACAATTAAAGGCGATACAAATTCTCAAGGAGCTGCTGAAATTAAGCTTCCATGACCATACTAACATTTATTGTCATTAGCTTTATGTTTGGGAGTAATAGACAACCCTATTTTTAAACTTATACAATTTAACATGTTTATCCAATTGCTCCTCTACTTTGGCCACTATTAGAGGCAGAGTGGATGCCTCAATGACTGTGGGGGAGGGTGAAGAGAGTGGTGGGAGGAAGAGAATGACATCTTCATTAATGTTTCAGAAATATAAAGTGAAGTAGAGATGGCTATAGTTTTCCCAGGATTATATTGTGCCTTGGTGGCAGTGTCACTGATGCTGTTGGTGACACGGGGCCATGTTTGGGTGAGGATGCAGCATGTGGTGCTATGGGTAGTAGAGACAAGTACTTCAAGGAAACATTCTGAAAAGATATTTTGCTGTTATAAATCGTGTAAAAGCACCTTTACCAGCACTTATCTGAACTATCAAAATGTTCTTAATAAAATGCATTTCTGCTCCTTTTAAGCAAATGTGATCTCTCACTTTTCAGCCAGCAATAGCTACTGATAGATACAAATGCAGAGAGAAATTTGATTATCAGCATATGTCACACTGATAAACACAATTTTCATCATTTCTGTAAGGATGAGAGAAACCTGGAAAGTGTAACGTGAAGAAAGGTAGTTGCAGATATATAAATTGTAAGTATAGTCATTTATGTCAGCTGCTGCAAAAGGGAACATAAACCTGAATGGAATCAAAGGAAGGTATTTTGTCATCTTTGTTTCCATATGGATATGGGAAAAAGCAAGAAAAAGTTGAGCAAATTGTTGATGTAAAAGAAGATGAATACTGACAGCTGAAACATTTTTAGATATTTAAAATAAATGAGGCACAGAGCAAATAACTGGATGCATTATTTGTGGAGAAGAGTACAGATAATTCTTTTTTCGAAAAGATTTATTTATTTATTTATTTGAAAGGCAGAGTTGCTGAGAGACAGAGGCAGATACAGAGAGAAAGTGATCTTCCATCCATTGGTTAACTCCCTAGAACTTGAGCCATCTTGCAATGCTTTCCCAGCACATTAGCAGGGAGCTGGATCTGAAGTGGAGGAGATGGGACATAAATCTACATCTATAAGGGATGCTTGCATCCTAAACAGAGGCTTAAACAGCTATTCCACAACAGCAGCTCCCAAATACAGAGAATTCTCATGTAAATCATAAAAATATACAAATAGTAACAAATGGATTGGTATAAATTATAAGAAAGTGAGGTAGCTTCTCTTGATCTCATACATTTTTTCTATGAAGTATTAAGCATGATCATCAGCTAAAATACAGAGGGGTATGGATATTAGATATGCTATTAAAAGAGCTATTAGGAAGGAAAAACTGACATATACTTTGAATAATAGAAAATTTATAATGGAAGTGAAATAGGACTTTTTCCATGTTTATTGTAATATTCAACATCCTAGTGGTTAGTTTTCAAATAGAAGCAGACTCTCTTTCATGAAACTGTATTCAGGAAAATTCTCTGAATTACCTCACTGCTCCTTTCTGACTTAAAGTGAGTTAATTCATTGTCAAATTATCAATTAATGAAATATATATTGAACCAAAGTGGCAGTACTGTAAAAAAGACTTTGTAGATACAAAAATAAAACAAATTTGGTGTGTTGGAAAGAGAAAACATTCAGAAGTATGAGTTTGTCTCCATGGTTCTAAAATTTCATCTTTTAGAATAGGAATATGTACAGAATAAGAGCAGTACAGAGAAGTTGCAAATGATTTTAGATGGATGAATGGTGTTCCCTCCTCATCCTTTCCAACTATACATCCTTTGTCAAGTCTTCATACATCAGAGATTCTGTTGACATTCTGAAAGTATAATTTAGTATTTAATCAGATAATACAGTTTTAAACATACAAATTCATTGATTGGTATAGTAAGTTTGCAGCTCTATAGATAAACATTATGACTACTGCATATTCTAAAAGATACTTCTTGAATTTAGATCTTTTTATAAACATTACCTTTCCAAAAATACATGAAAGAATCCAGCACATTCCTAGTGAATGACTTGGTGTAAAAAGCTGTTGCCTCGCTGTGCTTTTTGTGCTGTAATTGCTTCTAGTGTGATAGTGAGGAGAATATGTAGGCAGACACTCATTTCCAGTGCCCCAGTGACGATTTGGAGTTATACCAACATAGCATGATTGTATGGAATCACTGCTGAAAGCTGTTGACTGCACATAGTATAGCACTTTTACATTTTTCAAAAGTCATGCCGTCTCTTCTTTGAAAAGTGAAAGAGTATTAAATTGAAACGTATATTCACAACCCAAAATTGAGGAAGCACTTGGCACTTCAGAAGCTCCTGTTGTCTGTAAATCATTTCTAAGAGTTCTCCCTGGCTTTTTATTCAATATATATGTCCAACAAATTTGAGTAATTTCTATCACAAATACAATTTTCTCAGAATCAGAATAGGTGAGAATAAAAGAATGAAAACATCTTGCATAAGATCCTAGACCTTGATACACTGAAGATATATTCAACTTTATTTATTTTGATTAAAAAATGAGCAAGATTTGGTAATGTATTCTAAAAGTTGAGGTTCAAAAATAAGTCACATTTAAGTGATTGATGAACAGCCTGGTTGTGCACAAAGCCTGCATAATAATAGAAAAGCATTTTTTAAAAAAATACACTAAACCCATTGGCTATGCTGTTAAAATAAACAAAGTGACTTCATAAAGTGAAAGTTTTTAATCATCTTAAAGTAATATATATATATATATATATATTATCGGAGTAAGAGAGAATGTCCAGTGACCAATGGAATATCCTCATGCTCAAATTTTAACGTATGAGAATATTGCTGTACAAGAATGGCAATTTTGACATTCTCTTGAATAAAGCAGAATAAGAGGGAGGAGAGTATATGTAGTAACCATGCATCTTCTGAAGATAAAAGCATTGTGCTTCATTGTGCTTTTGTTAAAATTGTGCATATATATTTCATGTACAATTTTCAATTCAATAAACATTCATAAATAATTAAGTTGACATTCTAAATTTGTTGCCACTTTCTGATCTGCTTTCAAATGTGGATATTGTTTTCATTTTCTTTCTTTTTCTCAGTGAATTGTCTATCTTTTCTATCTCATGCAAATACTACTGTTTTTATCACATCCTAAAATAAAAGCCAGAAAAAGAAAGTAGGTTTTCAACTCTCTTCTCTTTCTGTCGATATCCCTTTCTTTGGTTCTTCGTTAAGTCTGCTTTCAATACCCTTTGAACTCAACAATCTATCAGAATGCTCTGTCTGCGTATGTAAGTACATGCCTAGTCCACAGTACCCAACATAGATTTTACTTTTCCTCTTGAAACTGTTTGCTACCTGCCCTTCTCATCTCCAAGCTACCCTAGATTTCCTACCAACTCAGGCATGACTTTTCATTAGTCCTACTCGCAGGGTCTGCAGTGGAAATCTGAAGCTTATTATTTATAATTTGATTATTAGTTGGCTTTGCTATATATATAAAACATATATATATGTATATGAGAACAAGGTTTCTTTTTCTCATTTCTAGAATGGTTGACGTATTTCTTATTTGACACAAGGCTTAATGTTTCCTGTTTTTCAACATTTGCTCTTAGCAGTTCATGATAATTCATGATATTTTGATCTAAAATATTTATTGATAGACTTGGTATTTATGGTAGCATTTTGAAAATATTTTTGTGATTTAATCATTGTTTAATCTATTAATATCTACCACCAAATGATCTATACATCAATTTCAGTTATATGTCTGAAGGAAATGAAACCAACAAATACAAAAGGTATCCACACTCCCATGTTCATTGCAATACTATTCATAATAACCAAGATAAGGAATCAACCGAGATATTTAACCATATTCAAGAAAAAAAGTTAATCAAATATCAAATAATACAATTTACTACAAAATATGCATACTTCTTAGTAATAATAACCTGTATTTCCCTAAATAACATTTGTGCAAAGAAAATATCTAAATTTCAGACTGACATGAAAAGAATTAACATAACTTTACATACTTAAATATATCAATTTTCAATTACCTAATGTTTGTAATTATATATTTTTGATATTTTCCTAAAACATTATTGTTATTAAGGTACTAAGTTACATAGCTTTTTAAACATGTTGCAGTGATAGTTTGCAGTGATAGTTTATTTTATTATCTTTTTATTTATTTATTATCTTTTATTTATTATCTTTTACATCTTGGTCTCATGTTTGTGGCCCTTCTTCCTTTCCACCACCCTCTGCGTTGAAGAACTCCAGAACTTCTTACTTCTACCTGTATTTTGGAATCTATTGCCCAATCTTCCTTTTCCTTCCTGTTCCCAGCCTCTAGTAAACACATTCTGAGTTCAGATTGACATTTGTTTAACTTCCACATGGGAGGGAGAATGTATGGTATCTGTTTCTCTGCAATGGGCTTATTTTACTTAACATCACGCCCCCAGATTCATTCATTTTGTTCCAAATATCAGGATGTCATTCTTATAGTAGAATAATATTCTGGTGTGCATGTACTCCCCATTTTCTTTATTCACTCATCCATCAGTGAACATCTAGGTTGATTCCTTATCTTGGTTACTATGAATAGCACTGCAATGAACATGGGAGTGTGGGTACCTCTTGTGTTTGTTGATTTCATTTCCTTCAGACATATAACTGAAATTGGGATAAGGATTATTTGGTGGTAGATTTAGTTTCTCATTTTTATGTAATCTCCATGTAGCTTACCATAATGGCTATGTTAATTTGCATTTTCCCCCAACAATGAATAAGGGTTTCCTTTTGTCCATACATTCACCAGAACATATTATTTTTTGTCTTTTATAATAGCTATTTTAACTGTATTTTTCAAAGATTTATTTATTTATTAGATAGTCAGAGTTACACAGAAAAGGAGAGGCAGAGAAAGAGAGGTCTTCCATCCTCTGGTTCACTCCCCAATTGGCCACAATGGCCGGAGATGCACCAATCCGAAGCCAGGAGCCAGGAGCTTCTTCGGGGTCTCCCACTTGGGTGCAGGGGCCCAAGGAATTGGGCCATCTTCTACTGCTTTCCCAAGTCATAGCAGAGAGCTGGATTTGAAGTGGAGCAGCCGGGGCTTGAACCAGCACCCACATGGGATGCCGGCACTGCAGGCAGCGGCAATAAGCCACAGCACTGGCTCCTCTAACTGTATTGAAATGCTATCTCATCATGCCTTAGATTTTCATTATCCTGATGGCTAGTGAAATCAAGTATTTTTTCTTATGCAACAGAATAGAGATTCCAGAAATGAATCCTTGCATCTACAGCCAAATAAAATTTGACCAAACTGCCAAAAAAGACTGGGAAAGTACAGTATTTTCAAACCAGGCTAGGGAGAAAATGCAGTCTCTTCAACAAATGATGCTGGAAGATAGGTTAGTCTCATGCAAATGATTGAAACTTGAATCCTACCTCTCTATGCAAAAGTCAACTACAAACGGATCAAAGATGTAAATGCAAGATCTGGAACTATGAAACTATTAGAGGAAAACATGGAGGAAATATTTAAAGACATTGCTAAAGGCAATTTTATTTTCCTCCCCCTCAAGAAAAAAAGAAAACAAAGCTACAAAAGCAATATTAGAAAAATTATTATCTATCAAACTAAGAAGCTTCTTCACAGAAAGAAAAGCAAACAATTAAGAGTAGAGTAATAACAGACAGAATATTTGCAAACTATCAAACAAAAGATTATCATCCAGAATATATAAGAAACTTGAAAACTCACCAATTAAAAATATCTATCCAGTTAAGAAATTAATAAAGGATCTGAACAAATATTTTTCAAAAGGAGAAATACAAAGGATCAATAAAAATTCAATAAAGTATGAGACACAGTTTTGAATGAAGGAAAATATCTGTAGTGTCTTTCTTTCTTTCTTTTTTTTATTTACAGGCAGAGTGGATAGTGTGAGAGAGAGAGACAGAGAGAAAGGTCTTCCTTTTGCCATTGGTTCACCCTCCAATGGCCCCCGCGGCCGGCGTGCTGCGGCTGGCGCACCTCGCTGATCTGATGGCAGGAGCCAGGTGCTTCTCCTGGTCTCCCATGGGGTGTAGGGCCCAAGCACTTGGGCCATCCTCCACTGCACTCCCTGGCCACAGCAGAGAGCTGGCCTGGAAGAGGGGCAACCGGGACAGAATCCGGCGCCCTGACCAGGACTAGAACCCGGTGTGCCAGTGCCGCAAGGGGGAGGATTAGCCTAGTGAGCCACAGCACTGGCCAGAAGTATATTAGAAATCAAATTTTTTAGAATTACAAAATGAGTTTCTGGAATTGGAGTAGACAAAGATGTTTGTTATGTACTTATTACATTCCCTTATACAAAACACAAAGATAAACATATAAATGAGGATTAAATAAAATTCTATTTTTTAATTTCAATGTCAAATATATTTAGAGAATATATTAATGTTTTCTTCAAGAATGATCTCATTTTGTCCTCACAATTTAACTATTCATTAGTTTTTTAAAAATTGAATGTATAATTAATGCAGCTAGAACATATGTTTGTTATTTGGTATATGATAATATATCATATCACATTCACATACAAATAATATATAAATGTGAATATAGAATATGACATATAGAATTGAATCTCAATATTGGTTCTTCAGTTATCCATTGATGGAGTGCACTAGCACTAAACAAGAAGTTCTGGTTCATTCTTTTGTTTACCCACAAAAAACAATTGGATTTGTCTTATTTTCTTTATACTCTCAATTTGGTTGTTGCTTATTTTCTATTTATTTATTTAAACTTGTATAGGTTTAAGGTGTACCATATAATGTTTTGATACATGGATTTCTACTTACAGGCTACTAGACAGAATTATTGATGTAAATTTCCATAACTTCCAAGTCAATATCAAATTATATTGCAATTTCAAAGCAAACATTGCACCAATGTTAGATTTTGATTTGGGGAGCATGAGGAGAACAGAACATAGTTGGAACTCTTTTGAAATAATGACCAAAGGTGTTTTTTTCTTTTTTTTTTTTTTTTGACAGAGTTATAGACAGTGAGAGAGAGAGACAGAGAGAGAGAGAGAAAGGTCTTCCTTCCATTGGTTCACCCCCCAAAATGGGCACCACAGCTGGTATTGCGCAGATCCAAAGCCAGGATCCAGGTGCTTCTTACTGTTCTCCCATGCGGGTGCTAGGCCCAAGCACTTGGGCCATCCTTCACTGCCTTCCCGGGCCACAGCAGAGAGCTGGACTGGAAGAGGAGCAACCGGGACTAGAACCCAGCGCCCATATGGGATGCTGGCGCCACAGGTGAAGGATTAACCAAGTGAGCCACAGCACCAGCCCCTGAGCAGGAGTCTTTTAAGAGCTAAGACAAGAGCTATGGCCATCCATGTTTGCTAATTACCTTTACTCTGTGGAAAAGTGATTTTCTGAGATCTTCAGACAGGATAGAATTTTGCAAGCTGGAGCAATTCAGCCACCAAAATTGGGTTCCTATGCTCCCTAATAGACTTTGCCATATTGCCATAAGGGTTCTATCTTCTTGTTTAGTTTTCAAAGTGATAGGTCCCAGATGCTCAAGAAAGATAGCTCTGTGTTGTAAAATTAGGAAAGGATTTTACAAAGATTTGCATCTCAAAAGTGCAGAGGAAGAAATTGCTACTACAGGCTTTCTAAAGTAAATGTTCCAAGAAAAGGGAGAGTAAACTCATTTAGATTCTGTCCAGGTTGGATGATAAAGAGGTCCGGAACGGAAAGGAAGAACCACTCCTGTGGGAAGTTTAGTCAAGCTGCGGGGAACTTACAGCTATGTCGAAATAGCAGTGTTTCAGTTTCATGGATCCAAGGGCCTGAGGATAGCATCCCTGAGAACCTTGGTTGGTACACCCAATATACTTGGAGTACTTGGCTGGAGAGTTTGAGAAAAATGCCGCTAAAAGTAAAAAACGGAGTGAAAACACTTTGAACTACTCTGTCACAACTCTTAGAGTCTGTTGCCCCCGTAAGTTTTAATTTAGGGATTAAAGAAATTGCTTTCATTATTAATGTTCATTCCCACAATCCTGCATTCTATAAATGTCAGTGATAGATAGTTAGGCATCTTTAGTATTCATAGTGTGGTGAGTTATTCTGGCCAGCTGAGAATTCACCAGAAAGAGAGAATGCTTTTTTTCCCTGTTACCCAAGGGTATCCAAGGACTTCTGTCTCCAGTGTAAGAGTATATAACAAAAATGAATAGACAGAAATCTATGTGACACTACCATTAGTTTCGAAGTTTTATTCTAGCACAGGGAGCTATAAATTCCTTTTTCTACTTGCAGTTCCTTGATGAAAAAATTCACAATTCTAGGGCTTCTAGTTTGGGGTTCCTTAAGTCTTGAACTGGGAACATGGGAAAAATACATTAATAATTGCTACATTTGTATCACTCTGACTTATAACTTGGTAATTAAATCATAAAAATAATTCTTTGAGACAGAATAGATGGTAGGCTAACAAGGATTGACAGCAATTTACCACATCTTTCTCTCTCTCTCACGCATACACACACACAGTTGCATCTTTACAAAATAAAGGAAATTGGATAAGCAATCATGACCAAAGAAACAAACAACAAAAACCACCACCAAAATCATATGAGTAGGAGCTTAATTTGAGAGTTCCAAAGATTGCCCAACGATTGATATGTTGATATTACAGATTCATAAAGTTCTAATTTGTACAGAATGAGTTCTAAGGAACAAATTTAAGGAATTAGAATTCATAAGTGATATTAAATAAAAGCATCTCATGCAGATAATAGATAATTAATAGATTTTATTTTTTTCATTTCTGAGTGGGAATAGTGCTTGCATTGATGAACTATTTTGTAAAGGAGATTGGCACAATTACTAGAATTAATGTTAAAACATGCCATCAATGCACAATGAGGTGTAGGTATTGATAATATGCCATGGTATATTTAAAATAATAAGAATTGAATACATTAATTTATGCAAATCACATTATGTATTATTTCATTTTATATTTTCAATTATAATTAGTGACTCACAAGAAAATTTATGTCTTCGCTTCAGTGATCCATGTAGGCTTCCAAACACTGGAGAGATTTATAATAGCTATTCTTGTTCATTCAGTTCTAAATTTCTCAATTTGTATATGGAATAGAAGCGGAAATGTCTTGAGTCACCAATATGTGATGGATTGATAGAAACAAAGTACATTTTGCAAAGTAACAAATAACTCTGATAAAACCTCACAGGGATACTACCTTGCCTTAGAGATAATCATAAACTGCTGCATAGTCGGAACTGCAATCACATAAATTCACAGTCACACTCCTTTACTTCTATTGTTTCACTCCTTGTGAATTGTTGCAAGCATATGCTCTGGTTCATAGTACTACTTCATCATTTCTGTGTAAGTTATTCTTTATTAAAATTAGTACAGCATAAATATTAATATGATTACCCTGAATTCAAGAATAGGTAACATAAATAACAATTATGAATAAGGCATATCATTTTAAAAATTACACTTAAAATAATTTGAATGTAAATGTGTATATGAAACAAACACAGGAGCTAACCTTTTTCTGTTTTTTAACACAACATTGATAATACAGGTGAGGTCATAAGAAGGTGTATCTATTATTCTCTTATAGCATTCAAAGTCAGTGTATTTTAAAAATTCATTTAGATTAGTTTGAGCTTCAGTTAAATGCTTCACATACATTGTCTACATGGTAAAACAAAAAACTGAATGTATTAGTGAGTAATTTTCAAGAATACTTTTAGGCTATTAAGGTGAAACAAGGATCAATATAATAATTAAGTGTAAATATTGTAGTTATAATAAAAATTTAAGTTGAAATAGGTGAACTATGACATATCAATTTAATATAATTTAATTAAAAATTTGTATATTTGAGCTCTAAGTGTTTTCATGTTTTTGTTTTCACTAAAGGAGACTTTGAACATTTCTTATTTTTAATCCAGAGTCCTCAAATCCATCTAAAATTTCCCTTGATCATTTTGTTCATATACAATATCTTTATCATTACTTATTGCATTATCCATAATGCAATGTTTTAACATTGAGAGGAAGTAGTGCATAAATAATATTGCAGAATAACTTATAGCTTTCAGCTGAAAAATAAGGGACATCGAAAGCACCAGTATTCTAGGTTGTATGTCATAAAACTCTCCTCAAAGAGACAACCTTGGCATGTGAAAATTTTTCTCAGTGTGTATTCATAACTAAATATATTTGCATGCACTTTTCTATATCTTGGAAAAAGCTAAAAGATACCACTAATTTAAAATTTATTTCATAATTTTTATTAATAGAACGCAAAGCATCTAAGTTACAGAAAAATAAATCAAAACCTATATGTTTTTTCTTACCTATGAAGTGATAAGACTTTTCCCTCATCTAAACAGAATAGTTTCTTCACAGTTTAAAACTAGATTTACCATGTGTTATAGCAACTCCATATATTCACATGAATATTAATAACAATATTATTCATGTTAGCCAAAAAGTGGGAGCAAATTAAATTTAAATCAACTACTGAATAAATAAACTACTGAATTTAAATCAACTACTGAATAAACTATTGAATAAATAAATCACAAGTAATAAAATGAAACAGATGAATTACATCAAAATTAAAAACTTTTGTACTTCAAAGAATATCAATTATGAAAATGTAATACACTGAATATTTCTTTTTTTTTTAAATATGGAACGCTTCACGAATTTGCGTGTCATCCTTGCGCAGGGGCCGTGCTAATCTTCTCTGTATCGTTCCAATTTTAGTATATGTGCTGCCGAAGCGAGCACTGAATATTTCATGCCTATATGATAAAATGATATTGAAAATGAAATGTTGATACACGCAACAGCATGCATGGGCATTGAAATCATATTGAATAGAAATCATGGTGAAAAAAATCTACTTATTGTACATTTCTATTTATTTAATATGTCCAGAATAGATAGATATCTGGAGGTAGAAAGCAGGTTTGCCATTACCTAACACTAGAAAAGAGTTAGTAGGGTTATTAGAGAGGGTAATAGCTGAAGATTAAGCAATTCTGTGAAAGCAGTAAAAATTGAATTTTACACTTAATTAAGTGAATTGTATGGTATGCGAATTATAACCGAATAAAGCTGTTATTAAAATGAAGAGTAGGCACTAACTTCTTTCATTAATAAAGTGAACTGATTACAAATCATTTGTGAATGGAATACAAAATTGGGAAAATGTAAGTGCAAATTCACAGTGCAAAAAATGAAGATTCTAAGACATTAATAGCAAGTCTTGAAGTAAAGAAATTAAAATGTAAGGAGGTATAATTGAAATAATAATGGCACAAGTAAATCATTAATTCACAACAGACGACAAGAAAAAAATTAATTTTAGATTACTTCACTAGAGCAAGCTATGATTATCTACGGTTTAGGTCAACTTGCCTTGCCTTCTAATAGGTGTTCCTTTCCATCTCACTTTTCCTGCTATCTTCATATCTCTGTAACACAACCTCCTGCGTTCAAAGGCTTCTTGAGTCAGCGTTCTTCAAACCAAAATCTTGTAATTAATAAGCAGCTCCTTTTTTTAGTGCAGTATTTATTTATTGTCTAATTTCTGTAAACATCAGTAGAGATGTGGTAGTCAAAATTGGAAGATGCTTATGGTGATAAACCTAATTCTGATGCAAGCCTGTCACTATCATCTTAGAGACTTCAAAGGCACTGTGATGCTGAGTTGTCTCTGCAGGTGGTGGGCCTTGTGGAACAAGGGTTAAGCAGCTTCTTGGGATGCCCACAGCCCTTATCACAGTGGCAGTTTCAGACCAGGCTGCTCCACTTCCAATCCTGCTAATGTGCTAGGGAATCAGCAGATTACTATAGCTCAAGTAAACTGAGCCACCTATGGGTTTACCTGATTGGAGTCCTGGCTCTTAGCTTTGAATTGATCTAGATGTTGCAGCCATTTGGGGAGTAAGCCAGGGGATGGTAGCCTCTCTCCATTTCTCTCTCTCTCTTTTTCTCTCTCTGCTTTTCAAATAAATCAATAAATTTGGGGGGAAAAAAAAACTTGTCTCAACTGAAGAGTAAAGTATATAGTCTCCTAATTTTTAAATGGTGTATTAATTTCTTGATATGTCCAGTAAGTTTCCTACAATATATTATGCATCAATTTGCCTTATTTTAAAATTATTTCATTTTTAAAAATTAAAAAAACAGATAATACTTATACAAATTTATCAGGTACAGTGTAAAATGCAAATATGATAAAACTCAACTATAGCCATGCCACTGTTAACAACGGCATAAGCACTGGAAGTCTTCTGCATCCTTGTTTCTCACTTACTTTCTCCCATTTCTTAATGCCCTTCTTACCCATTACCTTCACATGTAATTTTCTGTAAAACCTGAATTTTCCTCTTGTACCCTACTTCTCAATTTGACAAATAAAACTTACTATAGTACTTCTATTATGGGCTGCATTTTCTACACAAAAATATAGTAAGTTGGGCGTAGCACTTAGATATTCAAAAGTTGCAACTCTCTAATAAAGATATGGGGCATCAGAGAATCTTGTTATGTAGTACATAATACATGGCCTGTACTTCTAATGCCAAAAAGGTTTGGTTTGTTCACTTTCCAAAGCTCTAGAGGTTTTCAACTCTAGAAAAAGGTATATTAGGACAGACATCCAATTTATTAGAAAAATGTCGCATTATTTAACTAAATGATTGATGGAAAATAAAATTACATACCATTTACATTAATAGAGAAAGTGCTTTAACAAATTGAAGGTTCTGAGTATTTTATTAATTTGCTGAATTTTCTTATTATAATTTTCTCCATATTCTTAGAAAATAAAACTATAAGCATGTTTGAATTATTCATACTGAATAAAGTTGCTGCTCGTCACGGGGCAGCAGGTCCAATAGAGCTCCTCAGGGCCAGCCTGGGGAGCTCAGGGGCCAAGTGGGATGAGGAGTGTCGGGGGCACCACACCAGAGCCGGGAGATCAGTCAACGCCCAGGGCGCAGCCGGGTTCTAGACTTCATGAGAGGGGAAGAGCTTTTATAGACACAGAAAGGGGGCTGTCCAGGGAACAAGGGAACTGAGCCAACCAGCTGAAAGGTAAGGCAGGGCAGGAGCCGGGCACACCCTCAAGGGCCGATCACAGCCAAGGACACAAACTGTTCACGAATACCGAAGTCTCCTGTCAGGCTAGGTACCTCCCCCGGGGGCCATCTTGGATTATTGGAAATGCTGAGTCACTGGGATGCAGAAGTGAGGCAAACTCAAGCAAAGTCTTAGTGGCCTTGTTGAGCGAAGGCTTAGCAACTTTGTTTCCTTTTCGATTGGAGCCCCCCACATAAATCAGAAATTATAAATCATCTAATTAGATATTCATATACTTTTTGTTTGTTTGTTTGTTTGTTTGACAGGCAGAGTGGACAGTGAGAGAGAGAGAGAGACAGAAAGAAAGGTCTTCCTTCTTCAGTTGGTTCACCCCACAATGGCCACTGGGGCAGGCGCACTGTGGCTGGCGCACCGTGCTGATCCAAAGCCAGGAGCCAGGTGCTTCTCCTGATCTCCCATGTGGGTGCAGGGCCCAAGGACCTGGGCCATCCTCCACTGTACTCCCGGGCCACAGCAGAGAGTGGGACTGGAAAAGGAGCAACCGGGACAAAATCCGGTGCCCCGACCGGAACTAGAACCTGTGGTGCCAGTGCCGCAGGCGGAGGATTGGCCTATTGAGCCGCAGCACCAGCCCATATAAATGTTTTTAAGCAGTAAATCAATTCCAGTCAATACAAATAAACTATAACATTTTTGAGTATATTACCTGGTTCAGTTCCTTGATTCATGAAATCTATAGCTTATGTGATCCCATCACTGCAGACAAAAAAACAACACATTTTGTCAATATAATTTCTTTAGTACATAATCTGTCAGGTGGAAAGAAATAAGGTAAGCAAAAACAAAATTACAAATAGTTTGAAGTGATCATCATTTTTATAAACCAGATTCTCAAATTATAATGCTTTAAACCAAGAACAAAGTGCTTAACACCTTAATCATGTGAGGTGATCATACTGGATACCACACAAAGTGATTAAAAAAAAAACAAGGCCCTTGTCCTGACCGTTGATGTACAACTTAATACTTTATCCCTTTTAGTATTTTTTTTTGTTCTACTTAATACTATTGGTTGAACTCTGTAATTAACAAACAATTATTCTTAGGTGTTTAAATTTAACTGAAAAGTGATCCCTGTTAAATATAAGAGTGGGAATAAGACATGGAGGGGACATACAATTTGGGACATGTTCAAGCTGACTTGCCCCAAGTGGTTGAGTTAGAAACATACTAGGGGATTCCAATTCAATCCCATCAAGGTGGCATGTACCAATGCCATCTCACTAGTCCCAGTGATCAATTTCTGTTCACAATTGATCATAACGATAGGTCTAAGAGTCAAAGGGATCACATAAACAAGACTAGTGTCTGCAAATACTAACCGATAGAATCAAAAAGGGAGAGAACGATCCAACATAGCAAGCAGGATACACAGTAGACTCATAGAATGGCGGATGTCCTAAACAGCACTCTGGCCTCAGAATCAGCCCTTAGACATTCAGATCCTGCTAAATAGCCCATGAGAGTATTTTAGGTATGGAAAGCCAACACTCTGGAAAAAAAAAAAAAAAAAAACCTAAATGAAAGATCTCTGTGAGTGACATCCCAGTAGAAAGAACAGGGCCATCAAAGAAGGAGGTACCTTTCTCTGAAGGGAGGAGAGAACTTCCACTTTGACTATGACGTTGTCCAAATAAGATCAGAGCTGGTGAACTCAAAAGGCTTCCATAGCCTTGGTAACTCATGACTAGAGCCTAGGGAGATTACTGATGCCAGGAACAAGAATGTCAATTGTTAGATCAACAACAGGAGTCACTGTGCACTTACTCCTCATGTAGTATCTCTGTCCTTAATGTGCTTTACATTGTGATTTAATGCTATAACTAGTACTGAAACAGTATTTTTCACTTTATGTTCTGTGTGGGTGCAAACTGTTGAATTCTTTACTTAATATATACTAAATTGATCTTCTGTATATAAAGATAATTGAAAATAAATCTTGATGTGAATGGAATTGGAGAGGGAGCGGGAGTTGGGAGGGATGTGGGCGGGTGGGAAGTTATGGGGGGAAAATCATTATAATCCATAAGCTGTACTATGGAAATTTATATTTGCTAAATAAAAGTTAAAAAAAATAAAATAAAACAAGGAACAATTCCCACAGAGGGCCAAGAATGCTTGTAAAGGATACATACATGTTTACCCATCTCTTCCCTCATTTGTTATTTGAAATCAAAATGATATGCAAATAACTTAAGAGGAAAAAATATAATGAAGTAAAAAATCTAATTGAAGGACAAAAAAGACTTATGAAATGGGGTAGATTTTTTTATTTCTCATCAAGACCAGAATTTTTCTTTTTCTTTTGCTTAAATTTTTAAACTATTTTACATTAACTAAAAAGCTGGAAGGATTAGCAAGACACTGACTATATTCTTTGACCTCCTAGGATGAATACATATTATAATAAGTAGCTTTGGTATGAAATATAATAACTGGCTTTCATTATGATTGTGAGTAATATTGCTGGGAGTAATTGCTTTCAACATTTTCATTTAAAAATAAGTTGTCCTTATTAATTTTGAAAAGAGGATTAAATTAAAAGGAATATTCCTTAATTATTAAAATTTTTAACTAAAACTTTTAATTAGATAAGCTTTAATAGTTCACAATCAATGGATTTAGAAATAGTCCTCAAATAGTAAGGTTGGTTTCCTTTAATATAATATTTTGAATATGCACTCATGTAATTTTGTTCCCAAAGAATTGAAATAAGCCATTTTTCTTTGCTGTTAATTCAAATATAAAGTCTCCATTTAAAAGAGTATAAGAATGGCAACATGTCACTGGAAAGCAAACTATGACGTTAATACATTCAAGAGTTTGAGCTCTTTTGATAAAAATCAAAGTATTCATCTACTTATTTACCAAGTAGGACATATCATCCTATTAGAACAGCTAGTTTAAATGCGTGACTCTTTTAGTCCAAACAGGTACAAATAAGTCTTTGATGAGACGGTTAGTCTTAAGAGTATAACATAATAATAATAATAAAACACACACACATACACAAATGGAAAGAACAAGCTAGAGAAAACACTATACTTTCAACGATAAAATTTAAATAGCTTAAAATATATCTGTATTAGAAAGAAAATGTAGAATTCAAAATGATATTTTGGAAAATTCATCTCATAATATATTCAGAAACACACACATATATTACAAATTAATAACACTAATAGTAACACAATATGTTTTCACATCTTATTTTTGATTGGTAAATGCCTATATACATTTTTAAAGATTTATTTATTTACCTCAAAGTCAGATTTATACAGAGAGAGAGGCAGAGAGAAAGAGGTCTTCCATCTGATGGTTCACTCCCCAATTGGCCACACTGGCAGATCTGCGCCATTCTGAAGCCAGGAGCCAGGAGCTTCTTACAGGTCTCCCACCTGAATGTAGGGGCCCAAGAACTTGAGCCATCTTCAACTGCTTTCCAAGGCCATAGCAGAGAGTTGGATCAGAAGTGAAGCAACCAGGTCTCAAAACAGGGCCCATATAGGATACCATGCTTCAGGCCAAGGCCTTAACCTATTGCGCCACAGAACCGGCCCCACCTAGATACATTTTGAAAATTAAAAGTGTATTTTATAATAGTTTATTGTTAATGTACACATATAAAAGATTCTTTAAATTAATGCAGTTTCAAATATTTATTTTTCTTTTTTTTTAACTTTTATGTAGCAAATACAAATTTCCAAAGTTACAGTTTATGGATTACAATGGCTTCCCCCCCATAACTTCCCTCCCACTCTCACCCCTGCCATCTCCTGCTCCCTCTCCCATTCCATTCACATCAAGATTCATTTTCAGTTATCTTTACATACAGAAGATCGATTTAGAATATATTAAGTAAAGATTTCATCAGTTTGCACCCACACAGAAACACAAGTCAGTAATCTCCCTAGGCTCTAGTCATGAGTTGCCAAGGCTCAAATATTTATTTTTCTACTATAAAATAAATATTTAAGTGTGCTCCTATTTTGCTACTTGTATTAACTATTAAAAAATGACATTTTTATGTGACTCATGTGATTATAGGTATAAATTTTTCACATAAGAATACTTCAATGAAAGATATTACTGATACTGTGGGAATTATAGCAAGATCCACATAAAGGTGACATGTTCAGACATAGCAAGTACCTAAAGTTTCGTTTCATGAAAAAGATTATTTAAAAATTGCCATAGGCTCACTTTGAGTACATAAAACAGTATCAGGAAGGACATATCTAATACATTTTGAGATATATTTAAATGATCAGAAATGAAAGGTCCGTGTATTAATAGTTCATCCATATCAAGCATTAGTCAGGCATTGTCTAAATTCTACTCATATTTCAAATATTCAAGCTGCCAAGCCTTCAGAATGAGTTCAAAGGGAGATCTAACTTACTGTCAGAAAAATTCAAAGGAATTTGATTTAGTGACAAGACTGGACTAGAATAACTAACAATAGTAGGAACTAAAATTAGAATCTTAGATACAAGGGCATTTAGCAAAATTAATTGGTAATTCAAATATTGTTAAAACAGAGGGGATATAAATGTAGGACATAAAAATATAGTGGACAAAAAGTAGAAATGGACTAGTAGTTTCTCTTCCAACATGTTTTTCATCATATTAGAGAGCTGTAGATTTTTGAAAGTGGAACTGAAAATTTGCTGAATGTGTATTTATCAATATGCTAATGAATGAAGGTCAATTATAATTAACATTTGTATTCATCTTTGACATATAAACCACACAAGCACACATACATATAGAATGACTGTAATATTATTTGATCATCAAAATAGGTAGTGATATGCAAGAGCAATTATTCTCACATTAAAATTGACATTGAAGCTCTGGGAAGTTGATTACTGTCAGAGTTATGACCAAACCTTATTTCAATGTTATATTAAGTGCCTTTCCTTATTTAGATAATACTGTGTAGGCTATGGATGAATTTTATTATATTGAATACAACATAAGAAAAGAAAGACATTTACAATTTAAAATATTCAAGTATGTTAGAAAGGAGATACAATCAGATTGACTGTCAGATAAAACAGAAGATAAGATTCAGGTAAATTTCATAAGAATTCCCTTTATTAAAATGATACAAATATTGAAAACAACATTAAAAACAATCATCACTATAATAATTTCATAAATTAGTTTATTTTCCTGTGGGGTAAAATTAATAATAAAATATGCTATTTGGTAATATGTTTTAGGTAGTCATGTTTTATACAAAATAACATGATGTTATGTGTCATAATAATTTCCTCACACACACAAGACCAGAAACACTAGATTTAGATTAGATTATGGAATTTTAAATTATTTTTAGAAAATAAGCTAAGATTGATTATCAAGATTAATTAATTATTAATAACAGGTGCCCATAATCGATTATATTCTTTTTCTCAAACTGATGAAAGTACACACTGGAATAACTAAAAATGAAAAAAAAAGAGATGTCAGTTTTGGGAGAAATTTGTGTAAAATATTATCAAATGACTTTTTATGTATACCCTTTGAAAGAATGGATAAAAATCAACATTTCTCTAATAGAAAATATGTTTTAGATATAAAGTGTCATAACAGTTGTCTAGATAAAAATACCATAAAATTTCATAAAAGGATAAAATAAAAAAAAAGATTTGTGTATTTGGAAGACAGTGATAGAGAGGGTGTGTGGTGAAAGAAACAGAAAAATAGAAAGAGATCTTCCAACTGCTAGTTACTTTCCAAATGGAGGATGCAATGGCCAGGGTTAGTCTTAGTTAAAGCCAGGAGCCCAGAGTTGGTCCTCGAAACTTTGCTGCTAAGAGTCTGTTAGACTTTATTGGTTTATATGTGTGCAACACAAATATACATGCATATATGTTTATGTGTGTGTGCATGTACCAATATGTGTTTTGCATGCTGTGTGTTTGTACATAAATAACTTTTGACAATTCGTTACAGATGTCAGTTTGATTGGGTCATTGTTTATAGCCCTTTTCTATACTACTGTGGAACTGTCGTCTTTAGTTTTTACTTATTGAACATTATGATTAATGGTGCAAAAATTAAAGGAAAAAGAACAAGGAAGGAGGGGGCATTGAGAGAGGAAGGGAGGGATCTTCGGCTATCTTCTTAGAACCGTATCTACGAAATCTGTTCCCTTAATATCAACAAAAATTAAAACAAATGGGCCTCCCTTCTCCTTGGACTTCACCATTTCAGGCTTTAGGGCTACAGGACTTAACACCAGCACCCCAATCCATCCTCTTTGTTCTGATGGCTACACCATGGGCATATCTGGCTCAGAAGTCTTTAGACTCAGACTGATCCATGCTACCAAGGTTCAAGGATCACTGGCCATCAGATGCCTGTGGTGTGATCTCTCAGCCTCCATCACATGAGTCAATTCCCTTAATAAATTGCCCAGCGACTGTCTATACCCATGTCTGCACACACTATGTGCTCTGCTTCTCTGGAGATCCCTAAAATATCTATTTATGCATATAGGTAGTTTTGTGCTTATACTTAATCTATACATAAATACACACATATAGATACTTAGATTGTAGCATTCACACAGAATTGTTTTATTAACACTGTTAATATCAAATATTAAATCCAGGTTACAAAACAAAATTTAAGTTAATAAAATAACAAGTGTAAGCACTGATAATGAACTTAGTACATGCTCAATTCAACCAAGGTACACTAAATTTTTTAAGTATTAGTTTAAAATGCTTCTCTATGAAAAGTGATTACAACCCTTAGGCAAATGTTATTCATAATTATTTAAAGGATCTCTTCTTTCCATAGCCATAAGTTAGAGTTTGTCTTATTTCTGTCCACTGTTTTTTAGGCCCGTGTTCCTCTGTAACAGAATATTCTTAAGTCTATTTCATGACTCTAGTATATGTTGCTGATAGTCCTCAGTCTGTCCATTGCAACTGGTTATAGCTAATATTTTGTTATATTTTGGTTCAGAGAATGAGCTGAGGGTTAATTGCATGATCATAAAATGTTTTTTCTAATATCAATAGATCTTTACTTATGTTCATTTCCAGCGTTTGATCCTTTATAAAATTAAGCTTTTAAACTATTCCTACTGTAATCTATAATTTTTAAAATTAAACACTTTTTATTTTCAAAAGTTGTAACAATATAACTTCAACAATGTCACTACAACACAGAATTCTGTGAAGGTGTGAGCATCATTGTCAGTCTTCAAGGAACTTCCCTAACTCATAATACAATTCTTGTGTGGCTCCTGGTCTTTCTATTAATAAAATAGACTTAAAATTTAGTCTTCCTAGAATCATTTCTAATTATCCTTACCACTTACAAATTTTAATCAAATGGAAATCATTTGCTATTTTTAGTCTCTGGATCTCTTACCTTATATTGTATAATCCATACTATTTTGTGATTAAAAGTAATCTTTGTGTCCAAGAATGATAAAGTAAATATCTATTGATTTTTACAACCATTTAAACTCCAAACATAAGTGACAAATTATGAGAAACATTATCTCAGTGGTTTTGAAAGAATTTGTTGTTTTTGCTTTATTATGATTTGCTAAATTATTCCCAACTGGCTTGTAACAAGTATTTAACATATTCTAAATCTTACAATTCATCAATGCAGCAATTTTGTATGTTTTGTATGTTTTGTTTTTCACAATCTTGGCATTTTACTAATGCATAAGCACTTTGGAAAAATCAAGTTATGTCAGTTGTGCAAACGCATTCTTAAATGTTAACATAATTACCTTTAACATAATTATTATCCTAAGTCTTAAAAATCATTATATAGTGTATTAATATTATCATTCATTAAATTATTGATAGCAAACTCAACAATGCCCAACCTGCAGCTCCAAAATCCAAAATTTATATAAATTTTGAACCAAAAAAATTCTATGATAAAATTTGCCATCAATTGGGAAGAAAGTATAATATTTGCTTCACTTACTGTCAATTTTCTTATACTTTACTGGAGAAATTTTATTTGAGTATGTTACACAGACTTCCAGCAATATATATCTAATCTTTCAAAGTTTGATAATTCTGAAGCTCAAAGTATACTTGTCTCCAGGTGTCAAATATGATATTGTGTAATTATATGAAAACAAAATAGCAAATCAACATTTCATATTGTATTAGTTAACATACCCATGCTTTTGTAACAAATGTCCCTTTAATTTTGGCAGTGTAAAAACAAAATTTAGGATCAACTTTCTAGTGCAGCTGGTTCAGCCACCACTTGTGATGCTTCCTATAGTACCAGTTTCTTTGAGTCCTCTGCTTCTCTTTCAGTTCAGCTTCTGGCTAATGCATCTGGAAAGGCAGCAGAGACTATCACAAGTCCTTGAACCCTTGCCACACATGTGGGGACTAATGGAGTACCTGTCTACTGGCTTCATCCTGGCCAAGCCTTGGCTATTGTGATCATTTGGAGTGAGCCACTTGAGTGAAGCTCTCTCTCTCTCTCTCTCTGCCTTTTCCTTTCCTTCTCTGACTCTGCCTTTAAATATGATGTGTATTACATATAGTTTATTATATATAACTAAATCATTCAAAACCAAAATTTGTTTATTAAACATATATATTCAAGATCTCTGCATCTAAGCAAGTATCTTTTTGCCATTCCTGCTTCTGGAATCCAGTTTCTTGCTGATGGATTTGTCAAGTCCTAGATCCTTTGTTGTCAGTGATGGAATGGGGTAGTATATGGAGGTGGAACACCTACCTTCTAAAAGTAATGCTCATTCATATGTCGTGTTCTCTGGATGATAATAGTGAATTCACACTGCATGCGGGAAAGAATGGGAGCAGAGTCTATGTTTAAATAGTCCATTGCAGACTCATATCATTATTATGAAAGCAGAAGCACATGTTTTTTGATGGGAGGAAAAATCTCACTGCCACAGTTTCGTTGTTCAATTATGCAATCGACTACTTAAAATGCTATAATTTAACATTCATATCCATAACTATGTTCAATAAGCTGTAATTAAAGAATATTATTAATTTTTGTTATTGTTGGCTTTATCAATGTGTGGGAAAAGTGAATATTCCTTCTCATTTTAACTAAGGTAGATTAAAATTATAAATAAGATCACTCTCATTGTGCAATTATTATATGTTATGCATTTATTATAAGTTATGTAATTATTATATGTTATTATATATAATTATTAATTGTTATGTATTCGTACATATGACTACTTCTTATAGGATTTTTCAGTCAACTGATGGCCTGCATATATGATGATGGTCTCATTACTGTATTATCTAATAATGCCATAGCCATCCTACTTTATGCAAGTACACTCAATGATGTTCATACATGATGGAATCATCTCATGACACATTTCCTAGAACATATTCCTGTTAAGTATTGCATGACTGCACGTAATTAATAACATTTCTCTAAATGAGAACTCATTGGTTAAATTTGTAGAACTAACTCTACTGAATTATATGAGACAAATCTACCAAATCATTTAAGTATTCAGTAGACAATTAATGAATTGGCATTTCTTGAAACATGCATGTAGATATATCAATGGTATATATGCTGCTATCATGATATCTTGAACAGTAAGGTATCTGTAATTTTTTTTTTTTTTTTGACAGGCAGAGTGGATAGTGAGAGAGAGACAGAGAGAAAGGTCTTCCTTTGCCGTTGGTTCACCCTCCAGTGGCCGCCACGGCTAGTGTGCTGCGGCCGGCACACCGCACTGATCCGATGGCAGGAGCCAGGTACTTATCCTGGTCTCCCATGGGGTGCAGGGCCCAAGGACCCGGGCCATCCTCCACTGCACTCCCTGGCCACAGCAGGTATCTAATTTTAAAGAAGAGTTTTCTATAATTTTTTGTGAGGTTTGGGATTTGGACTTCTTATTTTTCTGCTGATTTTTATTTTTCTTTCATGTCATTAGGAAAGAAAGTCTTCCTCTATATCTCTTGATGGAAAATAAAGTAGGTGCATTTCCCATTTTTTCTTCTTTCTCGCCAGAATCTAACAGAAGATGAGCTGCAAACAGAGGAAGCAGTGAGCAGGGAGGGATGAGCCCAGAAGGATCAGGCTCTATTTAATCATTACAGGTGTCCAGCCTAAGGCAATGTGATATAAACTTGCATATATAAAATTTAGTGAAAATATCATTTATAAATGATTCATCTATAAATAAGATCTCAAGTGGAAGTATGATCCCTTTACATGGGAATTTTAACAAGACAAAACAAATCCACCATCTTGGGAGTTAATATATAGTGATTTTGGTGGAATGAAAATAACTTCCCCAAAACTATATCTATGTTTCATCACTCAAACTTGTGATAGTAAGCTTACTTTTATTTTATTGTATTCGTTTTAGCTTACTTATCTATTCATTTGAAACACACACATACACACACACAGAGAGAGAGAGAGAGAGAGAGAAATTCTATCCAGCAGTCCACTCCCCAAATGCCTGAAATATTTAGGTTTCGTTTAGGCTGATATTGGGAGCCTAGAACAGTATCTGAGTCTCCCAGTAGAGTGACAGGGAACCGAGTACCTGTCAGGAACCAATACTGCCTCCTAGTGTGTGCCTTAATAGGAGACTGGACCTGAAGCAGGGCTGACTCTCATATGAGATGCAAGCATCCCAAGTGGTGATGTAACTGTTGAACAAAACACATACCTCAATCTTAAAATCCATCTTTTTCAGATATAATTAATTTACTTAATTAAATATGATATAATCCCCAATTATGCATGTGGGTCAAAAGTCTAATGATGTATCTCTACCACAAGGTCACTGGGGAAAAGGGTATGAAGAGATGTAAGTAAAGGTGAGAGTGATGAGGCCATCAAAAAAAGAAACTCCCAGGACTACCAGGAGCTAAGTAAGGAATCACCCTTTGTCTTCCCAGGAAGTGGAGTCCTGTCGACATTTTGATATCAAACATTGGACTTCCAGAAATCTTCAGTGTGTGATTAATCACTAATTGTAAACTTAACGAGTGATAAACTTTGCTATTGCTATGCTTTGTACAATTTATTACAAAATAATGCATTTTTTCAGTAATTCAGGAAAGAATAATTGGATTAGATGATAGAAGTTCTTCATCCCCTTTAACAATTATCTGTATTTTAAATCGAATTGACTATGGCACAGAGGATATTATTACAGATGATTGTAAAATTAATTTAGTGCTATATATGGGGAAATTAAAATGATAATAATAGAGAGTAGATTAAATATATTTTTCTCTTTCTTGGCACCTAATATTTTAATATCAATTTCTAGAATCAGCTTGTAATACCGATTTTCAGCAAGGTTTTGATATAAAATGGTAAGACCAAAAAACACTCATTCAGTTCCCCAGTGAAACTCTTCAAGCTCAACTAACCTAAACTGAAGTATTTAGCTTTGATCCATTACCAGATTATGGTATAATTTTCGTTTTATGTTAATATAAATTTCATTTGAAAACTTGGGTCTAGTAGTCAAAGTCCACATAAAATGTTCATGGTTTAATACTTCTGGTGAATAGGATTGATCCTAAAATGATGCAGGGAATTGCTTTGCACATTCAAACAAGCTAGAACAGAATTATCAGACATTTTACAATGACATGTGCTTCCTCTTTTACACCGAATTGTGAGTCTATGTGTAAGATACGTTTTTTGTAAATATTTTTAAAATTTATTTATTCATTTATTTGAGATGGAGAGAGAAAAACGCAGTAAAAGAGAGAGAGACGATAGAGCGAGATATTGCTCCCAACCACCTGTTCACTCCTCAAATATTCGCAAATCTGGCATTAGGTAAGGCTAAAGTTGAGAGTTGGTACTCAGTGCACATCCCCAAAATGAGTGGCAAGTACACGACCACTAGTGCCTTGATAACTGTCTCCCACTGTATGCATTAACAGGAAGCTGGAATCTAGTGCACAGCCAGGACATTAATCCAGACACACCATTATGAAGCACGGATTCCCCTAATCATCACTTTAACCACTGTGATAAATACCCGTCTTCAAAATATTGCTTAATTTTAGGGCATGTATTTGGTGCACCTGTTGAATTGCCACTTGGCTCACCCACATCCCTTACTGAGTTTCTGTTTTTAGTTCCTGCTCTTCAGGTTCTTGTCTAGCTTCGCAATAAAGTACATCCTAGAAGGCAGTGATTGATAACTCAAGTACTTGGGTTCCTACCACCTTGTGGGATACTAGATATTTGAATTTCTAGGTTCTAGCTTCAGCCTGGCCCAGCTCTAGTTGTAAGCATTTGGGGAGTGGACCAACAGATTGATAAATAATCACTATTTATCACTATTTTCTCTCTCTCTCTCTCCCACTTTCAAGTAATATATATATAATATAATATAACATGTAATACATATTAATATTATATAAAATAGATGGATTTTCTAATATAATATATCATAATATTATATAATATTTATATATTATATTATATGTAATAATATAATATATATTACTTGAAAGTGGAAGATATATATTTATATATATATATTTGAAGTTTGATTTTCCAAATGGTCTTTAACTTTGTATCTCCAGTGTACGTTATAGAATTCTCTTGATTTATATTATTTGATTTAAATTTAAAACTCTTGATTTAAATTATTTGATTTTATGGTCAGTCTGTGTAAAATTATAAAGTGACAGCAATGATGGTGATGTAATGATATTGGTAACTTTTAATTTAATGTGAATCCAAGTTTTGCTCCAAATTAATGTCTTATTTGAAGATTTAAAGGAACTTTTTTATTTTATAAAAATAAGAATTATTGTATTAAATGGCTTTGTAATTTTTTTCATAGTAGTGTTGATTTTTATATCTGTGATGTTTACATTGCAAGCAGTTAGTGTTTTAGTTATTCATTATCTAAATTATTAAATTCAAAGTGTATCAGTGGTATTTGGATTAGATACATGAATACAAATTAATTGCATGTCAGATAAAAAGAGTTGTTGTATGAACAAGCAGTTCTACTTCTAGGTATATGCTTAATAAAATGAAAATATATGTCCACACAAAAACTTGCTTACAAATGTTCATTGAAACATTATTTGTAGTTGTCAAAATTGACACAATGCATGTGTCCATAAATTAATGAATGGATAATTAAAATATGTTAGTGCTATACAATGACATATCATTCAGCCATAAAGGAAATCAAAGTACTGATACACGCTACCATATGGATCATGCATGGGAAAATTACACAAAGTAAAAATACTCAGTGACATTTCTATAATTCATTTTCTAAGAAAAGTCCAGAATAGAAAAAATCATGAAGACAAATTATGTCAGGGGCATGGCTTTGGGGATATAGCGGGAATGACTTATGATGTATATGAGGCTTTTTGAGGAGCATCAGGAATGTGTTCTGTAATTAGACAATGGTGATATATGTATAATCCTGTGAGTGTATTAAAACCAATAAATCATACATCTAAAAGGATGAGGGTGAGTGTTTGGTGTAGTGGTTTAGATGCTACCTGGGATGCTTGTATCCCATATCAAAGGGCCTATCTTCAAGTCTAGCCTCTGCTCCTAATTCCAGCTTCCTGCTGATGTGCATCCCGAGAGTACTTGTGTGATGTGTCCCTGTCACTCACATTTGTGACCAAAGTTGGATTCCAGATTTATGACTTCAACCTGGTCCAGACACTCGAACCTCCAGTCATGACTGTTGCTGGCATTTGGAATGTGAATCAGTGAATGGAAGATTATCTGTCCCTGTATGTCTCTTATTTTTTTTTCTGTCTCTTTGCCTTTCAAATAAATACAAATAAATTTTATATTGGGGCCAAAAATGTGGTGTAAGGCTAAGCCTCTGCCTGTGGTGGCAGCGTTCCATATGGGCACTGGTTCATGTCTTAGCTGCTCCTCTTCCAGTCCAGTTCTCTACTACTTGCCTGGGAAAACAGCAGAAGATGGCCCAAGTGCTTGGGCCCCTGCACCTACGTGGAACACCCAGAAGAAATTATAGGCTTCTGGCTTTGGCGTGGCACAGCCCTGGCCATTGCAGTCATTTAGGGAGTGAATCAGTAGATCAAAGACCTTTCTTTCTCTCTTCCTCTCTCTACCATGTACTACCATTAGTTGTAAAACATATTGTTCTTTTTTGCAAGAATAGAATCATTTAAACATCATGTCTCCAACATTTCAACCAATGTAAAGGTACCTGTCCACTGTAACGTAAAATCATAGACAAGTGTCTCTGAGTTACAGAAATAAAGATGGTTATTCTTCCCTGTTTTAATCAACAGTGTGAGTGACAGTATTAAAAATGCAACTTCTAATTCAGTGAAGTGATATCACTAGATTCTATACAGGAAGTAAACAGCAGAGAAAGTAATTAAAAATTGTGCTAAAAATACATGACAAGTGATTTCTCCAATGTATTTTGGTAGGGCAAGGAATACACTTAACATTGGTTTTTGTCTTATTTTAGAAATAATTTTCCATGAAGAGCATAGTTTAAAAATGTCAAGGAACTGTGAGATCTCATGAACAAGAAATCAATTTTTCCTTGGTTCTTTGGAATGTGAAGTAATTGTCATGTCCAGTTTGATAACTAGGGAAGAGTTCCATCCATTGTGTTTAATATGTAGATGTGATTCCCAAAAATAGCTTTTGGTGATTTTCTTGGCAGTCAAAGTGAAAGGCAACATCATAGTCTTAACTTGGAACACTTTTGATTGAGTATATTCAAATTATAGGAAGATGGGCAGAATAGAAAGCAGTCCATGAATCAGATTCAGAAACGAAAGCAGATATGCTATCGATGGGACCTAATTGTCATTATTTTGCCTATGTATGACTAATGTAGCATATTCGTCTTCCCAATTTAAAAATTCATTTTTATTTGATAAACACTATTTTTATATTATTGCAAGTGATTATTGGCATTTCTTTGAATACCTTCTTAGACACCTTTTTGATTATTTACATAGGTCAAAAATCTTAAACACAGGAATTTAGAATTATTAGATTGAATTATATGATGTATTTTAAGGTCTATACTGAATTGTGAAAAACCAGTACAAATTTATATTTTATTGTGCAATTGTGATAGTTCCTGTCCCATCACGATGTTGATAAAATTTTTATTAATGTAAGCTAGTTCTATGAGCAACAAAATCCTTTATTATATTTATTTTGAGGAGTTTTCAGATTATTTGAAAGGCAAAATTACAGACAGAGAGAGGGAGGGAGAGAGAAAGGGATCAATCTTTCATCTTCTGGTTTACAATCCCAAAGGTTTCAATGGCTGGGTTGGGCCATACTGAAGCCAGGATCCTGGAACTGTGTGTGGGTCTCCCACCTGTCTATTAGGGCCGCAAGAACTTGGGCCATCTTTAGCTGCTTTCCTAGGCACATTAGCATTGAGATGGTTTGGAAATGGAGAAGGTGGGACTCAAATTGGCTCTCACGTGGGTTGCCAATACTTTAGGTGATGGCTTAACCCAATGTGCCACAATGCTGGGCTTAAAATCCATTGTTATTATCAAGCGTTTTATGAGAGTATAGCCTCTGTTTACATTTATTGAAATTTTGTGTTATCTTGTGAAGATGTCTTGTACAATTTTGTTAATAGATGACATGTCATTGATTCTTTTTTTTTTTTATTGGTGGGAGATAACACACTATAACATAAGGGCATATATTGGACTTTAGTCTTACAGCATTATCGGTTTAGATCCCAGCTCACATAATTGGTAATTGTCTTTCAACATGACAACATGATAATTCAAGTAGTTAAAAGTTCCTATAATCCCCATCAGAAAATAGAATTTGTAAGTATAAAACAAGAATATTAACAGAAACTTACATAATTGAATCTGGTAGTTAATAGATATCTCCCAAAAAACCTATGCCTGCACATGTACATATATATGTGCTTCTCACCCATAAAATACTTAGACTTGTATTAAACACCTACATCTAGAAGTATTGGAGTCAGTCCTAACTCAGGGCTTCCAGGGATGCTGGGCTTAAGTGGAATTCCTCTGGGGCATGAATGAGGTGTCCTGAAGAAAACAGATATGGCTAAATAATCAGGAATTTATGCATTTTTTATAGTGTAGCTTTGACCCTTTGAAAACGCATAACCACAAAATGGAGCAGGGTCTTGCACTGATGCTGGAGATACCACCGAGCTAGCAGATATTTAGTCATAAAGATTGTTAAAGGAAATTCTTTAATGTAGGCAATGTTGCTTATCCTTTTGATTATACATTATTACACTCTCCCAATTCCAATCAAACACAAATATTTCAATATGTTTTCTTTTAATATACATATAGCTTTATTCACGCATGTTAAATATTTGATTTTTTGGGGGGTTGTTTTATTGTGAAGAGAGGGAAATAAACTATAGTTGTAAACTAAGTAAAATATGAATTATAAAAGAAAATCTCTGCAAGAATAATTTTTATTTGGATGCAGCATCCAATGCCAAGAATAGGTGGATCATTGTATAAAGGAAGGCTGATTAGCAGTGAAGCCAGGGAGCTACGGCAATGCCCTGGGTGGCTGAAGTTCTTTGAAGAAACAGGAGAGAATCACATCAAAACAATCATCCATAGTAGCTTCCTGTTTCTGATACCACCCATGTTGATTTTCGCCAAGATAGCACTCACTTTCTCATCTATAATTAAGCGATCAAACAGAAAAGTTATTGATGGAGCAGTTAGGGTAAGCCAATATTTTCTGTCAAATTCTTTTCCTCCCATAGTGTTTCCTCTCTTAGTTAATGAATACTTTATCTTTTATTTATACCATTGTTTTCCAGTGCCACACTGAATGCATTAGCAAGTACTACTGTATTTTGCTTCAAACTACCAAATTCCAACCACCTCTAAGCATTTCTCCAGGTACCACCTTGTCCATGATACTGAAATATTTCCAGATCTCCCTTTCAGACTAATATCCATGACATTCAAATCTACGCAATTAGTCAACCTGATATAATGCTCCAATTCTGCAATAAACTAAATCTAAATTCTTAAAATTAACATAGGAAGTCCCCAAGGATGTGATCCACAATAGCATCTCAGTCCTCATTTTTCACTCTTGTACTACTACTATCTTTGTATTTTTTAAGAATTATTTTATTTATTTTAAAGTTACAAAGAATGGTAGAGCCAGAGAGAGACAGGTCTTCCATTCTGCTGGTTCACTGCACAAATGACCATATCGGCCAGAGCTGAGCTGAACTGAAGCCATGAGCCAGGAGCTTCTTCCAGATCGCCCAGATGGTGGGGGCCCAAGGACTATTAGATTCTGAGCAAATTTACCTTCTTAATGGCGCTCTCCCATTCTGTACAATTTGGAACTGAATAGCCATCTTGTATCCTCAGCAGTCCCAGTGTTCCCCTGTCCTGCTTCATATTATTTCATAGTGATATCATTAGGACATGTTTCTGCATCATCTATCTGATTCTAACAGAATATAAGTTGCATGAGGGCAAGATTTTCCTGTTTTAATCTGTGTTGTATTTCTGGTAGCAAGATCAGTACTTGGTATACATTGCAATCAATAAGTACCTGTCAATAAAAACTAATAGCAATAGTTAATACTTTCATAACTCTTAATATGTGATACTCTGTTATAAATGCTTTACTCATATTAAGTTATTTTGCATTAATTATTGTTTAGAATAAATGAATACATCTTTCTAAAGTGTATTTCGCTTATTTGAAAAGCAGAGTGACACACAGAGGAGAGAAAGAGAGAAAGTTTTCCATGTCTGGGTTTCCCATGTGTGTGGCAGGCTACTAGGCACTTAGCTGTTTTCTCTGCTTTCCCAGGCACATTAGCAGGGAGCTGGATTTGAAGCCAAATAGCTGGGACTCAAACCAGTGCTCTGATGTGGGTATCTGCATCACAAACAGTGGGTTAAGCTGCACCGCGATGCCAGCTCCAGTGACTAAAGATTTTTGTGTATTTAAAGTTTTAGTCCAAGTGTAAATTCTACTATCTGAAATTACAAATTACCTTTTATGTTACTAATACAAATGAGACTTTCTTTCATGAAAGTTCAAATCCATCAATCTAATCTTCAAGACAGACATAAGTATTTTGTTACAAAAATTCACTGGGAAAGGCAGAGCCAAGATGGTGGAATAGTGAGGGTGCACACTGATAGTCCCAGAAAAGATAGTTTAATAAAAGTGGAGTTACTGTAGCCTCAGGAAAAAGCTCAGGAAAAAATTGCAGAGAAAATTCTTCCGGATCTAATGGATGTGACATGGAGGACCTACGGAGAGAGCAAGGTTGCCCACCGCATGGAAGCTGAGCTGCAGGAGCCGAGCCTCAGAGTCTGCGTGCCAGCGCTGGAAGGGGAGGTGAGACAAAAACTTCAGTAACCTGAGACATTGGCGGGGAAAGGCAGAAAGAGCCTAGAGGGAATGAGGCCTGAAGCCCCACTGGGGAAAGTTCACCAGGTTGACTGGAGGAGAGAAAAAAACAAATAAATAAGGGGAACTGGCACGGACATTAGCCTCTCTCCACTCACCTTACAAAGCCGAGCAAGACAAAGAGCAGGTGCCCGCCATTAGCCAAGCAGAAAAACCTGACTCTGGTGGGGAGAAACAACAGGAGGTTAGGACCTAGTGAAAGTATGGAGCTAATGAACTGAGACTGTGAAAATCTGAGGGGGGGGAGGGCGAGAGAACTCACTGAGTACACAAACTCGGTAACCTGGGCAACCAGGTGAGAGACTGTGGAGAAATTTGAGACCACACTGAGGGCTTTATAAACTCTTTGTGTGGTCCTAGGGGTAGAGCAGATTATTACCCGCAGGGACCAGATTTCATTAATCAACATCAACTACCCTCAATTCCACGCAGCTGTGTGGAATTACTTCCCAACTGAATCAAAAAAAAAAAAAAAAGAGAGAGAGAGAGAGAGAGCACGAGTGAGCGAGAGAACAATCTGGGTGAGTCACCTTTGGCACACACTTAACCCTGAAGAACCAAACAGCACTCTCTTGCCACACCCATCACAGCCTCTAAGGATCCATCAAAAGCAGACAGTCCACTTAATCTAGAGACATAGTATAACAAGAAAAAGCACCACAGCGAAGAAACCAAAGAATATCTCCAATATGCCAAATGCAAAAACCGAGGTAACAAGAACAAGGAAGACACTATGATGCCCCCAAATGAAAAAGACACCCCAATTCAAGATTATGAAGATGAAGAGATAGAAGAAATGCAAGAAGCAGATCTCAAAAAATTGTAAGAACATTAAGAAGTTCTCAAAAACAAATTCTTGAACTACAGAAATCCTTAATGGACAAGATAGAAAATCTCTCTCACGAAAATGAAATATTAAGGAGGAATCAAAATGAAATGAAACAACTAGTAGAACATGAAACCGTGATAGTGACGAGAAATCATAATGAAATGAAGAATTCAATAGATCAAATGACAAACACATTAGAGAGCCTTAAAAACAGAATGGGTGAAGCAGAAGAGAGAATATCGGACTTAGAAGACAGAGAACAGGAAAGGATACAGTTAAACCAAAGAAAAGAAGAGGAAATTAGAAATCTAAAAAATATTGTTGGGAATCTACAGGATACTATTAAAAAACCCAACATTTGGGTTCTAGGAGTTCCTGAAGGCATGGACAGGGAGAAAGGATAAGAAGGCCTTTTCAGTGAGATACTAGCAGAAAATTTCCCAGGTTTGGAGAAGGACAGAAACATCCAAATACAGGAAGCTCATAGAACCCCTAGTAAACATGACCAAAAGAGATCCTCACCACGACACGTTGTAATTAAACTCACTGCATTGAAACAGAAAGAAAATATCCTAAAATGTGCAAGAGAGATCTCCAATCAGACTCACAGCTGACTTCTCATCAGAAACCCTACAAGCTAGGAGGGAATGGCGAGATATAGCCCAGGTACTGAGAGAAAAACTGCCAGCCCAGAATATTATATCCTGCTAAGCTCTCATTTGTGAATGAAGGTGAAATAAAGACCTTTCACAGCAAATAGAAATTGAAAGAATTTGTTGCCACTCGTCCAGCCCTGCAAAAGATGCTTAAAGATGTGTTACACAATGAAACACAGAAACACGGTCATCAATATGAAAGAAGATAAAGGAAGGAAACCTCACAGCAAAAGATCACAGGAAGTTCAAAACATATATTAGAAAATATTTTTGGCAAATGGCAGGGCAAAGTTACTACTTATCAATAGTCACATTGAATGTTAATGGCCTGAACTGTCCAGTTAAAAGACACAGATTGGCTGATTGGTTAAAGAGCAAAACCCATCTATTTGCCTCTTACAAGCAACGCATCATTCCAACAAAGATACATGCAGACTGAAAGTGAAAGGCTGGAAAAAGATATACCATGTCAACAGAAATGAAAAAAGAGCGGGCGTAGCCATCTTAATATTGGACAACATAAACTTTACCACAAAAACTGTTAAGAGAGACAAAGAGGGGCACTATATGATGATTAAAGGATCAATTCAACAGGAAGATATAACGATTATCAATGTATATGCACCTGATTACAGGGCACCAGTTTATTTAAAAGATTTGTTAAGGGACTTAAAGGGAGACTTAGACCCCAATACAATTGTACTGGGGGACTTCACTACTCCACTCTCAGAAATAGACAGATCAACAGGCAGAAGATCAACAAGGAGACAGTAGATTTAAATGACACTATAGCCCAAATGGATTTAACAGATATCTACAGAACTTTTCATCCTACAGAGAAAGCATTTACATTCTTCTCAGCAGTACATGGAACCTTCTCTAGGACTGATCACATACTAGGCCATAAAGCAAGTCTCAGCAAATTCAAAAGAATTAGAATCGTACCATGCAGCTTCTCAGACCATAGGGGAATGAAGTTGGAAATTAGCAACTCAGGAATCCCTAGAGCATACGCAAACACATGGAGATTGAACAACATGCTCCTGAATGAACACTGGGTCATAGAAGAAATTAAAAGAGAAATCAAAAATTTTCTGGCAGTAAATGAGGATAACAGCACAACATACTAAAACTTATGGGATGCAGCAAAAGCAGTGTTAAGAAGAAAGTTTATATCAATAGGTGCCTACATCAAGAAATTGGGAAGGCACCAAATAGATGAGCTTTCAATTCTTCTCAAGGATCTAGAAAATCTGCAGCAAACCAGATGCAAATATAGTAGGAGAAGAGAAATAATTAAAATCAGAGAAGAAATCAACAGGATTAAATCCAAAAAAAATTAAAAAAAATAAAATATTTGAAATTAAGCAATAAAAAATTCACTGGGAGAATGTTTAATTTCAGTTGAAAATATACTCAAATAAATTAAAGAAGTGAGTAATATTATTACAATACACCTCCTTTTGCTTTGATAGCAAAGACAGCAATGATTAAAGTATAATAATGTGTATTATTCAATTATTTCAGAGAAAAAGAACAAGAAACCCAATGAGAAATTAAAAGTTAACAGAATTGATTGGAAATAGTTAAATTAATGTAGATCTTGCACTGCTTAATGGCATAAAACAGTAACGTGATGGTCTCATTCTATTTAAATAGTCTCCTTCTTCTTACATGCTCATCATGAATTAAGAGTGGCAGACTTCCTCTTTTAACCGAGATGATCACCGAAGTGGAAGGAAGAGCCAACTGAAGATCCTATGGCAGCACTTGGCATTCACCAGTGGCATTCACATTTCATTGCTGCAGGAAGCCATGTGACCATGTGTCCATTCAAGTGAGTGGGGCAGTGCCACCCTGTCAAGTACCCAAGAGGAAAGAGATTGAATTGCTTGTGGTCAGCAATGATGATTAAAACCCAGGGTATTTTCAAAAATGAAAAAAAAAAACTAACCTATTTATATTTTAAGTGAAGAATACAGAACCATGTCATTATTCACACTTGAACTGAATTTATAAGTAATATGTATCACTACAAATGATTTTACCAACATCCTTACTCTCAATTAATTGTAGTGATTGTTTCTAAACAAGAATAGGATCAAGAAAAGCATTATATCAATAGTATATTACCTTTTAAAGAGTGTGGTTTGTGTTTGAATGGAATAAATTGTATGTCATATTATATTGAGAAAAATTATCATATAGGTATGTGAGATGAATGTAAGATATTGGAGTGGTGTCAGTACAGAGTCTAGGATGTTGGGGATCAGGGAGTGACAGTGGACGCAACTGCTGAATTGAGGCTCAGAGAACTGTAGAATTCACAGGTGCCGAGAGAAGTCTATGAAAATGAGAAAATGACTTGAGTTGTAAAAAAAAAATATTATTCAAACTTTTTTTTGGAAGAGAGAGAGCGTGTGAGCTAAAGAGCGCTCCCATCTGCTGATTCACACCACAAATGTTCACAGGGCCACAGCTAGCTGAGCAAAGGCTGAAGTCAGAAGCCAGAAAGTCAACACAGTTATCTCCTGTGGATGCCAGTTACCCAGTTACCTGAGCCATCACTGCTGCCTCCCAGGGTGTTGCACTAGCAGGAAGACGGAGTCAAGAGCTGGGTATGCAATCCAGGTACTCTGGTATGGGACACAGGCATCTTAACCAGTGTCTGAACTGCTAGGCTAACTGCTCTCACCTCTTTTAGCTTCTAATATTAAGGGTTAAATTCTGTATGTTACATGTGCATCAGTCAACATTGCTGTGACTTGCTCACATCAACAGGAGTCTTCAACTTCTGAGCACTGTATCTCTGATCTACACACATTGTGTGTTCTCCAGGAGCTGGGTATGCACTGCACAACCCCAATTCCTGGTTTAGATGATAAAAGCAGAGTTCAGTGTACTCAGACTAAGAGGCTCATAGTCTTTTTCTACTAGGGACTAGAAACAGGATCATACAATGTCAGTCTGAGATCTTTCTTCTTGTTGATATAAATTCAGAGAGGAAAATAAAATCTGTATTATAAAAGAGTAGTAAGTGAGACAATAGAAAGGGAAAGGAAATATTGTGTCCTCAAGGCTTTTTGGTAGCTAGTCACTATCTTTAACTGATATCCACTGCATACTGGACTTATTTCCCGACAATGATTTATTTTAAAAATGTAACCTACAAGTTCCTCCAAAGCACATGAAAAATGAGTTTTATATCAAAAAGAAAATTTTCAAAATTTTTAAGATCTGTATTTAGTTGAAGAAAAGCCTTCCTTATTCCTAAGATGCTACTCTATGTCTGGAGGAAGCATTATTTTCAGTTACATCCACAGATAATAGAGTTACGCTGTATGCATTCAGCCACCATGAAAGATTTATGTATTTTTTTCCCTAAACGTTAATTTTACTTAATTCAAAGAGATGACCTTTCTTAATTTATTTCCTGCTTTTCATATTCTGAGACATTAATTTTAAAAGTTACACCACATTCAAACTATAAAAAGAGAACATAAATTGCATTTGTAAGACTGTGGAAAGAAAAAACAAAATGTGACAGCCAAAAATGTAGACTTTTTTCAACAATGCCTAATATCAAGGTTTAGGAAGGAAAAACCTAACTATAAAAAGAGGAAATACTGTAATTTACAAGTTAAATGATGTATCACACTATGAATCTATGTCTCCAAAATTTTAAAAGTTAGTACTATATAGGTAATGAAAAACAACATAGAGGAATTATACCTTATAATAAATATATTAAATATATTGTAGTAAGTGACAATATATTATAAGGAAAACAAAATTTAAAACAATAATGGGAAATAATGAAACTGTCCTTGCACTGAAATAAATTTTGCTGAGTATACTTATGTCACAACTTTAATGTATTTCAATATCTTGGACAATTTTCCGAATAGGTTCCTTTATGTCATTCTTTTGCAGAATAAAGCAATAATTTCTATTTCCTCTAACTGGGATTTATATGTAAGAACTTCTCAGTTCAATATTCTCCTTCCTACAAAATAACTCATTAACCCAAGGTGATCAGGCTATCAATTTCTCTGAGATTAGACTTCACAAGTCATTTAGATTTCAGTTTTCCAATTTAGATGCACATTGTGAATTTCACCTTTAGCCATACTGGAATTCCTTACATTTTTCAAATATGCTGCATATCTCACTATCAGGTGTTTACATGGAGATCTCTTCCCTGGCTTCTTTTTAACTCAATCCTCACTATCTGCCTGTCCTTCGTGGCACTGGTGTCCCTGAGGGTTATGCATTATTTCTTCTTCTCTTTGGACTCAGCTTCCTTATATGAACACACCTAGTCACTTGCCTGTATGAGGGCACAATGATGAATTCCAGCTCTAACTGTACTTGTGCCAGCTGTCTTATGAAATCCAGTCCATAGTATCCCAATTTGATTTGTTGCTTGAATGTCTGTGATAGACCTTAAAGTTAACATTTTCAAATCTCAACTTATCATATTCCTTTGTATATTGACATTTTTTCTTTTCTCTTAGCCTGCTTTATATAACAATAACTTTCCTGTGAATCATCTGTTAACTCTGCCTCTGTATTTTCCCGTTGCTTCTCAATGAGCTATCACATCTTTTTTATTTGTTTCATCCTCTCTCTTAGAGATACATTTCTTTTCAACCTACTGCCTTACATCCTCTGTTACTGTTTAAAATTATATCACCTCTCCATAAAATTATCACATTTTGAGATAAATAATTTTCCTAGAAATAAAAATTCTTTAAGTAACTAAACATAAGAGAATGAAATTATAAAATAACTTAAAATATACTGTTTTAAAAAATTTATTTGCATTCTGCTATGAAAGATTGGTATTAGGCCATAAATGTTAATTATCATTAATTATTTTTCTAGTTTTTTGTGGTTATTATTTTTATACTTTCAGAGCTTAGAACACAACATTAACTTTTATAACAAGTACTTACTTGTGCTTTTAAAGTTGATTCAATACAAATGTTAAATCCATTTTGAGGTAGAATTAACTTTGCAACTCAGTTCTTTTTATTTGATCTTATATTGGACAACTCAAAGAACTTCCATTTCCCAACAAAGAATGATCCAAACATGATAATTCTATTACCTATTTCAGAGTGTTTGAGAGTCTACCTTTAGACTTAAGTCTTTAAAATTGTTATTTTACAATTCATGTCCTTTAGGAAATTGAAAAATTGATTTTCTTCTCTTATTTTTGTTGAGAAATCTGGATGTCATTGGGTCATGACTTTGTTTTCATAATTTAATAGCTCAATATTCTCACTAAGATGTCTCAGCATAGATAATTCTGTGTCTCTTTTATTCATGCTTGGGCATCATAGGAAATTAATTTCTTTCTTCTTCTTCTTCTTCTTCTTCTTCTTCTTCTTATTATTATTATTATTATATTGGTTCAAGTCCTTGGGTCCCTGTGCCCACATGGAAGACTCAGATGAAGCTCCTGGATCTTGGATTGTGCTTGGCCCAGCCCTGGTTGCAGCAGCCATTTGGGGAGTGAACCAGCATCTCTTTCTTTCCCTCTCTCCCATTTTCCCCCGTCCCTCTCTCCCTTTCCCCCTCTCTGCCTCACCTATTCCTTCTCCTTCTCCCTTCCCATTCCCTCTCCCTTAAATAATTAAAACCTATATGATATTTAGAAATTCTGTATGTGTCAGTTGGAAAGATCACAGACTGGTACATGGAGTATTTTGTGTATTATATTTATATTCATTTTCATTATTGTGCTTATGGTTTCATGGAAATGCAGCCATGGCAGAAATCACCAAAACTGAAACATATTATCTATAGTTTTTGTCATGACAATTATAATTTTAAAATATGGTAAACAAAAAGAAAATAGAGGTGTAATATTTGTATGCAATATTGAGATTTAATTTGTTTATATTTTAACTTATTTATTTATTTGAAAGGCAAAGTGAAAGAGCAAGAGGAAGAGAAAAGGAGAAACAGGTCTTCCATCCATTGATTCATTCTTCCAAATCCCTCAAAAGCCAGAGATGGGCAAACTAAAGCTAGCAGCCAGAAATTTCATCTGGTTCTCCCAAGTGGGGGACAGAACCCAAGTACTTGGAACACTGCTTTCTTCCAGGCATATTAGCATAAAATTGCATCAGAAGAACAGAATAAAGGGGACTGAAATTGGCACTTCAATATGGCATTTAGGGTTCCCAAGCAGCAGCTTAATCCACTGCATCACCATATCCACCCCCAATATTGAGATATAAGAAACTTCTATAGATGCTATAGATGCTTTATAGTAAATTGTTCTTATTTTGCAAATTCATTTTTGCAAATATTGATTTTACCATGTTTCTATTTTCACCTGATAACTAGTAACTCTTCAAAAAGTGGCTTTGCATTTATGAAATGCAGATATATTCAGAGACACATATACTATGGCTCATTTCCAACATTAGGATCAAAAAATGCCATCTCCTTTTTACCAAATAGAGAAAATGATAAAGGCTCATTTCAATTGAATACACTAGTCAATTATGTGGAAAGAACATGGTTTAGAAAGCTATAGAGAAAAAAATTGTTAAAAGAGAGGGGAGAAAGATGTATGATTATGACAGTAAAAATAGTTGGAAAATAAAATACTGTACTTTCAAATGTATATAGAAAAACATCCATGCATACACACAAACACAGTAAAATGTAGCCTGGTAATGAAAAGCAATGCACAGAATCAGACAGACACACAATGCCTCACCAATGTTTGTAAGTAACAAAAAATAATGAGATGCTTGATTTTTCCTTTAGTGTCCATCAGAAATCTGAAATTAAACATTTTTAAAGTTATGTTGTACTATAACAACTAGAGGCATGTGGATTTTAATTACAATTATTTTTCCTGTGAGCCACAAAAATTTTCCTTATTGTGTTTCTATTGTTTGGAGATTGAAAAGCTTGCTTCTAGCTTAAATTTTAAAGAATCTAAGATCCATAAAATCACTATAGACACACAAAAAATTATGTTTCAACCTGGTTTTGTTTCTGTGTGTTGTCTCATATATATTTTTTAAAAATAGCTTATACAAGTATATATTTTAATAATTTACAATGGAATTTTAACTCAATCTCAGATCTACTGTACCAAAATTCTCTGTTCTGTGTCTGTAGACTTCCATGTTTTCAGCTCTTCCTTTGCTTTCTTTTTATTTAAGAACTGATACATGGCTTTTCAGCTAATGTTTTTTTAATAATGTTTTCTAACCAATATTTGTTAATAGTCTAGTTAATGTTCACGTCACTTCAAATCAGAAATTGTTATTCCCCAATAGTCACTAGTCACCAGATAGTCACCAATCTGTATTTTGATTTTATATTTTAAATAGTAAATGAATAAGTTTGTGTAGATTAGTTCTATAGGTGCTTTCTCTAAAATTTTATATTTATAGATTTTCTACAGAAGCAAGAACTTGTAATTCTCTTTTCTATGGCTTAAATGACCTTTCAATTAGTATGAGAAACAATGCTGTTTTCAAATCAAATGGATTTCATCTATGAATTATTTTTACATTGAAGTCCACATAATAAATACTCTTATTATTTTGTTCCTTTTATTCCAATCCAAACCATCCTCATATAATTATTGCATGTGTCTCTGATCCAAAAAAAATTCATTCAGAGCAGGGACTCCCAATGTTGTTTATATCATGTGAGGCGAGTAGAAAATTTTGGTGTAAGAATATATAAATGAATCAGTTAATTTATAAGTAAAGTTCCTTCAAGTCAACTAACTGCTTTTCCCCGAAAAATATTAAAATGTTCTTAAAAGTTATATTTTTACTATGAATAACTACATATCAAAATAAAGCATTCACTTCCAATTTTTAAGAGTTAATATTAGAAAATTGTTATGCAATTTTTCCAATGAGATTTTGGAAGATATATTTTATATTGTTTTACATATATCAATTTATGATTAAATATTCTGTTAAATTGGTCTATAAAGACAAGACTCATAAATTGTGCTTTTCATAATTATTCCTAGAACATCAGAAGAGAATTTTTTTCCTCTTCCAAATCCCAACACAAAAAAGCATACATATACTATGTGTGTGAGAATCTGCTTATGTTGTATGCCTGTTGTATATTTGTGCATGTGCCTGTATATACGTGTATATGTATATATACACAGAGGACATATCTTATACTAGAATACAAGCATATACTGTATTGTACTTTTTTAAAAGAATTATTTATTTGTGAGGCTGGTGCTGTGGCGTAGCGGTTAAAGATGCTGCCTGTAGTGCCGGCATCCCATATGGGAGCTGGTTCGAGTCCCAGCTGCTCCACACCCAATCCAGCTCTCTGCTATGGCCTGGGAAAGCAGTAGAAGATGGCCCACTTCCTTAGGCCCCTGCACCCAAGTGGGAGACCCAAAAGAGGCTCCTGGATCCTGGCTTTGGATTGGCACAGCCTCCTGCCATTGCTGTCATTTGGGGAGTGAACCAACGGATGGAAGTCCTCTCCCTCTCCCTCTCTGCCTCTCCTCTCTGTAACTCTGCCTTTCAAACATATAAATAATTATTTTTTAAAGATTTATTTATTTATTTGAAAGGCAGAGTTATAGAAAGAGAAATAGAGAGAGAAAGAGAAAGAGAAAGAGAAAGAGAAAGAGAAAGAGAAAGAGAAAGAGAAAGAGAAAAAGAGAAAGAGAAAGAGAAAGAGAGTCTTCCATCTTCTAGTTCATTCCCCAAATGGCCGCAACAGTCAGAGATGCACCAATCTCGAACCAGGAGTCTGGAGCTTCTTTCACGTCTCCCAAGAGAGTGCAGGGGACCAAGGACTTGGGCCTTCTACCTCTGCATTCCCAGGCCATTGCAGAGTGCTGGATTGGAAGTGGAGCAGCCAGGACTCGAACTGGCACCCATAGGGGATGCTGGCACTGCAGGCAATGGCTTTACCTGCTATCACAATGCCAGCCCCATGTGCTGTATTATACTAATTGTGCACTATCTTATACCATATCGCCCTATATTATATTTAGTTACACACTCTAGTACATATACTCATATGGAAAATTTAAACAGGCTAGAGAATACAGGATATAGTAATGCAAGTATGTTGATGTTCTTTTATTACTTGTTATTGTAAAATATTCAAGTAAATTAATTTCTAAAGTGTCTAATAATAATTAGAAGTTATAACCCTTTTAGTAGAGGTTGACTAGTTGCAACACTTCAAGTTTTTGTTTTATTTCTTATTAAAAATCTAATCAATAATCTAGTGGCAATCAAGCATAGGAAATAAATAAAATTTAAGGCACATTCCAATCAAAGAAAAATATGAACTTTGTATCAAGGTCTTTAATTTTAAATTGGATTAAGGGTCATGTCAGTTTTTCTATTGATGAAACTGGATAGTAATGGCCACTAACTGCATTTTTTAGCATGAATACAATTTTTATTTCTCTCTGAAGATTTTAAACTATCTGAATGGCAAGCATTATGTCATGAATACAATTCATTTTCTAAGTTCTAAGCTAGAATTTTACTTTCTTTAAGATTTTTTATTTGGAAAGCAGAGTTACAGAGAAAAGGGGAGAAACAGAGAGAAAGACAGACAGACAGAGAGAGAGAAAGAGAGAGAGATCTTCCATCCACTTGTTCACCACCCAACTCCTCCCGTCCTCAAATGGTCACAACAGCTGGAGCTGGGCCAGATCAAAGCCAGGAGGCAGGAACTTCTGGGTCTCTCACGTGGGTGCAGGGGCCTGAGGACTTGGGCCATGTTCACATGCTTTCCCAGGCACATTAGCAGGGAGCTGGATTGGAAGTGGAGTTGCAGGGAATTGAACTTGTGCCCATATAGGATGCTGGCATTGCAGGTGGCAGCTTAACCTACTGTGCCACAATACTGGCCCCCAAAGCTGGATTTTAATATGAAGGCTTCCTTCGTGTATTCTGCACCAACAGGTAGGTGACAACTTGGTCCTGGAGGAACCACTTCTGTCATATGACTATTAATGTCTATTATTGCAGGATCTCAATTCAGTGAGAATGAGGATGAACCCAGTCTGCACTGATATGATAAACACCTTTAAAATACGTACTGCTTTATCTTAAAATACTTTCAATACAATAGAATCTAAAATTCATATGATTTCAGATAAATAGGAATCCATTTGCTAGAACAAATCCTGATGAAAATGTTCTGGAAACCCAAATGCAGAAGCGATATAAATGGTTTCATTTACATTTCTTATTACAAAATAATGGTTGGTAGAAAATTTTTAAAAGTAAAATGAGCAAGCCAATATGTACCTATAACATATAAATATTTATATTATATATAAACATAATTCCATGAAAATCTTCTGAGTGTAAAATTGCATAAAATAGCAGAACCATTTAATAAAATATCACATTTGTCCAAAACATGTTCATTTCTTTTCGAAGGGACATTATGCCTTATCTTTTTAGAAAAAATAGATGTAGGCATACACTCATATGCATATTATATATTTACTGACAAACAGTGCTTGTACATATTTATGGGGTACAATGTAATATTTCAAAACATGCATACATTTTAATGATCAAATTAAGATAATTAGCATCCATCGCTTCATATATTCAAGGTTTCTTTGTAGTGTGAGCATTCAGAAGTCTTTCTTCTAGCTATTTAGAAATTTACAATATGTTATTACTATTGTTACTCTGCTTGCAATAGAACATCAGAAGGATTATTTATACAATAAGAAAAAACTTTTTAATTCAATAAAAGTAAAGTTTTCTGAGGATCTATCTATCTATCTATCTATATTTTTTGAGAGAGAGTTCATTTTGGAGAAGAACCCAAAAATGCTGCATCTCTTGTGAGCATTTAGACATTACTATAGCTTATGAGACAAAGATAATGGCCTCCATGTAATACATTTAAATGAGGTAATTCTTTGCAATAAGTGTTACTATTAACTCTCATAATCGAACTCATTGAGGAGAGAAGTCTTGCATGGGAAGTTAGTGCACAGTGACCTCTGTTGTTAATTTAACAATTGAACACTCTTATGTATAACATCAGTGATCACCTGAGGCTCTTGACATGAGCTGCCTAGGCTTTGGAAACCTTTTGAATCCTCTGACTCTTTCCATATTTAGACAAGGCAATGGGCAAAGTGGAAGTTCTCTCTTCCCTTCAGAGTAAAATGCATCCTCCTTTGATGACCATTTCTTTCTGTTGGGGTCTCACCCACAGAAGTCTTTCACACGGGACACTTTTTGCCACCGTGTTTTGGCTTTTCATGCCAGACGTGTTCTCACAGGTTTATCAGCCAGACCAGAATGTCTTAAGGGATGATTCTGAGGTCATAGTGTTATTGGAAGTGATTGATATTCTGTAAGTATGCTGTTTGTACTGCTTCGCATGTTGGAGAATTCCCTCTTTATTATTGTCAAACTTAGTCCTATTTATATGATCACTTTAACACTTAATCCTATCTATCTTATGCATATTTATTGATAATATAAATCTCATTTTATAGTAGTGTGTAATCAGACATGATTTTATCATCAAAATTATACTGAATGCTAAATTCTATAGTGTTTCCCTGGAGTATGTAAATCTATCTAGACATACAAAATATTCTAATCCCTCAAAATTAGTTCAATATTTGCCTACCTTATTTTTATGCTAACTAATTTTATTCCAAAATGTAACTTCTGTGTTAATAACACCACTATATACAATGTTTAGATTGGAGTGGGCATTTGATTTGGATGTTAAGATGCCAATTAGGATGCCTGTATCACACATTGGGGTACTTGGTTTCAGTTCCCAGCTGTGGCTCTTTATTCTAGCTCTCTAATAATGCAGACCCTGGGAAGCACTCTCCATGGTTCAACTAATTGGATTCCTGACACTGTCATGGAAGATCTGGACTGAATTCTTTCTTTGAACCTCCTACCCACCTCCAGCTTCCAGGGGCATTTAGGAAATGAACAAAATGATGATAGTACTCACTCACTTGCTCTCTGCCTCTCAAAAATTTTCGTAAACAACATGTGTAAATTATATAATACAACAAGTCTTTAAGATAAATATATTAAACTATTTGATACATTATTTTTCACAACATGATATTGATAGTATATCATATGATGCACAATTTATATATTCTAATTCCAATACAATTACAATGCAGCACTACATGTGACATGACACCTGAGATATTATTATCTATTTCCCAAAGAGTCAATTTTATGTCTTTTTTTCCCTTACATGCTTACTCAATTTTAGATTTGATGGAATATGCTATATTCATATGCCCATATAAGTATTGTATTAATAGGAATTTAGTATGTACCTGATAAGACTCTTTGTGTCTTGGTGGATTTTTATGAGGTGTTATGAGAGCAGAGCCAATCTACATATCATTACCTGTGATGAGCATCATATGAAATGTGCCCCAACACAAGGTTGAAGCAGTAGGCAATTTCCTCTATATCCTTTTTTCTGACTTTGGAACTTTGCATAGTGAATGTGTTTCTCTTTCTATCTCCTTGTGCCTCAAAAAGTAGAAAATTGATCTGTAACATTGGCATCACCTGTGAGCTCAGTAGAAAAGCAAACTCCCAAAGTCCTTTCCATAACTGCATTAATACAAGGTCCACACATGATATGTATGCACTTTATGCTTTGAGAAGCACAGTTCTAACCAGCAATTTTGTCTCTACATGATAACACTGGTTCTTTGAACAAGACACATTCACTATAAAATATAAAACAAAGCTGCGTTGTACTTAGTGCTTTTTTAGTCACTTGTTCAGATCCTTGTTCACTAACTCATTTGCAAAAACACTGCTACAAAACCTCAAAATGTACAAGTCTCTCAATATTTAAAAAATAAATTTTCATTGCATTTTTATGACTTTAATTGCAGTTAGTTCTCATCCAGAGTGACTGCAGATTTTTGAAAGGTGTGAGAGGTACATAGGTAACCAATGTGTAGAGTTTTTTTGGTGAATGTTTATACTTGTTAAGCTTTCTGGACAATATCACTTGAATGTTCCTTATCCCTCTGGTCCAGACAGCTTTGTTGAGCCTGGTATCAGTGTATACATCTGGGGTGAGGTTCCCATCTCCTTCATGGCAAGCTTCCTGATCTCTCTCAGTGCTCCAGGGCCGTGTTTCGTGATGTACTTTTGAACGTTGAGGTTACACACTTGGGATGGCAGAACTTCGTCTTCTCTCCACCCTTTGTCTTCTCTCCACCATTCTTTGAAGAAGCGAACTTGTAGGGTCCAAATGTAAGCTGCAAAGAATCCACAAAGTGCACACACAAAGAAGTTTGTGAGTAGTGGGACAAGTGTTTGGAATTGGTAGACACCACGATCAGATTGACTTAATAGGGAATTGCTCTGTCGTCAATCAGTTTTCAGAATGAGATGCTCTGGGGGTGTTCCTCACTTTAGTGCTTTAGTTTTAATGTTTGAACTTGGTGGCAAGTCAACATTTAGGGATCTTGAAGGAGACGATGACCCTGAAAAAAATGTGGGTAAGCCAATGGTTATCAGATAAGGACAACCATAAGCACTTGCTCACATGCATCTGTTGTTGGTGCATTACAAGTTATCCTAGACTTTGCGTCTTTAACAAAACCTTATGCAGTTTGTTGGGTCAGCACTGTGGCTCACTAGATTAATCCTCCGCCTGCGGCGCCGGCATCCCTTATGGGCTCTGGGTTCTAGTCCCGGTTGCTCCTCTTCCAGTCCAGCTCTCTGCTGTGGCCCGGGAGGGCAGTGGAGGATGGCCCAAGTGCTTGGACACCTGCACCCACGTGGGCTACCAGGAAGAGGCACCTGGCTCCTGGCTTCGGATCAGCATAGCTCTGGCCGTGAAGGCCATTTGGGGAGTGAACCAATGGAAGGAAGACCTTTCTCTCTCTCTCTCTCACTGTCTAACTCTATCTGTCAAATAAATAAAGAAAAAAAAGAAAGAAAGAAATTAAAAAATAAAAAACTTTATGCAGTTTGTTAATGATTCTGTTATGGTTGTGTGTGTGTGTGTGTGTATGTGTTTGTGTGGTTTGTTATTTGCTTCTTCATAATGGAGGCTCAGATGGACTGATATCAGCTATAATAGTTGCTTATCTGCAGAGAGTTAGGAGTTTGATTTCTGGCTTGACCTTGACTCTCTTTTACTTTCAAGCAGTAGCAACTTTCTGCTGAAGTGGTGAGGTGACTAGAGTACAGCACATTCTGGAACTCTATGGCTAATTTACATACAAGCAGACTTATAATGGTAAGATAGTATGTTTGTTGTAACAATCTCCTGCTGCTAACATCATGATCCAGAAGAAGCCTGTTATATGATTAAATCTGAGTTTTGTAAATAAAGGGGGATAGTTGACTTTGAATTTCCAGCATTTCACTTGCATATCATGAAGAAAGTACACCATGGTTAGATCTTGTTGGAATAAGATGAAAACAAGTTTCATGGATCTTTTTTTTTTCCTATACTTATGCAGGCCTGAAAATAAAAGCAGACATCTTTTTTGTCTTTAGGAAAACCAGCATAAAATATAAGAATGGAACCTTATCATCCAACTCGCCAGAAAAAGTAACTCCCTAACAAAGATGTGGCATTTTTCTATATATAACCACCATGAAATTGGTACATACCTCTATTAAACAGATTTCTTACTATTTTGTTGTTGTTTTGGTTTGTTAATATGTTCCACATACTCAGAAGCTAAGTTAAAGCTGTATAACTGTTAACTCATTTCCCAAAGAGCTTTCTTCAAAGTTATTGTTTTTCTTTAATAAATGCAAATTATGTAATTATCTAGTTAAATTTTGACTAGGCAATATTCATTTGAGAAATTGTTGTCTTGTCGTGCAAAGAAAGCATTTTTTCCACCTTTGGCACTTTACAATAAACTCATTCCTATCTAAATTGATTGCTGTGGGATTATCTTGGAGTCATTAAAATATTGCTGTATTGACATCCACTAATGTCTTTAATTAGCAATTTCAAATTCCTGTGTTTGGCATTAAATATGAATAGATATAATTTATATTATCCCTATAGCTGTTTATTCAGTTTTGTTTGTATATCCATTGAGTATATTAAACACTTATTTGACATGCTTTGTGCTGAATTCAAGCCATTAGTGTTTATAACATATTCAGATTAACCTGTTTTGTTTATAATAACAATATTAGTGACATACTCAACCTCCCTGATCCTGCATTAAAATAAAAGTTATATTTCTAGTTTGTTTCATTATTTGAAAATATTGATTTGGACATAAGTTTAAAAGTCTTAAAAATAAATAAAAATAAAAAAGTGGGGGGCAGTACTGTGGTGTAGCATGTAAAGGCACCGCCTTCAATGCCAGCATCCCATATGGGCACCAGTTAGAGTCCTGGCTGCTCCACTTCTGATCCGGCTCTATGCTATGGCCTGGGAAAGCTACAGAAGATGGCTTAAGTCCCTGGGCCCCTGCACCCTTGTGGGAGACCTGGAAGAAGCTCCTGGCTCCTGACTGGATCAGCACAGTTCCAGCCACTGCAGCCATCGGGGGAGTGAATCAGCATACGGAAGACCTCTTTCTCTCTGCCTCTCTGTAATTCTGCCATTCAAACAAATAAATAGATCTTTAAATAAAAAAAGACCTATGTACTTATAATTGCAAGCTTATGTATTCTGTAAGCCAGATATTTTTTTTTCCTGAGGGATGAAAATGTTTTCATTTGGAAATCCATGAAAAGACTGTAAGTTTATCTTGACTGGATTGACACCTTCTCTTTCTGGTAAATGTGGTATACATAAGGATGTTTCTAAATGCCTGCAAAATAATAGTCTGAAAACGGAAAGATCTAATCAAAAACTATAAAAACAAAACTATAAGAATAATCAAAAAATCATTTGTACAAGTTGTGCAATGAGCATCATTATGTTAATGAATGAGAGTGCTTTTCTCCCTCCATGCACTCCTTCTTTTCAGACCATAAATTAAAACCAGCAAATGTATACTTTGGATTAGAACAGAATTAATATATACTAAATTGATCTTCTGTATATAAAGAGAATTGAAAATGAATCTTGATGTGAATGGAAGTGGAGAGGGAGCAGGAGAGGGGAGGGTTGCGGGTGGGAGGGAAGTAATGGGGGGGAAAGCCAAATTTATATTCATTAAGTAAAAGTTAAAAAACAGAAAAAAAAACTTTCTGAACTTTTTCCTATGTCTATCTGAATATTTGCTTGTGAAATGAGATGTAGCAAAAATGCTGTTAAATAGGTTTAGCAAAACCTTCCCACTTGCACTGTCTGATCACCCCCGACTTCTGATTAGGCCCCCATTCTCCACTATTTCCCTGATCATTGGAGTTTCTGCCACAATAAAGCATTTTTTGTAGATTCAGTCAGAACCTCCCCTATCTCTCTGATGTTGCCCTTTTCTGATTTTCTATTCATGGACCGCCATCCGGCTTCCCGATATAGATCCCTGCCTACTTGTGTTGTATTACGAGTACAGCCCCACCTTATGCCTCCACTGCTAAATCCCCTTGCTGTAATCTATAACCATAGCATGGCCCTGAACAAAGTATGACTTACTGTCCTTTAACAAGTAATACTGAATATTTCTTTTCTTGGACATATGATAAAGCATCTATATTCAAATTTAATTTTTATGCCTATAGCTTTGGATATTAAATGGATTGATACTTTTGTAAAGTAACTCCTACAGCTATTTTAGTACCCCTGTCCCATTACACTTCATCTTATTACTGCTTAGTGTTGAGCTCAGAATGTGATACAAGCTCTTCCTGTATGAATATTAGAGTATCTAATAATTATAGTTTAATAAAATGAAACTCAAGGGTGAGATTCATCAACTAGAGAAATGTGGATTTTTTGGTGCAATTTAATAATATCAAATGGCTTCTATAATCATTTTCCATATAAAGGATCAAAAATGGTTTAACTAGGTTCATGTAGGTAGTTAAAAATATGCTCAGAGTGATCATAGGGAAATATGGAAATATTATTTAAATTAAATTTTGCCATTCTTTTGTATATAGTAAGAAGTAAAATGACTACTTGATAATATTCGAATTTTCCAGGGTTGGACATGGGAACACTGAAGTAGAGGTTTAACAGGAATATTTAGGCCATTTAAATAAAATTTATTTAGTACTAGCAAATCTCCTTTGGCGAAGAACAGTTGTTAATACTAAAATTAGAGGCCCTCCTGATAAGTTTATTAATATTCCATAAATTTTACTAATGTAATTCCAATACATGTACGTATGAAGTATTATTGAGGAGAGTCCTGAGCACATTTTGAGAAGTGAATATTCAAGTGTAGCTACTCTAGTTGTAGTGCATGCTGGGAGAAATTGACTTTTCATTAGCCTAATTAGTACAGTAGATGCAAAATTAGCACATGAAAATGCAATGTATAGTAAGGACTTAAAAAAATGCTTCGACTGAATTCAAAACTAGATAGTGTAAGAAAAGTGGAAAATAGAAAATCACCAAAATTCAACAATGAGTTAACTAAAGTTCTATTGCTGGTTTGCTGATACACAGTTTGACTTTGAGAAGGAGTAATTCACAACCTTATTTTCTCATCCTGAAAGTGGTAGGAGCTCTAGTACTATCTAAAGAATAAAAAGGATTAATATTAATATGATTATAAGTAAATATTCTAAGCATAACTCAGTATTTAGCTGTAAACAATCCATGGGAGGCCTTATCAAGTGAAATAAGGCACAAAGAACAAAAGATAGAAAAATTAGAAAGAAAATTAAGATTCTCATCAGTTACAAATAGCATAATTATGTGAATATTAAATTCATCAAACTATTAGAAATACTTAGTAAATAAATGAATTAATCAAGGTTAAATACACACAATGTTAATATAAAAGAAAGCACTTTTTATATACTAGCAATGATGTATAGATGAAGTCATATATAATTTATAAGGAGAAGAAAGAAATACCAGAAATCTGTCAGAAGACAAATATATAAAACATCTGTACTAAAATGTTAAAAGCTTTCTTGAAAAAATTTCAGTAAATAGACAGGCTATGATAATCAATTATATAAATTAATATTTTAAAGGTGTCAATTCACTTCAAATTGAAATATAGAATTAGTGGAACATCTTTCAAAATATCAGCAGATTTTTTCATGTAAGAATTTATAAATAGGTTCAAATATTTATAGCGAAATACAAAATATAAAAAATAACCATGGAAATTTTGAAGAGCAAAGTTTAAACAGTTTCACAATCATATCCCAGGAATTCTCAAAATTCAAAATTAATGTGACAAGTTTATATTGATCAAATAATTTATGTAATTCTAATGGAAAAGAGCAAAGACTCCCAAAACCTGCTAACCCTGTAAAGTCTTCTGCAATGATAATATGAAGTACTGTGGAGCAATAAAATTCAAATGTATATTCTCATGAATCTCTATTTGGAAATATCTTCAAAAGACTTTTTTTAATATTTATTTTATTTATTATTTGAAAGAGTTACAGAGAGAAGTAGAGACAGAGAGAGATAGAGAGGTCTTCCACCCACTGGTTCACTCTGCAGGTGGCCACAATGGCCATAGCTGAGCTGATCTGAAGCCAGGAGCCAGAAGTTTCTTCTGGATCTCCAATATGGGTGCAGGAGCCCAAGGAATTGGGTCATCCTCCGCTGCCCTCCCAGAAACATTAACAGAGAGCTACATGGGTAGTTTAGCAGCCGGGACTTGAATCAGCACCCATATGGGATGCCAGCATTGCAGGTCTGGGCTTTAACCCATTATGCCACAGCCCTGGCCCCAATACATTTAAAAATTATTTTATTTGAGATGCAGAGAGAGAGAAAGAGAGAGAGAGAAAGTCTCACATCCACTGGTTCACTCTCCTAAATGCCTTGGAATACAATGCAGGTCCCCCATGTGAGTGGCAGGGACTCAAATATTTTAATTCTCACTGCTGCCTCCTGGAGTGTGCATTAGCAGGAAACTGCAGTTCAAAGTAGAGATAGAAGTTGAATCCAGGACTCCAATGTGATATGTAGACATGCCAACCAGTATCTGGACTGCTGCACCAACCTTCCACCTCTCTAATCTATTGTGTGTTGTGGGAAAGAACTTGTAGAGTTTAAAGATTCAGCAAATGCACACAGGGATAACATAAACAATAGAATTTCTCAAAAGAAATAGACATGAATTAAGGTACTTATCAACAATACTATTAGTAGTAAGACTATAAAATACTAAAGATAATTGTAAATTATGGCTCCACTTTCTTTGTCCAGGGCTGGTGATATCTTTATTTAGGTACATGAATGCCTCAAACTTCAAGAAACATCCTTGGTAGATGTCTCCATTCTATACCTGCCTAAATTTATGTTTTCATCAAAAATGTGTAGAATGATGTTAACAATCAGCAGTCATGATGCAAGGGACTGATTCTATAAGCATGTCCTACATATGGAGTTTCCTTCTTAAAAAAAATTCCACAATCCTCTTTAGTGGTAGATAAGTTATTAATATACTTATGTGAAAATTGGTCAGAGCCGTTTTCTTCTCCCCTATCCCAGGAGAAAAGAACAATATTTATTAGGGAAATGAGCCACATGCCAGTTACTTTGGTTCTTTTATGTATACATACATAAGGGGGTACTCCAGAACATTAGTGAAAAGACAGAAATAAAAGATCAGTGTATTTTGGGAAAAAAAAAAAAACATGAAAATTCAAGCATAGTTTTTCATTGTTAAGAATTTTCCTGACATTTTCGAAAACCCATCCTATGCATGGATTCAAGTCTTTTGCACCAAAGTGAAATTAAAAATTAGCATTTAATTTTATTGCCCATAAATTTTAGAGTAACCTCCTCTATACATGCATGTCACAGGTATATACTACTTTATGCATAGAATTTCTTGTGATGGGCCCTTGAAAATAATTATGTTAGTATCTGGGGAAAGAGAATCATGAGTTGATTTCTGGCATATAAAGGAGACTTTATTTTCTACTATACCATTTCTTTTTTTTTCTTAATTTCAATTCTCTTTATATACAGAAGATCAATTTAGTATATATTAAATAAAGATTTCAACAGTTTGCACCCACACAGAAACACAAAGTGTAAAGTACTGTTTGAATACTAGTTATAGCATTAACTATAGTTTATAGCATCAGTAATCACCCTAGGCTCTTGTCATGAGTTGCAAAGGCTACAGAAGGAAGCCTTTTGAGTTTGCTAATTTCAATCTTACTTAGACAAGGTCATAGTCAAAGTGGAAGTTCTCTCCTCCCTTCAGAGAAAGGTACCTCCTTCTTTGATGACCTGTTCTTTCCACTGGGATCTCACTCACAGAGATCTTTCATTTAGGTCATTTTTTTTTTTTTTTTTGCCAGAGTGTCTTGGCTTTCCATGCCTGAAATACTCTCATGGGCTTTTTAGCCAGATTTGAATGCCTTAAGGGCTGATTCTGAGGCCAGAGTGCTGTTTATGACATCTGCCTTTCTATGAGTCTGCTGTGTATCCTGCTTCCCATGTTGGATCGTTCTCTCCTCTACTATACCCTTTCTAAGCTTGTGGTTTTTGCACCATGTGCATTCATTAATATTTAGAAAACAATTTAACATTTCATCTTTTGGGGAATAGGGGTTTGATGCGATGATTAAGGCACAGCTTGGGATACCCTCATCACATATGGAAGCACCAGGTTTAGACACCTGGATCTACTTCCAATTGCAGCTTCTGGCTGCTGTGCATCCTGGAAGGCAGCAATGATGACTCAAGTGACTGAGACCAGACACCCACATGGGAGACCCAGATCAAGTGCCAGACACCTGACTTTGGCTCTCTCTGTCTTCCTGTGTCTGACTGCTTCTCATAGAAATAAAAGCAATTAATAAAATTCAAAAAGTAATAAAACAAAAATTAGAGCATTTAAATTTATAAGAGGGTACTTCAAAAATTTGTGGAAATGCAGTTAAAGGATATACATTTTGTACAATTTTTAAAATTTTTCATATTTTCCACAATACATAGTTTCTATGTAAGTTTGAAGACCCCTCTCATAGCCCATAAATCAAATAGATTATGTATTGTGACAACCATAATAGTGAGCTACTCAGATCTTCCTTTAATGTGGACCGAGTGGTGAAGGTGAGTGCCATTCTTAAGAATCAGGAATCTTTCAGAATTGATCCTATGTATTGTGTTTCCATTGTATTTACTATTCTAGCCAGTGAGGAAAATATACTCCAAAGTTATTTTGGGATAAAGCAACTTCAGTAGTATTCTGGATTGCAGCCATTATGCAGGAACTGGTATATTTGCTCCAGCCAACTAAAAGATCTTAAGCTCTAAAGGCATTCAATATCAAAATCTGCTTTTCCTCTTTTCTTTTGTCTCAAAATTGTTTAGTGTCTAATATAACCATTGAAGTGCCTAAGTTCATTACAGCATCCCATTCCCAAAGAACTCAACTAGCACAACTGCCAAGCATGAAAACAAATGACTCAGTCACATCGAAAACACGAGGGTTCTGACCTGCCTGAGCCTATTGAAACCCAAAATTAGGAGACCAGGTTCTCATCAGTATAAGTCTGATTTTACACTTGGAAAAGTTCGCAGACTAAGATTTGAGATTAGTTTTTCCAAGTATGTGCACCCAAGAGAGCCCCTGAGCACAGGTGTGAGGACTTCTGTTCCTTGTGAGAGTTACAGCTCTTGGCTTACTTTACTGATGATATCTGGAAGAGCAGGAGCACCATGAGTAACACTGCTATTAATCACTGTGAGGCAGTGGCATGGGCTTGTTCCAAGCTGCTGAATTATTGCAAATATGTTAGGAAGCAATAGAAAACAATAGACTCCAGGAAACCTATAACAGTGCCTTATAAATAACTACTCAGTGCCCATTCTTCTACCTTTCTGTATGTTGAAACTAGGGTGGTTCAAAACATAATGTTATGGTTCACTTAAACAGTGAGTTGGTATTCACATCTAGAAAACTATGTTTTTGCACAGCTAGATGTTTAGTGAAATACTGATCTCACTTTCTGCCCACTAATTCGACTCTTCTTTATTACAAATGTAATTATATGTGAGCCATATTAATGTGGCTTTTGTTTTTCACCCTTTGGCATCTTGTATTTAATACATTCTAACAGTATTACAAAGGGTTCATTAGTTATAAAAATTCAGAGAGATTTTATTACTCAGCATTCAGTATTCCAGCAAAGGACATGTAATGTCATTAAGCATGCTATTGTTCCATAGTTTCCTTATTTCCTCTGGATATATGCTTTATTTGAAATGGAAGGTGTCTTACAAAATATATGTAATGTTTTTGAAACATTTTATATATATGTAATGAACTACAGAAGAAAATCCTGTTACAATTGTGAGCCTTAAGAATTCCTTAAAGGATTCAAAATAAGTTTATTTTTTAAATACGTATGTTAAGTAATAATAAAACCCTAATTTAATCTCTTTATTACATTCCAGTTGGTAATTATACAAATTTAGAGTAAAGTGAAAGGAACACCTGATCTACTCAATATTCAATGGAGGAAATTTTCTCACGACTAAGGTGCATGGTAAGGAAGTGAAGCACACATGTGACAATTCAGACATAATCTCTTTGATAATTATAAATAAGCCACAAGGAAGACTGCCTCAGCACACAAGGAATCACTGTGAATGCTGAATTTGAAGTAACCCAGCTGTCTTTAAGGAGATTTTTAGCAATTTATTGCCAAAAAAAGTATTCATTTTTGTAGGGTACAATTAGTACATCTGTGACCTTGTAACTCTTAATGTATGACTATCTTGTGAAATATAACACTGTTCAGCCCAGTGCCATGGCTCACTTGGCTAATCCTCTGCCTGCAGTGCCGGTACTCTGGGTTCTAGTCCAAGTTGGGCACTGGTTCTGTCCTGGTTGCTCCTCTTCCAGTCCAGCTCTCTGCTGTGACCCGGGAAGGCAGTGGAGGATGGCCCAAGTGCTTGAGCCCTGCACCCACATGGGAGACTAGGAAGAAGCACCTGGCTCCTGGCTTTGGATTGATGCAGCGCGCTGGCCGTAGCAGCCATTTGGGGAGTGAACCAATGGAAGGAAGACCTTTCTGTCTCTCTCTCTCTCTCTCTCTCTCTCTGTCTAACTCTGCCCCTTAAAAAAAAGAAAGAAAGAAAGAAAGAAAGAAAGAAAGAAAGAAAGAAAGAAAGAAATATAACATATATAATGGTTCAGGAAATTTCCAGTGGATGGGAACTGAGAGCTACTCTTCTAAATCTCCTTCTGCAAATAAGAAAATAGTTAAGTATTACTAGGGAGAGAGGCTGTCATATATGATCATCCCTAAGTACTGCTTCATTACATATCGATTGTTGTACATAATCATATATATTTTTCATCTTCTGTCAAAAAATATGAGAAAAGTTCTTTAAATAATTAAGCATCTGTGTAAGTAAAACATTTTTTTTCAAAATAATGCTCCCAATATCAGCCTTAGACAGTCTGTGGCAAAGGTTTATTCTTTCAAAATAGCTTGAGAGTAGTAGGTAGCTCTACTGCTGGCTCAAAATTGTCTCCTCTACAAACCTTTCTTGACAACTGAGAATGACATGTGACTTATGCTTAAATTAGACCAGATTCTACCAAATGACTTTACAAGGGCTGACAATTATAAGGCATAAAATGAAATACTTCACGTATTTTGCCATTCTATCACAAAAAGCATCATAAAATATTACCATTTGTAAATTATATTTCTTTATTTTTTTAATTGGAGGTGGGGGAAGAAGGGTGGTGGGGGGAGAGAAAGAGAGAGAGAGAAAGACAGAGAGAGAAAAGGAGAACATTTTCCATCTTCTGGTTCAATCCATAAATGACCACAAGAGTTGAGTCTAGGCCAGGCCAAAGCAAGAAGCTCAGAATACAATCTGGATCTCTCATAGAGGAGGCAGGGACCCAAAGCACAAATTAGCAGGAAGCTAGAATCGGGAGCTAAGCCAGGGCTTGAACCTCAGCATTCTGATACGGGATGTAGGTGTCCTAAGTGGCATCTTCACTGTTCATCAAGCTTGAATATTTTATTATCTGACATATATTAATTTATAACGTTCCTCAAAATATGTTCTAGGAAACATTTTTGAGATTGTGAAGTAAGGACACTGGAAAATCCATTCCTGCAGAAAAGCAATGAGAACATTGGAGAAGAAATTGTCAAAATTAATCCTCTTTGAATTGTGTAAATTAAAAGCTTGCTGCAATGTAAAGAGTATTTATTCCAGAGAAGTCCTTGAATCATAGAACAGCAGACTCTGTGGCCACAACTCTCTTTAATCCAGTCCTCTTTTCCCCAGATTCACAGTGTCTTTGTAAACCAACAGCTTCCCCTCAGCAATAGCTGTAAGAAGCCAACAAACTGGCAGACACTAAAGAGAAACAATAGATTTGGATATTTCAAAAAAAAAAAAAAAAAGAAAGAAGAAAGCCCATACACAAGTAAATTGTCATCAGTTGACCTGTCTGGCAGCTGTCTGAAAAACTGTTCTCCTGTCTTTTCAATATTTGATGTTACACAGAGCTTACTCTGTTCAAGGGCCCTTTCCTCAGGGTGTTTTTTTTGAAGCAAACAGTGACAATTGTTTAACAACACAGCTGCCTGCCTGAGGTGATAATACCAGTTGGGAAAAACAATAACCTGTCCAAAAATTCTTAAAAGGAAAAACTGGGGAATGACTGTTCATGGGGCACTTTGAAAACCTTTGACATAATCCTAGGATTCCAGAATGCCACCTGCATGTACAGAGATTTGTACATATGCACGACTTTACACATGTCCAGGAAAAACTACCCGAATCCCAATCTCTGACCACAGGCAAACCTTAAGCTTATGCCCAATAAGAAGGGAAAACAACTAAGGTAACATTAAGAACATGTTCGTTTCACAAGCACACACACATGCGCACACACACACAGCCCCTTGGTAAAGGCTAGATGTGTTGGCTTGAGGAATCTGAGAGTCTCTCTGAGTGGACACACAACAACAAAAAGGCAGCGCAGGGAAACACGTGGAATTCCAATTTTTGATGTTAGAAATGTCAAAGAGCATCCGAAGAGACAGAATGCCAAAGTCTGTGAAGAGGGGAGAAAAATCTGTTTTCTAGATTTGCTACAATTTATTACTTAAGACATTGTTTTCCAAAAGCTAAGTCAAATGCAAATAGAGAGAAATGCAGAGACAAAACGGCACATTATATACACAAGGGAAAATTGACAAGAAAATTCTCCTGAGAAAGCCTAGGATATCAATAAATAAATATGAGACAAACCAAATTGAAATTCCAAGGTTGAAATGATAAAATTTGAAATTAAAAACACATTATAAAGTCTCAAGAGTATATCTGAACAGACAGACTAAATAATCAAAAAACTTGAAGGTAGGATAATTGAGGTTATCAACCTGAGATTATCTAAGAATTATGAAAGATGAACAGAGTCTCAAAGACATGAGGGCGATGGTCCAAGATATCAATATATTTATTTTATGAAAAGAAGGTAAAGAAATTGCAATTAAGAATATTTGAAAAAATATGGCCTAAAATTCACAAATTTAATGAAAACCATTCATCTGCATTCATTTGCATCCCAGAATTTTTAAAAAAAAGTTCAAATAGGATAAACTCATGGAAAGCCATACCTAAATTCATCATAGTAAAACTGTTAACACCCAAAGACAAAAGAAAAAAGTGATGTGACTGAATCATCTATCATTTTATTTCTAACAATTTTTCCTTATTATACTTGTAGATTTTTTTGAAAAGATTTTTATTCATTTATCTATTTGAAAGGCAGAGTTCTGGGGTGGGGTGGGTGTAGAGACAGAAAGAGCTCTTCCAAAAGGCCACAACCGCTGGACCTCAACCATTCTGAAGCCAGGAACCAGGCGTTTTTTCCGGATCTCCCATGTGGGTGCAGGGGCCCAAGCACTTGAGCCGTCTTTCACTGCTTTCCCTGGTGCATTAACAGGGAGCTGGAATGGAAGTGGAGCATGCAAGACTCAAACTGGCTCCCATAAGGGATGCCAACATCACAGGCGGCCACTTAACAAGCTATACCACAGGGCAAACCCCTAGATTTTCTTTTTGGTGACAATTATATGTATTTATCTTTAAATTATTTTTTTGAAAGAGAGAGAGAGAGAGAGAGAGAGCGCTCTGTTGCCTCACTCCTCAAACAGCAAAAATCAGGGTTCTGCCAAGAATGTGGGTGAGATCCAGGAACTTATGAGTCTCACCTTGGTGGCAGGAACCCTCCTTTAAGAATTACATGATGCTTCTGAGAGTGCAGGTTAGCAGGAAGCTAGAATTGAAAACAAAACTGAGGCTCAAACTCTGGCATTAGGACATGGTTCATGTGTACTGCAAGAGGCATCTTAACCAGTAGTGAAATTGGAGAAGACCCCCTAAAATTTACACTGAAATGTGGCCCCTTAAAGTTCCCTAGAAATGCTATTCGGGGTGCCACATGTACTACTGGAACTTGGGGTGCCTTACGATTTCACCACGGGCTTATTACTAAATCCCCAATATTAATAAGCCCGAGAGGGTTCTTGCCTAATATTTAGAGAAGAATTCTCAATACCGGCACAGATAAACGAGGCAGCATGGTACGTTTTAAGCTTTTATTTAGTAAGAAAGGTGCATAAGAGAGTGAGAGCTTTATTTAGGGGAGAGAGGTGAATGGGGGTTCATACTAAGCACCAGGAACCAGCCACGTGGATGAGCATCTAGACCAGGGAGCCTAGAACACAAGGCCCAAAGGCCATGCGCCCTGGAGGCGCAGGGCTACAGCAAGCCCTGTCCTGGCAAGAGGCCAGAGAAGAAGAGCAGAGCCAGGCACACTGTGCCCTAGGCTTTTAACCCACTCCAAAGGGAGTGGTTAATTAACCTGATTGGCTGGTGGGCACCCCTGTGTGGCCAGGTAGCAGAATGAGGCCACACAGGGGCGTGGCAAAGGCATCAGGTAGGGGCATGAGGTCACACAGGGGCGTGGTCTTCCAGTTCACAAACCTGACCAAGTTTAACCTGTATGCCTGCCTACTTCATTGCCCCACATCTCTTTTTTGTTTTTTTGCATCTTATTTTTAAAATAAAATCACACATTCACAAACATATACACACAAAAAACCATTACAAGACATGGTTGAGGAGCTGGTATTTTGGTGCAAAGGATTAAGCTATCTTCTGCCATGCTGGCATCCCATTTGGTACCGGGCTGCTCTACTTCCAATCTAGCTCCCTGCTAAGGCACCTGGGAAATCCGTAGAAGATAGCTCAAATCCTTTGCTGTCTGCACCACATGGGAAAGCCAGATGGACTTCCAGACTCCTGACAGTGTACTGATGGTGAAATCTTTCAAGGTAATTATGTCCTGGGGGCATTGCTGTCTTAGTTATGGCAACAGTACATTGTAATAAAGTGAGGCCACTTTTAGTGCTTGGCTGTTTCCTTGTGTGGCCATTTGCATTTGTGTCTCTCCACAGTTTTCTGATGCAGATGAAGTCCCTCACCAGGACACTGGCACCATGCAGTTTGGATCTCCCAGAATTGTGATTTAGATAAACTTCTTTATAAAACACCTTCACTTGAATATTTTGTTTTAGCAACATAATATGAGGTAAAACAGGATATAAACAAGGCACAATCATGTATAAGTATTGGAATTATGCAAATTATATTCGCTGAATAAGCTGAATAGAAACTAGGGATGAAGCACAGGGACAGGAATATGTGGAAAATAAACCACACCCTATTAAATAACAAATGAGCAAGGAAGAACACAACTGTCACAAGCAAAATTGCTTCTGCTTCACCATAAGATAAAGTTACACTAGCAATAATTTACTATGATTCTACTGAGATTTAACTAAAACTATTGAATTTTAATCTGCAGGATGAAATACTTCTTTTCCATTAGACAACATACCATGTGTTTAGAAAGTAGAATAAGATGAAATAATTCTAGCTGGTAAATTTAGGTTTCTTAAAGTTAAGAGGATATTTTCTGTAAGCCAAAATTTTCATTTAAGCATGAAATGGATGATTTTCACTTTGTCAATCCTTTTATTTATACATGAGAAATAAATAGGGATTCCAAGCTTAGCTTAGCAGTATATTTTTAAAAAATTACTTATTTGCATGAACTACTTTGTGCTTTGGAACATATTCAGGAAATGCCTAGGGTTTCATTTTCCAGGGATGATTTTCTCTTTTTTTAATTGTTTCTTCATGGTAGTATGTACCAATAATGTCTGCCTGAAATCGGACAAGACCCCCTAAAATCTACCCTGAAATGTGGCCCCTTAAAGTTCCCTAGAAATGCTATTCAGGGTGCCACATGTACTACTGGAACTTGGGGTGCCTTACGATTTCACCACGGGCTTATTACTAAATCCCCAATATTAATAAGCTCGAGAGGGTTCTTGCCTAATATTTAGAGAAGAATTCTCAATACCGGCACAGATAAACGAGGCAGCATGGTACGTTTTAAGCTTTTATTTAGTAAGAAAGGTGCATAAGAGAGTGAGAGCTTTATTTAGGGGAGAGAGGTGAATAGGGGTTCATACCAAGCACCAGGAACCAGCCACGTGGATGAGCATCTAGACCAGGAAGCCTAGAGCACATGGCCTGAAGGCCATGCACCCTGGAGGCACAGGGCTACAGCAAGCCCTGTCCTGGCAAGAGGCCAGGGAAGAAGAGCAGGGCCAGGCACACTGTGCCGTAGGCTTTTAACCCACTCCAAAGGGGAGTGGTTAATTAACCTGATTGGCTGGTGGGCACCCCTGTGTGGCCAGGTAGCAGAATGAGGCCACACAGGGGCGTGGCAAAGGCATCAGTTAGGAGCATGAGGTCACACAGGGGCGTGGCAAAGGCGTGGTCTTCCAGTTCACAAACCTGACCAAGTTTAACCTGTATGTCTGCCTACTTCATGCCTACACTGAAAAAAAACTTTTAAATATTTCATAAATAACTACATACATAATATCCACATCTACTCCATATTCAGGATGCATTTCTTCAATGAAACATTTGCTAGTAATATTTTTAGTACTAAACACAGCTTATTCTGCTGAGGATGATTTAACTTTTTTTTTTTTTTTGACAGGCAGAGTGGACAGTAGGAAAGAGAGACAGAGAGAAAGGTCTTCCTTTTCTGTTGGTTCACCCTCCAATGGCCACTGCAGCTGGTGCGCTACTGCCGGTTCACCGAGATGATCTGAAGCCAGGAGGCAGGTGCTTCTCCTGGTCTCCCATGTAGGTGCAGGGCCAAAGCCACTTGGGCCATCCTCCACTGCACTCCCGGGCCACATCAGAGAGCTGGCCTAGAAGAGGGGCAACCGGGACAGAATCTGGCGCCCTGACCGGGGCTAGAACCTGGTGTGACGGCGCCGCAGGTGGAGGATTAGCGTAGTGATTAGCCTAATATATCTAATATATTAGATATTTATCTAATATATTTTAATTTATTTCAATTTGAGTAAAGTTTTTTGCATATGTCTTATATATATACACATATGTATGTTTAAAGTTAAAATCGTTATAAGGTCACACTCTCAATTACCCATTTCATTCTTATCTCTATTAATGTTCATATTTTGACAGAATGATCTAGTATTTCAAAGAACCCATCCTTCTTCTCCCACATAACCTACAATTATTCATTAATTTTCACATATTTACATACATATGGTTTCAGGAAAGGGAAGGATATGCAATGTGTGTTAAGAGTTTCATATTTAATGATCTTTATACTTTCTTGAGGATATTCTTTTGTTTGGGGGTAAATACCATTTTCCAATTTCTACTTATCATGAGCAGCGATTTCCCTTTTTCATGTCTCCATTCTTGCTGCAGCCTTTGCTCCTCTCCACCCTGGTTATGTGAGTCTGCTGCTCAGGAGTTTGTGACAACATCGATGGCTCTAAATTGAAATGACTAATATTCTGAGATAGGATATTTGGCACAACCACTACTTCATTCCTCCCTTCTACACTGATTCAGTCAAAGAGAATGTGTACTCTGGGAAAGTATATATTCCCATTAAATGTTGCATTTTCCTCATGTGTGTTGCATGGACATCCAGTAGGGAATGGAGAAGCAAGCACTCAGTGAACTCTCAAGTCACCTGAGCTGTCCAACACGGTTCTTGTAGTAATCATCTTGGTATTTTTGGTGCTTCATTTTCTCACACTGCTGTTGTTTCTCAATTTGGTCAAAAAATTGGTAAGAAAACTTAATATTTGTATCTAAATATACTTGTTAATAGCTCTGCTCAGCTATACAGTGTCAGTGAACTTCTGAATTCTGAATATCATTCAAACATATTCTGCTAATCTGCTTCATATATTTCATAATGACAACGCCATGTGTAGGAGTTGGATTCCCTAGCTTGCTAAATGCCGGTTTCTCTTCCGTACTCTGGCTTGCTAGCTTGCCTGCTGCATAGACCTCAACTTGGGCCATGAAGGAGGCGGGCCGGGTCCTTGAGAATAAAGAAAGTAAGCTCGTCTGGAATTTATAACCTTCTGCTCCCCACCAGCTACCCTGGAATTTATGGCCCAATGCTTCCCGCCAGTGCCTCCCTGTGCCATCTCCTTTGTGTGGCCTTCCTGCCACATAACACATATAGCTTTTACGTTTAAATGAACCAATGAACATATTAGGTCCCAATACCTTGCCATATAGAGAGTAAGAAGGTAACCTACATAGGAGATGACCTGCACCCTTGTAAGTGTGAGGCTATAAAAACCTCTCTTATGCAAATGAGGGTGCCTTTTTCCTGTGCACTGCTAAAGGGCTTTGTGAGGGTGGGGGTTCCAGCCAGCTGGTAACAAGTAAACCTCTGCTTTTGCATCCGCAATTGAGCCTTGTGCATTGATTGGGAAATTCAGACTCTACACATGCTACCTGAACATAGCTTCCTTCTTGTCCCTACTTTATCTCATACACCATATATTTAATCAGTGAAATGCATTTAGAAAAATTTTTACAGACATTACATAATTTTGAGTATAAAAATGAATAGACAGATGTGTGTTGACTGAATTTTACTGTCTGATTGGCAATTTGAACCTCTACAAAGAACTTGAAGCTTCTCCTTCCATTCTGATAAAAGGTGTTATACGCATCTTTAGTAGTCAAGATCAAATCCATACCTGGTCCCTGATTCTTTAGAAAGAAATATGATCCTCAAGTAGTCTTCATCCAAATGCTATGGCTTAGTGGAAGTTCTAATGAACTTTTGCTTTATTCTCTTGTGTTAATTTTCAGATAGCATTTTTATGCCATATGCTTCTAGTTTACATGTGTATATATGAGTGCAAATGAATGAATATGCTTACTTACAGAAACAATAAGGATATCCTATTAAGGAACACAAATTTCCACAGTGTTTTTCCCTTTTTTGTATGGAAAGTATATATTTACTAAATATATATCTCGTAAGTAAAACTTTTGGCTTATAGCAATTCTTCCCCCCATACCTGCCCTCTCACCCCAAAACCATCCCACCTCCTACTCCCTCTCCCATCCAGTCTTCATTAAGTTTCATATTTAATCATATTTATATACAGAAGATCAACTCTATACTAAGTAGAGATTTCAACAGTTTGCACCCACACAGACAGACAAAGTATAAAGTACTTTCCAACACATGACACCCTTGGGACAAACCTCTCCCAAGGAACATCATGTTAAAATACAAGTAAGCCTTGACAGTGTGGTCACACATCTATTTCCATTCCTAAGTAGTCTAATAAAGCAACTAACAGTGCTTGTGATTTTGAGTATTATTAGTTGTTTCTGCAAATATAATGTTTTATACAGTCATTTCTGTAGTTCTTTGATCTGTCTTCTTATGTTGACAAGATAGTAAATAAAACAAAAATCATTCTAAACCATCTTAAAATGGTTCATACATTAGCTCTTTTTAAGGTTTATTTATTTATTTAAAAGAGTTGAGAGAGAAAGAGAGAGAGACATGTGAGAGAGAGAGAGAGAGAGATCTTCCATCTGTTGTTTATAGGAGACAAGAGGGTACTTGAAGAAGTTAATAGAAAAATTGAACTTTTTGAGGGTCAATCATATGCAAACAGTAAATTAACAAAAATTTCACTAAAACAAATACTTTTAGAAAAAAAGTGGGCTTCAAATGAAAAAAGGTATTAAATATAGAGATAATTACCCAGAGTCAATTTCAAATTTAAAAGAACTAAACAACATACTAGAAGTATATAAATGAAATTAACAATAAGAAGAAAGGACTAGTCACAAAAAAGTAGCTTTTTAGTGTTCCATAGGATATGTTTATGAGTGAATTTGTAGTGATATGTGATATTTGAACAATAAATTGAAGTAAATCTCAAATAGCTGAATTCATACAAATAATATTGGGAACTATCATATATTATTCTGTAAGTTCAGAAAACCAAATTATAATTAAAATAAACCATGTATCAAAGGAGGGATCATAATGAAAGTTTAACATTACATCAAATTAAATAATAAATTTAAAGCAGTTCCTCCACACTTGTCAAATCTATGTAAATTATTTAAGGCAAAATTTGTCCCTTGATTTTGCATTTTAAGGAATAATAAAATGGAAAAGCAATGAGCAAAGCAATGAGCAAATTATCATTAGGTCATGAGAAATTTTAAAAAATGAGTCTAAAGAGCATAAGGGTAGAAATACTACACATAGAACACTATAAAATCAGAAGGAAACCTACAACAATAATATATAAATGTTAACTCTATAAAGAATCATATATTTTAGAAAGCATCATTCATAAGTTATCATGGTTTGGAAGAAGACAAAGGTGTCTCAACCCAAATCCATTTCATTAACCTCTTCTTACATCACTTTCCATAGAAATGACACATGACTAACCTAAAAATCTAAGTGAGGCTGAAATAATTCATGCAGCAGGGAATAATGGAGTTTAGATAATAAGTAGGAAACAAAGAAAATATTGTGTGAGAAACTAATGTTATGGAAACATTACTTCATGAAATCTAGAATTAATATGACAAAATACAAACTACTCACATTAAGAAAAACTTAAATATGATAATCATGTTTAAAAAACTTCAACAGATATGGTAATGGATCCAGAAAAGTGAAAATTTCTCTGCAACTGGCAAAATACAAAGAAGCTGAGGCCATTAACAAAGAATCCATTCAACCAGGTACTGAATATCTTAATGTAATAAAGCAAAAAATAAATAAAAACATATAAAGATTGGAAATGAAAATAATTTGTTTTAATTTTCAAAACACATAGAAATTTCATATCAATCTAAAAATTTTTCTTAGAACTAGAGGTTATTCAAAGAATTGTGAAATAAATAATTCATAAAATTATTGTTTTCATATATTAGGATCCATACTTTAGAATATGCATAAAATCATATATTACCATTTTAATGAAACCAAAAAAATATAAAATTTAGAGTAATAATCCTAGAAAAGTTATGAGGAATTTTATATACAGGAATTTTATTTATTAAAAAGTATCATTGAAACAAAACAAAAATAGTTAGAAATGAAGAGGTATAATATATTTATTAATTGCAAAGTTTAATATTGTAAATGTTTTGCAGCACATCAGCATATATTGTGTTAAGCATTATGCTTATATACATTGCAATACACATGCTTCTGAAAAGGCTGATAAAGTTACGTGTATGCCAATACAGAATCACCACTAATGTATATTATATGAAAAATATAATGCAAAATAATGTGTGTGCTTTAATAAAAGTTTATAAATATGAATGTTGGCATAGCATGCAGAATATCTGAAAGATAAGTCAAAATTTGGTGAAAGAAGTAACATTTGGAGAGTGGGATCAGATTTGAAGGAATATTTATTTATCCTTTTATATTTTGAAGCTACATGTATACGAAGAATAAACAAAGACCATGTAGCTCAACAGAATATTACAACCTACCCTGTGTACACAGTCCTCAGCTCAGGAGCTAGAACAGCAGCACACAGGGTCCTGGCAGTGCTTTAGCCAATTCACCCCAATGTTAACTTTGATTTTCAAAGTAATCTGTTTTTTGATTTTTTATACTTAAACATATATATTGGACTTAGAAGACAGAGAAGAGGAAAATATACAGCCAAACCAAAGAAAAGAAGAGGAAATTAGAAATCTAAAAAATATTGTCGGGAATCTACAGGATACTATTGAAAAACCCAACATTCAGGTTCTAGGAGTTCCTGAAGGCATGGAGAGGGAGAAAGGATTAGAAGGCCTTTTTAGTGAGATACTAGCAGAAAATTTCTCAAGTTTGGAGAAGGAAAGAGACATCCAAATACAGAAAGCTCATAGAACCCCTAGTAAACATGACCAAAAGAGATCCTTAACATGACACGTTGTAATTAAACTCATCACAGTGAAACATAAAGAAAGATCCTAAAGTGTGCAAGAGAGAAACGTCAGATTACTCTCAGAGGATCTCCAATTAGACTCACAGCTGACTTCTCATCAGAAACCCTACAATCTAGGAGGGAATGGAAAGATATAGCCAAGGTACTGACAGAGAAAAACTGCCAGCCCAGAATATTATATCCTGCAAAGCTCTCATTTGTGAAATAAAGACTTTTAATTGCAAACAGAAATTTAAAGAATTTGTCACAACTCGTCCAGCCCTGCAAAAAATGCTTAAAGATGCGCTACACACAGAAACACAGAAACACAGCCATCAATTTGAATGAAGGTAAAGGAAGAAAATGTACCAGTAAAAGATCATTGGAAGCTCAAAGCATATGCTAGAAAATATCTTCAGGAAAATGGCAAGGCAAAGTCACTACTTATCAATAGACACATTGAACATTAATGGACTATACTCTACAGCTAAAAGGCACAGACTGGCTGAATGGATTAAGGAACAAAACCAATCTATTTGCTGCCTACAAAAAACACATCTTTCCAACAAAGATGCATGCAGACTGAAAGGTTGGAAAAAGATATTCCATGCCAACAGAAATGAAAAAGAAGGCGTAGCCATATTAATATCATACAAAATAAACTTTAACACAAAAACTGTTAAGAGAGACAAAGAGGGACACTAAATAATGATTAAGGGTTCAATTCAAAGGAAGAAGTAACTATTATAAATGTATATGCACCTAATTATAGGGCACTGGTTTATTTAAAAGGTATGTTAAAGGATTTAAAGGGGGACTTAAATTCCAATACAATAGTACTGGGGGACTTCAATACTCCACTCTCAGAAATAGACAGATCAACCAGACAGAAGTTCAACAGGAAATAGCAGATTTAATCGACACTATTGCCCAAATGCATCTAACAGATATCTACAGAACTTTCAATCCTATATTTAAAGAATTTATCTTCTTCTCAGCAGTGCATGGAACCTTCTCTAGGATTGACCACATACTAGGCCATGTAGCAAGTCTCAGCAAATTCAAAAGAATTAGAATCATACAATGCAGCTTCTCAGACCACAGTGGAATGAAGGTGGAAATTAGCAACTCAGGGATCCCTAGAGCATACGCAAACACATGGAGACTGAACAACATGATCCTGAATGAACAATGGGTCATAGAAAAAATCAAAAGAGAAAACAAAAACTTTCTGGAAGCAAATGAGGATAACAACACAACAATCAAGACTTATGGGATACAGCAAAAGCAGTGCTGAGAGGAAAGCTTATATCAATAGGTGCCTACATCAAGAATTTGGAAAGGCACCAAATAGATGAGCTTTCATTCATCTCAAGGATCCAGAAAATCTGCAGCAAACCAGACCCAAATCTAGTAGGAGAAGAGAAATAATTAAAATCAGAGAAGAAATCAACAGGATTGAATCCAAAAAAAAATTACAAAAAATCAGCCAAGCGAAGAGCTGGCTTTTTGAAAAAATAAACAAAATTGACACCCCATTGGCCCAACTAAGGAGAAAATGAAGAGAAAAGACCCAAATCAACAAAATCAGAGATGAAAAAGGAAACATAACAACAGAAACCACAGAAATAAAAAGAATCATCAAAATTACTACAAGGACTTGTATGCCAGCAAACAGGGAAACCAGTCAGAAATGGATAGATTCCTGGACACATGCAACCTACCTAAATTGAACCAGGAAGACATAAAAACCTAAATAAACCCATAACTGAGACAGAAATTGAAAGAGTAATAAAGGCCCTCTCAACAAAGAAAAGACCAGGACCAGATGGATTCACTGCTGAATTCTACCAGACATTTAAAGAAGAACTAACTGCATTTCTTCTCAAACTATTCAGAATAATCAAGAAAGAAGGAATCCTCCCAAATTCTTTCTATGAAGCCAGCATCACCTTAATTCCTAAGCCAGAGAAAGATGCAGCATTGAAAGAAAATTACAGACCAATATCCCTGATGAACATAGATGCAAAAATCCTCCATAAAATTCTCGCCAATAGAATACAACAACACATCAGAAAAATCATCCACCCAGACGAAGTGGGATTTATGCCTGGAATGCCGGGATGGTTCAATGTTCACAAATCAATCAATGTGATACACCACATTAACAAACTGCAGAAACAAACCACATGATTATCTCAATAGATGCAGAGAAAGCATTCGAAAAGTTGGAAGCATTTCCACTGAGATCTGGTACCATTTCTGGATGCCCACTCTCACCACTGCTTTTCAATAGAGTTCTGGAAGATTTAGCCAGAGCTATTAGGCAAGAATAAGAAATTAAATGGATACAAATTGGGAAGGAAGAACTCAAACTATCCCTCTTTGCAGATGATATGATTCTTTATTTAGGGAACCCAAAGAACTCTACTAAGAGACTATTGGAACTCATAGAAGAGTTTGGCAAAGTAGCAGGATATAAAATCAATGCACCAGAATCAACAGCCTTTGTATACACAGGCAATGCCACGGCTGAGAAAGAACTGCTAAGATCAATCCCATTCACAATAGCTACAAAACAATGAAATACCTTGGAATAAAGTTAACCAAGGATGTTAAAGATCTCTATGTTGAGAATTACAAAATCTTAAAGAAAAAAATAGAGGACAATACCAAAAAATGGAAAAAATCCTCCATGCTCATGGATTGGAAGAATTAACATCATCAAAATGTCCATTCTCCAAGAAGCAATTTACAGATTCAATGTGATACCAATCAAGATACCGAAGTCATTCTTCTCAGATCTGCAAAATATGATGCTGAAATTCATATGGAGGCACAGGAGACCTCGAATAGCTAAAGTAATTTTGTACAACAAAAACAAAGCTGAAGGCATCACAAAACCAGACTTCAAGACATACTACAGAACAGTTATAATCAAAACAGCATGGTACTGGTAGAGAAACAGATGGATAAACCAATGGAACAGAATAGAAACACCAGAAATCAATCCAAACATCTACAGCCAACTTATATTTGATCAAGGATCTAAAACCAATTCCTGGAGCAAGGGCAGTCTATTCAATAAATGGTGCTGGGAAAACTGAATTTCCAGGTGCAGAAGCATGAAGCAAGACCCCTACCTTACACATTACACAAAAATCCACTCATCGTAAATTAAAGAACTAAATCTATGACACGACACCATCAAATTATTAGAGAACATTGGAGAAACCCTGCAAGATATTGTCACCAGCAAAGACTTCCTGGAAAAGACCCTTGAGCCCGGGAGTCAAAGCCAAAATCAACTATTGCGATTGCATCAAATTGAGAAGTTTCTGTACTGCAAAAGAAACAGTCAGGAGGGTGAGGAGGCCAGCAACAGAATGGGAAAAATATTCGCAAACTATGCCACAGAAAAAGAATTAATAACCAGAATCCACAAAGAGATCAAGAAACTCCACAAAAACAAAACCAACATTTTTCAAAAGAGGAAATCCAAAGGGCCAACAGACACATGAAAAGATGTTCAAGATCACTAGCTATCAGGGAAATGCAAATCAAAACCACAATGAGGTTTCACCTCACACCAGTGAGAATGGCTTACATTCAGAAATCTACCAACAATAGATACTGGAGAGGATGTGGGGAAAAGGGACACTAACCCACTGTTGGTGGGAATGCAAACTGGTCAAGCCACTATGGAAGTAGGTCTGGAGATTCCTCAGAAACCTGAATATAACCCTACCATTCAACCCAGCCATCATTCTTTGGAATTTACTCAAAGGAAATTAAATTGGGAAACAAAAAAACAGTCTGCACCTTAATGTTTATTGCAGCTCAATTCACAATAGATAAGACCTGGGATCAACCTAAATGCCCATCAACAGTAGACTGGATAAAGAAATTATGGGATATGTATTCTACAGAATACTATACAGCAGTAAAAACAATGAAATCCGGTCATTTGCAACAAAATGGAGGAATCTGGAAAACATGATGCTGAGTGAAATAAGCCAGTCGCAAAGGGACAAATATAATATGTTCTCCCTGATTGGTGACTAACTGAGCATCAAAAAGGAACCTGTTAAAGTATAATGAACACTATGAGAAATGGTGACTTGATCAGCCCTTGCCTTGACTGTTGATGAACAAATTAATATGTTATCCCTCTTAACATTTTTGTTTGTTCTGCTTAATACTGTTGGTTGAATTCTGCATTTAATGCACAGTTATTCTTAAGTGTTGCAACTTAACTGAAAAGTGATCCCTGTTAAATATAAGAGCGGGAATAAGAGAGGGAAAAGATGTACAATTTGGGACATGCTCAAGTTTACTTGCCCCAAACGGTAGAGATGGAAACATATCAGGGGATTCCAATTCAATCCCATCAAGGAGGCATGTAATAATGACATCTCACTAGTCCAAGTGATCAATTTCTGTTCACAATTTATCTTAATGATAGGACTAAGAGTCAAAGGGATCACATAAACCAGACTAGTGTCTGAAAATACTAACCGATAGAATAAAAAAAAAAGGGAAAGAACTAACCAACATGGGAAGCGAGATACACAGTAGACTCATAGAATGGCAGAGGTCCTAAACAGCACTCTGGCCTCAGATTCAGCCCTTAAGGCATGCAGATCCAGCTGAAAAGCCCATGAGAGTATTTTAAGCATGGAAAGCCTAGACACTCTGGCAAAAAAAAAAAAAAATGACCTAAATGAAAGATCTCCACGAGTGAGATCCCAGTGGAAAGAACAGGTCTTCAAAGAAGGAGGTACCTTTCTCTGAAGGGAGGAGAGAACTTCCACTTTGACTACGACCTTGTCTAAATATGATCAGAGTTGGTGAACTCAAAAGGCTTCCACAGCCTTGGCAACTCATGACAAGAGCCTAGGGAGATTACTGATGCCATAGACAGGAGTGTCAATTGGTAAAGTCAACAACAGGAGTCACTGAGCAGTTACTCCTCATGTAGGATCTCTGTCCTTAGTGTGCTGTACATTGTGATTTAATGCTATAACTAGTACCCAAACAGTATTTTTCACTTTGTGTTTCTATGTGGGTGCAAACTTTTGAAACCTTTACTTAATACATGCTCAACTGATCTTCTGTATATAAAGAGAATCGAAAATTAATCTTGATGTGAATGGAAGGGGAGAGGGAGCAGGAAAGGGGAGGGTTGTGGGTTGGAGGGAAGTTATGGAAGGGGAAGCCAATGTAATCCATAAGCTGTTCTTTGGAAATTTATATTCATTAAATAAAAGTTAAAAAAAGTTATTTTAAGACAGATCTTCACTTTTAAACAAAAATATAGTGCTTCTAAGCTATCAGTAATATTGAGATGGAATGCCAGAGCATTTTAACTGAGTATAATAAGTCAAATAGCTAGTTTTTAACTTTGCTGATGGGGAAACTTAGCTTCTGACAATTCATCTTTTTTTTTCTTCTATATGTTAATATAAAAAATCATTAATCCTTTACATTTGTTGCTTAGTTCGCAAATAATAATGCACATATTGAGATAATATTCCCAGACTAACAACTAATGCCTCTCTTGCTCTCTCTCTCTCTCTCACCCTCTCTCTATGTGTGTGTGTGTGTCTCTCTCAGGCTTTTAAATAAATAAAAATGAATACATTTTAAGAATAGTATTTTTAGTAAGTAAATGAATGTAATACTAGTTTTAGTTTCAAATAATTAGTAAGAAGTACTTTCCTCATAAACTGGATTACAATAAGCAGCAGTTTGAAAACTTAGCACTATGCTTCTGATGAAGACATAAATAATCCTGTAACATATTTAACACTCTATCCTTGGGAACACTCCTATATGTAGTAGATGTCATTCTTAACTGATGAGAGAAAATTGTTCTGAAAGGAAAACATCCACCCATCAAGAAAATGAACACCAAGTAGAAAGAGAAATAAATGAATTACTGATTTTACGTGAAACAAAGTTAAAGTAAATATGTAAATTTTAGTCCCTTTAAAGTTTGTGTTTTCCCTAAAAAAAACATAACATTCTTGTTTATAAAAACATTTTCTGGTCTCATCTTCATAAGAATGCAGCATGAATTTGGAACTTTAGATATGGATTTATCTTTTACTTTAGGTAGACTGTTGATATAATTGAAAAATGAATAACAAAATTATAGCATATATGACATGGGCAACTGATTAAAATTTTATAGATATTTAATAGGACAATCCTTGGGAATGATAAAAAAATTTTGAAGGCCTTAAAGTGATATGAAAAAAATAATTGTCAACAGTAAGTGGAAAAACAACTTTGTCAATGTTTAAATACATGCATTACCAATACATACAAATGGGGGAAATTTTCTCAAATAATTTGTTTCTGGGGATTTAAATTTCTTTACCATATGTGTAAGAACTAGTCATAATGTGGGTATTGTACACAGCATTATAAGCTATCTCTTCAGACACACACATCCCATATCAAAGCTCCTGGGAAAAGGACTCATCTCAACTTCCTACTAATGTGCATTCTTGAAGGCAGTGCACGATGGCTCACCTATATAGGTCCCTGCCACCCACGTGGGAGACTCAGATGAAGTCCCTGGGCCCTGGCTTCACCCTGGTCCAGCAGTGGATGTGGAGTGAACCAGTCGATGAAAGACCTCTTTTTAAAAAGAGAAGTATATATAAAAAAAGCTGTAAAAATATTAATGGTATTTTAGTAAATAAGTGAATGACATAATAATTTTTGTCTGATGATTAAGTAAGAAAGTTCGTCAGCATACAAATTTCTTTCCTGTAGGCAGGATTGGAGTAAACAATAGGTAAGAGATGCCCTGGAAGTTGAGAGTGCTTGTATGTCACCATTTTTAGCTGCCTCAGAAATCAGAATAAACAAAGTAACAAAAATGCAAATAGATGCAAATGATTTTGCATGCAAACTAACTAAACATCTTGTAAATTTGTCAGTGCTCCAACATTAAAATATTTGCTCAAATCAGGTATCCTGCTTTACTAACAGTTAAGTTTATTACTTTATTAACAGTTGCAATATTATGGCAACAGGCAAAGTAGCACCAGGCATGTGAGAAAAAGCTCTTTCTCAAAAAAAAAAAAAAAACAGATTGATGAAAGACAGAGGGAGGGAAGGAGGGAAGGAGTGAAGAAGAGAAGGAAGGAAGGAAGGAAGGAAGGAAGGAAGGAAGGAAGGAAGGAAGGAAGGAAGGTCACCAAAACTGAAATCATGCCAGAGAGAGAGATACAATTATAGAAGCGAAATAAAGCATGAGTAATTCTAATACCAGTACTTTCTTACTGATAGAGGAAGATATTTTACTCCTAAAACCAGCACTAGACAGATTTTAAAGGGAACAACTAGAGAATAAACAAGGGAGGACTTAACGTGAAAGCAGTCATGTAGAATATCAGGAATTTTTATATTAGTTCATGTTTACGCGATAATATTTTGGATGTACTGAAATAAAATCTGTTTTAAATGTGGCTTCTGGAAGAGTTGAGGGAGAGGAAATATGGTAGTCCAATTTAAAAAACGAAAGAGAACAGCATAAGTGTTTAACATAGTAAGGGAAATCTTTAAAAAAAATGGATTCTCAGGATAAAGACATGGTAAAGAGAAAAGCTGAAACAAACTTATAAAGGTGATAGGGTGGGTGCAGGTTAAGCTGCCATTTGGGGTGCCCACATCTCATTTCTGAGTGCTCTTGGATTCATCGGCACTAGGTTTCCAATCCACATCAATTCAAATGCACCTGGGAAGCAGCAGACGCTGGTTCATGCACCTGAGCTCCTGCCACCCAGATGGAGTTCTCAGCTCCTGTTCCAGGCTGCCCCATTTCTGGCAGCTGTGGCTATTTGCGGTGCAGACCAGTGGACTGATGATCTTTCTCTTTCTCTCTGTCTCTCCCACTGTCATTCGGCCTCTCAAATAAGTGAATAAATAGATCTTAAATAAAGCAATTAAGTAATAAATGGGTGAAAATGAATTAAAAAAAAGCTATGAAGGAACACAGAAAAGGGAAAATCAGCAAGGAACCAATTTAAAAAATATCAGAAATTAAGCTCCTCACTGATTCATAGATTCAGTCTGCAGTGTGTTCTGATAATGTCTAAACTAGTAAAGTAACTTTTGTTTAAAAGTCCTCATAGTAATTTTTGCTCTGAGTTTCCATAAGTAGGAATTGGTCTTTTCAAATGACTTTTGTAATTGACCAGTCATTTACAGTGGTTCTGCATGTGTTTAGGGGCAATGACATACTCACGTTATTTCCATTTAATTTCATACATTTTTTATCAATGGTTTTGCCTCAAATTGTATGGGTAACTCCTCAGTGAAAAATATTTTTTAATTTTAATTTTAATTAGTTTTTAACAGATTTGATGCGATTTGTAGATACAATTTGAAGAACATAACAATATTCCCTTCCTCCTCACTACCTCCTTCCCTATTTCTCCCTCTCATCCTCTTTCCTTCTCCTTTTCTTTTTGCTTTTTTTCTTTTTAGTTTTTGAGATAACATTTTAAAATTGCATTACAGTAAAAGAAACTTAATACTTCACCAAATAAGTTTAACAAGTAAAAAGCAAAAATACACCAGTTTTGTGAGAATATAGATAACAGTATAAATGATAATTGATTGGAAAAATGACCACTTCACCCATATACAATAAATTTTAAATTCATCATAGATCATTAAACTATAGAAGTGTAATATTTTTAATCATTGCCTTTGACATGACTTGTATCCTAAATACTTGAGGGAAAGATGCATGTCATATTGAAAACAAATTTACTACTCATTTCTTCTGAGAAATGGTCTAGATTTGACTAAACTTGTTAACTCTCTAAAGAGAGCAAATTCATTACTAGTCAATGATTTCTACTATAGAATAGATATTTATAAGTTAATTTATTGAAAAATAAGGACATGAAAATATTATATCATAGGTTTTAAGATATTTCTACTTTATTTTCATATTTTTACATTTAGAGATGAAATAAAAAGTGAATAAATGTGGACAAATACTTTTTACCTAAATAAGGAAAGTTTTATATTTCGAAAGGTACATTTTGATCTTGTTAAAAAAGCTTAAAGAAGCTAGCATTACATTAACAAAGTCCATAGCTAATATTCTCATTAGCATTATAACATATTTTAAAAAATGAAAAATTGCTAAGATTCATAATAATCTATGTATATCTGGAGGCAGTGATTTTTTCCTCAAAATGAAAAATCTTTATCAATACCCTGGGACATAACTTTAGAAATAGTCAAATTAAAATAGACAAATGGGGGTCAGGCTTTCAGCTCAAGGATTAAAAATACCACTTAAGTTCAAGTTCTGCCTCAGCCTCCAATTTAGCTTCCTACTAATACATGCATTGGAAGGCAGCAGTTGATGTATTAAGCAGTAGGGTGTCTATCACAGATGTGGAAAACCAAGATTATTTTCTAGGCTGCTACCTTCGAACTGGTCCAGCCCTTACTTTTGCAGATATTTTGAGAGTGAACCCACAAGTGGAAGATTTCTCTCTCTTTATCTGTCTTTGTCAATCTCTGTCTCTCTGCCTGACAAACAAAATGATGATAAATGAATACAACATTTAAAGAAGAGAAATGAAAGATGTACAATGTATAAATACCAGAATTGGTTTGAGAAATCCCTAGTATAAAAAGGTATTTCCAGTAATACAATTTATCACAACATAGATCATATTTTAGAGCTCAAGTTCATTTCACATTTCTTTTTTTTTTTTTTTTTTTTTTTTTTTTTGGACAGGCAGAGTGGACAGTGAGAGAGAGAGACAGAGAAAAAGGTCTTCCTTTTCCGTTGGTTCACCCCCCAGTGGCCGCTGCGGCCAGTGCACTCCCGCCAGCACACTACGCTGATCAGAAGCCAGGAGTCGGGTGCTTCTCCTGGTCTCCCATGGGGTGTAGGGCCCAAGCACTTGGGCCATCCTCCACTGCACTCCTGGCCACAGCAGAGAGCTGGACTGAAAGAGGAGCAACCAGGACAGAATC